>NW_024429189.1:43586534-44786534 GCF_017639785.1 Mesocricetus auratus
TGGGGACAGAGAGAGGTGAGTGGACAGGTAGGCAAGGAGGACATCAAGAGGAGGCAGGCATTCCCCGAAAGGCCAGAATAGGGCGAAGAAAAGTCTGGCAGCACCAGTGATTAGGAAACAGTCTGAAATGGACTAAGACCTTGTAAAATAGGGCAACTGTGGTGGTGAGGAACAATCCAAGTCCCCTGAATTGTGTCACACATCTGTCTTTTGAGATTGCAGATGACTGTTGAAGGAGGACTGACGGAAGTCGTTTTACACACATTTTATTCTCATATCAATGGAGGAAGACGGTAGGGAAAGTTTCCCAGAGCTGGTGTCCTCACAGGTCACTGGGGACTTGGGACATGTACTATGGAAATGTTACAGGCACTAGTTTGTTTTTTAAGAGATTATAGTCCAAAAGGCAAGAGGCTCACTAATGCCCCAAGTACCTGTTACTGAAAATGCACACTTGACTGGGGGGGAAGTGGAGGAAATTCCTGGGACGACTGAAAGAAAAGAGAAGCACTTAGGAGTAGGTGGAGCCCCTTCTCTACCCCGGAAGTTTCCTTCAACCCAGACCCAAGGCCTGGCTTTTCTGCATGAATAGACCACAGGAAATGGCTGTGATGTCACCTCTAGCCTGGTCACGAATTAAATGACGTGGCGCCTGGATGAAGGATGCGTCTTACCAGGGACTTCTGCTGTTGCTCAATTACATATCTGCAGAATACAGCCTCTTGTGTTCCTTCTAACTGACGCAAGTGTGCTTCGCTGATGATACAGAATTTTTGGTGTTTAGCAAAAGAATTGCCACCTTAGGCAGGGGACAGCTGATGACAGATCAGTTCCGTGTCCATAGTCAGTTTCTGTTGAGCACGACGAATGGAAGATGGTTCTCAACACAGGGGTATTTGTGGTTAACAGTGTGAGATGAAGAATTTGAACTTGATATTCAGCTGTCTAATTTTCAGTACCACTGTGATTTCCAGTTCACCATTCCCACAGCCCCACCTTGAAGGGAGCAGTATGTCTGGGTTTTGATTCATAGGCACAATTCAGAGGGTCAAGAGCCAAACATGGTGCCAGTCTGGAGGGATGGAGTCAGGCACTGGGGAGAGTGAGCTCCAGGACAGGACTTTTCTTCTCTGTCTCCAGAGTAGTGGGTGTTGCCTGAGCACCACTGTGGATAGTCCCTGTTCTTTCCATTGTAGCAGACAAAAGTGAGCCAAGGGCTTGTCACCTGGTTCAAACCATAACTGTCAGTTCACAGCAGGGGTGGAGAAGCCTTCTCAAGCCCCTGTGTCTAGCTTGCTGATTATTTCATGGCCCTGGCCCCAGATTTGGTGTCAAATATCCACAGTGAAAACCCAGTGGCCTGCAGTCAGCACAGCGATCTTCATGCATGGTAATCGCTTTTTCCCACATGCCTCCATCAAAGTCAGTGTCCGCATGCGAGCAAATAGAGACCTACCCACATCTGCCTTCATCTGAGGAAATCTACGGTGCGGTGGAGAGGGGCTTGGCCTACACATATTTTTATTTATATTTGGATGTTGGTGATATTCAGATGAAAATTATTTTCAGATTACAATGACATCTGTCCTATTTTAGGAAAAGTGATTAGATCACTGGCCACACTTAAATCCCCAAATATGGGACTATATATCAGAGCATGGAAGAAGCAGGGGTTATAGAGGTTAGGATGGGGGTAATGCTGGGAACCTGATAGCTTACACATAGCATTCTTGGCTTAAAGGGACTGCTGAACCTTGGAAAAGATTCATACCCTGTTTATTACGCTGCCGCAGCTTAAGCAGGAATACAAAGCAGTCGCTGGTACTGTCTCAAAGAACAGGTCATTGTAACAACACTGGTGTGATATGCACTTATAGTACTTATAAAGGCTAAGCTTGGAAAGCAGTGCATGCCAATTGTCAGTGGTGATGGATCATAAGGAAAGAAACCAAATATGGCACAATGCTTTAAACGAACTCTGGAAATGTGCTGCTCCTCTGATGTAGCTGGCCATCTGGACCTCCAGGTTCATGAGCCTCTGATACACTGTGATGTGGCCCTTTAGGAGCTTTGCCTTCCTGAAACTCCATTTGTTTTCTGAAAGTCTGAGTGTTGTTAGCAAGCTAGCCTAATCCCTAGCAGAGTGCTTGGTTAAGATCGCTTACTCAGCTAGAGGGAGGGGCGAATGGCTCTGCTTCCCAAGAAAACCCTCTAATCAGGGCCATCTTTCAGTGGTCCACAGACGAGTTGGCTGACGAGTGGTTGGTTGATCTTGATGTTGGGATGTCCTCTTGGAAGATGCTCCCAGAGCTTTCTAGAATCTGGTGTGGTGAGTAAGCGATGGTCCTACAGGAAGACAGTTGTCAGAGAGTTGAAACTGCAGCAGCAGCTATGGAGATCAGTCAGAAGAAGGAATATGGACAGGGGTCCTTCAATTGCTCTATCTAGAAAATGGCAAAGCTGTTGGCAAAAAGTCTCCCTACTCCTGTCACAGCAGGGGAACTGGGGAGTGGAAGGAGGTAGAGGAGCAGGTAGGCAGCAGAGAGAAGGGGAGGGGAGGAGAGGGGAGGGGAGGAGAGGGGAAGGGAGAGGGGAAGGAAGGACAATTGCTTAGTGAAACACTAAGTGAAACACAATTGCTTAGTGAATCTGTGAATTCAGACAGCACTATACACACACACACACACACACACACACACACACACACACACACGTATATATATGACATAGAGACAATGGTCTCCCAATGCCATGTAAATGGAACATACTTACTTTGTTTTTGATAAGAGTTTCAAATAACTTTGGAGATAGTTAGCTAAACCTTTGGGAGCATCCATGATGGCATGAATTCAAGTGTAAATGATCATTTTTAGTATAACACAGTATGGAGTGCCTTGTCTATTCCACAGGCAGACTGATTTTCCTGAATTAATGGGTTATTCTTTCTGTTCTTTAAAAGTCTTGAGTTATACCAGTCTCTGGTAATGTGGAGATGTGCCTCTTGGATGGCTTGGAGTCAGCCGATACCTCTTGTCAAAGTACTTTGCCCAGCTTTATCACCACAGGGTGGTAGGCTACAAGGCCATTCCTGCTTCAAAGGGCCAGCACTCGACAGTGCGTAGGAAGGGTGGTGCCTCTGGACTAGGGCTAGCAAGGCGAGGCAGTGGTGCCGTGGGAACTGGGAGCAGGAGAAAGAAGAGTAGTAGGTACTCTTTTTAGTGGGTAGGCAGCAGATCTGAAGCACCAGTATCCTAAAACAGCATTGCAGGGTCTATCTGAGGAAGGTTTGGCTAGGATGAAGCCCTCTTGGCTTCTGGCCAACCAGAATGCAATGACCAGGTGATCTCCAGACTCAGGAATGCCTTCTTCCACCACAGAATTCCTACAGAAATCCCAACTCTTCCCAGAGGCCTCGGCAGGGAAGGAAATTGAGGTTTGTATGTTGAGAACGTGCACGTTAAGATGTGTGTGAGAACATTCCGGCCCCCAGGAGAAAGAAGGCCCGTTTCTCACGAAGCAGTCATTCCTGATGGCTGAATGGCTTTATCCATGCTCCATCAATCTGCCACCTTTTAGGAGAACTAAATCTAGGGCAAATATTTTATATTGCTATTTGATAGTTTGAAACAGTCATATTTTACCAGACCCACATTGTCATATTTCCAACAGAGAAGCTAAAGTACAACCACCAAATATGAGGTTAAGGAAAAAAAAACCTCTGTGTTCCTCATTAGCCACAGACTTTAAATTTCCCCATTGGAACATTCTCATCTTAGAAAAAAAATGTTAGGTAAGAACAGTCATCACCCCCAACCTTCTCACAACTGTAAAAACTTGATGTCCAGCTGGCACGTGTTTGCGCTTCTGTCTCTGGGTTGTCTCCACCTAAACTTACACGAGAGTTAGAGGACAAAGTCTGAACCACAGAATTAGATCTCTGGAAAACTGTCCCCACCTTGCCAGGACTTGGTACCGAGAAAGGAGTGGCAGAGGCTTTTCCGAGGAGGATAATTGCTTCCTTCTCGGGAGGCCGCCTCTTCTCTAGGTCACCCTGCTTGGTTACTGTGCTGGTGTCAGTGAAGATATGCTGACTTTAACCCTAACCAAACAAAATAGTCATCCTAACAGTAGACCTAACCCTAATCCTCTAAATCTAACCCTAACCCCAAACCTCATCCTAGCCCAAACCTCTATCCTTAACTCTCTACCTCTAAGCCTAACCCCAATTCTAATTCTAACCCTAAACTGTGTCTTTCTGATGTAACTTCTTTTACTTGCCAACCACTATCACTAAGACACCGAGATCTGGAAATGGAGACTCACCTAAAGAAAACACTATGCCACCTTAAAGGTCAAAGCCCGGGCTGTTGCCCCAACTTCCAAACTAAGGGGAGTGGTGTGACAAATTGCTAGGAGGCTTCATCTCTGAATCACATCCAGACTTTGCTTTGTGAGTGACATCAATAGTTACAGCCAGCTGGATCCTGCTATTTCCAGATTCAGCCCAGCTGTAGACAGAGGGTTGATAGGGGTGGGACAGGAGTGACAGGAGAGGAGAGTGGCCATGCATGGAAGCTTGTTCTGAGTTTTAACAAGAAAGGGATTTTCACTGTGTGCTGGGTTCCTTTCTTGAGCCCGGAATCAGGGTACCTTGCAGACAGCCTAGCTCTCTACAAACAAGACCAGAGAGAGAGGGAAAGGGAGAGGCAGGGAGGGGGAGGCGGAAGGGGAGAGGGAGAAAGACAGACAAAGTGACACACACACAGAGACAGACACACAGAGAGACACACAGAGACAGACACAGAGAGAGAGAGAGAGAGAGAGAGAGAGAGAGAGAGAGAGAGAGAGAGAGAGAGAGAGAGAGAGAGAGAGAGAGACAGGGGTGGGTGGGTGGGGCAGGAGGTACCCTTGGCGGTCTAGAGCAGACATTTTGTATTGGCATTGTAACTGCAGGCTCTTCTGCCTTCCGTTTGAATGAGGGGTTCGTTCTCATTGCCAGCAGGTCCCTCCGGATGATGACCGGAACCCCTTCCAGCATAGAGAAAGGCCTTGGACATAGGTCCTCCCTCTCCTCTCTGCCTGTTTTAGTCTCATCCACACACTTCCTTTAGGCTAGCTTTGGGGTTTTACATCCTTTGTGCTGTTTCTATCCCCCCACATCTGGGGGGGGGGAGGACACACGAAAGAGGAAGTGACCTCAGGTGCTAGAACCTGTCAATCAGGGCTGGAATGTGGATCTGAGAGGAAGCGCACAGGCAGGTCAAGGAATGCCAATTCCAGGCGGAAAGACCGATCTCAGACTGCCCGCGGGGAAAGGACTACTGAACTTGGGCTTTTCCTAGCCAAGAGTTCCTCTTCCCCAGGCTCACCATACCCAAAAAGCTGATGACTGTGACTGACTCCTGGTGCTTTGACCCATCAGGCAGTGCGGCTTCCTCCCAAAACTGCTTTGGTGTCCACTGAAGAACGTGTTGGAGACAGGTAGCCTGGCCGTAGCTTTTCCTCCAGCTCCTCAAATGATGCCCACATTACTGCTGTGATCCCAAAGCAAGAAAGTAGGCCAGGCATTTCCCCAGGAAGGAACGAGTGACTCTACACGAATGTGCTCAGAGTTCACCCATATGTGACAGCAGACAGTAACAGCCGTACACAAGAAGGAAACAGCCATGCATAAGAAGGTTCCAGGAACCCCTCCATATGAACAACAGCCACCAACAAAATCTTCCAGCCTGTTACCCGTAGAGCAGAGAAATTCTGCTTAAGAGATTCCCATGCCTAGCCCACGCAGCACAGGGGTGATTCAGAAAGCGGCCTAGGCCAAATGCGAGTGTCAGTCTTTGGTGAAATTTGATACATCTCAAATAACTACGGATAAAGCAAGAACAGACTCTTCGAGTCAGGGGTCCTGCCTTGTGAAAATGACTCGACTTGTTTGGGGGGCGAACTTGAAAGGGTGCAGCCCAGATGTTAAGTTTAAGATCCTCTGGGCCCAACACAGCTGTGGCCTCCAAGCTGTTTTGGGATGGAGTCCGGCCACACCCACAGCTGCAGCCAAGCAGCGCAATTTGAAACTCCCCCAGGACCAACTGCTGTGAAAAGAGCAGTTTATTACACAAAATAAAACAGAATGCCAGCTCATCTTTACAGTTTCACGGTCAGCCTCGGGGAACAGAAAAAGTTTTATTTTCCACCTCCCGTGCACCAGGCACCAGCCATGCTGTCTTGGGGCCAGTTTGGGAGGAAGATCTGGAAAGTTCTCTGCTGTTCTGTGGACTCACTGTCTAGTGCTGGATCTGACATTTAACTTGACTGCCTACGGCTGCTCTTTCTGGGCAGTGGGAGAGTGGCATTTGCCGTGCGCTTCATGGGGATGAGTTCTCTGGAGCTGAAGCTGGACTGAGACACAGTGCCTGAGATGCTGTGGACGTGTTCTCCATCGTCTCAAAAACAATGGGTTTGGACCCGGAGTTTGCCTTTCTACTAAATTTTAGAAGCTTGTTCAACTAGATTTCTGGTTTTAAGAGCACATTTAAAAAAAATAGAAAATGATGTGCCCAAAAGACTATAAAATTGGAATTCGGAGGCAAATATTAAAGTTTTCTACTCTAGCTGAAATACAGACAAGAGACAATAAAAGTATATGGTTGGCAGACTGGGCCGGGGACTCAATGGCTACAAGATGCACAAACATGAGACCTGAGTTCCAACCCCAGCCCCCATGCAAAAGGTGAGAGGGGAGGTGCATGCCTGTAGTCTCCGCGCTGGGAAGTTAGAGACCCAAGCGCTGGGGGCTTGCTGGCCTGCCTAGGCTGAACCAGTGAGCTCCAGGCGGCTCAGTGAGAGATGCTGTCTCAAAGAATAAGACAAAGAGTGCTTGAGGAAGACACTCAGTGCTGACCTCTGGCCTCCATGTATAGAACACACAGTATATATTACATACACTACATGCAACACACGCGCACACACACATGCGCACACACACACACACACACACGTGCGCGCGCACACACACGCACACACGCACACACACGTGCGCACACACGCATGCATGCACATGTGTGAGCATATTGTCAAATCAAGCATGGGTGAGACTATGGTTTTAGCCAGCAGGCTGACTGCTTTTTAGTGTAAACAGGGAAATGAACCCATGACCTTTTTATTTACTCTCAGTGTCTAAAGTGTTGAGTTGTACCCAGAACTTAGGAAAACTGCATGCTTGCTCTCTGCGGAGAAGAACCCAGCCTGTGCATGGGTGTGCGAGTTTCTGTGATACTTACTGGAAGGGAACATGAACTAAGTTGGTTGGCCTGGTGTTTTGTCTATGCACTGCTGAGCATTAAGAGGCAAATCTTAAAGTTTTCCTCCTTCCATTTGGATACTTGGTGTCTATAGATGAAAACTCCAAAGGATAGAGGAAGGTCCCCCTTCCATATAATATATGATATATGGAAACAGCTGGAGAAGAGTTTAACTTAAAGTTCAGAATGAGGAAACAGGAGCAGGAGACAAGAGAAGAAAACACAGCAAGGAGGAGGCTGGTTACTCATATCCTTGATACCACACACCCCGAGGTGTGCAAACAGGGGGACCTTGGTTGAAGAAGGCAATGCTACTTTCTAGTGACAGAAATGTATGCAAAGAACATGAACTAAATCAGCCCCGTCTCCTCCCTCAGCTTGGAGCCTCTGTGTCCTGTTCTAACCTTATGCTATCGCTAGGCAGTGGCTGTGGAAAGTCAACAGAAGGAGAAAGAGCTCAGTGGGAAGGTGGACTTCAACATGAAGACAAGAGGACTCCACGTTTCTTACGACTGCTCTCATGTCTCCCCAGTGAATATCCCCAACCCAGCAGACATTGCCACTAAAGCCACTGTTCCGCCTGACCACGGTAACATTTACCTCCTCGGGTATGTGAGTACGTGTGCCTGTGCCATTTGTTTGCTCTACATTCCAGTCGTGTTTCCTGCCTTTTCTAATCGACGTTGTGCCTGTCAAATTTTCACTGTCCTGAAAATCTACCTCTCCCCCTCCTCCCTCCCCACACTGTTCTGTAACACAAATGCCTACCTTTTATTTTCCCTAGTTTAATTAGTGCATGAATTCATTCTGATTGATGAATTGATGTGGCTTATTGGCACGAAGTCTTCCCCTGCCTCCCCGTGCTGTGTGTATGAAATAGGCACGGCTCAGGCAGGCGACACCTGCTTTGATGCTGTGATGCTCGGATGCAGATGTGAGGGGCCAGCCCTTCAGCTGGGCTTCTCCAGTGTCAAGGGAGACAACCTCACTGCTAGTAGGTGGAGGAGCAGACTGGTGGTGAATGGAGGCTAGGGGGCCCGTGGAAAATGATGGCTGAGGAACAATGTAGCTTAGGGCTCCATTTTTACATTTTATTGGGCTGATTTTGAAATAGTCATTGTTCACACAATGGGCCCAAGAGGGAAAGCGACCTTGACTCTCTGCCATCGGTAGTGAGGCATTGTGAATTAGCTCAACGAACTGAGAATTTCCAGCCCCTCTTGCCAAAGACTTAAGCTGAAATTAGCACGCAGTTGGTAACAATTTGATTTCTGGTTTCACTTTAATCAGTAAGGATTAATGGTTAAAATTTTAATTTCTAATCTCACTTTAGCCTGACTAACAAAAGCTGTCACTTTCCTGAAAACTGCTAAATGAAGAAGGATTTATAAGCTCCTTGAGAGAATAAAAGTTAAAGTGCTGAGGCCTACTTTTCAGACCATAAAATTTTCAAATCCCCACAATGGTCTCAGAGCCTCACATGCAGAGCTGCTGCACTGGATTCAGCCACAGTTAGGGCTGGGTTAGGTGGAGGAGATGCTCATGTTTCCTGGGTGGCATCCGGACTCCAGAGAAAAGTGCAGTGCTATTCCTAGAGAAAGTAAGATTGAAGAGAAGAGGAGACAGGACTCCAGGTGTGAAGGGAGTATTGCTTATAGAGTTTCAACAGCTTTCTTTTCTGGGTATCTCTTGGGTCAACCCTTCCCACAGCCCTCCTGAGGCCTTCTGTCCAATAAAAATTACAAAATAGCTAAAGTCTTTCTCTACTCAGTAGAGGGTTTGTTGAATGACGTTTTCTCCTAGCGTTTCTCCCTCTGCCCTCTTTCTTGTAAACTTGACCTTACCTTTTCAGCCTGTTTCCCAGCTACCCCGGGGATTGCCGTTTCTCACCTCTCTGTTTTGAGGGCTAAGCCCGTGCCCTCCCGTGTTGCTCTGCATAGCACCTTTAGTGTACAAGTCAAGGTCCAGGTGGGCATCCTAATGGTGATGGTGAACTGAAGTATCACAGTGTAGTGGGACCAGGGGGACATTCAAAGTTCCTTTCTTTCCCCAACTCTGTGGTCCTACAGATTCAATGCAAGAGGCAGCTGGCTTCCTTGACCTTTTCTCTAGCTGGACCAAAGCAACAGCTGAGTGTATTCTCTGGATTTTAATTCTCTTGTGGAATATATGATTCCCCAGATACTGGACTGAATCCGTAGGGCACACATTTCATTCAGCAATCATCTCACCCCAAAGGATGGATTCTCCAGTGCTCAGCTACAAGAGCCCACACCACTTTTTTTTTTAAGAATCATATTAATTTTTAAATTTCCCACTGTTCAAAGCAAGCCCACGGTTACTTTGGAATTTCTTCTCCCGTCAGCGGATTCTGCTGTGAGGAAAGCTCAGAGCACTAACTATGGCATTGGCTTCACCTTTACAGTGCTAACTTAGCCCTTCCAGAGAGCGTCTGTGAATGGAGTTGCTGCTCAGAGTAGGATACAGAGCTGGCTGGCCAGCTGTCTCCTATCATCCTTTTCACCACCAGGGACACTCTTCCCACGGTTGCGCTCCTGCTTCTCACCTGCGTCTATTCTATGGACTGCTTGAGGAACTTGTTATCGTCCCCTTTCCTGCTGTGTGTCAGACTTGAGTGTCAGACTGAATGTGACCGTATGTAGTAAAAACTTCGCTACGGTGTCTTCACATCAAAGAAGTGCTTTCCGCCTTGTGACAAAAGCCCCAGCATGAGGAGTGCTGGGCTGATGTCACTGGCCCGGCCTTCACACGGGCTCCCTCTTTCTACGCGTAGATTTGTCCTTTTGTTCCCAATATTGGCAACTGGCTGCCCCTCATAAGACAGGAGATGAACCCAAATTATCTTTCCATGGGAAAGAAAGGTGACCTCTGATTGGCCCTTAATCCTCGAGGCCACTGGAGCATCTTGGGAAAGTATTGTCTGGAAAGCACTGACCCCAGGGCCCATTTCCAGAGATTCTGGGATGTGGTCTGGGTATCAGCATATTTTACAGCTCTTCAGCTCAGATTCTCATGTACAGCCAGGATGGAAACCACCACATTAGACTTTCTTAAACAATTGTTACAGAACTGCCCATGCCTTAAAATAGTGCTTCTAAGTGGGACCTTGGTAGAGGCCCCTGCAGACAGGGGAGGATGTACTTACCTGCAGGAAGCCCTGGTATCAGCCTGTATTCTCCTCTGAGGCATCCTGGGAAAAATACTTCAGGTCTGCTGTAGGAAGTGTAATTCTCCTGAACATTTGGTTTGCTTTTAGCTTGTTGACATGTTGAATCTTACAAATGACCGTATTTCCTTTTTTATTCTGGCTATGAGGAAGTTAAAGAGGAATTCTGTTATCATATGGTCTATATTCTTCTCTCTTCATACCACCCTCAGAATTAACATTTTATATTCACGTTATCTATTTTAATTTTAAAGCATGTTATCTTGTTATACTTCTGTAAGCCATCTACAATCCTTGGTAGAAGGAAACAGGGATTTTAAATAAATAAATCTCAAGAGGAAACAAAAATCCATAAAGCAATCTATTCTCTCACTATTGCCCAAACAGAAAAAATAGTCCAGTACCACTTGCAATTTTACTACAGTTTGAATTTGTAAAAAGTTTTCTTCTTAGAATCGATTTTAATCTGCCCCTCCCCCTTTCTATAAAAATGTTTCTACTGGGAACCTGAGTGGTAGTATTCTTACAATAGTGGATAGTTTATTTCTGGGTCTGAGTTCCTCATTGTCTCCCCCTCTTTGGAAATCTAAAGAAATTAAGATTTAGGATATTAAAACTTCAATCCACACTAATGGATTTAGTCTGCGCATTTTAGTTACTTTTTTGTTGCTGGGATAAAACACCGTGTCTAGGGCAGCTATAGAAGGAGGCGCTTCTTTGGGCTTACAGTTCCAGAGGGATCGTGTCATGTTGGGCAGGTGTGGCAGCGGCAGCAGGAAGCTGAGAGCTCACATCAACTAAAGGCATGAAACAGAGTCAGCTAGAAGTGACTGGGGCTTTACATCGCAAAGCTTTCCCCCAGTGATGTACTTCCCTCAGCTGGAACACCTAACCCTCCCCAAACAGCACCACCAACCGGGGACCAAATTCCCAGCTGCCCAAGACCGTGGGGGAAATTTCTCATTCAATCCACCCTACTACATATCAGTAGAAATAGCTATTTCTTATATATATATATGTATGTATATATGTACATATATATATATATTTACTTATGCCTTTCATAGTCTCTTCCTGGGTTGTTTTTAAGGAATGCACACACACTATTTATTTGCACACACACACACACACACACACACACACCATAACACACATGGAAGTTCCACCATGTGGGTCTTGAGGCTTGAACTCAGGTTCTGAGGCTTGGCAGCTTGGCCTTTATGACTTAAGCCATCTCACTGCTTATCAGACAGTCAGTCTTTTTGCTGTGTTGGGATCTGGCCCAGTGGTGTGAGTGCTTAGCTGCTACTCTACAACCAGACCGTGTCCCTGGCTCTAAGGAGCCGTTCTTAACTGATAGAAAAGCAGCTGGCCCAGCAGTTCTCTGGGACAGCCTGAACCAGAAAGCGGCACTTGTTTGATTTCCTTTTGCTGCACAGAGGCACCACTTAAGCTTTGAGCTCCGCCGTTGTCCAGCTTCAGTTATTTGTTTACCAGACGTGCTTTAGATAGCTCCAGCGCATTTGTAAGTCACTTATTTGTACATTATGGCTTGATGTCTGGCAAAGTGTTTCTAAGTTGCCTATTATCGTAAAGTTAAGAACTCTGACAGGGGTATTAGGAATCATAACGATACAATATTTATGAGGCAAACTACCAGGTAATTTCTAGTGGTGAAGAATAGCTAGCAAGCATTTTCAAAATAAGCCTGCTCTTAAGTCAGCCATTGCTAATCCACGTGGACTCAGAAGTAAGCCAGCTGTCCAGGATTAGTTTCTGAGTACTGCTGTGTTTCTGTGGGCAACACATTTAGCCGTTCTGGATTCTTGAATCTGAGGAGGCAGAATACCAACTCATCATTTATTATTCTGAACTTGAAAGAGTAGCTGCTGATAGGTGCTCAGTTCTCCCATATTGGTACGGACACTGATATCAGTGTGGCCAGAGGTAGGGAGGGAGCAGGCTGGGATCTTTCCTTGAATCTCTCCTTTCTGACGGGTAAGGAAAGTAAGGAGGGACAAATCCAGACAGAAGGAGGCACAGGTTCTATCTTTTTACTCTCCATCTTCTTACTTCTTACCCACTGTCACTTACATGTGCCTTTTGGTGAAACTGGTGTGGGAAATCTGGTTCCTATGTCTCCTCCTGACCATCTTTTGTTGTAAATTGTGAAAGACTCTGCAGAGTAGGAATTCACAACAGTAGCTCTGACCTTCAATGTATGAGACTATGATGTGAAAAGCACAGAAATGTCCATGACTTTTGTGTATATTAGACTCTTGACTCTCAGGGCCTTACAGAGTTTTGGACAATCCTGCTGGAGCCACAGTAGTAACCACTGCTACTGTTGTTCATTGGCTAAAATTCTGTCATAAGAGAAGGGGATACATGCTAAACTGAAATCATTGTGTGTATGTGTGTGTGTATGTGCCTGTGTGTGTGTATGTGTGTGCTTAGGTGCGTGTGTGTGTGTGTGTGTGTGTGTGTGTGTGACATTATTGAAAGACCATGCAGACTATCAGAAGACGGGAAGGAGCCCCTCCATAATCAGATATTCTGCCCAGCTCGAGATAAACTTTTTAGATAATAATGTGGTAATCAGGAGTAATTTGGTTGCATAATCTCTGAGATTTTTCTTTTATCATCTTATTAAATTATTTTTATTTATTTGGTATGGAGATGGGAAACACGGGCGTCACAGTGAGCATATATGGAGGTCAGAGGACCGCTTGTGGGCATTTGGTTCTCTCCTTCCACCATGGAGGGCCTGAGAATTGAACTCAGGTCATCATGCAGGACAAGGAGCAAGCATCTTCACTTGCAGAGCCATCTTTCAAGCCCTCTGTGAGATTTTTTTTTGAGGGCCATTCTTTCCCCTGTGGACCAAGAGGAGGCAGAGAGACTTGGGATCAAGGAAAGGACATTTCTGCTCAGCCTCTCACTTCACTTGCTGCACAGCACTGGGGCGTTTGGATTGTATCTGTCAAAACTCTGGGGTCCCCAGCTAGGTTTAACAAGAGCAACAGGTGGACAGAGGCTCACGTTCTCTGCCTGCTGCGGCCTCATCGTCTTTAATTCTGTCACCTGACCCTTATTTCTCTGCATCATTGAGGTGTCCTGGGATCTGGGCCTCCTGAGCTGCTTCAGGACATCTGCAGCTAGAAGGAGGGCAAAATGGCGGGGCTTGGGAGCATGACTTCATTAGGAGACACACTGTGAAAGGTGAGAAGTTTGACGTGTGCTCTGGAAGAACTGAAGCAACTCATGTTGGTTGCCAAAACGAGGGGGAACCCTTCACCAAGCCAGGAAGTAGCCACCCATTCACTGTTGCATGCTGATGTTTTCACAGGCTCCTACGTGGAGACCCCCGATCGGAAGGAGCATAGGAAAGAACAGTGTGAGGCTACGGAGGCCCTTGGTCTCCATTGGATAGCCTGAATACTATGGAGATTCTTAGGGGTGAAGACATGTCTTCTTTATAGCTTCTAATGACCTGGGCCACCAACACCTTGGGAGCACCTGTGGTATCTTGGCATAGTGGTTACAACATGGGCTTGGAGTCACTTGCCATGAATGTGAATCCCAGAACTGGAAGGAGAAATCAAACTGTGGCTTGACTGTGAGGGAAGGCATGTTCCCCAAAGAAGTACTGGGGTGTCCCATAGAAGCAAGAGTAGTTCAGATTCACTTTATAGTCTAGTGCTGTAAACACAACTCCATCATGTGGTCTCTATATTTCAAATACTGAGTGGGGTTAATAACTGTGTGTTCTTAAAAAGGACTCAACGCCTTTAAACCATTAAAATAAACATGATATATGGTGCCTAACAGACTCTTAGTACAGCACATGTTAAACGCTTAGGTCTAAATCAGTGGTTTTCAGCTTGCCTAATGCTGAGACCCTTTAATATGGTTCCTCATGTTGTGGTGACCCCCAACCATAAAATTATTTTTGTTGTTACTTCATAACTAATTATGAATTGTAATGCAAACATCCTGATATTCAGGATATCTGTAACGCACTCCCCAAAGGGGCCAGGACCTACAGGTTGAGAACCACTGGTCTAGAACATCTTTGTTCCCTGCGCAGGAGACATCCTCTAAGGTTCTCTGGGCCCAACTCTCCTGAGCAGCATTTGCTTAGTCACTGAAACTGCATGCTTGCATTACAAAGAACCTTTCCCAGCTCCAGCTTTGGATCTCTGTTCCGTATTCCTGGGAATGAAACTACGTTTTGGTATGTGTTTATTGTTGTGGTTCTGATTATTATTAATTTGCCATCAAAAGAAACTGTATCCTTAATCAGTAAGTTTCTGTATCTCATCGCACATATTTCCAAATCAAAGCACTGGAACACACCACTCAGCCTGCTGGCAGAGCATGCCGTTTAGTTTCGTTTGTTGAGCTCATGCAGAAAAATCTTCCCCGTGGCCTGACTCCCTAATAATGTTTGAGGGTTGAACTTAGGCTCAGATTGTTACATCTGGTTATAGAGTTAACAAACGGATCAGAAGGAAAAGGAGGAGAAAGGGGAAAATCTACCCCCCTCTCTGTTTTTTTCCTTCTTTTTCTCAGTGTGAAGTCATTTGATTTGCTTTTTAGCCCATACCAAGTCTTCAGAAGTTGAGCCAGGCAGATGGTGAGGTTATAGCTTGGGCAAAATGTGTTCTAATGTTATCAACTTTAAAGGAGCACATGAGGCAGAGAGGAAAGATGGTTTGTGGTATTTTTGTTTATTAAATTTGATGGTTGGATTATGACATTTATATTTATTAAATGTACAGAATCCCATCCATCATGGTTGACAGAGAGAACATGTTCTGTGTGGTTGGCATAGCTGTCTCTTCCTGCAAGAAGATCTAACATTTATTCTTATTTGGGAGTCGAAGAAGAGGTAGGCTGAGAAGGAGATCCACCCTTCAATGCCACCGCCCTGGGGGAATGGGTCTATGAGATATAAGTGTTATTGTGTTTGATTCTGTCACATTAAGCAGCTTTTCCCTTGTCTGGGCTGTGAATTGGTTTCATGATACTATGGATAGAAGGCTAGGTTGCAAAAGCGCAGCAGAACCAGTGAACTTGGCACAGGAGAAAGAGAAAGGACTCTCAGCCTGGCCCCATTGAGACACTGTCATGGGCTATGGATGAAACAACGCTGTCCTGGCTTTGTATGGGTCTAGACACACCAACAGCTCGGCCCCTAACTCCCGCTCTGCATTTTATTATCTACCAGATGTGAGCCTCTGGAATATCTCACTAGAATACCAGGTGAACTGATGATAGGACAGCACTCCAGCTGCCTCCCACTGGAGCTGGTTATGTGTGGAAGAGGAGACAAGACCTGGAGAGACTAGGTGCAAGGAGGAGGTACTACCGCCCATCACATTTCCCATCATCCTCGGGGCACAAGAGGCAGCATGTTTGCTTAAGGGTTATGGATCTTTTTACAAGTATAATCTCAAGATGTTTTCACAGTCACTGTGCAACTGAATGAGACCCATGGGTTCAATCTCTGGCCACATATGCTTCCAAAAATAAAGGTTTAGGCTTGAGCAAACCCTGCCTATTGAGGAACTGGTTAACCCCCAGCACTGCCTATGAAGCCTAGGAACAGTTGAATAACATTTAAGGCATTAACCTATGGGATTTAATGCTTCCCACGTCCTCTCATGGTTAATGCTGAGCTCTAATTTCAATAATTAGTCTCTTAGCTGATGTTTTCTAAAGTATCAAAGAACACACACCTGCAGTCGGTGACTAGGAAGATTGTAAGCAATTAGCACACAAAATCTGCTGGCCAAGAATTTTCTTCCCTAGAATCCAGGAGACAGTTTACAATGACCCCGGGTACTAGAAGCTACTCCCTGGGCACCTTTGAGGTACAGCACTAGTCTCTGCATTATGAGGGCTATTAAACAAAGGTAAATGGCCATCTATCTCCAGAGACTTTAAACAAAACACACTGAAAGCCAGACCTCTATGAAGAGGTCCTATTTCCTGCTAGATAGTGTGCACATCTGATTACATGAATGGACCATAAACATTTCCAGGGGTGGGAGAGAGTGCAGGTCTGGGCATTAACTAGACAAAGGTCATGAGTGAATTCTTCACCAGACCCTGTGGCTCTGAGGCAGCCCATGGTCATGGTAGCCCTTGCTGCCCTGAAATCCACCAACTATGCTTCTGTCCACATGTGTGGGACTCATGGACAGGACAATACTGTTGAGTATCTCTCTCTCTGTCTGTCCCTTCCACCCCTATCCCTTTCTTTCTTGAATAAGGGTAATAATGTAAGACATTGCCACTGTAATTCTACTTATGAAAACATTATTATAACTGTTATTTGAATGCCATAAATTTGCCATATCCAGCCCACAACCTGTGAGCCACATACAACTGATGACAGGTGTGAATGTGACCCAACACAAAATCATAGTTACTTCAAACATTTAAGAGATTGTTGTTTTGTTTACTTTTGGTAACTCAGTTTCATAGTTCTCAAATGTGAACATTGTAGGTTGCAATTCTGTGTTGGGATGTCAAAAAGATGTGGACTAAATATTGTGAACATAAACTCTGTGATAGGATACATACTTATATCTCAGACATCTACATAAATACAAACACCTATGTAGGATGTATATAGGTTATGCTGTGTGTGTGTGTGTTTTCTCATTTGATTCTAATAAGTCATACAGAGTTGGTATCACCACTTCTTTAAAAAATGTAAAGATTTGATTGAATGAATAAATAAACGTGTAAAACTCAGATTAAAGACCTAGCTTTTCCTTGTGACCATAAAGCAAGCAGGAGGCTAGAACAAGACTCTCACCCTGTTCCCGAGGCTCCAAAGTCTATTTTGCTTTTTCAGGGAGTGAGAGAATCAGAACAGTTAAGTTCGGGTCTCCATCCTTCTATGCAAGCGTTCTGTTGCTGATGAAGACAGCTGTGGATCTCCTAGCATTCCCATCTTGTAACAGAGCAGTGGGCCATGGGGCAGAGGTAAGGATACTGGCAGGGAGCTCATCTTACCCTGAAAATGATTTACAACCCATGGGAGGTCAGGGGACAGAGGGACTGTGGGCATGGATGCAGAGATAAGCATTGTCAACCCAACATCGGTCTTGAGATCTTTGATCTGTGTTTGCCTCTCCCGCTGTCACTAGACCCCTGAAACAGCTTTCAAGATTTGGCAGGTTGAGATATCCCAATTCCACACTCGGGAGGGAACTGCTATTTTATTGCCCCAATTAACTGCTTTATTTGTTTATAAATTCTTCCCTTTTCTGTTTTATGATGCAGTTGTGGTGCGTTTAATGGAGGCCTAAGATTGAGGCTGGCAAGCTGGCTGCGTGTCCCATTTGCAAAGCTTATAAATGGTTTGGGTCCAGAATGTTTGTAGCTTTTTCCAAAAATATTTGCCTTCTCTAAAAAGCAGCAGCTGTTGGAAAATGGATGGAAAGTTTTGTTATGTTTTCTTCTTTGCCCCAGAGGAGAACAGCCATTGGCTTTCACTGTGAAGTGTGCCACATTTTAGAATGCTTTCGTTCCTTTGGAGAGTTTGCCTGTTAGATAACAGAGGAAACAACATGTTAAATCATGTTAAAAGTCAGAAAACTGGGTATAAATTTTAATACTCACACAAGAAAGCCAGGAAATCGCTTTCTAAAAATTTTCATGAAAAAAATTTTTGGCTTCTTTGAAAACATGGATAAATTTAAAAATTTCAATGCCTGTGAATATTTCTGTAGTATTGTGCAGCTTACAAATCACACATATTCAAGTCTGGATTTCACTAAAGTTCTGCCAGTTCGCTTGAAGGCCATGATCTTTCCTGTGACGCATGATTCGAGTAAGACCCAGAACTTGCCCGGAGACAGCAGCACTGCAGTGGCAGAGCCAGGATTCGAACAGAGGTTTAGAACAACTAGCTCACGGCTGCTGTAGCAAAGCATATGGAACCATTATCAAACGGATTCTAGGGAGACAAGGCTATGTCTCCCTGTCAGGTGCTGTCTATAAAGACTTCACTTGCTTGAGAGTGAATGTCTTGACTGAAGTTGCCTCAAATGGTAGCACATGCTCACTTGTTCAAGTCTTGGCTTCCAGGTGGGGCAGAGACATGTGTGCCTGGCTCACCTGCAGAGGCCAAGGCATTGCATCCCGTCAGCACTATGTTGGCCTCCAATTATGTCAGGAAGCTGGATGCTAGGGAGAGCAAAAGGCAGTGCTAGAGCGTCTGTCCAGGGGAAGGGTGACGGACCAGACTGAAGACAGTAGGACAAAGTAAGGCTCGATTCCTCCTGGGTCTTTGGAACATCACCCAATGAAATGAAATGGGAATGAAAATTGGACGACACAGTTTTCCAATTTTAATGAATACAAGAACCTTGAGAACTTTAATGAACAAGGTGCACTCTAAGGCCTGGGATTGTGATTTCATAAACATTTTAGCACTTTTCAAAAGCAAGGGTGAGCCTGTAGTAAAGTGGCCTAGATGGTATCAAAATAACAGCTAATAGTTATGTTTTTCTTTAAAGAAAGTCATAGTAAAATAACTGACCTCACCCATCATAGAACATCCCTACCGTCACTTTTTACAAAGAAATACAGCAAGGTGAGGTTAGTGTCCTGAAGACCATCATCCCTAGCTTTGGCAAAACAGGAAGTCTTAAATGGAGTTCAGGGGTCTGAGTTTTCAACAAGCCCTTCCATGGCTCTGCCACAGACAATATACCCTGTTTTGGGTCTTAGTCTAAGGAGCTTAGGGGGATCTCTGTCCAGTGGAGGTCAGGGTTACCCCTCCTCTGAGCTCTGTGAAAGTTTCCAGAGCCTCCAGGTCAATGGTTCTCAACCTGTGGGTCGTGACCCCATTTGGGAGGGGGGCGTCACTTATCAGATTTCCTGAAGCATATCAGATTTCCTGCATATCAGATATTTGTATTACAACTCTTAACAGTAGCAAAACCACAGTTGTGAACCAGTGACAAAAATAATTCTGTGGCTGGGGGTCACCACAAGATTTGGAACTGTGTTAAAGGGGGCGGCATTAGGGAGGTTGAGAAGCATTGCTCCAGGCCATTGCGAGTTCTGCTTCGATCCGCAGACCCCAGACTTCTGAAGGGCAGTGGTCCCAGGCAGCTGCCACATCACCGCATTGTGCCCTTGCTTAGACTCCCAGCGGCAGGCATTGGTGGGTGTCCACGTGCAGAGAAGCTGAGAGAGAGTTAGTATGCTTTAGGTACAGCAGAGAGCCAGAGCTGTTTAGAGCTCTCAGCTTGTGTGGAAAGCCTGCCAGCCGTCTTTAAATGAGGAGTGAAGGGTTGGTAACAAAAAGGGTAGGGGAACGAAACTCTATGGACTCTAGCCAGATAACAAAATTGGCATGGTATATCTCCCTTTATGCACGCACACACACACACACACACACACACACACACACACACACACACACACACACACACACGAATTCCAGGGAAAAGATGGTTGGGAAATGAAAGAGTCAGAGGCATAGAGAATGAGTATGACTTGGAGGCCAGATTGACTGACAGGATGACTACCTGGATTGAGACAGCATGGTGAGTGGAGCTTACACGAAGACATAGGGTGTTTCATGGCAGGGTGAGGTGTGTCCTCTGCCTCTTCACAGGAAGGGAGTGGTGATGTTTACAGAATGGCAGACTGTCAATAGCACAGGAGATCTTTCGGATTTGTTATGCATAGCCAGTCCCCAGTGTTTGACTGGGAGAGGTTTAGAACGTTACATGTGTTTTAATACCATAGAAAATAGAAAACCATGTTGCACACCATATCCAACTAGCCTGCACCCTGGCACTCTGCACTGTCCCCACCCGCTTGACCCATCCTATACTTCCAAGTACTGCTATTCTCATGTGAGTTAGAAACTACTTGGTCAGGGGTGGGAACCTGTGCCCATCCTTAGGCCATGACTGCCACCACCCAACGAGACTTGGTGCCTCTCTTTGGAGTTCATTTTTCTCACCCGTAAGGAGTAATTGCTGCAATTCTTGTCTCTATCCCTGCCCACCGGGCTCTCTGGATTGATGTATTCAGGCTTCTTTCTGAAGATTTGCCAACCTTTCCATGAAGACAAGTAGGACTGTATCAGACCCTAACAGGCAGGTGACTTCCATCCCTCCAGGAGTCTTCTGTTACTGCTGCCACCACTAGACGCTGCAATGCACAGGAGAGATCATCTCACAGTTTTGGTGGCCAGAAGTCTGAGATCAAGGTGTGGTCAGGGATGGGTTCTTCCTAGGCCTCTCTCCTGGGCTTGCGGATGGCTGTGTTATCTCTCTGTTTTCACTTACTCGTCCTTCTGTACCTGTCTGTTTTAAGCGTACCGGCCATATTTGATGGGAGCCACCTTCATTAGACCTTTAAAGACCTCCTTCTCAAATGCTCACATGGTAAGGGTAGGATTTTAACGTTTAAGTTTGAAAGGAACAGTCTGCAACAGTCTCCCAGCCAGGGACTCTTCAGAAACATAGGAAACATCAGTGGGCTTGGCTGGAGTCCCAGATTAGATGAGCAAAGATGAAGATCGGTGAGCTGGGAGGCCTTGCCAGCTCCATCCGGGGATCTGTGAGAATGGAAAGCTCCTCAAGCAGGATACCTAACCACCAGGTGCATGAGTAAACAGGAGGGTGCAAAGATGAGTCTGTGGGAAAATAAAATAAAGTAGCAAACAGTCTGCACTTCCCCAAGGGAAGGCAGAAAAGAAGCTCAAAGCAGCTGCCTTCGGGGCCATCACACGCGGGAGAACTGCCCCCAGCCACTGCTGTGTGATCTGTGCTAGTAGGTGAGCTGGCAGGGAGAACTGGGCTGTTTCACATAAATCCCACTTTGAGCAGATGCAGAAGCAGGAGGCCGAAGGAAAAATTCATGATGCACTTCCACTTATCCCCATGGGTGCCTTTTCATGGCTTAAGGAGGAGCAAGAAGGATTCCTTCCCCCACGCCACTGTGAAAGAGTACTTACAAATTATGTTTTCTCATTGTTTGGACAGTAAAAGCAAATAATGACTCTCACACCACATAGCTCTGCTTTTTATTGCCCCAGTAACCGATCTGTCTCCTCAGGTATGCTCTCTGCTGTGCAGAGGCCTGGAGAGAGCTCACACATGGGCTCTGCTGTACAGGTCTGCATGCAGACTGTGTCTCCTGCTGCTTCTCATGCCCCATTACGACCAAAAGTCCACTGACGCCGTCACCTTTGTCCTCCCACTGGGAGAAGATGTCCAAGAAGACACGGTGGCTGTCTCATTGGGCTCTTCAGACCAACCAGCTTCATCTATAGACAGTTACACATCTCCCTCATGAAAATAGTCCCCATTGATAGCTAACATTCACCTGTAAGCATACATACACAAGCACAGACTCCACTGCATGATGTGCCTGGAACTTTGCATGGGTGACAGACAAGGGGGCAACAGAGGACCTGTTTGCTGGAGGTGGTGCAGACATGCGCAAGTTGGCTTTCTTCTGGGAAGTTTCCTGTGCCCTTTCAGATGCTCCCCACCCATCAAAGGCTACTCTGTTACCCAGGTTCTGGGTTCTAGGACTTTGGATGAATTCTCATTGTCTTTCAACTGTTTGTCTCAACCAGCCTGTGGGGTTTATTTTCATCATCAGGCAGAGCGTAGTCAGGGTCCACTCAGAATGACTCTAACCCCATTACTTTCTGGTATGATATTCATGCAATCAATGAAAGCTCACATACAGACATGCAGGCAAAACATGCACACAAATAAAATGACAAATCTAAGGTTTTTAAAGTAAAAAGATGCTACTTTCTACATTTATTTAGCTATCAAGTGGAGAAATTAAAATCTGAGGCAAGAGCTAAGTAAGAAGGCCACAGTTCAGAATTAGAAAGGCACCCACAGCCTTTATCTGTAGTTTAAAAGGAGATTGAAAACAAAAAACAAACAAACAACCCTGTATCTTTTTTTTCTTGATTCTTGTTAATATAAAGCAATTGTGTGGTTTAAAAAATCTGTGTCCTCTACCAATTCCCATGTTGAAATCTCAACTTCTAAGGTGATATTAGCATGAGGGGACATTCTTGGGAGGTGATTAGATCATGAGGATAGAGTCCTTGTGAGGGGACAAATTTCCTTGCAACACAGGCCCAAGGGAACAAGATTGTCTTTTCACCATGTGCGAAACATAAAGGCAACTTTTGAGTAGACACTGAATGGGTTGGTGATATGATGTCGATGTCCCAGCCTCCAGAACCATTAGAACTAAATCCTCTTTGTTTATTAACTACTTAATCTACCATATTTTTGCTCAGTCAGCCTAAATTTGTCTAAGATAGCAATGCATTGAAAATGTCAAAGAAAGATTTTAAAATGTGAATTTCCATGGAAAAGAGGCTTTATAGAATAAAAGTTTGACTTTGCAAATTTCCTATAGAGAACATGATCTTGTAAAAGTTTCTTGGGCTGTCGGTTCCTGTGTTTGCAGAATGGTCCCCAGAGAACTCTCCAGGTAGGTTCATATAAGAATGGAGTAAAATGTGGTATATAAAACAAAGACCAACCTGAAGAGGCCAGTGCCCTGCTTCATCAGGCAGTAGCTACGGCCTATTGAGTCCAACACTTCTCTTTGAAGTGTAACTTATATACAGTAAAAGTACCATTTTAAGGCACAACACAATGGGTTTTGACAAATGCATGAATTATAAGCTGACCTCACAGATACACTAGAGACTGTATCCATCACATTAAAGTGCTCTGCTGTATTCATTGCACGGAATCTCCATACGCCCCTGCTCTCACTCTTTAGTGAGGTTTTCATTCTGGGTTCACACAGCACCTGGTCTTTTTTGTTGTTGTTGTTTTTTATTTTTTTACGAGACAGGGTTTCTCTGTATTGTTTCGGAGGCTATCGGTCCAGCCCGGCCTCGAACTCACAGAGACCCACCTGCCTCTGCCTCCTGAGTGCTAGGATTAAAGGCGTGTGCCACCACCGCCCGGCTGCACCTGGTCTTTTGTATCTGGCTTCTTTCTCTTGGCAGAATGCCTTCCCAACATTGCATGTTTCAAAATGTCCTTTTTCCTGTTAAGTAATATTTCATTATGTGAAGTATCAACATTTTATTTACCCATTCACTGATTGACTGGCATTTGTTTAGCTTCCATTTTGGGACAGTCATGAACAAATTACTATAATAATTGGAGAACAAGTCTCTATATAAATATGTACTTTCATTTTTATTGGATAATCACCCAAAAGTGAGATTAATGGGTTGCATAGCAAGCCTCAGTTTAATTTAATTTAACAAGAAACTTTGAGAATGTTTTCCAAAATGGCAGCCATGTTTGTATTTGCACCCAGGGAAGAGACCAGATATTCACACCCATATCAACACCCAGGCCTTTTCACTTTAGTTAATCTAGTAGCTATGAAATTAAATTCATGTTTGTAATTCACACTTCCTTAACAACAAGGGATGTCTAGTGTCATTGTGTGTGACTCTCTGCTGTTTGTGTGCTTTCTTTGGAGAAGATTTAAATCTTTGATAATTTTAAAGCTGATTTATTTATGTGCAGTAAGAGTCCATCATCTGATCCAGAGAAACAACCCTGAGAATATAAATGGAGGTACTATGGTACTTCTTCTGGGTAGGTGGTTAGAGTTTCTTCTTTTTCTTTCTGGGGTTTGTTTTCTTGTTTTTGTTTTTTGAAACAGGGTTTCTCTGTGTAGCTCTGGCTGTCCTGGAACTCACTCTGTAGACCAGGCTGGCCTGGAGTTTAGAGATCTGCCTGCCTCTGCTTCCCAAGTGCTGGAATTAAATGTGTGCCGCTACTGCCCAAATGGGCTTTTACTTTTCAATGATAATTTTTTTGTTGTTGTTATCCCACAGAAAGAGAATCTATTGGTCCTACTGATGTTGAAACAGATGAACTCTCTCTCTCTCTCTCTCTCTCTCTCTCTCTCTCTCTCTCTCTCTCTCTCTCTCTCTCTCTCTCTCAGAAGGTTCAAGAAGGTTTATTACTCACACAATGAGACTTTCTGAGGAGAACAGGGAAGGCTCCCAAGCAGATCCAAAAACGTCAGAAGAGAATGGGGACGAGCCTGGCGTGACTTTTGCTGTGACTGGGAAGAGGGCTGGAGTGAGGGTTCCTGTGAGTGAGGGCTGGGACTTGCATGCTTTGAACTTCCCGTTGGCAACAAAGGTGGGAGCACCTGGGTTTTCTTATCAGCTGGTCCAGATGCGGGGCAGAGGGGAAGGGGAAGTGGAAGGGCTGGAAAGCTGTCAGCAGCCACGCCACGGCTACCAGCAAAATACAATTAGAATCTTCATTGTACTTTCACATTCATGGAAGCCAGGCTGGCCTTGTTGTTACTTTGCTGCTCACTGATTTTTGCCTAAGAAATATTTTCCTAATCCCAATAAAGACTGTTTTCTTCTAGTAGGTTCTAGATGCTGCTGCTAAGTCCGTGATCTGATTTGCATGGATTGTTGTGTAGGATTCGAGGTCTGGGATTCTTTGAGTTTTCATGGATTCTATAGCCTCTTCTAAGGCTGCTGCTTGAGTGACTTTTCTTTCAACCCTCACCTGGGCATCTTTGAAGAAAATCAACTGACCAAAGATAGATCCACTCTGTTTTGATACCTACTAGCCTAGTTTTATTGTCTTAAAATTTTTTATAGTAACCCTAAATTTAGCTTTTGAGATCTTCTTTTGCATTTTATGTATGTTTTTAAGATTGACAAATTTCTACAAAAAACAAAAAGCCTTGCTAGTTTCTGATAGAAATTATTAATCTATAGATCAATCTAGGAAGAATTGGTATCTTAACACATTTTATCCAATGACAAATGAAGGCAGTTCATCTATTTATTTAGACACATTTCTCATTTCTTTAAAATGTGCTGCAATTTTCAGCATATGGATTTTTACACTTATTAGTTTTTTCCCTGGGGTTTTTTATTGTGTGTATGTTCATGTATGTGTGTACAGATGAAGGCACATGCAAACATGTTCAAGGGTGCAGGCAGAAGCCAGAGGTGGACATTGAATGTCTTCCTTAATAATCCACTACCTTGTTTGCTTATGCGTCTTTGAGACAGAGTCTCCCACTGCACCTGGAGCTTGCTGGCACCGCTAGACTCTCCAGGGCTGGTTGGGCCCCCACCTAACAGAGGCCAACAAATGACCATGCTAAATCAAATATTTTCAGCTCACATAGAAACCATCCCAGAAGGAAATTCCAGGCTACTTGGGAATGCCGAAATACCCAGTGCCCCAGCAGACAAAGGTGAATGAGCAAAGGAATCAGGAGTGTGACCTCTAATTAGGAGAAAAAAATCCCATCAGTTATAAGCATATTAAGAAATGATATAGACCAGTACTTCTCAACCTATGGGTCATGACTCCTTTGGAAAACCTTTCTCTCCAAAAATGTTTACATTATGATTCTTAACAGTAGCAAAATTACAGTTATGAAGAAGAAATGAAATACTTGCATGGTTGGGTTCACCACAACATGAGAAGCTGTACTAAAGGGTCCTAACATTAGGAAGGCTGAGAACCACTCAAATAGATGGTAGAATTAGTGGACCAGGGTGCATTAACAGTTTCCATAGTTGTATCCTGTATCTTTAAGAAACAGAGGAAAGATGAAAATACCAAAAAGTGGGGGTGGGGGACCTAAATTTAACTGTTAATGATGAAAATGACAGTGTCTGAAGCAGAAAAATTGACTCCATAGAATTAACGACAGATTAAACATTAGGAAGAAAAAGCAGTGAAATTCATAGATTAGAAATTGCTGAGGAATCCGACAGACATGGCACCATGGACTCACAGGACAACTCAAGGCTCCTATCAGGGAAGAGCTCAGTGAGGTCCTCTCGGGACCCCAAAGCATGGGGAAACCCTGAGGGTGGTAGGAGATTTTTTATAGTGGTGATAATTTGTGAGTGCACACATATGTACACACATGCATGTGTATATGTATGAGAAATGTGCTGTGCATTTCTTTGTTAAAGCAACATACCATATCCTGTAAATGTGTGGTTAACCGTGTGCCAGTGGTACCTCAATAAAGATGATTATTTGTTGCTAATACAGTACATGGAACTTGAATCCAGTTTTAGTAAGAGGCTAAAATTTTATATGATCTGAAGAGACTAGATGATGATTGATTTTTTTTAATGTAGCAACCCTACATCCCCCAGCTTCATAAGGCTCAGGCTTTCTAACAATGCCTGCTGTTGTTCCTAGTGTTGTGCCTGTGATTAAAATTAGCAACATCCATATAAGATGCGAAGATTTATGTCAGAGCTGTGTAAACCGTGAAGTTCCCTCTAATTTAATAACTACAACCAAAGGAAACATATCTGAGTCCTCTGCCCAAGCACCTGGGTTTCCCTATGGAACGCTGGCATCCCATGAGCACACTCATGCTCACAGGACTCCACCATACCTAAGGGCTGACCACTCATCCTCCTCCAACAATCGCAGGAAATGGACGCAGCTCCCTTTTCCTCAGAGCTCGTGTGCCAGCTCCCCTGTGGGGAAACCCCTGTATCCTGTCTGCTGGATATTTGATGTTTGGTGATAGCAGGCCTGCATTCTCCAGGAGTTGGACGTGAGCTGTTCAGCACAGAGGTATTTATAGGTTCTCTGGAAATGCCTGCAGAAAGCCCCCTGGAGCCTGGCTGGGGTGCTTCGCCGTCAGTGCCGCGAAGTTTCTGGGCTTATCCATCCTGTCTGGCAGAGGTGGGATTCTTTTACGAATTTGGCTTATCATCCAGGCTTTCAAACTTACACCCTCCTGTGAAGAAAGCCCCTTTCCACCCACTGATCCGGATATCACGCTCTTCAGTTTCCCACCACAGAAGCCGGCGTTATAATCATATGTGCTACTCATTCTTATAAGAAATTGTTATTCAGTCTTGGTGAAGTTACTGAGTCCCCCAAGCAGGCTGCCAACAACACAGGATTCGACTACATCATGAATTGGATGTGGTGAAATCCATACATTTGTATTGCATTGTTCTCTTAGAAGTATGGACAAATATTATTTCATATGGTTATCACATTTTCTTTGAGTCCTGTAAGACATTCGATGTGCCTCCGAGTTTTGTCTGGCTTTGTCGACGGCAATGCGACAGGCAAGGGTCCTGGAAAGCCCCCGGAGGCCTTAGGGAATGTCACATACCTTCCATTTCTCCGGCAGGCTCTGATTTCTCCTCTCAGGGAGCTCATCTTTGCTCCAAATGTCTTCAGCAACATAGAGAGCTTAACAACGGGTGAACTCATTTTCTCAGAGCCAGGAATTATTCAGACTTCAAGGTTTCTGGCATTTAAAGGGGATTTTTGGTTTCTGCATCAGGTCACCCATGACACAGGGCAACTTCTGTTTTTGAGTGGGATAAAAATGCTTTTAAGAGGCATATTGAAAGGCCTCAGAAGATTTCGGGGACATCAAATAGCTTTTAAAAGACAACATTTTGATGGTTTAATTATAACAAAATAGGAAACATGCAGATTAAATTGACCCTAAAACACACATGGTTTTTTAAAAATTAAAGGCGAGGAATTTTAACAAAATAAATTTTGGAGGAATCTAAAACACATGAACAAAACCAAGAGAACTGATGGATTCAAAACCCAGCAGCTGGCCTAAGGTGATCTGCCATACGATAACCCAAGGAGACCCCAGGATGCTTCCCTGTTTCACTCTGGGCTTTCTTGCCAATTGAGATCCTATTTTCCAACTCAGTTTTGCCTCTGAAAATGAATAAACACACCATATCCTTCATGTGATATAATTTGTTTTGGTTTTTGTCTTGTTTGTTTTTTTAGATTCTAACTAAAATTGTGTTCTTTGAATTCTTTATGAAAACTGTTCCCAAGTTTTTACCTTGAGGTATTTGATGATTTTTAGAGAGTTTAGCTTCTGCCTTGCCAGTGGGTGTTACTGTGAGCTATAGAATTGAGGAACTTAAGTGACTACCAGAACACTGTGGCGTCTCCTTTATTCTATTGCAGAAGCCTTCAATCCAATAACCAATTTAGGCTGAGATATATCTGTCTGCCTTGGGGTCAGGCTGGTGTCTCCTCTTCTCTGTTTAGACCTACCCAACACATAAGGAGCTTTGTCAATGTGCCTTGCTTCTGTGTTGGGTAGGGTTTATGTGTGCTTTTGTCATTGTGCAAACTTACTTGTGGGGATCTTGGATGAAAACATGAAGGTACACTTCTGTAGAGGAGTTTGCTCTTGGCCTGGGACTTGTGGGCAGCCCATGAGTGCTTCCAATTGAATTCAGTTTGGGGCTCTGGGTACCTACAAACCCAGGTGCCAATCTGCAGGAGGCTTGTCCTGCTGTAAGGTCTCCTTGCGTCTTCCTCTTGCTGTCATCTTTCTTCTTCACTTGAAGGATGACTGGAGACCTGTCAGTTTCTGAGTGACACATACTCTGAGAGCAGTCTTTTGCCCTCATCTAACATGGAGAAAGGCTTTCTTTTTGGCTTCTGCACCTTTTATTATGAGACCAACAAGATTTAGCAAATGTGTGGGTGGAGAGATGGCTCAGTGGTTAAGAGTACTCGCTGTTCTTCCAGAGGACCTGAGTTTGGTTCCCCACACCCATGGCTCAAAATTGTCTCTAACTCCAGCTGCACTCACATACACATACCGACACACAGATACACACGCCTGCATATAATTAAAATAATAAAAATCAACATACATAGTTAGCAATTTTAAAAAATAAATGAACCCGTGGTGCTCAGGCCTTGAATATCTCTCTTATTTCCCTCTGCTCTTTAGAATTCACCTTGGTAGATCCTCACATTCTTGTTAGAATACAGATGCTTTGCTTTGTTAAAATACGAAAATTTTATGAGAAGTTTTTATTGAACACTGATACTTTCAATTAGCTTTTACAATATGTTTTAAAAACCAAACCCTTCTTACATCATGCCCTTTCTGGAAACAGAACTTCTTTTGATATAAAGTTGACTTTAGCCGACAGTCAATGGCATGCTACTGTGAGACCCTGAGTGAAATCAGAGCCTCGAAATTCAGAACAGGAAGGTCACTCTCTGCTTCCCAGAAGTAGTGGCAGTGTATGTTCTGATGTTTCTGTTTTTCATTAATAAAACCCTGTATTAGAGACTTCATTCAGTACCTAATATAGGGCTGAGGTGGACAGGCTTCTCATAAAGTCTCTAATACAGGATTTTATTAATGAAATTCTAAAGAATTTAGGATGCTGTCTATTTTAAAGACTTAATTTAATTGACCTTTAACTTGAAGAAAAATAAGCAATATGTTTTGAAAGTGAGTCATATGATGTCATTAATTTATCTTCAGCAAAAACTAACTCTAAGTTGATTAAAATAGAGTGATCTCTCTCAATAGAAAATACCCTCACTTCCATGTTCCGCGTCTCTCCTCAGAAGGAGGTCCAGCCTCACACGGAGTGATTGTGGCCTCAAGCTGGACACCAGCCACTGAAAACCTCCAGAGTCCAAGGGGATTCCCGCTAGAAAAATCACAAGTGAGGGCATGTGTTCTGTGTGAAGCCTTGCTGGAACCGGAAGATGGTTGTAGGGTGGTGATGACCAGCGTGAGAGAAAGGAAACTGGCATGCAGAAGGAACGTCCACCTGCACCTGCTTCTAACCGCAGGCTCCCTAGGCTGACTCTGGTTGAGCCTTCCTGGAAGAGCAAGCAGCCCAGGGCCTGGCCACTAAGCAGGCAGGTGCTTTGTAGTAAACACAGCTGTGATTTGTGAGGAAGAAGGCAGGGTGGATACACCAGAGACAGGATGCCCTTCTTTCCCAGCCTGATCTTTAGGAAACATTTGCCACCCCGTGGCTTTGGGAAGTGCTTCTTGAACTTGCTGGAGATAAATTATTGGAGATAAATGTTGCTTACCAGGTCCCACAGACCCTTTATACCAAACCATTCAAGGTGCTGGTCAAAACTGCAGATTCCTGCATTTTGGTCAAAGGACTTTGCTCTTCTAGGATGAGTTCAGGAGTCTGCACAGCTACTGAAGTCCCTGTGAGATTATGGTAAAAAGGAGTATGAATTACCACTTACACACACTTTATCATCATCATGGGCAAACACTAGACATCCTTTTTTCTCAATGCACAGTTTAGTCCCCTTGCTGAGAGAATGACCTATAGGAACCCTAAGACCCACTCTTATCAGATTATTTGGTGCTTTCTAGCGTTGAATGCATCTTTCTGTTTTATAACTATAGTTATCTTTATTAAAAGCATCCACACACATTTTTTGTAACCATGAGTTTCCTGTAAAATGAGAGAAACAGGTAGAAATATTGACTTCAGATGCGAAAATCTGAAATAGGACAGTATCATTGGAGACAGCGTCAAACTGAGAGGAGAGGGAAGTTGTAGCCTTTCATTTCTCTTTGGTTCAGCAATTCCTTTAATCCTGAAATGATAATTCACTTAAGCAAGTTTCTCTTATCTTAGTCCAATATGGCTTCACATACTAAAAATGGAGTGTCCTCATCACGATTCCTTTTATAAATTAACACAGGGTAAGACTTGAGTATTCGTCTTGATGATTTTCTTAAAGAAGAAAGCATCACAGAATAAATCCACATCCCTAAAAGGCTTGCATAAATATTGTCATTTGTGTCAGGTTTAGGGGATACCTACTAAAGAATCTAATGAACTGAATGATACACAGAAGAAAGACTTGACTATCCAACTCTGTTGAATATGATTAGAAAGCCTCCAGTATCTCCACAGCAATCCCATTGTAGAAGAAATGTTAGGTTTAAAACCACAACGATATCAAAGCTCAACTTTTGTCACAAATAATAGGAGCACAATTGGTCAGGTTGGTTTCTTTAAAAAAACATTTTTATTGACTCTGTGGATTTTATATCATGCACCCCAACCCCACTTATCTCCCCTCCCTTTGTATCTGCCCTCTGCCCTTGAAACTTGCTCAAAAAAATCTTGTTATAGATGCTATAACAAGTATAGTGTGACAGTGTGTCACTTAGCAAACCCTTTAGTCTATACTTGCAAATGTTCATTGCAGTTGAGTCATTGGCCCAGTTTCAGGCCTCTGGCTTCTGCTACCCTGTCAATACTGCATCCTCATTGGAACTCCTCTTGGGCGTCCTGTTGCTGCCTTGTGTGGTGGAGAGCCTGCAGTTGTGGATCTGCAGGACTGGCCCCTTTATGTACTACAGCAGCTCATAGATGTGGTGGATGTTGGGGTGATCCATCTCTGGACCTGGGTGGTAGCTGAGTTGGTCAGCCCACCAACTCTGATGCATCCTCCCCATCGGGTTAAGTTCCCCAGCACTGCCCTGGCTAGCTCACCCAATGCCACAGGCAACAAGTGGTGGGGCCAGTTCTCCTGCTCTCACACCCTGAGTGAGGACCCCCCAGTAACAGGGTCAGCTTCAGTGTGCTGCCCAAGTGAGGTGCAGAGCTGGCTGTCTTGGGTACCTCAGCCAGTAAGGGGCAGGGCCAGCTCTGCCACTCACAGTACCCTAGGACCAGCCGTCCTGCTTGGCCTGCCTCGGGTGGCAAGGGGTGGGAGCAGGGGGCATCTTTCTCTTGTTCAGGTCAGTTGCTATTTTGAAGAAAGTCTAAGTTGAGTTTTCAACATCATGTTAAGAACAATAGTTATGTAGAGCAAAATCCACACACAGAAGCCAGAGATAAACTATATCACAACAGATTTATTCTTTTCGTCCAGAGTTTAGACTAGAATCAGCTGAACTTGTAGGTTTTGAGTCCTCATTTGTCATGTATGCAGCAGAACAGCCTGCCATAGCAAGCCGTTCCGCCGCATAAATAGGAGATCTATGGAAGACTGACCATGACACTGGCAACACCTGAGCTGGGGAAACACTCTGTCAAGGACAAGGACTGATGGGAAGAAGGCAGCTGACGGCTCTGTGGAGAAGGGGACACTAACTGTTCTGAATCTTCTGATGCACCATCAGATGCAAAACACATGCTTTCCCAATGATGGGTCCTGCAGGGGAGAGTTCCCTTAACCTCTGCAGAGAACAGCCAGGCTCGAGATCTGAGAGTGTTCTAATGAAGCAAAACCTCCTCCGAGTTCTGAGGACATATCGGTCTTTGCCTGGTATCAGCCAGAGTGTCATTCAGTTAATAAATTCAATTGTCATGAAAGAAAAAAATGTTTTTCTAAAAAATTCAGTTGATTCCATGAATATTTAATATTTGCTCATTCCACTAATTACAAAGAAATCAATTTAAAATTCTCACCCCTTGAAAGACAAAAGTTAGATAGGACCCCAGTCATTTAAAATGAAGCCACTGGAATAATTTATGTGCGCCGCCTGCTTTAAACAATGAGTGGGAAAATCCAAGGCCTGTTGGAAGATTCAATTGTACATAGGCAAAGGGAGCTAGGAGGCCTGCCAGAGTAGATCAGATAAAATGTTTGCTTAGCATGCATGAAGTCCTGGGTTTTAAGCTCCTGGGTAACACAAAACTGGGTGTGGTAGTGTAGACTTGTAATTGGATCAGTAGGGGAGAGGAGTGAAGACTGGGGGAATCAGAAGACCAATGTTGTAACAAGCTAACCTGGGCTACATGAGACCCTAAAAGATGAGAGAGTTGTATACCACCTTAAAGAGCATGGAACACGTGTGTTCTAGCCAACGCTGGCCAGTGGGGTGGGTTCCGCTGATTAGGGCTGACTCTCTCACCCAAGAGCATCTGGTGGCTGGGAGATTTAAACACGAACAGTCCATCTGCAAGCTGGATGCAGCTTCATGGACACTGCAAAGAGCTCATCTGCAGAACAGACAGTCTATTTCACTTGCAGAAAAGGGCAAGAGGAGACTCCCTCGGTGAGGTAAAACACATCTCAGCACAGATTCCAAAGGCTAGAGGGAGCTTGTCTCTTCCTCCGTCTTATCTTTTGCCTGTCTCATGTGAAGATGCTGCCCTGGTTTATGTCTTCGGCATTCTCTTTCATCCAGTGGAATTTGTGCCGTGTCTTAAGAGATCTCCCGAACCATAAGTAGCATATTAATTAATTATTGAGTTAGTGAAACAAATTGCACATCAGTGTATTTTATAATTATTCTCCAATTAGATTTGGTTTATCGAGTTAGAGGAGGAGAATGGGATTTCTGGTTAGGCTACAGGGAACAGTGTGCAGGGTTATGTTCTGAACTGGGAACTGTTTTGAGCTTTCTTTCTTTCTTCAAATAAAACCAAGTGGCACATGCATGCACAGTGACTGGAAGGGTGGAGAGAAAGCAGAATTCCAAGAATCAGATGGCTTGATCCTTCTTTACAAGACTTCTCCAGAGTTTTGGAAAGACTACAGCTGAAATGCAAGTGCAAACAATGGCCTGGAGGTGAAGCTACGTCTGAGAGGCACGGAAAGGGCTGATGTGCTATTAGCAGAGGGTCGATAACACAAGGATCAGGGCTTTAGACTACCTCAGCTGCTAGAACTATTTGGAGCCCTGGGGCATATGGGAAGGGAATCTAGAAAACACATTGAATATTAATTCCAAGTGGTCACATGCCATTAAGACCCCATTTGAAGAAAAACAAAAACAAAACAAAGCAAAAAAAAAAAACCACCCAAGAATTCCTTGAACATTGTGAATGTCTTATCTTCATAACTCCAGTGTGTATGTTGCTGAGGTGTTTAGTTACTAGCTTTGGACTCTGTTCACTTGTTGTTGCTCCATGTAGAGAGATGATCCTCAAGCAAGGTCCTCGGTATTAAGTTAGCACTGATATCCCACGCACTCTGGAAACTAGCTACTTCCCAATGTCACCTTCACCGTGTTACCTCCAGGAGCTTCTGCCCAGCCATGATGATTTTGTATACTCAAAATGCCTTCCTGGGATCTTACCCATCATAGCCCACTTTGCCTGTTCCTCCTCCCCTTCTCCTCTTTCTCCCGTTCTATGTGGTCTTCAGTGTCCAGCACAAACTCTACCTCCCCCTGGAAGCCACCACTTGCTCTGGCTTCAGGGGCCACAGTGCTTCTCCGTGAGTCAGCTAGCCAGCTGACTGTATACGACTGTGTAGATCGTTGTTGATAATACTGTTAACATATGAAGGCTCTATGCCTTGTGTCTTGGAGGTTAGTTCTTTTAGAAGAATGGCTTATAGTACTCCCACAAACTCTACAGGGATATATAGTTCACAGCTGGAGCTCAATAAATTTACAATAAGGGATTTCTAAACAACAAATGGGAAAATATTACAAGGTTTTAGGGAACATTCCTTTCATAGCTTTTAATGCCTTTTCATTAATATTATATTTACTAAATTTAATTATTTAATTTGACAGATGCTAATTTAAAATATAAATAAATTACCAGCTTTTTTTAGAAAAAGCATTTGATTTGTATTAAGGAGAGCTTAAAACATGTGAACTGTTTTATTTCTTGGCACATATTGTGCTCTCTTCCTAAATGAAATAGAAAAATATTAGTTTGAAGAAATTACTTATTTTCATCACTTTTTTTGGTTCTTTACTAACTAGATGTTTCAGAAATACACTAAGTATATACCAGGAGTCCTAAAAGTAAGTAAAATACTCCCAAATAAAATATACACTAAAAGAGGCACTCAGGAGGAGGAGCGTCACACCGACTTTTTGGTCCCTTTTTCCGGTTGACACTCACTGCTTCTGCTGTCTCTTCCCATGTCTGCGCTGGGCAGGAGCCCCAGGTGTTCTTCTACTCAATCGCAGCCCCGTGGCAGCCTGCAGTGTGCAGCCAGAGGCAGCTAAGTGGTTAACTGCAATCCAGGGACCCAGCCAAACTAAAAAGCGGCGTGTTCACCAAACCACCCTCTTTCCCCCACTATTTTCTCTGGAGCAATCCCAGCCCTAATTAAAACATAATACTCTCCTTATGTGATTCCTTGGACAAGTTTGTGGAATAACCATAATACAGACCAGGTTTCCCAGCTGTTCCCCGGTTTGGCTGGTATTCCCATGCACACTCCCCACACCCCAACTCCTATATACTTACCATATGACCTCTCCCCCTCCCTCTTCTCCCCTGCTGTCCCCCATATATTGTACATAACTCCCTGATGCGTATTGTTGTGCCTTCAGTGTCTAAGAGCCGTTACTGACGTGCAGAGGGCCAAGAAAAAAGTCAGACTTGCCTCTGCAGAGCACTTTAACGCTATTTACAATGGAAAAAACAACTTTGAACTGCTTCCAAAATAACAGGCATTAAAATCACTTCTGTTTGCTGTTGAGATGGATTTCGCAGTAACCTTTCCAAACCTGCTTCCTCTGGATGGTTTTTAGTTCAGAGTGGCTTTCTCAATGAAAATTTAAAATGGTGCCCATATGAACATGACATACATCACAAAAGGTAATTTCTCAACATTTTAACACTTATGAAAACAAGGTCTGCTGTCCCGTGATCTCAATGGTGACTATATAAGCATGGTGATATTATGAAACACTGCTTCCAACATGGAATTAATAAAAGCAGGCACTGAGTCATGTTAGATAAAGGAATCACTTAGCGCAGTTCTATGAATTCAATTTCCCACGCCTCTCCTCACACATACTTTCTGTAAACCTTCTATCCCTTCAGCCTTTTCATCCAGCTTCATTAAATGTTATGAGACTTTCTCAGCTAGAGGTTGCAAAATGGCATTCTGTAAGTGAAATCCATGAGTTTTCGTCTGTGTTGGTTTTGATCTGCATAGCTTTATTTTTTAAAAAAGTTATGATACAATAGCTAGTGTTTTGAAGTTGTAATATTCCATTCACAAATCTGGATTCTTGCTTTATTCTGAGAGACTGTTTTGGTGTGGAACTGTCCTGGAGCACGGGTGAGTGGATCACCTCACTGGAGCACGGGTGAGTGGATCACCTCACTGGATTATAATGTCATTACAGATAGAAGTTTGGCCAAACAAATTGTGTTAAGCCATGCGTTCTTATTCATCTTAAAATCTAAATTCTTTCTCCATAGAGTATTCCCATTTATCTAAATTCTTGACCCTAGGTTCCCACAGAAACCGCTATGTATCATATAGAAAGCCAAAGGTAGTTACTTATGAGAAAAGACTTTGGGCTCATGAAGTCTTGACCCACATCCAATTGTGTAGAGCTGAGTGTATGACTTAAATTTCTGTGCTCCAGAAATCTTATCAATAAAATACCCCCTTGCTTGGAGATTCTCATCAAAGAAGCCTGTTAGAGCATGGAGCTGGTTCCTTCCAGAGTTTCGGATGCAGTATGTCTGTGCTGGGACTTGGGCACGTGCATTTCTCACTAGTTCCTAAAGTATGCTGCAGGCGCAGGGCCACACACTGAGAACGACTGCCTGGCTGAATTGCTGAAGATTGTATGCTATAGTCACACAAAACACATGATACCATGGACTAGTCGTTTTGATGGAAGGAGAAAAGGCAGTTTATTTTGTTAGTAATTTGGTATATTATTGTACTTAATAAGTGATATCAGTGAGGAGTCCAGATAATTATTTTACTATGAAATCTGCATGTTTTCATAAAGCAAAGCAGAAAATTCAGACCTCAAACTTATTTTGGTCTTGGCTTAGAGCTCTTGTCCCCCCCCCCCCATGAAAGAAGATTGAATAGTTTTTCTGCAAGACATAAGAAGGAAGGGGGGAATCATCTCAGATGGGCAGGGTCTTTTGTGTCCTGTCTCTCCACACTCCTCCTGTGCTCGGAATGGAAGACCTAGCAATGGAAGGTAACCCCAGTGACTCAGGTTGCCTGTAGTTTCAGGGAGCCCAAAGCAGTCTATGCTATGATGGGGTTTGTCTGCTTCTCCTTTCTCTCCCTCCCCTCAGTGATGGGAAGTGAGAAGTAGGATGACATCACAGAAGACTCAGAATGATGGGGGAGGGGGTCTCACTGGGACTAAAGTCACCAAACAAGCCATGGTGGCTAACACCTGTAGTTTCTGGTGAGTTCAAGGCCACCTTCAGCTATCGAGTGAGTGAGACTCAATCGAGAGAGAGAGAGAGAGAGAGAGAGAGAGAGAGAGAGAGAGAGAGAGAGAGAGGGAGAGGGAGAGGGAGAGGGAGAGGGAGAGGGAGAGGGAGAGAAGAGAAGGGGGGAGTGTGTGTTTCTTTTCACATCACCTACTTGGTTTTTGTTCTTTCTCCCAACCAATCATTTTTTTTCCTGCTTCCTTCTCCCTACCCTGTATTTGAACATTAAAATATCTTAGGGAAAGAGTGCATGCTTTGTGATTCAAAGAACTGATGCTCCCTTCCACTCTGGACCCCAATCCGTCTTGTCTGGTACTCAAAAGAAGCTGGTGCAGCATAGCAATGGAGCATATTCCACTCATGAGATCCCTCCAGCCATGCAAATGCAACAACTAGAGGCTAAATATATGATATCCAGAGTGTAATGCATTATGCTTAATTAAAAATGCATGGACCTCTAACTTGCAAACGGTTTGACCAATACACTATACTCTGCTTCCTCCTGTGGTTGACCTTATGGGATCTCAACATCCCTCCAGGAGGCAAAAATGGGCCACAGAGTCTCAGTCACAGGGGATTTGGGGAGGTTCTGGGGAAAGTTGCCAGGGGTGTTTGCTTTCAGATAGCTGACTTTGTTATGGAGAAAACCTGGGCCTTCGGATTTAGGGGAAGGTCTGAAACCTAAGACCAGGCAGAGGCAGCAGCCTGGACTGAGTGACCACACCAATTCCTTTCAGGATGGTGATTTTGAGAATGTCTCTGTTGCTTTGCTTCCCAACACCCAGACACTTATAAGGCACCACGTAGCCTCCTCACTGCAGAGTTAACTGCCATGCAGTCTTTTATGGGCAATTCTAACATAAATATCTACTTTAGAGAAGTAGAGACCATTGGAGTCAAAATGCCTATGACTTAGAACAACCTTTGAGATGGGAACCCTCAACTGGTATTTAAATTTAAATAGTGCATCATAATTCAGGATACTAAATCAATGTGTAAACGGAATCAATACCCAGTAAAAAGACAAGCTGGGCTGCCATGGACCACACAGCTTTCTCCCATCCAAATGCTCTGACTTGTCTCCAGGTCTGCCTGACACTGCCTCATTTGACATTACTTAGTCCATAAAACTTTACACATTTATAATGGGCAATGATAAGACTGGGCAGTTACAGTGGAATAAAATGGGAGAAAGAAGTTACCAGACCGTCAAATACGAACATCATTTTCTAGCCAAATGCTTTATTAATGACAAATCAGCAGTCCCAAATTAACACAGATGTGATAAAATATCTACTCGCTGAGAGGTTTTCATCATGAAGTATACTTACAGGCTCAAACTAAAAAGACTCCAAATCCATCTCTAACTCCTGAATGTTTAATTTGTGATAGGCAAATGAATGAAGGTGTTTTAAGACTGTCTCAATAACTCTCATCTGAGATTGTGACTAATTTTGCTTAAATAGACTAAGTTGGTTTATTATACCTATTAAGGATAGATGGCTGTTTCCTTGTGTCTTCAGGAGTGAAAGGCACAAGCAATACTTGACATTGACATTGTCACTCTTGTGTATCCCACAGCACATTTGATGTTGTCAGATGATGTGCAATGTTAGAGAAGTATGAAAAATGGTGCAAGAAGGAAACAAGGATGTATTTGCATCAAACAATATCTGTAGGAACATACCACAGTCTTATTGCTGTGAGGAGACACCATGGCCATGTCAGCTCCTGTAAAGGAAAACATTTAATTGAGGCTGGCTTACAGTTCAGAGGTTTAGTCCATTGTGCTCATGATGGGAAGCATGGGATATGCAGGCAGACATGGTGCTGGAGAAGGAGCCAAGAGTTCTACTCTGGATCATCAGGCAGCAGGAAGAGAGAGGCGGGGAGGGGGAGGGGGAAGTGGAGGGAGGGAAGGAGGGAGGGAGGGAGGGAGGGAGGGAGAGACAGACTGGGCTTGGCTTGAAACTTCAAAACCCACTTGCAGTGATACACTTCCTCTAACAAGGCTGCACCTACTCCAATAAGGCCACACCTCCTAATAGTGCCACTTTCTGGTGACCGAGCTATGAACTTGCAGAGGTTATTTCTATTCAAACCATCACATTTTATTTTAGACAGTCTTGTGTATCTTAGACTCATCTTGAACTCAGTATGCTGAGAAAGACCTTGAACTTCTAATCTTCCTTATTCCTTGCCCTGAGTGCTGGGGTTGCAGGCATATATATACATCAGGCCTGGTTTATGTGGTACTGGGGATGAAATACAGGGCTTTGTGTCTGCTAGGCGCTGAACTATTTGCCCTTTTCCTTCATGCTCAGTTGCAAAGTCGATGGTAAGATCTGGAAACTTGTAAAACCATGGATTTAGTGGTCTAATAGTGTCTTTTCCAACTTGACAGTAACAGGCTGACAGCTCTTTGGAGTTTTAAACTAACTGGGAAAGTTCATCCCTCAGCTGTTCAAGCTTCTACCAAGAAAGAAATGCAATACAATAGCCACGAAGCTGGTAGTGGAGAAATGTAAACAAGCCCATTTTATAGGCTAATCTAGGGATTCTTTCTCTATCTTATAATGATAATTCAGGGCGTTCTTTGACCTGCGTTGGGTTCAAATACACGCAGTCGTGGAATAATAGGATTATGTTGTTCTTGGAACTGAGCTGAAGAATACTCTTCACCCCTTTCCATTCTGAGACATAATTAGCTTCTCTTTCTTCACCCCAAGAGTACCTCAAAGCGTGCTTCCTTCAGGACTCTTACACAGTGAGTGTTCGGAGCAACTTCATGACTCTGAATCCCGTTAGGTTTTGCTCAGCCTTCCAAGGCATACTTCTGGACCTTTCTCATGAAGCACAGCCAGCCTTATAAGAATTTTAACCATAGAAAAAAGAAAAATGATTTGACTTCATGTTCAAAGACACAAGCATCAAGAACAGACTTGTTTTCAGAGCAAATCAACATGGCTAATCCTGCCCCAAAAACTATAAATTCAGAAGTCGTCACCACGTAAAGTGCCTCATGCACAAATGCTTGAACTCTGACTCCTTTCAACAGCCTCAATGCGGCTGCTCACCATAGCCTTGTCACATGCTTGGCTGTTGGCATTATAATGTCATACATGACAAGCTCAACTACGATTGTGGCCAAACATAACTCCACAACACCTTCTGTCATATGATATGTGGCTCACCCAAGGAACCTCCCTGCAAGCTCTCCCGGGCCTTTCCTTCTCCATTAGAATAAGGAGATCTGTAATCCATGACTGCAAAGCCCAGACACGAACATAATTAGCCATCCCTTCTGTTCAGCTGTAACTTATATTCTCTCCAAGGAGGAAAAACAGAGAGACAGAGAAAAAAAACTCAAGGCCTAGAGACCCACGTTTCATTTGGAACACTAGGGGATCTTGGAGGAGATCATTAAAAAGTGTGGTTTGAAATATTTTCCTTTTCTCATCAAATCACTAGCTTTGTAATTGATATCATAAAAAATATCTGTGTTCAGTTGCAGTGGGTTTCTTGGGTCCCTTCAAGTTATCAATTATTTACGTCCCAATGAAATGAAAGGAAGCTGTAAAGCAAGGGCCTGAAATGCCACCGAGAAGTGTGAGGGTGGCATCGTTAATCTTGAGCATTGCCCCTACAAAGAGGATGTTAGACTCTGCTTGGAAAGTTCATTTCCCAGTCTCTGCCATTCATTATCCGTGTGGGTTTTATTGCTTCTCCTCATAAATAGACTCATTGGGCTTTTTGTTTGTTCATATCTGCCACAATTTATACTCTTAAGGCTGAGAAAAAATAAACACCAATGGCTTCAGCTTCCATAAACCCTTTCCTCTGGATCTGCTGGGTGTTAGCCATTTCCTCCCTGTTCCTATGGTATCTGGGGGTGCTTGCTCACCTACTGGTGTCCACATGGTTAGATTCTAGAGAAAGTTCCATTTGCAAACAGCATGATTCCATTAGTATTAGAGAGCTTAATTCTATTCTTTTCTCCTGTTCTAATTTTCCTGCCCAAATTTTCTACAGTCACACTGTTGTAAGATCTAACAGTCACATTCTTAACTGGTCCTTTCGGGGAGAAACTCAATCCTCAGGCAATGTTGGCCATTATTCCTTTGGTGATATGAAAAGGAGTCTTGGCCTGCACATAGCCTTTGCACAGTCAAGAACTTTATGGTATTGCTAGTCCAACCTACCAACCCATTGGCTTTAGGCTTCTTTGGGATTGTCCTTTTACAGACCTCATTGTTACCAACTGGTGACAGTTTATGGATTGGTCAGTCCTGAAGTCTACTATGCAGCAGGTCTCAGCCTGTTCTCCATCAACCAAGAGCAGACATGAGTCTCCAAGAGTCTGTTCCTAATCTCTGATTTACAGAGCAAACATCAGGATGCTATCAGTGAGATGACAGGCAAGTGACTGACTTGGAGAGCGACAAGGTGGCTCTCTCTGAAGGATGAAAGAGGGCATGTATATTGGCCTCCATCTTGTTGAAAGGGAAATTTGAACATAGGGCTATGCTGGTTAGACAGAACAGCAATCTCGGTTAATGCTGCAGTCGCATGTTCTATATTTACTGCTCCCTAGACATTTAAGCCTCTAAACTGGCACAGGCATATGGGGGAAATTCTGCCAACATCCGGATCCTGAAAACCTCAGCAACTTGATCAACTGTGGAGACTTACAGTCTCATTTGTCAACAGGTATTGTCCTTTCAGAGGGTCACAACACACCATGCAATGGAGATGACTGATACTCCTCTCACCTCTGTGTCCCATGAAGGACTGTTTGGAACATAAGGGGACATGTTCATTCAGTGCAACTGCAAGCAAGGAAAAAAAGAACACTTTGCAAAGCGACTAAAAGCAACTGATACAATTGAGTTCATGGATGAAAGATTTGGGGGCCACCGGCTTTCAGCTGGATGCCCCAGGTCTGATCCCGTGGAAGGGTATCGTGTGTGGCTAGCAGTTAGGGGTATCCTGTCCAGAGGTAGCAGGAGGGAGCCAGGAGGAGAGAGAGGAGATGGATAGGCATAGAGGAAGAACTAGGATGCCCACGATTCTGACCAGCAGCTGGTATTTGATGACTTTTGATAGACTGTGCTTCTGACAAGGGCAAAGCAAGCTTAGTCTAAATAAACCTCTGCTGCTAATTTCAGAGAAGGGAAAGAGTAGGGATTTCTTATACAGGCAAAACACTAGAAATATACTAAAAATATGGAGATAGGGTCACTTGTAAGAAAAGGGGTTTAAGGGTCCCAAGTAACCTTATTTATCCTTATCACTATGTAATTTCTGCTTTCTAGTCTAGATTATGATTAATAATTTCATTAGTCGAGTCAATGTTTAATGTTTTCCAAAATGCATGTTTATCACATCCTGTCCACGGTTCAGTAATTACATATTCCTGACTGGGGTTCTGATTGCTGGCTTTTAGGTACAGAGGAGTGAGTTGCTTGATGTCATAGGTCACAGGAGTTAGATTTCTTGGCTCCTCTTTAAGGCTGGTCCCCAGTCCCTATCCCTTTGGGGCAGTGCCTCTGATTTCACAGGCTCTTCTACCCTTTCTCTCTTAGCAGGGCACAAAACCATTTCCTGTTCTCAGTGGCAGCTCAGTAAACACTGATTGATGAATTAATTGGCAACAGTGATAATGACTACTCTCAAGTACCTACAACGAAAGTTGTTGTTTTCCTCAGGGATCTGTCCGCACTGATGTACCTAGGGCTGGCATTAGAAAAATAATGAACATATCTGTGGATATTAGTGACTGAGGAAGCAGGCTCTGGCTTAGCTCTAGACACCACACTGAGATTCACACAATTAGAAGTTTATAGTCAACTGCCGGATGATACAGTCCATTAATCTTTCTAACAGTTACATGGTTCCATTTGGACCAGGCTCAGCTCTTATAAAATGCAGACTCATTACACGGACTCAGACGGGAGCTAGGGGAAGACATTCAAGGGCAGAGCGCCGTTTGCAAGCATATTTGAAGAACTATTTCGGTCTCTAAGTATGAAATGGAAGTTATGCAGTCCTGGAAGAAAGCCATCCTTCACCTTTGTCCTTTGCTCCGCTGTCTAGCTGGCCTTGGTCACTCAGACTGGGCATTCAAGTACAAAAAACACCTGTGTATCTGCCCAGGGAACGTGGCCTGGGGTTCATTAAAGAGGGCATAGAATGGAATTTATCCTCTTTGGACGTGTGTGTGTGTGTGTGTGTGTGTGTGTGTGTGTGTGTGTGTGTGTGTGTGGCCGTGGCTTGTATGTATGTATGATGATTCTAAGGATGTTGTGATGCTTTTGGTCCCTCAGACTTGGTTTGAGCCTCTAAGCTTGGAAGGATAGGGGAGCTCTTGTCCCTGCTCCATCCCCACTTCCTGTTCGTAGGAGGTAGCTCTGTCTTTAAGAGCTTTGAGCATATAATTTAATCTCTTCCATTGCCCCTGCTTATTTTCAGCCAAGGAACTCTCGGTGGACGAGTTCATCCCACGTCACACAGTGGTGAAGTGAGCAGGTAGCGGCATGTAAATGGACTCCGGGCTCAGACTCGCTGACTCCCTTTGAAACTGACCTTGGAGGAACAAGGAGGAGAGGTCCTGCTTCCAGCTCCCATCGCCTCAATCACAGGCAAGAGAGGAATGAAGTGTAAAAATGGGGAAGTGGAGAGACAGAAACGACAAGTTTTACTTACGTTGTTGGTCCTGATAGTTGTACTCTCCTCAGAGCATTGGTGGGCAGTAGGCGAAGCTGGACATGGTTATTCTGTGATGCTGGGAAATGAGAAGTAAGTGTCCAGTTAATCAGGGAAATTTGAATAACTTCTGAAATGTGCACAGAGGCTTGAGAGACCATGGGTCTGTACAGAATGTTCAGGCACTGGAGGAGGGGTTCGTTCTAATTGCTGTTTCTACCCTGAAGCGGTTGCCCTTGACCATGTAGTTTTAACACCTGTGGGGATGGTCTTTCCACTAAAAGTCACCTTCAGGACATTTTGTAGCCTATTCATGTTCCCATAGGGTATAACTACTGAAGTCAGTCAGCATCTCCCACCGACACACCCTGATCAGTGAGCGCTGAGCCTGATTTGATAAGATGGCCCCTGGAACCTCCAATGGTGATGCTGTTGGGTCTTGACCATCTGCATACTGATTGATTGTCCATGGCCAAGTTATAATGCCAGTCTGGCTTCCTTCGGCCACACAAGTCTCTTTTGAGCTAGCCTCTTTTGCACCCTGTCACTGGCTACTCAAGGAGGGCACATTAATTTTAATGTTGGCTTTGGTCAAACTTCATTAAGAAGGTCAATCCCATTAGATGATATGTCTAAAACACTAAATAAATAAGCCAAAAGTATCCGAAGGTTTGGGTCTGCAAGGCAGCTCTTAATTTTTTTCTTTCTGTATTACAGATAATTTAAATCCACAAGGAAGGGTTTTAAGCACACTACCTCTGGCTTAAACCCAACCATGTTGCAATATGATCCAGGGCCTGTGAATCAAGAGACAAACATGTACAGCCAGGTGTGGCTTGACAGAAACAATTCCTGTCTGACAGCTGGCCTCTCTGTATGATGAATGGTCAAAAATCCCATTCATTTCTACTGCTGTGCTGTAAAAGCAAAGGCGAACATACAAGGCCTCCTTCTCTTTGGTTGGCATTTATCTTCTCAAGTATGGAGGTCCATTTGATTAATGTCTAGTCATTTCTGTAAAAAGATGTCTTCTCTAAATGAATGAAATGTAAAATGATTAGGTCACACTTGGAAATAGTTTTTATGTTCAGTTATTTAAACTTTAAAATACTTTTGAATGTTTATAATGTATCTGTTGCAAGGAGACCCTCATATCCCTTGGAATCTCACAACTGACTATTTCTTTTGGATTCTTTGTTAATAGTGTCTCCACAAGCCGTCAGCAAGGCTTCACACTCTAATCATGGCAACACACTAAGAAGAAGGGGCCTCATCTGGTGGGCAGTCACATGCCAATCCATTGCTCATTCGTTTCCCTTCATGATGAAAATAAATTTGTAGACGACATGAAACTACATTCTGCCCCACTGGCCATCTGCAATAGCAAAACCATTGTGTTTTCGTGATATTATTACCCAGCCTGAACTTTGATTTTTGTTTTGTGTGCGTTGTCACTGTTTTGCTAGTTGGCTAACAGAGTTTCAAACATTTCATAAATAACGCGGTTCTACTTGCTACTTCCCACCATTCTTTAAAATCCAGATAGCAGATAAAATAAAACTTTGATGCCCAGAGTCTGTTATCAGCGCGTGACACGCGCCTAGACATTGAAAAGGCATAAATCAGATAGCGTGGTTCCAGCCATGCTGCACGCTTTTGGTTCTTTTTAAAAAGCCTCTGCTAGGCTGCCTTTACCTGCATCTTTTGATAACAGGAGACTCAGATCCCCGTGTCAACACAAGATGCAGCTGGCAGCAGCTTTCCTACATCATTATCGTTTTCCGAGGCTTGCGGTGTTGGGTTTCTCCAGGTCCATTTGTTTTATGTCTGTATGTTTCCGGGTTCTCATAGCCCCCTCCCCCCTATAGTAAGGACAGATTGAGACGTATTAACAGAAGCGTGAGAGTGAACAGAGAGACCGGCAAAGACATGAAAGACACTGGAAAGCAGAGACCAGGCAGTAGAGAGCTGAAGAAATGACTCAGAGGTTAAGAGTTCATCCTATGGCTCCGGTGACCTGGCCCTGAGGGTGTGAGAGTGGGATAGTTGGCCACACCCACCTCGTCTGCCACGTGGTTGTGAGGGTGAAGGAAAGATGCATTTCTCTCCTTGCCTCTACCACCTGTGGTGCACGGATCTGACTCTCCCCCTATTAGCTGCAGCACTTGGGTGAAAACCGCGGAGAGCTGGTGGGTTGACCAATCCTGCAACTACCCTGGCCCAGAACCAGCGCTGAGTTAGCATACCCCAAAATCTACCCCATCTGTGATCTGTTGGAGCATGTGAAGAGGCCAGTCCTGCAGACCCAAAGCTGCAGGATCTCCACGACACGGGGCAACAACAGGATATCCAAGAGGGTCCAGCATCCATAGTGTAGCACAAACCAGAGACCCTGCATCGAACACTTGCAAGTAAAGATATATTATGGACTAAAAGGTACAAGGGTGTACTGCATGACTGACTGTGTCACACTATAATTTTCATGACAAGAATTTTCCTGTCTTTTTTTCTCTTAAATTTTATTTATTTTGGGAGGTGGTGGTGGTGTTGCAAGGGCAGAGGGTGGATATGAAGGGACAAGAAAATGAATGGGACCAAGATGAATGATGTGAAAGACACAAAGAATAAATAAAAAGAAAGTTAAAAAAGAGCTCATCCTGTTCTTACAGAAGGTCCAACCCAGCATCCACATGGGGAGACTCACAAGCTCCAGGGACATTGAAGACCTCTGGTTTCCAGAGGTACCCATGCTCAGGTGCAAATGCTCACACATACACAAATAACTGAAGCTAATAAAGGAAGAGAGAGGTGGGCGTGGAGAGACTAGGAAACCACATTCTGAAGCTTTCTTCCCTACTCCTCATCTGAGATACATCCCAGACCTGGTCAGCTGGCCACTGGCAGCAGGGTCCTTTGACTACCATCAGAATTTTGCATAAATTCATCCTTTTATGGTCAGTTACTATGAAATATGTACTGTAGATGATATATCACATAGAGAAGCACCCATCTCCCTGTCTTTCCACACCACATCCTAGATTTATCAGTACAAGAAGCAAGACACTGCTTTCATTTCTGAATGATGTGTTTCTTACTCTCTGTCACAGGGTCTTTTTGTTCAAGAATGTGAAGCATATCATTTTCCCACCTATGAATTACTAGAGAGTGCACCTCTCTCGTTTCTGGGAACATAGCTAAGCATCATGGTCAACCTGTGTCCCTGGGATCTAGGAGGAACATGACACTGAGTTCTGCTTGGAATCTGCTGGTCATTGTCAGCTCCAGTCATAAAGACCCACGTGCAGTCTTCCAAGCTGGCTCCATCACTGCCCTTGGGTTGGAAGTAAGATCTTTGAGATCCTAGAACTTGGAGGATTCACATGTTGGAAAAAGACTAGCTCTAAGACTCATTGTTGGAAAGAGATGTCCTTAGGAGAGCTTCTGGAGAAGAGGGGATTTGCTCCCAAAGAACAGAAAGGACAATTACCAGAGATGGGGGGGGGTGCTTAGGACTGTTGCTAACATTATATCGCCACTTAATATGGTGGCTTGCATGAGATGTCTCTCATAAGCCTCAGGTATTTGAAAACTTGGTTCTTGATGTTTGAGAAGGATTGGGAGTTGTGACATTGTTAGAGGAAGTGTGTCACTGCAGTGTGCTTAAAATTTCAAAAGCCATCCTGGAGATTTTCAGAAACCTTCTAGTTATAGGAAAAATACTAGAAGGCTCCTATCTTTGAGAAGACAATGGATGTGCACAAAGTACCCGTACCATCTTGGGAGGATATAATATCCACCATTGTTCAGGATGGTCAATTTTCAAGAGAATATATATTTCCTGTAATAATCAGGACATTTGCATTATCCTCAGTTTGGGGAGGAAATGATTATAAATGGTTCACTTTGCGCATTAGTGAAATCCCTTACTCCCATGGTGTGCCCATCATCTGACTGCTCATTTGCAAGTCTTCAACATTTCCAATAACAGCATTCCCTTACCTGCCTTTAAATCATTACTGTTTTTATAATGGCTTCATTATTTCTTAATTGTCCTAATTTTCTTTCTTACCTATTCTTGTTAAAAGCTGATTAAAATATGAATAATTTTAGCATCCCAGGCATTCTGGAAGCAAAATGAATTTCAGGTTTACATTCATTTGTCAGTGAAAGGCTGAAGAGGAGGACAGGATGGACAATTTTAGATTAACCTAAACTGAATTTAATTATGCCTTTGTGCCACATCCCCCATGGCCCTCAGAAGGCGTCTCAGCAGTCACTCAATCCTGATGAGGACACCAAGGTCACAGAGTGTGGCCCAGTTGATAGAGATGGAGGTGGACTTGGGCTCAGGTCTGACAGCTTCCAGTCATGTGGGCTGTGCAGAATTAAGCCTGCTGGCGCATTGTGCATGCATTTTCATCTCTCCTATATTGTCACATCCCTCTGTCTTCTGCCCTAGCCCCAACTCTGGACCCGTGGGTTAATGGCATCAACAAGCACCGCTGGTAGGCTTGTCTCACTGAGTCCTAAGAAACCTTCTGCAATACACTCGGGGAAGTCTCTTACTCCTGCTGCCCTCAAGCTCCTGTTTCTCCAATTTGCTTGAAGTGTCTCTGACCAAACATCACACAAGGAATCGTCATCGTCTTCTGAACCCTATAGCTACTACTGTCACGACACCTTCTTCCATGATGTCATTCTTCCAAGCAACTGACTAGCAGGACTGCTCCCACCCAGTAAACATTTTCAGGCACATAAACACTGCCCACTCCTTGGCTAGAAGTATTGATATCTTGTTTCAGGTTATTCTACCTAGCTATGTGACCTTGAACTAAGCACACTGCTCCCTGACACTTAGTTTTTCAATAGTAATATTAAGGAATAGTTCAGAATGTCACCATCTCTTGTTTCTTTTTTATTTTTATTATTTATTTTTAAATTTAAATTTAAATTAGAATCAAGGTTGCTTCACAAGTCAGTTCCAGGTCCCTCTCTGTTTCCCTCCCCTCCTCCCATGCCCTCCCCCCCACCCCCTTAATATCCCCTCATTTCCCCAGGGAGGGTGAGGCCCTCCATGGGGGTGTCCATAGTCTGTCATTTCATCCAGGGCAGGGCCTAGACCCTCCCCAAAGAGTTCAGGGTGAGAGTGCATCTCACATTGTTGGATGGAAGTCCAAAGTCCATTTGTATACCCGGGATAAATACTGATCTACTGCCCAAGGCTCAACAGATTGCCTAGGCCTCCTCACTGACACCCCCATTCAGGGGGGTCTTGATCAGTCCCATGCTGGATTCCCAGGCATCAGTCTGGGATTCAAGAGCTAACCCTTGTCAGGTCAGCTGTTTCTGGGGGTTAAACCAGCCCAGTTTTAATCCCTTTGGTCATCAGTCCTCCCTCTCTGTTACTGGCTTTCTTGAGTTCCAGCTCAGTGCTTAGCCATGGGAGTCTGCCTCTTCTTCCATCAGTCACTGAATGAAGGTTCTTTTTTCCAGACTCTCTGGCCATGGGATTGTAGGCTGGCACTCCCCAGATCTATGTCTAAAATCCATATATGAAAGAGTACATGCCATGTTTCTCTTTTTGCAACTGGGTTATCTCGCTCAGGATGGTTTCTTTTAGTGTCATCCATTTGCCTGCAAATCTCAGGATTCCATTGTTTTTTTCTGCTGAATAGTACTCCATTGTGTAAATGTACCACATTTTCTCTATCCACTCTTTGGTTGAGGGGCATCTAGGTTGCTTCCAAGTTCTGGCTATTACAAATAATGCTGCTATGAACATAGTGGAACAGACATCCTTGTTGTATGAATGGGCATCTTTTGGATATATGCCTAAGAATGGAGTTGCTGGGTCTTGTGGTAGGTTTATTCCCATTTTTCTGAGGAATCTCCATACTGATTTCCAAAGTGGCTGAACAAGTTGGCACTTCCACCAGCAATGGAGGAGTGTTCACCTTTTACCACATCCTCTCCAGCATAAATTGTCGTTGGTGTTTCTGATTCTGACAGGAGTGAGATGGTATCTCAGAGTTGTTTTGATTTGCATTTCCCCGATGGCTAAGGATGTTGAGCACTTTCTCAAGTGCCTCTCAGCCATTTCAGACTCCTCTATTGAAAATTCTCTATTTAGTTCTGCAGCCCACTTTTTAATTGGATCCTTTGGTGTTTTAGAGACTTGCTTCTTGAGTTCTTTGTAAATTTTGGAGATCAGCCCTCTATCAGATGTGGGGTTAGTGAATATTTTTTCCCATTCTGTGGGCTGCCTTTTTGTCTTGCTGACTGTGTCCTTTGCCTTACAGAAGCTTCTAGTTTTAGGAGGTCCCATTTATTGATTGTTGATCTCACTGTCTGTACTACTGGTGTTATATTCAGGAAGCTGTCTTCTGTACCAATTCGTTCAAGGATACCACCCACTTTCTCTTCTAAGAGGTTCAGTGTGGCTGGATTTATGTTGAGATCTTTGATCCATTTGGACGTAAGTTTTGTGCATGGCGATAAACATGGATCGATCCGCATTCTTCTACATGCCAGCCTCCAGTTATGCCAGCACCATTTGTTGAAGATGATTTCTTTTTTCCATTGTATATACACTGTATATACAATTGTATATACGTGTGTGGATTAATATCAGGGTTTTCAATTCGATTCCATTGGTCTACCGGTCTATTTTTATGTCAATACCAAGCTGTTTTCAGGACTATAGCTCTATAATAGAGCTTGAAGTCAGGGATGGTGATGCCTCCGGACGTTGCCTTGTTGAACAGGGTTGTTTTGGCTATCCTGGGTCTTTTGTTTTTCCATAATAATTGATTATTGTTCTTTCAAGGTCTGTGAAGAATTGTGCTGGGATTTTAATTGGGATTGCATTGAATCTGTAGATTGCTTTTGGCAGGATTGCCATTTTTACTACATTGATCCTACCTATCCAAGAGCATGGGAGATCTCTCCATTTTCTGAGGGCTTCTTTAATTTCTTTCTTTAAAGATTCAAAGTTCTTGCGATACAGGTCTTTCACTTGTTTGGTTAGCATTACCCCAAGTTATTTTATGTTGTTTGTGGCAATTGTAAAGGGTGATGTTTCTCTGATTTCTTTCTCAGCCCTTTTATCATCTGTATGTAGTAGAGCTACTGATTTTATTGAGTTGATCTTATAGCCTGCCACTTTGCTGAAGGTGTTAATCAGCTGTAAGAGTTCCCTGGTAGAGTTCTTTGGGTCATTTATGTAAACTATCATATCATCTGCAAATAGTGAAAGTTTGATCTCTTCCATCCCAATTTGTATCCCCTTGATCCCCTTTTGTTGGCTCTGGCTAGAATTTCAAGTCCATCTCTTGTTTCTTTCAATTGGAATACATCATTCAACCTAGTCAACCACATGTGACAATCACAATGGAAGATCTAGGGCATTAAAAGAATAGGCATCTCTTGCCATGCTCTGGTTTAATATCCCAGTCCTCACTTTTTCTAGAATCAGTTGATTAAAATAATGAGGTACTTGGTTTCCTGGACAGGATAAGGTTTTCATTATCACATTGGAAAATATGAAATCCCAGGCCATCCCCTGATAGCTGAGCTTTCAATCTCCCCTCCATTGGAAATTTTTGTCATTGAGACATGATGTCATTGTCTACTAATGTGTTAAGCTGCATCCATAATTATTCTGGGATGCCTGTGGCTCATGAGCCTCAGGTAGGCTGCACCTGTTGGTTCATGTTCTTGAGACTTTAACTTACTTTTCATTGTTGGGCAGGCCAGAACACCAGAGACCCTCTGCAGTGACATATCATTGATAAGATTATTCTTCAAGGTTATCAGTCTCTTAAGCTTTCCCTCTCCTGGTGTCTTGGTGGTAGCTTCTCATTTTTTAAGTACCACAATTCATACTTTCAATAATCTAGATGACACCGGTTAACTCCATTCTATGAATCATTAGCAAATCTTCCATGCACACATTGCAGTGGCATCTTCAATCCAGCATGTGCATGGTGGGGATTCATGGCACTTACTGGTTATAAACAGAGCCTAGCATGGCATGGAGGGCAAAGAGCTTACCTAATCCTATTTATCAATTCACTTATTCCATACTCAACAGGGAAGGTTTTTTTTTATTAACATGGTTTTTACTGATTCTTTGGGAATTTTACATCGTGTACCCCAACCCCACTCACTTCCCAGTCCATATTCACCCTTCACCTTTGCAGCCTTCCTCCAAAATAAAATAAAAATCATTAAAAAACAAAACAATTCACTCCTCCATCTTTCCCACCTCTCCATCACATGATCATTTGGTGCAGCGGCCTTGGGAACTGCAGTGTGTTGCACAGTATACCCTTTTTCCCAAACCGCTTTAAGGGCAAATGTTCATTACATTGGGCTTTTGGTCAGGTTCAAGACCTCTGGCTTTTGCTACATCATCAATACTGGACCCTCATAGAAACTTCTCCCTGATATCCCATAGTTGCCCCATTCCTGGGGATCCTGCAGCAATGGTTCTGCAGGACTAGTTCCTTCATGTACTCCAGCAGGTCACAAATGGGGTAGCTGTTGAGGTAGGCCAGCTCAAAGTCCTGGATGTGGGCCTGGGTGGTGGCTGAGTTTGTCAATCTGAGCCTCCACTAGAACTGCCCTCCTCGGGTGAAGTTCAAGGCCAGCTCTCCTGTGCCCACACTATCAGCTTCACAGGCATGGTAAAGGGTGGGACCAGCTCTACCTACTGCCAGGGAGGGGGTGATGGTGAGGGGCAGTTCTTTCACTGAGGTGGCCATTGGGAGGTGGGACCAGCTTCCATGACCCCCGATGGTAACCTGGGCCACGGCAATTAACACAGACCCAGTCTGGGGTAGGACCTCAGACACAGACATGGCCCTGGGCCACAGCACAGGATGGGACATCACGTGGCCCCAGGTGGCAGCGTAGGCCACCCGTATTAGCCTGCCCCTCACTGCCCTCACACGTCTCTCCACAACACACGATCCACTCTGCTTCTCCTTCTCCCCTGTTTCTCTGCCACGTAGATGCCCATCATAGGGGCACCTACCAAGCAAACCTGCCCACCCAGGCCAGCAAGGGTTAACTTTTAAACCCTGGGCAAAAGCAAGTGTTTCACGCCATAAAATTAACGTTTAATAAGACATAGAAAGAAAAAAATTCATTCTTAGTTGCAATCTTCTAAATAGTTCACAGATGCACCCAAGCTGTTGCCAAGGATATTTGTTTATTTACTTGACTGGTAACATGGGCTCAATGCATAAAAACATCATAGCATGCATATAATAGAATATTTGCCTATGTTAATCTGTTGGCTCATGATGACATGCTTCTTTTTGTATTTTGAAATTCCCTTAGCACATTTTTGACATTCAGTGTATATTCATTAATGGTGGTGCTTCCCAGACAAAAAGAGTGAGAGACACAGAGAATATATATATATTTATGTGTGTGTATTCTCTCTCTCTATATATATATATATGTATATATATATAATCTCCAGACTTCTGAGTCACTGTTATTTTTACACAGATAAATAGAAATGAGTAAATCTGTCATTCTTTTTCCCCAAAAGACATGATATATTTGTGAGATCTTACCATTTGATAGGGTTCTCAGAATAGTTTCAGATCTTTCCACCTGTCTAATCATGGGTTAAGTTTTGGGACTTAAAATGGACCTTTTTCTTTCATACTCAAGCCTCTACCCAGGTCTCTAGACTCAAAGAGCAATAAAGTGAAAGCAAAAGCATGCTTCAGTGGTCCCCATCTTTCTGCCTGTGACTCAGTAGAGAAGAAAATGGAGAATGTGTGTTAAAAAGGAAGTGAATGTCTGAGCTTTTGCTCTCCACACAGAGAGTCATATATTCTGATGAGTCCCTCTAACATGGATTTCCTCGAGAAGAAGGGTCTGTCCTATGGCAGTCCAGGATGGAAGAACTGTCTGGGTCTCCAAAGGTGTGATGGTGCCACCATGTTGCTGTCCCATACTGTCTCAGAGGTGGCCATTAGTTTCTTCCCTGAGGTCATTTGGGTATAGCTCTAATTTAAGACAGTAACTAGTTTGCCCTGGGCATGGAAGACCACCTGTGTTCAAATAGCTACCAACTGCTTTTCAAATGAAGGCCCAAACCTGACCTCTTACATACATTTCAAATCTAGCATTGCCAGGTTAAAATTAGATTGTTTTATATGTAAGGCTCGTGAGTTTCAGGTCATTTAGAATAGAATCATTTAACTAGAGAAGTCTCATTCCGAATTGCCTTTGCATGGAAACTTCAGGTCTCAGAAGGGAAATTGTTCTTTACCGATGTAATGTCTTATCCAGAAACAAAGGGATTACCGTTACAGACCTTGGCCTCTTCCCCGATTCTTTGATTCTATTTCCTCGACTACAGCATTGGTGCGACAGTACTGCACTGACCAGAAAATGCATTTAACCTGGGAGGAATGCTCTGGTGACCACAAAATGGCTCAAGCTCCTCTCAGTCCCTCGGGGCTTCCCAGAAAAGCATGCAGAGAAGGAAACAACGTCTGTGCCGACACAGATTTTTCTTGTGTCCTCTGATTCAACGGACAAGTGTAAAAGGCTGAGAAATCAGAAGGATGGGTAAAGCAGCACTGACTAATGTTTGGGAAATGTTTCTAGGCAACAGCATTGCCTGCTATAGAGATCATTAAGTCTGCTCTGTTTTTATGGCTAGTGTTCCCATGGGGTTTGGAGATTGTCAAAATATCTCAAATTTTTTTACGAACAGCCTTCTTTTGGCTTCATGCACTGGAACTGAGGACGTTTTGGATGTAGGGACACTATTGGTGATCTTAAGCATTATGGACTCAGTTAAACTGTAGCACACTCTTTGCCTTCTAGATCCGTGTGTGTGTGTGTGTGTGTGTGTGTGTGTGCCTGCTTGCATGTGCAGACACAAAGAACTCTCTTAGTTATTGCTGTAAACCATGATCATCTTTCCCACAAGCATGCCGTGCTGTGTATCCTATTTTCTGCCAAGTAGCATAGGCTGTCACCGTTACCACACTGACCTCGGCATTCCCCAAGGAGCCCCTGGGTCCCTTCATTCAACTGGCTGAAATTTATGAGTCTTAGCTTTGTGATAAGAATTGTCATTATAAAAATATCCAGACCATTTTTCTTTTTCTTTTCTGGCAGAACTTTTGGTTTCTTGTAGAATGCAGGCAGCTGTCAGTCTTGCTCGTCAAACCATACCCGATGAGTCCAAAATGCCTTTGTATTATATTGTTCTAGGCCGGGACTCACTGCTTGCAGTGGGTCGGTTGTCTAGTGCTTGGAGAAAGTGAGATCTCACTCTCACTTTGGGGATGAATATGGTCCCTTGTAATTTGTGGGATGTCTGGCATGCGAGATTAAGCCGTCTGGTGTGGGAGAGAACTTCAGCTCCTTCCCACTCCGTGTCCCCTAAATTCTGCTCTCCTCTTTAGAGAGTGGATATCCATATTTGGCAAGGTCCCATGCTTCTTTGCATTCTCATCCTTTGTGTTTCAAGCATCTATTGATTGTGCAGTAGGTTGCATATGATTTCTTTGTTCTTTACATCTTTATTGATGCAAAGCAGCACCAGAAACTGCTTTTTAGCAGTTATTCAATCGCTGATGTCCTTCAAGCATCAGATTTGGGATTTCATTTCTTATAACTACTGGGCTAGCTGTGCAATTAATTTGCCTCTTATTAATAAGCCATTAGACTCACTTGACCAGCCATCAACAGCCAGAGAAAAAGCACACTTCCCCTCCTTTGCCTGGATTTCTTTCTCTTCTGATGTCAAAGCCGTTTCCCTGTGCAATGGGAGACTTGCTGGGCTATCTGGAGGTCTCTGACTCATTTAAAGTGACAGACAATGTAATCTCCTGATAATGAACAGGTTTCTGTGTGGCCATCATTATGACCTTTATCTCCTCACCCAGCAGAAGGATTCAAGAAGGCCACTGATGCTTATCTCTGGATAATCATGAAGAGGGATGTCATGGAGAATTTGCTCATGGAAACCAGAAAACTGTTAAGAAGGGGGCATAAGATACAAGGCAGCAAGTGTGACATTTATTTGTCCCAGAGAGATCTAGTTCTACCTCCTCTTATGCATATAAGACTTTGAACAAGTTGCTTCCTTTCTTTAGGTCTTAGTTTCTCATTCTGAAATTGGAATTCTAGTACAATCTGCTAGCTTGATTGGGGGAGTGGAGATGGGAATAAGGGTTTAAATTTTTAGACAGTATCTTGCTATGTAGTCCTGGCTTACCTGGTATATGTATTCCAGGACAGCCTCAAATTTGTGGCACTCCTCATGCCTCAACACTGAGAGTGCTAGGGTTGGTTACATATGTGTCACCGTTTGAGAATCCTAACAAACTGACTGTATGTAGAATACATTTGCTAGAAGTGTTCTCTTAAGCCCAGATCCAAGTATCTTGAGTACAACACGATACTTTCAGGGCATTCTGGACGAAGAGCTTTGGGGCTATGGGGACTTGGTGTGACCTCAGCTGTGCGCTTCAGCCTATGACCAGCTAGGGTGTTTCTTTTCCCCACACAGAGGGCAGATGTAAGGGATGAAGCAAGGCAGTGAGTAGGGCCTGCCACACAGCAGGCTCTGGAAGACCTGGCTTTCCTGACAGAGACCATCAGCGAGGGGTAGACTCCTTTCCCAAGGACACGGGACTGAGTTCAGCCCCTGGCATACTCTAACCTGTCCAGGACCTCCCCAACTGTGACCTCTGGCCTTAGCCATGACATCTTCATCTGTTGGTATTATTGTCACCAGCGGCAAGTTCCTCCGCCTCTCTCCCACTACAGGACAGGCTCCTTTATCCAGATCCTTGAGACCAGATCCATTTCAGAATCTTTTTGTTTTCTGTGTTTCAGAATCCAGTGTTTTCTGTATTTGATCTTCAACACTCACGATGAGAAACACTGTATAATCAAACATGATAATATTTATTCTGTGACATATTATTATAACAGTCATACTTGTAATATAATATTATTCTGTGAAATATAAGAATATTCACCTTAAATGAGCACACAGTAAACATTTTCACACCATTTCAGATCAGGTTTTGCCATCAAATGAATTCAAGTCTAGCTAGCATTAGCAGCCAGTGAACTTGAGGTAAGCATTCAGTTTGGGGAACCTTTTCAGTCAGAGGATTACAAGTTAAAGACCGGGATTCTTATTTTAAAAAAAAGACCTAGGATTGATACCTCCATTTCCCATTGTTTCTGTCCCTAGATCTCCAACCACTTCCAAGCATTCCATTTTCTTGGGCTGCAAGCATCTGTTCAAGCCTATGCCAAAAAATCTCGTTTTAAATCCTTTTCTTCAGATGCTCATCTTTGGTAGATCCATGACTTTTTTTATTCAGTTTACCCTGTCTCATCTTTGCTCCACCACCCCCAAGACTAGGCAGGTTACATTGCTCACTGTGGCTAGGGAAACGGTGTTTATCCTTATACTCATTCTTCTTTCTCCCTTCCTTCTGACCACAGCACATGGAACAACAGGGACACCTTTATCTGGGTCCATGTGAACTCACTGTTGACAGCTGGTGACTCCTGCGAGTGGTTGGATACTGATGAGAAACAACACCTGACATCAAATCCCATGGTCACCACTGCTCTCTGAACCATGTTTGGCTATGAGAGGACTGAGAGAAAGCAAATGTTCAACTCACACCCCTACCTATCTCCATTGGCAACTCAAAATCTTCTATCAAAGTGATGTTTTCTTAGAAAATGCTGGAGTGTTGAGTACTGTGACCCGGTGGCTTTACTATTGGTGCTAACTGGGATTTTCTATAGAGACTGTACAGAGAGGAGCTTTTGGCCTCTACTGGGTAATTGTGATTAGGAAAGAGTAGTTGGCTCATCAAAGGAGGGGTAGCTTATGAGTGTTGGCTCCATCTCTCACATGACAGTCACTCTCCAGCCCAGTCTGCTTTGTCTTCTTTTATTGGAAAGAGAGAGCAATTGAAAATATCCTCTCTAGGCGCCAGTGTCCTCTGAAGGCTAAGTTCAAGGAGTTCAAGGGCTAATTTTCGGCCCTCACTAGGAGAACTTTATGCTATGAGCCACCTTCTCTTTGAGATGCTTGCTTCCTGGGGCCTTTGTGGTGCCACACAGACACCAGTCATCTTCAGCTCTTCATCGTTTGCTTCTTTCTCCTATCCACTCTCCTTCGCTGGCTCACCATTCTCTGCCCACCGAAACCACCAGTCCTCTCTGCAAGGTCCACTCGCCATTTTCCTCCACATACTTTCCCTAGTGGCTTTTCTTTTTCATACTTAGATGACTGACAAATTGTTATTCTAGTCCAGACTCCTTTTATAGACTTGAGATTTGTATATCCAATTGTTACCTTTAGATCTTTCCATGGGATCAACATCCAAAATGAAGCTCATGACTTATCCAACACACACACACACACACACACACACACCTCATAGCTCTCTCTCTCACACACACACAGCTCTCTCTCTCTCACACACACACACATGGCTCTTTCTTCTCATATGTAAACACACACAACTCTCTCACATATACACAGCTCTCTCTCACACACACAATCTCTCTCAAACACACAGGACTCTCTTTTGCACACATACACATATAGGTGCAACTCTCATTTACAGACACAGATCTCTCTCACAAGTACACACAGCTCTTTCTCATGCACACACAGCTCTCTCTCTCTCTCTCTCTCTCTCTCTCTCACACACACACACACACACACACACACAACATTTGATCCATGTTGCAAGCCACTCAGACACTTCACGTAGCTTTAAATCCCCTTCTCTTCCTCATTACTCAACTGGACCCATTACTGACTGTTGCTGGTTTTGCCACCCTGCCGACCACCGAATTTATTCACCTCCTTCACCACCAGTCTAGTTCAATTCTCACTAAAGCCTGTGGTCTAATGACTGGAAAATTCAAAGAACAAAATCCAAAAGGAAAGGAAATCAACTTTTTCTATAAGTTTACAAAGGTTAGGACAAATATATCAGCTAATAAAACATCATGCTTGTCAGATTGACATCATATTGTTCAGTACTAGAACATTGAAAAGACCCAAGTAGGATCTCAGCCCCCTAAGGTAAGGAAGCTATTCTGGGAAAGTTCTAAGTCTAACTGGTCTCTGTAATGGAAGGTAGTACCATGTCTATAGGGAAAGGATGGGATAGGGTGGGGGGCAAATCCACTATAAAACCTGGGCTTCTTTTTTCTTTTCTTTCTTTCTTCATTTCTTTTTTCTCTTTTTGCTTTTTGTGTTTGTTGGTTTGTCGAGACAGAGTTTCACTGTGTGTCCATGACTGTCCTGGAACTCCCTCTGTAGATCAGGCTGGCCTGGAACTCACAGAGATCTGCCTGCCTCTGCCTCTCAAGTGCTGGGATTACAGGCTTGTGCCACCACCACAGGCTACTTCCTGCTTTCTTGAAAGCAGGAATTGGGCTCAGATAAGAGAATTTGCTTCTGCTGCTGCTTCAGTCCTTCTATTGGACAAGACCATTTACTCTCCTTACCTGATACAACCCCAACACCTGTCCAGCTGTGGAAACTGTGTCTGAAGGTAGGTTTGCAGGAGAATACTAACCCAAACCTGCACTAATTTACTTGCACAAACTCTGGTTAGAACTGAGCTGCTTGGGGTGGGTTTGCTGTTTAACACCAACGCCTGCACATCAGATGCTCTCCATACATCCAAGGCCTCCATGCAGCTTCATGCAGTCTCCATCAGGGTGGACCTCACGCATAAGCAGTTGCAGCAGTAATTCGGTTTAGTTGCTCTCAACTCCAGTGCCGCTTTCTTGACTTTCCATTTTTGTTTGAGCCACAGACACATTGGCCGCATAACCATGGAGGCCGATTCCCATTTCCGGCGCGTGCATGTGAACCCGGGCTCACCAGGGAAGTCATTAACAGTAACCTTGGCTCACAGGAAAGGCAACAGGAATGAGGAGTCCCACAGCCCACCCCACTGCTCACACCTGGTGTCAAGACCCGCCACGAAACCTTTTCAATACGCTCGAAGACTTTTGTTTTTTTTCGGAGTAATACACTTCCTCTGGGTTTATTTCTGAACTCTCTCCCTCCTTTCATTTTTTTTCAGTTATCTACTAATTATGGCTTCATTCCAACTAAGGAAACTGGCTTCCTCACATCCATTAATGACAAATTGCAATACCGTTGCTGGATAGAATCTATTCATTCCATTAGACCGGGTACAGCAACCAGTGTTATTAGGGAGCATGTTTCTGTTGGTTTTTTTCCAAGACAGTTCCCCAATGGCATTATTTGTAGCTCCATCTATTTTAAGTATACTTATACCATTGGCTTGGACTCACTGTGGCAAAATCTCAATGTATGCGTGCGGCTGGGGCATTAAAAAAATAAAGGGAGAAAACCTTGTGGAAAATATGTGTTTTCCTACTAAGCATCATCACTTATACTTGTTGGAAGTTAATATCGTATGAAGCACAGTGAAACTTTGTTAGTCCCATGTAAGCAGTGGATTCTGATGAGAAATTATGTGAAAATATGAGAAAACCGAGAAGCTCACCCGGAGAGATGTCTCATGGTTTGCATGCATTCGTGGTTGGAGCTGCCGCAAAAGGCATAGTCAGCAAAGGCTGGGACCTCTCATTCCAGTATGCTTTTGTCTCTTGGTGTGGTGCCTAGTCATGGTGCAGCAGGCAGGCAAAGCACGCTGTGAAACATTTCCTGGGGCTGGGTAGTCAACACCTGAATTGAATAGACAGTCAGTTCACAAGACACAGGGTGGCAGATTCAAAAGGGCAGGATGGGTTACCTGGACAGAGCTTGAGTTTTGGTCCTGACGTTGCAGCTAGGAGATGGTGTGTGTGGAGTTGGGGACAGGCCCCATGACTGTTGACAAGATACTGAGGCTCTCTGACAATTTTCTCTTCTATGGTGGGAGTAACAATAATTATTGTCTGCTTGTAGGTTTATCTGAGGACTTGGTGAGTTCCTTAGTCACTGTTCTATTGCTGTGGAGAGACAGACACCATAACCAAAGCAATTTTTGTAGAAGAAAACACTTAATTGGGGGCTTGCTTACAGCTTCAGAGGGTTAGCTGTTATTGTGATGGTGGAGAACATGAAGGCAGCCATGGTGCTGGAAAAGTAGCTCAGAGCTATATCCCGATACATTAGCAATGAGAGGGGAGAGGGTAGGGAGGGGAAGAGAGAGAGTGGGGGAAAGAGAAAGTGTGTGTGTGTGTGTGTGTGTGAGAGAGAGAGAGAGAGAGAGAGAGAGAGAGAGAGAGAGAGAGAGAGAGAGAGAGAGAGAGAGAGAGAGAGAGAGAGAGAGAACGCTATACTGGGACTGAGTAGGCTTTTGAAACCTCAAAACCCACCCACAATGACAAATCTCCTTCAACATGGACACATCCACTCCAGGAAGGCCACACCTCTGATTCCTTCCCAAACAGTTCCACTTACTGGGAGGCAAACTTCGGAGCATATGAGCTTATGAGGGGGCACTCTCGTTCATACCACCACAGTATGTGAATACACAAGAGGTGCTAAACCCCGGGCATATGGTCAGTTGCTAACTTCCCCTCATTTTTAAATCACTAACTGTGGGCGGAAAATGTACAGCACAGGACAGGCAGCTCATCTGATGCAACCGTGTGCACCACTAATTAGCCAGGGGTATTTTCACATAGAAAAGTTGAGGCTGGGGGTTTCAATCCATCCCTCTGCTTAAAAAGGTTCTCCATGGGTTCATGAGGGTTTTTCAAGGCCAGCTCAGGTTTTCTTCTCTTGCTGGCCTCCGGTGAGTTTTCTAGAACTCCCCCCACCCCCGAAAGTGGAAGGATAACAGCAGTCACCAGAGACCTCCTTGAAACACCACTGGCTTGCCGCAGTGGCCTCTGGGACAGGGTGGACCAAGAAATCCCGGACTGGACCGAACCAGACACCATGCCCGCAGACCATCAGCTGCACACATCTGGCAACTACACCAGTTAACTCTCTTTGTCGTGGATGGCTGGCCAGTGGCTCTGAAAGGATTCCCCTTTCTTGGAGCCATGAGCAGAGCTAAACTGGACTTCGAGGACATGCAGGGATCTTGTTTACTGCCCTGTCCGCGGCCATGCGGCTGCCCCATGTGATGCATTGCACAGCTTCAGCACCAGCAGACAGCCGCCTGGGGATGGCGAGAACCGCGCTCTGCTTTCCGGCCCTGTGGCTGCGGGTTATTGAACTTGTCTTTCATAGCCCTTTTTGTTAGATGTCACATAGCCCCAATGGATGCACCATCCCCACATCCTACTGTGGTGACAAGGGCTACCTAAAGCTTTCCTTTCTACGTCGTCCCTCTGGGGTACAGAGGGAGAATGGCAGTAACCAGGACGATTTCTTTTCTTCCCCTCTTTTCTTTCCTCCCCCTCCCCTTCCCCTCCTCCTCCCTCCTTCTTCTCCTCCCTCCTCCTCCTCCCCCCTCCTCCTCCTCCTCTTCCTCCTCCTCCCTCCTCCTCCTCCTCCTTTTAAAGCAAACCCTCAAAAAAAAAAATTCAATCCCTGAAGAGTTTGCTTTCAATTTCCCCTCCCCCTCTGTCTTGCCCAGGACGCCACCAACAGTGCCACCTAGTGGCAGAATACAAATTAGTCTCTTCATTTCCGAGACGACCAGCTTTTTTAGAGAAAAAAAGCGGAGTGTGCCAGGGAAGTAAATGAAAAATAAAACATTTCCATTTTTTCTACGAATGCTCAGAACACATACTTGAAACGTGCTATTTTGGAGAGGAGGCATGTTTACTTAATAACATATTGAGGACTTAAGCCTGTTTTTTCTCGTTTCTTCCTGCAAAGTAATGGCCACTCTGATTTTATTATAATTTTAAAATTTGTCTACGGATAATCTGCACTTCAAGGGGTGATATTTTTAAATGAGCGACATAAAAGATAAATCACAAACATAATATATATCAGACTTTACAACCACATCGACTGGTAAAAATTATATGTATTTCAATAGTTCTAATCTTTAGGAAGAGGTGAGAACTTTATCCAATGAATTTTTTTCAACAACAGAGGAAACATTAAAAACCCTCTTTAATGACCCTCTGGGAGGTTTCACAAAATGAAAAGTTTTGAGTTTTAAATGTTTATTTTAAACATAATTTTAGGTTTACAGGAAGCTGTGGAAAAGCATAAATAAGTCCTGTGCATTATTAGTCAGTTTCTCCCAATAGTGACATTTCACAAGACTATAATATACTGTCAAAGCAGGAAGCCGGTATGGGTACAATTCATGGGATTTATTCAGGTGAGCCTACTTTGTGTGCAGACGTTTTTATGTATGTATATGCAGTGTCATCACATGTGCAGATATATGCATCAACACAGTGACCAAGATACAGAATTGTCCCATCACCACAGGCATACTTTATACAACCCTTTCTTGTGGAAACAATGCGATGTCTCTGCAGGGTCATCTTCATCGTCGCCGTCGTCACCACAAATTTATTGAACTCTGTAGCCTGTTTTGCTATTGCTTGAATGCCATTACTACTTATCACCCAGTAGCAACAGTTTTCATTTGAAAAGGTCACCAGGACAGGAATTAAGTAGAGAAGTTGCAATCCATGTGATATCTTCTAACATCAGACTGCACAGTACTGGCTTTCAGTACAATAGGACTAAATCTGGCAGACACTGAGCTGGGCGGTGGAGGCATTACAGGGAGTGCACTGCCTAGCCCCATCTCTAGCTTTTCTGGCCAAGAAGTCCCTTGAGACCCTTTGGTAGCCACGACCACCCTCTGCTCTGCACAGATTCAAGGACAAGAACTGTTCCTGCTACTCAGCTGGGCACAGAGTCACTGTTGACATGTTTGAATGAAAAGTGGGTTTATCTTTCTAATTCCTCACCCCCCCATTCAAACACTTGACTATCTGTAGGTTCACAGTATGTTGGAAAATTGCTTTACCTTGAGAAGCAAACGTATTTGAAGACGCTCATCTGAAGTGAAAGAAGGTGCAGTCAGTGAATGCCTGGGAGTCAGGGATGTGCCAAGCGTTGGCTTTGCCACTAACTCTCTTGGGTCCTTATGTGACTGTTGATTACCTTAGATTTCTCATGTCAAGACAAGGGGCTTCAGCAGATTATGGCCACAGTCCTTTCAGTTTTATCTTATAGGGTAAAGCTTAAAGGGTTTCTTGGTGGTATAGAATCCTAATTATTGACTTGGTGATAAAAGTTAATTAGAAATCCTTCATACAATTTAAAATGGGCTTCTATCTCAAAATGGCTATTTTAAGGGCTGTGGATTCTTGTAAATATCCCTAGGGTCTTTTTCCTAGGTTTCCCTGTGGCAGTCTCTCTCAGTTGTGGGAATTATTTATTGGAAATGTACTCCTGGTGTCATTGCAGCACACTTCTGTGAGTGGAAGTCTTGCTGCTGAAGGAATTCTGGACTTCAAGTGCATCTCTTCCAGCTGTCACTTTTCAGAGCCATTTAACCCCCGGTGAACCTCATTTGTTCTCCTCAGTTTGCTATTTACTGAAATGATATTTAGTTGACTAAGTGAGGTGAAAAACACAGGCAAGTACTTCACATTCAAGATGAAATATATTCTGAAGCATGGACAAAGCTTCAGATGTGTAGACTTAGAATTTGGCTCATAGGATAAAGTACCTGCTGCGTGGGTGCAAGAACCAGAATTCTGATCCCCAGAATCCACATAAAAGTTGGGGAGACACAGTAAGTAGCCAGGCCTTCCTTCAGCGAGCTAACTGGCTAGAATTGCTGAGCTCTGCGTTCAGGAAGAGAGAGAGTCTGTTTCAATAAATAAAGTGCGGAGTGATCAAGGAAGACACCCGACACCAAGTGTGAACCTCTCCATGTTTGTGCATGTGTACCAACACACACATGAGTGCACAATGCTCATGGCATTCCTTCCAGACAAAAGGCGGCACATGCGTGACTTATGATCCATGCAAAAGGAGAAGACCTTCAGTGACCTTGAAATAATTATTTCTAGCCACCAAAACTTAGTACTTAGCTTAAAGTATTAATACAGACTACCCCCTACTTCTGGGCATCAACCATATCTGAAAATATGCACAAAATTTATGTAAGAAAATGTAGAATCAAACATTCGTATTTTAAGAGGGCATATCCATTTCCAGGTGGTTGATCATTTTAATGGATTTATTCATTCAGCCAATATTTACTAGATGCTAGGCTTTGGAGGAATAGCAAGGAACAAATGATGTTAAAAACCATTGCCTTCGTGGTTTTTCATTCCTGGAGATAAGTTGAGGAGACGGGATAGAAAAAAAAAAAACAACAAAAGAGGGTATTTAACTCATTAGAAGGCAATACAACAGATATATAAGATAGAAGGACGAGGTATGAGTGTGTGTGTGTGTGTGTGTGTGTGTGTGTGTGTGCGTGCGTGTGCACGCATGCTTGCGAGTGTGTGTGAGTGTGTGAGAGTGAGTATTTGTGTGTGTTGTATGTGTATAATGCAATTTTGTGTGGAGTGGTCTAAAGGGACCTCTATGAAGAGGTAATGTGCATGAGAATTGGAAAGACAAAGATGGCCAATAGATCCCAGCTATGTAATTTAGCTACAGATGGATCCCAAGGGTGATGAAGTTTGCTTATAGCAGTCAATGTGAAGCCCCTGGCCTGCTTCTTATTGGATGCCAGACCAAGGTGTTCAAAGAGACGTACAACTTTGTGAACAAACGCCTCAGCTTCTTATAGCTTTCCAGAAAAGTGAGTGTCCTCCATCACAGACACGCTCCTGTAGCCTGCCGTTGGCTCAGCCGCAGTTTCCATTCTCACTGAATGTCTCCTAGTTCTCTGGTGCCTCAGGTAGAGGGCCCAGGATGCTTCCTTCCATACCAGTCAGCCATCTCTCTGTTTCAGTTGGAGCTGGGCACCTAAGCCTGAATAAATGGCCAGTCCATCAACATGAAGAGAGAAAGCGTATGGTTGGCTCTTTAGGTCACTTTTTTGCTCTCTTTCCCATGTTGCAAATAGTGATGATGATAATGATAAGATGGTGATGATGATTATGCCATTTTCCAGTATTAGAAACAACATGCAAAACCTGGAATAACAGTTTGACTGGTAAGCCATAACTGTAGTTCCCTTGGGTGGTTTTAGGTACAAATTTCTGAAATGTGAGACCTGCGAGGTCATCTAGGAGCTGCCCTGCCCCCAGGAATCTTCGGTGCCTCCTTCATTCGCTCTTCTGATTAAAAACAGAGGAGGGACCAACATTCTGAAGGACAATTTTGTGACTCTTTTTTTAAGCAGTCAGGAAATAGATTTCTCTGATCCACTTTCCTAAGGCTGTTCAGTCCGTCCCTTAATTTCCTCGTATTGAAAATACATGTCCACAGAGAGGTAGGTACCAGTTTAAAATCAAACTTACATAAAGATACTGGGGTTGAACACCAGAAGACTCTGCTGAGGTTGGAGCCCATGCAGCAGGGGTGGGGGGAGGGAGATAGGGCGTCATTTGAAAGGCCAGCATCCTTTCTAGGGCTGCCATGTGTAAAACCAGCTGTACAGGATGGGACAGGCCTGGAACTGGAGAAAGCCACAGGCTGTGGGAGGGAATGCTCAGGGGAAGGAAGAAATGCTGGTCCCGCTCCTTTCCCTAAAGCCTCTTGAAGACGGTAGGTGCTGGTATCTCGGAGCCTTCTCATAGACCTAGTTGCTCTTAGGCATGAGATGGATGGAGGCAGGGACCACACCTGGACAATCAAAATCATGTCCTGAAGAGATGCTGGGGTAGGTGGCTGGTAGAACATCCCCCAACTCGAACTCTGGCCTTCAAATAATTAGGGCGGCGTTTACTCAATGGGCAGCCAAGAGCTCAGTGGGAATATCAGGAGAACTGGGTCAGGGTGTAATGGAGCCAGTGCCCTAGCTGGGAAACGAAGGAAGATCAGTGCCAAAGTGTGGCTGCAAAGAGAAAATTTGAAAGTAGGATGGGGCAGGGCAGAGGAGAATTCAGAATGAAGGTCAGTTTCCCCAAGGACACAGAGTGGGCAAAGGGAATGTCTGTGGCTAACTCTACGCTGGTTGCAGGAAGTAGGCTACCTCCTCTCAGGTTTTCCACAGCGCAGTCTCCAGGGACCTGTGCTGCTCATCCGGAGGTCCCACGGGCCTCCCAAGAAGGAAGTTGGAGAGCCTCATCTACTCACACAGACTTAAAAGCTTTGAGAAGTCCCCCTGGGCTTCTCCTTTTCCTTGCTTCCTCAGGAAGATGTATCTTGACTCCTCTTTCTTATGTTGTGTGGAATCTATTCAGTAACTTAGTTGGTGACACACTCTTTTATCTTTTTCCCTAAACTGCCACCGATGCTGCTAAGATGGTACCTGGTCCAGTTCTTGCTGTAATACACAGCTTTCCTTCCCTTCTCCAAACAGGTCCACAGGGTTCCCATGGACACTCTGATCTGATAGCATCTTCTGCCTTTGGGATTCTCAGGAACCTTAGTGTGTCCTAAAATGTAGCTCAGAGAGCATGGGCAGCCTACTGTGCTGGCCTGAAAATGACTATGTTACTGGGAAGAGTGGATTTATTTGTTTTGGTTTTTTGAGAAACAGTCTTTGTATGTAGCCCAGGCTGGCCTTGAACTCACTATCCCCCTGCCTTTGGTTCTTGAGTGCTGCAAGTTCAGGCTTTGACAACCTCATTTGGCTTAGAATGGTTTTGCTGCCACTGGAAAGAAATGCTTTTCCCTTACCTGTCTGGCCCATACCTTCCGAACCTGGAGAGGTTTTGCACTGTGCTTTTCCCTGGGATGCTTGGTGCTACTTCCAGGCTCTGCTGTCAGTTAACCATGCTTTATTGCGAGCCAGGGCTGGCTAACAGACCGTGAACCACTGATAGCTAATACCCTTAGTTACATCTTACCCCTACTGAATCCAGGAGCTGAATTGCTAAATTTGTTTTTCCAAAGGACATTGATTAAAGGAGTTGACAAAGCCGCTTGAATGCGAAATATCCAACTGTCTAAAATGAAAAGCTGATCCTCCGGACTTGGGCTGGGGGAAACGTTTATTTTCCTACCGTGTGTAAATAATGGATTTTGCCTTTTCTGGGAATCCATCATCGAAGAGTACGTTGAATACTCAAACAATGGCAGTCTAAATTACCCTGCAGTGACACTAACTAGCTGGAACTAATTCAGAATTGTGCGTGGAGCATGGTGAGAAAAGAAGTTGGTGTACAGGAAGAGGCAGCACACTGCTCACCTGCCTGCAGCGGGACCCACTCAGACAACTGAGAGAAAACAAGAGTCCACACCCTTACCCACACCAGCCCTCGCCCCTCTCTTCCTCCCTGCCCCCCTCCATCCCTTCTTCCTCCCTTCCCTCCTTTCCCCTTCTTTTCTTTCTTTCTGGCTAGTTGTCAGGGTGTAAAGACTCACGTGCTTCTCTGCTCATTTTCTTGCTGAGAGCCGCAGGCATAACCAGCAGCAACAGCCAGTAATTAATCATGGCTCTGGAGATGGGCGCACACATTCAAAGGCATTTTCAACCCACTGAAACATGTCACGGCTCTCAAATTCTGCCATGGAGCAGAATCTCTGGAATGAAGCTTTACGTTCTTCCCAGTCCTGATGTACCTACTGAATGTGACCAAGGTGGCTCTTGATAAGTCAGCAGAGGTGGCAGCAGTCCTCGTGAGGAGCCCAGCACAGGCAGGCTTCTCTGGAGCACCGTGGGCATGGCAGCTGGCAGAGATAAGCGTGAGACACTATGCAAAGTGCCAGGTGTGTTAGTTGTGTTCTTTGGTTGTGATTGCAATTGTTAGGGCCTCTTAAGTCATATGTGTGATCTATTGCAAAGACGTCTGTGGATCAGCAATGGGAGTAGAAAGTGCTCAAGGCTGCAGACAGTTCTAGAAGCTGCCTACACTATGTTCTGCTCTCAGGTACCACAGGGCTGCCCTCTGTTGGCTCATCCTCTCTGCAGGGTGGTTTCTAGAGCTTACTCATGACTCCTCCTTGCAATTCCATGGACATCCTCCTCTTCCTACAGCAACCTATGGGAACTCAGACCCTGTTACCAGCTGGTTTCTTATTGTGGCCTCTTCTTAGCTCAGTTCCCAAGTGAGCACGCTTAACTGGGCCAGACCACAACTACGGGCTAAGTGCTGTCACTGGTTGCTGCACAGCCTGTCTTTGGGTCAGGGGCTCACCTCTAACCAACTGTGAGCAGTAGAGTTGCACTGATGAACCCAAGTTCATGTCCCTTCAATTGGGCTATCATCAGGGTAGACACAGTGATGGATATCCAAGGTGACTGTTTTTGTACCATAGTTAAGGAGATCTCCCATGGAAGTCCATGCTATGTTCAGGCTCACCCACAGGTCACACAGTTACCACAGGTTAGCTCTGCTTATCAATAGCCCTATCTTTTTTGGTTTTCCCATCTCTAGGGTTACTACCCTACTCAAGTCCATTGTTATTCTTGCCCATTTCCCCCTTGCTAGTCTCCCTGATAACTATTCCTTCCCAGGCCTCTCTAGTCTCGAACCCACATTTTTAGGATACAATCTGGTTATACTATCTCCTGCTAATAGCAGTTCCCATTGCCCAAACCATGGACTCTAGTCTTTGTTGAGGTTGGGAAGATGCCCAGACTTCCAAGGCCTGGTCACTGTCAATCTCTTCCCATTGCCTCTGTCATCATTCTCCTTCCTTTCTACCCTCCAATCGCCCCACCCCGGTCAGTCCCTCACCCTTATTGTGTCCCTTATTGGCTCAGGAACTTGGTAATGTCCCTTTGTTTGCCTGGCCCCAACTCTCCTCTTTCTCAGTTGGAATTTGCATCCTTTCCACTCCCCAGATGGACATGCTGAGGCTGGAAACTCACGGGCCACCTTCGCAGAAATGTCCTGGGCCTGCATACAGCAGGTGTTCTCTGAGAATTTCTTGCGGGGAGTTTTTGAATCCCAGCACTCTAAACAGTGATGACTTCAGTGTGAGAACCTGGAGTAAAAGGTAACCAAGAAGCAATGTAGAGAAAGCAGGAGAGGAAGGGAGAAGGAGGGGGTGCTATCTGAAAACAGAGAAAGACAAAGAACCTCTGGACTTTGATTATGAAAGAGCTCTGCAGCCCCAGAGGCCTCAGTGAGATCAAAGGGTGCAGCTGAGATCTATCTCAAGGCCATCTAGCCATTAACAACAGCAGGATTTGGGCTCTGGATTAATTTCTTTAGCCAGGAGAAGCCCTTTGTAAAGCATTTGGAATGACTGTGGTGCTTCCGATGGTCTGTGAGTGTGGACACCTGTTTCCTGGGACAGATGCATTGCAGGGTGTAGCCTACACTCTGTGTTCCCATTTGTCCCGGCCTGCTGCATGTGTCCTTATGCAGGTTCACAAGAACGCGGTGAAGAGATTATAGACTTAATCAGTGTTGCCTGGGCACCCTCCCCTGCATCCTGCCTACAGAACTCCAGGGAAAGAAGAAAGTGGACCAGCTTGCCACACCCTCCCTGATGCCAGGGTTCCCAAGGAAAGTCCTGAGGGTAAGCATGGTTGGTGTCTCTGTTGCACTGGTGTGGGACAGATAGTATGTTTTCAGAACAGCCAGAAGTGTGAGGGTGAGCCTATTTCCCCCATGTCCTAAAGTGACAGTCTGGACTCTGGAGATGGCAAAATATGCTGAAAGTCAAAATAAGAACAGTGACTATAGTCATTAGCAGTAGGAACTGGGTGACTGGTGTGTAGACAGGCAGGGGCATGGAGAGATTTGTTTTCTCCAGACACACAAGTTAGCCACACCCTCTGGTGAAGCCTTTCCTGCCCACAGAAAATGGTAACCATAGGGGAAAGTCTTGCCCCCATCTAGGGAGAGAATGGAGGAGTTCAGTGTATACTGCACTTAACCCCTTTCAAGGGGGTGGTCAAAGAAGCAAGGAATCCTCTAGAAGTCCACTACTGTGGTGACTTGAATTAGAAAATATTATAGAAATCAAGTTTGATAACAAAGACCTGTAATCCTAGCGACTCCTGAGGAGGCTGAGGCAGGAAGATCAAAGTTTTAAGACCAGCCTGAGCTAGAGTGAGTTCAAGGCCATCCTGTGCAATTTAGTGAGATCATATTTCAAGATGGAAAGGAAAAAGAGGGAGGGGATGTGTCTCAGTGGTGATTTGTCTAGCATGCTTGAAACTGGGTTTAATTGCTAGTATCACTAGAGAGAGAGAGAGAGAGAGAGAGAGAGAGAGAGAGAAGGAGGGAGGGAGAGAGGGAGGGAGGGAGGGAGGGAGGGAGGGGAGAATGAAGGGGGCAGGAGGAAGAGGAGAGAGGGAATGGTAACTTCTAGACAGTTACATCCTCTCTGATATGTCTCCCAGTGTCCTGCTGGCCCTGATGGCAAACAGCCTTCAGAGGCTGTGTGGCCTCATTTGAGGAACCGCTGCCTGAGTTACTCATTTTCTCAGTAGCTCAGTCTGAAGAGTGGTTGGACCCATGCGGCTGACTGAGGTTATTCCAGTATGAGGCTGAAGTGAGTTAAAACAATGGCACCATTGGGACCCCATCTCCCCTAGCCTTTTCACTGGGAAAGAAACACCAAACCCAGTGGCCCATTCAAACCTGTTTTGCTTTTTTAATCTGTAAAAGCAGGGCTTGGATTTGTTGAAGATGCCTTTCTGCTTCTGCTGTAAGACGGACAGATGCCACGGGATGGGGGAGGAAGCCCGGGCTTTTCACATATGGACCATTGGATAGGAAGAGTAATGAGTGTTCGGATTCAGGGGACACACCAAGCCTGACTTCCAGACTTGAGATGCCTAATTAAATGGTGACCTCCTCAAGGTCACAGCCTCCTTCCTGTTGGTGGTGTCTCTCCCTTCGGTGCCTGGTACACCATGATGCCATGCAGATCACCAACTCCCTGACAGATGTTGACTTAACTCTTAGCAGGGCTGTTTATTTTTCTCCAAGATAGACCCCCATCTAAGGTCCAGGAGGATGGAGAGGCAGCGTTGCCCTGGACATGTGTGTTTGTTCTCTGTTTAGACCAGTATGTCTAGTGAAAGCCAGATTTATGAAGAGCCTCTCCCTTTGGGCTGCCTGGCTTTCCTGTCCACAGTCAGGCTGCCTTGAAATGTTGATGTTTTGCTCTTTGTCATTGTTTCCCCATTTCCTATTTCTAATTTCTTTTTCCAAGAGTCTGATGCTGTTATTTCTACCCTGAGTGCTTGGCTGCACGAGTGCTCTGGGCTCTGTAACCCATGGCAACAAGAGAAGGGAAGCAGGTGACTGTGCACATCACACACACACACACACACATCTGCACGGATGCACACACAGCATGGTCTCTCTCTCTCTCTCTCTCTCTCTCTCTCTCTCTCTCTCTCTCTCTCTCTCTCTCTCTCTCTCCCCCCATGGGATGTACAAAGCAAAGGGACTGTAGTGACAATTAGAGACAAAGGCCTTGAAGCCCAGCACTCAAAGCTTTCTTGTCACAGTGTATCAGCTTTTGAGAAGGCAAAACAGCCTCTTCTACCTACTCCAGCCCCTCATATTTCTATAGGCAGAAAACCAAACTCTGACCTTGAACACACAGCTGGAAATGCCTTCACCCCTGCCCATTTCCTGACCTTGGTTTATGTCATTGTGGGGACAGACAGAAGGGTGCCTGTTAGTGGAAACTGAACTAACATCTATTTCAGGCAAGGGGTGATTTCTTTCCACATAATTTTACAAGTGGATATCACCATTAAGTCATTCAGAATGTAAACTCTCACTCTCTGTCCCCTCTGAAGTATTTAGGAGTTATGGGGAGATTCAGTGTTTGAATGTTTGTTGCCAGATTTTCTAATTAATTTGGCCAAACTGATTGACATATGTTTAAACTGGTTAAAAACATCTCTTTTCTGTTCATGAAATAAAATACATGGTGGGTCCATTCTTACCTCACCTGGTCAAGACTGGTGGCTACAGCCTAATAAAGAAGTCATTTAAGGCTAGGAACCACAGAAAGTGATGCAAACTAGATTTTCACTTAAAAATTCAAAGTATTGATTAAATTCTCACACTTTTGATGTAGGGCCAAGATTTGACCCTTGGAATCCAAACCACCCTTCTCAGGCAGCTATATCTATAATTTACCATATGCAACTGTAGTTATAGCCTCTTAGACATGCATGCATTTAAAGACACTTGCAGGGTAACCTGAGCCAGAATCCATGAGTGTTCACATTTCTATAGTCTTTACTGGCCTCATGCATGTCTCATTGCAAGACAAAGGGACCTGACTTACTCCTAAGCAATGCAACTTACTTTTCATGAAAACAGTATTAATCAATCAATAAAAATATGAAATACAAGAATAAATGAGACTGAAGTGGATCCAATTTTTTGTTTGTTTATTGAGATAGAGTCTCTCTCTGTAACCCAGACAGGCTGCATCTGTAATTCATCCACCTTCCTGCCTTAGCCTCCCCAGTGCTGCAATAACAGGAGTGCACTATGACACCAGCTACAAAGCTCATTCTTGGTAAGTTGGGTAAACAAGATAGGTATACATATGCATGAAATGCAACAGAGCCGCAGCCTCATTCAGAACTTTCAGCCATTCCAGCATGCTCCAGTAGACTGATCAGTTGATTGATTTTTGACCTGCTGGTACCAGCAGAGAAAGGCAGCCTCCTTCACTGGTCTCCTCTACACACATGCTGTATCTTCACAGGTCAACCCTTCATCTTTAACACGTGGACACCTCCATTTGCTTTATCCTTATCTGCACATCTGAAGCAAGCTTCTCTCTCTGTTGAGATGCAAGAGAATGTCTGACTTTGCTGGCAGGAAGGACATCTTCAGTCAGGTTTGCAGTCAAAACAGGCTCAAAAGATCTCCAGAATTCTTCAAAACACACATGGGTGACCACTACTAGGTGGATGTAGGCTTTGGAGCCATACTGAGCTGAGTTCGAATCTCTTCTGTGTCACATGCTGCCTGTGTGACTTTGGCCAAATTGGTTATTATCTGAGTCTCAGATTCCTCTGAAATAAAGTGAGAATGATAAAGCTACCAATAAAAATTGTGAGCATAAGATGAAATGGTGCATGAAATGCGCCTGACATGCTGAGGTGCTCAGCAGTGTCTCCAAATCACCTCCTTTTTTGATGGTCTATTTTGTTTAATGACACCCAGTTCCTGACATTTTAAACTCAGTTGCCACTGACCTTTCTTTCCCTTGGCTCGCTGCCCTTCACCAAACCCATCCAGTTATTTGGGAAACAGCATTCTCCAGCCCATCAGTATCTCCCTCTTACTTTACCGTCTGCAACACTCCCACGAAAACCCCATAGTGCACACTCCCATCACCCCCTACCTTCTAGCTCATTTGTATGCAGGAATTCAGTCTACCCATTGACCACCAATGTCCTGGATGTCCCTCACCTTCAAGTCTCCCCTTCCCTCCTTTGTCTAACTCCCACTAAGAGTTTAAGCTGACCAGTCACTCTTTAAACTGCTCTTCATCTTTCCTATTTTAAATGCCCTCCATGGCCCTATCTTCCAATGTCTATACTAATCTTTTGCTGTAGTTACTCATATGGTATGATTGTCCCCCTCATGAACTTCGCTCTTAACCTCACCCTAGCAAACTTTAGAAAATGTATTCTGCCTAAATTACTCTTGATAGATAAAATCCTAGTCTCGTAGATGAGTTCCAGATGAAACAAAAATGAATGAAAGGAGATACCATGGCTTACAGCTTACCTGTAGAGTACTCACTGTCTGGTCAGTGGCTCCCAAAGGAAGGCAATGTGATCCCTGGAGCCTTGAATTCTCCCAGGAATGTGCACACCTAGACAAGGCCAGAAGGACTCCTTTTCTTCAATGCTATGTGTTGTTACAAGTTTGTAGGTTTTTAGAGAGGGTTTTGGTCCACAGTGATAACAAAGGAAACCCTACAGTTCTTCCTACCCTCTTTTGGTCATTTAATATTCCAAGTACAAAGTCTGTGGTGAAGTATACTGGCTGTATGTGTGCATATGTGTGTAGTCTGTGAGTATGTGAGTATGTGTATGTATGAGTATGTGTGTCTGTGTGTACGTGTGTTTCTGTCTCTGCAGGGAAGTATGTGTATGATTGTGTCTATATGTATTTGTGTGTGTATATATGTATGTGTGAGTGTATTAAGAGCTGTGTAAAAGTATGTGTGAGGGTGATGTGTGTCTCTGAGTGTGAGTGTATGCATGAGTATGTATCTCTGTGTGTGTAAGTATAAAATTTGACCCCAATAACAAAGTGTTCATTAAATCCTGTATCTAAGTCTTTCTCCCTTTTTCTACTTCAACAAACCTAAAACTTTATACAGTATCATTCCTTGTTTAGCCATGAGAAACAGAACATTGTGATAAGTGTTGGAAGAGGGACACAGCTGACATTGTCAGTGGTGCAAAGCCTAATATTGCCTAGCCTTTTTTAGTAAGCTGGACAGACTGCCTAATGGACAGTTGGGGCACTGGGCTCCAACTACTCCAGAAAAACCACCATTAGCAAACAAACATCTGCTGGCTTCCCTCTGCAATCCCTGCCAGCTGCAGCCTCGGCACAGTAAATTACTCTGCTAATTCTATTGACTCATTACTGCATTTCTCTAATGCAGAATATGGATTTGTTTTGGGGACCCTGCACCATGTCCTAAGGTGCAAACTGGTTAGTTAACCCCTATATTTTTAACACCACAAAACTTGTGGTGTGGACTACCATTGCTGTGGTTGAGAAATATCCAGTAACAAGGACTGGGAAGAAAAATGCTGAGGTTGTAAATAATAGCTGGATGAGCTCACAGAGTGAGTTTCCTCTAGAGGTTAACCATGTAAGAGAAGGACCACCTGTGTGGGTGAAGACGGAAAGCCGGGTGCTTTTTGGCCTGTCTTGAAGGAGATGGGAAAGAATTATCAGACACAATGAGGCAATAGTATATCTTTAAATAACTATTTCATGTGGATAATCTACAAAAAATAAACCAGTAAAGGGTATTTTGGTTATGAACTCTGATTCAAGGACTTCCAGTGTGTGTGATGAGGTTGAGCTGGAGAACTCCTGCAGACAGGATGACGGGATGGAGGGTACATGGAAACCGCTGTCAGCACCCTGGAAGTGTCACGGTTCACTCATAGGGTTCCGTGTCCTTCATCCTGAGAGCTTAGATTCAGAGAAATGCGCTGTTCTAGAGGCTTGCTTGAGAAGAGCAGAACAGATGTTTGAGGGAAAGGTTCAGCCAGAGCTCACCACTGGCACCTCCAGGGTTACTAAGTACCTACTTCTCTGACTGAAGGACACAGGCTATGAGACGGTAGGTGTGAGTACATAGGTTCTGGTAGACATTAGACCACTTCTGTCAGGGGAAGAGCAATAATACTAATGGACATCCAGGAGTTTATCAGCTTGTTCTTAAAGTGTAAGGGGCTTGGCATAAATTCCCACCTACCTTACCCCTCAATTTAACAACTATTGGATTTCAGAGAATTACTTTCTGGGTCTTCTGGGTATTTTAAATTCTACTGTTCCTGGTAGAATGTGTGTGTGTGTGTGTGTGTGTGTGTGTGTGTGTGTGTGTGTGTAAACAAGATTTAGGATATCTGTCAAAGAAGAAACAGGTGTTCATTCAAAGTGAATTCTGGTGGATGTCCTTCTGTACATGGACAGCTAGCCTGTGTTAAGTGTGGCTTTCCTAGAGGGTGACTGGAAGCCCAGAATGCTTAAGATCATGGGGATTTTTAGAAGGCTTGTGAGAACCATAGCCTCTCCTCTTTCTGAGTTGTGAACTATGGCTTTAGCCTTGTTAGAGGAACTACCCTTCCACCTGGTGGGACAGACCCTGTGTGAAGCTCAGAGAGATTAAAGCAGAAGTCCTCAAGGGCTCAGCACCAGGAGGTGTTTGAACTGGGACAGGATCTATGCATATCACTGGACTTTAGGAACTATCCTAAATTGCCTGTATTGCAACGTGTACTATAATAGACAGACCCTATGAAACTGTTAAGGTTCAGCCAATTTGCCTTACTAAATATCAGCTTCCTATGCTATAGCCAACTTCATTTGGCTCATAGCATCTGTTTCCCTTGTTTTATAGATACTATAATGTTATCCAAAGAGGAATATAAGTAAATACATTTGAAGACTTTTCTTCAATTCTGCTCATTTCTGGTTGTAAAAAATAACCAGGGGAGCCTAAATAATCCAGCCATGTTATTCATATATTACTTGACATTTTAATCATTTTGTAATTAATCTTTGTATTTGTATCAATTTTATCGTGATCTGACCAGCTGCAGTTATAGTGTTTTGCTCTTGCTGGCTGCTGAACTCCAACACATTTTTTCATTATTGTTTTTACATTACTTCTTAGTTCTGTCTGTCCTCAGCTCAGCAATATTGGAGTAATTATTGCTCTTTATAGTTTACAAATGTTAGCATAACTTAAAAACATAAGCTGCATAAATTTAATTACATTCTCTGGGACCTAGAAAATATTCTCCAGGGTGCCAAAAATTCACCGAAATTATATGTACATAGGCTACCCTTGAATAAACATTTTATTAGAAAGCCCTTCTTAAATACATACACATGTATAGATGAATGTTAGAAACTGTTAATATTTCTTATCTACGTTTCAAATGCTCAGCTAATTAGCATGTGGCTTTATAAGCTTCCTCCCAATAAATCTGCCTTAATCTTTTTCTGTTACCATGATCTGTGAGTCTTGAACCGCTCTGCTCCCATGCCTTCCAATCCCCTGTTGGGGAGAGAATATTTCTTGAATCAAACCCAGGCCTTTGCACATGGTACACAAATGCTCCTTCTCCAAGTCAAATCTCAAACCTCCAATTCCCTTCTATCAACTTTTTCATCGTGGTGTTTCACTTTTGAGACGGTTTCTTGCTGTGTTGCCACGGATGGCTTCAAACTCCTCGGCCGCTTCTTCCTGCCTTAGCCCTCCAAGTAACTGGAGCTACAGGCATATATCACATCAGACACCTGCCTCTGTTGTGTTGTTTCTTTTGAAAGACATTTGTTTTCAATGTATAGTAATAGAAAAATCTATAAAATGAGTTTATTTATCTCTTGTCCTGCTCACCAGGAAAAATGTTGGTTGAATTAACATTTTTCATTTACTGTTGCCTGGCAATTTTTACTTTGGGAGAAACATTCACTGCTCCTTTCATTTGACACACATATTCCATGTGTATACCGATGCCTCTATTGTTGCTTAAAAAATAGGTCTCAAGAGATAGCCCAGCTTGGCTGCAAACTCACTAAGTATCCTGACTAGCCTGGCCTTGAACCCCTGATCTTGCTACTTTTGCTTCTCAAATATTTGAATTACTGGTATGCGCTGTCATACTGAGCTGTAGTTTATCTGTTTGTTCTAAGTCTAATAATTGTCTAGGTGCATGTGTGTGAATTTAGGACAATGTCTAAATGAATTCCGCATTCAACCATTATCCAGTTTAAGGCTCTTGCCTCATCTTCAGCCTTTGAACTTGCTTGCAAATGCATGTCCTCTGTCACAGCTTGCTTCTGAATAGCAGCAAACAGATCCAACACTCTCTTAAGCTCCCATACTTGGGAACTAAACTTGTTCTGACAAATGCAAACATGTTCCTATGTCGCAAAGACCTGAACTGGTGCTGTGCCAGCCTCTGTGTCAGGAAGGCTGACGTCAGGAGCCATCAATTTTCAAGAGGCCTGTGACAAAGCCAAATGCTTCCAGGTGGGATTCACCAACGTCATTTAAATGTAAATATAAGAAAAGATGCTTGTAGAGACAACAAATCTCTCAAATGATGACAAGGTAGTCAGAGGACTCCCAAAGCTACCACCACTGGGGTAACAGATGCAACACCCTGTTTTTGTCATTCTCCTCTGGGGCTGCCGTGGTAGTTCCAGAGTGCGTATTGCAGGATGCCTTGGCCATTTCCTCATTTTGTACAGCTATTTCTTTAGGCTGGGGACACTGCACATGCTGGCACATGCGGGGTTAATACTCAGCTGTGCTGTTGATGTGCTCTCATTCACAACATGTTTTCTTTGAAGCAGGGACACAGTGCTTCAGAAGACAGTAGCTGTAATTCTATGCAGATTTTTCCTGATTAATGAATGGGAACTTTCAATTGAGTTTTTAAGTGACTTAGAACAATGTAAGAGATGGATATAACCCTTAAATATTTTTATTAGAAGGCATTTTAAATTTGAAAATCTCAGGCATTGTCCACGTGTCTGATCTATGACCGAATGTGGTTTTGAGTAACAAAGCTGCTGTACATGTCATGTAACGCTTGACAAAATAGTGTGGTCTTTCATGAAGTTAAATGGAATAAAATATAAACTGCGATACATTAAATCACAAACATAAATATTGCTTTATGACCAGCTGCTGTACATGTCATGTAATGCTTGACAAAAAAATAGTGTGGTCTTTCATGAAGTTAAATGAAATAAAATATAAACTTTGTGATACATTAAATCACAAACATAAATATTACTTTATGACCAGCTGCTATTTCTGAATATGCAGATTTTAAAATAGAAACATTTACCCCACATGCTGATTGGCAATTTCCCAGTTCCAAAAGCCCAATTGCATTTAAGATGCAAAAGATTAAAATGCCTAAATAGATAAAGTTAATAGTTCATCTTCCTAAATGCTTTTATATGTTTGAAGTCATACTGTTCCACCCTGTAGATTCAAGAGGCTGGGGCTACTTTGATGTGGATTTGCGTTTTATGCGCATGCTGTTACTGGGGCTGAATCCCACTGTCTCGTAGACACCCATGAGAGACATGATCTGCACATGAACATGAACAGAGGCCATGTGGTCCCATCCACATCACCCTGAGTGTGCAGCTTCCTGAAGCAACTGGACTATTTTTCTATGATCATATCACAAATATCTAATCTCCATTTTGGCTAAAAATCATCTCAACTGCAATATTCCATCTCCCAATGACTTTACTCCTCCCCTGCATAAAAATTGGTCAAGGAGAACACGAAGATTGCATTGACTGGAAAATACAATTCCCCAGGGACACCTTATTTGCTAGTGCAGGCAGCATCTCTCTCTGTAGGTAGAGCTGAGTTTGTAAATGCCTCCAGCCCTTTAGGACGCACGGGCAATTGGCAGTTCAAAAGTTCATATGATGCCATATGTCCTAATAATTTTTATCTACATCTAAAACAATACGGGACTGTCAAATAAAATCCTGCATGCAAACAAATGATGGAATGCAGGGGAACCCTCTGCCCTAGCCTTGTCTTCTTTGTCCGACAAGCTAATGCAATAAGGCCAATAATAAAAGGTTGTGTACCAGGCCTAAAGCCTGTGACAGATAAAAAAGAAATGTTGGAAACCAATGAAGCTTTTGCACAATTAGATTTTTTGAGGCTGTGCTGTAAGGATTGCCCAGAGCCTGTTCAGTCCTGATTGATGGTAAAATCATAACTACATCATATTAGCTGTAGAGTTCACTGACAGGTTACTACAGATTAATATTGCCACTGCTGTTCACTTACCATCAAACCAAGGGAAATATGAATTGAGCTGTCCTTCTAACAAACCCCGCATATTAAAAGGTAAGGTGTTCTATGGAACAATCTCCCCCTGTCACCGAAGGAAGACACAAACAATGTCTATTTGAGCAATATGCAGATACCTTGCAGAATACTAATTAGTTGCTTGCTAAGAGAGCCCTGGCACATCCGGCTGGCTAACTGTCCTTCCTCTAAGCTTGCTCTTTCCCATCTCTTGGCTACAGGGTTGCGAAATGACACCCTAAAACACGGAGCAGCAATCTTGGTGATTTAAATGCTGGCTGCCAGGCAAATTGCAATGACATTAGTTTGGCCAGTGTGTTTTACATCATGTGAATTTGAAACAGGGGACACCGTGGGGTCAGGTTTGCTTGCTCTGGGCACTGGAGATTTTGTAGGAAGTGTTTGCAGAGACTGATATCCTAGATAACGTTGGGGATAGTGTATGTTTGTTCTTTAAAGATGTTGAGTGTGTGAAATAAACACGGTGCTCTCTTAATTGGGGTATGCTGATGATGGCATCCTAAAGTGAAAACATTTCACCTTTTTGTCACCTCAAGCCTTGGTTCAAAAGTCAACTGTGACACAGACCGAGGATTCAGCTACAGAGTATGAAATGGAAGGATTGCTCCTGGTTAGTGGCTGCTGGTGATGCAGCAGCTGAACGGGAGAGGCCTTTTATCCTCTTGTCTGCTGTGATAATGACAGCCTCCACCTGGAAAGGAGCAGAAAAGCCCAAGGCTCTGGCCCTTTGACCCAGGTGCTTGCCTTCTTGGACTAGGAATGTAGATCTTGCCAGTGATGGTGTTGCCTGTGTGATCTCCAAGGCCCATTTCTGAAGACTCCACTCTTGTATATCCAATCCCAAGGCTGTGTCAGTGGTCCCTGGATTTGCACATCAGCATCCATGAAGAACTTTTTAAGGGTGCTGATTCTGGGCTCAATTGCGTGTGGTATAGACACACAATGAAGTCTAAGAAGGAAAATAGTAGCTTGATCCAACTCACCTTATTATTGTGTTAGAGACAATATGCAACAAGCTAGAGAGTCCTCTGGAGCCAGTCTTTTTATTATTTTAAAAGAGAACTGATCATCTATTGTATAAATATATCAGTTTACTTAAAGAGCAAACAATGAGCTGGGCAACTGTAAATTCTAAGTGTTCTACCATTGGCTTACAGATGACAGACTGGGAGAAGGTGTTTGCAATGCTTAAAGCTTACTCTTAAAAAAACATCCATCTGTCCCTGAATCTGGATCAGAAAATGACGAGTGATGAGCTGTCATCTGCTCAGAACTCAAAGCCACAGGTATGAAGAACAATATAGACATTAGAGTCAGAACAACAAAGGTTTAGAAGTCTGGGTTATGTCAGGACTGTTAGTCATCATTGCAGGAAGGGGAAATGATGATAATTCAGAAGTAATCTGAGAATCTTAATGAAATGAAGGATGAGCATTCTGTAACAGGAAGTGACAAAGAAGACCCCTACTCCAGGGTAGGAGGGGAATCAAGGCTCTGCAATATTGTTAACGATGTCCACTTTCCATTTCCCAAAAGCCTTTGGGAAAATAAATTATATTGTCCCCACACTTCTGCAATTATATTTCTGAACACATGTCCTGGAAAAAAGTTTAAAGGAACCAAAACAAAAATACCTTTTTTAAAAGCATTATTTTGTGATAATGGGCAATTAAAATCAGTCATCCATGCCTTCCACTGGAAAAATAGATATGTACTGAATGGTTATTTTCTATGGAATAGCATACAGCAAGTGGAGGAAATATTATTTGTTTTGTACATAGGGATTAATTCTATTTTAAGGGATTAATTTTAAAAGCAAAATTGTGCTGAAAACCAAGAGGGAATAAAAGATAAAGCAAAACTCCATTTATTCAAGTTTCAAAACTGTATTCAAATGTGTTAAATATAAAATAACAGCAGACATTGCATATGTGTGTATATCAAATATCTGTGTATATATATATTGTATACACATCTATCTCATATGATACATATATATGATGAGGAAGTACCTATGTGACAATGGGTAAAACGGGTGAGGATCTGTGCTGAGGAAGAAAAACAGTGAAGACAGATGTCATGTGTGGAATTATGAGATGGTATGCTACAAAAGGAGGCTGTGAGATTGCTGTGACCTCTGCCCTAGAGATCAAAAGGGAAGGATAAAAGTAGGATTATATTTTTAATTTCTGTCTATGAGAAAATAATGCAAAAATATCTTTAAAAAAATCAAGCATGGGTGTTAGAAGAAACATAGTTCATAGGTAGGGAGGCTTTGAGCTTGTCTTGTTCAACAAGTTCACCAGGAAGACAGAAAGTTTGATTGTGGGACTTCTGCTTCCCAGTTATCTCCTGACAGATTCTACAGCCTCACGAGTAGGTTGCATTGCCATGGTTAGCAGTTTGTGGTGCTGGGGATCGAACACAGAGCCCCACATGGCCAGGAAAAGGTTGCAGCATGCCCTGCCTCAAGCCTCATTCTCCAAGAGTCATTCCATTTTCTCAGCAAGGAATGTAGAAAATGGTACTTGAGTAAATATTTACAACTGTTCCCTACAACCTCCAGTGGCCCTTTACTTCCTGTAAGATAAATTCAGGTCTCTGACTTGACAGTAGAGATCTTCTGCCATTCGATGCCAAGCACCCTTTCCCATTTAACTTTCTATGTTGATTCTTTGCTGTCCTTCACAAGCCCTTTAGTCTTCTGTTTTCCACACCACGTATCTCGCCTGGCATGGCCATCTGTTTCTCTTCCTTCGTAAGTCTTGTTCACCCCAAGGATTAGTTTGAGGTAGATGTTTGGAACCTTCCTTTATGGTTTAGACCCGAGTGACCTTGACTTTCTCCTTTATGAAACTGTTGGATAGCTGCTTGAATTTTTAATTCTTTTCACAGATGTGCTTCTCTGCTAGGATGTATTTTTGTATTCTCAACTTTCTCATAAATAGGCCTAAGCTGTTTAGGAAGGATCATTGACTAAGTGTTTATTAATTTTCTGCTTGGATTTTGAAGAATAATGCAATAACCAATGGGATCAAGTTTCTGACTTTAAAGGAACCTATGATCTGATATGAAGATGTGCCATTGCTAAGAAAGACTGAAGGTGGGTGAATCTAAGCAACCCGTTATTTCTGAATGGCCTCTGGCCTTTGGCCTGGAGTTGCATGACAGCTCTGGACAGTGGTTTACATAGGTTTTGGCTGCTGGTGGCTACAGGGTCTTGAAATCATTCTCTAACTAACATACCCAGTGCTTATTCTTCCTCTCTGGTGTATTTCAGGGACCAAAAAAAAAATCAACCCCAGCATGACAAAGGGAAGCATTAACTGATAACTGAATGTGGTGTGATGTCCTTTCCTGATTGCCATGCAGGCAAAGGTATTGTATATTTCTGTAGAAGATGCACTGCATCCCTAAGAATGGGCTGAAGAGTAGAGGTATTTGATTATCCTTTTATTGTTGTTTTTCGAGACAGGGTTTCTCTGTAGCTTTGGAGGCTGTCCTGGAACTAGCTCTTGTAGACCAGGCTGGTCTCGAACTCACAGTGATCCACCTGCCTCTGCCTCCCGAGTGTTGGGATTAAAGGTGTGCACTACCGAAGCCAGGCTTGATTATCTTTTATAGTGCTTGGGCTAGGTGTTCCTGTGGGTGAGTTAGTGACTTAATCCCATTGTTGAGGACCCAGGTCTTCCTCCATTCATTTTATGCTCTCTTTGGCACGTCTGCTTCCCATCCTTACACTTACTACACCTTGGACACACACAGCCACCATAATTCTAGTCCTCACACCTTCAGAGCTGGGTAGTAATGAAATCCATTTATGATAGATCTGGATATAGGGAACTGAGATTATAACGAAGAATTTCTCTACATCTGATGCTTTGATCGACATGACTTTCCCACACAGATAGCTTTGACTCATAAAGATGTGTGGGGCTGAGGTGACATCACATTTTGCTCTGGGTTGACTCTGCAATAGTCAGCATGATGCTACACTGAGCAATGCTAGCACATGGACAGTGGAGCTCTTGGGGCTTCTACTCCTAGAACAATGTGCTACAGTCCCTTTGCTGTTCTCAGAGTCACATGTGAGGACATGTAAGTTCCTAAACCAGCATCTCCTACAGCTCATATACCCCTCTGCCTGCATGGTTATGACTTAGGAAGTGATTGCATGACTCCATGCCTAGCTAGAAAAGTCAAGTTCTTGGCTGCGCCTGTGAAAGCAAGACCTGTAGGTGAGGACAGTGCTTGGGTGTTGAGGGCTCATTCAAGCTGGCAGGTTATGGTTAGGCTCTTGTCTCCAGTTCTACCACACAGACTCAGGGCCTTCACCTGACTTCATTATGTCACACAGTGGCTGCTGCCTCTGGCCTCAGCTTCCTTCCTATACAGGTTTAAAATCCCTATTTTAGGTTTCCATGGTTTTCTTGGCTTCTTCTATCAAAAACACCCATGAACAATCTCCAGCATTCACGAAAATGCACCACCTTCATGGATACACATCTGCCTCCCTGTGCTCATGGGGTGAGATAAAAGATGGTCATCAAATGGGAGCAGAGGACCCCGGTACCCAAGGAAAACAACTTCAAGTTAGAATGTGGGAGTTGGAAGGAAACTCAGAGTGTGGCTAGGTCTCCTAAAAAGTGCCATTTATAGCTGGATTGCACAGGGTGAACTTGATCACATCAACCCTGGTCCTGATATGGATACTAACTGGTATAACATCTCTGAAGCCAGCATCTTTATTTTTAAGATAAATGTCATGCAATATACTCAATTAAAGTCCTGGCTAAGTATGAACTCTATGGTTTCTGTGTGTAACCTAGATCTTTCCCTGGACTAGTCTAATTTTCTCACTAAAAAATGTAAAATTCAGCCCTTCTATTTCTGAAAGAGATTGACAGGTAACTGAAATTTTAAAATTGATCTGGGTTTTTTGCTTTGTTTTGTTTCGTCATGTGGACACTTATTTTATGACCACCCTATGATTCATGAGCCAATTTGCTGCACAAATCTCAGCTGATGTGAGTGAATTATTCACATTTCAGAGTGGAAGCATAGTAGTTTTTCATTTCCCAAGTCAGTTAAAACATCTTATATTTAACATTCTGCATTAAAAAATAACAAATCAGCGAATACAAACACTTTATCTATTTTGGAGTATGATTGAGAACTTTGCACAGTGAAAAAAGTGTTTATGAGAAAGTAGCTGGTTTGGGTCAAAATTCATGTAACCTGCTGGTCTGTGTCCCTGGAGTCATGGAGTAGTGCCATTCTGAACCATAGGAAAATCCTGATGTTTGCAACCTCCTGATCTGGCTTAATCGGAGCCTCAGCTTATCAGTTAACTTCACCATGTTTAACTCATTATTCCTAAAATAAGAGATAACCCATCTGACAGCCAGATAAAGAAGAACAAAGTTTGCAAAGCACTTACAATATCTACAGGATGATTTGAAGTGACAAAGATCATAATCCGCTTGGATTATTCTTTGGTGACATGGAGGACTGGCCTGGTGACATAATTTATAGGTCCCTTTCTTTGTTCACAATGGACTCACAGGATCTGTGAATGGAGTTCTGTGGAATTGTACTAATTTTTGGTATTGTCAAGACATGACCTAGATTTTGAACAGAAAATCAAGCAAGGCTAGATTCTCCTTCTGATAAACAGTACAGGACATACATATTTAAAAGGAAGAGAAGACGTGGAAGGTTTCTTTAAAACAAAATTATGCTTTATCTGTTTGGTTCAAGAATCTTTGCAGATGGATTTTGGAAATAAATGAGGCAGGCTTCTAGATGTCACCAGAGCAATGTACATACTTTAATTACATAAGAAGGGATCTTATGGAGAAAACCAGGCACATGAGTAAGGACTTAAAAGTATAAAACTCATTGAGTAAAATGCAAAATTGTTATGTTTTTAATTAAACTCTGGCTGAGGAATTTGCCTTTGCCAGAAATCCAACTGTCTTACAATAGGATCTTTTGCCTCCAAATAACACAGAAGACCATGTGTGTCTTAGAGGTCTTTTTAAGAACTACATCTAAGGGATGGAGAAATAGCTCAGTGGTTAAGAGCAATAACTGATCTTCCAGAGGACCTGAGTTCAATTCCCAGTACCCACATGGCATCTCCCAATTGTCTGTAACTCCAGTTCCAGGGGACCTCACACAGACATACATGGAGGAAAAGCACCAATATGCATAAAATTAAAAAATTATAAAAGAACTACATCTCTTGTCTACAGCATCAATAAAACATTCTCTGTATAACTCATGTTGTACAGAACTTATTTCTTTTATGTTGCTTATTCAAAACTATGTCCTAGCATTAAATTTTCATGGATTTTTTATGCATTTAAGTTTAATTCGAGTGGAAGAGGATTTACATTTTGAAGGTTTGATATTTTTTTTAAAAGCCTTGGTCTTTAAACTGGAAGGTTTGATAGAATATTAAATTTGATGAATCATAGCAAGTATCTGTGTTTGTTAGCTTTTATAGAACACATTAAAGCATTCATTAATAAAGTCACAGTACATTGCCTTGAGCAGGCCCTCAGAGGTTAACGACTTGATGCAGGCTGGTGTTCTCCAGCCTTCCCATTTGAGGGTGGCTTGTTGCAAACTTAGTCCTCTTTGAAAATGAGATGCAAGAGAAATGTTTCATTTCCTATCTCAAAATCCAGGATTTTTTTTGTCCTTTCCCATTTCTACTTTGTTTTGCCAAATGTCCCTGGGAAATCTCTATCACTGAGATATATGTGTAAAGCCATTAGCTGGTTAGCTTCAGGAGGACCCTAGAGGGCCAGTGGATTCCCCAAAGAAATCAGCCTCTCTCTGGCAATTCCAGCCAAAATCCTCAGTGGGCAGGAGCTACTAGGAGTAACCCATTTGGGAAACCAAAAAATGGTGACTTAAAAAGCAAGGTTAATCTTTGATTTTCTCTCCTTAGAAATGAGGAAGCCTTTGCAACATTGTGTTGGGAACTGAATCATATCTTCATCTACCCAGAGATTCCTTGGTAGGTGTTGGTGGACCAACTGGATAATCATTGGGTCCATGACTCAAAGTGGTGTACAAAGAGCGTGCATTACATTCAATTGTTTATCCTGGACAAGATATTTTCCTTTTAAAATGTACTGTTTGTGTATGTGTGACATGTGCACATATGTACATGTGTATGTGTAGGAGGGTGTCCTCACCCACACAGGCAAATGTGGAGGCCAGAGGTGGATGGTGGGATGTCTTGTTCAATCACTTATCTCCCCCTTATTCTCTTGAGACAGGGTCTGTCACTCAAACTTGTCACTTCAGCTAAAATGTCTGGCCAGAAAGCTCCCCCTAGAATCAACCTGTCTCTGTACCTCTGCCCTGGGATTACAGGTGTGCATCTCATAGCTAACTCTTTGAGTGGATGCTGGAGATCTGGACTGGAATCTTCATGCCTGTTCAGAAAGTGCTTCCCTGATGGAACCACCTCCCCGGACCTACCAAACAGAATTTCCATAACAAAGTGTTTTGTGTCTGAAACAACAAGAAATTAACCCAGACTAAGACTGTGTGGACACTTAGAACAGTTGTAAAATTGTTCCGTTTCCTAATAGCAAATACAGGCTCCATAGATGCCTTACCACAAGTCAAGAAGTCTTTTTGCCATTCAGAAGAGACGTCTTGATCAAGTGTGAGAATAAATTTTTCTGTAAAAGAGACCTGTTCAGTTTCTTGATTATCTTGGGAATTGTTAGTAAAATAAATGACTCATTTTTGTTTTATGTGAGAGACAAATCAAAGAATCTCCATGAGGTTACTGAGCTGAACTGCTATAGTTTAACCATTTCCTGAGCAAAGTGGATGTTGCTCCCGCCTTAGTCATTATGTAGAGAAAAATAACAGTTCATATAAAAGAGGCCACAGAGGGGGTTTATCTCTGGTTGTGAGCCTAGCCTTTAATGGCTGAGCCATCTCTCCAGCCCAAGAAATGACTCCTATAAGCTGTCTTTGGCCTCTATATGCCCAGCACATGAACACACACACACACACACACACACACACACACAATGTAAAAGAAATTAAACAGAATGTTCTAGAAAAAAATCTCTGCACAAGAAGAAAATATAATAGTAAATAATTATCATCCTCATTTTGGGGATTTCATTGATGAATAAAATTTGTGTATAGCTATGGTGTAAATGGTGATATTTTGATGCATGTGTTGTGAAGTGATTACCACTCTCAAACTAATTAACATATCCATAACTACACTTATTTTCTCTCCCTCCCTCTCTCCCTCCTTCCCTCTCTCCCTCCTTCCCTCCCTCCATCCCTCCCTCTCTCTCTCTCCCTCTCTCTTCCTCTCTCTCTCTCCCCCTCTCTCTTCCTCTCTCTCTCTCTCTGTTTCTCTCTCTCTCTCTCTCTCTCTCTCTCTCTCTCTCTCTCTCTCTCTCTCTCTCTGTGTACATAGAACATGTGAGATCCATTCTGGCATATTATACTTAGGGTATATACACAGCTAATGTACCCAGGTCTCTAGTGGTTACAAGCTTCATGGCTGAAGGCCTGTGCCCTTTGACAAGATCTATCCCGCTGCTAACCCACTCAGACCGTCGTAACCACTATCCAACTCCATTGCTCTGAGCTTGAGGTTTTCCCTTTAGATATCCCACATATACATATAACAGAAGTCATGTGGTGTTAGTCTTTTTATGTCTGCCGTGGATAACTTAGTATAATGCCCTTTAGGCTCATTCGTGTTGCTGTCAATGGCAACCTAGCCTTCCTTTTTAACGCTGAGTATGGACATTGGTAAATTATAATAGGCAGTCTGTCTCTATAATTTTTAATTTTTTAAAAATTACTGTCTGAATGGCATTAAAATTTCTGTAGAAAAAGGCCACTTTGAGGACTCACTCATAAGGTTAATGAAAATGATGGGCGGTGACATCTCTAAGTCTTTTATAAAGGAAAACGGAGAAAGGAGCCGCCGCCCCTGCCTCCATGAATGGTACAGGCAGCTACAAGAGCGGGCCTTATCGTTTGCAGCTGTTTAGGAGGAATGCCTGCAATGTGCGCAGTCCGTTAGAACAGAATGGATTTTTAAGTTGCAGGAAGCCAAATGTGCGACCAGGTGGACCAGAATCTGTTAAGTATCATGTTGCTCTTTCTTCCCATCTTAGGCCACATCTCAAATACCAACGTCATCCAGAGGTCATTCAGGTGATCCGGGTCCCCCTGGTATGCAGCTGTGATGGGACTTGACCTTGAAGGACAGATGGCCTCATGAGGAATTCTTCCAGCCTTGTACTAGCCCTGGCTCAGTCCGTGATATTTCTGTCTACATACCGAAAAAAGGCTTTCACCGTGAACTGCTTTCTGATGCGCGCCTAAAGCCAAGCCGAATTCATTAAAAGGGGCAAGACACAGAGACGGGCTTATGGGGCTCTGTGAAGACTTAGATAAAAATTGATGAGAGTAGATGGCCAGAGAAATAGATTTTTAAAACCTTTATGTCTTCTCCTGTTAAAAAAAGGATATAATATTTATTTCAGGTTAATTTTCCATTCGTTGGAATACATATTATTGCTGCATTTCCTTGAAGGAGTGATGACTTTGAATAAAAGGTTTAATATCAGTGTATTTAGCTGAACTTGACATTCCTTTCTGATTTAAATAACATTATGACTTCTTGCTAGCACAAGCCTTTCCATGGTAAAATTTAATGTAACCAGGACATGATATGCTTTCATGAATCCCTTCCAATTTTTTCCTTCTTCAACCAGAATACTTTTGCAGACTCCTCTCTAGTGTTACCCAGATTCTTTGAAGCACTATCTGATTTCAGGGCTGAGCTTAACCAATTCTTTGGAGGACTTAAAATAACTCTTACAGCCTCTTGGTTCACTGCTTCATTCCCTTATCTACCCACTCAGGTCCTCTTGGTCCATCATCATTCTGAAAGGTACAAGGCAAACTTCTGCAATGTAGTGGCTAGTTTGATTAAACAGAGGTTATATGCTTGGGTGAAAAAAAAGAGAAAGCAATAGTTAACATTGTTCCATGGTCTTTGTGCCTCAGGTAAATTCTTTTTCCCCTTGATGGTCTCGAGGAGGTGGGTCCTATTCCCACCATTCCTAGGTGAGGAAGCTGTGGTGCAGGGACCCCATGGAAATTTTATAAGGATGCATGATCGATCCTTGCAGACTTGAGCTTGGGTACTCTTGCAGGAGAGTCCATGTTTTTATCCACTATGCTATACTTCACAGAGCAGTCTCAGAATTCCTTTTGACAGCTACATTGAAGGCAGGATGTGTTGGGGAAGAACACTGGGCTGAGGGCCATAAGAAGCACTCCAGACTTCTCCTTTTGCTGGATAACTGTGCAAGCAGAGAACATTCTATCATTTTCAATAGTTGTGCATGTTATTTATGTTATATAAATGCTGCAGACCTCGAGGAACGGGCCCTTACACAGCACCGATAAGGCCAACACTGAACACAGGCTCTGGGTCAGACATTAAGGCTGATGTAAGACTCCTTGCATTTCTTCCTGGGCTGAGTCCTCTTACTTCTTCTGACCAGATGTGAGACAGAGTCAACTCAGTCACCCTGCTGGACCCTCGTTCCCTCCCCTGCAAAATGCAGACAAAAATGACCACCTCAGAGGGTGGTAAATGAGGGAAGAACAACGCAATTAAACTATTTAGTACAGCGCGCACCAATGCGTCCCACTCCATCTACTGCCATTACTCCCATCCCACAGATGAGCAAACTGAGGTCCAAGGACAATTGTCTAATCATGGTAGAGTCTGTATTCTAACCCAAGTGGACTGTGTTTTACAAACAGCGTTTTTCTCCAAGGACTGAGAAGACACTCCACATAGTATCTGGTGTGTGAACAAGGTCTCCATCCCTGCGCTGCCTTCCCCCTTCCCACAGTTTAGCAGCCACAGGCCTAAAGTGTAGGTACCTACAGAAGATCTCCCTCCCCCCATCCCAGACTCACAATTGCTTGTGATTGGATGGGACCTGCCTCCATCCTGACCAGTCACCCTCACCCACACTTCCTCTGCTTCCATCACCAAGCTTTGGTTTCTTTTCCTGAAAACCAAAGGAGGAGAAAGGAACGCAGGGATTTCAAGACCTCCAGGCTTAAGAGCCATCCGTTCCCTAGCCATCATAGGTAAACTTGCTTTATCAAAAAGGTGACTTTTGATTTAATGTAAGATAGCGAGAACTAAAGTTAAGCAAAGCAACTGTTAGTAAGAGTGGCCTTAGTGTATACCGAGAAGCACTTATGTCAAGTGATTTCTGACACAGGATATGCGGGGAAGAAAAGAGCATGAACAGACAGAAATCACCATGCATCACTAGGGTACATTAACACACAGGAAGATTGGTGCCCTCATTTCAACATAAGTCAAACGTGGGTTTATTTTTATTAAAGACTTCAGAACTCTCTCAAAAGGAACACAAACCTACCTGACTCTGGTGTTTGCATCAGAGTCTCTGAAAACGCTTTTTCTTCTTAGTAAAGCTGGCACCTTGGAATTTTAGAATGTTGCTGCTGTTTGGGTTTTTTTTTTTCCTTTTTGAGATTAAGTTCTTGCTTCACAGGCCAGGTTGATCTCAAACTTGTGATTCCCTTGCCTCAGCCTACTTGTTGGGATTTCAGACATGTGCCAGAACTCTGGCCTAGGGAACTAGCATCTATAAACTTTGACACTTAACCTCTTTCCTCAAAACTCCCAAGAGTCCCGCATTATGTCCTAATCGACTTACAGCATCTGTCAGTCTGGGCTCCCTTCGGCTAAGAACAGCTACCATAGAAATTGGCGGTTGGCATCTCTATGTGACCCCTTCTGCATAAAAACTCTTTATTTTCAGATTTTACCATCATGCAGTGAGAGCACCTGGGACAGGGCTCTGTTGTGCAGCGAGGCAGACTCATCACAATTCCCACTCTTGTATCTTCAGTCCTGGTGTCTCTGGAGAAGAGTCACATTCTGCCATCTCTGTGGGCTAAGCCTGCATCCACAGTGGGTTAACACCAAGGCTTTCCTTCAAGACCTCCATTATTTATTACTAAGTGAAGCTATGTCCTTAGCTCACTATCAGAGGGTCTTTCCACGAGGGAAAAAAACCTCTCATAGAGGGGCAGGGCACCGTGGCCACGGCAAGGTCTTTGACATGGCTGGAGATCCCCACCTGGACTGTAGTTTTCTGGATTTAAGCCTCAGCTTTTATCTTATGATGCTTCCTAGATACGGCTAGATAACATTTACAGATCAGTAAGCAAATATTACACGCATGGTAAAATATGGCCGTTGTTTCCTTTGCCGTTGATAATGTAAGAAAACGTATGATAATGCGTTTGACTTGCACTTGTAGGTGAGAACCCCAAATCCTTCATTACGACACTAAATCTGATTTTTGTTTGTGACCAGCATGAACGCTGACCTCTGCCCTTTGAATGATCTTTCCGTCTCCCAGAAAGTTCATGAAAAGGTCATGGAGCTGCAGACTCCTTCTCCGTGTGCATGGACGTGTCTTTGCTATTGATCTGGAAAAGACCATCAGGATGCTTTGCTCACTTTAGTTTTTAATGGCAACCTGATCTGTAATCATAGAATTTTCTATCCACATTCACACCTGAGTAAGTACAGAAACCTAATCTCATTTCCTGTCTGCTGCTTAATCCTGGCCACATTTCCCAATTAAATGCATTTCTTGAATTCTTCGCAAAACAAAATATGACACTTTCTGGTCACAAGTTCAAATCAGGAGAGAGGGGGAAAGATGGCCTAATAGCTGGAAATAAAAACATCAGTGAATTTTTCTTATAGATTCCTTCATGTCAAATTCACGTCATGGGTGACTCTGGGTTTCCCTTTAGATCATCTTGGCATGATCGAGGAGCAAAAATAAAAATGATTTCTAGTATATTCTTGAGGTGATTCCTTCTTTTGATGCTGCCTGTCACTGTAAAAGGGGTTATGAATCTCCAGAAACCTGTTCGGCTGTCAGCAGCATTGGCCTGGGTTTTCAAATCAGCCTGCTGTAACTGGTCCAGCTCGAAGGCTTTAAATCTCTACTAGAAAACTATTGCCATTTACAAAGCATGAGGATTGTACGGAAATGGTGAAAAATGCGGCGGCGTCATACTTAGAATGATTGTGTGGGGAGGATATAACAATACCTCTCAAGACGGTAAGCAATACGTATATTCATATCTGGTGCTATTCATCTTGTAGATATACGGCACTGGAAGTTCTCGGCGGCTGGCTGTTAGGCTCATAGCACTGAGAAGGAAAGATCCCTAGCTTTGTCACTGCAGTATATCACTGCAGCTGTGCCCTTTGATTACATTGGGGCGCCACCAGTCATTAATAACAGCGAGAGCTTTTTGTCTGGCAAATGCATCGCTGTACAGTCCTTTCTTAACACCTAGGCATCTTGATGGGGTGGCAGAGGTAAATTAAAGAGAAAGCTTGTTTACTTTGCAGCCATGCTTGTGAAAATAAAGGTGGCCCTTCCAGAACTATTGGAGTAAATGGATCTGCCCCTCCTCCCCAGCCCGTCTTAGAAGCTTGAAACATTTTCATATTCTCTCTTTGCTCAAGGGAATCCTGGCATGAGTCTTGCTCAAACAAACAATATGAATACAATATAATTATGCTTTCAATCCCATCACTGCCACACTTGTTTGACTTCAAGAGAGTTACAGAGAAGTCAGAGGCCAAGAGGACGGTTACTTTTTATAGACTTGGAAACCCAGGTATAACCAGGGCTGAAGGGGTGGGTGGTGCTTCCTGATGAGGAGAAACATGGTCAGATGCAATGCTTCTCGGTATATTGCAGATGCACCGTCCTAGGCAGCTTTCTATTGCCGTGACAAAGCACTAAGACCGAGGTAACTCATAAAAGAACGCTTTTCATCAAGCTTATGAAGAGCAAAGGCATGGCGGCAGGGACAGCTGTGGGCAGGAGACAAAGAGAGAGAAAGCATACTAGAAATGGCAGGAGTCTTTTGAAACCTCAAAGCCTGCCTCTAGGGACATTCATTCTCCAACAAAACCACACCTTCTAATCCCTCACAAACAGTTCCACTAACTGGGGACCAGTCCTTCAAATAGATGAGCCTTGGGAGTCGTTCTCATTCAAACCAACAAAGCACTGTCCTGCTGGAGGCATCCTGAAGTTGACCCAATGCTAGGGGACTTTGTTCAGATGAAAATAACTCAGAAATGGGTTCATGAATGCCACACCACCAAACCATGTAGCTCTTTAAGTGGTGGGTTGATATGACCATGTGCTGTCATTTTTACCTTTCATTTCCATGGCTTCTAGGATCTGCAAGACACCACCATTTCTTGCTCTTCTCAGAATTGTTTTATTACCTCTGTTGCAGCTTCCCTTATCTCAGAGCTATTCCAAGTAGATTTCACAACCTGTTAGTTCAGTTCAGTGTTTCCCCCATCAGTGTCTGAAACAGAAAACTATTGAAGAGACTGGGATGGCACCAGGCAAGTCACGGCCACTACACAGAAGTGTATTGTCACTGGAAATTCTTTCAGTTGTGCTGGTGTGCCCATTCACTGTTCCAGATAACATGTCCAGATAATAGCCACAAAGCTCACCTGCAGTAGTTCATTGTTTCCCAAAGTATGAGATGCTTCTGAGCTATTTAGATTCATCATAAGAGAACAGGTGATGATGATGGTCCCTACTTTTTCAGATCTTTATTCAATTCACTTAACTAGGCCATGAGGAAAGTCTCAGGTATGTGTTGGTATGTTTTAGTAACCATTGACTATTTGCTAAGTTCCTGATTTTCAGTTTCATTTCTGTCTATTTATTTTTAGTACAATGAAAACAGTCTTCAGGGTCAAAGCTCACAGGGTTTCATGTAGCCCTTGGCCTCAGCCTCAATATAGAGTTAAAGTTGGCCGTGAATTCCTTATCCTCTTGCCTCTGCTTCACAGGTATATGTCAGCTCAGGCTCTTGTAAAGAAGATGATTGAATTTTACATTGTTTTGTTAATATTTGCTTTCATTATGGTCATTTTTATGATAAACAGCAATGACTTCCTATTGATGCTTGTCATGTAAAGTTTATTTTAAAATAATTTGGAGAGGGCCAGTGATAAAGGAACTTGCCTCAAAAAGCCTGGTGACCTGTGTTTGATTCATTCCACATGTGCCCCGACCCTCATCTCGCACATGTACATCATAGTCTGGGAGGAGTTGAAGTAGGGGAAAGAAGATGATCAAAGTATATTAAATGAAAAAAATTTAAAGATAACAAGAGGAGAGTCAATCTAAACAAAGGTATTGAGCAATTTGGAATTTGAGAAGAACAAAAAAATTGTAATTGACATGGAAATTGCTACAGTTGAGTGAAAACTATTTATCAGGTTTTAAAACTACTGCCAGAGTAGCCATCTTGAAACATGATCAAGTCCGCTCTGCTTCTCTATGAAGTCCGTCAGCAGAGTTCTTTGGTCTTCAGACTCTGAGGCCCTCCTTTTCCAAGCCTATCTGTTTCCACACGAGCCTGTTCTGTCCCTTCTGATGAATGGAAGGCTCCAATCTTGCCCTCACTTTGTTCATACCATGGAGGTGCCAAGGTACAGCAATTCTGCGCTGTTGCTTTAAACAATGGAGGTGAGGCTGATTTAGAAGACTTTAATTTTAGAAGTGAGGAAATTAAGCAGTAAACTGCCACTGTTTTGAGAACCACCACATTAGTTTTCTGAAACTGGAGGCCACGTTATTCTCCTTTCTGGAGAAAGGCATTGTGTACAATCTCATTTTGATTGCAGTTTTGGGTATCAAGACTCAGTGTTCTGGTCATTCTTGGGGGGGAGGGCGCAGTAAGGACCATCCCGAGATGACACATAGACACTTTTCCCCCAAGAGGAACAGATACTAGGCACCAGAAGTCAGTTTCAGACCAATGTGGGATCACATCTGGTCATATTAAATATTCACTTTCAGACTCCAATATTCTCCCCTGCACCTGATGAAGATAACATGGTCTCCAAGTACATAATCTTTAATGGAGTTAGAAATATTTACAATATTGGTATTAACAATCTTGGGAACAATTTGGAAACCATAGAAATAACTATGTATTTGTACTGACTGTATACAATAAAGGTAGTGTGCCAAAGGCATGAGATAGTGATGAGTATGGTGTGTTCTCCAACTTCAAGGAACTCACAATCTAGCAGGAATCACACTTATACCCACAAAGAGGCAAGGCAGTATAACACAGTTTGAGAAGATGGCCCCTAGAGAGTGTTCTGATAAACATTTAACAAGTAGTTGTATAGATCCAATAACAGGTGTGCCTACCTGTAGCTCATACCCATTTCCATGGTGTTAATGCTCTCACTGTTGCTTCTTTGAGCCATAGTAGTATCATTTCAAGCAATGCAGTCACTGAATGAAGAGTTGGAAAGAGACACTAGACTCACTGACAGGTACCAAAACATAGAACATACCTCATTCCTCCACCATTTATGTTCTGCATCTTCATACAGAAGGTATGATGGTGGTAGTGTTTACCTCATAGAAGATCCCTTAAGACAATTGATGTAAAGTGTTTGAGATGAATCTCCAGCATATGTTCTCAAGTGTGTACCTAATGGTTATAATTAAACACAAAGAGGCAGAGAGGTGGCTTTCAAGTGAGAGGATTCTAAGACTGAAGGAAGAGATAGGCTTTGGGTAGAAGTAGTCCCCTCAGAGTCTTATGACGGCATGGGAAATCCAGGCAAGAAGGAAGCAGTCTTCTGAAACACCACACCATTCAGTTTGGGAGCATGAAAACGACGGCTTAGGAAGTAGGATGGGCTGTGTTAGGAGTCTTGAATGCCCAAACAGCAGACGGACTTCAGAGGGCAACGCATTGCCTCTGACATGGAGGTAGAAAAATGTCAGAGTGGCCTGCATTCCCAACAAATCTTCTTTACAGTGAGGATGACTGTTCTAGTTTTCTCTTGCTGTGGTAAACACCATGACCTAACTCAACTTGGGAAGTAAGGTTTATTTTATTTTACAGTTTCTAGTCTATCATCAAAGGGAAGCTGAGGAGAAAACCCAAGCAGGAACTTGGAAAAGGCAGAAAGCATGGAGGAGTGCAGACTGCTCAATTAGCTTTTTTTAAAATACAGCCAGGACTCACCCACTTGCTTAGGGCTGCGTTCTCTCACACCCATTACCAATCAAGAAAATGCCACACAAACAAACCACAGGTCAGCTAGTGGAGGCAATTCTTCAACTGATGTTCCATCTGCACAGGTACGTCAAGTTGACAAGCAAGATTAGCCATCACTGTAACATAAATGTGCAAGGGATACCCAGTGACTGCTTCCAATCTTGCCTTTGTAAATCTGTAACTATCACAGCATGAAAAGCAAGTAGTACTAGCTGATTCTATTCAAGAATAATGCAGAACTGGAGAACACCAAAACAGACCAACGTCCATGTGAAGCCCAGTACTCCTTCTGGAAGTACAGCTGAGCCAATGGAAGTTTTCAGGCTGATGCATCTTCCTATGGGCATCATAGAAATTTCATATGAAGTCCTTTTTATATAGAGATGGATGACCTCACTGCAGTTCACAGAATCACTAACACAGAATGAATGTCTGCCTGGTAGAAGTGAATTACACACAGAACTTTTTCAGACATTGCTGCCTGACGTTAAGCAGAGCCGATTGAGGGAAAAATTGTCCCATTCGCACTGCTTTCCAGAATGTTGCCTCTTTAGAAAACACTTTATTTCACAATGGCTCATTTGCCCTGGATCTAATTTCTATTATTCCAAGCCTTGTTTTATGAGCAATATTCAAGGAGCCAAGTTTTAACAGTTTACAAATGTCTCCAAATCACATCGATTTTATAATAGCCTTAACATTTACACAATGCCTGCTGATTCTAATTGTATCCTACAAACATGGCCTCTTTGCATCCTCACAGAAACCCTATGAAATGGGACTTACAGGGCTTAGAGTTGGGTGTGACAAAGGTAAAGACCTTCCATCATTGTAGAATTCCTCATTGTTTGGTTTGCTAAATGTTTGTTACATGAACCCTTGGCAGAAAACACGCTAGGTGGATAAGGGAAGAGGTTACTGTTTTTAAGGAATTTGTATTCTATTTCAATAGGAAACCAGACAATGAGAAAATAAATTATCCTTTAATGATTGTGATTTGAGCTCTACAGGCCATAAGCAGAGTGTGTGGTGGTGCAGATGCAAAAAGACCATATTGATAACAATATTAGAGACAATGTTTCAACTGAGACACGAACACTAGAGACTGAGCCAGTCATCGAGACCTTGGGTGGAGCACTTTAGGCTGTTAGACTTTCAGATGCAAAGACAAACAGAGAGCTTAATGAGGTTAAGGAAACAATGGTGGCCAGGAAGAAACTGTAGGGAAAAGGGACCAGCCGAAGAAACCCACCCTGAGCAGAGCCAAAGAAATACACTCTGGCCCTGCAACCAGAAACAAAGAAAAGTACCCTGATCCTGAAACCAGTGCCAAAGAAATACACTTTGCCCCTGGAATCAGAGTCAGTGAAAGAAATACACTCTGGCCCTAAAACTAGAGCCAAGAGGCTAAAAAGAACCAGAGAAAGAAATACACTTTGGCCCTAAAACCAGAGCCAAATCTGACCCTAACCCTGTGCAGAAAAGTAACCAATCCTCGAGCAGAGCTCTAGCCAATCTGAGCTCAGCATTAAAATCTGACCAATTCCCACCCTGAAAGCCCTATATAAACCCCGTGTCTGTTCAGCTTGTGGCTGTTCATGCTACCCTGCTGCCCTCTGCCACTCTCCTGGATTCTTCCCTCCCAATAAATCCCTTCAACGAATTTTGGGTGAAGACCCTCTTTTTTGGCGGAACAGAGACCACCCTGGGCAGAGTAGAACGAGCAGGGCTGTAACACTTTTGCCGGGGAAACCTTCCCCTAGCAGGGCGGAGTTGTAGGATACCTTTCTATCTGAGCTGCGTAATATCGAGTATTCTGTGACTCCCGAGTGCCAGAATACCTGTCCCATCTGATCCATTCAAAATGCCTACAGAAACCAGCAAAGAGGACAGTGGTAAAGATGAAGTCAGAGACAAAGAACTTAGGACTTCAACTTTCAACTTGAAATACTGAAGGGTTTTAAGTAGATGAGAGAGAGACATGCCAATGTGGGATGATCTGGTTCCATGGCGGTAAGCCATGAGGCCACTCCCTCAACTAAAGCCCAGGGAGAGAAAACAGTTGTTCAAGATCATCCACAGCAATGGCAGGCAGAATTATTCTGGAATCCAGGCTTCCTATCTCAAGGTTGTGTTCTCACACTTGAAAGTAAGACAATGTCTGTTGAGGAATATTTGTGTGCCTCGTAAAGATGTGTCTTTGTTTAAGGCTCTTTCTGATTGGTTTAATAAAGAGCTGAATGGCCAATAGCTAGGCAGGCAGGAGAAGATAGGTGGGACTTCCAGAGAGGGAGAGGAAGAGGAGGAGGAATCTAGGCACACAGATTTTGCCTGCAGACTTGGTGCAAGTTGGACATGCTGTACCAAGGAGAGGTAACTGAGTCATGTGGCAGAATGCAGATTTAAAAATATCAGTTAATTAAGTTATAAGAGCTAGTTGGAAACAAGCCTAAGCTAAAGGCCAAGCTTTCATAATTAATAATAAGTCTCTGTGTCGTTATATGGGGGCTGGTGATCCAAAAGTAGTCCAACAAAAAAGCTTGCTACAAATGTCTGACAGACTTGACTGTTTGCATAGGAGCAGTGGAAAGGTTTATCATCTGGATCATCAGGAAAAAATATCAAAACGAGCTTTTCACAGTGTATTTATGTATGTAAGTGCACACCTGTGGGTAGTCTACACCACTATAATCTGTGGGTCAGGAGTACTTTGTTGTCTACCTAATTTCCATTCTTTTTCTTTCTCCTTCCCACAGACCCTTGTTTATTCAAGATAGCATTATATTTTCTTGTGTCCTATGCAGTTAGGAGAAACTCCTTCTGACCAAGGATATTTCCCTCCCACCTTGGAGGTATCTGGACATTTTCACTTTCCTAATGAAGGCCTCACTTTGTCCTATATCAGGGATACTTTCTCCTTCACATGGAGCCATGAGCATGAAAGCCATGTGTACGGAGGGAAGAGCCAAAAGCCAGAAAGCCTGGCCCTTGATGGCAAAGAGGTATTGTATTGCTCTGCAGTGCGGTTCCTGATCCTTAATACTGACGAGATGCCAGTTTTATATGTCTGTGCTAAGGCTGTAGGTGCAGCTGAGGAAGGGCTGAACTGATTCAGTTGTGTCTAGAAGGCCGAGAAGTTAATACGGTGCTGCTATTCAGTGGAACTATGAGATGCGCCGGAGTCTAAGCCACAGCTGTGGATTTCCCTAGACATGAGAGATGCCTTTCCTCCTCTTTCCATGTGTATGTACATGTGCATGTGTATGAAGGTGTGCTTGCCAGTATGTGTGCCAGAGGTCCATGTTGGGTGTCCTCTTCTCCCCCTCTCCATATTTTTAGATAGGGTCTCTCACCAATTCAGGAGCTTGCTGTTTTGATTAGACTGACTGGTGAGCAGCTCCTGGGATCTGCCTGTCTCTGCTCCCAGCCTCCCAGGTCTGGGGTTACAGATAGGTGCATCCATATGGATGTTGGGCATCTGAATTCCGGTCCCCATCCTTGTATAGCAAGTACTTTACCCACCAAGACATCTCCCAAATGGAGTTCTTTACTTAAGAGAATTAAGCCATCATCCTGTCCAATAAAAATTCCCAGCACTGTAGGTAAGTTCATGAATGGAGAAGCAGAATATGGACATTTGAACTGCATCACTAGAGGGCTCCTTGGGAAGCTATCCAAATAACCTGCCGTCAGCTGCATGTTAACTCAAGGAGTCCAGGTAAAGCCTCCTGGGAAGAAGCCCTCTGAGGATTCAACTTTAGCCAGCTCAAGGGGCTCCTGATCCCTTTGTGGGAGTGGCCATAGCATCCCTGCCTTCCAAGTTATCCATACCCTAGATGGTGTCAGATTTCTGATGGCTACCCCATATTCAGTAGGAGTGTCTCCATATGATGAAAGGGAAAATGCATGAGAGCTTTCTGTATTTCATCTTTCCATGCCAACCCAAAAAGCACTGTCATGCCCCACTGAAGTCTTTAAACATCAATTTAAAGGTACTATTTAGGAAAAGGAGCAAAAAAAACCCGTATTCCTATCTCTGTTTCCCCACACCAGCATTGCTTAGAATATGCATCTTACCCCGCCACACACACAAATGTAACCTTGAAAGCAGTGCAATTTCAAGCCCCAGTATAGCATAAAGCACCGTGTGTTAGTCCATAAATATTCATCATGTGTCTGACTCACGGACTCCAAAGAAGTCACTGTTTCCATGGAAAGGCCTAGATAACAGGTCACCAAGCAAGCTTAAAGCAACAAGGGCAATCTCAGGGTCTCCATCTTTAAAACGCCCCAAATGCCTGACGACTGAACGCTGTTTGTGAGATGCTCCGCCAGGCAGTGTCCAGACAACAAACTGTCACACTGGAAAGGCACTTCCACTAGACTTGTTCTTCTTGTGCCCTCTGCCAGTTCATCCATGCTGCACACACTGTGTTCTTACGTTAGTTAACCCGACGTTCTTCCTTCTTGGTGTTGTCTGGGAAGGCCAGAAAGGAGGACTGGCTGTGATCCAACAGGCTTACACAGCCACCACCTTGTGTGTCAGACTGGCCCTGTCAGAGACGGGGCCTCGAGGTGACTCAGCTACCAGAGGATGGGAGGCCTTCCCAGGTTTTAGCAACTGTTCCCCACTTTAACAGCACAGACATTGGCATTAAAAACAGGATTTGCACAAGATGTAGAAAATGTCATATTTAGGGAATATATTTGTCAAGGAAAGTCTTCATTAAACCTTTTTTTTTTTTTTTGCAGGGGGAAAGGAGGACTGGGTCTCACTGTGTAACCCTGGCTGGCTTGAAGCTTGTGATGTGAACCAGAGTGGTCTTAAACTCACAGAGATCCATCTGCTTCTGCCTCCTAAGTACTGAGGTTAAAGGCGTGCGCCTCTATTCCCTCATCAACTATAATATATAGAGATGTAGATACATAGATAAATAGACATATAGACATAGATTAGATAGATATATGATTTTAATCCCAACACTCAGGGGGCAGAGGACCTTTGTGAGTTCAAGGCCAGCTTGGTCTAGAGAGTTTCAGGCTAATACTACATGGTGAGATCCTGTCTTGTGTGTGTGTGGTGTGTGTGTGTGTGTGTGTGTGTGTGTGTGTGTAGACTTTGATGACAGTCCTTGGCTTCTTGTTCAAATGGCATCCTAGAAAATTCTGGCTTTGTGGCAATAACTGGTTCTGAGGCAGTGGCTTGAAGCAATTTTCAGGCCTGCGTGGGGAGAGGAAGAGGAGATCAGTGAGTTTATCAGGCAGCAAGGATATGCTTTTCAAAAACGCACCGTCTCCCCAAAGTTTAGTTTTCCCATCATCATTTATATTCCTGAGGAATAGACGTGTCTCTCATTCTGCGGCGGTGTTTCATGGCATTTGGATTTACACTGTTCAAGTTGAAGTCTCTAGCCCCTTGCAGTCTGTCAAAAACAGCTTCTTTGTCCATTTGTTTTTGTCTTCCACACCCAGTCTGAATCTCTTTTGTAAATTTATACTTGACAACCCTCGTATTTCAGTAGCTGGCTTAGGTTTCACAATCTACCTTGCTTGCTCAGTTACATTAGCTGAAACAACAAATTTAATCCATGATGTCAATAGTAAATTATAGCAGAGAAGTAATATATGTCTGACATCATAAAGGTCAAGACTATGGTAAAAGCCCTGCAAATTCAGGAGCCATTGTGTTTGACCAAGAGGTAGACTCTGGCTAAACACTTACATTATGAAAATCAGATTAGCACTAAAAGCTGCATTTGGGTAATCTTATTTTTTTAAATATTTTTATGGGAAATTTCTGTAGCTCTTCCACTCTATCCTGCACTGTGGATTTTGCTCCCATGGACATTGGCTGTGTAATTATATTTTATATTTGGTAGTGGATAAATAATTAAAACGAGAATTACTTTCCTGAAAAGATTCATTTAGAGCCTACATTTTCTATTACCATAGCTGCTGGCTGGGGGAGGGGACATCGCCTCCTACCTACCTAAACTACCTTGCCATTAAAGTATCTAAATTACCTTGGTGAATTCTGAGCACAGAAGTGGTTGATGAATTGCTTTTGCATAAATGCACTTTCCCTTTGCTAGAATCTAATTTTATGAAACACTCATGTGCGTGAACACACATGCACACTTGCACGTGTGGGCATGAACGAACACACACACATACACACACACACACACACACACACACAGAGAGAGAGAGAGAGAGAGAGAGAGAGAGAGAGAGAGAGAGAGAGAGAGAGAGACATATTATACCAGAGCAACCAATGAACCCTCTCAGGAAGAAAAACGGAAGGCTGGATTTTCCCTATATAATGAAGCTTTTTAAAAATGTTGCCAGTAATACAAGCATCTCTAAGGAAAGCCCAAATGGTTTCACCTCCTGTAGGGAAGAGCAGTTCATGAATCATTGTTTCCATGCAAAAAAGGGTTTCATTCCCTTAACTGGGGCTATCAATTGTAGCAGCTGGATTCTTTTTTTTTTTTTAAGTAACAAAATTTGATTCTGCTTTAAGCTCATTTATTACAAGCAAGGGGGAAGATCCTTCAAAAAATCCCCAGTCGTTTTGTGGATGAAGATGAGAGTGTACTGCCGGCATCCCTTTGTCCTTAGGTAGTCTGATCTGTTGTGGATGTTCCCTAAGCAGCTACGGTGGGTTCTTGAGCAGCGGCTGCTGCTCTCAGTAGGCTCAGAGGCATTTCATTTTGCTAGTTAAAAGCATTTGTTGCAGTTTACATGTGGTCTTGCTGGGGTGTTGTGTGGTGGAAAGAATATGGCTTCTGAGCCTCCAGTACATAATACGGTGACATGACCAGGTGTTGGGCATAGGTTTGATGCCTCCTGAGTCCCTGAGAGCCAGGGACTGCCAGCCACTGTAGAACTGCCACCTTACCTGAGCTACTCCAAGGGATCTGGAAGAAGACAGACTGATAGAAGGAGCTTAGTGTTAATGATACATCACGAGGGGAACCTTGGCAGATTCCATGGCAGGCAAGGGTGGCCAAGGCAGAGGGACAAACATGCCAGGCAGACAGAGCTTAGTGAGTTTTATTAGAAAGGGAAGCGGGGGGCGGGGGGGGGCGGGGGGGGAGGGAGTGGGAGGTTGGTAAAAAGACACAGAAAGAGAGAAGACAGAAGAGGGAGAGAGGAAAAGTCCTGTCTGCCCCAGGGGAACAGTAGGAGAGCGAGCGGGAAAGAGAGGACCAGGAGAGGAGAGCAGGAAAGAAAGTGTAAGTGAGCAGAGGTTTGTCTTTTAAAGGGGTCCTTTGCATCTGGGCTGACCTGAGTGCATTCCGCCAGATGACAGGAGCAAGCCAGCATAATCCTTACACTTAGTCTTGTGTCCTTGGCTGGAATCTCTCAGATGTAACTGGGCCCCGAGTCAGGAGAGAAGATGTGTAGTTCAAGGTGATCCCGTGTCTAGGGTCTGTTAGTTTGTTTCATTTGTGATCACTCACCACCATTGCTCAGACTGACCAGGGTTCAAGTTCCCATGACACTTCAAAGAAAGAAAATGACTATTAAACACTAAGACTTATTGTGAGTACTAAGTGTCCATTTTCCCAAGATTTGGTAATTAATGTTCATGAACATACCTGAGAGAATGTAAATGAATATGATTTCTATCTCTGAGAATATTGAAAATCATGACAAAATTATAGAGAATATAGCTCTATAAGAAGTCTCTCTTTCTCTCTCTTCTCTGGGTATGTGTGTGACTTTGCTGGAGGGATGATGGGGCAGTAAAGAACGAGTGTGTCATTCATGATGGCATTAGACACAGTCTACCACGGAGCTCTTTGATACATTGGCAGCAATTCTGGCAGTGATTTGTACTGATTTATATGCCAATGAGAGATCACTGACACATATTATCTTGTCTGATACCATCATCAAATTTAATTGTGATTCTTTTCATAGTAAAAGAGAAAAATTAATTTCCCAAATCTTTATTACAAAGCAAAATGCCATTCTACAAATCAGGTTTCGGTCAGTTTGACAGCAACTGATGTTTTTCTCTGCATTAGCATTGGAACAAATCTTGTTCTCTGAGTGAGTGAGCGAGCGAGGGAGCGACGGCAGCTTGAGCTGGGGTCTGTCCATATGCACTAACGGATCTCCATACACTGGGAGTGAGCAGAAGTCCTCAGGAGTTTACTGACCCTGTTTGGCCTGAAAGACGTGGACCCCCCCCCCCCCCCGAATGTTTGCACATTGCCTTAACTAGCAATCTCTGCATGTATTCTGTGTCTGAAGACCCACACTTGACATTTCATTCCCCCAGTCCATTCAGTACTTGCAACAGCCCTGTAAGTTAGGTGTTGTTATTCTCCTGTTTTACAAAGGAGAAAATGACACTGGGAAGGCCTGGGCAAAAAAAAAATCTTGAGTTCCGGGCCAGCTTGGTGTACTCAGTAAGACCCCGTTTCAAAGTTAAACAAGACAATGTGACAGACAAAGGACAAAACCAGTGCTGTGGGAGGCAAAGCAACCTTCCCAGGCTGCTCACCCAGTGGGCTGGCTGCTAGCTGTGGACAGAGCTGCTTTGAGTCAACTGTATCTGCTCTAAAACTGCACGGATTGGTCCAGACACCACCACCACATCCCAAGTACCACCCAATCCTGCCTCCTTGTAGCTGGCTCACCTCACACCCAGAGCCATCCTGGTGGCTTCTGCCTTTTAATGGAGGTACTGGGAATGTAAAACTCTTCATTATCCCATTATCCATTTTCTCTTTTGTGCTAAGCCTAACAATTTATTAGCACCATTTAGGCTAATGTGTACTTACATGATTTTACAGTTACTCTGTACTCTTCATATGGTGACACACTTAGGTGTCTAGATCCTCTGTGTGATGTTTCCGAAACCAGAAATTAGATGACTTTGGCAAGGTTCCTATGTAGAATGCCTTCCTTCCCCCAAACCTGAAGAGACCACTGTGAATCACATAGGCCTGAGGTGCAGGGGGCTTTAGGAGAGACATTCATCATTACTGTTCAGGTTGCCAAGGTGATGGGGAATCTTGGGGGAAGTTCAGGAGCCCCGATTTCAAGTTCCTCACTATAGACAGATTTCAATTCATACAGCCAAAGTCTGTAAAGGTCTTTAGATGACAAGTTAAGAAAAGGATCCATACTGACCCATTAGCAGAAGGAATTTATTGCAAAATCATATGTGGTCTGGAATTGAGAAGAGGTAAAATCCTGAGGGTGGAGGAAGAGGCAAGCTGCCTCAGCACACCCTTTCTCTCTCTCCCTTCCCTGTACCTCCCCTCCTCTCATCTTGATCTCATGGCATCTGCTCTCTGGAACCTCCCATCTCCTCCCTAGGTCCACTGTTCACACAGTGTGCTCGGCTTCTTCCCTCTTCAGGCTTTAGAACACAGCCAAGGAGCCAATAATGTCGGAAGATGCCTTTTATTCAGCCAGCTCAAGGTGTAAAACAAATTTTAACTTGATTTTTAGAATCAAGTTGTACATTATTTCCATGTAATTACAAAATTTTAGTTTATTCAGATGATAGCCTTAAGACTGCTATAATCTGTACATATTTGCATTTTCTTTTGTGCCTTCATCATGTTCCTACTTTTTAGCTATGTTCTGACTTTCTGTAATTCCATCTCACCCTCGTTGTACCAATCTACATAATAGCCATTCTAAGATTATCCATAGACTTCCTTATCATAACTGGGAAAACATTGTGCACTGGTCCGAGGGCATCTGTTGTTGTTGTTATTATTTGTTAATATGTATTGACTGATCCAACTCCCCCTCCCAAAAAAAGCAAACAAATACAACCTTCTCTCTTGGTACAACTGGTGACTTACTGCTTTGTAATCTGTCCAAAGACCTCAGCTAAAAAGCACAATGGCTAATCTATGAATCATTAAAAAAAACAAACCTTGAACAGACCCATGGATCTCCTCTAAATATCTGTAGAGGAGTAATTTCATATTTAGACAAATGATCTGGGTTCTTGGGTGAGTTGAATAGTAGGTTGGCACAGTCGCATTACCTGAGTAGGAGTAGGTATGTTAGGGAGGCTTTGAACACACTCTTTCATTTTTGGATACAACGAAACAGTCCATGTTTTTAAAAATGTGTGTGGTCTTTTCTTATTCTTAAAAACCAGCCCCTTCTTCATCTTTGATACACCCACCACCTCTATTAAGGCAGTGACATAGCTGTTTCATTCTCTTCCAAATGTCTCTGCCAACACAGATTTAGACTTGAAATAGATTGCAGAAAAGAGGTTATGAGGGAATAGAAGCATTTCAGCTCTCTGTGAGCTCTGGGCACTGAGGCCAGATCTCTCAGGAGTTGATCTCGTAAAAAGATAGCAACCATCCCTTTCAAAGAAGCTCAAGCAGAAAGAAAGATTTTTATGTAGACAACAAACGTAGTAAGATATGTTTACAAGGAACAGTCTTCGGCACTTCCTAATTTCACTTAATTAAGGTTAATAATTAACTTTGTTAAAAATAAAACCCAAAACAAAGAAAACAATTAGACAAATGGCCTTAGTCCAGGAAATGCAAAATTCTGCAAGTGCCTAAGACTCACTGGAGGGTCTCGTAAGTTTTCTACCAGAAACAGTTTTGAAAATTTTATATGTATTTATTTTATTTTGCACATATGAGCATTTTGTCTGAAAAATACTACGTGCATGCATGGTTCCCAAAGAGTTCAGAAGAGGGCATTGGTATACTGGAATTGGAGTTATAGCTAGCTGGCTGTGGGCTACCATGTTCGTGTTAGGAAGTGAACCCCAAGCCTCTGCAAGGGTAACTAATACTAACTACTGAGCCACCTCTCCAGCCCAGTACACACGGGCTTTATACATCAAGAATGCTCCACTAAGCTGTATAAAAAAACAAAACAAAAGGAGACAAGTCTAGGGCAAGAAGGTGCCATCTTTAAGCCAGGTGCTGTGAGTGGAGGTATCTGTAGAGCCTCTACAGGACGCAGTACATGGCTGGAGGTAAGGAGACCAGCGGGGTCTGAGGTGATGCCCAAGAGCCTGCCATAGCAGTCAATTATACAACCTGCTTTGTGTAATTGACTTACATTAGTCTAATAATGGAACTGATGCTGATTCCTCTCAAACTTCCTTACATTTATTTTATTTTGCCTGGCAATTTGACCTAGGGAATATTTCAGACATCCTGTTTCTTTCACTGGCCACTTTTGCCTGCTACTTTGGTGGTTCAGACCCGTGAATGTAGAGCCAGCAAGCCTGGCTCAGCACACTCAGCAGTGTGACCTTGGGGAAGCTGATAACTTTTCCATCTATTCTCTTTGGGTAATTGCCAATTACATATAGGGCTTTTATTCTTGATAAAAATGAAATAATACTTGTAAGACATGTAAGTCCAACGTATGCTTTGCTTGTTTTTAAAAAACAAGTAATATATATATATATATATATATATATATATATATATATATCTGTACTTTGTAAATCTGATGATGCTTCATCTGAGTCTTGGGAAAATCATTGGCGAGTTAATTTTGGATGAAGAACCCAGGAACACTTTCACATAAATGGGAGGGATCACAAAGCCTCAGCTCTGAGAGTCTAACCATTGAGCCTAGGCTTACATTTGTTGTAAGAAGGGACCTTAATTGCTTTGATGAAGGAAAGCAATGCTGGATTCGTACAGCCAGCAGAGTTACTCAAATTGTGACCCAGGGACCAGTGCTACAACATGGACTGTTTCTACTCTGAAATGAGGTGTGTTCAAGCATTGGTAGTAAGTGGGCTCAAATGTCTATAGCAGTTTCACACCCAAAAGGCTCATGAATAGACTTCACACACTGGCAGCTATCAGGAAGTGGTGACCCGCGAGGTGAGTTATATACAATGAGGAGCACAAACATGTAATATTTTAAGGTTAATTTGCTAATTATAGCTAAAAATCTATAAATATAAAATTCCTGTGTGTCTGAAAGCCAGTCTGCATCTAAATGTAACTTTACAGAATCAATGGGTGACACGAGCTTGCTTATGAATAATTGAAAAAAATGTTCCAAATAAATTATTTTTCATTTCATTTTAGGGAAGAAATGGATGCCCAATATTCTCCTTATTGCTATGAATATCTCTAAGATTGGTTTCTGTTTTAAGTGTTATTAAAACATAGAGTCAATTTGATATACATTATCCCCTATGAATAACACTGTCATCAATCTAACCCAGATTAGATAAATTAACAAGCAAGAGGAAAGCTCATTCATCACATTAAAATTAAATATTGATGTATAAAGTGTTCATTAAATGTCTGCATATAAGGCTCTAATACAAGGTTTGCTCACTCATAATTTTATGTTATAATTGAAGAGCTAGAAAATGTGAGTGTAAAAACAGTTTTCTCTGTTTGTTTCTGTAAATGTTTCAGTGATCGATGTAAATGTCACGCAAGCACTCTAATCCTGCTACGCGGAAAACTGGGTCAGGAAGCTCCTGAGTTCAAGGCTAGTCTGAGCTACACAGTGAGGCCCTGTCTCAGAAACTAGTTGCCTCTTGTTGTCTATTATTTGGTGGCATTTATTGAAATGCGACTTTATATCTTTTTAATCTAATGTTGAAGAGGAGCATGTGTTTTGTAGGTGTCTGTCTCTTTTTTAAATCTCATAATTTAGTTTATTAGCTCTACAAAAATGGCCAATCTCTCAGAAATTCTTTAAAACTCTGATTTTTCACAATAGTTTGAATAGTATCATGGTATTTTATTTTCTGGATTCACCAATGTTCCAAAAAAAGAAAAGAAAAAGAAAACAACTATGAAATTAATATAAGCCTTGTAATATTCAATCACCTATAAAATGGTTGCAGTTGTGTCACACAAGACACATGTGACTGAATATTGTTTATGAGTTAGCTTTGAAGGCATCTTAAAAATGACTACTCCTGTTCACATTCATAGCCATGTCCTCCAACTTCTTTTGTACCTCAGTGTCAGAAGTGGAAGGCATCACAGGAGGTAACCTCTTTTAAGTCACAATGTGCATGAGCCTACACCCAGAGCCTCGGTATCCTGAGGAGGCAGTGAGGACCCTGCAGGCGAGTGGAGGGAGGACTCTGCAGGCGGGTGGAGGGAGGACCCTGCAGGAGGGCAGAGGGAGGACCCTGCAGGCGGGTGGAGGGAGGACCCTGCAGGTGGAGGGAGTACCCTGCAGGAGGGCAGAGGGAGGACCCTGCAGGAGGGCAGAGGGAGGACCCTGCAGGCGGGTGGAGGGAGGACCCTGCAGGAGGGTGGAGGGAGGACCCTGCAGGTGGAGGGAGGATCCTGCAGGCGAGTGGAGGGAGGACCCTGCAGGCGAGTGGAGGGAGGACCCTGCAGGCGGGTGGAGGGAGGACCCTGCAGGCGGGTGGAAGGAGGACCCTACAGGTGGGTGGAGGGAGAACCCTACAGGCGGGCGGAGGGAGTACCCTGCAGGAGGGCAGAGGGAGGACCCTGCAGGAGGGCAGAGGGAGGACCCTGCAGGCGGGTGGAGGGAGGACCCTGCAGGTGGAGGGAGGGTAGGCATATGGACCTTCATTCTCAAAAAACATTCCTTCTTTGATATAATTTATCTTGCTGGTCCCATAACATAAACAATACTGCCTGTCCTGTGTTGTCAGTTCTAAAATTAGAATAAAGCTATAATTCGTTACTCAACACTAATCAGTACTGGGGCATATCTTTACATCCTGGAGTTACCAGGACTTGAAAGGGGTAAAAACATATATGAAGGAAGTTAGTAATAATAACAATAACAAGATTCAGTGAATGATGTTTTAAGAAAAAATATGTAAGTTACATAAGCAGGCCTGGAGAGATGGTCCAATGGTTAAGATCACCTGCTGCTCTGACAGAGGACCTGAGTTTGGATCCCAGCACCCATATCAGGTGGCTCACAACTACCTGTAACTCCATCTCTAGGGGACCCAATGCCAGTCTCTCTGGGTTACCACATATATGTGCTGACATGCATGTACACACACATACATGCACACTTGTGCACACACATAAATAAATAATGTAAGCATACCGATACTTTAAATTTTCCATTTATGGATATAACTCAAATAGAATTCATTTAAAGGGGACAGTGCAATGGCTTTTGCCATATGCACAGCACCGTGCAACCAACACCACGATCTAGTTTAAATTACATTAATCCATTATTTTGATACAACTCTTAATCATGCTCACATATATGTTGTTTTACTCAATGAAAAAGTTCATTCAGTCACTTTAGAGAATCACTGTGATGAATCAGGATGAATTCATGGTTCTACCTCTTGCTCTGGAACCAAACTCAAGTTGGGTGAGCAGCCCTCAGGGGCCCTGACACTCTCCTGAATGTGGGTGACGCTGGGCCGATCCACACAGGTTCAGCTGCCGCCCACCCCTGGTCTACTGTAGCCTGCTCTGGATGCGTCTGAAATGGCCACAGAACATTGGGTGCTGAGTCTCCTTCCCATCAGCCTGGGTTAGAGTCACACCACACTTTAGGTCTATGGGGAAGACCTAAAGGCTTCCATTCTTCACCCATCCTTCACCCATCTTCATCTTCACCCATCTTCACACCCTGAGCCAGCTGTGTCTTTAAACGTGGTTTCTCTTCCTCCCCCACCCCAACCCCAACTCTCACCTTTTCCTGTGACTCAATGGAAGGTCATCAGGGCCAACGTTTTTTTAACTACTACTAGTTTATTGGCTGGACATTTAGCCAAGGAAGTCTTTTCCTAAATTCAAACACCACATTATCTTCCAAATGATTCACTCAGAACATCCCGGCATTTTTTTAACTACTACTAGTTTATTGGCTGGACATTTAGCCAAGGAAGTCTTTTCCTAAATTCAAACACCACGTTATCTTCCAAATGATTCACTCAGAACATCCCGGCCACAGCCCGTGTGGAATTTTGTGGATTTAAACAATGAATGTACTCATCTGGTGAGAGAGAAGAAAATGTGAATGTTGTTTTATTGGAAAACCTAAATGATTAAAAAAGAATAAATGTAGGGGAAATATAGCTCCCTAAGGTACACTTCACCGTGGAAAGACAAACGTCATAAAAATGTGGTCTGTTTCAGGTAGTCTGGAAACACGCTTGAGGACCCGGCCCAAGCACTGGTGAGTTAAGGGATGAGCCTCGTTTTTGAAGGAACCTGTAGTAGTAGCTCGCTTCTCCTCTCGAGTGCTCTCCTCATCTTGCGGAATGTTGAAGGCTGGAAACTTGACTCCAATGAACAGTTTAACAGGGGCTGTGTGGCTAGAGAAATGACTTAGTGGTTAAGAGCACTGCCTGATCTTCCAGGGGATCTAGGTTTGACTCCCAGATACACAGGAAGCCTTACAACGCTCTGTATCTCCGGTTCCAGAGGATCCGACGCCCTCTTCTGGCCTCCTCGGGCACTGCACGCTAGCAGTTCACTAATACACATGCAAGCCTACCAGTCATACACAAGTAATAAAATCTTTAAACAAACAAGAATCAGTGGCTTCATTAACATGCATGTAAATAATTTCAACTTGCAAATGTTAGGCCCGAATGACACTAGTTTGAATTTTCATTGACCATAATGAAACATAAGTCACAAACAGGGCTAAGGATTTTCATCACCTGAAATCGTGAATTAATCAGAATTCTTCCACAATGTCTTGAGTTCTGGGCTGGAAGCAGCATGACTCTTGCCTTTGACCCCAGGGTGAATATTCTAGAGCACATCTAGAACAAAGCAAAAAGTGTACTATTCTGGATAAGGATCGTGGTTCTAGGGGACATCTCAGCAGAGGAAGGACCACCCCAGCAGCATCCTCACAGGGTCCCTGGAAAGGGAATGCTTTTAGTTTCACTGATCAGTACTTGAATCAGCGGATATCAGCAGCAAATGCAAACATGCTCTCATATTCCGCCAGGTCAGAAGCTCTTTCCCCAAGGCAGGGGATTGAAATGCCTTCCCTGTTACCTGAAAGGAGTTCTCCACTCACAGCAGTTTTTGTTGGTTTTCCTTTTTCCCCTCAAAGATGCTGGCATCTCTGTTTTCTTTGATTGCTAAGGACTTCATTAGAGAAAGCTGAATATCTACAATTCCCTATTATTAATACACATTGTCTCTTGTGAGTGATGAATTCTGCCAACTGCAGTATCAGCCTTTATTTTCCACTCTGATCAGTCGTAAATCCTAAAACCTACAAGTGATGATGTGATTTGGCTCCTCCTGAGGGTGCTGGCTGGAGCTCGGGTGCTCATGTCTCCAGTTTTATTGTGCTGGGAAGACAGACAACTCTTTCAAGTTGCTGATGGAGATATTGGCCATGGCTCAGCTCTCTTGGGTGATGATATGTGGATTGCTTACTCTAAGGGATTGCTTTCTCCTGGCCGGCCATTTCCTTCATGGCATCGTGTCCATCCTCTTGGAAGACTATGAAGTAGCAATACTCCTCTGGATAATGGGAGGGTGGGAGTGGGGGATGGGAGTGGGGGAGGTGGGAATGTGTCTGTTGAATTTGAAAACACAAAAGGAAGTGAGTGACTAGAAACGTACACATTGGTTCAACGCTCCCCCCACCCCTTCCCTCTACCTCCTCCCTCTTCCCCCTATCCCTGCCCCCTCCCCCCACCCCGCCCCCTTCTACAAGAACTTGTTAAACACCTTCTATACCTTTCGAAGCACTAGGTATCAGCAAGTCCTAAAGGAGTTCATGGTCTGGCGCAGAAAAAGCAGCTATAATCTGGAAAAGCAAAGCCAGCTGTGGGTTTATATCGTGTTAGTTAGCAGAGCAATGGCTGTTGTAACAACAAACCAACTTACCAGTGACTTAACAGGAACTATTTCTCAGAGAAGAGGCCCAAGGCAGGCCTTATCTGAAGGAGCCTTCTCTGTGCAGTCACGGAGGAGTCAGGCTTCTCTCCTGGGGCTTGGCCTGCCTATATCTTTAGAATCATTTCCAGCCCTCCTGGGTAGCAGAGCAGGCACAGCCACTTCCCAGAAACTCCACTTCTGATCCTTCTCCGGGGTGAAAACTTGTCATGTGACCTTGGCTAGAATGGAAGAAGTCTAGAAGCTCAGTGTGAGCCAGGCAGCTGCATTCCACAGTATAGACAGAGACACAGAACTGACAGTGACCCACAAAGAAAACATGAACTCATCCCTCCCTCCCTCCCCCATCCCTCTCCCATCTCTCCCTCCCTCCTCGATCCCTCCCTCCTTGTCACTCTGTTCCTGTGTCTTTCTTTCTCTCCTTTTCTTTCTGATAATGGAAGACAAGAAAAAACCGGAGAACATACACAGGTAAGTTGGACAAAGTAAGACACATTTGTGAATCCCCAGGTAGGGATACAATACAAGCAGATCCAACCTGTTTCTGCTCTAAGAAAGCCGGATACTCTTTGTGCCAATTCTCATTCTCAAATTCCTCACCACAGTGTGATCTGCCTCATTTTCTCGCTCTTTTCTTTCTTTCTTTCTTTTTTTCTTGAATGGCTCATAAAAATTAAGTCTAGAACAAATGCGCTTCTGAGAGCAAGTTTGGGTGCCCTTCTAACCTCACTTGTGAAGCACTTTGTAATGGATGCCATCTTACCATCAGGGAAATGAGCTGCTACCTTGAAGTCAGGTCTGTTAGCTCCTCCCACCCCACCCGCCCCAATCGCCTCCATTTTTCTTTTAGCCCCAGTGAGCAGGGTTTCTTTCATCTTAACGTAGTCAGGGAGAAGATGAAAGGAAAATGTTCTTAATTCAATACTGAAACTTCCCAGTTGTTGGAGCACTTTGAAATACAAACTAATTAATAAGCACAGCTCTCCTCCCAAGCAGTAAGGATTGCTGGGTCGTTTTCCACAGCTGAGAAGGCTGCCATTAAAGTGGCTTGCCCCAGGCTGTGCACCTTGTCTGAGAACTTGGAGGCACCAGCCCCGTATTCTCTTAGGACAGCGTGCTGCCCCTCTGGAGAGTAATCAGCTTTCATCTGGGTTGTAGCTAACAGTGACTTCCTCAGACTCTCCAGTGCCCCTGGCACCAGCTAGACAATTAGTAATGTTCTTGTCGCCAGCTTGGAGCAACCCACCAAGGAGAATAAAGGAAAAGTGACTCACTGGATGGCCCTGCCTCTCACAAACACTTTTGGGAGACTGAAAAGACTTTAGCAATAATCACAAGCGGTGTGCTAAACTGGGACTCGGAAAGAAAGAAGTATTTCATTCATATCCTCATTCTGTGAAGAGCTTAATATCACACTTATTGTCATTTCATGGGTAGAGAAATTGACCGGATATCACTGTTCCCAAAGGTAGCCATTAGTGAGTCTTTCCATAATGCCCTTATTTTGGCTTGGCTCAACACTTGAATGTGTTGTAGACAAATAACACTGCAGCTATTTCAGTAAGAAAAAAAATGCACAAAGCCACCATCAACTACAAAACCACAATCAACCACAGTGACGTTGTGTACGAGGGTTTCCCTGAGTGCGTCTTTTCAAATGAAGCGGTTGGTTCTGAAGGGCCCCATAGTTGTACAATTGCAAGCTGACCAGGGTAGCAATGAAATCTCTCGCTATCCTGTGGAGCCCAGAATGCTTGTAGTAAACCACAGTCCAAATATTTATTTTCCTAAGACTGTATCATAGTTTGGTTATGAGATATAGGGGCTGTCATTGTAAACATTGCTGGCTGTCAAGAATAAGAGAAATCCTTAAGGTGGAACATGGATCTCTGTCTCCTTTCTTGAAGCACTGTTTATGCTAGTGAGGGATTAGTAGACATGATGAAAACCAGCTCGGATATTCTGGGCTCATTTTATTTGGGATCATAGCGTTGGTTTGGACATCACAACCCTCTAGTTTTAACATGAAAGCCAATGGCTCCATGTGGTTACTGAGTACTCCAAGGGGACAAGTGAAAACTGGGGCGTGCTCTCCCTAAAAGAGAAGTGCCATGTATTGACGTTTTTACCTGAAAACAAAATTGAAAATATCTCATATTTATGTTTTATTGCTGATTGAAAGTATGGAATTTCAGAAAGATGAGGTTAAATGCAGTTTTTTTTAAATTGGCATAATTTGTTCTCTGTATGTGAACATTTCAATTGTATGTGTGAATCACATGCTCCCACAGGAAAGTGCAGCTGTGAAATGCTAAACTGAGAGTTTCCTGAATATGCATTCCTTCGCCCAGTCAGACCCACACACCTGCAGACACCTCTGCTGTTAGGAGCTGCCCCCTTTGGCATGAAGAGGAAGCGGTGTCCAGATGAAAGGATGCTTCCTGGCTTTTAAATCTCATCTACTGTTTTACCTTTTAGTACCAAAAACTATATGAAGGAGAATATTTTCCCTTCGTCTTCTCTTCCTCTCCCACTCCTCCTTATCCTTTTGTTTTTCTGGGGGTAGGAGGCCTATGTCTGCTATTTAACCCTTCATCACCAAACCCCATCCACAGCAAGGAAAGTTTCTTCCTCGCCTTCCTCTTTCACTTATTCTCGCATGTACCTCAGGACAGCTCCTCTCCACTTCCCTTACCACTCCAGCCCCAGCGCCTTACCATGCTTGTGTGCTGTTCCAATGAGATTACACACTCCAGTTAGCTCATCTCTTTCCCCCATTTCCAGTGACGTCTCTTACGGCCAGAGATTTTGCCTTCATTGTTCTGTTTCTGCCGTTTTTCACAATGCCAGGAATATTCTCATTATTTGTTAAATGATTGTATACATGAACACTGAATCAGTGAAAACAATTCTTTAATTGATACTGTAATTTGACACTGGTAATAATAATAGTTGGGGCAGGAGTGATGGCTCAGTGTTAAATGATCACACTGCTCTTGCAGATGACTAGAGTTCAGTTCTCAGCACCTACATCCAGCATTTCAAAACTGCCTGGAATTCCAGCTCCAGGGGATCCCAGTGCCCTTTCCTGGACTTGGAGAGCACTGCCTTCATGTGCAGAATTCTCTCCTATGACATGAATGTACACATAATTGAAAAAATAGTTGATGCTTGATTGACAGTTAAGGGAAGATCTGTTCTTTGACTTGACCACGGTGCTTTGGGGGATAATTCTTCATCATCAAAGCATCACCTAAGGCTGCAGTTAACAGTCCTCTGGCAGAGGACCCTAGTTCAGCTCCCATCACCTACACTGGGTGACTCACAACAGCCTGTGACCCCAGCTCCAGAGCACCTGGTGATTTCCTCTGACCTCTTTGGGAACCCATACTCATGGGCATATGCACAGACATACACATAATTAGATATAAAAAATAAATCTTTGGTTAGGAGTGGGAGGATGGAGATGGACACAGACAGGCAGACACACAGACACACAGACACAGATCCAGACACACACACACACACACACACACACACACACACACCCTTTGCCCTAGGCGGGGAGAAGAAACCACCGGCTGCCCAGCATCTTGTGGCATGGATGGTCAAGCACCGTTATGGTGAGCAAGCATGTGGTGGGCTGTGGGAAGTCTGCCTGCCACAAAGGGCTGTGGTGATGTCTGGTCCTGGGCTGCTGCCAGGGACTGTGTCTGGGTCTGTGGCCCTGCTGCAGCCTCAGTCTGTGTTGATGTCCATGGCTTCTGTTACCACAGATGTCTGTGAGGATGCCTGGGGTCTGGGCCATCACACACGGCTACTTTCAGTGCCCAGGGTAATCAATGCCACTACGGGGGCCATCCTGATCTGAGTGACCTGAGCTTCCACCTGGGGCCTTGGAGACATCAGGGCTTGAGCTGCAGCAAGGGCCATGTCTGGGTCTGTGGTCCTACCTCAGCTGGAGTCTGTGTTGAGGTCTGTGGTTCCTGTGACCATCGAAGGCAATGAGACTTCCCAGGATCTGGGCTGCCACCTGGGACCACGTTGAAGTCCAGAGACCATGCTGCTGCTGGGCCCATACTGATCTGAGAGACCTGGGCTGCCACCCAGAGCCATGGTGACATCTGGGCCCAAGCTGCTGCAGATGGCCATGTCTGGATCCATGGTCCTGCGGCAGTCGGAGTCTGTGTTGATGTCTGTTGCCCCTGTTACCACAGAGCCCCATGGGAACCATGTGTTGAACCATGTGTGAAATCCTGTGTCAAAGTAGGAGGGTGGTTGGTGCTTAGCTCGCCCTTCTCCTCACTTGTCTGTTAAGAGCCGTCCCTTCCTGACCAGAGGGCTGACTGTGTGTCCCTGATGGAAGGGCACCCCCCACACTTGGGAAAAGTGGCCTCACTCTTCATCACCGCTACGGAAGAGCTGGCTCCACCCCTGACCATAGTGGCAGGATATCCAAGAGGAGTTTTGGTGAGGGTCCGGTATTGACGGTGTACCGGAAGCCAGGAGTCTTGGAGCTGACCAACGGCACATGATACAATGAACATGCGCAAGTAAAGCTGTTTGGACAAGAGGGTGTATTGCATGACAAACAGCAGCTCCCAATGCCCAAGACAAATACAGAGGCGATGGAGAAGTGGGAAAGCCAGAGGACGCGAAGCCGTTTTCTTGCTTGCTTTTTTGTTTGCTTATTGTTTGTTTTCAATTAGTATTCTTATTTGTTTTTTGTTTTATTTCTCTCTTATTTTTATTATTTCTTTTTTGGTTTTCCTTTCACAGGGGCCATTACAAGAGTGAAGGGTAGATACAGAGAGACTGGAAGATGAATGGGGTTGGAGGTACATGATGTGAAACTCCCAAAGAATCAAAAAAAATGTTTAAAAAAAACGATCTTAAAAATCTTTGAAAACGACTTGTAGACGTTTTAAAGTCACCTTCCCTAGGTTGCCTATGCCTTGTTGTGTTGTCACACCCAGGCGCAGGCAGCCCTATTTGGCCTCAGTGTGTTGACAGCAACAACAAAACCAGGCTATGAAGTTGGGAGGGAGCAAATGTGGTGGCTACGACCAATCTCCATTGTATAAATGTATGAAATGTTTAAAAAGAATCACCTTTTGATGTAATACTTGGAAGCAGCACATTTTAGTAACCACTATTTTTTATAATTACTCCCATTAACTCAGGATGCTGTGAAAACAGTATTGATGACTGCAGAATGTTATGTGAAAATTACAAAGTGGAAATAGTAAAGTAGTAAGTAACTCCTTTGTACAGCACAAGCCAGCAGCGATTATGGTAAGAAGGCTGTGTATTCGCATACACTGGAGGTGGAGATGGCTGCTACAGGAAACTTAATGTTGTGTTTAGGGCACTACATGACTTATTGTTTAAACCCAGACATGCAGAGAGTTGGTGGGTGTGCTATAATATTCACTCGGACACAAAATGTGTAAGGCAGTCTGTTGTGAGGAAACCAGGACACCTGGTCATCCACAGTTATATTTAATGTGGATCATTTCCCAGGCAAGAGATGGGTGTGCAGGTGGCTGGGTCATTGGATGTGCCCTACAGGGTGATGGGAAGGAAGGGACCTTCACTCATAACGGAAGTCCCAGGAGTTAGGACCAACAGTCTAAGACTTTGTCTCTTGTGATGGCTGCCTCCTAGGGAGTGGATGCCCTCCAGTGTGTCGTCTCTACAGGTGAATCACACACTGTATGAGCCCCCTTGTGAAGTTCCATCGCGTGCCTCAGATCCAGAAATCAGCTCAGATGGCTTCTTTGCCTCCTCGTGTGTGTGTGTGTGTGTGTGTGTGTGTGTGTGTGTGTGTGTGTGTGTGTAGCGGCCGGGAGTGGAGGTGGGGGTCCTTCCTGGACCATCGTTTAACTCAGCGGATACCTTTCCCCGTCCTTCCGTGCTTACCGTCACAGAAGCCAGAAGGAGACAACCCAGGACCTGCAGTTCATTAAAGACACGTGCCTATCTTGGTTCTCAGTTGTTCTTCCAGTCTTGGAGAAAAGCTAATAGCTGTATTGTCTTGATCAGTGCTTCCAATTAAAACGCGCGTATTCGTTCTTATCTTCACTTGAGAAATGGGGAAATGGTGGCTCGGAGCCATGAGGAGATTTATCCAGAGGGTGGAACTATATGAGACAGTCTGCAGCATTTTCCACTGCACCACCCTGCTTTATAGAAACCTCTCATGAAGAAGGACTGCCTGCCTTAATGTCACTTACCGCAAAAGCTTGAATTATGCCAGAGTAATAAATGTGTGACTGTCACAAGTTCTTCTACCTTGTGTCATTCTTTTGAGTTGTTCCTTGGGTCAATGTGATCCCACGTAGCAATAAGCACAGAAGATCTAGGGGACTTCTGTGCTGCTGGCTCTCCGTGATGCCGACCGGCATTATTTAAGATTTCATTCAAAACCTCCTTTAGGGCGACTTCTGGGCACCTGCAGTGCCCGTTCAAGAAGATCAACAAATGGCTGAAGACAGATTTCTCAGCTAGAGGAAAGAATTATTACCTTACCATCAGTCTAATGAAAACAGAGGTGAAATACCAACCTGCACTAGATAAACAGCACACTGAGCCATCCATCAAGTTCAGCTGTGCTGAGCCGGGCACCCTAACCAACTCCATCCGACTACTGCGCCTGCGCAGACAAGCTCACAGTATCAGAGAGTCGGGACCCTTCCTCACAAGTTTTGTCCAAATGAAGACCCAGACAGGAATGCTTTAGGCGATTCCTTTTCCCGGTGTGCATTCCCTTTTCTCTCAGACCACAGCATCTTTGCAGGCTTCTGCTTCTCACTCCTGTTTTCTGCTGAACTGTGATTGTCGCGGGCCTTGTTTCTTCAGAATGGTCCAGTCAGCATTTCCCAAGGCGACTTTCTCAGGACCCCCTATTCCATAAGCAGCACATTCCTCTGCCCAGTAGAAACCCCTCCCTATTCATTCTGGACACAGAGTTCAAGGTGCCCAAAACTTAGGGCGAAAGATATTATCACTTGCTTTATCCTTACAATACCGTGAGAGGTAGAGAAGGCATTAGCGGGCTCACTTGGAAGAAAAGAAGCGACGACCTAGGGGTCATGCAAGAAACCAAGAGCAGTTTTGTTTTTTTTTTCAGGTGTGGTCAGACTGCAGGCTTCCTGCTCTACATCAGACTTTTTGGATCCTGTGTCCAGATGTCCTTTTCCTAAAAACCAAGTCTCTGATAGCATCTACACAGCCAGATCCCACAGAGTACCTCCCATCAACTCCTACCCCTCACTCATTTTCTTAGAAGTGCTGACTGTCTCGTGGACCCTTGACATCTCCTACCAGCTGACTTAAATTTAGAGGCAGTGACTGGGGTGACTTCTCCTAACCTCAGTGAGACCAGAATCTGGTTTTAATGATAATAATAGCCATGTATCACTTCCTCACTTGGGGCAGTAGCCCATAGTTTATGGGTGAAGTCAGATTATAAGACCAACCCACTTACCCAAGACTTTCTTTCCTCTTACCCAAAGTCAACTGTAGTTCAAAATGTTATGTGGAAAGTTATAGACATAAGCAACCTATGCGACCTCAATTGTGTGTGTGTCCTTATGAATAATGAAATATGAGATGGAATATTACTGTCAGTCCTTGCCTGTCCAGGACTGGAATCATCCCTGTGTACATTACCTACTTGTTAGAGGCTTCGTGACTATGTAGGCTATCAGACTGACTGTCACAGTACAACAGCATTGTGTTTAATCCTTATTTTACTCCTCATGGTCCCAAAACACAAGAGTAATAGTGATGGCAAAACTGACATGACAAGAGAAGCCAGGAGATGCCTCGTTTAAGTGAAGAGATAAGTGCTCTTGACTTAAGGGAGGAAAAATCAGATGCCAAAGTTGCTAAGATCTAGAGTAAAAATGGAACTTCCATCCATGATATTTTGAAAGAAAAGAAAATGTGTGCTAATTTTGTTTTTGCCTTTCAAACACCATGCTACGGCCACAGGAAATAGTGTGCATAGAACCCTCTGGGTTCATGTTCTTCCCATGATTTCTATCAAAAAATTCATCATGACCTTTATTGATTGGATAATAACATTGATAACACAGAGACCTATGTCCTCCAAATGGGCTCACATGCTCTTTCCCACAACCTCCAAATAATGCTATCAAGCTATGTCTCTATCAGTATATCAGTCCATTGATTAGGCCAGACCCCTTCCAGTCCAGGCACTTCCTAAAAGTACTACTTCTGAACACTACACTGAGGACCAAGTCTTGAACATATGAAGTTTGTGTGTTGTTGGGGGAAGTCCTGTATATTTGTCAATAAAGCACTGTTGGCCAATAGCGAACCAAGATAGGTGGGACTAGGAGTCCAGGAGGACTCTGGGTAGGAAAAACACAGGGAGTCAAGATGTAACACCATAACACCATGGGGTAGGAAGCCTAGAAACTTCTCCGGTAAGAGACGTACTTAGATTAACAATTATGGGGTAATTACTTAAGTCAGAGCTAGCCAATAAGAAACAAGCAAGGCCAACAGCTTCATAATTAATATAGCCTCCTGTGTGTTCATTTGGGACTGATGGGGCTCTGGAACCAGGCTGGCGGGAAGGCTTCCCTTTACACTATGTGTGTGTGTGTGTGTGTGTGTGTGTGTGTGTGTGTGTGTGTGTGTGTGTGTAGGGCAAAGCAATTCAAAATTCAAAATATGCATCACTTTTAGTTGCCACTGGAAAGATGCAGACAGCGTCTCTCAGCAGTCACTGGTCTCACAGAACATCTGAAAACACCTTCTTGATATCATATTATCTAAGAAGATTATTATTCAGAAGTGTCCCAAGGGAGAGTGACTAGTGTCAGGACACAGTCTATGAAGCCCATGGTAAGGGCATATGACATTTCGAATAACCCAAGCATCTACCTATTCCCCAGTGACAGAGGTGCCCCCATCCTTAAGGCATTCTAGACAAATCTCTGCCTCTCTCATTACTTATTTTGTGTTTCACTGCAGTTCTTCCAAGGTCACATATTTCCTTTTGCTAGAGCCATGTTGTATTCCCAGGGTAGGTATGTTTTGAAAATCAGCTCCTTAGTATGTTAGTAATATGATTTTAAAGGAAAGAAATGGAGACAGTGGGTGAACTCTATGATTTGAAAAGAAATGTATGTGAAATAAAAACACAGTGTTAATTTGGTACTGGGACTATTAAAGGTAACCTCAAACTGTCTTATGAAACACTGCAGGCTATGTTCCTTGTAACGTTGGGCTGTACCCCTGCTTTTTCTGAAACATTTTGTCTCCTTTAATTATGCATTTAGAGTTGATGTCTGGAGGTCGGCCATTTGTCCCATTCCCAAGGCACCTCACTGTTACCCAACCACCACCTGCCTCTAAGCATGTACACTTGGTGGAAGAATAAAGTTTCATCAATCAATACTGGAACTGTGACTAACTGTGTTAGCATCTCACCCATCATGGCTGTTCCACAAAATGGAATGATAAGAAGAGTTAAGGTTTTTGGATTTTTCTTCCATGGTTGTGAAACCTGGAAGTAATCCAGCTGCTGGGTCAAAGACAAGCTTCACCTGTACTGGTTTAGATCCATCATGCATGCGAAGTGGAAAGATAAGGTTACACCCAGTGAGGTGCTGAAACATGGGAAATCGAACAGACCCAAGGGCCGTGGTAATTAAAGCAGAGCTCTGCCAAGTAGGGCTTATCAACCAAAGGGACTGTCGACTCCCCAAATGTGCACAGTTCAAGATCAAACTCGGTCAATCCCTGCATATGGCGGAGAGGTACTTGGAGGGTCTGTTTGAAGCTGAGTCTGAGCTTTGCTGGCATCCATTCAAATTCGTACAGTGGACTTTGATCATAGAATGAAGGGTCACAGGATTTCAGACCAAACTTGGACTCAGGTACCTTTAACTTTAACAAAAGGGTAGATTAGAAGAAAGCAGAGATTTCAATCCCACGTCAAGAAGATATCACTGTCAGGAGGGGCTGTCAGTGCCCCACAAACTGCCTTCAAGCTGCAAAGGCCACCAAACCTATCTCAACTGGTGTCTTTCAAGATATTTTTCTGTTCCTAGTTCCCCCTTGCTGAGCTCATGGGCACCAGTAGGGATACACAGAGAGTCAATTATTTCTCTAGTGTATTTACATTCTCCAGGTTATACCATGTGCTGTGTGTGCCAACAGGAGATTTTTGAGTGGCCTGGATTCTGGATAAACATAATAAGGATTTGTTTTTCCTTGGTAAGGCAGAGTTCAAACCAAGCTCAAGGAGGGAAAGCTGACCACCCAGTCTTACACGGTGGCGTTTTGATTATTGTGTATCTGTCCAGCCCTACTTCTTGTGTACCTTGTTCTTACATGGCTCCATTCAGGGGCTCTGTGGCTGGCTGGCAGCCAGGTGTTGAAAGAAGAGAAGCTGGTGTGTTGGGGGTGTGCTGATGGAGTGCGGGTGGCCTGGGGAGCCATCAGTCCTATTAAGTGATGCTCTGCACTATTAGTCTGGGCCAGATGTTCTACACAAGAGGAATTTGTGGAACCCATGTCTGTGACCTCTGGAGTCTGAAGCCATAGAGCAGCATATTAAGAAAGGACTTTCTTATACTTGTATCCTCTTCCTGGCATTTGCAATACTCTTTCTCAGTGCATAAAGCTCGCAGTGCTGTGTCCCCTGAGGAAATAGTTACTTTAGTTGTTAATGGTACTAGTAAAGAAGTATTAACTCATGGCCACCCCAATTAAACCAAATGCAAGCCCAACCTATTAAATGTATCTAATCCACCCAACATTTTGAACACTACAACTTAGCCTCCCATACTTTCAATGTCCTTAGTGAATTTGCAATGACCTATGGTTGGCTACAATCCATCTCATGCAAAGCCCATTTGAGTACCATCTAGAAATGTAAAAACTCTGATTTCCATAGAAAGGGAAAAAAATCTTAAGTCAAATCACAGGGCGATATGCTACTGTCAAAAGCCAAACCTGTTGTATAATTGCATCAAAGCTGCGACTATTTTCTATTCTGTCTTCATAATTATTTACATCTGTTCTCCTTTACAAACATGAATTCTAAGTTAAAATTCTTTTGCGTGCCTGTATGTGTGTGCATATGTGCATGGAGGACAGAGATCACCTTTTAATGTCCTTCCTAAGGAGCCATTCATCCTGCTGTTTCAGACAAGCCCCTCGCTGGCCATAGCTCACCCAGCAGGCTGGACTGGCCAGCTCTTGGGCCCGGGAAAGCCTCTTTTCTCGGCCCCTCAGCACCAGCATTACAAGTGTGCTCCGTCACACCCAACTCCTCTTAGCATGAGCTCTGGGGACTGAACTCCTGCTCTCACGATTGTGCTGCCAGCACCTCACTGGCTGAGCCATCTCCCCGATAAAACAAAACCCTTTGGCAATCGAAAGGACCCACTTCTCTGCTCTGTCACAGTCACATCTGAGTGTCCAGCAAAGGCACCGCATCCTGTGAGGTCGTGAACTGTCTGTGTCACTAGTGGCACTTCTGCATTGTGTGTGAGATTGATGCCTGGCACTTGGTGTGCTGGGTATTTGTAGTCAATAAGCCGATGATAGCTGCGTTTTGCTTAATGTTGAACTATTATCACTAAGTACATCACTGCAGTTGTCATTTAAGATAGTGCCTAAAGTGTAAAACCGCAACCTAGTCTTACCTGAGGTTTGCACGTTATACAGTAGCAAGTAACAGTCCTTCTACAACCATTTACTGCAGTGCAGGGTCAGTGTTCTTCCCTCTGGCTTCAGCTCTGTGTTCCAGTGCCACTGCTATGTTAACTGTGAAATATTCTATAGGTGCATGTGTTTGAACCCTGGTCCCCTGTTTTGAGAGGTGGCAGAGCTTTTGTAGCAGGAATCAAAGAGGAGGGTCACTGGTGATAGTCATTTAAGGGTTAGAGCCCAGCGGCACTCACAATCTGATTTCTGTTTTTGTTTTCATTGTTTATATTTTTGTTTTCTGGTCAGCATCCCATGGGAAGCTTCCACCACAATGAGCTGACCCACTACTCCAGCTGCCTGTAATAAGCTATCCACCCTGCCACACCTGTAGCACTGACCACGCCCGTTTGGGTGTGGTCACGGTTACCGAAGTGAGGGAGGGCAGGACTAGATCTGGGCTCCCCGACCCCAGGGCTCTCTCTTGCTTCTGGTTGGGTCACAGAGGACGGCCTGGGTGGATCCTTGGAGCTGGAACCTTCATCGGTCACTCACTTCTTGTGTAAGTGCATTCTAATCAAATAAACTTCACTTAACCTGTACTGAGTCTAGTGAATCTTGATCCCCATGCAATGGTTGCCATGATTTTTCTATCACGATGAAGCCTCTGAATCATGAGCCAAAATAAGTCCTTTCTCCTGAAGTTGCTTCTTGCAGCTATTTAATCACGGCAATGAGAAAAGTAACCAGCTCACCCACTGACCTCCATACTGTGCCTGGATCTACCAGCTGGGGCTCTGGTTTCTACAAGGTCCTCAGCCTGTCTGTTTCTCTCAGCCAGCTGTATGGCTCAACCTTACTTCCTCCAGGTCTCTGCTCCAAAGGTAACTATCTTAGCAGCGTTTGCCATGGCTTACCCCACCTAAAGCGCCCCATACACTTGATGCTCCCCATTCTCTTTCCTTGCTTTATTTTCCTCCCTAACATCTATTGCTTTAATTATACATATGCAGCATTTTTTATTCTGTTTTTCCAGACTGGGTTTCTCTGTGTAACTTTGGAGTCTGTCCTGGAACTTGCTCTGTAGACCAAGCTGGCCTTGAACTCACAGAAAGCCACTTGCCTCTGCCTCCTCAGTGCTAGGATTAAAGGTGTGCTCCACTGCCTGGCAACACATATTGCATATTTTATGTTTAGCCATTTAGTGTTTATTGTCATAGTCAGAATGAGAGGCCACACAGTTTCTGTTCTGCTCCCTGTTGCATTAGGGCACACCGAAAATAGACAAAAGGAATTTTTGACAGACCAATTAATGAATGAAATGAGGGGGGGCAGGCCCTTTGCTTATCATTTGTAAGGAAATAAAACATAGCTGAGAAGTTTGAAGTGTTACGGAAAAGACAGTCATTAAGTAAATAGTTAAAAATAAAATGTGGCCACAGAAAATTCCCACCATGGCACTTTATTCGTGATTGCCAAAACCTGGAAGCAATGAAGATGTCATTCAGTTGATGAGCTAATTAACGGTGGTACATCTAGGCAATGGAATGCTGCAATCACAAAAAGAAAAAGAGAAAAAAAAAAGAGTGTCAAGTCTTGAAAAGATCTGGAGGACTGGATAATGGTGGTGCACGCCTTTAATTCCAGCTCTCAGGAGGCAGAGGCAGGTGGATCTCTGATTCTGAGGCCAGCCTGGTCTACAGGATCGAGTTCCAGGACAGCCAGGGCTACACGGAGAAACCCTATATTGAAAAAGAAATAAACAAAGAAACAAAAGAAAAGACCTGCAGGAAACTAAGCTGTCACTACAGAGTTAGTGGAAGAGACGGTGTAAGAAGGCTGCAAGCTAGAGCATTCCAGCCAGATGGCACTGGAAAGGGCGAGATTGCAGACAGCAATGAGAAAGCAGTGGGTGTTGGAAAGCAGCGCACAGAAAGGGGAAACAACACCATGGAGGACTTTTTACAGGGTAGCAAAACTGTTTCTCCAGACACCATAATGGTAAACACATGTCATGTACATCTGCACAGACAGGATTTCAACACCAAGAGTGAACCCTAGATAGAAAGGACTGAATCTGGGTGATGATGAGGATGAAGGCCAATCAATCAGTCATACCTGATTGCCATTTGAGTGAGTGATACCGGGGATACTGTGTGAGAGGGAAGAAGGTGTACAGAAAGGCTTTGAACTTTTTGCTCAGTAGTGTGATACACAATAAAGAAAAAAAAACAAACAAATGCACAGATAATATGTGAGCAAATCAAAATGTCACCAACATAAATGTGTTGAAAATGGGGAGTGTCTGTATTACAGGAAACACGTCAGGGAGAGGGACATGCTGTGGGCCTTGCGTATTTGCCCTGCAGAATGATGGGCAAACCAAGTCCTGAGCTTTCCAGAAAGGACTAGAGGAAATGCGACAGGCTTCAGGGTCTACAGTTACAACAGGAGGTCTCAGGGAGCTGAAGCTGGGTCTCTAGAATTATACAGGGCTCAGGAGGAGGAAACTGGTTCTTGAAGAACTGCCAAAAAATCTTCATGATCTTGAGACTCAGGAAGATAACAGAGGACTTTTTTGTTTTTGTTTTGTTTGTTTAGTTGGTTGGTTTTGTTTTTTGTTGAGACAGAGTTTCTCTGTATAACAGCCCTGGCTGCCCTGGAACTCACTCTGTAGACCAGACTGACCTCAAAGTCATAGAGATCTGCCTACCTCTGTCTCTGCCTGCCTCTGAGTGCTGGGTTTAAAGGAGTGCACCACCACTGCCCAGCTCAACAGAGGGTTTTTAAGCAAATTGCACAATCAGAATATCTTTTAAACTTTATTTAGGAGCCACAAGACAAAAGGTTATAATGAAGCAAGTCTCAGTGCGTACACATTGTCCAAAGTGCCCGAGTGAAAACCAGCCATCTGTGGCAAACAAAACTAGAAACACAGAGTTCCCTCTTCCTGGAACTTTTCAGTTCTGGAACACATGAAACCCATCTCCAACCAGGTCACCATCTATTGGCAATGTTCTTTTCATCCAGCCAAACTTCTGCTTCCCTTCTGCAGAACCTTCACAGATCTTTCTGTTCTCCTGGGGACTTCTTTCTTTGATGTTCTCAAATGCTAAGGTCTATGGTCTAAAGCAGAATGCCCTGTCCTTTCTGACAAGCCTTTGTACCCCATTTACCTCTTCTCACTTACCTAGACAGGAGATGAAAATATGCTGGGTTTTCAAAAAATGCACTAATTAATTTAGGTCCTGATTAGATTATTATCTGACACTCCAAGATCTTAGAATGATGCTTAATGAGTCAAACTCTATGGGTCAGACCATCTGAGTATAAATATGTCAAGAGGAAATGCCAGAGGAAGAACTAAGCAGACACCAAACAAACAAACAAGCAAACAGAAAAAGGCAGGTTGTATAGAACATCAGGCAATGGCCATAAAAACATCCAATGTAACCTGAAAACAAGCTTCAGTGAAATCCGGGCACCTGATCAAGTGACTGACACCTCCCTACCATCAAGATTGACGTCCAGACTAATGGACAAGACATATAACAGCAGCTGTAGTTTGAGAACATGAATTGATTTCTTTCCTCTCCATCTCATCCTCTCTGCTATTGAAAATATTTAACAGGTTCCTTAGCGATTATTTCCTGTAGGAGTTACTCCAGTGTCTTTTCTTTGGCTGTCCAGAACCATTGAATGAGCTAGCATAAAATGGTGCATTATCCCTTAGTTCCAGTTTCAAACCCTCAGTTTACTGCAATAAACTAACTTTTGAGTGAAAACTGGATGGTGTTTTTCTAAAACCTTTCAGACAGCAGCAACAAATGACCTAGATCAAGCAGTTTGTTAACTGCTACAGGTACTCATACATGAAAGTTACATCAGGTTGCCTCCACCTCAACCATGCACCGATTATCTCAAGTTTATTTTGTGCATCAGTCACAGAACGACTGGGGGTGCCAATCACACAGCTCCAATTGCAAGGGTGTCAGCACTTGTACCCCAGGTCTTTGTGTTCAAGAGCTTATAACTGGGTCATAAAAACTAATCACAGGATGAATCTTGGCATCTAAAAGTCACTTCCCAGAAGGATTAAAAAACAAAACAAAACTACCTCTGTATACTGTTGGCTAGCATTTGTACATTCTCTACAGGTTCCAGAATGGATTAGCAAGGATTTCCCCTTATCTTATGGAAATGGAGTGCTTCAGGGCTTTTGGGTTCATTTCTAACTTGAAGCAGAAGTAAGTGAGGTTTCCCATGATACATAGAAATACTTTTCTTGAGGTAAGAGATGGGGGAGGAATGACAAGCTGATGCCTGAGACATCAAGTTTTCCATCAAGGGTTTGACTCCAATTGTAAATGATAAGCAATCATTGATTTAAATGCTCTCCTTCCCTGAACCCACGCCCAGGATTTTAGAAAATGAAAAAGTATGAGAACAGAGTGTTAGCCTTGCTTCCTTGTGTACCTACTGCTTCAGATACTTTTCTGACAGACTGTGTCCCGGAGAACTGTGGACATTATACTATTGAAACTTACACTCATACTTCAAAGAGGTATTAATTACAAACTACATTTTATGAGTGAGGAAACAGAGATTCAGACTAGTAAAACAATTTGTTGGGGGTCATAAGAGGAAGGTGGATCCCAAACTAGCCTCAGGGAAACAGGTTAAATCTGGATGTATTCTACTTAGCCTTCACAGAGTAGGTTCTTTACTGAGGCATCTCCCATAGGATAACACACACTATGCACAGTTAGATATACTCACTGGGACTTCGTTTTGTAAGCATGGGATTTGTGGGGGGCGCTAATGCTCGACTGGGCCTAAGTGCAGTACACTGTCCACTTTTTCCAGCATCCTTGTCAGTTTCTCTGGCCATTTTCAACTGCAAATGTTAAGCTGTGGAGTTTAGTGATCATGATGGCTAGTAGGCAGTCTTAATTCTAAGACAGAAAAATCTTGCTCTCTCACTGGACTTGGTCTCCCTGGACCTGGCTCAGTGGTGTGCCCCAAACCTAAATGAAGATTTGAATTCACATAATTTGAGCTGAGCTTGTTTTTAAATAACTACTAATTGTTTTGTTGTTGTTTGGGGGAACTGTTAGTTTTGTTTTAGTAGTTTGGTTTTTTTGAAACAGGGTTTCTCTGTGTAGCTTTGGCTGTCCTGGTACTAGCTCTGTAGACCAGGCTGGCCTTGAACTCACAGAGGTCAGCCTGCCTCTGCTTCCTGAGTGCTGGGATTAAAGGTGTGCACCACCACTACCTGGCATAACTGCTGATTGCTAAAGTTCGCTTTTAATCACCCCCATCCTGAAACAGTGAAAGCCCAGTTTACCAGATTTGCAATTTTTTAAAACTCACTTTCCTTCTTAATATACTTAATAACTTATACATACTTAATAACCTTAATTCAAGGAGACAGAAAAAATATTCTCAGGAGAAAAACTTTAGCCTTTATAGTTGAAACTTGTATATGACGAATTCAGTGATTTATAAATATGTAGATCACATTTACCGAAGTTTATGAATGTACAGCTGACTTTACTGTATCGTAGGTTCAATATACGAAGACTAAATCAGTTTCTGAATTTGGTATAGCACCTATTGCAACATTGACACTATAATATCAATCATGACTACAAATCATATTGTTTTCCCCAAATGAGCATTATTTTCTAAGCTTTAAGCATGATGTGTGAGGGGCTGGAGAAATGGCTCAGTGGTTAAGAGCACTGGCTCCTCTTCCAAGGTCCTAAGTTCAATTCCTAGCACACAACCATCTATAATGGGATCCAGTGCCTTCTTCTGGTGTGCATGGAGACAACATAAATAAATATTTAAAAAAGAAGATGCTTGAGATATTGAGATGAATTTTTTAAAAGTCTAAATTCACACTGATACTGAATACATAGACAATTTTTCATAACTGTTCTTGTCCCTTGGGTCAGCAGTACAGTTTATAATCATCATAAAATTTCATTCCTAATTCCTTTCCATTTGCCAGAAGGAAAATATGGATGCTATTATCCAATTAAAATACTCCTGATGCTTTTAAGGTAGATGTTATGTGGTTTTCGGAGTTTCCCTGAAGATAATTAAAAAACAAAGGGCAGCTGGGTGACTTCAAAGTGTCTTTAAGTGCTCTGAGCCCGTAGGGATTCTCAGCTACCCTTTCCCCACCTGTCATAGTCTTATGTGCTCTGTGATGTCATCAAGGGGCAAAGAACATTTTAAAGGTTTGGGAGCACGTGACTAAAGGTACGACTTTCATTTAATAACTAACTGAGTATCAACTTGAGATAAATTCATGAATCTAGAGTTCATCCTCTCATTTGGATGTAGTGTTCCTTTCCTTGGGAGACAGAAAAAGTGTGTGTTTGGGGTGGATGTTCAAAAGGTGCTCATAAAGGTGTTTTCTCTGGGTGACTCACTAAAGAGCAACTTGGCAGGTGCCCACACCCCTAGGAGAGTTGACTCTATTAACAAGGCTACACTTTCTTGCTGAGAGATTAAATGGGTCAATGTGATTTGTATCCATTAAAAAAAGTGCAGAAACATCAAAACTGCACCCTGATTCATTGTGAAAGAATTATAAATAGAATTTAGGCTGACACTCCTTTTAATACACTCAACTTCTTTACTAGATCATAATCTTAAACCAGAACTGTGTTACAATCTAGTGGATTTTTTTCTCTCATTCATTAGAATGTCTTCTGTCTGGTATTGCTAATCAAACTCACAGGTAGGCAACCTTTCTATCACTTGCATCTATTTAAAAAAGCCTTTACTTTGGGCACACATGCATCCAGTTCTTTGGAAAGAAAACCTCACAAGTACATAGCTTGCAGATGTTTCCTTAGTAATATCATGAAAACACTATGGAACGTCTCACTCTGAGAAGACCCCCTATTTGGGCTCAAGGTTTCAAAGAATTGGGGGGCCTCCAAAGAGCACAGACTGTATCTGCAGTGGGAACTCAAGAATTGATGAGTGGATGGAGTGATGTTAGACAGCTACTTGATTACTTAGAAATAACACTCATTTGTAATGAGTGATACTGTTACAGAGAGCTGTGTGCCAATTCATAAAAATAAGCATTGTCATTGTTAGAAGTAAGTCACACGTATACTAACAGGGGTGCATGTGCGTGTGTGTGTGTGTGTGTGTGTGTGTGTGTGTGTGTGTGTGTGTGTGTGTATGGGTGAGAGAGAGAGAGAGGAGATACATGGCATTTTCTTTTAAAACTGGTCATTTTTTAAACTAAAGATATTTAATGGTAGGTTCCATATCATTAAAGATGATGAAGTAATAGGCCCTCTTCAATTAAAAACCATACTTTCTTTTTTTTTAAGGTAGGTGGGTTGATTACTTAAGTGATTCACCAACCTTGGCACCAGTTACTATTTTACGCTCTGGCAGAAGATGCTAACGTCTAAACAGCAGTTACTCCTGTCCTCCAAAGCCATGAGTTTTGATATATGGCCCCTCGTTATGAAATCTTACCTCTTTACGGCTTCATCCAGGTGAGTGTATGGCTCCTATGCTCTTGGACCTAGAGGAATGAAGCTTGGAGCAGGGGCCCTCGGGGGCTGACTTGCAGAATGGAGTCCCGGAGCCTCAGGGACCACTGTGCTCTGGGATCCCAGAGACTTCAGCCTGGATCTGGAGTTGTAGAATCTTTCATAAGAGAAACAGAGCTTCAGCTGTCGAGGGGACTAGCCAAACAGGTGACAAACCACTGTACTTCAAAGACAGGAAGTCTCTTCAAACGTTAAATTGTAAGGACACAAAATAACCTACGTTAAAAAAAAAAAAACACCAGGGAGGCAGTAATTCAGCAGCATGTTTGTTCTAGTTTAATGAAGCATGTTGAGTGGGTATTAACTGGTCATGGCCAACCCTCCTCTAAGTAGATGGCAGCCTTTTATGCTGGAAACCCACATTTTCGAGATTTTTAAAAAAGATTACCTGAGTTCACATCAGATCGAAGTTACTGTGTAAAGACTCTGTCTGGGCACACTAGCCTGGTTTAAAATTACATTTCATCAGGAGGCTTAAGAAACAGTGAAAATGTTTTAAAAGTTTCTCTGAACACCAAACTCAGGGAAGGCAGAAACTGCATAGGGCAGCCTTGGGAAATGAGCAGAAAGTATGAGATTTAAACCAGCCTGTGGGAGTCCCCAGTGCACGGGATTCCCTAAGTGTTTTTCCAACTTGGAATACAAAGTCTAGATGGACTTCTCGTCAGTTCTTAACCTTAGGGCTGAGGATGTGGGGTCTGGGGCTTGTGTCAGTCCCTCCGAAACTCCTGAGAGTTTATTACATTAATTCACCAAGGATGAGGGAAGGCTGGGCGGAAGGTGGTGAAGGGCAGAAAACCGACATGTGCTGTTGGCTTATTGCAGGACCTCTGCACCCCAGTGTCTGGAAGAGTTACTGGACAGAAGCAGGGAGGAAACAGACGAGTGAAAGCCACTCTGACTTCAGAGTACACACTGGAAGGTGTCCTTCAGTGTTTACACTTTCCAAAGTGAAAACTTGAAAAAGGGGTGAGATTGGGAAATTCCTGGTAACCAAAAAGCCTAGCCCAAATTCCTTCCTTTTATCAAGTTAAGCCTCTCACTGCAAGGCCAAAGTAAGCTGCTTCCGGCTTACAAAGCAAATCAACTTATGTCTGATGTGTCACTCTAAACCCCAAGGTTCCTAAGGCTGCACCGGGGGTGAATTATGAATGGAATTAACTCTCTTGACTTGGAATTTCCTCACTTTTACTGGTCTTTAAACTAGACTTTTCATACATAATCGATGGAACCAACCCATGGAATGACCCTTTCCACAAAACACTCCCTTCGGAGTGATTTTGCAGTTAACGAAACTCAAATTCGAACTTCTACTGTGGAAAATGAAGTTTTCCCCTGCAGCTTTAAAACCGCTCTGGAAAAGTGATGATCTGGCCACGAGATTTCTGTCAGAAACTGAAGCTGAGTCTGTATTTTAAAATACAATTTACAGTGCCCAGTTACTTTCATAAACCAATCTGCTCCTCATATGTTTAGCCTAGTCACCTTAAAAATACATAACTTTGGTATTTGGTTATTGAGTTTTGAAGTTGCCGGGTAAAATCATTTAGAGACTCATAAACACAGAACACAGGAAAATCCCTCTGTGCAAAGGGACCATAACAAGATCATGCAAGGAATAACTGATAGATTTCATGATTTAACCTCAGCTATTAGCCATTTTATACCTTAATATACAGTCTCCTGTACAAAACTTGCACTGTCTTAACATTTTCCTACAGTTTGTCATGTCCAAATTGATTTCAATAAAAGTCCAGGGACATAAAAAGTGAGCCCAGGGTCAATGCCACGTTCTAGAAAGAGATATGAACTTGGGTTGTTTTTTACTCTAAGGCACGTGTTCAAATCCAGTTCGTGGCTATCAAGAAAAGATTAACACCAGCATTTACTGTCTTTTTTTTAATGTGCAAAAGATAAAATATAATAAAATATTTTTCTCTGACAGCAGATATAGTTAAACATTTGGAGGATTTAAGAGAAAAACCAGTTCATATTGATTTTAAAGTTGACTTTTGAAAAATAATTACTTGACAATTTTTGGTCTCATTCCGTCAGTAGTAAAATGCTTTTAGCCAACTCCTTGCCTTTTCAAGTTCTAAAAATAAAAAGCGCTAAGAATTTTCTTAGTTTTCTCACAATGCGTTAAAAGGTTTTGATTATCTTAACAGATCTAATTACTTATATAACTTCATATCAATTATTGTATTTTTAGATATGAAAAACAGTCCCTGAATATTTTGCTTTTTGGAGGAGGTGATATGGTATGGGGAAATCATTTTTTACAGTATATTCTTACATTCATTTAGACTATTTGCATCATCAAGTTTCTTTACAGAAACATTTGACCTTAAAATTTAATATAGATTGCATTCACAGACTTGGACGTTCTCTCTCCATTAAATGTCTTGAATGGGGATTTATCAGTCTTCTTTAATAATAATAAAAAAGACTGACTACAGCAATCCTATGTCTGTCTGGAGAGAGGTAAAATAGTGTCACATTTTAGTGTTTATGAATACACTTTTTAAATTGAACGGTGAATTAACTTTAATCCAAACTGTGAACAAAAACCAAATAACACAAATATAAAGCTCCCCTTTGAGCTTCATAAATGAAAGAAATTAAGTTTACAAATTTTAAATGAGAACTCTCAGCCTGATCCATTGAGCGGGAGAATCCTAGGCAGTAAAAATGTTGCCTCTGTATCTTAGCAGGCATATTTGCCCTACTTTGTAAACAGACAGCAGCGACCCAGGACATTCACAGTTGCTGTCTGCAGAGCCACCTGCCCCATCCCTAAAGGCAGACAGACACATTGCCTCAAAGAGGAACTGTGTTATTTATATCCATCCCCTTAAATTCTGTTTGTACTGGCCCTCAAAGCCTTTGATAGCAAAGCCCAAACCACATTTAAGTTGACTCGTTTGCTTTTTTAAACCTGATGTCCTGACCTATTTAAAATTTAACACCATATTTCGCAGATGACAGGAAATATTGTCATTTAAAAATAGTTAAACACCTTTTTCTCTTATAGCAAGAAGTGTGTAAGACCAGGGTCAGTCATGTCCTCTGCAAACTGCTCTGGAGCTAGAGTTAATACAGGATCTCTGCTTATCTAGACAGGTTTAGGGATCCCATTTGTCCTTGAACACTAACCTTGCCACTTCCTAAGCAACTGCCCTTGCCATCTGGAAGGTTACAACTACAAGCTGTCTTCATTCTAATAAACCCTGTAAGCGTCTACGGGAACCCTTAGGAACCCGCGTGATGGCTTTAACTCACCACTTCCAGGCTTTAGTCGGAGTTAACTAAAAACACATACTTGCTGGAAAAATGTCTGATTCTTACATGCAGCCTTGGACCTTGGACATCCCTAAGGATAAATAATGCCACGAAACACATCACTGCCCACTCATTTCGCATTTCACTAACTTCCAATTAACACACAGACACACTCTCTTCAGAGGCAGCATTGCCATTATTTGGGGACTGCAGAAACAGAGGTGACATGTTGATTCTCTGTGGCTAAAAAGCACTGAGCATTCACTGGGCACTGCGACCAGTATCTTTCTTCTTAGACGACACAGATATACATAACTTTTTAGACCTCGCCCCCGTCTCTTTACAAACCTGCGCATGGCGCTGCGGGGAGGGGAGACCTGGGTGGAAGCCACTTCACTCCTGAAAAGCAAGGGCTTTGCGCTCCAGTCTTTTCCGGCCCATCAGAGTCCACTCGGAGCAGCTTGGAGAGAAGGTGTACTTTTTCTCAGGCGGAGCCTCCAAGACGGGCTTTGAGGAAACCCTTCCTTCTCCGTGGGCCCGGTCCATACCTGTCCCGGGTAGCAGGGAAACCCGGTGCAGCTGCCCTCCTGAGCCTGAGCAGCCACCTGGAGCCAGACCGATGGCCCAGCACTGCTGGGAGGCGGGGAGAGGGGGACCCCAGGGCTGAGGGTCATTCCGCGCTCCTGGAACAGGGCTAGGAGTTGGCGGTTGCACTTGTCCCCAGCGGGAACGGACTTGACCCCCCGCCAGGCAAGGACCTAGGCCTCGCGGCTGGCTTCTTCGGCCTCGCCTTGGGTGAACTGTCACTGCGGGAGTTCTGGCCTAACCCCCCAGCCCCCACCTCATTGCTCTCCAAGGTTTAGCGTCTTGGTGGACAGCGCATTCCATTACCAGGCTCCGGATCTGAAAAAGAGGGGACCGAGCGCTGCTTGCGGCAAAGCTCGACCTACACTTCATTTTCTTCCGATTTGGAAAAAAATGTCACAAGAGTGGGTGGGGGGGGACTCTCGCACTGTAAATATGATTTGGAGGGGGCGAGGCGAGGCGCGCAAGGCCCCGGGCGGCGTGGGCACCCTGCCGGAGATTCCCGGTCTCGCAGCGCGCCCTAGTGGACACCCTGGCCTGCGCCGTCACCCCCCGGACGCTATCTGGGTCTCCCAGAGCGCCTTACAATCTGCAATATATTATTTCTTGCAAAGTATTGACAATGTGCGAGACTCCAGTAACCCCGGAGCTCTTGTCTGTAATCAGCACATTTATTCACAAGGGGGTGGGGTCCGGATTAAATCCCCATGACCCTGATTAGGTTACAGTGTCATTTTTCCCCTGGATCCTTTTTTAAACCCACTCCACACTGCTTCTCTGTCTATTACATGCTAATTTAATTTTACTGTGGACGATATTTTCAGCATTTGCTGAGGACAGTAAATTTTGTAGTTTATGTTATTTCACTTTTTATGACTTTTTAACACTTAATAAAATTTTATTAGAGCACTTTTGTGTTTACAAGGCCACAAAACTCTTGGCAGGTTGTCAGAAGTCCTTTTTATTATGATCCTACTGATATACTGCGAGTAATGAAATAATCATGTCCAGAAATGTATCAAAGGCCAGAGGGATTATCCCACTTAATAGCTCCACAGATGCGCCCAGAAGAATGCGGACTGCGGCGGGCCAGGCTGGGAGGCGGCAGGAAGAAGAAGGCTGTCCCCCACTCCTTTCTTTACCGTTTCTGTTGCTTTCCTAAAAGACTACATTCGGGGTCATGTGACTTTCCGCGGTCTCAATAAAAAAAGAAAGAATCTATTCCATTGCAAAATGTGCTTTTCTTTTTATTCTCCTTGTGTGGGCTTTAAGGCCGTTCTAGTGGTAGTGGAGCTGGCTCAGCCGATCCCTGTCAGTCACTTTCCTCTCCGTACTAAGTGTGCTTTCGTGCCATTTAAACAGCCGGTGGTGACATTGGTGTTGAGCATGCAGCTTCTCCAGCTCACCCTGAAGGCTTTAAGAGGGACCCGGGAGGGCACGAGTTGTTCTAAGGTCTGTACCCTCCTGCAAACAACAGCGTTCGCTGTTGCTGTTTGGTTTTATTTTGTTTTGCAAAGCAGAGAACTCTGCCTTCTCTGCTTGACAGAGAGTCACAGTGTTGTCTTTATTTAGTTTTTATTTTTTAATCTTTGAGGGGTTAAGACTTGCAATGAGGAGGACTGAGATATTGCAGCTTTTATTCCCTTTTAAAAAGCCCATCTTCTACTTCTTTTAAATAGATGCCTGTTCGTTCGACACACCAGTGTTGAGGTCAGTCTTGCTACAAAAGAAGGCTGGTGCCCTTCCTGACTCTGGAAGCAAGGTGGGTGGCTTTGTTGTTTTAATTAAATTTTCTGTCTCTAGCTTCAGATTTCTCTTTCTCCTATTTCCTAAATTGAGTGCCAAAGTGATAAAAGAGATGAGAATTGGACTCATAAACGGGGTGATTTTGAAATGGCCATTGCTATGCCCATAACACATGTTCTTGTAGACTTTGGCTTTGAAGGACTTTGGCAATGGTTTCCAAAAGTGTGTGTGTGTGTGTGTGTGTGTTTCCAACACACTGAGTTGGGGTCTTGTGTCCTGCCATTATTTAACATGACCCCTAGGAAATGTACATCTCTCCCTGGATTGCCTCCATCGCCCACTGTATGTAACCCTCCTCTCTAGATGAGTCTGCCCACAAGGTCTCTTTGATTTCAGCTTCAAGGGAGCAACCTTAGCTTTTGTGCGTCATTTGTTAACCATGAACAAAACTTAGTACTTGATCTAGTAGCCTACTGTACGTGTGTCTCTGATGGTCTAGGCTCTGAAAGGAGCTCCATGGAGGATATGTTCACCCTTAAAGAAACTGATCCACTCAAACTGTTCCCACAACCATCTTAACTTTTTATAGATGTTTTGGACTTGCAAGTGTGTCAGGCTTTTTCCCCTCTTTGCATGGTTTCCCTAGCAGTGGAAGGACCCAGAGAGAAAGTGGTGTTAGGTTCGGAGGAAATCTTCTCCATTCTGGTTATAACTGATGGTTTATGTTTGCTGCCTCTTATTGTTGAAGATGGGGGAAAGGGATCAGACTGAGTCACTCCAAATTTCACAGGGCTTTAAGTAAGGGGATCAATGCCTGTGTGTGAGAACCAAGGGGAAACTATTCATTTTCATTCTGTATAACAATTCAGGAAGCTTGTGCCTAGCACAATTTAAATAATACTTCAAAGGCTGTAACAGATTTCAAGTTAAAAGTTGGCTTCATTAGATTACAAAGTAAATGTCTTTGTGGTAGACATATTTTATACCTTGGAGTTTTGTAACTCTTATTTCAAAGAAGTGGCAGAGAGCAAGCTGGTAGCTGGGTGTTGGATGCATGGCTGTCAAGGGCTGCTTCCTAGACTGTCCTGGTGGAGGCAGGTATGGTCACTAGGCAGTACCAGGGGCTGGACAGGCCTCACAGTGGACCTGATTCTCCTAAGGGTGGGTAGTGCATTATTCAGGGGACAGAACTTACAGAATATATCAGGAAGGGACTTGATGTTCCTATGGATACTAATAAGGCTCCTGCTGACCATTCTGAGTCATTCAGTACCATATTTCAGCTGATCTCTTCCCCTCTCTCTTTGAAATAAGAATTACAAAACTCCAATGTATAAAAGATATACCACACACCCCAGAGCACCCCATATTACCATCTGCTGCTCAGTACACAGTGTTATGTGTGTTATTATGATATTAGAATGGTTTACAGGAGGTGGTCCAGCTAGCCCACCAATGGCTGTCTACAAAGAGAGGTCCAAGAATCCAGTAGTTGGTCAGTCTGTCAGTCCACGAGGCTGAATGTCACAGCTGGTCTTCAGTGTATGCCAGAATCTCAAAGAAGTAGGCTCTAATGCCAGCGAAGGAATGGACTTGCCACCAAGAGTGAGAGCAAGCAAGCAAAGAACAAGCTTCCTTCTTCCATGTCCTTTACATGGGCTGCCAGCAGCAGGTATGGCCCTTATTAATGGTGGATCTTCCAGCCTCCAAGATCTGGATTAAAAGTAGGTCTTCCTACTTCAAATGATGTAATTAATAATAAAATCCTTCACCAATGTACCCAGCCACTTAGGTTTTAGTTAATTCCAGATGTGCTCAGGTTGACAACCAAGAATGGCCATCACAGGTCCCATTCCTGGACAGGTTGTGTTCAGCTGCTCTCTTCCTTTTCGGTGTGTTTCTCTGTGGTCTCGATTACCAATGCCATAGTTGTAGAGTTGTTGAGAGAATAGAGAGCCCAAAGTTTGTTTCTTTGTTTGAGTCTTTATTCCATGTGGTGTGGTGCTTTCTGCATGAATGCCAGGTGATTGACAAGACAATCTAATCTGCCACACACCTCAGAGCACGCCACATTGCCATCTGCTGCTCAGTACACAGCTTTGCCAAAGCCTTTGCATACATGGCTTCATGGCTTCTTCACTTTAGCTTTCACACAGGACGTTATCACAACTCCTTTTTAATGGGGATATGAGGCTCAGAGAAGTCAAACGACTTGCTTAAGGTCACACAGCTGATAAATGACCATCAGGGAATTTAACCCAGGTCTGTGGAAGTAGAATGCAGTTAGCAGTTGCCCTGTAATGTGTCCCTAGATCCCCTAGTGGACTTGGCCGCTTCTAAGTATTATATAAACTATAGAGAAATAGAAATGATGAGACTGGAACTCAGGTCCACTATCTTTGAATCAGCTTGAATTTCTACCAGGGAATAGAGCACAGGGCATGGACAGAAGGTGCAGGCCCCGGGGGGGCCTCACCTGTCCGGGGGGGCCTCGCCTGCTGGGGGGGCCTCGCCTGCCCTGGGGGCCTCGTCTGCTGGGGGGCCTCGCCTGCTGGGGGGGCTCGCCTGCCCCGGGAGGGGGGGGGGGCTCGCCTGCTCCGGGCCTCGCCTCAGCTCATTCTACTGCTATCCACAATGTTCAGAAGGATCCAGAGAAATGAGAAGTCTGTTTTCCTTCTTTTGGATTCACTATAGTTTTCAAAACTGTAATGAAGAGATTTACCATTAAAGACCAAGAAACCAGATCTCATGCGGGTGGGTGGCCGAGCAGCTTTTCACTTTGACCTAGGGTTCTTGAGAAACTTTAGAGGTGATCATTCTGCCAAGACACTTGGTGAGATTCTGACCGGTTCAGGGAATGAAAAACGGCCCGAGACGAAAAGGGAAGCCTCAAAACGTGTGCAAGTCTATTAGTGAGCGAACAAAGTCACATGTGAGGGCCCTGACTGAAATACACGCTAGCTGTGCACCCCTGAAATAAAAGCGCATAGAACCCCCAAAGGGGAAGCTAAGCAGAAGTAGCTCATGAGTTTTTCCAGGGATTGTTCAACACTCTCTGAATAAAGAATTCATCCAGTGATGAATTTTGTTGAGTGGAAGATGCAATGGAGAAAACCCATAACACCAGCATGCTGTATCCTGAGCTTTCTGTGGGAAAAGAAGGGGTGTGGTCCGGGGCCTGTGGTCCACAGTGATCCTCTGCGATGGTCCAGATCATCAGAAGTCACCTTTAGCTTGTCTGTTGACAGGGAGGGAGGAAATGGCGGTATTCCCATGTCTTGTCATGTCCACACGAGGTCTGTGCTACCTGAAGGAATCTGAAAGCAGCTGACCCTGATCTCAAGCCAGGGAAACAGCAGGCTTTGGTGGCTTCACAAGAGAAGGAAGCTGGGTTTGTCACTTTTCTGTTGCATGTGACTGGGAACACTGAATGCAGCTTTTCTATCTCAGAGCTTTCTTTCTGAGAGAGAAAAATAACTAGGCTTTCAGCTCATAATTATGAGGTTTGGGAAATTGAGAATATATTTAAAGCTGGTTTTGGACCCTTCATAATGAAGCCCCAAAGAAAGCATATTCAAAAACAGCGAGAAACCTAGTGTCTTGATAAATATGAGGAAACTAAAGATGCTATGCCAATGCTATAAGTCAGAGTCAGCAAGATAAAAGCCACAGGGCTACATACATTAAAGTCAAGGTTGGAAATCTTTAGAAAGAGCAGGAAGGGAGCAGATACTCAACTCACATAGCAACAGATAGCTTAAGTTATCACATCTTTTCAGGCTTTTCCTGAGCCATTATCTTCAAACTGGACTTCTCTTTCCTTCTGCATCGACAAACTCGACAAGTCAAACTTTATTGCTTTAACAGGTTTTGAATGACAAGAGCATCTCTTCAAAATAGGTTTGAGTACTTTTTGATTATCAGATGGAAAGGATGCGAGATTTTCCCTTTTTATGTGTCTTTTAAACCAACTGCCCTGATGTAAATAAAATATTTTTTAAAGAAAGGACCTTTTTAGGCTAAGATAAAATATTTCTTAAGCCATCAAAGCCATGACCCACTGCTAAAAGGATGCTAAGGGTGAAATGATACCTCAACTCTCACTAAGGCAGGTGGACTGCAGATCAGACTGCACTCCTAAATGTTTCAGCATCAGTAAGGCCAACAAGTTAAACCATGCCCAACAAGGTAACCAGCAGAGCCAGCTCCCAGGACAGGAAGCCCGGGAATCCTGTTGCTAGGAGACGCTTGTCTTTGTCCAGCAGCAGGAAGATGTCCTTGAGCATGACTTCCCCTGCGGTTGGCTTTGGACGAGCTGTGAATCAGACTGTCATTGTTAGTGCCACCCTCTCATCAGCACCAGCTAGTCCACCGCGGGGCAATGCTGGGTCCTGGTCTCTTGGCAGGTTTCTCACACACACACTGTGTTTTGCTTCTTGAGCCAGTATTTTATACATCTATGAGAATATGAATAGAGTAAGTTTATACCTGAGAGAATGTTATGAAATAAAATCACATTTTAGATTGTGTGAAAGAGTGTACAAGGGCTGTGAGGAGGGAGTTAATTAATGGTAATTCAAAGGACTTCACAGGGGGAGGGCCCCAGAGAAGGATGGTTCTTTCCCAGCGAACACTACCCAGAGGTTCTCCTGGAAGGCACTGAATGCCCATGAATTTGGTTTCTGCTCAGAAAAATGTCCCCAGCCTCTCACAGTGCCTGGCAAAGAGCTCTTACTTGGGTTCAGGAGCTGCAGGGTTCATGAGAAAAGGTTCTGGGTGGCGTGCGATGAGGATGTGGGATTGTAGCTGGGATTTGGGGAAAGTGAGAGGCTAGTGAGGTCAGATACTGTGTTGTACTTCAGGGTATCAGAAAAGGATACAAAATAAGGTGGATCATGCAAGGTGAGAACCAATTGTGACCACTCCTCAAAACCAGCCAGAAAGTGGCTTTACAAAGGGTGGAGCTGCTACGAGACCAAGTCTAGAAAAGATCAGAGCCTTAGGATCCTCACACAAATCCCCTTTCAAATGCTCACCTCCCAAATACGTGCGGCTCATTACATGTCAGTTATAACTTCATCCAGCTGCTCAAAATACACGATCTCACTAGAGATCAGTATTTGATGTTTCATGAGTGTTGGAGTGATGCAGGATGGTGGTTCTGTGGGGTGGGAGACCTCTAGGACATCATCCTACCCATCCAGGAATTCCTTTTGCACAGCAAACAACTGGACAAAGAAAAGCTAGCTGACTGGTGATTTACAGAAAACGTCCAGTTTGGCTGGAGTTTTTTTTTATTATTATTTGATTCCTTCCTCCCACTATTCTGGCAAAATTAACTCATTGTTCCAAGCATCCAGTTTTACCTGGCAGCACTTTGGAGACAGGGCCCCTATTCAATGTTCCTTTTGTTCCCAAGCCTCTGTCAACTGTTCTGGAAGATTCGGCAGTCTCTGGGTCCCCTCCAGGGAGCCTTGCTGGCTCTGACAGTCATCCTACTGAGGAACATTGGCTTGCAGCACAGGTCTAGACTGCGTGTAATATCAGTATGAAGCCATTGACTATATGACACACAGGCACAGATGTAAACTAACAAAGGGAGTCAGGAAGCCTATGGGGGACGACAGTTTGGAGGATGGGGCATCTCCTCTGGTGATTTGTACAAGTGACTGGAAACAAGAAGACTCTTCTTAAAAGTGGATGAGTGTAGAAGCACCACTCCCTCCCCGCCCAGCCTTGTCTGAGTTGTAAACTCCAGGTTCCACCAGAATACTGGTACCAGTCATAATTTTGAACAGGTTTCAGGGCCTGGGAAACCTCAATGTCTTTAAAGGCCTTGCTATGTAGCTTGAATCACCAAGACAGCATCCATTCCAGGATCATGAAGAGACAGTGACAACCATGGAGTTTGTCTTGGGACATCTCTCCCTGGGTTGAGGCTGTGTACCTCCTTGAATGTGCTCAGCTCAAGGATCATGTTCTAAGTGGGTACCATGCTAGATTATCAGACCTGAGAAACACTTGTCCCCTCAAGCACCTTCTACCTGTCCATCCATGATCCTATTCATCTAGCTTTTTATCCATCCATCCACCCATGTTCCCATCCATCCATCCATCCATCCACTCATCCATCACTTCAACACATGTCCTATACCGGCTGTACTCGAAGGAATGTGGGTACTAACCACACTTGTTTTCTTGGTTACTTTATTCCAAAACTTAGCTCAGGCCTGGCATAGGATAACCATGGAAGGAACCTCCACTCAGTAAATGAATGAACAGTGATCAAATAAATCCCTACTGTGTGCTGCAGCAGGCAGCAGTGACCCAATGCAGCTCCTGTTTTTGCTTCCATGTTCAGAAATATGTTCCAGGATGGCTCTGTACTGAGCAAAAAAAAAAAAAGCAGACATTGACATTTCTGATGATATATGTATGTTTGTTTGTGTGTACATATGTATGTATATTCAGTCGCCTTATTATTTCACAATGTGATGTATTAGATAGAAGAAATGCTCAGATCCCTTTGGAGGGATGTGGGAACACCAGCAAAAAGCCCCTTTTGCATCTGGAGCGTCTGATTTGCCTTCCCAAAGTGAATGTCACCTCCAAACACTAATAGGTCTAAGAGACTCAGGGGACACTGGTCTTAATGCGCTGCTTCCTACTGGTCTTGTTAGCTGCTAAAGCCATCTGTAAGGAGTTATTGTATTTGGCTTTCTGAAGCCATGTTTCTTAAGCACGGACATTTAATTAGTGCTTGTTAGGGTGTTTCCAATGCTTTGGCTGCATCGCTCACCCCTGCTGTTCCTTCCTGGTCAGCATATTTTTCTGGAAGTGTTGTTTCCAGGACCTTGCATTCAAGGCTTCTGTTTGGAGACTTGTTGCATGTGTCCACATGAAGAAACAACTGGAGGGACCAACCACAGTGTCCAGCCAGCTGACGGGAAAGACCTTATGTCAACAACGGCTTTTTCGAGAGGCCTCTGGTTATGATATTTCTGAGGGAAAGCTGAGACCTCAAAATGGGTTTGGAGCTTAACCCATAGTGTTATACATCGAGGCCCTACACAAGGATGTCAAAAAGGAGATGTACTTGAAATATTAAGAACTCTCTAAAAACTTCATTTGAAAGAATATGCCTAAAAGAACACGTGTTTTAGTCACTCAAAAAGGTGTTGGTCGAAACTGAGAAACAGTTCACAGACACTGAAAAAATTCACCAACTCTCACTAACACACCAAATACAGTTCTATTTTGACAAATATCTAAACTATCTAACTTTATAAAATTATTAAAATTTCAAACGGTTTCACACAATGAGACACATGTACTGAGTTTATTCCAGATTCCTAATGTACATTTAGACTAGACTGTCTTGATATTTTTGCTAGTTTATGAATCACAAACACATGTCAAATCCAAAAGAAAAGCATTTCAAAAATATTTGCAAAAAATGAAGGAATGAAGGAATGTATACCCAGATAGGAACATATATGCATCCATACATCTCTCGGTGTATTTAAAGATGTATATTCATTTGTTCACATATATACATAAATATATTACTGAGAGAGCTTTTCAGTAAACATTGCGAATGTTTTATAACATTCACAGTGAAAGAAAAATTGCTCCAGGATGGTTATTGTTTTAATCACAACTAAAACAGATTTCCTTTATACTTGAGTCCTAATAACTTTCTTTATGATAATCCCTGATTAAGAAGGAAGAACAATTAAGGTAGTAAAGGAGTTAATCGAATGATGAAGTCTCCATATTACACAAGTAAGGGTGTTTCTATTGGAACCCTGCTTGCCTCCATAATCTAAACACTTAAGTGTATTAAAGGCTTCAGTGATGGATCTATGTTGGCCCTGGGTGTCAAAATAGTTCCTGCTGAGCTCTCAACCACCAACAAGCTTTTGCTTGTGAGGAGGAGTGAGGAAGAGATGGGAGGATTGAGGGGAAGGAACTGGGTTGCAACTCTTAACATCAGAAGTCTTTATCAGTTGCAGTAACTCTTTGTCACACTGATGGTTTGTGATACTGCTGTTGATCGGTCTATCATTTCTTCGACTCACTGTTCAGTTGTAAATGTCTCCGGCCCATCTGCGGTCTTATCCACCCGGCAGACATCTGGTTGTCAGTTATAATTGCATCCCTGCTTCCAGCGTTCTTGTCAGATACCCTTGATCCCCTTTGAACACACTGCTCTGACGTACCAAGACTTCAGGCCATTGATGTGAGAGACAGAGTCAGTTCCTGGCTTTGGCATACTTGGGAAAGATTTATGAAATGAAGAGGGGTCCCCATTCTGCTGGAGGGGTGGCTGTTTTCGTCAGCACTCTGCTTAATGGTACAGACATTTCCTCTGAAGCTTGTAGAAGTCACCCTTTGAACACGGGAGAGGAAGAGTGCATACAAAAATTATTTTCATGGTGTTGCCATGTTTACTGTTTCCTGTTGTCTTTGCCTGAAAGTGTCCAAACCAAAAATAATGTTGAGGGGAAGGTCATTTGAACCAGGGATGAAAGGAGTGGGGGGTTTTGTCTTCCATGCAGGTTCCTGTGTTCTCTTTGATTTAAGCACTGTAGACCCTGGACAGGATATGATACCAATTAAAAACATGAAACTTAATTTGGGGACTAAATAATCCCAGAATCTCTCTTCTAGCGCATGACTGGGGGGCATTTGACATGACATTTATTTTTCAGCTGCAATCTTAAATGTATTGGGTTGTCTTTGTTTGAGGTACACATAGCAACAAACACTGGCACATGCAGAAGCCTAGCAGGGTCTCAAATTATAAAGCTATAATAAGGAATATATTTCACATGATGACTGACAGCTCAAGCCTGAAACTTAGGGACACTCACCCCATGAATTCCAGACCAACCCTACGTGGTTGGAGGCAGATACTGTTTTAAGATTTGAATTTCAAAACAAATCCACTAATTTCATCTTAAAATGTAAAACAGGAAAAATGAATGCTAACTGCTTCTTCTTTGCTTTAAATTACATCTCTCAAGAGAAAGCTTTAATGTTAACTGAAAATCAACTATAGATAGTATCACAAAATAACACATTCATGCTCAAAGAGATGAAAAACAATATATTAGATAACATTTAAATTATAAAGTTACATGCTAGTGTTCAATTTGAATGCCAAGAATAAAAACAAAGGCTTGCAAATATAGGCAGTTCGGTCAACCTCCCATCTTTTTAGTTGACACTACGTTTGACTCCAGCTAATGATTCTGTGAAAAAGGTATCAGTGTTTCCAGGTCAGCCCCTGGTGGTCTATAGCACACATTACATAACCTGCTGGTGGGTCCAGCAGGGCTATTTCTCATCTGCAGACGGTAGCCTTTTATAATTCCGTCTGGACATGGAAGAAAGGAGTTTTTACTTTAACCTGTTTATTAGACACTTGAAAACAGTGAAAATGTTTATAGAAAGAAGTCAAATTAAATTTTGTGGGACACTTTAGTAAGTTTATAGGTTCAAAGTTGATCCTACCACACAATACTAAACTCAAGTCATTATGTTTGGAACAAACAAATCACCCGTGACTTCTTCTCTTTGTGGACAATTAGCACATGTTTGCAGCTTTTCTAGCCTGGACTGGCCATCGCATTTCCTGTATGTAGTTGGTGCCCCCTCTATCTCCAAGGAGTCTGGGTGAGCATGCAACCCTGCAGAAAAATCAGAATCTCCACACTTAAAAAGAGCCACAACAGCATTTGGAATCACCGAAAATAAGAACAGAGGAAGAGGAGGGAAGGACTTTCTTCCATTTCCCCACTTAAAAAAGAAATGAAGGGGCAGGGGCGGGAGACTCCAAGGTGAAAATGGAATATGGGTTTGCTTTTCATTTTTAGACGATGTTCCAAACAAAACAAAGCAAAAGCTCTGCCAAATCTTTGACATTTCTCAACTCAAATTGGGAAGCAGTGGACATTGAATTGAACGAAGTCATCAAGGCCAAACTCAGCCACTGTGGTGAGCCTTAGAGGCATTCCCGGGGCTTTTGGCCGAGGTTTACATTCACTCAGTGCGAGCAGTCATTCTTGAATGGTGCTTCAAGTCGTTTCCTTACACATACACGGCGATTCTTTCTTCATTTTGCACACACACACACACACACACACCAACCCACACAGACGCATCCTGTACATTTAAACAAAAAACAAGTCCCTTGAAGGCACCGCCTAACAGCATGCTAAAAAGCAGCATGAATTTGAGATTGGAGACTAGAATCCTCTCAGTAACAGAGCTGGCAGGCACGGTGAGCTAACTGGTTCCTAAGCCACCATTTTATTGTGTGCGAGCGGACAGAAAATGGTGATGCTGCGTTTGTTGTATGAGGGTTCCTAAGCATGCGTTTCGCTTCTCATCACAGAGCCAGTTTGTACACCAGCAGGAGAGCCAAATTTCTCAGGCTAGGGGACGGCTCAAACAAAGCACACACACACAGTCCTTCCACCCAAAGCTTAGCAGATGTGTGGGCAAAATTTGAAGATGTTAGGTAAGAGGAGAGCAAAATTTCTATGGGATTTTTTTTAATGCAACAGAACTGACGTTTCAGTGAGATATGGGACTCCACGATGATACCAAATGAGTATGTCATTAATAGATCTTCCTGCCTCACAGTTCATACTCTACCTTAAGAAAAGCATCTGAGACAGGGAAGCACTGAGGACAGGAGTATGTCACTTGTAAATAAGTGCTATTTCCCGATCATTGGTAAGCTAGCTCAGGTAAACTCATCCTACATTTGTTTGCACAAGTGAATCAAGGCTTTAATTTAAAACAAAATATTACTACCTTTTGTTTGTGTCTTGGTTAATTTCTTAAAAATGCAATGACTAAACAATGCCCCTTTGCTAAATGCATTTGGCTCAGATTAGCTGCTTGTTTCACAACCAAAGTTAAGATGGTCTCAGACTCCCTGGAACTGGATCTTGAATTGAAGAGAGGAACTTGGCTGGAAGAAGAATTGATCCTCTAGTAATGACAGCTGATTACCACTCCCTTTTGTTTAAAGAAAAGCATTTTCTTCCCTATGAGTTTTAGGCTTTTAAGATGGGGAAGAAAAAAAACAAAACTAGAGCAGAGTATTCTAATTTTTTCTTTTTGATTGCAGGTGGCAAGCATTTGAGACTATAAAGCTGATAGTGTTGTGAAAAGCAGACTTGCTGAAACACTGTTTATGGCACACACAATACTCTTTTCTGCTACTTGGTGTGCAGAGTTGTAAATGGGAAAATGTGTGAGCTATCAGATCTAGCAGTAATAGGAGTCTTGAAGCAAGGTTTATTATACCAATACCTGAAAAGCCCTACTATTTTTATCTCAGTGTGTTAAATTTTGGTGTTTGCAATAGTATTTTAGCTCTGGAGCTATTTATTGGAAGCATCTTTGAAAAAAAAAAAAGGAAACGGACAGATGTCCATAAACAAGGGGCGCCACCTGGTGGTAAAGGAGAGATTTTAAAAATATTGATTTTGGGATATTGCTTCAAAGGCAAACAGATGGAAGGCAATTTGTGTGTGTGTGTGTGTGTGTGTGTGTGTAAGGAAAGTCATTATTCCTAGAATTTGGATTCCAACATTTTTCTAGTTCTCCAGCTAATAGCATTTGATTTTTTTTTACTTCATATTCAATCCTTCCAAATTTACATTGCAAATATTTTATTCTCCATACACACATCTGAACAGATTCCAAAACATAACCCTAAGACATATTAAGAACAATAGGAAGTAAAGTGCCAAATCTTCTAGGCACCTTGTTTTACTGTTGAATGGCATCCCAGACAAATTTAAACAAAGGAAGCATCCGCGGCAACACAGGGTTGTTCTCAGGGTGGCTTTGTGGCTCACCTGGTCAGAAAGCTGTGACAGGGACATGGCACAAGCTCAGCCACTGCAGGGAAGAAATGTCTTTGGAGCCATGACAAAGAAGCAGGAAAATGTTCATTTGAAAATGTCAGCTGTAGCTGAGGCGTTGAAGAATTTAAATCTATGTATTGTGACTCTCCCACCTTTTCAAACTCTAAAATTAGGCCAGGAATTACATATATCAGATGCTATGCAAAATGTAAAATAGCTTTGCCATTTATGGCTCTCCACGTAAGGTGTAGATTAAATCTTCAGCCTCCAATAAAATTGTATTTCTGTAATAAAACTGCTGCACCTTGACTCGTGACTACATTGAATTCCAAATTAAACACCCCATTTACTGTACTGTAACAAGAAAAAGGGTTTGCTACACTGAACAATATTACAGATAGGGAAAATGTCTTCCATTTCACTTTACCACCTACACAGCATTCACCAAGATCGGTTCCTTCCCCACCCTTCTTAAGAACTACAAAATGCAGGGGAAAAGGAAATGTGTGTGCTTTGTCTTTCTTTACTAAAATTTATATTCCTCCCTAAATTATCTAAATCAGCCTAAGTGGTGAGGCCTAAAAAAAAGTCAATCAAGTAGTGTATTTACTGCAAAATGTCCTACCACATTCCCCAGATAACTCAGGCTTCTAAGCAGGAACATCTGGTGTGCTAAAGGCTAGGTACATTTCTTTATGCATTATATATAATGCAGGCACTTTCCTATAACATACAAGCGCCATTCACTCTGCGGCACATATAAGACTGCAGAATCCATCACCGCTTCAGACTCAGGAATTACGGTCTAGTTAATCTCACTCAACATTTATTTCAAAGACTAAAACTGGATGTTTATTTTCGACAGCCCAATAGGTCAATTTTTCTTGCCACATCCTTTGACCTAGCCAGCACTGACCTCTGACGTTTGTAGAGTGGCATCATTAGAAAGGGAAACTGCAGAAGGTAAGAACTGAGAGCCAGGGATACTGAGGCTGCATCCATCTGAAGGGCGGTCATCAGGTCATGCAATGGAGGGTCTACTTCTGGTCCTTCTTGCTCAGGAAAGCCACCCTCTAGTGGACTGAGACAGAAATGTCCTCTTTAGCTGTCACACACAGGTCTTCATTTCATAAATACAGTCTCTCGCCCCCTATCATAAGATGGCAGACATTATTAACCTTCAAGCAAGACACAGAGAGATGAATGTTGATCATGAAGGGATTTCTAATCAAGTTTAATGGTGTAGTACACAGAGGAAGTTGTGTTAGCAATTTCCATCCTGCTAAAAATGCTAATTGTTATGTTTCATTTGATAGGTGAAGGCAAGAACGGTCACAGATTTAATGGTTCAGATAGGAACTTGGTATGTAGAATTCTGATGTAAATATGAGGGAAAAGTTAGATTTCTTAATGTCTGACCTATCAAACAGGAATTTAGGACTTCAGACTTTGGAGAATTAAGACTCAGTGTCTGCTCAGATCATGGAAAAATAATTTCTGTAGGAAAGTATAAGCAAACTTAAAATTTCCTAACAAAGTGTCTCTACGGAGGGATGCAGAGGCCCCGAGCACTGTGGTGTCGAGCACTGACCTTTACACCACCTTCAGCTTTCCACGTTTCTTTAGTGACTCATTGACATTTTTTGCCAATATGCAAAGGAATCATGGGAAGAGCAATTGGAATTTTTAGCTCAGAATCAAGAGAAAGCGTATTTTTATTTCCTTGATTGCTCTCTCACTGTCTTATGAAGTCATTGGCTGCACCCTAGTGAAAGGAAGCATTACTGTTCCTACAGCCCTGCTTCTCCTCATGCAACATGAGCATGTCATGAACTTCGATTGTCTACATTGGCTTTTGGATGCTTTGGCTGGGGTTCTTATGGAGCAGATGCCTACACAGAGGTAGATGATGTTGAACATCTGAACAATGTCTTCAGTTTATGTTTGACATGAATTTGATGACTCTGAACTCTGTGACTCCACCTAAACTTGGTCTAGAAGGTCATGGTCTCACCCCATACTGACTTGGGAAGCATTCTAAGTGCAGATTGCTACTTGGGGGTGAGTCATGAGAAACCTCTTTGTATTCTTGTGTTGTACACATTTAGCCTAAGCTTAGAAAACATCTAAACACAGTTTATCAAAAACCATCCACTAGGGAGTCAAGCTCAGGTAGACAAGGGCTGTTTTTGACTGCATCATCCCAGGTTCCATATATGAATGGCTTTCGTCATCTGGTTTTAAAATAAACTTCTATAAAATGGATGCTGTATAGAGGAAATACAAATAAACAATTCCCAGTGCTAATAGGAGATATACTATCAGTGGCCAGCATTATTTTCCCATCAATAATGGTAATTATACTAATTAGTCCAGGCATTACACCTGTGCACAGCTCTTATCCCTATTTTGCAGATGAAGTAGCTGAGACACCAAAGGTTAACTGCTGGCCCAAAGCCATATCGCAACTCTGCTAACACCACAGTCTTCAAAACCACTTTGGCTGAACCACCAACACTCTCACTACCTTGGCAATGGAATGCTTTTGCCTTTCTCCAAAGAAGGAAAATTACTCATTTCTTATGTCACAGGAGATCAGTGTTGATGAACAGTGGAGCCAAGAGGTCACCTGTTATTGGTTTAAAATCCCAACATCCTTATATTCCTAATATTCCTAACACCATCTCCATTTTCTAGGTTAACATTACTCATGAGGGTCCATGTAGACCCTCTGAGCAGAGCCAAGAGACCCCCATATCAATCAGGACATAAAAGAGGGAGGGCAGACACTAGTATGTGCTGAATCTGAAAGGATAATTTGTGAGATAGGGTCTTCTTGTCCTCTTTTGTCACAGAAGTATGTGGGGGTCTCCTCCCCACACACCCAAATACTTCAGTGAAAACTGAAACTATGAATTAACAGGCAGTTTTTGCATGTATGTGTTCAGAGAGTAGTGTGGGGAATTTATCGCTTGGGATTAAAAAAAGAAGAAAAAAAAAAAAGCCAGCAACAACTAACTTGAAAACAGATGGCTGTGATACAGTCTGGTAAAAATGTAAACAGGAAAATGTCGCTGTTGACTTCTTTGTTGGAAGTCAATAAGAATTAGTTATTGTCTAGAGATGAATTACAGATTTTTAAGTCTGGCCATTAACAGCCTCTACAAAGTGAAACTAAATTTCTGACATGGGTGAGGAACTGGGGACTCCCAGGAACCCTCCTCATTAACATTCTTCTTGATGGATATAAAGGACTGAAGCTCTAGGAAAACATCATTTCTGCATTTTTTTTGTTTCTTTCATCATAATTTGATTTAGAAATATTATACCCCACGGATGAGTCCCTGATTGGGTTCATTTGGAAAGGGGCTTAAAATTTCTCTAGAGGTTAGAGAGCTAATGCTCTTTTAATTTCTTTCTTTTGTTGTCAGTTTTCCGGCATGTGTTACTCTAGACACATATACTAAGTATCTTTTTGGAATGCTAACTGGTGTTTGTATAAACTTGTTACATTTATTTGCCAAAGACTTTCTTTCTTGATTGTTACTTAGGGTCATTAAAGAACTTAGTGAATCCTTCATGTTTGCCTAGCCAGGTGCCAGGCTATTACAACTCAACCAGGAAGCAGACTCACTTGCTGCTGCTGTTCAACCCATACAGTGTCTCCCTCTGCTTAAGAGGAAAATGCACAGACAAGAGGGAGGAGGATGGATTCCTTGAGAAAGCAGCAAACTCTACAGAGGACATATTAGATCTGGTGTTAATTTAAGTATTGTCCTGGCTGCAGACACACCCAGGCTTTCTGCAATGACATCACGAGGAACTATGGAAATTTAAGCTTTCGGCCAGTACTTTGGGTCAGGTAGCTGTATGCTTTCAGCTGTTTTGGCAGCAGGGAGACAAAAGATGGGATCCAGCCATGATCTTGCAGTCTGAAGAGGTACCCTTCTTTTCAACACACATCAATCATAGAAATCATGGACTATATTCCTCCAGGGTAACATGCCTTGGGGAAGAGCAGTACCTTCTCAATATGTAATTCATTTACTTGCAAATACTTCTTAATGGATGGACACAGCGTATGTAGTATATCCTAGAAGCTCCCTGCCCCAGCATTTCTTCCATTTAACAATGCTTATTCACTAAGTTCTTATGAGGCTCTAGACACTGCCCTAGATGTCTCTTTGTGGGACATACAAACTGCTGGGGAAGGACAGCATCAAATGGATAAGTACCCAACTTACTCACTGATGAAAATGTGACAAGTGCTATTACAAACAACAAATGCTGTTTTCTCTTCTCAGCTTCTGTTCTTTCTTCTGGTGACAGCACCATGACTTTGTTTCCAAGGGCCACCTTTCGACATTGCACACAACTTTGATGCAGTTGTCAGTCAAGGCGCTCTATTCCTTGCTTGTGATACAAGCCACACCAGTAGTTTCACATTTTAAATATCTTGGAAGATTGGAGTTGATTTATTCTTGTCCCTTTCTCTCATTTTATCCCATATCTTAGCAGCAAATTTCTTAAGTTAATGAGTTTCAATGACCTACAACCAATTACAGTATTTATAACACTGCCCCCAAATGCTGTGACTCAAGTAGGAAGTAAATTGTGTGGTGACTTGATGGTTTACTGGAACTCAAGAATAGATGATCCATTCAAAGGAGATGCTCGGAATATTCTATTTTGAGTATGGTAAGTTCGATGGCCATATTGTTTCCTCTTGTGTCTTCAGTGAGTAACATTTCCATATTAATAGTATCAGAAGTCATGCTAATTACAAAACAGAATCCAACTATTACAAACTCTTATGGTGTAAAAAGAAAATCTACACCCTGACAAAAGTCCAGAGGTAATAGCTAATGCATGTTAATATTCTATGAGTATGAAGGTCAGTATTAGTTTTCAAAGCTAATGGATCCTGAAATGAAGGTGTAATTAAATCATTTAAAGTTATACAGATAGCTAACTAAAGAAAAGAAAATCAAAAGTTGACCCAGAGAAAAAAATAAAGAAAAGTCAATAGCTACTAATGTTTGAAAAATCAAGAGACAAAGGTTTGTGTGTGTTTGTGCATATGTGTGTATGTATCTGTGTGTGTTTGAATGTGTGTGTGTGTGTGTGTGTGTGTGTCTGTGTGGTGTTAGAATGGAACTATAAATCATTAGAAGAAATAACATAAAAGTCTGTTAACAGTGACTTCCTATAAGGGAAGTTTGTGGTAGAAGAAAATCTACCTAGAGATGGTAACTAGACATAAAGTCAGTTGGTGAAAATCTAGCATTGCAGAAGTCTAGGAGTTTCTAACCTGGTGTTAGTCTTAGGAGTTTAGTATTGTCCTTTTGTTAAGACAGTGTTGTTTGTAGCTAGTAACTAACCCTTTCATAGATTTCATCATGGGCCAAGTTCTTATTTGAATACAACACACTGGATATATATCTGAAAATCTGTGTGTGATAACTAATCTATAGAAAGAGGACAATGACGACAAGGATTGGAGACTGGGTTCACAAGGAAGCAAGCTGAGGTTGTTTATTCTGAGAAAAACAAAACAGATGGCAAGAGACAAAATCAGAAATCCTTGAGAAAAGAGGTAGTACCTTGGAGACTGTCTCCATCTTACTAGACACACAAGAGACAGTGAATTTCAAATGTATCAGGGGAGTCTTTTTAGGATCCCAGCAGACTGCCATGATTTTCTGGTGTGTAAATATGACATAATTTAGGAATATGCTCTCTTAAATACTTTTGGAGAACTTGATAAATAAGATCAAACCATTCATTTTCAAAATAAGGGTTTGTGTCAGTTTTGATGTATTCTTAGAGACATAGCAAGTATATTATCTAGTTAGAAGTCTTGGATTTACATGTGGAGAAAGGTTGATTGCTGGGATAGTCACACCTTGGCTGTGGTTTCCAGCTAATATCTCATTAGAGGAAAAAGAAATCAATATTCATATTTTTCCCTCTGAAGTACTGTGCTAACTTATAGTTTCCCTAAAAATATATATGCACGTGAGCTCACACACACTTTACTTTATATATCATGTTTTTCAAAGAAATTCACATATTTTAGGAGAATTATAAAGCTCTTACTTTGTATCAGTATTAAATATTTATCGATTATTTCCCTACTAAAAATAATATGTTTTTAATGTCGAAGCGCTTCAGAAATACAGAACGTAAGAAAGTTATAATCTTTTTCTCACTGCAAAGGAAGCAAGGGAACAAAACATATAGCACGCACACTTGATGCTGCCGTGTCCAGACTGCAGCAGAGGCAGTCTGCGACCCACCCCTCATCCCCACCCATGTTTCCTCCTGGCATGAATCTAATCTGCCAGGCATACCTTTCCAAAAGCAATCAACTGCATCTTTTCCCCTCTCTGCTGTTTGAGCTGCCATTGCCAGCCTCTGACGCGTAGGTTTGGGAGCAATGATGAGGCACGCAATAATGGCGCAGTGACCTACCTGACCAAGATCAGACCCATGCCTTCCCGAACGCAGCCATCGTGATCTGCATCTAGGAAGCTGTGGCCCTGGAACCTTCCATCTGAAACACTAAAGTTAACACTGGGGCGTTGCATCAGGTATTATATTTAACACCTCTGTCAGTTGACTTTAGACTTTGGCTACCAAGGGGAACTCTGTGGAACTGAAGTTCAGGATGTGGGGGTAAGGGATGACAACTGGATAACTTAGTCAATAGTGGCCACTCTAGAGTTCAGAGATAAGAGAAGTATAAGCCACGATGGACAGATGTGTCTGACTGGCCAGATCTTTTCTACGCATTCACAGGCCCAGTCAAACCTTTGTTTCACTCATAACAGTGAAATTCTCACTCTGCCCATCACCTTCCTTTGTTCTTGTCGAAGCTTGAATCAGGATGACATTCTGGTTTGTCTTAACTTTGCCTGTAAAAGATCATTTGCCCACTCTAGCCTTTCCTATTGACAAAATGACTGCATGGACTTTGGGGGAGATACCGTCCTCATTTGTCCAGCCACTAATCCAACGTGCTTAAGTGATTAACTCCTTTCTGACCACCAATCCTTGCTGGTTGTGGAGGTTGGACCCGTGTCTGCCCTGGGCATACATTCCAGGGTCATACAATTTCTCCCTGACTGTGCATACTGAACTGGACAGTGCTGGGGAAAGCATTGTGGAGGATCTAAGCTTTTGAGATTTGGATCTGCAGATGGAGAATACTCAAGCCTCAGAGACTAGAAGTATTGCCAAGACCATCTAGCTGCTTACTGGAAGATCTAAGACCAGAGAGAGCCCCAGGGCTTTTGCTTCCTGCAATCCCACCGTTTCCTCTAGAAAGAAGGGTCAGGGAAGCCAGCAGCATCTGCATGCACTCAGCAACCTCTACCCCTCCTTCTGTGCTATGTGTACATCATCAGAACACAGATGTGTTCTCTGGTGAGTCACTGGTTCCCACAAAGGACTTCTTTAGGGTTTAACAAAAATTACTCTTCTGGGGATATTCTCTGTAACTGAGCGTGGCTATCTTCCAAATAGATATTCAGCATCAATGTTGATACAGTAAGAAAATTTTGTTGTTGTTGTTGTTTTAAAGGAGATATACCTGGATGAAAGCTTACATTTTGTTTCCAAATTCCCAAAGAACAAATGATTCTTGATTTTTCTTTGCTTATGTTTAAAATGAACCAACCATGTTTCAAGAGATAACCCCACTGTTCTTTGAAAACAGAAATGCACTTGAGGACATGTTGGTCCAGTGGTGGGCTGTTTTTCTACCCTGGTTTGATCTACAGTTTACATGAAGAACCCAAAACAAAACCCCTAATGACCTTGAAATTCTGTGTTTAGATATTCGGAAGAGCTAAGATTTGAGTACTTCAGTTTTGAATGGTTTGTAGCAAAGCCGTTCCATGCTGTTTAATGGTGTGGTGTCCTATGCCTAGTCTCCCCTTGGCAAGACATGACATCACCACACTTCTGAGTACATTGCAACAGTGACATTCTCGGGACCCAAGACAGCATTTAGATCACGGGCTCTTAGAGGTTTTTGTTCTTGTTGTAGTACAGCTTTGTCCCAATCTTACAATCCTCCTGCCTCAGCATCCTGAGCACCACTATTACAGATGTGCACCCACATCCGGCTTTTTGAGCTCCTTTGTCAGCAACGAGTGATATGATGTCCTGAAAGGCAGAGAACAACAGGAACTGATGTAAAGAAGGCTGAAGCGCCACTAATGAATCAGGAAATTGGCTAGTGGCGAAACGCCAAGTGTCCTTTTCCTATGTTTTTTCTACCTCTGGCATTTACTTACCTCCTGAGTAACTTTCTCATGTGCTAGACTTTATCTCTTATGTGATTTGTTTAACTGGCAGGAACATTAGGATACAGGCATTCATGAGGCTTTTAGGATAGGGGCAATTAAAAGATATGGGAGTGACTGCCAAGCTTGTTAAAGGACCTAAATATGAATGCTTTTTCTAGCTGTGTTCTGCCAGGGCTTTGACAGTTTGGTTCACATATGTAGCATTTTTCATTCTTGTGTATCCAAGGGTGGACTGGAGCTTGCTATGTAGCTTAGAACTTCTAATTCTCCTGTGTCTATCTTCCAAGCGCTGGGACGTATAGACATTTGCTGCCATGCCTAGTTTATTTATGCTAAGACTGAGCCCAGGGCATCATGCCTGTTGGGAAAGCACTCTACCTACTGAGCTACATCCCCAGTGCATGCAGAATTGGCGTACATGATAAAGTTAGCAGGACTCTTAAGTAGATTATCATCTTGCTTTCTTGGAATGGTTTAGCTTTCTTCCATCACCTCTGACGTCGCTGAATGGGGACATGACTTGTAGGAGGCCCTCTCTTTGTCTAGTGTGAGTGAAGATGGACACAGAAGGCCAAGGAAGCCTGAGATTTCTCTCTTGTCTTTTAAATGTGTCTGTGACACAGCAAAACCACTCATTTTAATCTTTTCTACATTTATAGAGCCTTAAAAACATATAGATATTTTTCATATTATAGATTGAGGAAACAGAGAAGAATATCTCTATATATACACATATGAAATGCATATATTCTGTGTATATGTATGGGAAAATACATATGGACAGTGGGAAATATATAAACACGTGAAGGAAAATCATGGATCTGCATTTGAGACTCCAGAGAGAGTCAACTTGTTTTATAGAAATAAAATGATGAGGTAGATGAAGGAAGAAATTGAGAATCTGCCTGGGAGTGGGGAGGAAAATTCTGGAAGTTTGGGGAACTTTCACAGAGTAGGCTATGGGGAGACAAGGGGTAAGGAGTTGGTTGCCCATTATACCATGTATCACCTTGCTGCTGCCCCACAAAAGCATTTGCCTGACTTTCCCATTCTGGATTGGGCTTTGAGAGAGAGCCACCAGAAGGAGAAGGATTTTCACTAGAGCTGCTTTCATTTAGGCGACAGATGCTTTCACTGGCATGAATAAAAGGTGACCATGTCTACAAGCCAAAGCTGAACGTCATGCCTGCCACTCTTGCCTCTGCTGGCCTGGTTACAACTGAGAGAGGGGGCCTGGGTGGCAGAACTAAAGAAAAACAAGAGCATTCTAGCAGCTCTGCCTAATTTTCAAAGATCACACAGCCTCTCTGGACCTTTCATTCCGTGCCTGTGAAAAGAAACCCTTGAAAATGCCTGCAATTCTGAGCATCTGAGCACCGAGCCTATCAACTGCCTCACCTGTGGCACAGATACATTTTTGGAGCAGAAGAGAATGTTGAGTTTGTTAGAAACTGTTTGCATGAGAAATTGATAGATAAGGCGTGCCTGCCTACCAGCTCAGACCATGTGCTGACCTTTGTCATCTCCACGGACCTCATTAGCACAGCAGAGACTTAATGTGCCCGTCTAGCTTTACCATGGCACCAGGTCAACTCTGGACCCCACCCAGATGGTGGCAGTAGCAACGCTGCAGTGTTGCATGCCAACGGGAACCAGGAATACATCTCTGTTTCCCTCTCTTCAGGATGGAAAATTCCATCCCAGGAAAACAAGGCTGTCCCAAACTTGGGGTTCCACTTTGTGCATGAAATATAAGTTCTTTGGTTACCCTCATCTGTGGGACTTAGGTTGTATCAATGAGGTCTCTCCCTGTGATTTGAATTGCCCCATTAGATTCACCTACAAGGAAAGAAAATGTTGGAGTATTTTGGTTCCTGTGACCATTATAGCTCATTGTATCTTTTTAAAAGAAGAATTGAAGAATTAGACAGTATTAGCATGAAAGGAGATTTAATAGGCTAGAAATAATAAAGAAGGAGTTAAATACAGAGGAGAGACAGCTAATTGGGCAAAAAGGGGGCCATATTTTGCAACTCCTAGGGATTTTTGTAGGACATGGAATTCCAGGTTGCAGGTTAGTGATGTTGACACAGCTGACATGCCAGTGTACAGTTGGTTCAAATGTCAACAGTGAATTTTTTTGCGCGATTAAGCTGACCTTTTGTAATTCATTTTTAATAAAGAATAGGAATAGTTTATTAAAACCAGGTTTGCACTGTGAACAGTGTATATTGCAAATGAGTGAGTAGTACAAGTCACACACCAAAAGAGTAAGGAACCTTTCAAGCTGGAGCTGGCATGGACTGACTGCAGAGAGACCTCCTGCAGAGCACAGCGAGAGCCTGCCTATGTGGAAATCCCAGTGTGCTCATAGGGGGACAAACCCCACACGCTTCTAGTTACACTAGCACTGTTAACAGGGAGAGCATCAACATTTCAGAAACTGAGTGTTAGATACAGACCCCTCTCAAGATGCACTACAGATAACCGAGCACACACACTTCCTTCTTAAAGGTCATTTAAAATAGGTTACAGCCAGACGGTGGTGGCGTACATCTTTAACCCTAGCACTTGGGAGGCAAGAGGCAGGTGGATCTCTGTGAGTTCAAAGCCAGCCTGGTCTACAGAGTAAGGTCCAGAACAGCTAGGGCTGTTCCACAGAGAAACTCTGTCTAGAGAAACCAAACCCAAAACCAAAACAAATAAAATGGGTTACAGCAGCTGCCAAAGCCATAGATTTTCTTTCCATATTAATATTGTCTAATTCTTTTCTGAAAAATTGCAGTGAGCTATAATGGCCATAGGAGCCAAAACATGACCCTTTCTGCCTTCTCCCTAAAGATGGAGATATTTAAGCAAGGCAATCATAGAGAGGGGCCCCTTGGTGCACGCTGAGCCACAGAGGGACTGGAAACCTCCAACTCAACAAGATGAGCCTGAGCGCAACCACCATCTTGCTCACTGGTATGAGGGTGTAGATTTCTTTCTTAAGCCTCGAACTAAAACTCTTAAAGAAGCATAAACACAAATACCCTCAAACAAAAAGGGATTGCCTAGCAATCCTAAGAAGACTATCGTTAAGAAGCCCATTTTAGACATTTTCCTTAAGGTAAGCCTATCATTTGTCTTCGGTGGAATGCCTGGGTGATTAAGCATACAACTCATTGCCCTTTAAAATGAAATTAACAAAAATAAGATGCTCAAAAACTTCAGGAAGTTGACTGGCAAGCTACATTTTCTATGGATTATAAAAGGATACAGTATAAGTTAAAAATATATAAGCTAAAAACCCCAGGTTACTGAGTGCGGAAAAATAAAATAAACTTTCATATATTTTGAGAACCATTGCCTGGTCTGAACTATTTATAATACTTTAGAGTGCACTAGCACTTTTTGGTAATATAAAAAGTAATAGAATTTTAGTAATATGAGGTCCCACTAGAGATATTTGCTATTAAATTGTTGCTGAGTGTGCTGGGGTTTGGGGGAGAATTATCGAGTTTGCAGATTAGCAAAACTGTTTTCAGCAATGTTTTAAAATTGAATCAGTGATGCCTTAAAACAGGCTATATTATAAAGATTCACAAAAAGAACTTAAGAATAGATGAAAAGATTGGTTTGCTGTTGTCAATCAGGATATGTTAATTAGTATTTTTATGCAAACTAGTTTCTTGTTTGTCTATAGGTTTAAGTACAGACAAGGAAGGGGATGAAGGCAAGGCAGAGCTCAGATACTGATTGAAACTGGGAGGTGACATTAATCTTACGTGTTTTTCTTTATCGCTTGTTTTTTGTTTTTGTTTTGTTTGTTTTTGAGGCATTCCAGGTACATATAGCTTCTTTTTAATGCAGTCTTAAATGAATGACAATCCTCCTGTCGCTGTCTCCAGAATGCTGGGATAACTGATGTGAATCACCAGGGCTGACATTAATTTCAAACAAGCATTTTTTATTTCGCTTCAGCACCCCCCCACACCTCCTTTTTCAACCATTAGCTGGGCTACAATCACAGGCTGACTGGGTTACGTGGTGTTAGCCATTGCCTGTGTTTCTAATTCGGAACAGAATGGGCATCTTTCAGTTTTACCCTGCTTGAATTCTCTTCTCTTCTGAACACTGTGATCCTTGGGGGAACACTGAAAGAAGAGACGTGTGATATGCAATCTCTTCCACTTGTCACAGGGAGCCTTCTGCTTGTGTCCTCATGGACCCGTGTTCAACAAAGAGTGAAATTGAGAGCATAACCGGGCTACTTGATGAGGGCGTTACGATGCTCTCCTAACTATGTCAGCCTGCCAGTGTAAAACAAAAGAGGTCACTGAAATGGCGAGAGCAAGCTCCAAACAATGCCTTTAATTGTTTTCATTATCCTATCCTACACTCTAGGGTTATCAGTGGCAGGGAAATGCTGTCTGGAAGTTCAAGGGGAGAGACATAGTGGAAGTTTGTCAGTAAGAGTTTTCAGTGGCTAGTTTAGTTTGAAACTATTGTTTAGCCGGAATTAGCTATTATGCCATATATAAGGTAGTTAGCCTATATGATATGATTATTCAAAGGGAATCTGTAATTAATTATCATGAAATATCTGTACTAGAAAACAAGTCCTTTATAAATTGGACTAATTTGCATAGTAGTAATAATTATATTTATACTTATTAGTGGTGGAGCTTTCGTTAACGATTCACATTAATTGTTGTTAGAGGGTAATCTTAGATTTGCAAGCATTCTGAGAGGTTCTCTGGTTTTGCTTCTTGCATTCAGAAATGATTAGGCTAAAGCTCTACCTCCTCCTCCAGAATAGTTCTTTCTTTCCCATATCCTGGGGCTTTCTTTCCTTTGAATTCTGGTAGAATCCATGCAGAATATTTGCCACTTAGCCTTGGTTTCTCTTGGGTCTAGTTTTATGTGTGTATCTGGCCTCTGAAACAAGACCATCAGACCCTTCTAAGTCAGACTGGATTTAACTACCTGCTGCATTCCCTCCATCACCTCGAGGAGTGGTCTTCATAGAAGATACTCAATGCTTGGAGATCACCTAGCCCAACATTGACATTACAAATGATAAAAAGGCCAAGGCACTTACTGATGACATATTGCTACTTAGCAGACAGATTTTGGGGCCAAATTCCATTTTCAGACCCATCTATTGTCACTGAATATTATTTCCATGTATATGTCCCACTTTAAGTTTTGTGTTTATTTCATGTGAATGGGTGTTTTTGTCCGCATGTGTGTCTGTGTACCTCATAGGTGTCCTTGGATTCCATGGGACTTGGGTTACAGACCTTGTGAACTGGCTTTCGAGTACTGGGGCTAGGACTCTGGTCCTGTAGAAAAGCAGCCAGTGATCTTTTCTCTAAGCCATCGTCTCTCCAGCCTGTACAGGCCCCAGGTTAGGCTCCAGTTTCACAGGTAGACTGTATTCTCCTTAGGTTTATATAATGAAATGAACCAGTGTTCTGGGTACCAACCCAGTATTCTTTCTTTGTATATTCATGGGTGGAAGGAAGTTTATAATGCTGCTGAAATATTTCGACATCATTCAGGGGTTCTGCAAACTGATTTACAACATCTGGGTTTCTAAATTCTGTGAACATGTTTTTTTCCCTTTCTCTGAATTCCCCGTCTCTTGGGTTGCTCACAACAGAAGGTTCGGAGGCCTATCTTCCTTGTTCACTACTGATCCAGACATGGAAAAGCGGGTCAGTGAACTGTCATCTGTTTCACTGAGAGGAAGGGGCATTTTTAAGGCATTCTCAGACATGTAGCTAAGCAAGTCTGGGGCTCTCTGGCGTTACATAATTTCTGTACTAAACAAAAGATCTCATGAAGCTTGCTGCTCACCCGCGTCTTGTTCAAGGGTCAGTTGCACAGTTTCTCTGACTTCGCGGTAACCTGGTAGATCCTGGGAAGCTTCAGTTCAGGCTGTCCTGGGTTGTCAGTCGCTGCGGGCAGTGCTCAGAGAAGGGCAATGTGGGGTTTTCCTTTATGACAGGTATTATCTCTTTTCTAAGTTTTGTTCAAGTTATTAGAAGTGAAGGAAAAGTACCACCCTGACAAACTTAAAAAAAAAAAGATGAAAAGATCTTAGCACGAATAATAGCAAAAAGCACATGACAGTCGGAGCTTTTGAAGTTCAGAAAGCTGGGATGCCAGAGTGATTTTCTTTAACCTCTTCAGCTCACATGTGTGTGCGATCAGAGAAGACTGTGTGATCTCAAACACTCCTGGGTCCCGTGGGAAGTCTCCAGTTCTTGACTAAATAGGTTCTCTGAGTAGAAATTAGCATTGCGTCATGAATGCCAACACCTTGCACTGGGCGATTGCCCTATATCTGTGTTTCCAAATTCCAGTGCCTTGGAATCCCTTTGGGTTTGGGGACTAGGAGGAGGATCCAATGAATCATTCAGTATTGAAAACGTAGTTATAAGTGCAACCTGTGTCAGTCAGAGAAGGAATGAATTAGAAACAGGCCGTTGAAAATTTCTCCTGCAACCAACACCATCTAGGAGGAGTCCCACACCAGCAAAGAGGTTTGGGAACCTTGGTGCAGGTGGCCATGAGAGTGACCAGAGCTCCGTGGGATCTGTAGTTTCAGGTCTCACTGTCTCAAGGGCAAGTTGTAAGGCTAAGCACTATATACATTGATCACCTTACCTCAGAATCTGTAGTGAAGTTCCCTCAAAAGGTTTTGAGAACTAACTAGTTTACTCTCTGTCCAGTGAGGACAGCCAACACAACCAGTTTTTTCCCTTTTTATTTTATATAAGAAGGGTAATTTCCCATGTAGCAATTTGAGAAACTATAATCTAAGAGAAAAGACCATCAAATAGAATGCATTTAATTTTAGGAAAGAGACTTAATTGTCTCACTTAAAACAAAACAAACCTCTTCTTTGTTCTGGACCTGTGAAATGTTTGCATAGAGCTGCCTTTGGATCATGACTCCAGAGTGTCCAACATCACTAAACTCCCTCCATGTAAGTTCCTAGCCACGTCTTGCTCTCTACCACCCAGACCTCTGCGTGTGTTAGATGCCCTGTATAACATTCTGGCTGAATGATGCTTCATCCTGGCTGAAGTAGTGTGTGTAGATACTGCTGGCACCATCATTGATTCATTCGCTTGCTATCTAGCCAACTGGGTTATGTGAAAGGGAACTAAACCAAGATAAATTTACTCTCCTTAAGGAGTTTCAAACTCTTGCTAAAGAATTTGTTATTAAAACAAACAAACAAAAAAGCAACAACAAAAACTAGCACCACCAGGACTTATATAGAAGTCCTTAAGCCCTGAATGTGGGTTCTCTCCTTCTCACTCCATAATCAGATCCTTCCCCTCTTCCTTCTTATTGCTTTGCACTATCCTACCAAAAGATTCATAAAATAATGGTGAGGTGGAAGTTACCCGACTAAGTAAAATTGTGACAATGAGACTCAGCAAAATTGAAAATGGTTTGAGTATCAAAGCCAAAAACTGTGCTCAGCCCATGGGCTGACCATTGGTCGATGTTGTTCACCACAATGATGGTTCAGCTCTTTCTCCCTTCTCTCGAAATACCCCAAATTCTAACATAAACAACAATAAGCAAAAGAAAGGGATTAAAAAAGAAAAACCTTAGAAATAAATTACCCTAATTGTTCTGCCACAATGAAATTAAATGAATATTTACTAAGTATGTGTATGTATGTATGTAAGTACGTATGTATGTATGTATGTGTGCATACATATATATTTGCATAGCATATATCTATTCTTTGATTACTGGTTATGACTTTTGTGCAGCTGTCAAGGCAAACAAATTATAAGCCATTTGCTTAGAATGGAATGGTATTTATTCAAAGTCATACTAAGTTAAATCCAATTGTTTGCAAATTTAAAACAGAAAGGCTTTGCTTCCATTTCCCCTAGGTCCCATTTAAAGGCACACTGATCACTGGAGAGTTTACTGTTCACAATTACACGCTAAACTCTAAGGTGTCTTTACCACAGTGATGAACACTAAATATTCAGCCAATGAATAAATACATGAATTTAGTTAATGAATTAAATTAATGATGCCATCCTGTATTTATGTGTTTATGATTTGTAAAGTGATTTCACATTTTGCTTTACACTAACATTTTGAAAAACTTAGCATGTTGAAATTCACTTTAAAGTTTGGAAGACATTTACAACATCCTTGGTCTACAGTCAAACCATAATAAAAACATGCTAGGAAGTGTAAATGATTAGAAAAACAGAGACATAAGCTACATACAAAAATCTTAATGAATAACATGAAGACAAAAGCTAAGGATACAAACAATGGTTCAACATATGCTAGTATTATTTTTATATAATCCGGGCCAGAGTAGACCCTTAAAGTTTAGTTCTACCTCCAATTAATGTCTATTGGCTTTGTGTGTGCATGTGCTCATTTGTGCATGCGTGCATGCTGCCGTGTGTGTGTGTGTGTGTGTGTGAGAGAGAGAGAGAGAGAGAGAGAGAGAGAGAGAGAGAGAGAGAGAGAGAGAGAGAGAGAGAGAGAGAGAGAGAGAGAGAGAGAGAGAGAGAGAGAGAGAGATGTATTTTGTAGCTTTTCTGTTCTTTCACAAACATGCCCAGGCCATCTGGAGAGTTACAGTTGCTTCCATCAGAGCATCAGTATTCGGCATGATGTCAGCCATTCCCCAGCTGGACAGTCGGCTTCTCTTCCTTGTGGGAACCATGGATTTGGATCAACAGAATATCAGTAAAAGTAGTAATAGGCAACCCTTTCACGTAACCCACCCAATGGCCCCCAAACTGGCCTGTTCAGGCAGTGCTCCTTCCTTAGCTAAGGCTGTAAATGACTGAAAGGCTTTCTTGAAGAATAGTGGCAAAACAAACATCATAACTCACACCAAACTCCCAGATGGCCAAACTCTCAATTTTATTCCAGGAGTTCACACAGCATCAACTGCTGTGATTTCTGAGGCATCTATGCAAAAAAGCATTTCCGTCACCCTAGGGCATATGTGTTATGTGAGGGTTGGTAAGCGTTATGTTGAAAGTGGCAAATGACCAGTGTAGTAAAATGAGGTTATAATGCATCCACAGGAAAGTAATACAAAGTGTGTGCACGCACTGTACATGTCCCTGTAAGATGTGCTCTTGTCTGCACACACATGCATTTGAATTCCACCACGAGTTCTGGCTCCCAGTCCTGCAGTGGCCCAGAGACATGATCAGATTCTTAGTGTTTTTATCCTTCAATGCTTGGGCAAAAAGATTAAAATGAAGACTGACACTGAGGAGCTTCTCGGGTGCCTTTTAAAAAATCAATGTGTTCATAAAAATATATACTAAGGAGAGCCACTTGAAGGCAGGCCCCAGCATGGGAGACAGTGATTCTGTAAAGAAACAGCCCGTGTCTGCGGACGTGAGGCTTGGACTCTTGTTCTGTCAGAGAGGAACTGAACACCTACCGGCAAGTCTCTTAAGCTCTCTGCCTGTCAGTTTCCTCTTATGCAAATGCTACCATTACATAGTGTTTAACGAGAGTATGACAAAACAACTCCAGGAAAGGCCTTTGTAAACTATGAAGCAATGTCAAAATGGGCATTGTTACTAGTGATGGTATTTTATAATACTTAATATTTCTGCCATAAAGTTAGCACTCATTGCAGGAAACTTTACAATCTTGTGAATTATAATGTGCTGACAACTCAGCTAGGGAGTTGGGCTATAGCTGCAGACACGATTAAGCCTCAGGCATCTGCCTCACGTTTATGGAGCTTGGACCATGCCAGTTCAGGAACTGCTTTGGCACTCTGGGTAACCACAGACTGCCCATAACACTAACTCCTAGGACCACTTATGGACTTTCTTCCCAATAGCTCAGAGGTAACTAACCAGCAATACTGCAGATCCCATAAAAACTATGAGGCAGCCTGTGTGCTGGAAAGAGACCTTCGGGATGGAGATCTGGGGACAGAGCTCCTGTCCCAAGCTCTGTTAACCCTTCACAGTCTTGGAGTTGGCTTTTCATGTAATCAAATGACCAGTTTGAACTGAATATTCTTTGGTGTGCACTATAGGTATAGCTTTCATTAATCTATTATTTTGTTGGACTCTTTGGGCACCCACAGAGATGAATCAGGAAGGAAAACCCACCTGGTGGTCAGCTAAAATACTTCTCAAGTGTTTCCAGGCAAAACTCTCTCTCTCTCTCTCTCTCTCTCTCTCTCTCTCTCTCTCTCTCTCTCTCTCTCTCTCTCTCTCTCTCTCTCTCTCTGTGTGTGTGTGTGTGTGTCCCTTCTGAGCCACTGTCACTGATCTGGAATTCACTAGTGAGCCCGCCCTAGGGATACCTGCCTCCACTTCTCAGCACTGGTAGGAGTGCCCTAACATGCCTGGTATTTTGGGTGTGGGTACTGGAGATTGAACACAGATAATCTTGCCCAGGCACCGATCTCACTGACTGAGCTCTCCCACCAGCTCCCCATCAGAAGTTGTAGACAACACAGTTACCCCACTGCACCTGTGTGGGGGAAACAGTTACCCCACTGCACCTGTGTGGGGGAAACGAGGACTCAGTCAATAAAGGTCGTCCTAAGACAATTCTTTGCCCTGATTCACAGTTCTCCACTTTCTCAAGTGGTTGGAACAACTCCACCAATAGGCCTAGCAGTCAGACATGTTGATGTAGTTTCCCACCAGTATACAAAGTAGACCCAGCTGGTGGAGGAGATAGGACCAAATGTGAGGGGAGAGTATGGAAATACAGCTATTGGGTAGGGACTAGAACTCATTTTGTCTTTAAAGGAAACGACAGTATGTTTTGGGGCACGTAAAACATGTTGCTCCAAGTGATGGATCTAAACCTGTATGGGACTCTTGGAGTGAAAGACCCCTACCCAGGACCCCCTAGGAAAAGAAAAGTAAGGCCAGGCCGTTGCCTAATGAAAGAAACCCAGACCAGGTGTCTCACCCTCAAAACAGGATGTCTGTGATCACTATAACAGTCATGGGACCCGGATAATAATTGCTGAAGCGTGCCAGGGTCTTCCATAAAGTAATACCAGGAAACTTAGTCCGTGGGAACTACCCCTGCCCCCAAGATGAGCCAATGAAATGCCTGTTACTTATGTAACCATTAAAACTCTATAAATAGTGTACTCCCTACAAGCCCGGTATGCTCTGCACCCGAGTTGCAGTAGCATCCGCAGGCGCCTGTGTACTCAATAAATCACCTCTTGCATTTGCAGCCAGTGGTCTGGCCCCGGTTCTTGGGCAGAGGGTTCGGTTCAGTGCCCGGCGCTTTGATGCCGAGGTCTTTCAGGAGTACTGTGGAAGGATGCCTTCTTTTTTTTTTTAAAGATTATTTGTTTTTATTTTATGTGCATTGGTGTTTTGCCTGCGTGTACGGCTGTGTGAGGGTGTCAGATCTTGGAGTTACAGACAATTGTGAGCTGCCATATGGGCACTGGGCATTGAACCCAGTTCCTCTGGAAGAGCAGCCAGTGTACTTAACCATTGAGTCATCTCTCCAGCCCTGGAATGATGCCTTATTAAGTGTGGTATCAGAATGCTAACAAGGGGCTCTGATGCTGGGGTTCTTCAACCCCAAATCAACACCAGCTTTACAGTGGTTCCAGCGGGCGTTTGAAACTTGCCAGCTTTGCCTGTTTAAGGCAATTTACTGGAAAATTGGGTCAAATTTCATAACAAGAAAAAATAGAATCCTTTTTGTTCATCTAAGCTGATATTTTCTGTTAGAAAACTGTCCAATATTAAAATGTGACTTCCTAATAAAATGGGTTTGCTTTCACTTTAGTGTGAGATCTCTATATATCAGGCTCTGAAAAAAAAACAAGTGGCTATTAAAATGAATTCTTAAAAGCATAAGAAATCTAAGAAGTGGATTTCCTTGGAATGTAATGAAATATAAGTTGAAAGGTAACTTGCCAAAGTGACAGTTCTTTGCTAATATTACTGGAATTGTCTTTCTGATTGAATCAGTAATACAATATTCTTTTTAATTAAAGGAAGCTGATGTCCTAACATTAAATTCCATACAAATATTCTGGTTATTTGAGAGTAATTTATTGTAGTTTTACTGGAAACTTTATCCTCTTAGTTCTTAAAAGGTTTCCCAGGCTCAATTAGCACCTTTTCTCCTAATAATCAATATTGATTTTACTGTATTCACTTTAGATTGATTTTTTTTTTACCTAGAATTCAAATCTTGGCTGTTTTTAAAGGATGTATCTCATTTAAAACTTCAGTTTAATAGGGAGAACTTTGTTTCCACCTGAAAAATGATCTGTGTGTTTGATTGGAGTTCTCTGCTCAGGAAATGCATGATCAGTCTGACTGACAGCACTTTGGCTACGGAATTGGTGGCAAAATGTTAATAAACAGGAATGCACGATATCAGTTTCCAGCATTTCTTGAAACTGGGTAGCTTTGGCTGTTCTCAATCACACTGCGAAGGCTGTTTTCAGTCTGTGTGGTTGTCTCCGTATTTCACCAGAGTCGATGTGTCTCTCAACTGATTCCGATGCCCAGAAACTGCGTCAAATTTTCAGGAGATATTGCCTGCCTAGGACTTGCGAGGTGGTCCCAGTGTGTTATGAGACATTCTCCTGAGGACAATGGACTGCAGTCAGGGGCTGTGACAAATTCTTGTCCATTGAACTGGCTGTGAAAATTATCTGGAACCATCTATTTGTTTTACATTATTAGTTTCCCCTCCTCACATGCCTGGCATTCTGTGATAACATGAGGCTCTTTGAATTTGGAATGCAAGCCTTCACAAAACCATCCCATTAAATCCCTCCAGTTTTGTTGACAGGATTCCTATGATCTTTGACATGGCTTTCAGTTTTATCTTATTTTGAAAATTTTAACCTCAAGCAGGCTTTTTTTTCTTCTATTTTCGATGTTCAGTGACGCTAGCAGAAAAAGAACCCAGTTTCTAAGGACGGCCTTTTCTAGTCACAAATATCCGAGCTACCTTGGCTTGGCTGGGAAATGTCTGCTGCTGCATTAATGATGGGATGATAGGCTTCTAGTATCACCTGGGCATTAATCGAATGAAATCGCTTGCTGTTCATGAGAGGAGCTTTCTTCTCTGTGTGCTGGAGGCATTGTGTGCAGACTATTGCTTGTGTGTGCGTGTATGTGTGTGTGTGTGTGCGTGCGTGTGTGTGTGTGCTGTACCTGTATTTAATGGGTCTACTGATACTTGACATAAAGGATGTCTGAGGCTCCAGTCTGCTCCACTCAGTGACATCCAAACCTTTCGTTGACTTGGGACTTTTAACTCTGCCCCAGTAGTCCATCAAACATGAGACTTTATTCTCTCATAACAACCTTATAATGTGATCTGCACACAAATCTGCAAACTTTTCCCTGAGCTGTGCAGATGTGGCCATAAAAGCATGTATGCCATTGTGTATTTCCCACTTTCGTGCAAAAATGAATTTGTTTTCTGATTACAGCAGAGTGGTTGCTATATATATATTTACAGGTGCACACCCTCTTAAAGAAAATCCAAGCTATGAAAACCAAGAAACACAAAATGGGAACCATTTCTGTCTACTATTAGTTCTATAGAAGCCTTGTGCTTTGAGAAGACATTTGCATTTGAATTTTTTAAAAAAGAATCTTCCAGTACACTTATGATATTCTTTATTGAATCAAAATTAGATGTGTAGATGTTTCTCAGATAGACTCTAGTCATATAGATTAAAATGCAGATATTATTAAATAATTACTTTTGGAATTCTTTGGGGTTGAAAAAACTGCAAACTGTGAATGGATTTGCTGTGCAGAAGGTATGCATATATTTCTACCTAAAAACAAAAACAACAACAAAAAATGAACGGGCTTTGGATTATTGTTCACAAAAATAAACTGTGTGGTTCCTAAAACTCCGTCTTGTGTTTAACCTTTCTCCTCTAAGGGATGGGGCTTGTGAACAGCACACATTGTTCAGCTCACGTTCGAAGCCTGCTGTGCGTTCCCAACAATCCCAGGGATACATGTAAACAGATAAACAGTCGCCACACACCACCGAGTGCTGCGGCTCATTTTTCATCTTTTGAAATAAAAGCCCAAGAGAATTTTTGTCAGGATAAATTGGAGATTAAAAAAAGTTCTCTTTTGAAGTGAATACTTTGAACATGGCAGATTTGTGGGGAATTTTCTTTTGCCTTTGACTCCTTTAACATCTAGAAAGCTCTGCGAAGCTACAATTTTAGTACGTAACTCTATAAACAGTGTTTATCTGGGCCTGAGTTAAAGAAGGCCTTGTGAGCCAGGACTGGCGTTGTTTGGAGTTTTGTTATTTTAGATGTATTATCTGGTTGAACAATAAATTTAAACATAATAAATTAGTTGACATTTCCTTTAATTAGCCCCAGCTACATTCCTACAGAAAAGCCCAAAATAGAAACACTTACATTTCTTCCTACAGGCATCTAATTCCATTATTATCTGAAATAACTCCTTCTTAATGATCCTGTGGACAATGCTGCCTATGTTCTCCTCCTCCGTGCAGACTTTTTATAAAAACATAGTCTACATCAAAACAAACACTACATTCAGCAAGTGTGATGCAGAGAAAGGCAAGCTGAAGACGTGAATGAACCCAGGCCCTGTGTTCATAACAAGCCTTTAGACTCATTAATGTAGGCTTCATAAGAGATGGCACATTGTGTGTTAGAGTACTTTAATACCCTTTTCGTGATCAGATAGCCAAAGAAGGAAAATTAAGATCTAAGAAAAGAACTCAAATAGACCCAGGAATACTGGGCTCTGTGTGTCATGTAATCCCAAAGGTAAAATGTATACTGACTAATGACAATAGGAGAACTAACTACTAAAAAGAAGCAGTGGTTAGATTATGGTCATATTTAAAAGAATCATTTTTATAAGGCTGAAGACACCCTACTGGTTATGATTTTACATCCTTTATTTAAGACAAAACAAAGCAACACTTCTAGCAAATCCCTCCAGACATTGTAAATCCTACGTAAGATGGCCCAGAATTAAGGAGCATTAGGCAGGCTTTGGGATGGTACGACCACAGTGTTATTATCCACCACTCTATAAGAAACAGCTTCTCTCCTGTCAGGAAGGGTTTATTTCCCCCATAGTCAATGTTTAACTCACTCTTGAAGTCTACAGAGGTTCGATCTGCAAAGGGATTCTGCGCAGAGAATTACACTGCACAAGATGACTGATGTATATACTGCTCCTTAATACAAGCTTCTCTGTTTTCCAAACCTCAGTTTTCATCCACTATTTATGCAGTTCTTTGAGAACTACTCGAGCTAATTTTTTTTTTAAAAAATCCTTATACGTGCCACATGCCACGTACCCATGAGTGTAAATAACATGATGTGAACTCAGATACACATCCTTTCCCATTCGTTTCCATTCTCAGTGCCAACTTTGGCTCAAGAAACAATGCCGCTCAGCTTGGTATGAAGGAAGCATCCAGTACATAATGCACAGAGCAGTGCCCAACCAAAGAGGAAACACTCCAGTATGGTCAAGGGTGAGAACAGAACAGACACTTAGGAGGTTATCAAGTGGGGACAGCTGTGAATCCCCCTGAGGTGATGGGGAGCAGTTTTCAAGCTGGTAACATTACAAAAATGACCCAAGAATTAGCTTAGAGGACAACCGTGAGATGAGTTGTTCAAATGACTGTAGGCTTGACCAATCAGAGATCACCAGCTGTGTTCTTCATTGCACATGACCCTGGCCTTCTCCATCAAAAAGTCTATAAGCATTGATCTTTCCCGCCTTTCTCCAAAGCATGCCTCAGGCATTCAAGAATTCAAGGTGGTAAAGCATCAACTTGCTATTTACTTAGAATTTTTTTCTAAGCAGCAAAGCCCCACGTGGCACACTGGATGGGTTTATTTATTGGATCCCCAATTGCATTGGCCTCAGAGAGTGAATGCAACATCCGTGGTGACAAATTTAGTCTCCGTGAATGGATTGCATTAGTCCAGTTCTTTGTAAAGCATTTTCCCACCTGGGAAAATGGTGCTGTGTAAGTGCCATTCTTTCCAGTGTGTTGGTGCTTGACAGGGGAGGGGCTTCCACAGAAACTAGACGGGTCTTTTTCAAGCTAAAATGGTCAGAAGTTTTCTTGTGCTCATTTGCTAAGTCTTCCCTGCTTTGTGCGCGGTAACACACTGGGAATACAGCAGGTGCCAGAGGACAAGGACACAGGAGAAAAGAGGTGGGCCCTTTGCTCGGCCCAGCCCTTCGGAAGTTTGTGGTTTCCCGCGATTAGGGGTTGACAGTTCAGAAACAGGCACCCAGAGGTAACAACTTAGAAACACTTTAATGAAGGCTATTTCCAGGTCTGAAAGCCCCTCAAAATTTTAATGCATTCAGCACAGTCTCAGAGTCCCAAAACCTTAGTTCCTTTCTTTGTAAACTCCCCGGAGGCAGTGTTATAGAACATCAAGTATGCACACTTTATTTTCTAGTGACATAGATTCAGACTATGGTGCCATGGTATTCATGGTTTGACTCTGGCCACACTGATTTCACCTCATAGCACCTCAATGACATCTTCTGTAAACTGGATATAAAAATGGTGATACATTAGAGGACCTAGTAAGGAGGATTGACAATATCGAGTGCAATTCCTAGCATTGTGGACATGTTCCAAAGCTGCCCTTGTTTCTGCCATTGACTAGGACCCTGAACATGGCCTGTCAATGACTACTAGAAAGGTTGCTAGGCATGGTCTGAGAAAATCCAAGAGACACTAACCAACTTCCATTGAGGACACCATATATATTGATTTCGAATCTTCTCTGGCTGTGAACTCAGACTCATGGATGAATTAGGAGGCCAAAGTTAGGGCTTCTGTGGGCATGCCCCCAGCAAGCTTTTAAAGAATGAAAGGGAAGAGTCTCACAGAAATGAAAACATGCAAAATTCCTTTTACAAAGCAATTTAAAGCATAGCTGTGGATACAGATAAGCTGGAAATGAATTGTATATGATTTGGTTGGCTTTGATAACAGCTAACTCTTATTGAGGTCCACCTAAGGCCAGGCAGGCCCTCTGCTGAGAGCTTTATGTAAATTATTTCATTTAATCTTCACGAGGATTCTAAAAGGTATACACTATTAATTTCCCAACTTTGAGCCCAAGGATTCAGACTCGGAAGTCTGTGCCCTTGATAACTATCTTAAACTACTATCTCAAGACAATATTCACTGTCAACTCCTTAAAAAAATTACATGTTCCTCAGTACAGCTTGTATTCTCTAAAGACTTTATCCTTCTCACTGCTATACTGTGCTGTCAAACACATTTACAACTTCACTTATTAGCTGTCATAATCCTTTAGACTGCACTGGCCAATTTCCTGCCATGTTCCTTAGATTCTATTACTTACCAAAAAGATGTCATAGTTCTCACTTGCGTAACCTTAGTGGGGAGGTCATTGCTATCCCCATTTTGCCATGAAGGAAACAGACCTGCAGAGTGCCTGTTTCTCCACTGATAAACAAGACAAGATATAGCCTAAACTCAGAGCACTTTCTAATCCAGATAAATGATGAAATAGTTGTTAGTACTTTAAAATAGGAATAATTCATTTTACGCAACCAAAACAAAAATGATTTTCATCCTGGTGGGAAGCCATGACTTCAATCCTCCTGCCAGCTCAATTCTAAGCCTTCAGTAAAAGCATGAGTGAGTCATGCATTGTCAGGGAGGCAACAAAAAGTAGGATGGGGAACCTGACCTCGGGGAAATTATTTGATAGAGGAAATTAGCATCTCAGATCAAGGGCAAATAAATAAATAAACACAGCAGCATCAGTCAAGGAAGGGAAGGACTAAACACTTACCTTAGAACAAGTTTGAAAACAGTTATTGTCTATCTTTGTTACAGGTTGTGGTTTTTCATATATGTAATATAGAATATTTTATGAACTCAAATGGAAGATTTCATACCACAAATAAAAACCTTTCAAGTTTGTATTTTCAGAGTGTTTTTTTTCTTTTCGTGTTTACCCTCTCATTCATTTTAAAGCTGATCCATGTTTTTCAGCTACTACACTGAGCATGCCATTCTCCGATCAACACATTTAGGCATTTTCCCTTTAAGAAAAGATTCTGAGTCTGTCTTTCAGATGGGCATCCAATGCTACATACCTGCAGGACTGAGATAAATGACTCCTGGAAACATTTTCCTCTTGGAAAATCACAGATGAGACTAAATGAGACATTTTATATATATAGTAGCAAACAGTCATAGGTACATTTCATTTTGAAAGTCCCATCTGTCTTGCAAAGCAAACAGGCCTGACACTGTAGACTCATTGCAGTGATGCAGACTTGAGGAGAATCAGGGGCACAGGACAGGATAAGGAGGGACTTTCTACAGTCATACCATTTGGGTATTTTGACAAAGCAAACTTATCATTGAAACTGTAATGATGTCTCTTGAACTATATGGCTGGGGCATTTTGCAAAGTATAACTTGGACACCTTAGCTCTTCATCAAGTGTAACAGCAGCTCTTACAGCAAAAGCGAGACCCAACAAAGCTTTTTTTTCTGGGATTCAAATTTTAATTATATCATTACAGCTAAAAGTTTGAACATGATGGGAATAATGACTGTGGTGTTTTCTGAATCTTATTATTCATTTTACATCTTTGTGTCAGCTATGTGCTCAAGTCCACAGAGCCTGTAATACTTAAATTAATAATGTAAGTTTAACTGTTGCCATTAAAAAAAGAGCTAATTAGGTCCCTGCTTGCTGACTGGCGGTGTGGTGGCATGAGTAAAATGTTGCACTGATAGCTAATACCGTCGAGCTCATCGAGCTCACCTGCGATGAAGCAACTCTAAGATCCAAAGTATCTCATCCTATTTTTCAAAACAAACAAACAAAACAGAAACGTTGTGACATTGCACATTACTCTGTGCCTCCCTTTCAACAGCTTTCTGTCTGAGCGTTCTGGAGATGCAGTCTTTCTCAGACATCAGGTGGCTTCGCCTTCCATCCCAGCAAGCCAAACTTTACCCCTTTTCAAACACCCTTTTAAAGTAAGCCTGCTCATTTAACAATAAGAGAAAAGATTAAATGATGATCCTTACTTCCATTATTCTCATTTTAACAAAACACTACCAAAATAGCAGAACCGGGAGAGCAAGCAAAAATAAAGCTCATTCCAACCTCAGGTAAGGAGAGTCTTTCCTGAAAGTTCTAGAAATAGGACTATTGTATTTAAAAAGGGAGAGACACATGTTGGAGGTGATAGAGCAAAGTCTTGGTGACTGTCATTGACTGAAGCAGGGCTTCCTCATACAGGCTTCTTCTCAGCATGAGCTTCTGCTTGCTCACTGTGGACCGACTCAGGGGGCGCCGTGGGCAGAGCCAGGACAGCCCAGCCTCAGTGTCCCTGGCTCTGATATAATGACTAGGCTGTTTGAACATCCAAACCGGGAATCCAGCCTCCTCTAAAGCACAAAGACAAGTAATTGGTTGTGAAACAGAAAATGGGTGCTGGGGTCCTGTGTGTGTGTGTGTGGGGGGATCAACACACTACTTGAAAATAAGTTCTGAATGTTACAAAAGGTGAACATTATGTTCACTGAGGGGTTGTCCCGTGTGTCATGGCAGGTGACTTCATTTAAAAACATCGTACCTGCTCTAAGGAAACCAGTTGTTTAACTGAATCTCTTTACCCTCATACCATTAAATATTTGCCTCAGTTAATTTCATCGAGTGACGGTTCACACATCTGTGCTAATGAAAACATTTGCTAAGAATATTTCTCTCACACAAGTCTACCCGTGTTCTCTTGTTCTCAAATCTTCTGTTCCTGCTCTCCCCGTGTCTAAGGTGTCTGGACCCCAATCTCTGCTCTAATCTCCCTTAACTGCAGACACTTCCTCATGGTAAAAAGCAGCAAACTGCGTTCACCAAGACCGTTGTTTGTCTTTTTTCCCAGCTTGGCAAAGTGTTGCTATCAAGAGACAGAGTGAGGGCCTCACTTCCTATAAGGATATGCAGAAAGTCATGCGCAAATTATTCTGGAATTTATCTATAGGGCATTGGGACTTTCTCCTTCAGACTCCAAATGCTTTCCTTTTTCTTTTTCTTTTTCTTTTTCTTTTTTTTTGGTTTTTCGAGTTTCTCTGTATTGTTTTGGAGGCTCTCCTGGAACTTGCTCTGTATACCAGGATGGCCTCAAACTCACAGAGATCCTCCTGCCTCTGCCTCCCAAGTGCTGGGATTAAGGCGTGCACCACCACCACCTGGCTTTGTTTTCCTCTTTTTTATAAAGCTACTTTACTTAATTTTATTATGGGCACGGTTGCATAACGGTTTACAAAGCTCGTAGCTGCTATGTATTAAAGGGTTCTGATGACCCTCACGCTCAGCCCTTTCTAATCCTCAGGCTCATGTCTTGCCCACCTGTGAAGTCACACAGCTCAGTCACATTGCTTCAGACCTTCGCTGTCTTCTCTGGGAAATGAGGTAAGAGTGCCTTTAGGTTTCTTATGTAAGAGTTGAATGAGAACTATAGATGTGAACTGACTAAGAGAATGGCTTGTTGCCTTCCAAGTCCAGTGCTCACTCTGTTTATTTCTAGGCGGTGTGAAGTAGGTACTGTGGGACTGGGGCTTTCCTGTGGTATTGGGGTTAGTAGCCCCAGCCTAAGGACCACCTAATACGTTTTCTCATATTTGAGCAAAATTAACCAGTCTTACTCAATGTGTTTCCTTTTAAAAGTAAGCTGTGTTGCAAAGGTCACAGAGTTTATCCTTTCAAATGTTCCAGACTGTCACAGAACCTTCTGAAAGTTCTCAATGGATCCCCAGCATTGAGTTGCTAACATTCTGTTGAGTAGATGCAGCAATATGATTTGATACAACTCTGGGGAGATGCTTCAGTTGTTACCAATTTTTAAGTATCTCAAAAAATCCCATGGTTAATACATTCCCATTCATTTTTGCCTACATTCTGTGTGATGTCTTCACAAGGAACTTAAAGAATTCAGAGAGATGACTGAGATGAAAAATGAATGTTTATGGATCTATATTTTCAAATGGCTTTCCAAGGCACAATGTATTATATGAACATATTTTTTATCAGACTCTAGCTTAAAAATGAGTGCTTTTCTCTTTCAAAAAGTCTTCATAAAAAAAAAAAACAGGAAAGACAGCATGATAGACCAGTCTAGGGGCCCAAACTTGCAAGCTTCCTTGGAAGTTAACAGACAAAGAAGAATTGCTGTGCTGGACCCAGGAGCTGTATATTAGAATGAAGAATTTTTAAACAGCCTGACTCACGAGAACTCTAAGAAGACAGAAACAGTCAGCATTTATTGAGATCCTTTCCTGGTGGGTTTATTTGTATCTCTTCACATGTGTTACTTTTACCAAACCCTTCCCTAACCTCCATTTTAAAGTCATGAGAACTTACTTGCACCAGGAAATGGGCATCTGGAATCTAGTCATTCAAAAGGGAAGGGACTGCCCATTGTAATTAACCCAATGTCCCTGTTTTGTGTCCTGGGCAGCAATCATGGTGTCTTCCCTGACAGCTAGGTAAGGAGAAGCAGTCCTCATACTTAGCCTTGCACTTCAGCAAGAGGAAAGCAAGAGACTAGTAAGGTATTGACCTGGTCTCCTTCTGAAGCCTTGGGAGACACTGAGGCCACCACAATGATCAGTAAGCCTGTGGGACAGCAAATTCATCCCCATGATGAAGCAGCCACTGCTGAGTAAGCATTGCCAGGTGTGGGGATGGAAGTGAAGGTAACAGACTGGCCTTTTGCCAAGCATTTCTTCATCTCTAGAAGACAGACTTCACAGGCATCCCTATGCCCATCAGCCACGCTGACTTTCTAACATGCCTCTTTCCTTAATAAGCGTATTTGTCGTGCTCAGTGTATGATGCACTCCCTTGAGCCTCTCCTCATACTTTAACAAAAGAACACAAGACTGGCATCTTGGAGGGTTTGTCTCTGAGGCTATATTGTCAGAGAAGCTGGGAGTATTAAACACGGCCCAGTTCTAACCATCTTGGGCTCTTTTCACCTGAGCCAGGAGGAGCTGGTGGCTTCCTTTGACTCAGTACTGCAATGCCCTTTGCCAGGACAGTCTGTAGGGTGGGAAGAAGGGAAGCAAATGAGGAAAAAGGAACTGTAGGCCCGCTTCCAAAGCAGAACTGGGAGGGAGACTGAGCAGAACCGTATGACCTGCTGTAAACAGAATGTTGGGCCAGTCCCAGGAAAACACGTGTGTGGCATGCTTCCAGTACTGAGCCCAAACCCCTCTGCAAGCCACACTTTCCCCAGGACGCTGCTTCTTTCTACCAGCCCCTCCTTGGACACACTCCAGTCTTGCTGATGTGTTTTCAATTCTGGGATTGTGTAACTGTCTTGTCTCACAGACCCTGGACCTGTTGATTCCCATGCCCTGAGGGGCTCTCTCCTTTTTCACCCCACCTTTCCCAGGAAGTATTTCCTGCCCGTGTCTCTCCTAAAGGAGAGCCCCTGGAGATGGCCGCCACGTGCTCTGTTCTTATTAAAACTCTCCCCCCACCCACTGAGATCCACTTTCACTTGCCTGTTTCCTCTTGTCAAGCTGGCAGGGACTGGAGGCCATGTCTTACCTGCTTCTCATATTCAGGTCTTTAAAACAGTACCTGATTCACAGAGACCCTTCACCACTTGCTATCACAGAAGTCCTGCCTTCAGCGGCTTCCTTATACGCTCCACAGCGCCACACTTAATGCTAATCCCACAGATGTGTAGGGCCCTGGGAACCTCCTCTCGGTTGCAGGCACTCTGAACACATATCACTGCCACACGGCTTGCACTCCCTGTCTGTATTGTTCCTTCTCATCATTCCCTCTTCCAACAACATTCCTACCCGCTTATGTCTTTGTGTGCAGGACAGTATGTACACACACACACACACACACACACACACAGAGAGAGAGAGAGAGAGAGAGAGAGAGAGAGAGAGAGAGAGAGGCACAGTACACTGTTAAACAAACTAGAATTCTGCCTTTAAAGCACGTACACTCTGAAAGGCCGTCTTTATATGCCCATTCTACATCTATTCTGCTATTAACTCTCTGGTCTTCACAACCTTGGTAGATGATCAGTGCAAATTCAAAGAGGATTGATTATGTACAAACTTCCCTCCTGCTCCCCCCCCCCCCGCATTTGGGTTCACAGACCTACAGAGAGGTGCCTCAGAACCATCTGGTGGGTTGGGGAATGAGAAAAGACTACAATTCTTATTGTAGTGGTGGTTTCCAAGATCCAGGTAAGACCTGCAAGGATAAACATAAAGTGTATCCTAAATGTGGCCTGCTACTCTAGGGGTAGCTATGGCTGCCCTAGGAGCCTTATAAGTGATCATGAAAAATATGGCACCCCTTGCCCAGCTAATAGTCTAATCTATTAGCTGGGCAAATAGCTGGAGTCCGAAGAGTGGCTTTGCTTAGAGTCACCTGGTGGCATTCCTCAGTTCCTGGTCCAGAGTGGGAGTCACTACTTCCCATCTACCTCCTGCCTTCTTAACCCATGGCTTGTTACATTAAGGTGAGGAAGTTTTATGTGTATAATTTGTGAAGTTCTCTTCAGCAGACAGTGCTATATAAATGTGAAATCCTGTTATTAATAATAAAGGTTGGCTAACTTAAGAATACTGGAGAATTAAAGTAATGAGGTTCTATTTTTAGGCAGACTTGCCAATAACACGCAAGCACGATACAGCTGTGATTTAGAGCTCCCTTCAACAGTCCCTAACTCTAAGGCACACCTTTTCTGGACTGCCTGTGCACAGGAGTCAGCCACAGGGAGCTCTGTTAAAGCTAATGTTGGCTCCATGTGTGAATGCCAGCATGCCCAGTTATAGACACACCTTTCTCTTTCAGATCTGGGACCCATCTCAGACAACTTGCATTCACAAAATACCGGTCGGCCTCTTCCGGCACTTTCAAATCCTGATGGCTGCCTTTGAAATAAATTTTTAAAGCCTCTAGGATGTGTTGTGAATGTTAGGTATCTGTGATTGTACAAAGGCCTATGGTGCATTTGTGAGACTCAGTGATATTTGCTTTTGGAGGAGAAAAGGTATTCTACAAATGCCTGGAGTTCAAAGTGATTCATAACTCAAAGCAAAGTCCTACTCCTCAGGAAAAAAAAATAATTAGCTCTTCCTCCATCCTAATGCTCAGGTCAATGCTTTGTCAATAACAGTAAGTCTTTCTCACTAATTTAGAGAAGCCTATAAAGCTCATTATGACTCATAATTACAGATGCAGATTTATGTCAAAAGGCACCAGTAAGTCTCTAGTTCTGGTGATGGGTCACCTTATGTCAGGAGGAAAGCACCTATAGGACACACTCTCCTTGACCCCCTCAGGATTTTCCTCTTTCTAGTTTGGGGATAGAATTAGGAAGGTTTTCTTTCAATGACATGAATATGACATGGGCTGTGTTAAGAATTCACGGCTGAAGGAGGGAGATGTCGGCTGAGTGGTAGCTAATGGGAAAGAGCATTGGTCCTGTGGAAATCTGCTTTCTGGGGCCATTGTCATCGGGCAGAGGGAAGAGCACTCTGTCAGCACCCACAGGCTGAGCTTGTAAATCATGGAAAGGGGAGCATCTGAGCAGAGGGGCAGGATTTTAAATGACTGGAACTTCTGCCAGATGGAAGTCAACAGCCTGATTCCAGATGCAAGGTATTCACAGTCCTCATCGGTTTTCAGATTCTCTGGGAGCCAGAGAGGAAAGGGGAGGGGAGGGAAGAGGAGGGAAGAGGGCAAGGGAGGGGAAGGGAGGGAAGAAGAGGGGAAAGGGGATGGGAGGGGAGAGGAGGGGACCACCTTTGCCAAGTATTTTGTGGTTGTTGCTGTAGGAAATCTGGACTTTGTAAATATCAGCTAGTCTCCAGAGAACTATCTGCCTGGTGGTAGAGGTATAGAATGTTCCAGCAGCCTTGGAAGATGTGCCCACATTCTGTATGCTCAAGTAACTCCTCCCCACCCATACATCTCATACATATATACAAAGAAAAGGCAAACTATGGTCAATATGGCAACCCCCAGACACAGTTAATAAAAAACAGAAAATTAGCCACTCACCCTGTGACTGAGCAGTTCCACTTTGGATGTGTCAAAGAAGCAAGTTCAAATGTCTGAGAGGACTTCTGCACCAGGAGAATAGTCACAGTGTCATTAACTGCAGTCTAGTCTTGGAGACAGCCCAAGACATCCAGTGAACAAACTGTTAGATATGCCTGCATTCCACAACAAGAAGCACCTGAACTATTGACGCCTATGCAACATAGATGAATCTAAAATATGTTGCATTACTTGACAAAGCCAGACACAAAGGCTTCCATAGTGTGGGAATCCAGTCTCATGAATTTCAAGAGCAGGTAAAATTAATCCATGAAAACAAATCAGAATTCTGAGCTACTTTCATAGGGCTGAGGATTATTGACTAGGAAGGTACACAAGGGAACCCAGAACGATGAAAGTGTTTTATATCCTAATCTGGGCTGTGGTTAACATGGTATATACATATGTAAAAAATTCATTGGGCTGTACACTTACGATTTGTGCATTTTACTATTTGTAAATTATAGCTCAATAAATAAAAGTTTTAAAAAGCTATGTGTAAAAAAAAAAAGACAACACATGGAGAAAAATCTCATTTCCTAAGAGTAAGCTTGAGCAGACAAAGAACATCAGATAGATGTCCTAAATGTGAGGAGTAAATGCAAATGGATTAACAAAAATACATAAATCTTTTACCTTCTCTCACATTCCTCATGGGACATGGAAATGCTAGGGCGAAGGAAGCTAAAATCATTAGATGTGATATGCTTAGGAACTCACCGACACTCCTCAAAGGTGTACTTCCGGAATGTTCCTCTCCAATTAGGAAGTGCTTCATTTGCATGTTTCTACTCAGGAAATGGTGTTGTTTGAACATAAAGAGCCAGGAAATAGACATTTTCAGTTGCTTCAACTCCTGTCTAAGCAAGAAATCAATTACTTAATGATATAGTTGGCCTCCAGTAAAATATATTTTATCCTCTTGAATCTTAAGAATAATTAAAATAGAAAGCTATAGTGTTTTATGACAAAAAAGGATATAAAATGTAAGCTTCCCATTTTTTAGACAACACAACTTAGTCTTTTCTGCATTTTACTTAGACCAAAGGGGTACAAATTGTTAAAAGAAATCATCACAGGGGAGCCTGCCTTCCTGTGTCACTAATGAAGTAAAGAAACTTGTGTTTTCAAGAACCTTTATGACTCAATGTCCACGTGACATCTGCTACTCATTAGAGCATTTCTGTGATTCTAGTTTGTCAGAAATTGCTACTGACATTTATAAAATGCTTGCTGAATTTTAAAATGGACCCTAGAGATCGCCAAGTCTTTCCTCTCCATTTAAGTTGAGGAAACAGAGATCAGGAAGGTTAAGTGGCTTGCCTGGGTTTGGCTACTCTGGCTGACTTCTTGTGTGGAATTTGGATGCCTTTCTTAAATTCTAAGGTAATGGGGACTCCAGGATTAAAGAGATATTGCTGATACATCATTTGTGAACACACTGCATTACAGTTTGGAGAATTCAGCTAAAGATTGTCTTTGGGACACGGGGCAGGTCCTAGGCATGGGGCTTCATTTCTAATCTATAGGAAGTGTGAGTATAGTGAAGCCTTTTGGCTACTGTGGCCAAGCTTGTCTGTCTTTTTTCCCAGTTATAATGGTTTAGAGCCTCAGGAGATGTGGCTTAAACCCTGCGCGCCCGCATCTGTGCTTTATCTGGGTACAGATGTTTCTTGCTCTGAAACCCCAAGTGTTTCAGGTACAAAGTATGCAAAGCTGAGTCCCAAGAGATGGTTTAGAAGCTAAAAGTGCTTTCTGCATAATTATGTGGCCCAGATCCCTGTACCCATGTAACAAGCCAAGTGGCTAGCTTCAAGGTGGGCAGACACAGGAGGTTTGTTGTGGCTTGCTGACTTCTGGCTAGCTGAGAAAACCCTAGCCCCAAGTTAGGGAGAGACCCTGCCTCAAGGAAATAGGTGGAGATAGAGGAGAGTACCTGATACCTGCCTTCTTCAGGCCTGTTTGCCAGCTCCCCCACCACATGCACCATTCTCACACACAAATAACTAAGCACACAGGTCTTAAAAAATAAATAGAAAGTGGTGAAAATAATATAACCCACTTCATATATTAAATTAGATGGAACAGGTCAAGTCAGCCTGGCTTAAAAGAGTCAGTCATACAGCACCTGGGGAGTTTTGAAAAGAAAATGTTCACCATCCTGTTTTGTGGGTTTGTTTTCTCTTGCATATACAGCTCACTGAACCAAACACCTACCCCCTTCTTTCCATGGTAACCACTGTCGGTGTCCCTCTGGGCTCCAACAGGACCCATCACAAACTCTTCTGTTTCCTGCATCTCCCTCATCTTCCTGATCTCCCTTTAGGTCACAGTGCACATTTTAACACCCAATTCTTCTGTTCAATGATTTCATCTGACCTAAGTTTTCAGAAGGCAGGAGCCACATACAACTTTTTTTGTTGCTGTTGGTTTTTTTGTGGCTTTATTTTTTGCATCTTTAACAGGACCTAGCACCATGAAGGGCCACGCTAACAGTTGGAAAATCACTTTGACAAAGGAATTAAAAAGACAGCTTCAAAATACTGAGCACTTATCTCAGTGATGGCTGGTGAACTGCTTGCTTTCCTCCTGCAAACATTTTTAGCTGGCATTCAAAGCATCAAGTTGAGTATGACGTTTTCATACCTGTATTTTATCATACAGTCTCAGTGGGAATAATCCATAAAATCAAATGAAAATATTTTATACAGCTGGACCATTATGTATTCACCTCCAAAAATCTTGCCTGAAGTAGAGTTGTGACTTTTACTAAAGTCTAAATTAAGCATTTGGCATTTCCCTTCAGTTCTGCTTAAGTGCAGACAGATTAGAAGGACCCCAGGCCATAAAGAAAACACAAAAAGCCATCTCAAACTCATGCCCAGAGCAGCAGAATCATCAAAAACAATAAGACTTGTACTTCCTGTTCTATACATTACATATATTATATATGTTATATATATATGTTATAATAACTATATATGTGTAATACTATATGCACATAAACACATATACATACATACATATGTGTGGAATGGTTTGGATGGTTTGGATATACATTGAAACTAACTTTTTAAGGTCTCCATGTAATTTTTAAAATTTATTTAAACAGCAATTATTTCCCGATTATACAAAACATTGTCTACCTTAAGCATTTGAATTTTTGTGTAGTCTCTAGCTAGTAGCCAACATATCCTACATTGAAAGGAACACATAGTTCCCACACATTGTAGCTGAGTTATCTGGATTCCACTCTGTAAAGAGTTTTGCTAACCCTCTTTACTTTTCAGGGTGCCAATATTTGTCTTCTGTTGTTAAAAGAAGATGCCCACATACACATAGCTGCACAACTGGAATATGCAGTGTGTTTCTGGCATTTTTTTGTTTCTCAATTGTTTAGGAACATGAACACATATGGCATATAACTTGATGTTGGCCAAATCAAGGCAACTCACATAAGCATCACTTGGCATCCTTAAGTTTTTGTGAACACTTTTGATCTGACTTCTTACCAGTTTTCAAGTGTACAATATGTTAACTATTATAATCATCATAGTACTCAATAGAACTCTTAAAGTTATTTCTTCTTTCTGACTGAGATTTGAGTTCTTTGGCCATATCCCCACAATTCTACCCCTACCAAGGCCTTGTAAGCACAACTCTACTTTCTCCTTGTGCAACCTGACCTTTTATGATGCACTGTGACATCATGCAGCATTTACTTTTCAATGCCTGGCTTATTTCACTTAACAGAGTGTTCTCCAGGCCTCTCCACATTGTCACTGGTGCTAGGTTTCCCTATTTTTAAGGATAATTACTGTGCCATCATTCTGTGCATTGATAGGTTTAGTCTGTATCTTGACTACTGTGAATCTCTGATGTAGAAGTATGAGTGTCAGAGAGCTCTTTGACACACTGGTTTCATCTATTTTGGATGTACACACCCAAGTGGGATTACTAGATCATATTGTAATGCATGTTTAATTTTCTGGTCTTATGTGCTAAATTTTCATCATTCCTCTAACCATTCAGCACTTACTGAGTGTTGACTATGTACCACTCTGGAGCACAGCAAACAAGCAGACACCAATATCCTTATCTCAGTGGAATTTAATTCTGTGGTCTTCTTTTGCTATGAGCTTCTTCAACTTTGGCCTGTTACTCCATTTGTCTCGGTTGCCACCATAAAGGTTTTGAAAATGGTAATAGGTTTATGTCAAACTTGTGATCACAGTGGGGGTTAATTTTAGTATTATTTTTTTAGCAATTTTGACATGCACATGTGCAACCTTGTTGTTGTGACAAAATACCTGGCAGAGGCAACTTAAGGTAAGAAAGGATTATTTTTTATTTAAGTCAATCCCAGCTCCCTCTTCCTCCCCACCTCCCCGCCCTCCCCACCAGGCCCCCAAAAAGATTTTTAACCCACATTTTTAGAGGGAATTTAGTCCATCACAGCAGGGACAGCATGGTGGAGTGGCCCCATATGTGGTGAGTGGCTAAGGGAAGGTTCCTTGTGGTGAGCCAGGGATCACAGCATGCAGCCCAAGATACAACCTTGGAAGGCCTTTCCTGAGTGACCTCCTTCCAGCAGCCAGACTCAACCTTCTAAAGACTCCACAGCCTTCAAAAAAGAGCCACAGGTGGGTACAAAGCAAGAATACAGCAGCCCATGAGAGACTTCAGACTCAGTCCACAACAATGTCTTATCCTCAAAACATAGTAATTAGGTGTTAGAATAATCTATCTTTTCTCTCAAGAGCTTTTGCAATGGAAGAGTTTTCTTAAAGTGTGTACTGGGAGTGTGCGTGCGTGCGTGCGTGCATGCGTGCGTGTGTGTGTGTGTGTGTGTGTGTGTGTTTTATGTTTTGTAGGCCAGAAGTTGGTATCGAGTACCTTCCTCAAATGCTCTCCACCTTATTTTTTGAGACAAAGCTCCTCACTAGGTGATTGGTCAGAGATGTGTCTGTCTCTGCCCCAACTTTTACCCAGCACTGGAATTACAGATGCACACTGTCACACCTGACATGGTTACTGGGTACCCAAACTCAGATGCTTCTGCTGGTGTGGCAGGGCTATACTAATGGAGCCATCTTCCCAGGAAGCATATTTTTAAGCAAAGACATTTGTAACTACTTTAATTTACCTTGCTCACAAATGCTTGTGGCATTTGGACAATTAGTTAATGGATACACAGTCGGTTGATATTTTTCAGAGATCAATTTTGGTTTTGGTGTCCTAGTTTGCTTTCTATTGCTGTGAAAACAAACAAACAGACAGACAGAGCACCAGGACGGAATCTGCTTGAAGAGGAAAGAGTTTGTCTCACAGAACTGAAGCAGAGACCATGGAGGAGTGTTGCTTACTCGTTTGCTCTTCTTGGTTCCTTCAGCATGCTTTTCTGTTTGATGTTTTTTTTGTTTTTTAAACAGGGTTTCTCTGTGTAGCCCTGGCTACCCTGGAACTAGCCCTGTAGTCCAGGCTGGCTTTGAATTTACAAGCATCCACCTGCCTCTGCCTCCTGAGTGCTGGGATTACAGATGTGTGCCACCACCACCCAGCAGCTTGCTGTTTTTTATATAACCTAAGAAGTCTTGCCGAGGAGTAGTACTGTCCACTGTGGACTGGGGTCTCCCACACCATTAACCAAGAAAACAGGCTTGCTTATAGGCCAGGCTGATAGAGACTTTTTCTTGGTTGAGGTTACCTCTTCCAAAAAGACAATAGCTCCTGGTAACAAAAATATTAGCCAGCAAGCCTGGCCTTGGAAGCTTTTCATGTTGAGAAATAGAAATTACTTGTTGGCACATTTGCTATTTTAATTAATGCTTATGACAGTATTGGAATCTAAGGGTCATAGCACAAACTTACTTGTTCAAATATGAGAGATGGGCACAATCTACAGCTCACAGCTTTCCGACTCCAGTCAAGGGTGGTTAACAGGGTGTGGCCAAATCTCACACCAAGACTAGCAGCAGCCTATCATGTGCTGGGACAAGCAAGAGCCATGGGATCCTAAAGTGGCAGTTATTCTTTTAAGGGAATGGTGATTTGGTGAGGTATGGGGAAGTGACCAAGATTAAGTGGAATTTCTTGGTTATATCAGACATTATTTTCTGAGTGGTTAATAGTATGATCATCCCAACAAACCGTTTGAGAAAGTAAGAGAAAACAGGAGTCTGCCGACAGACTGAGCTAAAGCAGCAAGGGAACACGCATCTGTTTGTTTTATGAGGCACTTTTCAAAGCACTACTATGCCTGTGTCCCTTCCCCCACCTCACAGAGGCAGCCAGCTGTTTCGGTATCACAGGTGCATTCTGGGATACAGGATACGTAGCTGTGTAGTCTGAAGCAGAGGATCCTCAGAAGAGCATCCTTACTTGAAAGTCGGAACAAGATAAGTAGCTTTCAATAAAAACTGAAAAATTTTTTAAAAATCTAAAAAATAGTGGTAAAAATCTGTAGAATGTTTTTTTTATCAAATGTGAAAAGGTAGCAACATTATTTTGTTGTCCTTTTAACTCTGTGAGGCCAGTGGTTCTTTTTTTTTTTTAGTGATGAGTTTGATATCCTTTTAATAGGTGAGGAAACGGAGGTATGAAGAGATGGTGAAGATTTCCCAGGCTGTCATAGTCAGTATTGGAATAGAATGCCATAGCCTATACCTTTAACCACTTTCTTTACAATGCCTCTCAGGCTTTGGCAAGAGAAAAGGCAACTCTGTATTACTCTTTTTTATTTCATGCTGTTTATTCAAAGGTCAAATTCACATCTCTTCCAGAAGGATATTTTGTGGGGCTTTTTGGAAGACAGTTCGTGGACCTTTGTAAAGTTCTCTCTGACTTAAGGTGCGCATATCCAACTTCAAAAGTTGCCCTATTTGAGTAGCTTAGAATTATCAGGTACTTACCTACAACCTTTAGTAAATGCCCTTCTGGCTTGGGGTACCATTGGTATTTCATATTTAGTACAAGTGTCTGTTACTTGCCCTTAGAAAATATCTTGGCTTTATGTCTCCCAGACTGCTTGTTGCTAAAGGCAAAATGTGAAATGGAGACTGTTGGAATTTCACTGCACTATCCGAATAAGGCACAGCTACTGCATTAAAAGCAGCGGCAATGTTATAAATCTGAGCTTTGTTTGGGGGAAGAAAATAATAAAAGTAAAACATGTGACAGGACAGACTGCATGCTGCCAAGGTGAAGAAAGTTTTCCTAAAGAAACAATTGAACACTTCTACAAGAGTCGTGTTTCATTTTGAACTGTAGTTAAAATGTGACAGCATAACATTTCTGAAATATTCATCCCTCAGTCAGCAGCTCCTAGCGAGACGGTTGCTCTTCTCTCCATGTAACCCCATACATCTACTTTCCCAATATGTCTATCTTTTCATATTAGAGCAATGCATGCTTATTGTGGAACATTTAGAAATATAGGAATAACTTTAAATGTAACAATATAGGAATAACTACAATGAACATTTTAGTATACATGTTTTCAATATTTTATACACAGTTAATTTTTAGTACACTTATTGTATGTGTGTATGCATGTACATTCACACATGTGTGTCACAGCATGCATAGGGAGCAGAGGACAATGTGTGGGAGTCAGTTTTTTTCTTCTGTGTGGGCCCCGGTGATAATATTTAGGTATTCAGATTTGGCAGTGTGAACCTCTACTTCCTGAACCATCTTGCCAGCTTCAAACACGCACTTTTAAATGTAATCTATTTTCCCATCAGCACACCACAGAATTGTGCAATACCATTAAATGGCTATTTAGCAATGTTTCTGTGAATATATACTCAACTGCTTACTCTGGAGATTGAACTATTTTAATTTTCAAATAGTACTGCAATGATAACTTTTATAGCCAAGCGTTGGGACACATTTATGATTTTTTTCTTAGGGTGCATTCCTACCAGTGGACATGTTGACACTAAAGGCCTGGAAAAACGCATGGCCAATTGCTTCTCCAGAAAGAAATCAGTTTAGAGTCAAACAATGCGGCATCTCCGATCTTTCTTCTGAAGCGTTCAGCTCTGTTCTTTCATACCAGTATAAAACAGGGCCCTTCCTTGGCGGCTTGCACAGTTAGACAATCGATGAGCTGAAACAGATTCCCAGCTATTGTCTTTACGTTTTATTCTAGTCCGTGTTGCTAAGGTTGGCATAAGGGAGAGAGAAATGGCAGGGAGCACGGGGCAGAGAAAGAACCCCTTACTAACCCAGCCTGCCGCAGCCAGACACGGGGCTCTGCTACTGTAGACTGCAGCAGGGCGGAAGGTTGGCTCTTATTGCCAGCTGTTTCCTACACTCGCTTGCTTTGGGAGCCCAGCTTCGCGGTGTGGGAAAAGAAGCAAGCAGCAAACGAGCCAGATAGTGGGGTTGTTTCTGAGAACATTCCTTCAACAGTGACCGGGGTTTCCCTGTTCTGTCCTGTTGTAAATGGAAAGTGTGGCCTGCTGGGGGAAGTAAAAATGAGAATGTCTGTAGGAACTGAACAGATCTCCTTGAAAGGCAAGACCTACCCTCCATTCTCGATGGATAATTCAAATTAAAAAGGAAATCCCAACGTTTTCTTTTCAGAAAACTCCTAGAATAGTTGATCTCCCCCCTACACCTCTCAATCCCCCAACCTTTCCACAATTCCCTATCCTCACCTTCCCCCATGTCCCCATCTCCCCCTGACACATCTCCCCCCTGCCCAACCAGGAATATCAGGTAGTGAAAAGTGGCCTCTATAGTAACTATTTCAAATATAGGGGAATCAGCAGAAAATGTATTTATTCAAATTAGAGGAGTCTCTTCTGGATGAAAGTGTGTCATTTTGTGACTTCCTCCCCTCAGCTAACCTACTTAGTGGCTCTGCAGGCCAGAAGGCTTTAACTCTATGCACTCTACTTGTAGAGTCATACAGAACAGAAATTCCATTCTCATGGTGAACAAGTAACTCAAATTATGCAAAGTCCTGGGACTGGGCCAACTGAAGCTCTGCTTCACTGACCACCAGGAAGAAAACAGAGCTCTGCTAATATAGCACCTTCACCTGCAGAGAAGTCAAAGCAAAAACACATCTCGTAAACTGCACACAAACACAGTAGCGTCTCTCTTCTGCCCAAGTAGCTGGCGGAGTGATCTTCATCCAAGGGATATGTAGATCAGGGCCACCATGCATTAGGGACAACTGGAAGTCAGTCAGTCTTTAGATTGATTGTAAATGTCCAAAAGGAAGGCTTTCCGTCTATTGCATTCTCTCGCCATAAAAAGAAACCAGTGTGCTCTACGGTAGTGGATTGCAAACACCACCTGCACAAATGCCACAGTTTAAAACCAGTCCGCTGCACACTATGTGCCTCATAAGGAAACAAATGCAACACTTTCAGATTCCATAACAAGCTTTGCGAATGTCTGTTCGGTGTCTCTCTAATTTGACTTGCTTATTGTCAGTCCCGTGTGTTTCCTGTCTAGCCTTTAATGACTAGAGTTGTGGTCCAAGAACAAGAATCGTGTGACTCAGTGGTGATGTTCTCGCAGCATGAAGATTTCACTGAGGTGCTCCTGGAAGTTCTGGGGGTAGGAGTACCTACTTCACCTAGAGTAAACCTGCTTTTAACTGACCTCTCTCTACTTCAAGTCCCTTTTAAGTCACTTAAGGGGAGTCTGCTTTAGACAAAGTGCCAGCAATAGCAATAATACAACAGTGCCAGTAATTAGACATCTTAGTGCAGTCACAGACACTATTTTTATTGGTTTGCATATGTGTATTTTAAAACTAAGAGTTATACCATAGTGTTTGTTTTTGTTTTTGTATTGGACCTCTGGTCATTCAAAATTAGCTTGTTTTCCAGTGATCTTCTATATAGGCACCAAGAAGCTTTCAGCTGTGTTTTGTCCAGATGAGCATTGATGTAACTACCTCTGCCAGCAGACTCTCTTGCCCATGATTTCATGCAGAGAAGAAGTCCTCAAGGATGCATCTGGTCATCTCTGATTGTCAAAGTGAGAGGCCTGCGTTTGGTTTCTATGTGGCTTTTTTTTTAAGTTGGCTTAGACAGTTGGCTTAGACATTACCCCCCCCCCCCCCCAGGTGAACTTAATTTTTCCCAATTCGTGAACTAGCTTGATTAGACTTTTCTGGAAAGATTTTAGATGAAGAATTTGGACCTGATGACTTTCAGACCACTACCAACTTCAGTTTTTTAGTTGTTTGACTGATATGATGTTTCCCTCTGTTAGCTGGGCCCTGACCCTCCAGAAACTCTTGTAAAATGCCATACCAGAATGCCTCTAGCTTCTTACCTGGGGTTCTTACCCTTGGGCATTGCAGTCTGGATGCTTTATCCTGAGTGCTGCCTGCTTTTGGATGTATGCTGGTTTAGGATGAGGTCTAGCTCTTCTAAGAGCTTCTATATTCCCTACATTCTGTTTACAGAAAGTGAGGCCAGCATATAACTGGTGTTCAACACGTGTCTGAAACAAATGAGTAAGCCAGGTGGAGGGGGAAAGAAGGTTTCTAAGGGATTTAAAGATCTAGATTCAGACTGTGACTCCTTGAATCGGGCTTTTCTCTGGGTTTCTCCTTCTCAAACTACCTGTGGAAGGTTAAAACTAGATCAGTTTTGAGACCCCCCCCCTCTGTTTCTGCCTGGAGTTATAAACAGGAAAACATACGCTATGCTGGGAGGAATTGAAAAGGGAAGGAGCGAGCTGGGAACGCTGAATTCAGACAGGTCAGTAAGACTCGGGTCACCAGCATCACCCAGAGTCCCCAGGGCAGCCCGCAGGAACAGCTGTGCCTCCCTGAGCTGTTCACTGGCGATTTCACAGATGCCCTTAGCGTGCTTTCAGCGCCTTGTTCTAATTGACAAAACTTAGGCGCAGCGAGGTAAGCAGTTCTCTTAGTGTTATCCAGTGGCAGACTGAAGCAAAGAATTGAGTCTGTAGACTCCCTCGCCCCATGGACTTACACACACACACACACACACACACACACACACACACACACACACACACACAATGCTGGAACATGTGGGTGAACAAATAATAAGTATTGCACACATACACACATGTTCAACTTCTGCAACCATGTGGCCCAGTTGCCAGCAAGGTCAAGTGACTGAGGGTTCCACATACTGGGGTGGCTCATTCTTCTTTCTGCCAAGAAGGAGGCCCATAGCCTAAGTCTCATAATTTCTGTACCAGTCTCTCATGCATGAAACTTTATGGCCTCTTGAAAGGTGACTGAGTAGCTTTGATTCATTGGAAGTCAGAAACAGCTTTTTAAACATTTGGGAATCAAGATAGGTAGTTAGTCGGCCTTGTAAAATTTTCTTATGAATGTCACCATTAGAAAAATTTATTTGAGCTTACTATTCTGCAGAGCTCATCTAAAGCCCTCATATCTGTGGACTCAGATATTAGCTGAGGGTTTTAGCATTGATCCTAGTTGCATCTTAATTCTAATGATGGTGGAAAGCTGTGACTTGCCTTGCTATCACCTGATTTCATCCATGTAAAATAGGTCACCAAGATATCACATTTTATGTGGTTATTTATTCTCTCTCTTTCTTTCTCTGTCTCTCTTTGTATCTGTCTCTGTCTCTCTCTGTCTGTCTGTCTGTCTCTCTCATTCTCTCTCTCTCTCTGTCAGGCTGCTGCAGTTTTGTGGGTTATTTTTCTTCTCTTTATTAATGAAGAAAGTTCAGAGTGCTGAATTTTCTTTATTGAAGAAAATGGCACCTAGGAATCCTGAGCAGAGGAAGAATCTTAAAATGTGACATATTAAGGTGTGTCAGCCTTGAAAAGTTAATTTAATTTCAAACATTAATCAAAAATACCTTAAAATCAAAAGTGTTCTTAAATTTACAGTTGACTTTAAGCTGATATAATACATATGTGAAACTTTCAGAACAGCCTAATGTTACTTTAACATCTTATGTATGCCTGTGTATCTGTATATTTGTGTATGTACATATTCCAACATAACCAATTTTTTATTCCTTTTTTAAAAGAAAGTCTTTTTCAGTCACTACAGTTTCTAGACATCTAGACAAGATAATTTTCTGCATATCAAAGATAGTTAACCAATAGCAACTGTATGTCCATTAAAATACTAATAAGTTCTGGCTTGCCCTAATTATTTATAATAATCTCTGTGGAGACTAATATCTTTAAAAAGTATGTATGTGTTGATGATAGAAAGCAGGTTGAAAAGCACTGATTTATTACAAGCCTTCATTAAGGTTAAAAGCATTCCAGGGAGATGAAGACATCTGCCTTGTATTTGCACATCGCAGAAGAAAAGTTCGGGCCAGGAAGAACAAAAAGGAAGGGGAAATGTTTTGAGCTGAATTCAAGCCAGGTCTGGAGAAATCACTTCCTGCATCATGTCCTTAAACATTTTCAGGAAGGTGGTTCTGTGCCTGGGACTATCACTTATTACCGTGATGCCCCACATACTTAAATCTATGTACTAACAATGGCAGTTATGCCACATGACTGTAAATTGATTTTCCAAAAAGTTCCACACCAACTTGTGTGTTTATTAGGCCCCATCTCTCTCTTTCTTTAAAGAAAAGTACTATCAAGGAGAAACATAAGATTGTTTAGTTACACAGTTATGCAGAACAAGATTTTTGAAATGGGCCATTTCTTTCTTTTTCTTTTAAAAGTAGGATGGGGTAAGGTTGGTAATTACAGGGTCTGGTCAACAGTCATTTGATATCTTGGAAATCAAAGGAAAGAACCACAGGAGAGAACCTGGAGTTAGTTGTTACAGGATTTTTATCTCTCTCCATGAGTGCTACTGACAGGGACCATACGTGTCACTTACTATGGCCAAGGAAAGAAAGCATGGGTGGTTTTCTAAAGGAGCTGTGACCTCCTATGTATACGTGTCTACTTGTGAGATCATGGACAAATCTGATATATTTATGATGTTTAATAAACACTTAGAGCCACGTGCGAGCTTGGGGACCTGGGCTTTCCCTGTTTAAAGGATTATTATATGTAAGTATCCAGGCTGACTTTGCCTTAGAATTCCAATCAATCTCTGTACTTGGTGTTGTTTGTCACCATACAAAATCATGCATGAATGTGTAAATCCCCCTTGGAAATGACTGAAGAAAGATGTAGTTCCTATGTAAGCATGCATTGAACCTGAAGAAAAATAAGGAATAACAAGTAGAGAGGACCATTCAAGACACAACAATGCTTAAGAGTTTTGTTGCTCAATCCTGAGAACCAGAACTCAGATCCTAGAACACATTGGTTCACTGATGCCTGTAACTCTAGCTCCAAGGGATCTGACTCCCCCTTCCGACCACCTCAGACACATACCACACATGCACACATGCATACATGAGCACACATGCAGCCATATGCACACACAAATTGAATAAAATAAATTTTAAAAAGAGATATTCAGATATTCAAATTCTAAATCTCTTAATCTATCAGGAACGCCGTGTGTAAAAATAAAACGTGAACCAGCAAACATCCATAATGTTGTAGCAAAATAAATGTAAGCATCAAGGGGCTGGGAAGATGGCTCAGGCAGCAGAGTGCTTACTGTACAAGTGTGAGGACCTGGGACTGGATGCCTCGCATCTACAAAAAAACCCAGGTATGGTCTTGCACACCTGTAATCCCAGTGCCAAGGAGACAGAGATGAGAGGGTCCCAGTGGCTTGCTGACTGTCAGTCTAGCTGAATTGGTAAGCCCCAGGTCTTTTGAGAGAACATATATTAACCCCATGTCTCAAACGTATAAACTGAGGAGCAACAAAGACTCTCAGTGTTAGTCTTTGATCTCACACATGCATGTGTACTTACTTGCACGTGTGCATACATACATCACATAAACCACACATAAATCACCATAAACCACACACAAACACACACGAATAAATAAATAAATAAATAAATAAATAAATAAATGCTGCAATTCTAGAGTTTGCTCATTCCTATTCTTGTAACTTGCATAACTGAAAAAGATAATAATACCATGTGTGGGATATTTTCAGCTCACATGTAACCCTTCTGTTTTGAGTACATGTACTTGCTTGCATTAAAGCCTTATCTTTTTAAAAAGAAGAGATCTGTTTGAAATTAGATGCTCCTGAAATGTTCTCCCACTTTAATATGCTTCCCTTTCATGGTTTCTGAGTTGTTAATTCTGAAGCAGAATCTAGGCAATATACTCGGCAAAGATGAAATGAAGAATTGTCAGGGCATCTGAGCTCGGGACAAGCCTTTCATGGACAACCAAAGGGTATGAACCCACAATGCCATGTGCCAATCAAAAGGTGTACATTGACAAGTAAGCTGGAATTTATGACTTTCCATTAATTTCATGAGATTTATAAAAATGCATTCATTTTGATTAGTTGCTTATCACAATTACTTTACATTTTAAATTTTGATGAAAATAAATATTTCCAGTATAGTTTAATTGTTGTTATATATGTAGACATACACAGAATGCATATTAATGTATTCATGCTAACAGTATAAGCTAAAGAATAATAATAACTCAATCAAATAAGTTGTTTTATTTGTCCAGTGTCAGAAACTTTTAAAAATTAGTTATATCAATTGCTTATTACCTATTTGGGCTCAATGAATGCTTTTTTTTCAAGACACGATTTCTCTGTGGCTTTGGAGGCTGTCCTGGGACTAGCTCCTATAGACCAGGCTGGTCTCGAACTCATAGAGATCTGCCTGCCTCTGCCTCCTGAGTGCTGGGATTAAAGGCTTGCGCCACCACTCCCAGCTGCTCAATGAATGTTATTTTCCTTATGTAGGGTCTCCTTATGTAAGTAGGGTCAAATTTCATCCTGCCTGTTACAGCATCCTGATGCAGGGATCATAGACTTGCATCACCACACTAGCTAGATCTAACATACTTTTAACCTAGAGCAGTGGTCAGCAACCTATAGCTCATGGATTGAATCTGTCCTGTGGTTGTTACAAGGGGGACTGTGAATTGAGGGTGGCTTTACATTGCTTCAATGTAAAGAAAACAGTGGCAACACAGAGAAGTTGTTGTGGTCCACAAAGCATAGATTCCTTACGTTTTGAATATTTATAGAGATATTTTACTGACCCATATCTAGAGTATTATGGGTTATGCCAAAGTAGTGTATCAAGAGATGACACAAAGTGGGGAATAAAATATCGCTCTTATTGTCACATTGCCCTTGCTATAAAGCCTGGCTGTGCAGCTTCAGACAAACTAACACAATCTGTACGCACACACATGTCCTCAGTTACAAAATGCATGGGTTTAAAGCCCCTAACCCAGGGCTAGTGTGGGCTTCAATTAGTTCTTACATGCAAATCCTCAGTGGCACAGGACATGTAAGTTACACATTAGCTACTATTTCCACTCCGTTAGCTGCTGTGCAAACATTAGGAACACACACAAGTGGGAAAGCAAAGCAAAGGGCAGTGTGTTTGTACAGAATGAGGAAAACGCAAGACCTGTGCTCTGGGCCGAGAGGGAAGAAGCCCCGTCCTTGCTAAGAGCAGCTGTGTCACTTCCATGGAAGAGTGAATCATCCTTCTTCTACCTTCCTGCAGGTCCCAAATATTATAAAAACGCTGCATGCATTTCAGCTTAATGACTATACCTCAGAAGCAGTTCCTGCCTTCCCCAAGGTGCTTATCCCTAAGATAGGATAACAAGATGAGCTATGACTGCAGGGGCCACCAGAATTTGGCCAGTATTTATTTTGGTCTCTGAAAGTTGAGCCCTTCAAATTCTTTGTACATAGTTGTATTTAATTAGGACTTGAGCTAGCTGTAAAACGTGCATTAATTGTCTGTTATTTCATAAATGATGGCCAAAAGACTAGCCCTCGATAGGAACAACTTGGGGGTAAGCACCATTTGGTCTGTTCATCTTCCAGGGCTTCCTGCCCCAAGCAAGGACTTTCTGTTCTTATCTCCTTTTATCCCAGAGAACTGCTAACCCTGCACCATCATATTAAGTACCAATTAAGCAGAGATTTGTCATTCCTGTTCGAGAACATTGAGCTGGGCTGAGGCCACATATTTCACTGACTTCTGACAGAAATTATTTTAATTAGACTGCTGCTAGCAGCATTTAAAATAGTCTGTATGACCAGAGAGAGGAAGAATGGCTCCTCAGTCAGATAATTTACTTATTTTTCTTTTTCACTCACCATAAATCTCAGGGTCGTGGTTATTAAGCATTTGGAGGGGGAGGGGCAGAGTCAAAGAAAGAAATCAGCTGGATTTTATCTTACTTTAAATACCAGAAAAGAAAAAAATCTCCCACAGTTTCACAGGGGTTTAGGAGAACACTTTTAAAAAGAAAAGTGTGTTCATGCAAGGTCTGACACCAACAGGCTGCTTGACTTTGTGATGTCTAACACGTTTAAAGCATAAAGAGGGTCATTTAACCTTTATGTGTCATCAGGTGGCCTTTTCATGAAGACACTAGTTGGCAATTATTAGGTCAATCAGATAATGAAAAGCAAACAGAATCAGTTTACTAAAATGAAGTCTTCCGGTTTTACAAGGATGGAGATCTGGATGAGGTGTTGCACATTAACAATGTCACTGGTAGGCAGAAGCAAAAGGGTTGGCCTCACATTTGAGGACAATATGGTTGGTCTATATAGCAAATTCAGGTTAGCTAGGTCTGTACAGCAAGAACTTCTTTCAGACAAACAAATGCTCCCCAACAGACACTGAATGCAGGGTATGTTGTATTTTATGCATTCACTTGCAAAGCCCACAAATTTAATGCATACACATTTTTATTCCTCTTCAAAACTGTTCTTTTAATTAGACTTATTTGTTGTTGTTGTGTGTGTGTGTGTTGTGTGTGTATGTGTGTTGCCTGCATGAATGTATGTTCACCATGTGTGTGCCTGACCTGCGGAGGTCAGAAGAGAGTTTCAGATTCTCTGGAACTGACTGGAATTACAGATGCTTGTGAGCTACCATGTGGGTCCTGGGCAAGGAACCTGGATCCTCTGCAAGAGCAGCAATGACTCTTAACCACTGAGTCAACTCCCCAACCCTGTTGCCTTCAATTCTTTTCAAATAAAAAATTACTTCTTTATTCCAAAATATTTCTGATCAATATCCAGTTAATTGGGAAGTTACCAAGATTTCCTTATTTCTAAACATTTCAATTTAATTGATGAAAAGTATTTACGCATATAGTCTAAACCATGTTTTTAACACATGACCATCAAAATGTTTTGCCTTTGACATCTCACACGTGGGGTTCAGACCTCCAACTACAAAGCAACCACAGCTCCATGATTTTATACGTAGTTGAATCTTTTTTAGCTTAATTGGCTTAATTGAAAGCCTTCCTTCTTGACTAACTACAAACTTCTAAAAATAAGATGACTCCAAAGACCAGGTCATGATGACAAGTTTGTTGACCCTTTACGGTCTGTCCTCATTAGGGTTTCTATTGCTGTGATAAAGACCATGACCCAAAGCAATGTGGGTGGTGAATGATTTATTTCATCTTACAGTCCATAGTTCAATATCATAAGAAGTAGGGCAGAAACTCAAGGTAAGAATGGAGCAGAAGCCATGGAGAGGAGTGCTTGCTTACTGGCTTGCTCTCTATGACTTGTCCAGACTGCTTTCTTGTACCAGAGGTTGTTGTATGATATTATTTTAACTAGGCAAAGATGTACTATATTTGTTTATGCTGTAGAATATTACTTTAACTGTGTAAAGATGTGCTACATTTGTTTTCGCTGACTTTGCTAACAATGTAAAGATGTGTTACATTTGTTTGTTTAATTGTGTAAAGATGCATTGCATTGTTTTCCTGAATGGCAATAGCTAGGCAGGAGAAGCATAGGTGGCGCTGGTAGGCAGAGAGAATAAGTAGGAGGAGAAATCTAGGCACGAGGGAGGAAAAGAGGAACATGCCTGGGGCCAGAAGTCAAGAGCTGCCAGCCAGCCAGACACAAGAGGAAGTGAAAGTAAGATGTACAGAAGGAAAGAAAGGTAAAAAGCCTGGAGGCCAAACATAGATGAAGAGAAACAGGTTAAGTTATAAGAGCTAGCAAGAAACGGGCCTACGCTAAAGCTGAACATTCATACCTAAGTGTAAGTCTCTGTGTCTTTGTCTGGGAGCTGGTTGATGGCCCAAAAGAAAGTCTGCTACAAGGGGTGGTACCATCCACAATAGGTTGGGTCCTCCTATATCAATCATTAATCAAGAAAATGTCCCACAGGCTTGATTATGAGCAAATCTGGCAGGAGCATTTTCTCAACTCAGGGTTCCTCTTCTCAAATGACTCTAGCTTGTGTCAAGTTGACATAAAACTAGTGAGTACATATGCCCACTACTTATTATTGGAAAGGAGTGTCTTGTGATTTAATGGGACAATTGAAAGAATACAGCCATTTTAGATATAGCACTAGGGGCATTCATCTAACTGTGGACACCCAATGGACCTCTATAAATCACAAGTGGGCCCACAATCTCCCCACTACACAATTTCCACTGTTCATTAAAAAAGTATTTTTGAAAGCAGATGCACAGGAAGACATGGTTATATTTCTTGGTGTGAAGCTTTAGAAAGAGTAGTGTGTATAACTCAATTGGATAATGTACTCAAAAATAATCAGGGCAGCTATTGGGTTGTGAGAGTCCAATGAGTGGAGTGAGTTAGTGCTGAACGGATGACGCCCACATCCACCTGAGCCCTGGAAGTGGTTAGTCCCTTTGCCTGGGTGATGCCACCATGTGCTATGTGCCTAAAAGCAGTGGTGCTGGAGGTGAGACTGGAACTCTTCCTTCCATCATTAGCTAGGAATTAGCAGCAACTGGCATGGTAATGAAGTCACAGTCTATTCAGTTTTGCAATTCTTCAGAGCCAAAGTTTTTGGTTTTAATTTCTTCCTCTTCTCCTTCCTCCTCCTCCTCCTCTTCCTCCTCCTCCCTCTCTTCCCCCTACTCCCTCACCATCTGTGGCACTAGGGATTGAACCCAGGGCTTTGTGCATGCCATGCAAGTGTTCTGACATTGAGGCATTTCTTCAGGAACTCTTTAAAGTTGAACTTCTTTCAATACTTTTGAATGGCTTTAACTGTTTATAGTGCTTAGACAGACTTTAAGCACTACAGACACAGACATTGTAGGGACTAACATAGAAATTCCAAATGAGTGCTTGTAGTTCATTTGTCTCACAGCGCAAGTAAGGGGAGGAAGGTCATGAGGTTGCAGTTCCTAGGATAACTTCTGCCACCAGCTATCCTCTTTTCCTCTATGACATGTTCTGTCTTCTAAATCTTCTAAAATCAATTGCTTTTGTCTGTGTTGGGATATGATTGAGACCGCAGACAGTAAAGAATGAGTCATGAATGGGGAAAACAAAAGCAGTTATAGATATACTCCCACCCTGAAGTCAAGAACAAACCCTTTGGTCTTTTTCCTGAATCACTGTCAGATTCACAGCATCCAAATCTTTAGGTCAGCCTCTAGTCCGGAAAGGTGCTCCTAAAATTGCTGCTTCTACAGCCGAAAACCTGTTAGAAATGCAGAGTTTGGGCCCATCCTAAACCCAGTGAATCATGAACTATAGGTTGGGCCCAAGGAGTTGGAGTTTCATAGGCCTCTGGGTAATTCTGACGCAAAAATTTGAGAAGAATCACAATGACTCAAACTCGCTTGCACATCGTAATCATATCAGGTCCTTAAAGTTGTGCTTATGCCTGTGCCTCAACAGTGGGACTTCTAATTTAGTTGCTTTGGGGGTATGGCCCCTGAATTAGTCTACTTTCCAAAGGTTTCCCAATGTTTCAAATGTGTAGTGGGGATCAGAAACCACAGTAATAGTCCAGGTAAAAGTTACCCATTGCTGGGCGGGGGTGGCTCATGTCTTTAATCCCAGCTTTCGGGAGGCAGAGGCAGGTGGATCTCTGTGGTTCGAGGCTGGGCTGGACCGATAGCCTCCAAAACAATACAGAGAAACCCCGTCTCATAAAACCAAAAAAAAGTTACCCACTACCCATTTCTTGGCAGCAGTGATCTGTCACCCAGGTATGTACTTTCCACAAGCTGGCTTGCCACTCTTTGTCCTGAATTATCCTTGCTGTTGAGTGCTTTACTGCACACCCATGAGTAAGTTTGTTTTACCAATATTTCCACTTTTTAAAAGTTAATCCACATCACATGTTGTTCTTCATTCTCGTCATTGTCATACATTTACCATCTCCAGGATATTCATGGTTTCATAGTAATCAGTGATGATCAGAGTCCCAAAAGTTTTCATCGGACACAAGAAATGTAACCTTTACATCACCCATTGGGGCAGGTGTATTCACATCAAAATCCTTTTGAGGATTTTCTTCCCATCTCAATTATTTTCCCATTAGAAGAGTTATGTAACACAAACTCTATATCTCCACGTTGAATTAAATTGAGGCAGGAACAACAGGCACACAGGTAGATCTGCATACAGTCCACTTCCATAAGGCTCCCACATAAATGTCTTCAGTTCTTATACAGAGAAAGAGTATACAGGAACACACTACGAAAGCCGCAAAAGTAGGGTGGCAGCTTAGCCATATGTCCTGTGGTACACAGTTATGGTCAATCAGACACTCACTGCACATCTACTAACTGTATGGAAGGCACAGTACTTTTTCCAGGTTATCCCACCATGGCAGCAGAAGCAAGCAGTCACTGATATGTTTCTACAGACCGGCATGGGTGGCCCTGTTAGGTTTGGGCAAGAGCATTCTAATTTCCTGGGTAGTCATACCTGCTTGACCAATGCCTGGGTTATTTAGTGGCAGTTGAATACTGTGTGAATAAATGCATTGTCTGTTATATGAAGGTTTCACTATGTATGGTGCAAGAAATGGGGGAAATAGGGAGAGATTTTTTTTAATGAAAGGAGTTATTCAAGGGGCTAATAGTCCAATGAGAATTGGGGAATGTCTACTATCTTGAATCTCCCTTCTGGTAGAAAGTCTAGAAAACACACGTGGGAAGATTACAGTGGGAATTAATATTCTGACTGACTTCAGCACCCTTTCCCTCCAAAACAAACAAGGCAGCCCGCTATTTTCCCAGCGAGCTTTGCTGCTCAGCCCACTTAGAGGTCAGGATCCACTCGGCGGTGCTGACCTGCTTCTCAGTGGTCCAGGTTAGAGGTTGATTGTGGCTGGTGGCCCCCAGTTTCCAGGGCTCCCTGTTCTCCACTTTTAAAGCTATCACAACTTAGCGGTGGGGAGTGTGGCCAGTGCTGATGCTGGGGAGAGAGGGTGGGCATGTGTTGGGGGGAGTGTGGGCAGGAGGAAATTGACAGGAAATGGCAATGTAGCAGCCTCATACCACCCCAGACTTGGCTGCTCACAGAGGGGAAAGTCCTCCCTAATCACCAAGGGGTGCCAGAGCGCAGTAGGTGAGGATGATGGAATAATACAGCATTTCCCGTGTGTGTTTTTCATTAGGCCTGTTTTGTTTCTCTTCCAAGTGCTGGGGAAACAGAACAGAAGCTGGGCTTGAAGCTCACCTCCCCTGGGAACAGCAGGCTGGCTAGGAGGAGGGGAACCCTGCATGGCGTGGGTCCTAACGCTTTCCTAATGGAAATAATGATTTGTAAAGTTCTCTTTATACCCCGGGCTACATAATTAGTAACCCAAAGAGCTCAAGTTTAAGACGGCTATTCTTCACTCCAGGCAGTTTTGAAAATTTGGCAAAACATTAAATGTTCCGTTCAGGGACCCAAACGGGTCTTTGAATAGCCCCAGCTCTGTCTGGTTGGGCTAGTCCTTGAATCACTCAACACTTATTACATAGAAATTAACTGACTTGATGTCAATTAGTGAGAATTTGTTAGCAGGCAGATCCAGTAGACCTCCCCTTCACCAATCCGGTAGTTACCATGGAGAATGTTCAAACACCCTGCATTGGAGCTGACTTGGTGTTAGGTGTGCAAATCATGTAAGCCTCTTTTGCACAGAGAATGTGTGTGTTCAAGGCCAGGCCTGAGCATCCATTGTCACCCATATCTCAGAAAAGATAATTAAGAGGCGTTCAGAAGGAGGTTGGCAGAAGAATTCTCTGCAGCCTAAGAGATAACCAATCCAAAATGCCTGTTGTTAAATGGGTCATAAAAGCACTGGGAAATCAATATCCGACTTTCTGTTTCAGGAACATGGCTGCTACCTGCAGTGTCAGATCAATGGACTTTGGTCATGGTGTCTGAGATCCAGATCCTCTGCTGATAACGCAGGACGTTGTGCAGGTCGGGAGCTCATGATTCTGTATTTTTGTAAGTAATTGCCACCCCCACCGCACCCCTGTTCCAATATTGGGTGCCCCTTACCAAATATACCATGTGATAAAACAAAGACTCATTTTATTGAATATCTAGGAGAAGTGCCCAGGTGACCTGAAAATGTAATTAACCCTCTAAATAAGCAGATTGCTGGCTGAAAAGCACAATTGATAGATGAACCCCTTCAGCTAAAAGGGATTGCTTAATGGACTGAGCAACACTCTTGGACTCACTCCACCTTGGAATCACAGGTCCTGAGTCAAGCAGCTGCCCTCCACTGTGCCCCCTCCTAAGATAAATGATGCTCCAGAAGGCTGCTGTGAGGACAGCCCAGGGGTGGCATCCAGGCCGTGTGTGGCAGACCCTTGAACCGTGCTCCTCATGAGACAATCACCGACTCCCAGAGAAAAGCTCTGAAAGTTTCCATCAAGAAGTTAAAGTTCCCTCTGGTTTTTTGAAAATCAGATATTAGTTTCTTTAGAAAATGAAATAATAATCTCAGTAGTATAAAACAAGTAAAAAATCACAAAAGATTGCCATTTGTAACTAGAAGCATACTCATGCCATTAAAAGGAAGAACAAAAACAGACCAGATTCTAAGAAAATCATTACCAAGTACAACTACCTTCCCGTTTCTGAGCTTTGTAGCCTTCTTTTCTGAAAGGATCTGGGTGAAGTTTTAGTAATGTACAGTTTGGCCCTAATTCTATAGAACTGATTGATATGCTTTGGGTTTAAATATCTGGAGCATTTTGTATTTATCATCTTGGTCTTGGTCTTTGCTCAATTTATAAAATGGAATTAAGCAAACCATTCCCTGAAGCCTGTGTGACACTCCCAGAAACCCACTTTGCTAAAACATGCCCCCTCCTCTGTCTCCTCCTCTCTCTCTGACGGGGTTTCCATACCTATGCTATCAGCATAATTCATTGTAGGGTAGAGGTGCAGCCCTGACTCCACAGCAGATTGCCCAAGTAGAGTTATGTTCACTTGCTGCTGTGGGTGTCTAGGGCTCTTTCTCTTTGTGACTGAAGACGGGTCCTTAAGTCATAATCTCACAGCTAATCCACTCAACAGTGTCAGAGAAGTCACATGAACAGGTCCTCTCAAAGAAACCCAAGGCTTCCATTTAGCTTTTCCTAGACAGCATTGCTCTCTTTTAAACTATGAAATATAGAAGTCTGTCTTCTCACTTCCTGGGGAGAGCAAGGCTACAATTCAAATCCCTATCTACAGCTATGTCTGTAGGTCATGACCACCTGTAGACCTTAATTAGCTTCTAAACTATAGTTAGATTCTTGGTGATACATGGTAAATAGGAAAAAATAGACTCAGGGTTCAAGTGGCACTTCTACAGTCACAGACTCAACCTTGACCTGAGCAAAGGATGAATGTGATAACTCCATCCGTTTATTCTCCCAGAATCCGTACCACAAAGACAAGTGGTACCCACTCTGTCTTTTGATGAGAGGGATTTTTGTGTCCAAGGAAAATCTCCAAGGAAAAGCTCATCTTGGTTTTGTGTCTTATTCCCCTGTGAACTGTGCTAGATGCTCTATTTAAAAATGGTTGGTATCTATACTGCTTAGAGTCTTTAGTCTTGGACCACCTGGGATAGAGCCCTTATCCCTGCTGTTTGGATGGATAGTGGGTGGTAGAATCCTTAGAAAATGACATGAAGTGCCTAAGAACTCAGCAAGTAAAGAGTCTCTGATGTTCCATGTAGTTCAAGGCCTAAGAGACAAACCTGGATGCTGTAGAGCTCTTGCAATATCACTCAGTTATTACCAAGTGTGTATAAAGACAGGCTAGACACCTATAAAACTGGTGAAGAGAATGGTTTCTCATATTCTAGTTTTCTCAGATCTATTTCCTAAAGTTTATCAAATAAGCAACTGGTGGAGGTATTAACATATGAACAATTGAGTATCTTGGCACCTACAATGACTTTGCAGATTTTTAAGGTGTATTCACTCGTGGGGTGATGTGTGGGAACGATGACTCAGCATTTAGTGTAGATTCGGTTGCCTTACAATGTAGAATGCAGATGTTGACTAGAGAGACTTCTACACCCAGGGAGGTGCTAAAGCATAATGAGCCAGACTGCCTTGGCTTGACTCTCAGCTGTGTCAGTTATTAGCTGATAAATTCTTGCAATGTTAGGTATCTCCTATTAGTCCTCTTATGCCTCGGGCTTTTTTTAATTTATAAAAGACAGCTGATTATGATATCCTGCTTAGAGTTGTGAGAGCTAAAAGAGTTGAGGCTGATGCCTAGTTTAACTTGCTATTTGGTACATGGGCAGTGGGCTGATGCAGTGACCATGGGAACTGCTACTCCATCTGCTAGGCACTGCTCTGTGTAGCCAAGGGCAGTGGTGTAGGGAGTTGAGGGGAGGTCCTCCCAGCAGTCATACTTGGTGTGAGGTCACATTTCTCACTATTCCCCTTTACCAGAACCCTGCCCCTACAAAGTGGCCATGCCATTCACCTTCTAAAAGCTCTCAGTCCTTCCTTCCCCATTTAGACTCCTCTAGAATGTTCTTCTTCCTCTCAGTCTATCTGGTTTTATCCAGTCAGCTTGGTATTCACATACAAGTAGATGAAGTCAGCCTCTTTGTGTCTCCATGCCTGCTTTCTTCCCATCATCCCACCCTGCCCATTGCTTGGGCTACTGACGGGGATTGTGGGAATCAGGAGAAGAAGGCTCAGGGAAGGCCATGAATGATTCTGTGTTTAAAATCTTTATCTCTGCTGCAGTAAATAACTTTCTAAACTACCTGAGTATGATCCTATGAATCTTTCTAATCTGAAGGCACTGACTGCCTAGAACTTGGTCATGGGCATCTATTGTGGTGACAAATTTATTTTTTAAAAATATACTATTTGCTGCTGAACACACTGGCAGTATGATAAAATCGTTGTTTTATTATTATTTGTTGTTTTTAAATTACTATAGCAATTTACATTAAGAAGCTTACCAAAGCCTATATTTCTCCTTTTATAGAGCTATCAGAATGGATTGAAATTAATTTCAAATCATTTTTTAAAAAGAACATCCAGTGTTTCCTTGTTATTCACTACCTGGTCGACAAAGACAAATTCTACTTTTGAAATATTATGTGGCATTACTTGATACTGTTTTCCTGTAAAAGAAAAGAAATGCTTCTATTTTTCTGCCTAATGAGATAAGATACGTGAAGTCTGTGGCACTCGATACATCTTGTGGCTATTATGATATCATCCAATTTTGGAGGATTTATAATTTACAGCTCAAAGGAGGCAGGGGAGGGCACGAATGGAGATGACTAGGCTGTTGGATAGTGTTGCTGAACGTGACGGCCTCGGATTCCTACCACCTGCACTCTCTTGGGCCTTCTGGAGTTAGCCTCCTTCCCATACTGCCTGGGGAATACCAAAAGACCACATTCACCAGTCCCACTTGTCCCTCAGTAAAGCCACATGCTAGTCCCTAGCAGTGAGGTATGTACGTTATTTGCTATGATACTTATGGAGTCTTCTTTCCCCTCTGTCTCTTTAAGGATACTAGAACGTAATGTGAATGGAGGAAGGATGGGCCTCTCAGCTTCCACAAAGGGAAGGCTGTCTATCCACCATGGCACTTGTCTCACACTATTACATGATTCGAAAGTAAACATCTTTTATGTTAAACTACTGTTTGTGGGGGTGTATGCAGGTACCGGTATATGTACACACATTCAGATGTGTCTTAGTTGGGTTATCACTGCTGTGATGAAACACCAGGGCCAAAAGCAACTTGGCGGCGTGGGGATGATTATTTCACTTATACTTCCAGGTAATGGTCCATCACTAAGAGAAGTCAGGGTGAGAACTCAAACAGGGCGGGGAACCTAGAGACTGGAGCTGATGCAGAGGCCATGGAGGGGTGCTGCTTACTGGCTTGCTCCCCACGGCTTGCTTAGCCTGCTTTCTTAAAGAACCCAGGACCACCAGCCCAGGGATGGCACCACCCACAATGGGCTGGGCCTTTCCCCATCCATCAGTAATTAAGAAAACGCCCTACAGGCTTGCTTACTGGGGAATAGACCTGTCACACATCAACATGACAAAGAGAAACAGTGCTGTGTGGGAAGAAAATCCCTGCTCTGAGCTCCAGTTAACTTACCTGGTTATGGTGGTTTGGATGTAATTAGCCATCATAAGCTTGTAGGGAGTGGCACTATTAGGAGGTGTGGCCTCACTGGAATGGGTGTGGCCTTGTTAGAGGAAATATGTCACTGTGGGTATAGGGAGATTTTCAGGTCTCCTGTTCTCAAGTTATGTCAAGTGTGACACATACTCCTGCTGCCTGTAGATCAAGATGTAGAACTTCCAGGTCCTTCTCCAGCACCATGTCTGACTGCACGCCACACGTCCCACCATGATGATAATGGACTGAACCTCTGAAACTGTAAGCCACCCACATTAAATGTTCCCTTTATAAGAGTAGCTGTGGTCATGGTGTCTTCACAGCAATAAGAAACCCTTTTGGGTTTGGTACCTGGAACCCACATCAGGTGACGCAGAACTAACTACCTGTGACTCCAGCTCTAGGGAGATCCAGTATCTCTGATCCCCATGGGCATCTGCACTCACACGCCCTCCCAGGTGCACACACATGAGCAAACACACGTATATTGAAAATAGCTATTTAGAAAGTATTTACTAAGCTGAAAGGGATAAGGGGTGAACAAGACAAAGAGTTTCCGCCATTACAAAGTTCCTGTCCTGAGGCAGACACTGAGCTGCAAATGACTGTCGGGTTAGTCACCACTCCAGGGATTGATCTAACTGGGGTTATGAGGAAATGAAGAAATGAGGGATACACAGACATAGAAAAGCTGGGATCAGGTGGTTTGCACTTTCTGATGGAGAAGCTGCAGCACCCTGGAAGCTTGAAGTATTTATTATATACAGCTGAGCAGGGAGGGGGTTGCTATACATACAGACAAACAAGGAGACACGTAGGAGGAGGCTAACAGCCAGCTGAGCACGAGCATTCTCAACTTCCTCTTGAGCCAACCTGAAGTCTGCCTCAAGGCCTGGAGACCACCAATGTCATGATGACCTGGGCCATTCCAGGTTGGAACCACCCCTGGGTCCCAGGAGGAGGTATATGAGGCCTGCCCATACCCTTAGTAAATGAGTCAGCTTCTGCTTTTCACCTGGCTCCCAGAGTCTGTGCTGTGGATTCCATGCCTTCTCAATCCCTCCCCCAAAAGGCTACCTGCTTGAACTCATCCCCTGCAACAAAGACAGAGTCATCATGCAGCCGAACGAGGAGAGAGGTTTAGCTAATCTCAGTAGGAGCCGTCTCTGTAGGGATGTCTTCAGGCCAAAAACATTCAGGGAGAGAAACCTATGAAACAATTTTCTGCATCCACTCTCAGCATCTGCACATAGACCAGGAGAAGGCTTTATCATCCCTCTGAGCCTCATTTGGGGAAGACTTTACCTCTCTCAGGATTCAAGATACTGGAGTCCTTGACATGGCTATGCCCATGTCAAACAATACACATTCACTCAGGATTTCTCTTGCTCCCTACAAATAAACCAGTGACCAGCTAGTGCAGTGAGATGGCATGGGGCCAATGTGTGTCCATTGCTGATGTGGTGTCTAGTATAGAACAAACATCCAGAAGGGTGAGTTGTTACCAATATCAAATGTGAAATGTAACTAATTTCAACCAATAGCATTCAATAGGTATATGGTGAAGATGAGATAAAATTAGGGTCCATGCTATTTATTACTTCCCCTTTCTTAGTGATTAGTTGGGCATAACCAATACCTCCTCACCAGTAAATGAAGTTGGAACATTTTGAGTTGGAATAAGTGGCTTGCATCTTGAGAACACAGAAGCCCAGTCAAAAGCCTTTCCCTGTCCCATGTCAGTTTGCTAAAAACCTAGAAAAGATGTTTTGGCCTTCAAGTAGAAGCTATTTAACTTTGGAAAAACTGAGTGGGAGAAATTAGTAGTTGTCAAAGGGCCTTTGTATTCAGTCCTTAGCCCAAAGAGGAAGACAAGAAACTGGGCCATAAATGGAGGATCTGGCAGGACTCACACCAGCATCCACCGATCAAAGCATGGTATGGAGTACCATTCTTCTGTGCTATAGATACAAGAAAGAGGGGGTGAGGGAGAACAAGTAAAAATGCATGCAAGACACATCTACCTTTTGAGCTTCTTCCCATATGATTCTCATAGAAACAACTAGGCAGAGAGCCTGGAGGATGACTCAGTCACTGAAGCATTTCCTTCACACATACCAGAAAATGAGTGCTATCAACAGAGTCACACAAAAGTGTCAGTCATGGTGGTCTATGCCTGTCATCCTGGTGATGGAAAGGCAGGGACAGATGGACACTTGGGGCTCATTGGACAGCCACCTAACCTGCTGCTGAGCTCCAGATCACAAAGAAACTACCTCAGAGGAGGTGGATGGGCTTCTTGAGGATGACATCTAAGGTTACCCTCTGGCCTTCATATGAATTATGTACACCTGTGTATGTACATCTGAGCATGCGCACACACACATACAAACATGCACCCACACATATACGCACATGTGTAGTCACATGTATAACATGTATGTGCACACACACGTGCAAAGCAAGTAGATCAAAAGGTCTACTAATTATCTGAGTTAGACAAATGGGTGACCATATAATTTATCATCCAGTGTGGGACCTTGTGAGGGACTAAGGGAATAGTATTAAGCCTGTACCAGACAGAAGACTGTCCTAGTTGGCAATATGGGACACAAGTTCATTCCAAGACACTCGGGCTTTGGTTTTATTGATTTTTTAGTACTCATCTATCTTTTGGATAAGAATAAGATTATGTTTATAAAAATGTGCCTGAAGTAACAATATGTTTATGTATCTTTGCCATGGTGATTGAAACATGGGAAATATCTTGGATTCTCCTAGTTTTGTAAGAAAGAGCTTGTAGTAGTACTTATAGGTGGCATGGAGTTATGTACAGATTAACCCCAGACATAAAATGAGAAGCCATGTAGAATCAACCTTAAGACAGGAAATGACTGTGCTGTGAGAGCGGGTCTTAGAGCAGTGCAAATTCAAGTGGGAATCTGAGGAGACAGCTTTGAGAAGGCAAATTGAGTTTTCTCTTACCTGGGTGACAAAACGCTGACATGCAATGTTGAGAAAGGTGAAGTAGCTGAGGGTCTGAACAAAGGTTTAGACTTGCAGACTGGTTGGGATTTGGGAATGATGAACGGTTGAAGATAAATGTATTTGGAGATAAGAGCTAAGGAGGAGGGCTGTGGTAGAAAGTTGTGAATACCACAATGCTGAATGTGAAAGATGTCTTGTGATCTGAGAAAAAGAGTAAAGAAAGCTTGTCACTGTCAGATCAGGTCCTATGGTCAAGCAGACTACATGGCTTAGTATTCAGGATCATACTCTGTCGGAGGAAGGACTCACTTTAAACCCCTACATTTGACATTAAAAGTGGTCCCTTTTCTTGAAATGAATTGGCTTCACAGAGCAATGCAAATGTGACAAGTGGAGAAAAGTTTATGAAAGTCTGTCTATGCTTCAGATTCTCTGAAGACCTAGTAGGAAACAGGGGAAGGTGAGACATTCTACACAGGAGGCTAAGGGGTGGGTGAGACATTCTATGTGGGAGGCAATCTCCCCAGTAAGGTCCTCTGGGAAACGAGTTGAAAGAGGTACAGAACCTTCTTCAGTGGGCCTCAAAGAAAAGAGGGTGATTGTTGTGTCCTGTTGTCTGGAACCATTCCAGAGTACTGGCCTTAAAACTTCTGGGTAAATAGTCTAATGTCTGATCAAGAGGAGCTGGGTGTACAGTCCTCTGGAACCACTAGAAAATGCATCAAGGCTATCTTTAAAACAATAGCTCTAAAGAGCACAGCAAAAAGGAGGGGTCACAGATAGATACAGTCACAGCAAACACTATAGTAGATTTCATGGAGAACTGGATTATACTGACCCTTCAGAGTCATCCTACTTGGAAATGGGGGAAGTCTTTGAATACCATCCTCTTATAGCCATAGATGAGTTATGTACCCATGCAGAATGATCTGGAGAGAAAGCATGAGAGTACATGAAGTGGGTCTGTTCTCCTGGGAACACTGACAGGACACTCACGTGAGAGATGGCAGCTGACAACATTCCTGGAACCTGTGAAAAGGATGATTGAAATAGTGAAGGGGAAGTCTAGGTCATCTACTATGGTATGTGCTCTTCCAGGAACTCTCAAATTCACATGGTGCATAAGAATCAATTGGGGGGCTTGCTACAAATTCACACCAATGGGATCCACCACTGATTCATTAAGTCTGAAATGCAGTTCCCTAATTTGTATTTCTGACAATTAGCCAGACAAAGCATTTCCCTAACTTGGCTCATCATAAGGCTAATCTCTATGATTCTGATTTATCAGGGTCTCCATTAAGATCTTGGAAGCTTAGCCTGGGGATGTAGCCCAGTTGCAACAGTGCTTGGCTACTCTGCACAAAGCCCTGGATTTGATTTCCAGCAAGGTATATACCAGACCTGTAAACCTAGGTTCAGGCAGAAGTATCAGAAGTTCAAAGGTCACCCTTCACTTCAAAGGGAGTTCAAGACCAGCCTGACCTAGAAGACATACCCCTCTTCCCCAAAAGAGAAGCTTCATTCCCAACAAGCATCCCAAGGATTCCAATGGAGAAAGTCCATGAAGCATATTTTAAGAAACACCAAATTAGACAATGATTGTATCCTATAAAGTATGGAGAGGCTGCAATTCCCTTGATGTGAGTCTGAAGTAGATGTAAAGGATATAGTGTAGAAAAACATGTATTTACAACATGTGTGCATGAATATATAATTATCAGCTTAGGAAAAATGTCATTAGGAAAAAAGGTAAAATTTCTTCATAAGGTGAAAATTCATGGTGATTGTTCTTATTCATCCTTTACAAAATGACATTTAATTTTCCATGACAATAGCTTTGATACATCACAAACATAATTTTCCTTTGGAAAAAAATTCAATACACTGTTCACCTCCAGAGCCTCCACTCTGCAGTGGGATGGTTTGTGTAATTTCCCGCCTTCGTGGCATTCTTTGAATTCCTATTGATAATTGTGCATGATTTGTTATGAGGAAACACTCACATCAATGCAAGCATCGAGCACTGCAAATTATGAACACAAATAAAATGGAGCAATTGTCTGCTTTTGCTGCCTTGTCTGGCGAGTCCATTTTATTTACTTTGACCTTGAAAATGAAACCAGGTTATAAGCAATTATTCAGTCACTATGAGACAGATTTGAATATGGTCTTTGTTCAACTTGTTAACATTGAAATTATTATACTCTAAATAAAAGCATTAAAAAGACCACTGCATCTCATTCTCTAGGTATCAGAGTGTATTATTGCTACAGCAGAAGGTTATTAGTGCCCATTTTTAATTCACAGACTTATTCACCATTTGCTGACGGCCAGCCTCTTGGTGTATAACAAAGGCTTAGTGAATACATTCTGGAATTGTGTGGTATCCTAAAAGGTATACAAAATACATCACAGGGCATTTACTCGTAAGCAATATGCATTATCATGTGTAGTTAAAACTATGCTACTCTTGTCAAAATGAATGAAAAATAGGAGTCTTTTGGTGTCTTATTCTCACATCTCACCGTGTTGGTCCTCATCTGCCTATAGAGTATTTCAAGGGCCTCTGGTTGAAATCCCTGAATAATCTGATAGTAATACTAAGGAACAGCATGATAAATTAATCCATTGTTTATGGAACAGCGTGGCCCATTGAGCAAAATCCTGTAATCTGAATCAAGCCTGCACTATCATTAGTGAGCAAACAAAGCTCTGGGGTTTTTAAAATCATTTTAGAAGTGTACTAATTCCTAATTCTCACTCTTTACTTATTTCCCCAATTTCTGATATGCACATAATTCCATGGATCTTGAAAATGATTCTCTAAAACAGGTGGTAATGAGGGGAGACAAAGAATGTGACAATCATTTCTTCCTTTCTACAACTGTCTCTTTATTCCAGTGCCAAATCTAGGCTATAAGCAGGGAAGACAAAACACAGTAAGACAGTTCCTGCCCTCCAGACACTCACATTCTGATTGCAGAGATCGATGCACACAGAAGTTAATTGAGATGGGAAAAGTAAGTGCGGCGATATGCATAAGTAACTGCTGCATAGGACACACGTATGACATGGACACACAGCATGCTAAAGGAGCACATAGCATGATCATCCACAGGGTGTACCTCTTTCCCACATCCATATTTTTTGTTTGTTTGTGTTTGTTTGTTTGGCTGTGGTGGCCTGTGTGTGTGTGTGTGTGTGTGTGTGTGTGTGTGTGTGTGTGTGTGTGTGTGTGTCCTATTTAGACAGTGACCATGGGTTTGAGTTTGAAACTGTCTATTGGAACATAGTGGTCTCATCCATAATACACAACTAAAGAGAAGTTTGCCCCTTCCCCAAAATCTCAGTTGCCAATTGTTTATCAGGGAAGGATGGGTCTATCCTGTTCTATTACTGATTGTTGATAAAGCCAGTCTTGTGCAGGCCTATCGCAAGTAACTGCTGCTGTGAGATCATGTTGACCCTGACTCTGCCATGCCCATAACATAGCCATTCTCCCTGTGTTCTGAATCTTACATTCTTCTGCCCTTCCTTCACGTTATACCCCTGAGTCTTGGAGGAGATAGAATGAGTGTCATGCTCAAAGCTAGGCACTCCATGATCACTTATTCTCAGAGCAGTTTTCACTGATTAAGGCTGAGTACCATTTGTCTACAGATATAAGTATTTAAGGGGCAGTTTGGTGCCTGTTGACTTAGATAAACATTAGTAGTAAGTTCTACGTAAGAACTCATCAGCCATGGGTTTTTAGCCATGTTTACAATACCAGATATGAATCCCTTCTTGTGCGTGGAGTTGGTCTCAAATATCAATCACAGAGCATTTGGGTGTCCCCATAACAGTCAAATCACTATTGTACCAGTGGGCACATTTTGTCTGATAGACAGATATTGTAGTTTTTAATATTCTCAGCTAGGTAGAGACACTGATGCCTTTCCCCCCAGCAGCCTGCACTACAACCCTGGCATTCTGAAAGTTGACTGGCAGGAAGGAAGCTTCAGGCTCTACACCAGTTTGAATTCTCTGTATTTTGCACCCACAATGGATGATGTCTTCAGCAACAGGGTTTTAGCAGCTATCTCTGGTTGGCAACCAAGAGGAATGGCAAGAGCCTGTATTGTTTTGGGAGCATCTGTGACCTCTCTGGTCAACAATTCATGAGGAAGTATCCCATGCTTGGTACCGGGATTTTGTTTAATAGGCTATGACTATTTGACACACTGTTATTTAGCCATGTGAGCAATTACTTTTCTAACACTCTCTTTTTTAAGTTAGCTCATTGTTTTGACTTGTAATTTTAAATATGTGTTGAGTGATTAAAAATAATTCATTGATGAGACTAGGAATCGTTGATTTGGAAACTGATTGTACATTGTTGCTGCTGTTACTGCAACAAAATATCCATCAGCACCATTGTACTTTCTTGGTTGCATGGCCAGAGTCATCTCTAAGGCCCCCATGATGCAGCTGAGGTTGGAAATGGTAATGATAACATCCAGGCTCTTCAAGAATGCTCACTTGGCCTGTGATGGTTACTCTTGCATCCTCCAACGTACCCACAACCATTTCCCAGGGGAACGACCAGAGAGGATAATGTCAAGCCCAGGTGCTTGTGTGTTCTTATAAAAGAGAGAAACATTGAATTGTTGAACCCTGTCAGGGTGAATAAACAGAACTGGGATTGAGGGACCCTGTATCTTTAATGTACTAGCAAAAGACTAAATATTCCAAAGAGCAGGCTGAGTGACCAGGGTGCAAATCCTCACTCAGTGACCAGCTTCTCTCACTCCTTTGTGATCATGAGCAAAAGGATGGCTCCTTCTGAACTTCAGTTTCTTCTAGATACCTAGAAGAAGATTACATCAAACAGAACTACCAGCCCAAAGCAGATGGGTTAACACATCTTTCTTTTCTCCTTATTTATGAAATCATCAGATTTATTCATGACTAGGAACAGTTGCTAAGGTTGTTCTTGCCATGAAACAAGTGACAGTAACCACAATAAAACACTCTCTTTTACGGACAGGACAGAGCTGAACGGACAAAGACAATGAAAGCATATTTGTGGGATGAGCCTTGCCAAGTCACTTTGATGTTTTGTTCTACAACAGCAAAGCCAGATGGAGATGATGAAATGACTGAGCTGGGTGCAAAACTATGAGGCAAAAGTATTTTTCACTATTTCTTTTACCCACATGAATATTCAGCAAGTTCCAGAAGAGGAGAGCTCTGACTCAGAGCTCACAGATCAGACAGCCCTGCCCAGACCTCCAGAGTCCTTAAGCAACATTTGACTCAGAGTTAAAGACAGCAATGAGTTGTGTTCATCTGCTTTGGAGGCCTCAAATAACACTCCAGCTTCTCAGACCCTGATCACAGGGAGAGGAGTCCAGAAACACATGGGAAGACCTGGCCCCTCTGACCTTCCCACTATAATGTTTGGGAACAAGCAGGCTCGGGGCACTTTAGGAGAGGCATGAAAGAGAGGTGAATTGCCTGGGTTCAATGGGAGACACATTTATCAAGCCCATCCCACATGCCAGACATTGTGCTGGGAGCAGGGAGAGCATCACGAATATCACAGAGACCAGAAGGCATGTGGTCTCCAAAGTCAGACCTGTTGCAGAACATAGGCCTTTTGCAAATTAATACCGGCACATTTAATCTATGCTTGCATGGCCTTCCTTCTATACGTTGCAAACTGCAGCTATTGTCTGTTTTGCCATTTTATACGTGGGACCCCAGACACTGTGCAGACGATAATCACAGTGGTTTTGTATTCAGTATTGCACCAGATTTGGAAAATCAGTTGCTACCTTTAAAAAGCATAGCCCGGAGTCATATATCAAGTCACAGTGATAAACAGCAGAACCCTGAAATTCTGAACTTCCGGATAGAAGAATTAAACAGAGTAATTCCTAAAAATCACAAAATTTATGGCCAGTTCCCTGATTCGTATTGGGCAGTTCTAAAATCTGTGTCCAAACAGAGGATAGTTGCTCCAAACAAATCAGTCAAGTCTTGAAGATAGTTAGGCAACTATCAATAAAATGATGGAATCCCTGCGCTGGAAGGGACTTTGAAAGGTCCCCTGATCATATCTGGGAGCTCACCCACATCTGTCAGCCTTACTTCAAGTTCTGTGCTCCTGCTCTGTTTAAGAATGTTTAGGATGAATCAAACTTTTCTCCTACCTTTTACTAATGCCTAAAATCAGAATTACATTTTGATTTAAAAGAAATGTTGCATGTGCACGCCAGCTAGAGATGTTTTCCTCCTAACCTTAGTCGAACTTCAAACAGAAAATGTCCTCATGGAAAGGCTGGCCAGATGCAGGTATGTATCTCTGAGAGTTGTCCTGGTTTCTTTTTAAAGCAGGCAATGAATATACTTCTTGACACATGCACATAAGATTTGTAGCAAGAACACCTTTCTTTCATGTAACTGATTTCCCTTTAATCCCCAACCTTAATGTATATCATCCTTGATGCATAAGCTCACGTGGGCTTTGAACTAGTGAGTGCTAACTCTGAATAATGAAGAAAGAATTGACAGTTTACTTTATAGCTGAGTTCGGGGTGCATGGGGTTGAGGGGTAATGGCAGTATAACTGTTCACCTTTCACCTGGACACAAGCAGGTAAAATAAGGAAGTGCTTAGTAAGAAGCGATAATAAGTTAAAACCCAGAGGCTGCATGATCCTCATGCATTTGCATTCCTAAGTCTGTAAGGCAAAGGCAGTGTTTAAAATAAAAAACCGTCACCAAGACAGAAAAACTGCGAGACTTCTACCGCAGCACACTGAGGTGCAAACCTTTTAATGAAAGACGTAATTCTTGAGCTGTCTACATCATACTATATTCTCACGCAAAACACTTTAATGCCTGGCATAAATTACGTTAGACTTTCTTAGCATGTATTACATTTTTTAATCATGGTGTTTGGTTCTATTTTCCATCTGAGTCCAGGAGAGCAATTTCCAAATAAAGCCTGATGTGCTCTGTTTGTCCTCCCTCCCTGTTTCTGCACCCCCCTTGCTCCTGAGTCTCCTTTCTGCTCTGCAGTCTTCCCCCACCCCACCTCCAGGGTAACAAGGGCTCCTGATGTATCCTTAGAAGGTGCAATGTGGTGATTGGCAAGGGCAGCTTTGCCCTGGACAGCATGTCAGAGAAAGAGGCCATCAAAAATGTTCCAAGCCACTGTGCATCTACAGTGAGATGGAAATGTGGAACAGAAAACCCCACCCTCCTCATAGCGAGTATCGTAGGCTACTCACGATGAACCGTTCATACCCGCCTGACTCTTGAGGACACAGCTGAACTGAGTTTTATATGTTCATGTAAGAGGCCTGGGGGTGGGGGATGGCTCAGGGGATAAAACAAACCTGGTGCTGTGTGAGTCTGGAAGAGTATTTCAGGTCCTCATCACCCACATAAAAGCAGGGCAGGTATGGCGAACTGCTGTAATCCCGCACTTTGAAGGCAGAGAAAGGGGACCCCTGGGGCAAACTGGATTCAAGGAGAGACCTCACCTCAGTACATAAAGTGGATGTCTAAGGCCAACTTTTGGCTTCTGCACACACATTTGGCTACACACAGGTAAACATGAACATACACACAGACAGACAGACAGACACACACACCATATGCGCATGCACAGGAAACTGTTCACATCAAAAGGACAGAGTGAGGATCCAGTGCAGGTGCACACAGGCGTGTGCTGCTGCTCTGACTCCATGCTGCTGCTGTAGCCTTCCTTACGAAGCACAGAGGAGACAGGACAGTTTCAGAACATGCCATACTGTTTTCATGTCTTCCTCTAAGACAAGACTCACCATTCATATATGCCCATAGCCCTGTCCATGGCTTTAATGGCTTTACGTGTGTGTGTGTGTGTGTGTGTGTGTGTGTGTGTGTGTGTGCCTCACGCATGCTCAGTGTCTTGCGTCTGCTATGCACAGACTCTGCTACTAGGCAACATCCCTAGGCCCCACATCTGTTTTCGAATCAAATGTCACAATGGACTACGGTTGCTGCACGATGTCTTCCTTGGCTGCATACAACCGCGTCTGACTTACACACCTGAGAATCCAAGGGCATGGTAGAGAGACGTTATGCTCAAAGTCAGCAGAGCAAATGAATAATGTATCCCATGGAGAAAGATGTGAGATATATACCCTGCTATTTAAATAATTTATATTTCTATTTCATTGCCTCCAAAGCATCTATAGAAGTAGGAAAAAATACTCCCTGATGGTGACACAATTCTGTACTCTGTGTTCTAGATAATATGCAATGATAGTAAAATACTGGATGAGTTTATCCATTTTTAATTCAGGAGGTTGGCAACATGGCTGCATTTCAGGTTTTGTTGGGGGGGAATGCATAATTTAATATATTTTCTGTAGGATTTCCCCTTTTCCCTGATGGAAAAAATATGCAGTTTTTACTTATTTATCTGTGACCGTGGGTGGGCTGTATTTTTTCAGCTGGCTCTTCCTATCTAGGTTTAGGGCCTAAACCAGGGCTTGGTCCAAGGTTAGCTGAAGCACTGGATGAGACGCTGCTGGCTTGTGTTTCAGTGACTATTGATTCTGGGGCTGTGCCAGGTCTCCAGGGATTGGAAAGATTCCCTATCTGAGGCTACTTGGCTACAGAAACCCTTCCTCCAGCCCTTGCCAACTAAAACACAGTAGGAGCAAGTGTTGTGTGGCAACCGGGTATAAACACAACAGTTGGAATGCTTCAGAAAGAAGCCTGGATTTCCTGGGTAAGTGTATTCAATGTTAAAACAACAATAACAGTGTTAAAAACACATTTGGGGATTGTTAGAATGCCTTGCCCACTGGTTCTCAGTATTACTTAGAGGCTTATTAGACTCTCTGGTGTCTCTGAGAACTATTTCCTTAGGGCCTGTGCTGGAGACTACAGACACACAAGCAAGATAAGATGAAAATCTGAATTAAAACAACACCTCCAATAGGGTATATACAATGTCTATTAAGTCCCTGCCTTAGCTTTAAAAGTATGAGATAATGAGAGAGGCATGGAAAGAGACTTGGATCTGACATTTGATAATAAACTCTGAGTTTGAGTGAAGCATTCCTCTAAGCCTGAGGACAGAAGATCTCATAATGTTTTCTACACAAGGACTACCAGGTGGGGCAAGGACATGATCAACCCCCACCTCTCAAAAATATGTCAAAACCTTAAGCCAGTCATGGTGATTTACGCCTGTCACTCTGCTTGTGAGACAAATCAAGTCTTTGCAGATATAAGCAAGCTGAGATGAGGTTATCAGGACGCACTCTTCCATTAAAGGAGACATTTGGACAGACAGATGAAGGTTGCCATGTAGTGGTACAAGGGAAGACCTCTCTGAAGAAAAACACTGGTGTTACAAGCCAAGGTGTGTCCAGCACGAAGAAAACTAGGAAGACAAAGAAAGAGCCTTCCCCTACAGGCTCCACCTCACACTGATGGTCTTTGAGAACAAGCCACCAACTTCGGTATTTTGTTAGAATAAACCTCATGTCTCCTGTGCATAGGTACCTCCTGACTTCTGTGCAAGAAAGAAGGAGTGTTTCACATAGAGGATGTACTGTTTGACAATGGCCAGACAAAAGAATGGACAAGACAAAGAAAAGGAGCAAAGGTAAAAGGTAACTTCCTGTGACTATGGAGGAGACTGGGACTAAGGTCACTGGGTTACCCTAGTCTCACATATCTAGCCTCATAAAATATTTCTGTGAGTTTGTATACAACCATGGTTTCCCCCTCAATATCCTAGAGTCATATTGACTGCCTTCTGGTGCCTGGTGGCTCCACCCCCTCCCTGAGGCCCTTCTAGGATCTCCTTCAGATTCTAAGCAACCCAGGGATTGCATGAGCTGCACATCTGAGCAGCTGCTTCATTTAAAAACTCCTCCTTGCATTCTGATTCTCTCCATAGCAACCAACCCTTGATGCAAGGAGCGATGAAAATGAGGAGAGAGGGCCTAAAAACTAGTAGAGAAGGGCCAGCTGCTCACAGAGACACAGCAGGGGTCAGGCCATGACAGCAGACGAGGCCAGCACAGCTGTGGGTCCAGTTGGCGGTACCAAGGCTCAAATGAGCCTCCAAAGCAAGGCTGCAAGCAATATTGTTTCCATCATTGTTGCAGGGAATACAGCGGGGAAAGGCAGCACTAACAGGAGTGATAACCACTCAACTTGAGGCCTACAAGATTACTAAAAACTGTGTGCCACAATTATAGCCACTTACAAATAATAAATCATAAACCCAGAAATGAAATGATTTCCTCAAAGGCTTATATCTAATAAGGAATGTAACCAGGGGTCAAACTCAGGCTTGTTTGTCTCCAACACTGGACTCTTTCCAACTGTCCTCCAGCCCTCACTAAGGAGTACATATCTGAACTAATATCTGACAGCAGATTTTGTGTGTCATCACTGGCTCAAGTGTCCACCCACCTAAAATCTTTTGACCAGGTCTCAATTGTAGCTGAGAATTATAGTGATGAACACGGGAGGGTGATTTCCCACATTCTGCAGGATTTTGGAGATAGGAGTATTTACACCGAATGTCCATTGCAAGTTGAGTAGACGATGGACCATACCACACACTGGCATTTTGAGTGATTTTTTTTATTAGAAACAGAACAGAGACCCATGTTTTCTGTTGCCAAGCAACCTTAAAAGATTAGGTACTCTTCTTCCTCTGTCCTATCCTTTTCTCTAGTTGATATAGAGGAGAGTTTCCAGGTATGATTCAGATTTGTGAGTAACATAAACCCTGTTAAATAAGATTTGCCTTTTATCATCTGGCCACCTGTAAGAGTTAGAATGCTCTTAACTCTTTTATCTATGGTTAACCCAGTCACTTCTGTTTGGTAAACACCAATGCTCCCAAACATTCTGCCTCCTAGAGATCAATGTAAATCTGATTCTACCAACATCTACCAGGATAATAAGATCTGAGAGGTTATAATGGTACCAGACATGCTATGAACAATAGCTATAAATATGACCCAGTGATTGATCCAATCGATCACAATGAGATTCCTGGAGAAAACGAGCTATTTAATTGTCTCATGTACGTCAGTATATTCTAAAGCATCTTTAGTTTGGGGATTGCCTAAGACTCATTGATACTATATGCATCATCAGAGCCTGCAGGAAAAAAAAGACTTACTTTTGTTATTGCTTCTATTTCAGTCCCAATTCTCAATCATAGATGTGTGTATCACCTTTGAACATACATCTAACATTTCCCTAGACCTGGGGACACAAAGCCCTACAAACTAAGTGGCTTAAAGCAACAGACGTTTACTTCCTCTTGTTTCTGGGATTCAGAAGTCCAGAAAAAGTCAAGGTGATGACAGGGTTGGTTCCTTCTGGGGTCACTGAGAACAAATTTGCTCCATGCTTCTCCTTAGCTTCTAGGAGCTGTGAGCTTGTCTTGGATTGTTAATGCTTCACTCTGATCTTGTGTTTACATGGCTTTCTCTTGATATCTGTCTTCACATGACTATTTTCACAAAGGCACTGCTCATATTGGATTAAAGACTTACTTTAAGCCCGCATGACCACGTTTTAGAATCTGTAGTGGTTCTATGCTGAATAGCTTACTTACTGAAATGCTGGGGGATAGAGCCTCAGTATGTCTGGAGTGGGGTAATGGATAGCACAATTCACCCTCTAATAGTATCCAAGAAGACAAACATTAGTGTTCAAATCAACTATTAGATTACAAAATATTTACAGAAACTATAAAGTAGGTCATGGAAATTTTGATTATAAGAAATAATTTAGCTGGGTTGGTTGGTGCAAATGCTTAATCCCAGAACTCAGGAGGCAAAGGCAGACAGATCTCTGTGACTTCAAGGCCAGCTTGGTCTACATAGTGAGTTCCAGGACAACCAGGGCTACACTGAGAAACCCTGTTTCAAAAAAAAAACAAAATGGAAAAAGGAAATAATGTAATTTTAAACTTTTTATGTATAAAATAGTTACACCAGACAAAATGGGGTACGTATAACATACACATGGTCATGTGTCACAGAATGGCATTTCTTTTCAGTCAGGCTGAATATGCCTGCAAAGAGTCCTCACCATCTTAGATTATACATATGCCCCTTATGATGCCCATACAATGATAACATCAGTTAATTACACATTTCTTAGAACACGTCTCTGTCATCAAGCCACACATTATACTGTATAAGGTGGAAGAGTAGAAGAATGTCAATATACATATCACCCAGCTTCAGAAATAGGACATACCAGTAAACTTACACCTCCATCAGTCTTACACTAATCTCGTACTCTTCTTCTTTATGAACAAAACAAACTAGGCCCCTGCTTCATAGAGCCAACATTTAAATGGGAAGAGTGGGAGACAAATACCAATAAACTCAGAAAAGAAATATCAGAGCAGGGAGGTCTGATTGAAATATGATGGGATGGCAGGCAGACACTGAATAGCTGTTTGCATAAAAAGGTTGTGGAGGGCTTCCGTAAAGGGGTGTAACGTTTAAGCTGCGATCCCAGTGAAAAGAGGGAGTTGAGTACGTAAGATAAGGAGGAAAAATATTCTGGGATAAGCGACGAGAACATCCAAAGGTCCTCAGGCAAGACAAGTTTGGATGGTAAAATCTAAGTAGCCAGATTTTGTAAGGGAAGGTGAGAGTAAGTGGCAGTGGGCTTTCAGAACCAGAGGGACCACATTAGGCTTTGTTCATAGAGCTGTGAGACAGTGGCGGCTGTTCACCAGGAAGTCGAATGACCCCATATGCTTCAAGAGCATTGCTATGTGGAGAATGAGGAAGGGCTGATGAGAGAGGGGATGTGATGGGTGCTAGAATCACAAGCAGAGATGGGCACGGCATGGCTGAGATGTTCTCTGGAGGATCTGCATGGCTGGAATCACAAGCTGAGATGTTCTCTGGAGGATCTGCATGGCTGGAATCACAAGCTGAGATGTTCTCTGGAGGAGCTGCATGGCTGGAATCACAAGCTGAGATGTTCTCTGGAGGAGCTGCATGGCTGAGGCAGGCACTGGACGGAGAAGACAGCACCGCTTTCTTGGGACGGATGGATGAGTTGTATTTCAGTAAGGGGGAAAGATTTACAGGAAATCAAATTTAAGCAGGCTTGCTCTTGATGAGACATTTATCAAGCAAGGGTTTTAAAGGGATTTAAATGTACACCGTGTATATGGAGGAGCCCACTGAGTGAAGCTAACGGAGCGTGCCAGGAACTGGAGACACAGGCAGTTGTGAGTCACCACATGGGTGCTGGAAGCTGAACTTGCGTCCTCTGTAGAAAAATGTGGAATCTTAACTGCTGAGCCAGCCTTCCAGCACCCTCCAGTGAAGATTTCAATACACACTTGCATTATAGTCTTTGTTCTTTGTTAAAAATCAGTCCCATCCCTCACTGTAATAGCCAGTTTTGCATTAGCCAAGATCTTTTCTCTAGTTGGTCAAATTTTGTGACCTCTTCCCCTTTGCTTCCTGTTTATTAAATACTCCATTCCTCACCATGTATTTTTAGCTTTGGCTATGTAAATGAGCCAAAAGGTCTACCTCAGGCGCTAGTCTTCAGATGCTGTCTGCCATATGTTTTGAAGCAGGGTCTTTCACTGGCCTTGGAACGCACCAGTTGGATTGGACTGACTGACCAGTGAGACCAGGGATCCTCCTGTCTCTGCCTCCCCAGAGGCATACATCACCATGGCCCGCTTCTTCTTGTCTTTTCTCTTTTAAAACAAGGGCTTGAACAGCAAGGACTTGACTGACTGAGCTATTATGTTCCTCATCCCCACATAATTTATTCTTGATTTGTCTACTCATCTGTAAAATATGCATAAGCAAACTCATCTTTCAGAATTTTTTAGGTTTTAGAAAGAGGTGATGTATGTAAACTGCCTATCCCATTGCTCTGCACATGGAAAACACCCAACTTCAAGAACTGACTTAAGATCTTAGAAAGCCTCTTTAGAAATATCCCTGGCTTCATTGCTTACATTAATTCCAAACTTTTAAAAGCTATTAAAAGGCAATGGATGATTTGATTCAGCTATGTAACATGAGGCCGTGTAATTAAACATATATATCCTGAAATTAATTTTACATTCACTTTTACAATACAGTTCACTTATGTAGAATAACACATGGCTTTTGATTGAACAGCAGGCTGCCATTCAATCAAACAGCTCAAGATAGACCATAAAAATGTGAGTATGCAGCCTCAGCATCAAATCCGGTTGTGGGATTTTAATATTCACTATCATACTCTTACCTGGGTGACATAAAAATGGATGAGCGAAATATTAAGAAAATGTAAACTTTTAAGTAGATCACAATTCTGCTTAAATGATATTGGGTCATCTAAATTTATGGTAAATATGACAAGGGAAATTTAAAAATTTGTCTTTCAAAGTAAGATCATCAAGGCCCAGATAATTTTGGCTTAAAATTTTCAATTATGAAAATAAAAAACTTTTACAGGCTTTTGAGTTTATTAGTTTCCATATTTCTTCTTTTATCTTCAAAATAAAAACTACTGAACTTTATGGCAGAAACATTTTCTGAATCTCAACTACAAATAATCCACACTCTTGCACAGTTGAGGGAGGCTGGTTAGGGGAAAGACTATCTACAGATCCAAAAGGCAATCCGTTTCAAAACTCCACTCCAAATCTTGAAAGTTCCAGTGGGTAGTTTCAGATAGCTTAATTATTGCTAAGCCATGAATGCTTCCTACCCTATGAACACTGCTTAAAATAATAACTCCAATACCTTACAACAATCACTTGGTGTCATTTACCTAATACTACTATTAAAGGACAATGGTGGGGTTATTTATTAAGTAGTCCTTTTAATGATCTGCAGCAAGATTCATCCAGATGTACCCCCACTAAGTGTATCACTTTCCTTAACATTCCTGAAGCTAATTGTAATTGTCTATAGGAATGCATGGGGATAGAAGGACCGTATAGAAAGGTGCAGTAGACAGTGGTATGTGTGACCCAGATTCCTTCTTTTGAATCAGCGTGCCATTTTCAATGTTGTTAGGAGTGTCACTTATTGATTCCCCAGAGCTGAGATTCTCCTGTGGATTTGTGTTTGACCAAATGGAAGCTGCCTTGCCCAGGGTTGCATGACCTTGTCAGGTGAAGCCCACATCTAAGCCTGGAAAATAAAAATAATTAGTAAATAATTAGTAAGCACAACTCTGGCTTAGATGTCCCAACTAAGGGACATCTCTTAAGAGTCATCCCAGCTCCAGACCACACCGGTAGGATCATATGAGACTTCTATTGTGACCCCATCCTGGCTCACTTCCTTTCCTTGGTGCCTGACAGGTGTCGCATCCTGCTACATTTGCCTATGAGCCCTCTGCGTGTCAGTCTGTCTGTCTCTCTGCCCAGGACATGACCTACAACTCGCCTATGTTCCCGTGGCTTCTCTTCCTATATCCCCTCCCTAGTAAGCTGCAGAGGGGAGAACACACAAAGGTGAAGATCTTGATAACTCTCCCAGGCAGATTCTCACATAGATTGCCTTCATTCTTACAGGAGCCGAGGAACAAATCAGATAGATGCTCATCGTGAGTCGGCTCAGAAAGGATGTGTAAACCTACTCTCCAAGTCTTGGGGCCAAGTGTGGAACTGTTATCCTCTCACTACCGGTGATCTCAGTGGGGTTGGATACGTTGAATGGTGGCCTCCACCCAAGCTCAGAGATGTGTGACTTCCCTCCTGGAGGACAAGGGGAGCCGGGAAAGGTCAGCACCACGTCTGCTCTAGTCATAGCAGACCTGGAGTGGTGAAGCAGAGGCCTCCAGTTTAGAATGAAGACCCCACATCGTGGGTGGCCTTCAGCATTCCAGTGCTTGTCATTTAGAATGGGCCCAACCATTCATCACATACAAGCAAGCGTAGTATTGAAATAGACCCTGTCAAGTCCGGAATTAAGTGGCTGAATAACTGAACCTTAGGTTTGCAAATATTACCATGAAGCTCACAGAAGCTGATGCAGCTGGAAGAATGAGATGGCTTCAGGGGAGACATTGTTATCTCCTTGTAGCAACTCTGTGAAAAGTAGAATGAAAATCAGCAGAGGAGCAATGTGGTCAATACTTTCCAATGTAACCTCCCTCATGGGCAGAGGATGTTTCTTTAACATCTGAATGAGTCATTTTCTCCAATGCAACAATCATTCTTACACATTTTGATGACCCCCTAGGAAGTTCTTTAGGTAGGATCAACTAACTATCATCACACTAATACAAATGATTAGTTGACTTAAGTGACAAAAGACACCAGGAGGGGGCAGGGAAAAGTCTTTAAATGTCATTAGGAAAAGTGGCTGTCATCCTGCTGCTGTGGTTTGGATATGAAGTGTGCCCCCACAAATGTTCATACTTGACAAGTTGGTACCCAGACTGTGATGGAATTTTAGAAGGGTGTGACCTCGCTGGCAGAAGAGGGTTGCTGGGGTGTGTTCTGGGGGGTGTATCCAGTTCAGGAGGTCACTCTTTGTAGTAAGACCCCCACACATCTCACCTTCTTGATACCCTGCCTCACTGTGAACCAAGAATCAGTAAAAGCAGGGACTGTGTACCGAAGTCTCTAGAGCCATGAGCCGTGAGCCCAAATAAAAGCTTGCTCCTGAAAGCTGTTTCTTTGTTGAATTTTGTCACAATGATAAGAAAAACAACCAGCCCATCTGATAAACCAGCCCTCCTACTTCCCGGACGTGGTTTCTTCTCAGCAGCATTCAAAAAATACTTAGGATATGAAACAATTCCATTCAAGCAGTAAATTGATTTCAGTTGATGGGGTAAACTCTGTGGAGAACTCATTTGACAGGGCGAAATGCTATGCTCCTCAAAACCCAAACTATTATTTGACAAACTAAACAGTCCATAACTCTCTTTGTTCTTGTTCTTGCCAAAATTTAAACAAAGTCATAAAACTCACTAGGTTTTTCCCTGTCTTTGACCATTAGGAAACCCAGAGTCTAATGTAATATTTAATTGCAGTGACAAGTTTCAGCTTAGATTTTTCCTAATGAAATTATCTCCTTTTCATGTCCTGCCTTTATCTTAACATCCAACACCCATTAACTATTTTTATCTAGTTCGTCTAGTAATTTAAGTCTGATGTGGAGGATGGGTGAGGGACAAGTGGTTTATAAGTTTGTAACTGATTAACAACTGAGCAGCAAGGAGAATTAAGAAGTTTAAGTTCAATCCTTCTCTGAAGATCACAAATTTGCTGAAGAAAGAGTGTATAGTCAACCACAGAGAGAACCATCTTTTCAATTTGGAGTCTATTTCCAAAAGTGAATAGACAGCACAAGCCGTTCTGTCAGATAAACTGCAAGTTCTGTCTTCTTTGACTGCTCTGCTTAGACACAATTTAGATATTAAAGGATTAACCTTACAGGACCTACAGCTAAGGCTTCTGTTGAGTCTTTGAAATGACTTGCTACAGCGGATGTTCTTTTGGTGTGAGCCTAGCATTTTAACCTGCTATGACAAAATTTCACAAGAACTTAGATCATATGCAGGTATTAAAATCTCTCCTTCTGCTTGCCAATATTCCTCACGCCTTTAGTGTATTCATATAAGATGAAATGAATCTTTATAAGAACTGCTATTATTTTGAGAAGATTCCATATATAAATAACTGCATCAATTTTAAAATCTAGTCCCACATTCTTTATATGTTGGAATCTAAGATAATAGAATATACAGTTAGATACAGTGTGGAGTTTGACATAAACATCAGAATCATAAATCCCAATGACTTAGTTTCTTATTTATAATGGTAGTTCCATTGTGAGTTAGTTAAGTCTTCAGGGTAGCTGCCCCACATGCTGTGACATAGAGATTCAGGCTCTTTATGTCTTTAAGTTTCAACATTTCAATTCATGCTCTTTGTATCACGGCAGGAGAAGCAAGGGTCAGCGCTGTGCACTGACTCCTGAGTGCCTCCACTTGCACTCATCTACAGGCTCGGAACCCCTGGATATTCAGTGAGTGGAAAATGCCTCTGTCTCAGGGAATGTTCAGGATGCTAAATGGGTGTGCAAATGTCATGTACCTCATTTGGTATAAATATAGGCAGAAGCAATGACACTAATTTACAATTTCTGATTAGTGGTACATCCTTATTTACACATCTAAAAGCAAAATATAACTTTGCTTACTAAAATAACCATCTCTCCCAAATTACTTAGATGACATGTGAAATCGAGATTTTTTTTTGTTAAGACATTGCTTTATTATGTAGATGAGAAGGGGTCAGTGACATATTCCATACAGGCAGGAAATGGGGCTTCACCTGAATGAGATTGCTTATGGTGCCAGGCACCAGAATTCTTTCAGTCTTCTAAGGAATTTGCAAATCTCTGCCCTCCAAAAGGAAACTAGGAATGAGAGGCATTGTTCACAAAGACAATGGAATGAGAATGCTTTTCTCAAAAATGAATGAGACTATTAAGTGAACCTCCTCTTTGTGTTGAGAAAAAGGATGCCAACAGGCTGGCCAAGAGCCAGGGGGCAAGGATCCTGCGCAAAGAGCTATTATTGGGGGCATCTACCATGGGGAATAAGAGGTGGAGAGAGGGAGGCAGACTGGCACCTGGAGCTTTGCCCAACACTTCAGTTCTTGCAGAAGCTTCTGAAGATCTTTTGGGAAGACCTTCATTTATCTTTAGGTCAATTTCCAGGAGGAAAGCAACAGATTCTGTTCATTAGATACATGTGAGAATAAAAAAAGTAAGGAGATTCCAATAGAAGGCTACCTTCGGGCAGATAAATGTGGGGTCTCAAATTGTTGACTATGATTGTAATCTTTGACATGGCTGAGAATTGGGGTGCTGGAAGATGAATTTGGGGAGAACATTGGCCATATTATCTTCTAAAGCCAATGCAGAGTCATTGTGAGGTTTGTTTAGTAACAGAGAAACCTATTTTCATCTTAGAAACAATTGGGAAGCTTTTCAGTAATACAGTCTAGAGATGCTGGTTTTAGGGACTCAGACTGTGGTGGTCATAGATATCAAATACTTGGCAATAGAGTCCAAGGAAGTTGAGCCATTGCTGGTGGGAGTGGGAGTAATAACCAAATTGGGATAACTTCCAAGTTTCATTCTTGGGAAATTGGATAATGATGATCACATTCACTGGGAAAATAATATCAGTCCAACTATAGATAAATACTAGGACAGTTATGTGAGTGGTGACTCTGAGCCATCTGTGGCCTAGAACAGATACTCAATAATTATTCCTTGATTATGTGCCTTTTCACTTCTTAAAAGAGAAAGCAATGGCTATTTGCTAATATCTGGGATTCATCTACATTGTGCTGGGATATTCTGGATAATCCCCACTTAACGTTGTCTTCTATTGAGACTTGGAGGCAATCTTTATCATTCAGATCCCACTGTTGTATCCTGTGAAATAAGCTAGATATCCTAGTTCTGACTGCTTGGACCACAGCTACGTTTTCTTTTCTACACTCTGGATTCTGTACCTGTACATCATTCATAACTTACATTGGCATCTACAGCACCCACAGAACAGGACTCTCTCCTCAGTTAGCTTCTCACTTGCCACATGCAAAATTCTGTAAGGCTGACGGTAGTACGGCTGCCTTCCCGAAGCAGTGGTGGAATGGAGGAAGAAAACAGAAGTCCTGAGTGGGTGTGTGATGCTGGCATGGCACAGCCATGTCAGGGACCTCAGTGCCTCAGGCCCATAGGAGTGGCCACACCTTTCCCAGGCGAGGTTCGGAGGGATGGTAAGGCCTTCTGGTCTGGGTGTGGATGTTAATAGTGTGTGCTGAAAATGTCCATAGTTGCTTTCTTCCCCTGCTGTTCCAGCCGAAGAGTGTTCTGCTACAGACACTGGTCCAAGAGATTAGCCAAGCCTGCCTTCTTTGTTCAGCTCTATCTAATGACCCCACCTCCCTGTTCAGCTGTATATAGTAAACACACTGAGCTTCTGGGGTGCTGTGGCTTCTCCACCAGAGAGCCCAGACCTCCTGATCCCAGCTTTTCTGTGTCCATATATCTGCCCTTTCTTCATTCCCTTGATGCCCCAGTTAGGTCAAACCCAGAGTTGTGCAAGACTGTGGCAGGGAAGACCCTGCCTCTGGGATACATAGGCAATCACTTTCTGTGGTTAGAAATTATTCCCAGCAAAGCCATGTCCATCAGTTATATTAGAACTATCAAATGTCTTCTTCTTCTCCTCTCCCATGCCTCAGTGAGACATTGGATCAGACAGAGTCCTCTGAAGGGACAGAACAACAGAATACACACGCAGAACACAAAAGATGATTTACTGGGTTGGCTTCCATAACAGGGGCTTCATAACTCAACAGTGAGTGGCTGCGTTTTGGAGAAGTGCTTGCTCGAGCCAGGGAACTGTACCTCAGCAGTCCCAGCCCAGCACTGCAGACCGGGAAGTTCAGGAACTTCATGAGCAGTGAGTGCCTGTTGTGAGGCCATAGAAGCCGGAACTGGTGCATTTAGCCAAATGATAATGGCAGAAGCACTGGTAGACGTAATCACCCAGAAAGGAAGTTTGCAGGTGTGCACATGCTGGCTTCCTCCACAGCCCCCTTGCATTCAGACTGCGAATCCACTCAAGAGTGCCACCACAAAAAGAACCGGTCTCCTTCCCTTCCTTCAACCAAGTCACTGTCAGATATGCCAGTCCTCTCTGACCCACAGACACACATATGGGTACATTTACTAGTCTGGGTAAGACATATCTTTATACAGTCAAGTTGACAGCCAAGAACTGTCACAGACGCCAAACTCCATTTGATACATCAAAAGCATTCAGTCAATGTTTGCAGGAAAACTCGTGGTTTGTAAGTATATTAAATGGAGACCATTTTTGGAAAGGAATCTTTCGGGATCTGGAGGTGTACTTCAGTGGTAGGACACTTGCCTAGCATGTATGAGGAACCTCAATTTAGTCCCCAGCTCCACAAATAAGATAAATAAACACAGTTCTTACCTTCTGTACCTTAATCCCACAGGCTTGTTACTTTTTAACAGCTTCCACACTGATGGTATATATACTTTCTCTGGTAAAAAAAAAAAGAAATGCAATGTTTAGTGCCATTTCTTTTTTACTCACTGTCTGGAAACATCTAACTTCATCATGTGTCTATAACCAAGAATTCAATACACATGTGTTGAGGCAAGTAGTTTAAGTTCCCTAAGTAATGTGCTAATGGTTCTTCTTACAGATGAGGAAAACACAGCAGGAAGGAGAAAAACATATATTTAATTAGAAACATTCAAATTTATTCTTAATTTAATGCAGCCATCCAGCAGCCATGATTAGATTTGCATTATGATGTATCTTCAATACTATCTATTTTCATAAATGTAAACTTTCTCAAATATTGTTCTGATGGAGCCTGACATTTTAAAATATGTCCTATTGTCCTTTTCTGTGCAGTAGACCAAGCATGGAGTGTTCACTCCTATATCATTGTCACCGTACTATCAGACCAGATGGCTACTTCATCATAGAATCAAGAATTAGGAATAATTTATGCTCTCCCTTGCTCTAGAATGTGAAAATAGGAAGCATTTGCTGCATGCAAACCAGGAAGAACAGCCCACAGCAGCAGACGCAGTCTCTGCAGAGGGCATTTGTTCTGTGGCTTTTTTGTCTGCAGAAACGAAGGTGCATTCATTGCACGGAGCACTGATCTCTAAGACCACAGAGAAGCACACAAGGAGTGCTCCACCTGCAACCCCATGGAGCCTGGAGCACCTCTCCGTCAAGGAAAGCAAGCACAGTAAAGCAGTTCTAAAATGGGAGAGATCATATCTAACCTCCCATTGTTTCAAATTCAAGGATCTCTCCCTCCATGGGGGGGAATGTTGGCTTAATGTTCAGAGCAGTTGTTTTTGTCTATGAACATTAACTGTTAGAAACGGAAGAGCTGTTTATCCTCAGCTTGCTGAAGAGAACAGTGGAATTTTCTCTTTATTGGTCTATAAATAAGCAGCATCTGAACACACCCTTCATTGGGAGAAGAGCCACAGCAACTCATTACACACACCAACTGGCTCGTCGGGATCCCTTTATTTCATATTGCTGTAAGCATACAGATGGAGGCATAGACAAAGGCGTGCCTCTCAAACTCTCACAAGTGTCAAGAGACTGAGGACCAGCCCGTATCCTCTAAGGGAAAGAAAATTGTGTATAAAAGCATGAACATCTCTGTTGAGAGAAGCTAGGATAAGTGTCATTTAACACAACCTTAGAAGTGACAAGTCCATTGGCGGCTGGTTTCTCTGTCATAAAATCATTTATGATCAGCAAACTTCTGTGGGGCATTTGGGCTTCATCTGCATAATAACAAACCAACTGGTTTAAGACTGTGAAACACAAACAAGGACCCGTTCCAGAATTTCAGTTCAAATTCTGCAGGTCCACGATCTGTTTGCATCAATTTTTATATATCCATTATTTGTGGTTGTGAACATACAGAAAAGCCATTGGAAACACGTTAATTATATGGCCAATAAAATACACTCTTGCTATTTAAACCTGTTTAACTTGCTCACAGCTCTTGGCTCCTTCAGGTTAGATACCCCACAAAACAGACAGTCATAGCAGACAATTTTGTTGTGTAGCAAGATTAAAAGGATGCCAACGTGAACAGGAAGAGAGGCAGAAAACTTAGCAAATTGGACACAATAGTCATCTGGCCACCACTCTGAGGAAGGAGTTCTCTCTGCTTGTTCTCTGTGCCTGATGTGAGTCTCACACTCATATTAATGATGATACCTCTTCCATCAATATCTTGGACTATTACCAGTGTCTGAGAGAAATTTTATTGGCTGCTGCAGTTCATTGAGAATTAATTGGTATGACACACTTACTCTATATGAACTTGGAAAAAAAAGTCTATCAAGTGAGGGATTTAATTCATTTTATGTTAATTATAAATTATGCTGGGAAACACCATTATAGATGGACTTGTTTCCAGCTCTCAGATTGCATGTGTGAGCAGTTTGTACTTCCAACAAGCCGGATGCTCTGACTTTGACCGATCAGCCTACACCTTAGGAGAGGCATTCATCTGGCCCTCCTGGTCCTGTTAGCAACATGCCGTGTTCTTAAGCAAATTAAGCCAGGAGGAGGCAGCAAAATGGCCCACTTATCTTTATTTGTAATTTAACCAACATTATGAGAGACAACCTCCACACTGGGCTATTTAAAATTGTTGTTCGAAATTTAAATAATCTCCTAAGTGTTTTGAGAAATTGAAAGGGAAGAAGGTGGGGGTGGGGCTTCTGCCAAGCCAAATGGAAAATAGAAGATTATTTTAGAAGGAGTGTGTGAAGACGTGCATGTGAAGGCAGCTTCCTGAAGGCTGTTATTTTCATTTCCTGTGCTATCCTGCCGATGAGTAGATTCTTCTCGATGCTCCTCTCAGCCTGCTAGGCTCATACTCTTATTAAAGGAAGCCCATCAGAACTGGGTAGTTGTTATTCAGGAGCGTAGCTCACATCATGGGGGATGGCATTTCTTCCCACTCGTGCTGGTCCACTGGTTCTAATAGCAACCTGGAGCTCAATTTCCCCCTTAAGAACATTGCATTTCATGTGGAATGTCAATTATTAAAATGCAGTGTCCCGTGTCTTACTTCTCACTAGATGAATTCATTTGCAAAACTTGCTAATTTATGCAAATGATCCTTAACCTGTAACTGCCTGGAATCTATTTCACTGTTTCTAGGTTTGAACAGCTTTTGAGCCTAGATGGAGAAGGAAATCCATTACTGCAGAATCTGTTAGTTTGCAGTCATTATATTGGCTATTGAGTTGTTACAAAAAAGAAATAGTAGCACCATTACAAATAGATAAAAAGGTGGTTTTAAGTGGAAGCCAGACGACAGCTAAAGCTGGAAAAACTCTAGAGATTAGATTAAAGATGGAATGAGTGGAAAGATCTGATACGTGTACCAGCTGACACCTCTGAGCAATGCTAGAAGCTGATACCCTCTTCTCTTGAAACTAACTGGTTAATAGTACAAACAGGGTCCATCAGCTGCTCGTGGAGTAGGTTCATGGAGTGGGCAGATAAATTTCGGTATTTTAGTGAATATAAAACACAAAGGCACCCATGTTATATGAAAGACAAGGCAACTTTTCAGGGAGTGTGTGAAGAAAGGGCATGCAGGAAGGCTGAGGCAGGAGTGTAAAAACAGCCTGGACTGCTTAGTAAGATCCTATCTCAGAGAAACAGTGTGGTGGTAGATTTCTATGTTTTCACGTGTCTGCACATGTGTACACTTGTGCATGTAGAAATGTGAGGGACGTGGGGGGGGCTGCCTGGTATGTCTACACTTGTGAGTCCACACATACCTCTTACATAAAATGTTGTGGCTCCTCTCTAAACTGATTGGGTTTTCTGTGTGTCTGCCCCTCACTGGCACTCTGTTTTAATCGGCAGTTTGGGGAACATGTTCTGCAATTTTCACCCCCACTGGCCTTCACTTACTGTTATGCACACTCTTCTTAATGAGCAGTTGAAACATGTCTCTGCAAACCTTGGAGCTGCTTTCCTTCCCTCTTTAGAGGTCAGGGGAAGGATTCTGGGTCTAAATTCACATGACAGAGATCCATCACATTTACTCATTTTTCTTTATCCCAATGAGTTTATGAAGGCCAGTTGTAGATTAGGTTAGCTGGAGAGAGCTAACCAGGGAGAAAGCTGGTGTGTGTGTGCACATGCGTGTGTGTGTTTGTTTGTTTATGCATGTGTGTGCCTGTGTATGTGTGTGCGCACCAGTGTATGTGTGTGAGAAGGGGCAGGTGGGCCAACTAGCCAGCACCCCTGCAAACTTGTGCACCATTGATGAAGCTTGACTGTCCTTGGTCACCCTCCACTCACTGAGCACGACCTCTAACTTTGTCTGGGTTTACACATATGTATTTACAAGCATACTTATGATCCCCTCTTCCAGTTTCTGGAATTTTCCTTTTTCAAGTGTACTGGTAGTTGCTAAGTGGGAAGGGGTGTTTGGGAATAATAGAATGGATTCTTTCAACTCTATAGTAAATTTGAATTAGAGAGAAAAAGAGAACCTGCCTTGGATAAAATGTGCAATTTACCACTTCAAGGACCCTTCCAAATTTCAAATTTTAACAAGAGAGCTCCTACTTTATCCCTCACTTGCTCTGTTTCCTTCAGAACTGTGTCTCTTTAAATCTACTGAGGAGGATATTCCTTCTGGCCCACAGGATGCCAAAATGACTCCATGATTTATTTATGCAGCGCTTGGCAGCCCATAGTCCAGATTGTGGCTGAAGCTGAATTTTATGAGCCTTCCCCCAGTGAGTATATTTTAAAATTATATTAAAAATATATTTTTTTTGCAAACCTCAGTCGTGTTTGGTCTCGCCTCAGGCCCTGACAACAGCGGTGAGAGGACTCGGGAATTAATATCACTAAGGGTCTATCTGGTGAGATTTTTACTGTAAGGGCTTACGTTGGCTGTTAGGCTTTCAGTAGGAGAAGGAAAACAATACAAATGCTTCGGTGGTGAATAAAATTTTTTCTATTTGTAACAATTTACCTGTTCATTCAACAATTATTCATGGTGCTTCTTACAATATTCTGGGAACCATCTTCAGCATGGGGAACTGTGATTAAACAAACAAACAAACACCATCCTGTCTCTCCTGAAACAGACATCTTTGAGGAGGAAAGGAGATGGGTGATAAGCAGGTAAATAAATACTGTAATATTACAGGTAGACAAAATGGTTCCAAATCACATACACACACACACAAATCACATACACACACACTCTCTCACACAATTCACACACACACACAAATCACATGCACACACAAATCACATACATACACACACATACACACACATAAATCACATACACACAAATCACATACACACACAAATCACATATACACACTCGCACACAATTTATACACACACACACACACACACATATACACACACACACACACCCCCAGGGACCCAGCCTGAATCTGTCTTAGGAGATTCTGCTTTAATGGGCAGCTTCTCTAAGATTAGGTTAGAATACTAGAAAATCTGGTAAGAGAGTTTCCTGGAAAGTTTTAGTCTGGGAAACCCAGGACAAGAGGAGCACATGTGGTAATGAGAAGGATCTAGAACAAGACTCAGGAGCCGAAGACACCCAGCTTCAGACAGCGCAGTTCTGGGAACGTCTCTGCAGGTCTAGAACAAAACTCAGGAGCTGAAGGCACCAAGCTTCAGACAGCGCAGTTTTGGGAACGTCTCTGCAGGTCACCATTGTCTGTCTAAGTTCCTGGGATCCAGTTGGAATAAGGGTGCCAGGAGAAGGAGGGCTGTATCCGTGGATGACAAAAGTGACCCAACAGGCATAAGAACCTGCCATCCTGGTTGGTCCTGATTGATGGCGATAGCGTTTGTAGTCCATGATCTCTTCTTGTTTGTTTTTTTAGTATAATTTACACTTTTACATCATCTGTTTCCTATAAAAGTATTGCAATCCTCATAACTGATGAACAAACTATCAGTAAAAAGTGGTGAGTTTGGTGTCTTTACCAGCTAGACATTCCCTTTAAAAATGCAGATCGTTCAACAGTTTAAAGGAAGTCATTTTTTGAGATTAAAATTATATTACTTCTCTTACTAGTTGAAATTTTCTGGTAGTCCATTGCTTTTTTTTTTCAAGTTTTGGCTGTTTTTATGTCTAGTCTTAAAACTGAAGTCATGCCTTCAAAGTATTAAAAAGAAAAACATACTTAAAAGCACATGGTTGGGCATGGTGGGGGAGCTAGAAGAGATGGCTTTTCCAGAGTGTCTGAGTCAGATTCCCAACATCCACATCAGAGAAGCTCATACCTGCCTGTAACTCCAGCTCCCGGGCGGCCCCACACCTCTCCTCTGCAGGCACCTGCACACACAGAGACATGCATGCATACACACATATTTAAAGTAATATGAGTATTAAAAAAAAACCCATGTGGGTAGAGAAAGCGCCACACTGACCCGCCTCACACACTACTCAAAATTGCAGTTTGCTGAGCAGTGACCTAGAGGATGGACGCAAGTTCAAAGACACTGTCAGTTTCTTATTGCCAACACAGAGAACTAAATCTGACTGCGTTCACCACTGACAAGTGAGGGTCAACAGGAGCCTGTGACTGAGTCTAAATCAGAGCTGGGGGCCCTAATGGACAAATGCTCTCAACCATTAGAACTCTGTGGAAGCTGTTGACCAAGGAACAAAACCTTCAACATTCAACATAAGCTCACTTAAATCATTTTAATAGCCCTTTTAAATAAACAAAGACCTATTTTCAAAGCATGAAATTTCAGGAAAAAATTTTTACGCACAGAGGAAGAGATGTAATTATTACCATGCAATGTTAATTCGAATGTCAAAAACATTTTACTTTATTTATTGGGTACAGGAAGTATGCAAGGATATTACATAAAACTTGAAATAGATACTTCCCTGCTTATTGCGTATCCAATCAATCATAATTCAAAGAAGACCCTAAACACTAACACTAATGTGATTTATTATCAGGGAACTTTTGAGTGGTCATCCTTTTTTGAAATTTTTTTCTTATGTGTATGAATGTTTGCTTGCTTGAGTGTCTATGTGTCACATGCATGCAGTACCCACACAGACCATAAGACTGCATCCCTTAAGACTGGAGTTACAGATAGTGTGAGCAGCCCTCTGGGTGCTGGACATACCTGGGTCCTCTGGAAGAGCAGCCAGTACTCTTACTTACTGAACCACATCTCCAGCCACAGTGAGTGGTCATCTTTTTTAAAGCCAGTGTCATTGGGTTGAAGATGAAGCTTAATGGTAGAGCATTTGCTGAACACATGCAAGTCCTTAGATTCGAGTCCCGGTACAAAAATAAATTCCCACAAAAATGTACAATTTCTCTACAGCAAACTGAAGGATCAAGCCCTTTAATTGACATTGCTTCCTGAAAAAAAAAGTATGCGTATGTTCCAGCAAAGGTCCTTAAGTGTAAAATTAAATGAGAATTATAATAATTTTGTGATCTAAAAACATTCTGAAGAGAAGGTTCAACTTCACTGGTATCCCATGGGTCAGGTTCACAGCTAAGATTTTTGCTGATGTGTTGACAGAACTTGACTATAAAGAAACACATCATGGAGAATGTGGGAGACTGCCCTTGCTCTTCTCTCCCTGCCATGATGATAATGGACTGAGCCACTGTAAGCCACTCATCCCAATTAAATATTTTCTTTATGAGTTGCTGTGGTCATAGTGTCTCCTTACAGCAATAAAAACCCTAACTAAGACATGCATGAGAGGTGTTTATGTGGTCATTATAGAGAATTCTTAGTCAAATTTCTTCTGACTTTTAGAGTTCTCAACAAGTCAAACCATAGAATTAATGGGAATATCTACTGTGGGAACCAACTAAATCTGGATTTGAATCCCAAACTCGCAGCATTTTACATGAAGTTGGACAGTTAATATAGTACTTGAGCCTCAAATTTCTTATTTGAGAATAGGAGTAACAATGTCTATAGAACACGGTAAGCATTAGAGGAAGAATCAGCACCTAGCATCCATTAAGTGCTCTGAAGTACAAGCTCCCTGACTCCTTGACACTTAACAACCCTGCCCTGTAAATCCATCCTCATCTCATACATCACTTCAAGTCACAAATATGCAGAGTTGGTTTTATGAGTCAGTTTCATTTGACTGCATATTTTATCTAAAATTTCTGAACACGTCGCTAGTATTATGAAGCCACCCTCTAGTGCTAGTTTGAATTTCTTTTTTCTTCTTACTTATTTATCTCTCTTCAAGGTAGGGTCTTATTTGAAGCACAGGCTGACCTCAAATCATGATCCTTTTACCTCAGTGTGCCCAGTGCTATCATCTGTGATATTGTAAGATTTCTGTATGAATGGGAAGGCACAAAGCAGTGTTAACCTCCCTTGACTGAGCTGGAGTCAAACCCACTTGCCTTATACAAACCATGGCAGAATGGAGGATGGGGTCTCCAAATACTATCCTCAAAAATGAGGTTTAAATCCACTTGGTAGTTCGAACTTCATTGGGATCTTTGACTTGCTAACACTACAATTCAAAAAGTGAACACTTGAAGGTTAATGCCTGCTGAGTTCTGGTGCTAATACTATTGAACATAATCTAATTCCTTTAATTAATTCATTATTTTCCCATCTGGGGTAGTTTTGTCATGTTCACAGAGAGAAGGGTTTCTTTCCATTCATTTAATAAGCCACAGTGTGGGAAGCAGAGATCTGAGTGGACTTGGAGATCTCTGGCACAGCCTCCTTCTCCAACATCTATCTAGACAGGATCAGTGCTGCCCCTCCAAGAGTTATACAACAGAATAGGGGAAGTTATAGGTAATCCCTTCCTCCAAACTAGCTTGAAATAAAAATTAAATGGGCCTTGAGCGTTTGTGAATTGCAGTGTTTCATTGGGCCCATGGAACACTAAGTAGAGCTCAGAAACAGGGTGTTAATTCAGGCCTAATCATTTAATTCCTCTCTGTTATGTGCTGTATTTATTGCCCTCCTGGATCTGTTTTCTATGGCCTGATAAAGAGAGTGATTCTCTGACGCTCAGTCAGGGACCGTTTTATTTATATCGTTAGTTAGTCCAATAAAAGCACGGGTTTCAGATTCCTGCTGTTATTTTCGGCTTTGCAGCCCTGTCATTAACTATGAAAATGCTGCTAGTATTCTCGTCTCCTAGGCTGGGTATGCTTTGTGCTTGAGTGGGGACTTGTGAGGAGTGGGGAAGTCAGAACTGAAGAGAATGCAGAAAGTCAAGTTTGAGGAAGGCAGATGCCACCTGGGAGGCAAGTCGGGTTTCAGCAGCAGACGGGAGCACTCCTCTAGTATTTTGCGTTCACGTTGTGAAAACTTGACAGTTGCTTTTAAAAAGGTAACCTGGTCCCTTTCAGCTGTGAGTCCATGAATGGGAGCAGTTTCCAAACTCACTGACATCAAACTTCACCTCAGCTCTCCACAGAGCAGGAGTAGTTGTGAGTTTGGATGGAAGGACACACCCGTGAAGCTGTTTAGGTCTGTGGGCCAAAGGGGAAGTGATAAAACCCAACAGCATCCATGTCAAGCCTCCTTTTAGTTTTTAAGTTTTAACTGCAACGTTTTATCATTTTTCTTAAGTCACTAAAGTGTTAGAGAGATCCTGAATTAAGAAGCAATGATGGGAAACAGATTTATGGAGGTCACTTGAATTAACGTGATGGCAATCAGAAGATAACGTGGGTACGTTAATATAACACACTGTGTAATTGCTAGTGCTTTCAGGGGAGTTAATGTGTAGCTATCCATGTAATAACAGATATTATTTCATAGCAGATATGCAATTAACTCATCTCATTGGTGTGTAGTGTATAAATGAAGCAAATCATTATTGTTGTTTTAGCACAAATAGGTGTGAAAGTTTTAAGGCTTGACAGACTTATTTTAGCCTGTCTCAGGCACATATTTAACATAAGAATGTGAAAGACAGAAAGACAATGGTTTATATGCTTTTGCCAGCATTTCGATGTTTGGAGTGACAAAAACTGCAGGCTTATAGTTGAGAATATGGCTGAAATAGCATTGGCAAAATCTCTTGGAAGTGTATACATCAACAACTCCAAGTCCTTCCTTTATTTAAAGCTAAGAAATGCATTCCTTTTTGCCAACAAAGGTTTGTTGACTGCTTCATATGGGAAAAAGACAACCCACTTAGCCCAGGCCTTCAAACACCGCGTGGAACCCAGTGATTGTGGAAACTTGATCTGCTGTAATATGGCAGGAAAAGATGGCTGAGGTTTCTAACACATTCACAGTCCCCGAAGCCACCTGCTCTAAGTGAAATAAATGATCTGTCTAGTAATCCTAAGTGCAGAGAGATGTACTTTTGTGTTATGGAAAGAGTGGGGACTACTGTGTGTGGGAAGATCTACTACACAGAAACAACACAGAGCACAATAGAATTTATGAACCACCTGCCTTAGACTGTCACCGTTGATCTTCAAAACAGCCATAAGACAGTCACTTCCATCATACCAGTGTGACAAGTGACTGTCAAAAAGCCATAGGATTGGTCTCTAGAAAAGGTGGAGTCAGGCCTTCTTGTCTCTCATCTATGAAGTCATGATAGGGAGAAGTTATATAAATGAGTGACTGAGGTTTCGTTCAGACCCTGTTCGTTCAATTGTGTGTGTGTGTGTGTGTGTGTGTGTGTGTGTGTGTGTGTGTTTGGCTCTCCAGTGTCAAATTTTCAATGTTAAATTAAGTTTTAATTAATGGGTAACTTTTGAAAATGAAAGAAAATTTGGGAAGATGCAGGAGAGCTGTAGAGAATAGTGGCGGTATTAGCGGGCAGTGGCCTGGCAGCAGAAGAGGGTAGCACGGTAGCAGAGTTCAGCATCTTGGGCATGATGTCTCTGAAACAGATGATCTCTAGAGGGAAGCCTCAGGGTGTGTGTGTGTGTGTGTGTGTGTGTGTGTGTGTGTGTGTGTGTTAGTGGACAGTCCCCAGAGGGGGAAAACCTTAAATGCAGCTATCTTTGAAGAAAGTGATGGGTGACTAAGGGGTTAAGGCAGGATAAAGGTGTCATTATGCAGTCTTTTATGAGGATTGCCTGGTAGTTTTCAAGAACAAGTAGCTATTATTGGCATAGGCACGGGTTATGAACCCAGAGCAATTGTTCAAGAATAAGGAACAGTTCAGGAAAACAAACAAACAAAAAACCAAACAACAAAAAACCCATAGGATTTACTAATTCTCTATCAAATTAGGGAAACTATTTTTAAATGCCCTAAGCATTCAAATAAATCAACCTTGGTTCCTCTCCCTTCTTGAGAAATACTCCAAATTCACCTTGGCTTTCAGCATACATGAAAAAGCAAAATTAGGTTATTATGTAAAATCTAGGGTAGTAACCCACTCCTAGTTGGCATTGTCTTAGTTAGGGTTTCTATTGCTGCGAAGAGACATATGACCACAGCAACTCTTATAAAGGAAAACATTTCATTAGGGTGGCTGGCTTACAGTTCAGAGGTTCAGTCTGTTATCATCATGGTGGGACATGGTGACATGCAGACAGACATAGTGCTAGAGAAGTAGCTGAGAGTCCTACATCTTGCAGGCAACAGGAAGTGTTCTGGCACACTGGGCGTGGCTTGAACAAATATGAGGCCTCAAAGCCCGCCTCCACAGTGACACACTTCCTCCAACAAGGCCACACGCCTCCTAATAGTGCCACTCCCTTTAGGTGCATTTTCTTTCAAACCACCACAGTGATCAAGACACTTTTCTTATAATATTGATGAAAAAACATTCCCATCGATCTCTAGCTTTTTTTCAAATATCAATATTCTTGGTTTGTAAACATGGTTTACAAAGCTGCTTTAACACGTCTTTGTACTTTCAATATACCAAAGTATATTGAAATGGATACTAAATATAGTGGTTAGTATAGGGTTTTTGTTTGTTTTATTAGCCACATAAAGCAAGCACAACATAGAACAGGATACTAATATGAATGAAGAATAGTGCTTTGAACTGAAATTTGGGTCTTTGTTATAAAAAAATTATGAAATTGTATTTGCCAAGGGTTTCAATATTAATTAAGTGAACAATGGAGATTTAAGATGGGTAAATTGTTTTATCCCTAGATAATCTTGGGCTAAATGCCAAGCTAAGACAAATTAGCCATCAGGGAGGGATACTGAAAACTTCAGTATAAGTTGTCATTCTGGTTGAATAAACTTAATTAGCAGGCTCCTTAATGCTGCTGGGCCTTGACTTTCTTTTCCAGAAAATGGGGACAGTATAGTGCAGTGCCACAGAAAAACTATGAAGATGTTGGTTGAAGGGACGCTAACCCCCTCAAAGAGGCATGTGGCTCTGGCAGGCCTTGCCCTTCTCCCGTCTTCCCTCTGCCTTCTTAAAAACCACTAGATTACATTCCTAAAGCTAGCCACCAAAGCCTATTCCCTTATTTGGTCACCTCTTCCTCCTGAGGCTGACTGCCAAGGTCCAGCAATCAGAAGCCCCCTTTGGCTCACGTAAGCAACACACCCAATTAAAGTTAGACATCTCGTCCTAACATGGGGCTTCCCTGTAACCTTTATAAACTGACGTTTGCCTATGTGCCATGTCCGTCTCCTCTCTATCCAGAGGCAGCCCTTTGTTCCTCCTGGATAGATACCCCTGCCCCTTTCTCTTGCCCCTTCTCCTTCTCCCCTGTCCCCTATCTCCTTTACCACCTCATCCCAGCCCATTCTAACACAGACTTCCCCTTCTTCACCTCTTAAAAATCACACCTGCGAAGTCATTTGCTGTTTTTCTGCGTGAGTCAGAAATCAGCCACTTTAACTTTTCTCGGCTTAATAAAGGAGCTCTCTGTGAAAACAGGTGTGGTTTGTGCCTAACCCAGGGTCCAGGAGGAAGCCCCCACTGTTCGGGGTGTCGCCTTCATTGGTGACTACTGAAACACATCCTCAAACCCTTCTGTGTGCCTTGGCAGTTTACAGTACCCAACATTTCCCTCAGGTCTTTTGGCAACAGCCCTTGCTTTCCATTTACCCGTATTCAAGTTCCAGCTCACCGTACTCAGTGACTTTGTCTTGGTGAGGCTGATACCACAGCACACCATTTTAAGGTGCATGAACTTAGGATGTTAATACATGTAGTACCAGTCTCTCAGGTATCAGGTTTACTCCAAACTGTGAAATGGTATTAATTTTAATTTCCTTCATTGGCTGGGGAGGAAGGGTCTAACAGGGAGATGGGGGAGGAGAGCCAAAATCATGCCTACATGAAAGGCCAGAAGGCCAACTCTGGGGAGAGCCTGGCTTTCTGGTGGTCTCTGAGTGGCTCCACCACCAACACCTGATGCTGTGGCTGCTTCAGCAGGAAGCCTGTTTCTCGGATCCCAGCTCTGCTCATCAGAGGCACTTTTCTGGCTAGTACACACGCCACACAGCCTCTTTCGCATCCAGCACATGTAAACAATGCTCTTGTTGGCTTCCTCGTGCAAGCTTTTTACAGACTCCCCACACACGGAGGACTGTGTCCTGGTGTCTAATGTTCTACTTACGGTAAGAGCCCACTGGTACCTCCTCCCGTGTTTATAAACATGGGCATCCACTGACAGGCACGCTTTCCATTGCCAGAGAAAAGAGCTTCCCTGCACCCCTATGTGATGAGCTCTTTCCACTCAAGCCAATCCAGTGGTGGCAATCACATCCATAGACCCTGGCGCCTACCTACAGCTGTGCCTACTGAAGTGAGACTGTAATTTGCTACAGCATGCCAGAGTATTAATAGACAATTATTTATTGCAAATCTGAACCATTTATACTGTTTACTGGCTGACACAATGTAAAATTTTGATCCAAATGTTAATGTGTCCATGACATTGCATAATTCTGTTGTGTGCATGGTTTTTCTCTTCTAAATGAATCGAATTTGCAGTACAAGGAAATGGCATTTTTAATGGATGAATGATTTACAGCCTCAAACTTAGAAGGCTATTATTTGTGTAACTAGGGGAGAATTGACTAATTGCAATAACACAGCAAATTAGACAAATTTAAGATTGTATTGGGAACAAATTTGTGGGGAGAAAATGGAAATAACTCACAAAGTTCTTAAATGGTAATTGAATAAATCTCACTTTAGCTTTCCAGGGCAATTGTATTTTGGGGGGAGATCTGGTATCTTTGAGGCCAAACTGACTTATAAATATTCAATTTTATAGAACATAGATAAAATTACCTCTTCATAAAGAACCATATGTGTGGGAGACAGCACTTCCAAATCTCCATATCGCCTACACAAATGTTCTCTGCACATCTGTGTGATGTGCAGAAAAAAGGCTCCAGTTTTTAACACATTTACCATCTATTTGTTGGGCATGCAACAATAATGCCAAAGGAAGAATGATTTCATAATAGAAATCCTCATGGTTTTTCAAAAATAAAAAAATATGCATCAGCAAAAATAATATCTTTTTCTTTCTGAGGTGTTCCTCTTAGGTTGTATATATCGATTCCGATTCCTGTTATTCTGTTACTCTACCCACAAAGAGATTGCTAAGATAAAAAGTGCCTCAACACAGCTCTAATTAAGTCTCTGAGAGCTAGACTAGGGTGTTGAAACACAAGGACGTTCAATGTGACGATTCCTTCAGCACTGCAGTCCACGGGGATTTCGTAAATTAATGACAAGAAAAAATCTCATCTGGAGGGGTGCTCTAAGAACAATAAAATATTTGTGTGTCCTTCCAAATGAAATAAAAACAGTCTTCTCTTGTACAGCTAGCAGATTCTCCCTCTTACTGGCGTCAGTGATTGCTTCCTTGTTTTCCTTTCCTGCTCTGGCCATCAGTAGTATCCTCTTCCAGTCTGCTTCCTATAAGTTGGCTAATTCTCTTTCTTAATATGTAGCTTATTTGCTTCTTTTCTATTTCAACCTCTGCCCTCAAAGATCAGAATAAACACATGAATATTTAAGTGGTAGACAGCAGTCAGTCTGAATGCCACACCCATGTCCCCTTCCACCTGGCTGGTTGGTTCCCCCTTTCCCTAGTTCTCCTCTTCCCAGTTAGCTCATCCTACAAGGAAACAATAAACTCCTATGACTTGTAATACTAGAACAGATCACATGCTGGCCTCTAATGTTGAAATCTCTGTATACTTCTACTTCCTCTCTCCTGTGGTGCCCTCTCCACTCTGATTAGCTCTTAATGACGGTTCAAAAATGAGTTCAGAGGGCATCTACCCTAGGAGGGCTTGGCTGAGCCTATGGACCAGTTAGTTGATTGCCACTCTCCAAGAGTCACCTAGACTTCCAAAGTTTTTATCACAGTGGCACAGCTATTCTTTTACCACCTCTACTAGACTAGAAATTCCTAGAAGGCATGGGTGCCTTTTGACTGGGTGTGGTCAAAGAGTAAATATAGGAGGAAAAAGTGAAATATCTCCTGGTTATTTACTTTGTTCAGGAACTGAACATAGCCCTTTGAAGTTAAAAAATAAATGCTTTGTATGCTATCTTATAAGACTAGCTTATAATTAAATCTAATAAAGCTCCAAGAAATAAGAAAGCAGAATGTGATAAAGGCCACCAGAAAGACAAGGTTCAATACTGGGCTTCAAAATAATTGGAATTCATGAGTTTAAAACCATCATTAATTCATTTACTCACTTTGAAATAAAAATTGACCTGGAATCAAATCTTTATTCAAGAACTTATTAACCACGTGATCTTGAATGATTTACCTGACATAAGCCTAAATTTTACTAATATTTTTATCTTTAAAATTTTATCATTTAAATCCAAAAATGTTTTCAAATGTATTCTGCTACTCTCCAATACTTTATTCTGTTTTATGGCATGTGCTTAGCATTATAAAATAGTATACTTATTGGAAATTGTATTTCATACCTATTTTTGTTTTTTTTAAGTATAACCATACTGGCATTACAGTTTTTTAAATTAACTTTTTATTTAAATTAAAAACAGTCTTATTTTACTTACCAAACCCAGTTCCCTCTCCCTTCTGTCCTCCCTCTCCCTCACCACCCCCTTTCCCACCCCCATCCACTCCTCAGACAGAATGAGGCCTCCCATGGGGGAATCACATCATCTGGGACAGAGCCAAAGCCCTCCCCACTGTATCTAGGCTGAGAGAGTATCCCTCCATAGGGAATGGGCTCCAAAATTGCCAGCTCATGCACTAGGAATATTACTAATTTTTCAAATGAAGACAATAATGCTTACCTCAAAGGATGCTGGGATGATTCAACAAGATCATACACAAAAGGGCCAAGTGCTTAAGGAAGGCAGCAGGCAGTTGCTGAACATATTATTTCAAGGCATTGCATGCTTGGTTACTCAGACCAGCTCACTGTATTGCAGGCTTAAATTCTCGATGTCCTACATTACAACAACTGGAAAACATCTTCCACTAGGAGTCTTTCTCTCTTATTAAAACTTGAGAGACCCAGGGATAGAACCAAAGTTTACCCTGTGCAGCAATTGAAGACTTCTGTTGAGTTCGAGTTGGAGAACTTGAATGAATCTGATTTTCTTTTGAGCAAGCATCCCTTGAGTTCTTGGATAGACTCTCTTGTAGTATTCATCTTGTTTTCCACAGACCTCCATCAAAAATGGAAAAGCATCAGTGAAGGCAAGCGATGATGCAACAGTTGGTTAAAATAGGAGCCAACTGGCATCTTAAAGGGAGGGCCCATGTTGGCTCATAGGGTCTAGCACTATTCTTGACTTACCCAATAAGTGAAGACAAGACTATCCTGTATTGTTTATACTGGGTCAGGGTTTATGTGATAGTCAGGAATCTGGGCTGCAAAATTAGAAAAGACTCATACAGCTGTGTGAATTCATACAAGCCATTGAATCTTTTACAATTCTGATTCTTCAGCCATTTAATATGGATTATAAAACTCACTTTGCAGGTCAATTGATATTATGCATACACCCTTAACACAGAACTCAAGCAGAGTTGTTTTTGTGTGTGCCATTTTTTCAGATAACCCACCAAATCTGTGCCATTTAACAATACGTTAAGAGAGCCTGTTTAGGAAAGATTTTATAGCATTCATTCTTAGCTAGGTACCCACTGCATACTCACTGGACAATGCAATGGAACAAGTGTGAATCACACATTCAAGAAATGCATCAGCAAGCCTCCGAGTCCTAAGTCACATAGAAGGTTTGGATGACACTGAGATAGCCAGTTACATCCCTCAGTAAATGACACCTCTTAGTCTTGCTTTTGTTGCTAGAGACAAAGTTCACATGTAAAGAGCATTAGCAAAAAAAGAAACATTTACAGACTTTGATACAACAAAGTCAGGAATATCACTTGGCTTAGTCTTCTGAGAAATTCCTCCAATTCTTTCTTGAGCAATTGTTTCTGCAGTACAACCACAAACACATGCTGATAAGGTTGAAGGAGAATATACAAGGTATATTCATATTATAAGTTTGAAGTGTGCACCACTACGAAAGAGTACTTAGGAACTGAATGAATGGCTCTGCTCTTGGACTGGAGAGTAGTTCGCAGCACCCGTGCCTGGTGGCTCACGCTCATCTCTAACTCCAACTCCAGGAGATCCAGTTCTCTCCTTTGGCCTCCATGGGCAGCCCTCTTACTCCCCTAAAAAACCCAAATCTTGTTTTTAAAAACAGTATGTATACATCTTTTAAATATCTGAATAACACAATCATCTTGTAATAACTATTTCGTGTTAAATCAACCAAATGTGTTCATTCATTAATCAAATCAACAATGTTGTTGATTTCTGCAGCCTTCTTTAGATGTTTTTCAGTTTTCTAACACTTAGAGCCTTTAAAATAAGGAGTAGGGCCCCCTCTCTTGGCTCCCAAGCATCATGACCTTCCCAAGTCACTTATCTGGTCGATGTTCAACTTTGAACAACAAAGGGAAACTGTTCCCTTTTAATAATCAGTGTATTTCTTTTACTTCTGCATTCCATTTAGGAAGGAAGCTATAAACAGGGATATATTGGTCAAGATCTAGTTTTTTAATTATGTCCAATGGAAGAATTCTGTGGGAGTTGCATAGAGTGTGTCACTGATGAACATCTAGAGGAATTCAGTTTTTATATTATTTGTTCTAAACCAGAACATTTTACTTATTATTCATAATACGTGTTGAAAGCAGACACCAAAATGGCTCATTTGGAGCCTTTCTGTGCTTGCCCGCTAATGCACATTAACGCCAGTACACATTCTGTATTACAGATCCATAAAAAGCATTTGCATAATATTGAAATCATAATCCCAAATGTGTACTAAAAACCTTTATGAAAAATTGTTACTGCTCGGCTACTATACAGTGGCTAATTTTTAATCTTCAGCCTCTCAGCTGCGAGTAAAGATGGGGTATTCTTTAAATAAAAATCTCACAAGTGAGAGCCTGCCTCTGCTTCCCCCTTTGACGGGGACTATTGTTAGAGAGAGGAATCTCCTACCCAAAGTGTCAAACAGTTGGTTTCACAACCATCTTGGATTTTTGTACATGGATGGCTTGATCTTTAGACTAGTTAAAAGTTCAACTTACCCACCTTCTATCAGTAGAATAAAGGTTTCATCAACACAGGGGGATGTGTCTCTTCCACAGTCCCCTAACCAAAGTGGCTGAGGTGGTAGCAAATTATATTTTGAAAAAACTCCACTGTCCATATATATATATATATATATATCCACTGTCCATATATATATATATATATATATATATATATATATATATATATATCCGTGGCACTGTGATGAACTTTTGAGAAAAATTAAAGAAATGAACTCTCACAATAATTCGAGTAAATAGTCCTCAGCCCCTTCTCATAGAGGCTTGGCATAGAGTCTCATCTCCCTGATGTTAACCCTTACTGCTGGCTCACCCACTCCAACAACTTGCATACAACAAACGCCATTGTGAATATTCATTCTTGAGTCTTCAAGAATTCCATAATAGTACTTTCAGATATTTCTCTGAAGGTTCATGCTGAGGCTTTGGAGAACAAACATTTCCATCAGACCCATTTGACATGCGCTTTAGTAAGAGGAACCTGACGGGTGCTTTGTAGGGCTCATAAGAAAGTGAGCCTTCATTTCATCTATCGTTCTAAATGCTCATCTCTCTGTTCTTAGCCCCTCTTGCCTTGCCTGGAGTCTCAGGCATGCTCTACTCAACCTCAGGTAGGTTTGTCTAGTTTACCCAACTGTGAAGTAAGGAATATCTTCTGGTGATCTCCTATCAAAGTACCTCCTATCTCCACTCTCTTCTTAAATATCCAGTTGCAAGAAGAGAGTAAGAAAAATCCAAATCAAAAAGGCCTACTGCTTGCAAGAAGGCTATGTATATGAGTGACTTTGAGGAAACCGGGCACAACAAATCCCCTACTTACTTTATTTAGAGGTCTTGGTCTAGAAAAGGATTTCCTCATTTCCAGTTGTCATTTATTTGTTTTTCATATATTTTATTTTAATACGTGTTATATAGGGCAGAGTGCAAATTCAGAAGGTACAGTACAAAGTTATTTCTTATTCTTTGGAAAGTATGCCTGTTCGGGAATATCTAAATAATCATGTATTATGCATGGAGATCTATACCTGGCTTCTCATTAATATCCTAGAAATCTTTTTATAAGAATGTGTAAAACTGTATCTTTTAGCAGAGATATGCTGTAACTTATTTAATCACCCTTCTTCTGACATAGGTTGCTTCTATTTGTATTTACTGTTCTAGACATGACTACCCATGATCATTATCTCATGAATTTTCTTGAAATGTGAGAATAAATCCAAAAGATAAAATGCTGAGAATATAAGTTTAAGATCATCAAATAAGTACATTTTTCATTTTTGGTAGATTTTGAGAAGCTGTATGCTACAGAAATAGTACCAATGATGTTCCTCCCACCCAGCAGCGATGGTACCCAGGAGAGCCTTAGTTTAACTTTTTAGAAGCTGGCATTTAGGGAAGGTTCCAGTCACCTGGGCTAATGGATGCCTGCTAGGAAGCTAGCCTGCTCCTAGGCAAGTGACAGAAAAAGACTTTGAAATTTCTTGACAAGCCCAGTCAACGATTTTCCAATGACCCTACAATAAACCCAAACATATGGGTCTCTCATCTGCTGCTAAAAATCTCCAGGAAGTAAATTCCACAGTCTTCTTGGGTAACCTATGTGGGTTCCTCATGACATTTCTCAAAGGGAGGGCATTTTTTCTTCTGCTTAATGTAAATCATATCTGCATATATCTAATTGTTAAGAAACAGTGTGCCAACATTTTCCCAAAGCAATATAGGCTCAACTAACTCCAAAGAGATGCTGAAATTTCACAGCCCAAGTATTCATCCTCTTTTTTAAAAATCATGTTTCTAATAATTCCTTTAGAAGCCTTTAGTCTGTAGACAAGGGATAACATGTACTTCTTATTCTACCCTGCATTTAATTTAGCAATGGACTTTGTAGTATGTAGGTGTGTGTGTGTGTGCATGTGTGTAAAATTTGCACTACTCTCTTTCCTTCTCATGCATTGTAATTATAGAATTATGGTATTTTTCTCGTTGATTGAGAGTAATACAGTTTCCTGAACAGCATGTCCAATATTGGTTTTTGCTAACAGAGACCATGTCTGTCATGTATAAGATGACTACAGGTCATTTCTGAGTGTATCTTTCTCCTGCTGTCATGATACAATAACTATTTTAGGAACATTTGGCATCCAAAAAAATCCCTGCACTGTGCAAATTAAAACATCTGCTTATACTTTGACACCCTCATTCTTCAAAGGTTAGTTGGATTTGTGGTTGCTTTGTTCAACAAGACTGCTCTTAGAGCCCAAGGATACACATTTAATTATTGGGAAGATATGTTTGACAGAGCTGTGGGAGAAAAAAATTACCCTTCATATTCAGACCAGCATTAACATTTTTATAGGACGAGATTGCCTGAGAGTCAAAGAAGGGGGGAAAACTCCAGGAAAATAAATATGAATCTATTTGGTCACCGGTCTCCTGCTGATTTACAAGATGCCAAACCAGTGACTCTTTGCTCTGCTCCCCAGAACTCATCAGCTCGCTGTTAAACTGGCATCTCTGATTTCTGCTGAGGTTAAAGACAGCAAAGTAAACTCTGCTTCCAACAATAAATAATGGAGGAAGTTATTCTTTCCATCCAAACAGGCTTTAGATCACAGCCGACAGCTACAGCCAGGTGCATTTAGCTGTCTTTGTCATTGCCACGAATGCATAACATGCAAAGAAACTGCTGCAAATGGGTTCCTATTCTGGCTTTTTGTACCTTAAATATTTTTCCATCCTCAACTGTAACTGAGCCATTGCTACACATCCCCGTTACCATAACGAAGGGCCAAGATGCCTGCAGCAGCGCCAACATCTCCTGATTGGTTTGTTTATTTATGCCGGCCATCAGTGCCAGGTAGCAGATTGTACACTGGAAGGCTTTCTGTAGCTCCCGCCAATGCCTGGTAATCTTCTCCCTGGGCAATGCTGAGATAACACATGTCAAGAGGCAGCAGTGGCAAGCACACCAACTCATCACTCACTAAATGCCACTGCTCTGCTTGGCCCCCTCTGCTTGTAGTCTTTTCATCGCTATACCAGAGACTGGTGCAAACCATAGCTATTGTTGGACAGGGAGAGAAGGACAGAAGATGAGGGGATGTAATAATACAAGCAACAGCAGGGATTTGGTGAGGAAGGAGCCAGCAGGTGAACAATGGCTCGTTTGCAAGACTGCAGCTGGGTGTGTGTGATTTGCATAGGGGGGACTCTGATATTTGTGTGGCCAGCTGTGTGGGCACAGTGGCTGAGGTGCCTATCTGAAACCGGAGATGAATTCTCAGGGTTACTTCCTATCTAATTTGAGCACAAGTTGAGGGCAGGCATTCTCATCAGGGTCCTGCTGCAGAAAAGCTTCGCGGTTCTGAAATGTATTTATCTTTGACAAGTACATTATATCCAAACTTGCCTTTTCAGGATCTTTCAAACTCCCTTGAAAGGTGATTTAACAATTTAGCAAAAACAGCAGCAAAACCAGAGCGGGGTGGCAGAGGGCCAGACTTAAGGTTGAGATTGAACTGAGTGACGAACCTCATAATGAGGTGTGCATCTTCAGATATTAAGCGATTTCTCTGTGGTGCTTTTCCAGATGTGATGGAATACATTTATTTGTGTGCTCATCTGAACCGAAATAATACAAATGAGATACTAAAAAGATATCATTATGAGCAGAAGTAGGCAAAGAATTTAGAATCCCAATTCTATAAGTTAACATCTGTGCGAGAAGCAATTCGAAGCTGCTTCGTGCCTGCAGGTTGCTTAGGAACCTGTCCAGCGAGTATGGACTGGCTGTGATGTATGTGTGAATCCTGCATGTTGATAGTTCAAGGCTACTTTATTTCAGGCAAAAATAAATAGCTAGTAGTAAGAAGTCTGTCTCCACCGAAAGCTGCAGTACGGCTGAATACATCCTCTGCAGTAGCGCAATAAAATGGGATGAGTTTAAAACTACCAGATGGTACCCTGTACAGTGCCTGAAATAAAATATAGAATTAGGGTACCCCAAGGTGTGCACAGGAAAGGCAATTACATGAAATAAATGGGCCTCGGGCCTACAGAATGCTCAAGTATGCTACACAGGAGACATACAGTACATCTGGTGAACAGATTTTATCACACACTGGAAAGCCGTAAAGAACGCTGTTGGCTATCAGATCCCTGTCTCACAATGACATTTTACCTGTGTTGGTATTCAGTGCTGTTTATTTTAAAAGGTGCTGTAATCTCAATGATGTGTTTTAAAAGCCTCCTTAACATAGTTTTCTACTCTGCTCCATTTTGGGGGGCACGGATTGCTAGAACTCCAAGAAGAACCTCTGGACCGATAGCCACCGTGGTCTCAGGAGACCACATCTTGACTTTATTGATATCATTGCTGATGTGATTTGAACAATAGGCTCAAATTTGTGAGCTCTCCCCATATGCAGAAATGCCAACATATTTTTAATGCTCCTTGCCACATCTCTGTGGCTCTCAATTTTCCTTCTCTACGTATCCCACCCCTTTTCTGAACACTCTAGGAAAGATGATTATTTTTCCTCTGGTGGTGGTAGTGGTTGTTTTTGAGGACCTTTGGGGGAATCCCAGGACCCTTTCTTGTCTTTTCCTCAGCAGAAGCAAACCTGTGCAGTTTGAAAACACCGTGTTGTGTTTCTATTGTGGAAAAGACCAAGAAACGCGACATTCATTACCGTTTTAAAAGTTGCTGTAATAAAATCCTCTCAGTACTTAAAGATCACTTTAGTGTCCCTTCTAGGATTCATCCTTGCTTTGATAATTGGGTAATTGCATCCCCTCCCCCTCCAACAAATACTTTCACCCAATTAAGTTTAAAACTATAATAAATTTTAAAGAATTATGGTCTAAAAATTCATACCCTAGAACCAGTATTAAGTATGAATATTTATCTTAAGCCATGGAGCAGTGCAGCCTTGTTTACAGGCTCACATACCTCAGCAGCCTCCCTCCGGGGCCGCCACCATGTTGCAGCACGGCTTTCCTGAACCCAGCCGAGCCAAGACTAGCAAGCTCCCTCACCGCCAGGATGCCTTTCAGCAACCAGTCCTTCCCACGCACGCCCTTGCCTTTCTTTGCTTCTAGACAGCATTCACTTTTCACTGTGCCTTCCCTCATCCATACATCTCTCTGTCCAGTATTCTCTAACGAGTGCCCGCGACGACCCTTGAGAATGTTTACAGATATGTGGAGTGAACAAGGCTGATGCCTGAGATCAGCTAGCCTGCCACGCCTTCTGCAGACCAGTGTGCCTAGGTGAGTTGACCTGGCCTGTGTTGTACAACCATAGCAGCAACAGAGGAGAGACATGGAACTGACGTCAGAGAACGATACAGTTCAAACAGAGGTAGTCAGTGCTGTTGGGAGGTGAATGGGGATTGACTGTAGGACGGTGCAGACTCCCAACTGCTCTCCCCTCCCTTCCTGAGACCTGCCACCTCCTTTTAGCTACTCTGTCCCCTTCTCCCAAAGCAACATATTGACTCAAGCTGCCCACAAAGGCCCAAGTGTGTGCTTGCCTGATTACCCCTCGGCCCCCCTTCACCTTCTCCATCCATTCCCACAGGTTCCTATGCACGGGAGGCACATGGTAGCATGGATGTCTAGGTAGCAGTATTTCAAGTGGCATGCAGTGAACAAGCAAAGGTGTAAAATACAAAAGCAGGGGAAGAATCTACAGGTAACAGCCACCTGGATGAGCGCTGTGGATGTAGAGTTGCCAATGATAGTGTTAGTACCAGCAGGTTAAAAAAATCTTTAGCTCCATGGGCTCTTTATAAATATGAATTCCTGAGAATATCAACAGACTACTTGATTTAAACACTTAGGATAATAATAACCTGATAAAAATCAGACCCTTGGACTTTTGAAAAACCTGGTATGTGGAAACACTTTAGGTAACAACCTGGAACTTCCTAAGGACAACCATCCTAAATTTTGGAGCTTAGCAGCTAAGATCTGCCTTCTTATTTCCCACCCAGAACCTACACCAAGGCTTGCTCAGCCAAAATATTGCTGTGTTAATTGATTTCAAAGACTTCATTTAAGTAAATAAAGTACTACATTCTGCATAAACATCTCATTGGGTCTGCTGTACCTGTATCCGAACTACTCACAAGGGAAGAGAATCATAAATTCAAGGTTAGCCTGGGAAACTTAGTGAGTTTCTGTCTCAAAATAAAAACGACAGAAAGGACTGGGGATACAGTTCTGTGATGAGGTGTAGAATATTTATAAGGCTATTGATTCAGCTGCAAAACAAAGACTTAAGAGAAGGGCAAGAGGAATCAGCAGGGTAGCATTATCCTCTTTGGGGTCTAGATGCAATTTTTATCATCTTTCATCAGTTCTTGTAAGTAAAGGTAGGAGTTTCTGGCAAAGCAGAAGGATAACAATGGGCGCTCTGCCCAGGACAGTCCTCTGAAATGTGCAAGGTTCATCTCCCCAAGGGCAGGTTGGGCCACAGGTGGTTGCTTGCTGGCCTAGCCTACCTCAGTTAGTTTGTTGCCTGCCCTAAGGGTGGAATTTTCTGGAAAGAGCTATAAGACCAGAATTAGCCAAGGTTCCAGGGTGTCTGTCTTTACAGGGAAGTAGCCTAAGCAGGTGCGGAGAAAGGTCGTTTCCATGGCAGCCGTCACTAGGCACTCTGCCAGGGAAGCTGTCTGGTACTTAATTGGGCTGGATACAAGATGTCAGCATCTCTGAACAGTCCTGCTGTAACAGGGATAATCTGTGAGCAGTCTCCCACCACCCGCCCACAGAGACCAAAACATGGCAGCATGGCCAGCAGATTGAGGGTGAATGGGTCTAACCCCCACTGCTGTGAAAACTGTGGAAGTTATTCCATCTTTCATCTCTTTGAATCTCACATCTCTGTGCTCTCCTGCAAAACATGACTAATTTTCCTCCTGTAGCCAGAGTGAGCAGCAAATGAGAGCAGCCACATAAAAACACATTGCCAGGCTCACCATTAAAACACAAGGATGTTTAGCTGCCGGTACAAATAAAAACCGTCCAGACTAGGGTAAATGAACTACAAGTGTGCAGGGAACAGGAGGGAAATTCGGCCCTCTCTGGGGCGTTGTAGAAAAGCATGAGATGGCAGGGAGGAGGAAAAAGCCTCCTGAAAGGCATCATGGGAGTGGAGGGCTCGCAGGAGGAGGAACCGGAAGTAGATTACGTTCATTCTCCACCTCGTGCCATTGTGCTAACCTTTGTGCTAACGGGCAAAGTCCATAAGGTAAAACCTCTTTGAGATGAGCACAAACAAGTGATGAGTGTGAGGGCGCAAAGAGACAAGAAGCCATTCTAGAAGCTGCTTTGGTGACCGGAAGTGATGAGAGTTGAGCGGCAACTTACCAGGTTGTAGCTGGTTGTGCTGAGTAGACTGAGCCTATCAGATTGACCATAAAGACATGGTAAGGCAGGAAATAGGCTTCTCAGGAAAGTGTGACCTACTAGGATGGAACTTGAGGTCAAGACATCGCAAGCTGTGATCACAGGGCTCTTGAAAGATCATCAGAACATTCAGAGGCCCTTCAAGACCGGAGGATCGAGTCTCAACATGGGGATGAGTGCTGGCGCAACTGGAGAGCTTTTGTTCTCAAAGGAAACTGTTGGTGTTGAAGAACAAAAGGAGCTTCTGTAGACAGGCTGGAAGGATGTAAGTGACAGAGGATGTTGACTTGTTTTCCTTTTTTGAGGTGGAGGAGTAAAACACATTTTAGTTTTCAGGGAAAATATGAATTATGGTAAAATATGAGCCACTAGTTGACCTGGAGATAATTCCAAATTGTTCTAAAGAGAAAACAAATTGAAAATACATTCTATATGTCAAAACTCACCAGCAGCCATGTTGTGTGAAATAAAAACAAAACTAGAATGTAGAAATAGTTCCATGCCAATCCCATTAGCTAAATAAATCTGGATTTGAAAGGCAGATTGATCAGGAAAGATCTAGCTGTAGCTAACTTCTCAGGGTAAGAAAATTATTTTTAAAAATGCCAGGCTACAGATAAAAAAGAGAAATGAAAACAAAAGAAGTTGATCATATATAAGAACAACCCCCATTAAAGGAAAATTTCAGGTACATAGTATCGTTTTGTGAAACACCTCCATTTCTTTCTTGCCCTACTGCCTTCTAGAACTTTCACTTCATTATCTCCTTTAAAATACTAGTGGTAAGTCCTCTTTCCTGTGTACATTTTTAAATGTATATTCAATGTGCCTCAGCAACACAGAGGGCTCAATGTTGGTGAGAGAAAATGTCATTCTTGCTCTCAGACCTTACAGTCTGGAAAGAAAGGCATTTGTACACAGATAAATAAATATAACTCAAGGCAGAAGATCAATATTATGAGTCCTATAAAGTCAGAGCTTTGAGGACATGACATATGAGGCAGAAACTGTGAATTCTCACTGGGTGGACTGAGGGGGCTTTAGGATTCCAACAGCGAGGGCAGGGATCTGGGTTGATGCTCTGGGCACTGGGGGATGACAGCTAGCACATGTTTAGTGGACATCAGGCAGCCCAGTGGCAGGAGGACAGAGTGGTGCAAGAACACATTCCTGTCACAGAATTCTACTCGATGAAGACATTGATCTCAGAAGTGTGTACAGAAAGACAAGCAGTTCTGAGGCAAGATGGTGATGGCCATGGCTAAACCTCTTGTTGAGACTATAGCAGAATGAATGAAAAGAGAGCAGTTAGCTTTGAGAGATACTGGGGGAAGGAGGCCAAAGGACCTGTTGGCTTGGGGAATGTGGAGGGGCTAGACCCAAAGTTTCTTTTCAGGGGCCTCGTGGTCTTTGATCTTTCTCTCCCAGATGACTGTGCTCAGCACTCCTGGCTTCTGAAACTGCCCTCTGTTTTGTTTTAATGAGGGTGAACTCTCCTGTTTCTCCTTCCAGTTATGAGTAAAAAACTTAATGCATGACCTTTGCTAAGAATTTGGGCTCTTCATTCTGACACTCATCTCTCCAAAGGATTAAGTGATTTATGTGACTTGGGTCAAGTCTGAGTTAAACAGTAGTTTGGAGACAATGAGAGACTTACCTGTCCAGCTGAGTTCCTTTCCCCTGGGTGGAGGCAAGGGAAAGAGATTTCATTGCAGGTGTGTACAGATGTACGCTTAGGGAACTGAAATGTTCCTAAGGCTTTCTTGGCAGGGGAACTTAATGCTTCATACCAGCAGGCAAAAATAGTTTGAAGTCCATTCCCAAGACAGTGAGTTTTAAATAGAGATTTGGCATGGAATGGTTAACATATAAATCTTCCCGGGCTTCCACATGAAGTCCACATTTGATCCAACAGACATCAATGAGTCTTTAAGAGCCATAATGGGCCTTCATGTCAGAGGGTATTTATGGATTTACAGAATCTTTAGATATGTGGATCATGTGCAAGCATGATAAAAAAAAAACTCTGAAAATTTTGCTCAAGTAAATGAGAGCTCAGTGAGCTATGTATCTTAAATTAATGACTCAGCCATTGTTCACTTGTAAAATACCCAAGGGTCCTGGTCCACATTTGGGAGAAATGTACTGCAACATTTCTGTTGGAGAACAAAGCAGTTTGGGGGCTGTAGGAAATCACTAACTTCTATTTTTGCTTTTCACACTGCAAACTTAATAAGAAATGTGCTGCTGAGTACAAGGTTTTTGGCAACCATTGCTCAGGTCACATCTCTAGTGACAAACATGGGTGATGGAAGCAAAATAGTTTTATATTTGAAAAACTCATTTGGGACACAGGTCAGTAATGTTAGAAGCCAAATATTTTGTCATACTCATAACTAGGAATCGAAGCTAATTTCTCCAGAATTGAAAATCTTTCAAAGTTCTCATTCCCAGAAAGTATTAGAAGATTTTGTCATCTTGCTGGCCCTCTTCTATATTAAAGAGAAAGATGAATAGTTGTAGTTCTTTGTGTTTTCATGAAATGTTCATCATGATATTGGATTCAAGTTCTCCTTTGCATTCAATATTTGAAATAAAGTCTCTTATAAGCAAGTTGTGGTAAATAAAGTGTGTATGTGTTCATGTGCATGGGTGCATTCATGCCTCTGTGTGTGTGTGTGTGTGTGTGTGTGTGTGTGTGTGTGTGTGTGCCCCCATGGATGAGGGGAGGTGATGGCAGGGGTAGATTGAATTAACCTTAGGCATGGCAGGCAAACATTATATCATTGAGTTATCTCCCCAGCCAAGATGAAGAGTTTACTAAAGTTTCCCTTGTGACATTAGCTAAGAGTATATCTCAAGACCAAAGCTTTTATGATGTGTCCTTCAGATAGGCTGAGACCTCAGAGATCAGTGTTTTGGAATAATATGAGCTTTATTACTTTGCATTTTTTGTGCTGGCAAAGGGCTGAGTGCAGTGTTTCTTTCTTTGAGTACTTAGGTGGGAACAGGAATATACTAACAGCTATGTCTGGAGCAAAGTTTGACATTAAGGAAGGCCACATCACCATAGCCTTCTCACACAGTCATGTAAATCCCCAGGAGAGATGCAGAGTTCTCTAGTTTGCTGATGCCAGACTCAAGAGATTTCAAGACACAGACAAATAAGAAATCTAGTTTTTATCTGCCAAAATAAGTTGGCTTGCCTTGTAGTCAAATCCCAGGCTAAAGAGAGTTTTCTCTTGAACTGTCAAAGGAAAAAGTTCTAATTTAATCTCTTCAACTTCTCAACCTTGATATAAGATTAAATAAGTATTTAAGCAACACACACACACACACACACACACACACACACACACACACACACACACATACCGTATGCCATTCTGACTCCTTTGGGTAATGCAGGCATTCGTTTAAGGAAAAGTAAGAAGCTGTTAAATCAGAGGCACTGGGGGCAACAGCGATGAAAAATTAGATGAAAAAAAAAAAGAAAATGTTGGGAATAGAAGTCTCTAAGGGCCAGTTTATATTTAGACAACTTGGTGCTGATATGGATATCTAGTGTGGACCAAGACGGCTAACACTGGACATATAGAGACCTATGAGCCAGCACAAAATGGCTGGCATTAGATATCCGGGAACCCAAAAGTAAATAGTGATGTAGTCGGTTATACAACTGATTCTGGCAGACTACCACTGTGGTGTTTGAATGAGAATAGTGCCCTAGGCTCATATTTGAATGCTTAGTTCCCAGAGAGCAGAACTATTTGGGAAAGACTGGGTGGCATGGCCTTTCTGAAGGAGATATGCCACTAGAGGTGGACTTGACATTTCAAAAGCCCACACCACCACCCTCTCTTTCCCGGCAACTTGCAGATCAAACAGCAGCAAAGGGAATCACATTTGTGTGGTTTTCTATAAACGTGGCCTGGAGTTCAGAAGTCCTGGATTTAGCTGAAGCCTTTACCTTTGCCTTCCCCAGCTTGTCTATGCATGTCTGTGTGCCTGTCTGCAATGGTGTGTGTGTGTGTGTGTGTGTGTGTGTGTGCGTGCGTGTGCGCGCGCGCATGCATGTGTGCATATGTGTGTGCATGCGGGCACGTGCTCATGCCTACCTGTGTGCCATCCATGTGTACCAGCATGTGCCTGGGTATCTGTCAATGTCTGCTTACCTGGTGGTTTATGTGGTGGCCTTTGCTCAGAATGGATAAAGTGTGTTTATCTCCCTACAATTCATTACAATCTCTTCAAACTCCCAGCCTTCTTTCCTGGCATAGGAGCTTGGACGCTACAGAAAGGAGTCTATTAAAAATGCTGAGACCAAGTCCTCTACTGCAGCTCTTCAGGAAGACTCCAGTATTCACATCAGGGGTTAACTGACTTCTGTTTTTAGAAATAAAAACCACCAAGTTGGTTTGCAGAGGAACCAGAAAGACCACTGAGCAGAAATACGAAGCCATGGGTGATTCCTTGCTTGTGAGCATATTTAATTTTCAAACAAGAAGAGGAAGCCATGTGTGTCTTTAATTCATATTTGGTCAGGTCATTGGAAGAATGGTTAGCATGAACAATGGGCTTTCGCTGAGGGTTCCAGCCTATCTTACCATTGTTCTCTAGAGTGGGCCCTCATTAACCTGGCTCCGGGACTCTGTTCACAGGTCTAAAGATCCATCCCTTTAGTTACAGACACTGGACTTCATCAGGTAAACCATGCAGACCAGCAAAGACCATTGAGCAGAGCAGCAGCTTGATTAGAACTGTGATCCAGAAAGAATTCTCTGGGAGTAGTGAGGAGCCATGAATTGGAGCCAGAAAAATTATGAAAACATAACTATAGATTGTCAGATGGTGAGACTTTGAAGAATAGTCAATGAAATTGGTCAGTCTGACACTAAAGTTATACTATTAAGATCAACCATGGTCCTAACACACCTCCCCATAGCTCCAGACCTTGTTATGCCCACCATGGTGGTCCCAGTACCCATGACTCCATTGTCCTAGGATATTGTTCACATTTTCCTAAGACAAATCTGTATGTCACAAGCATTGAAACAGATTTTAATGTGTAATACTCATCATGAGAGATTTCTGGTACATTGACAGTTTTGGCGCATGGATATTTCGTCATCCTGTTCACAAAATAACCCGGAAATACCTCTGATCGTCTACATCTTGGATTCATCCACATGCACAGGTTGTAACCACACAGTGACAGCACATCAAACACCTCCGCTTTCTTATGATGAGTAAAGTCAAGAGAGGACTCTCTACAACTGAGACCAGTGCAGACTCATATAGTAACAATAACAACAATGATAGTAAAATATTAAAGCATACTAAGCCCTAACTTTGTGTGTGTGTGTGTGTATGTGTGCTTATGTATGTATAGTCATTTAAACAACCTCAGTGAAGTAGACTTATAGTATCCCTATTAAACAAAGAGAAAACAAAGGCTCAAACAGAGTTTGGAAACATTCCTGAAGTTTTACAGGTAGTAGGTGGCAGAGCAGGGAATTCAAATCCAGATCTGTCTTACTTTGGACCTCCAGAGCCATGCCCTTTGGTTATGGAGAATGTCAGCATCTCAACTTTTCCTGTATAGAAGCTAATTTATTTCTGCTCTAGTCCCATGATGTAAGGTAGACTAGATCAAACCGCAAGCATTTCTTCCAGCCTAATTCTCTAGATGAAGATGAGCCTATATACCAAATCATGAAGGATTCTCAGATTTAGTCTGGCGCTTGGGATCTGGGGGTTTATCCAAGGATCCAGGTCAGATGAGCTCTCAGATCCACTGCAGCATATGGCTAATCCAACATGAAAGGAATACCTACGACGTCTTTCTTTCAAAGGTTGGTGGCTCGACCCTGGTTCTAGTCATATGTTTATGATACTCATGAGACAGTAGTCTTTATAGACTTGAGTCAGGTGATGCTCTGTGCTGTGGCATCAACAGTCTATCAGTCCCCAGAGCATTAGCTGCCATATCTACCAAAGGAAGGGCTCTGTCAGCCAAGACTCTAAAATCAAACCTACGCATACCTTCCACAGTGAATTGTCGGCTAAAAAGTCACTTGATCCCAAATGGAGAAGCTACTTCTGATCATCAGTTGCTGAAAATTACAAAGAACTTCTAAGAAGTCTAATGGCATAGAGAAAATAAACAAAAGATTAATATCCAACATTTGTATGCAAGCCATACATCATTAATGATCATTATGAAGAACTTGCTTAGTTCAAATGAGGTTCCAGAAGACTGGAAGCATTTCATTGTAGCACCAGTATTTATAATAGCCACCCTGGGGAACAGCAGGCCCATCAATGTGACATAGCTAATATGCAAGGTAATGGAAATAAGTAGAGGTGAAACAGAGCCACATGGACACTGAATTATCTTGGGAGCCAACTTCCATGCAAATAATTAGAAAGTGACCTGCTTATTAGCAGAGTGGAGAGGACATTGCCTGAGACACCTTAGGTCACATCTTAACTTCCCATTTAAAACTGGCATAGCATGTGGCCCTGCTTCTTAAAATCACAGCAAGAAACATTCAGTGCAATTGACAGAGGGCAAAGAACTCCTAATGAAGTCCAAGGAAGATGTTCATCCACAGTTGCCAAGCAACATGATTCCAGCCAAGGAGAGGTCCATGCTTTGGTCTCTGTCACTGTGCAACATTTTCCAAATCCCACCCATCCTTTTGTAGTTTCCTTGGCTATGAAATGTGGACTTTAGTGGCACAAGAGAGTAGAGACTTCATGAAAGTGCCTTGTAAGTAAATGATGGCAGAAGTGAATGCACACGATGCAATAGGCTGAGCAGCAGGTGTGAAGGGTGTTTCACACCATGGGGATTTCCAACACTGGTAAGGTATGCCCTTGATAAGAGCCTTTTGGCTCTAGCCTATTGCTGCTTTGCAGCAGTTCAGAACTGATGTCCCAGGCGGCTATTTAATTTTAAAGAAAAAGAAAAGAAATAGCCTTTAAAAAACAAAGAACTGAGAAACCCTGTCTCATAAAACCAAAAAAAAAAAAAAAAAACAAAGAACTACCTCAATTTTAAAAAGCTACAGCTAAAGCAAAAATTTCTAAAACTGTTAGTGCTGCCTGCATCCTGTCTTACAGCCCGCCACCACATGGGTATTATGGTAGAAACACAATTGGGAATTTGATTAGCCAATCATTGTATTAGTTACTTTTATTGATGCTATGACAAAATATCTGACAAAAGCAATTTCAGGAGGGGTTGTCTTGGCTCACAGTTTGAAGGTACAGCCCATCGTTTTGGCGAAGTCATGGGTGCAGAAGTAGGAGGCAACTGAAAACTGTGCATAGTTAGGAGCAGAGAAAGAAGAAGGCTCATGCTCAGTTACTGCTCTCATTTGCATAGAGTCTGGGACCCCAGCATGTGGGATGGTACCACCCACATTGAGTGTGAGTTAATCCATTCTAAAAACTCCTTCACAGACATGCCCAGAGGGTTGTGTCCTGAGTAATTCTAGAACCTATCAATTTGGCCATCAATATTAACCATCACGGTGATAATTATTAGTAACATGTATAATATTAATAGTCAAGTGTATACTATGGTTGTCATGTTGAAATGAAGGATTTTTAGCTTTATTGATGTATAGTTGACAATGATATATGTATATTATGTACTACATGCATGCGCACACACTGTGTGTGTGTGTGTGTGTGTGTGTGTGTGTGTGTGTGTGTGTGAAACATGATGATTATATTGAGATTTTGTAGGGGAGCAGGGATTATGGGTACAGGGGGATAGTGATGAGACCCAGGACCTGGTGAGTACTCAACCACTCACCATCAGCCTAGACAGATGTCCCTCTAAGTGTTGTAGGAAGTAGACCCAGGAAATCTATAGAAAGGTAAATTAAGATTCCTGTTTTCACACATGTAACTGATGAAGATTATCCCTGGCTAAAGTTAGCTGAATTTTATGATGTTTTAATTTTTAAAAACTCATGGAAACTGCAATGCTTCTTTAAAAATTATCAGTAGTGTTGTGATACAGCAGCCCCTTACCCTCCTACTTAACAAAGGCTTTCTCTAGGGCCCTTCCAAGGAAGCATTTTCCCCTCAAACGCTAGTTAACTGGATCTTTCCTGTAAACATCCTCACGTTTCCTTTCACACACTTCCTTCCTTCATCTGACTCAGACTCAGGGACGTTGCACAAAACTAACAGCTCAGCTATTTCACTACACCAAGTAGCCAGTGGTCCAAAAAGTGATGTCTTTCCCCAACTGACATGTAAGTACTAACATCAAGTAGGGAAGTCAAGCTGCCCAGGATAAACCTGTGTCAATCTCAAGGACAGGATAAAGGCCAAATCCTAGTTTGTGTTTTGTGGGAGATACAAAATATCTGATGCCATTTTCTCCTTTACATTTTAACTGTGATATTTCATCTTCCTGCTATTGCACACTCAAGACTCCAGGAGAGCTCTGCCATCCATGGAATACTACCTAAAGCCTGTAGGTGACAGACACTCTAGAAAGACAGACAGCAGCCAGGATGTGAGCTGGAGAGACAAAGGCCTCTTCTCCCTATGTGGGAGAGATGAACAATGGATTAGTTGAATGGAGAGGTAAACATGACTTCACTTTGCCCTTCTCCTTTCTCTCTAGGTCTTTGTCAGTTTCTCTGATGATTTTCACGATTTCCAGATACTAAAGAACAGTTAGGAAGCAAGGCTCTTTATAGAATGAGAGGCAGAATATGATCCTTGGTTCCCAAAGGACAGACATTTCTGCTTAGTTAAAAGCCTTGTTCCTATTCCTAGGGCTCATTCCCTTATTTCTGTTTTCTATGCCTAGTTATCCCCAACTTTCTCCAGCAGCATAGAGATGAGGGACTTTCGGGCTATAGAGCTGTGGTTCTCAACCTGTGAGCTGCAATCTCCTTGGGGTTGCATATCAGTTATCCTGCTTATCAGATATTTACATTGCAATCTGTAACAGTAGCAGAATTACAGTTATGAAGTAACAGTGAAGTTTTATGGTTGGGTGTCACCACAACACAAGGAAGTGTACTAAAGGGTCACAGCGTTAGGAAGATTGAAAATCATTGCTGTTGAGTATCAGGTCATGGTGATGAATATGAGAAGCAGATTCCTCCCTGGGTTAACTTGCAGCACTGTGATATTCTAGTGCCCACTGGCAAACTGGGGAAGCAAAAACAGTGGGCATATGGATAGATACAGGGGAGATCCCCATGATCTCTGGGCGGTATTCCTTCCATTCACAGACAAAGTGTTTCCCCAAGGAACCTGGGAATTAGAAGAGGAAGTGTGTAACACCCAGGGGAGCTGAAACAAAAGCAGAGCAAGAAAAGAAACTTCCCTGCAGGTGCTGTCACAAAAGGAACATTCCTTCTGGGAAGCAGAGCTCTCTGGAAATGGGGTTTCCTTGGCCAGAGGGAACAAGTCAGAATTCTCAGAAATAGTCACAAAACAAGCGGCTTGGGATCATGACAATTTGTGATAACGACATTAATTATGAAAAAGGAAATGGAAGCCGTTAGAAAATTCCCAAGAATAGGTTATGCAGGGACAGAAGGAAGACAGTTACAGACTTTTAACACATGGGCAACACTCTTCCATGGTTCCCCAAACAGCCCATGAAGCTTGTGGGTCCAAAGTCCTTTGTGTCACATTTGGTGATACAGGTATTTGTAGAGTTTGGGTACATGTTTGATACCACCCAAGGATTTTCTTTCAATGGCCATCCAGAGAAGGCTTCCTTCATTAAACAAAGACACCACATGTAGGGATGGAGTTAGTGTGGTCAGAAGAGGGTTTTGTGGTCCTCAAAGGAAGAATACATTCTAACCCTTGAATTAAAAATGGGAAAACTCTCTGACCCATTCCTGAAGTGAGAATCTCAGAAGTGGGGCATGAAAGGTACCTCAGCTATCAGGGAAGTTGCAATACTTAGGAACAACTTGTAGCCCATTGCAAGCCCAGATTTAACACTTTAGAGAACCCGAGCCAATGACATTGGAGACTGCGTTGCAGTTGCCAAACATTGTGCAACTTCTTATGGGTTTGGAATGAAGAATAGAAGTAGGCCTAGAGCAAAATGAGCTGAGTTGGGAGAGGGGAAATAGATTCAGAATGTAAAAAGTAGGGCTCTTTGATGGGCTGAAGGACTGACACATGGAAAATGTAATGCATTATTGACAAACACGTATGCTGGCTGCAAAAATAATTAACACAAGCAGAAAAGAAACAGGAATGAAATGGACCAGAAAGACTTTGAAAGATTGTGAAGTGGCCGCTAAAATTGCCAAGCTAATGTCAGAGAGATGATTGAAATTTTCCAATAGAATAGGTGAATAGGTACTTAGGAGGGTGTGATGTAAACCAAAGGAGAGGGGATCATTATATGAATCTGCACAGAGGTACCAATCAGCGTTTTATGTGCAACTTTGCAGTGCACATTTTAGCAGATGGAGGAAGCTCTTAAAAGCTGATAGCTAAACCAAGTCTGCCTGCTTTTCTGCTCCATAATAGCCATCTCTGGAATGGGCACTTGTTCCATGCATAAGCAGTCTCCAGAAATATCAATATGCTCACAAAGGAAAAAGATACCTCCAAAAACATAGGACCAAGGGAGGGAAGGGAGGAATGCTTTGGTCTAAGCGTAAACCTAGATGTCTGGTACTTGTTAGACTTGCTGGAGACTTAGCAACCAAAACTCAAAGTGAAGGTTGAGTGACAGCAAGGAGCAATTCTTCTGCAGGCTGAACTGTACCCATGCAGGCAGGCTAGCTGATACACATTCTTGCAGAAACTGTATTGCTGCAATAACAAAAACAATTAGATGCCGGATTGTGGGTATGCTAAGGGAAAATAATTCTTCATGATCAGAATGACTTTTTCGCTCATTCAACAGAAAAAGACTCTTATTTTTTATTTGTTGGCAAAGCCAAATTAGAAAAAATATATATCTTTACGACCATAGGAGACAAATGAGTGATACCAAATATCACTAAAAATGCTATTAATCTACAAGTGATATAAAATTACCATCTCAGCACAAAGAAAGCCTATATAATCTGAATTTCCCTAGGATCGTAAAAACGAATGGGAAGCGAAATTGAGAGTAAGTATGCTTTTGAGATGCAGTTAAGGGTTCCATGCATTGTTAACAAATGTGGCTAGACAGCATGGTGATTTACCTCGAATAGAGACAGAAAACTTCCAAATGGGCCCAAACCATCCTCCCAGGAGTGTCTAATGACACCTTGGAGGACATTATTCTCCTTCCTTCGATATTTAAATGTAGCTGATTAGCTATTGACTTTATGGGTTGTTTCCCTCTGTTTTTAGCTGATCATTTTCTGTGTATTCCAGAAGCCAAAAGTAGCTCTGGGTGGGGTGAGGATTCATCAAGGACTCAAATGAGGATGCTCTTCTTTGTGTACCAGGTGTCTGAATGACCCATGAGGAACACAGAGGATGGTTGGCTCTGTCACGGAGGAACCATCTCCACATCGGAATAAAGTCCACTTTCAGTTAATACCATCATTTTGCACTCTGGCCAGAGGATCGGGATAGCAGTCCCTTGCCAGGCTGTTTCCACAGGCCTCCAGAAGAGGGTGATGATTCAGCCAGTGTCTGATAGGAAGTGGTGACTCTGGGATATTGAGAATATGAGAACCAATGATGATATGGAGGGGGAAGGAGAGAGTGGGGTAATAGTAAGAGAGAGAAAGAGAAATAGTAGGAGGATGTAAGCAAGTGTTTGTACTTTTCCCTATTTTTTATAAAAAAAACAAGGCAAGATAAGGGAAAACAGAGAACCCATCACCACTACCAGTAATAATACTAAAGAAAATATAGAAAGGGGCGTGCATGTGACTGTTTTTCCAGGGGTATTATGGGAATGGAACAATGAAGTTACTGGGAAAGCTTGTCAAGGTATTCACTGCGGCCTCTGACTGTTTACTGCTAACCAGGGAAAGATGCAAGGGCTGGCTGACTTCAGCAGCTTTCTCTGTGTAGCTTTGTAGACCAGGTTGGCCTTGAACTCACAGCCTGCCTCTGCCTCCCCAGGGCTGGGATTAAAGGCGTGTGCCACCATCCACCATCTCCAGTGGTAGTACACTCTTAAGAAACAACAGTTGAAAAACACAGATGCCAGATAAGATAAGAAAGGGGAAATTTGTCTTGAATGAGTGAAGAGACCAGAGCATCATAAAGTTCCTAACACTGGCACATTGCAACACCAAGGCACTGGTGTGGTGCCTCATTCCTATGATTCTGCCACTCCCAGTGCAGAGCCGGGAAGATCACCTTCAATTTGAGACAAGCTTGGTCTCAGACAGTAAATTCCAGACCAGACTCTGTATCAAAAGAGAAAACACACACACACAAAAAAAAATGAGACAAACAGGAAAAGCTTCAGTTTAGTTTAGAATAATTTTTAGGTTATAAATTAATTGGAGCATTTCTCCTTTCCTCCTCCCGTCAAACATGTTTCAAATACTCTTCCTGTTCCCCTTCAAATTTATGGCCTCTTTTTTAAGTAATTGCTCTTGCATGCATATAAATCTGTTCATGTATATGAACTCCTTAATATAACTTTGCAGTCTGTATAATGCTACTTGATACAATTTTTCAGGGCTGGACAACCAATTGGGGTTCTCTTCCCTGGAGAAGGCCCTCTCTCCTGTTCCCAGCTTTCCTCGGTTGTCTGTAGATCTTTGTGTAGGGTTGAGGTCTTGTGGGCTTTTCTCCTTCCAGTTTGACATGCCATTGGTGTCATCCTTGTTCAGCTCACATTTGGGCAGTCATATTTTTCGGATATAACTGTAGCTCTCACCACTTTGTAGCAGAAGAAAGCCACTACAGAAAAGCACAGCCAATCAAAATGCAGAGTTATGGGGCCCAGTAACAGGTCCTTACTGCCTGTCCCTCACCATACCTGTCCTGGAGGTAGGGAGCTCTGCAGTTAGAGGCAGAGTGAGAATGAGTGGACCCTTGTCACTGAAGGCAAGTGTAGGTTAGGATGTTTAAGGTGGGCCACCAGAAGTTGTTATCGGGATCCAGGTGGATGTGGTGAGACTTTTCCACAGTCCTCACTACCATAGTGAGTTAATGTTCTTCTGTCCCTTTCCAGGGGTAGCTTCAGTCTTCTGCTGAAGACACACAGGGTTTACAAAACATCCATCTGTCAGCCTCCCCACCTCACCTAAGTCACTTTACTTCTAGTTGGCTCTGGACAAATTATAAAAGAGAAGTTGCCATTTCAGGGTACCCCCTTTCCTTACAGCACATTTTGTTCTTGGCAAAGAACTGAAGGGACATTCACAAATAAGACCATCATATAACAAATCTAAACTCAAAAAGTTTTCTAATCTACTGATAATAAATTTCCACGTTTTGGTTGATCTTGTTGGAGAAACGACTGAATTGTGTTTCTGTCTTTTCTCTAGAAAATATTACCAAATTGCCATATGAAGATTCAATGAGAAAGAAAAATAAAGAGGCAAAAGTATAGAAGCAAAGGATTGTAGTGACATGGTCCCTACCACTTCCCAGAAGCCAGAAGAGATCTCTTCATCCCTCAGGCAACCCAGTGCTGTGGAATTTGTTCTTGGTAAAGATGGGTAAGCAATCTCCCTTGTAAAACAAAATACTTACAGACTATGTAACCTGTCCTGTACCATAGTGACTGAACCTAGATCAAAAAATTGTAAAACAAAGTACCAAGATTTTAAGGAGCTAAAACTATGGGATTCAAAGACTTAGCAGTGAAGGTGCTGTGCTGGAGAATTCCCTCAAATAAACCAGGAGGCAGCCATGTCCATGACATCCATGGCGTGAGCACAATGGCTTTTGATCGTTTGCCAGCTATAGGATTTGTGACCTTAACTTTCTTAGCAGTCCTGGTCTCCTCATTGATGGCAATGAGTGCGTGTGATACTACTTAGCTTTGCAGGATATGGAAGCTCCTAGCACTGTGCCCTATGTATGGTACTTAATAAATGTGATTTCCTTCCTGTACTTTTACAATATGGGCTCCTGCATTTTTTCAGACAGTTTTCTATGGTGCCTTTCATCTTTACAAAATGGTCCATTTGTGTAACTTGAGTTCCTGCTGGAACCCAAGAGACCCCATTGTTTTTAAACCCTTTCTAATTCCTGACTTTAGTTTTATCTTCTTCACTCATAGGCCCAACCTACTTCTGCCTGCTTTGTGGGGTGTTGACACCCACCCTTGGAACAAATGAACTGGCAATGTTAGGTCATCTCTTTGCATAGCTTTTGATGCTCAAGCTTCCTAGAAAGACTGGTTGCATAACTCTTAGAGGAAATCTGAAGCATCGTGATACATAATTCAACTTTATACCTCACTGAGGCTTCCCTACGCAATGAGCATTTCTAATTTTGGCAACAACTGTAGGCAGAAGTCACGTCCTTAGCATATCCAGTGGCCTGTGCCAAAGCTCCCGTGTGGATCAGGTGGCCAACACTTGGGTGTTCTAGGTCCTTCCCTCTTGAATGGGATTATTCAGGCTTTAAAATTTTCTGATACCCAGAAACCTGTTCTCCCTGACCTACTAAAACATACTCATCTCTTGGCTGGTAAATGTACCAGATTCTATTTATTCATTTTTAAATTAATTTTCTGCTTCTGGAAAGCAAAAGTTGGGGAAGTGAAGCCCAAGGAGCTAGGATCCTGGATTTAAATGAATTGATTAAAAGGCAGCAATTGCATTTCAGATTCTTGACCTCACTCATAGTGAAATAGTTGCTTCCAAAGATGAAAAGAGATGATTAAAAGTCAATGATGAGGCTTGTTGGAGTGTGACAGTAATAATGTGGGTCCAATAATTACCAGCAATGTCCTCTGCATGCAAAGAGACAGGGTAGCAATCGATGAAACCTTCACCTCTATAGACTGAAGGGACAGAAAGAGGTGTTCCTAGTAGTTAGCCTTGAGCAACCACGGCATGTGGAATTAGTTTAGTAACTGGAGTTCTTTGAGGAGAGATGCTAGCTAAATTTTCTAGCAGTTTCTTATTGATAAATGGGACACAAAGTATACCTTTTTATTTTCTATGGGATGTGTACTGAATTTTCTTGACTTCTAGCAAGACCAGTTTTCATTAAGACTACACAAAAATCATCATCCACTCTCAGGGCATGGTGGTGCATGCCTGTAATCCAAACTCTTGGGAATGCGGAAGGGTCAAGAGTTCAAGAACAGCTTTAGCTATGTAGCAGATCAGATTGGTGCTTGTGAAATCCTGTCTCAAAAAAACAAAAAAAAACAAAATCAAAACAAAAAAACAGCAACAACACGTGCATAGAAAATCACTGATTGATGACTAGGACATATTCTCATAAGAAAAACCATCCTTGCTGTGACTATAGAAATTAATATATTAAAAACAACTTGGAAACTGAAGCAATATAAATAATATAACATAATGCAGTAATTGATAGAAGAACCCAGGCTTAAGTTGTTGATGAGACTGGACTGTGAAAAGCCAGCACTCAGACCAGCTTCTATGACATGAATGTATCCACTTCAGATTCCTGTGCTGGAAACTCAGTTCCCAATACAACAGTGCTGAGAGATGGGCCTTGTGTTGCATGTGATGCAGGCTCTACTGGGTTTGCAGACATGAATTTCCTCTCTTCTACCTTATAAGACTGCTACATCCTTCATTTCCAAAGGTCTCAGTACTCCTAGCACCATCTTGGCAACAGAAAGCCCAAGCCATAACCTGCTGCTGATCTTGGACTGCCTAGCCTCCAAAACTAGAAGGAATTAATCCTGTCCTCTGTAAATGCTATGCTACTGTGTATTCTGCTTGACCAACATGAAATAGACTAAGCCATCCGCATTAGCTTCCAGGAGTTCTGATGTCCACTGAAAGCCAAGACACAGAGTAATATTTGTGCATTACATTGGAATAAACTGGAGGGGATTTGAGGTAGAAACATTTATAACATTTTCTTTCAGTTTTATTAGAATAACAGAAAATAAAATATAGAGTATTAGCAATGGATATTAAATATTGAATTTATATAAAAGCTCAAATAATTTTTGCCCCAAAAATTTAATGGAGAAGTTGATCTTGCTTCTATGCACATAACTAATACTAAGTTTTATGTCTGAAATGGCTGCAAGCAAGTCTTGATCAAGTCTTTTTAATGATCTCTTCAAATTCTTGATAGTCACTATTGATGAGAAACTTTGTTCATACAGGTAGGTGATAAAAAGTTTAAAACCATTTTTTACAGCCTTTCAAAAATTTACAACAGTTGAAATTATCTTAAAGGAATCAAGGAGCTCTTTTATATTTCTTTGACTGAGGCAAATGTTAGAATTTCTTGTGGTGATGAGAATGGGTTTTAATCCAGTCCAACTTTCACATTCCAAGTATCTTAGCAGCAAAGCACCTGGACATGCAGTATGTATCTGTGATGTTAGAAGCTTTGTTCTGCTACTGACATGGAGTCCATTAAAAGTGCACACCTACTGCAAAGGGTTGTCAGTGTGAGGTATTTATATGTGAAGGGAAAGGCACAGGCTGCTTTGTGAGATTGCCTTGCAGGAGTCCTACCTGGCCTCCTTGCTTCTCCATTTCCCACCTTGTAGTTCCAGGCTAGACCAGACCTGTACTAGTTCAGCATCTCTGAAGACTCTACCCACATGGGCAGCAGTGGACTAGGCAGTTTACTCTTGAAATGGATGACAACGAGTACCTCCTTTTTTAATGCACAAGTTCATGGGGGGAGCGGTATGTGCATGTCTGATAGATGTGCACATTTGTGTGGGAGTGTGAAGACAAGAGGTCATCACAGAGTGTCTTTCTGCAAAGCTTCTTGGTCTTATTTTTTGAGACAGGGCTCTGGTTGAACCTGTAGCTTGCTGATTCAGTTAGGTTGGCTAGCCGATGAGCTTCAGGGATCCGCCTAGCTTTCACTCTTGTCCTAACCCTAGCATTGACATTACAGTTATGCCGCTGCAGTGCCTGACTTTGACCTTGGTCTAGGGACCCCACTAAGGCATCAAAACAAAAGATATGCACCATCTAGCCCCATGGAGCACACTACACTAGTGAGAGACACAAAAAAAGAGTTCAATAAATGAACAGAAAATGTGAGAAGGATTATGAAGAAAATGATAAGGAGCTGAGATGGAGAAAAAGGTATTTGCATTAGGTGAAGTAATTAGTGAGACTGCTCTCATAGAGGTGCTGTAATGTTAGAAATGATAATATACTTAGGCATAAAACCAGGATAACAATGTGGTCTTCATTGGATTGCAATGAGGTTTAATTAGACAACGCATATAAAACATTTGATTTAGTGCTTGACATAAAAGATAACTTCAATAAATATTTATTATTATCTCTTCCATTCTGAACTGGATTTGACATATAGATTTATTTCATAGTGTTTAGTAAACAGTACTTACCATATGGCTTTGTATGTGCCTTGTCATATGGATGGAATAGGAGGTGTCCCTGAAGGCTTATGCATTTAGACTTGGTCTCCAGTTGATGGATCTGTTCTTGAGGGGTGATTAGATCACAAGGGCTCTGTACTAAACTGGATTAGCTCACTGGTTTGGTGGCATTATTGGAAGTAGGGTCTAGACAGAAGAAGTAAGCCACTGGAGCAGGTCTTGGGGGCTATATTTTGCTCTGGGCTCCTTTCTGTGTATCTTTGTCTGCATCCTGTTTGCCAGGAGGTGAGCTGCTTCACTCTGCTTCCAACATGATGCTCTGCATAACCTCAGGTCCCCAGCAATGGAACGGGCTGACCATGTGCTGAAACCTCTAGAAACATAAGTCCAAACAGATCTTGTCTCCTTTAAGTTGCTTCTCACAGGTGGTCACCACAGTGATGAATGCTAACACAACATAGTAGGGCTTCAGCAAAAGCATGATGCTGATGAGTTATGAGAAGACTGTGGTCGCCTGGTACCCCTCCCATCTAAGCTCTCTGGCAGCGCTGGAAGAGCTTAAAATTGTCCTCTTGGGCTCCAACATGTAATAGCAAGTTATACATCACCCTCTGGACCCCAGAGTGAGTCCCCATAGGATAATATTGTTCCAGGCAGAAATCAAGGGAAACTTGGTGCTGATTTGTGCTGTGGTTGCTTGTAGTATAAACAGAAACCGCAGGGCTGTCCACTCAGCACTTCTTTCCAGGCTAGGAGAAAAATGCATTTTCTTTTTAAGAAGAAAGATGGAAGAAGGGCACTTTCAGTGCAGGCTGCAGCTCTTTATAACATAAACTGCTCAGCCCAGGGGAACTGAAATGGATGAAGTGTATGCAAAGTCAGATAATGAATGGAATTTGGGCAAAAAAAAGAGAGATGATAAAAGCAATTGGTTGTCTTTATTTTTGTATCCATAGTGATATTTGCTGGACTTCAACTGATCAGTTGCCTCACTTACACTGGCACTGAGCATTTAGGGGAGAAGGTCTCAGTAACTCTGCAGCCTCAGTAACTCTGATGGGGTAAGATAAAATGTCCATTGAATGGAATTGTTGGAAACTCTAGGATCACTTTTTATTATACACAACAGTAAACGTAGCACATTTTTGGTCATATCTGTAAAGCTGGCATATGCTTTCTATTATCTCTGACAGTATGTTAGTCCCATTATTAATAAGGGGAAGGAACACAGGCTAAGTGGGGAATGGTCCAAGTCTGAACCTGGGCTGTCACTTGCAGATGCAGGCCAGCCATTTGTGTTGTACGGTCTCCCTAATAAGTGTGCCATGATAGAGTTACTAGCATGTTGTGAACTAGTGAACAATTAGCTCTTGAGGTCTGGGGAAATCTAAAGTTCTGAGGTGTCTGTCAGTCTGAGACTGTTGTTCAGACAACCTGCCCCACAGTCCCTGCAATCTGCAATGCCCCAGGCACAATCAAGAAGGAACACGCAGATGGGAAGATGCCTTATTAGATAAAGTGTAAGCAGAGGCTGGGAGTGAATTAATAAAACTGACCTGAAGAAGTTAAACGATTTTACAAGGTCATAGAGCTAATGAATGACAGAGTTGACAGGCAGTGTCCGCCATTGACACTAAGCTCACACTAAGCTTGAAGAACCCTTTTAAATATGCATAAATATGGCTCAGGACTCTATGTATAGGCATAGGTGCCAATGCAGGGCATTCAGGAGCTGTTCCCTGAGAGAAAACGCCTGTCATCAGCTGCTGTCTGGAACTACATTCTGCTTTATGACTGTAAATCCTAGCTGGAGATGCTGAGATTCCTCTCAGACATAGCAGATGGTACCTTCTTACTCATCTTTGGGCCTCTCTCCTCCATGTGCCTCTGCCTCCCAGTGTCACTCACACCAGCCTGTGCGTCACTTTCTCCAGCATAAGACATGGAGGGGACTGGAAAGATGATGCCATAGACTGCTTGAGCTAGCGTATGAGCTGAAGCCAGGAAGGCCCATTCATGATCCAAACTCCACCCATTATCCTATTTTGTTCCAAGAGCTCTATAGCCACATTGCAATATTTCCCATTGATATTGGACTGCTTTGTAAAAAAAAAAAAAAGAACGAATTGGTGAGGGAATTGGCTGTTGGGCTTTTCCCTGAGCTGAGGGGACCAAACATAGGGCCTAGCCCTTCAGTAAGAGGAGACACTCAACACATATTTATTGCAAAAGTGTCTGATTGACTGGGTGAAAATAAAAAGTGTTCCTCCATTAGCAGCGCGACTTTCACTAAGTTCCTTCTGTGAGAAAATTTCAGTGGGAAGCCGTGACTCACTGTGCTGTAAATATCACTGGTCTCTTGGGCAGCGTTCAGTGAGCACACTGAAATTGTAGCACCTTTTTACTCCTTTGGAGGCAGGGTAGAGATTTCCCAGAGACAGCAAGACTCCCTGAAGACAACCACTGTTTCAGTATTCATAAGCCAGCAAAAGTATAAAATTTCTAAATGATACCCACAAAAATTATTTTAAATAGAAAAATAATAGAATGTAGAATTGACTGTCACATACTAAGGAAGGGTGCCATACAATGTGGCCCTCTGTGTCCTGGAGAGGGACTCTCCGAATTGAGTGGATTTGATTCATTTCCTACTTACAGGTCATGGGGTATTAGAGAACGTTTGTCAGAATTGCTATCTCCTGGCCATTCCTATGCAGCTCTTGGGTTTTCTGTAAGATACCACTATGTGAAGAGGAAGGGAGATGGCTTTCTCGGTGGCTGGGAAAGCATCCTGGTGTATTCACAGCTGAGGTTTCCACACCTTTCTTAGTCTCCCCTCCGCACTGCACCCCCTTCCTCCCTCTCTTCCCTCTCCCTTCTTCTTTCTTCCCGTCTCTTCCCCTTCCTTTCTGCACATACTCAGTTCTCTTTTCCAAGCGCGCGTGTGTGTGTGTGCTCGCGCGCTAGGTAGTGCATGCACTGGTGTGCTCACATCGAGTCAAGGGGAGGACATTAGGTATCCTCTTCTGTTTCTCTCCTTATTCCTCCGAAAATGAGTTTATCACCCAACCTGGAACTAGGCTGGTGACGAGCAAATTCTTTCAATGCTTCTGTCTCCACCCCACCGCCACAGCATGTGAATTGCAGATACGTGAATAGTCACACTCAGCTTTACGTGTTTGCTGAGGGTTCAAGCTCAAGTATCATGCTTGCAGGCAAGCACTCTTCCCAATGAGCAATTTCTTCAGCCCCATCCACTTCTGAAAACAATATATATAATTGGCACTGTTGTTGTGAGCATGTGGATTTTCCTTCAGAAGTGACACACTGGAATTTCATGGATATGTTTTCTTCCAGTAGAGCCGGGATATATGTTGGGATAAATATGCAGTTGAAGAGATTTCCCCCAGAATCATCAAGTCAATTTCATGGGTGTTGACAGTAGAAATTGGACCAGTTAGACTTTTGAGACATGTGCATACAGTAACTGCAACATCTCTGTGGCTTCAACATCAAGCACATCAGCATCTCACATTTATTTGTTTGTTTGTTTTCATTCCACCCTGTTTCATCCTCTTGCCAAGTCCTTCCATGTGCTTCAGGGAGTTCCTAAGAACTGTCCCATTTCCTCACACACCAGCCCCATTTCTCCTGCTCCAAAATTCTTCCTGGAGACAGACTGGTGGAAAAGCTCACAGTAGCAACTTTTGGTGATGCCATACAGGGATGCAGTGTTTTTAACAAAGATAATGTCTCCCTATATCACCAGTCTTCAAGAGCCAGAATGGGAGCTCCAGTTCTCCACATCTACATCTCCCCCTTTCCCTCCTGCCTCTCAAAATCACACAAAACAAACAAGTGAAGAAATCACCACCACCGCCACCACCACACCACACCACACCACACCACACCACTACACCACACCATACCACACCACACCACACCACACCATACCACACGACCATACCACACCACACCACACCACACCACACCACCACACCACACCACCACTAATACCAATTTCCCCTTGAAAAGAGTGTCTATGGTGGAAAGTGATTCAGACAAGACAGCTACACAAGAGTCACAGCTGCTCTGTCTTGTTCCATAAGCAGCCAAATTCTACCCCATGCTCAGCAGGAGCATCATAGAGTTATGGAAATAAAGAAGATGTCTCCTCATTGCCCTAGCTGGGCCCCTGGCCACCTCAACATCGCCCTCACTCACTGTTCTTTATACACGTGGTGTATGGACCACCCCCTGCCTCCTTCCCTTGCTCATCACCAGTTCTACCCATCCACTAACCACAGCTGCAGGAATGTTGAACATCACTAGCCAACCCCAAACTCAGTAGCTTAAAAGAGTAATCATTTCTTCGTCTTCACAAATCTGTTTTTATCTGATATAGCCTCAAGGCAACTGGACTCAGCTCCAGGCTAGAGAACAGGCACAAATGCGGTCCCGGCACATCTTCTTCACCTTGGAATACCAGGATGACCATGACACTGTCTTCCCATGGCAGACAGAAGCACACGTGCAGGTTCTGTAAGTACCCTGCCTACTAACAATTTACCAGGCAAAACCTGTTATATAGCCATGTCCATCATCACTGAAGGAGGGAGACACATGCCCCAGAAATAGGTACAGGGGCTAGAACAGCTGAGAAACAATTAGGTGCTACGAAGCTCAAATCTAAACTTCCATGATTGGTAACATGCTGTCAGACGTGGTCAGGATTTCATCCTTGCCTCGAATCGTGGGACCATGTGTACAAATATCTCACATCAAAGCACTACCAGTTGGCTTCTTGGGCAGCTCCCAGATGACTGCCTTTGAAACAGACCCGACTTGCTCAGTGAGGGACCCCAGTTTCCAGATAACTCACCCTCACTCTTAAAAGAATCGTGTTCTCTTGTCCTGCCTTGTGTTCTCCAGTCTGGATTGCCAGGAGGTCCTCTCTTCTTATCCCCTCCCATGCAACCCCGTTCAAACTTCTCCGTGTCCCATAATGCTTCTGGAGAAGTCTCTGATGGCTTTGTGAGATGGCTTCCTTTCTCTAAAGGAAGAAAAACCCAGAGCTATTCTTTCTTGGTGACTTTGTACTTCTGTGGACAGACGTTTTGCATGCGTGTGTTAAGTGGGCTTGTGCATGTTTGCAATTTCTAATGGTGGGACAGGGCTAACTGACAGTGAAGACGCACACTACGTGTGTGTGCCCTTCCTTGCAGGTGAGGAAGATCACAGCAGAATGTGGGAGGCCCTTTGTCTCTGTTATTCTGTACTGCTTTAGATCTGAAACAGTCACGTAGAAACGTTCTTTCACGAGGACAATGACACTGCTTTTAGCCGCATGTTTAATTCTTTAAAGTCAATATTTGCAGAAAACATAGGCACAGCATGATGTTGCCTTGGAGTTGTTGATTAATCCCTTTCAGAAGCTTCCCCCCATTTTAAGTTTCCTTTCTATTTTCAGCTTGTCATTAGCTCTGTAATGGGGTGTGTGCCTGTTTCTGTGAGTACATTACCGTATTTCCCCAAAGTCTGCTAAGAACTACAGTGAGTCTTTACTCTGGATTAGTGATGCAATCCTCCTGGTTCCCATCCTGTTCCACAGTTAGTAAGCATGGCCAGGAATGACTTCACTTAGCATCCTTGGGAAGCAAACAAACAGATACCTAAGAGAAGCAGATACGAAGCTGATGTGCTCTCTGAGACACGGCTTACGGAGTTAAGGCATCACCGTGAACCAAGTAAATGGGTTCTTTAACACCATTTCATATCAAAAGCAAGTAGGATTGTGGACACAAGGAATTAAATTAGTGTTACTCTGTGGACTGGTGGGGCGGGGGAATTTTTTTGGGACTCCCTGCCTGAGAAAAGGCTGGCCAGCAGGAATCTTCTTTTCCTGATTCCTTTCTCTCTACCCCACCATAGTTTTGAAATGGCAGCCACCGGAATCAGAAACGCTGACTTTATAAGAGAAAAAGGAAAGATTTCCCAGATTCCAAACCACTTCCCACTCTTCCTTTTTAGAGCTTTAGACAAATTTTAATCACAAATCCACTGAGCCATTGAGTTTTGCAACCTGTCCATTACAGTATGATATCATTTTCATTTTTCTGTTTATATGATTGCCTGTGTAGCCTGCAGACCTTCTGAGACATTTAGCATTGGCTTCCTTCAAACTTTATGGCTTTACTCAATTTTATTTTCATTTTCAAAAATGTAGTGTCTGGGTGTCTTAGCTTGGGGTCATTAAGTGCCAAGAAATTGGCTGAGTCAAGAAGCTCATAGAATGTAGGGCAATTATAGCCTCTTTGGAAGCTGAAAAGGATCTGAGTTAAGGTCATTCCACAAGTCTTGTGTTAAATCCAAATTCCATTAAGTTTTGGGAAGCCTGTTTGCTAGGCAAGATACAAAACATAAGTTGCAAGAAACATTAAAGAAGCCTAGAAGTCACACAGACTTCTCTGGGCAGCGGTCTTTATCAGATTTCTGTATGTTACCAGAAGTCAAAGCAACAAATGTCCATTGAGTCTTGAGCCCTCTTTCCTCCCAGCGCAGGACATGAAGCCCAGGGACCTCACAGCAGACTTGTTTCTTCTGTGCCAGCAAATATGCCAATGTCCCCAGTGGCTTCCTTTACAGCCGTGTGATCGTCTGTGTATTATTAACTAACCGCAAATTAAAGTCATTACTTGGTGCTTAATTTTATGTAACATTTCTTTGTAATGTGTACAAAAGAAATTTATTTTTAAAAGGAGTTTGGTAAATAGCATGTGCCATGATTAATTAGACAATATAATAGGTCTGCTGATTTGAAATTAAATTCAACACAACAGTTTTCTTAAATACAATTTCTTAAGTGACATTTCTAGGTGTGTGAGTCTTTGAAAGGGAAGAAAGGAGAGGAAGAGGAGGAGAGAGGAAGCAGAGGATGAGGAGGAGAGGAAGGGATGAGAGGAAGAGGAGGAGAGGAAGAGGAGGAGAAAGAACAAGAAGAAGAAGAAGAGAAGGGGAAGAGGATGGAGGAGGGCCCCGTCCTTGATGGCCTTGTCTCCTATTTATCTTGTTGGGCTCTAACCCATTTGAAGACTAATTTTTCTTAAATGTGTAAGCATTCTACAAAACAGAACCAACATGGGGCTGGAGAGATGACTCAGAGGTTAAGAGGAGCCAGGTTCAATTCCCAACAGCCACATGGTGGCTCACAGCCGTCTATAATGAGATTTGGTGCCCTCGTTTGGTTCTTCAAGCAGAACACTACATACGAAATAAATAAGTAAACTGTAAAAAAACTAAACAACATAAAGTTGCATGGGTAGGAAGGTTCTTGGAAGAGTTGAGGGAGTAGGAAAAGATGATCAAAATATATTGTATGAAAATTTTTAAAATAAAAATATATTTTAAAAGGCTGTTTGAAACCCATTTTATATCAAGGAAGAGTATACATAAATAAATTAACAGAGAGGCAGACCCAGCACTTAGGTCATTTGACTAGCTCTTCCCCACAAGCCACACATGCAAGCTCCTTCCTTTCTCCTTACATTCCAAGTGAATTCCCAAGCACACCCACAGCCTTTTCCTTCTGCTTGAGTGTCTTCACATGGCTCAAATCTGACTCTTCAGGTCATACAGTTTAAGAAAGTTCCTTCCACTTTGGGAACCCATTCCCCATAGAGGGATACTCTCTCAGCCTAGACACATGGGGGAGGGCCTAGGCCCTGTCCCAAATGATACGACAGACTTTGATGATCCTCCATGGAAAGCCTCACCCTCCCTGGGGAACAGCCTGGGTCTGTATATGTTCCTCTGTCTTCTTCTATGAAATTCAATGTTCCTCTGCAGTAGACATTTGTCCCCTTGTCATTCTTATCTCCAGCACCAGTGACAGAGTTTGGATGTCAGGCCTGAGTCTGCAGGCATGAAGTTTCAGCTACTCAGGGGACCTCGGCAGGAGGATGACAAGTCTGAGGCCTTCAAGGCCTCCACAAGAGCTCAAGGATGACTGAATAAGACCCTAACTCAAGAGTTAAAAAGTAAACATAGAGAACATAGCTTAATGATAAAGAACTTTGTCATGCATGAGGCCTTAGGTTCAATTGCCAGGATAGAAAGAAAATCAAATAAATAGAAAAGAACAATGGCTGGTACAAGCAGCCTTAATGACCTCTGTGAAATGAATCAGTGGGTTGCATCTCTCATAAGCCAATCCCTGACTATGCTTTTAATGGAAAACAAAACACATTTGGCTTTTATATTTTTCTTAAAGGCATATGAAAAGTTATTTTTTATTTAATGGATAGATGCATGATGCCTTACAAAAAACAAAAAATTAAAATGTGAACAACTTAGAGGGAGAGAAGGGCAAGAAGTTAAGTGATAATTAATTGTATTTGGTGAGAATGTCAAACACATGCAGACAAGAGAAATCTTCATATCAGCCTGCGCCTTCTGCTTTGTGAGCCAGCACCCAGCTGATCTGGCCCAGTCTTTGTCATTGGAATAAGTCACTGTCTTTTCCAATGATAAGCAAAGAAGTCTGATGATTCATTCAGCCTTCATCTAAACCCGTATTTGTGCCATCAGTAAAGTATCTGATGGTATAGAGAACGGAGAAAGAGTTAGATGAGATGGTTTCAGTGATCCACAAAGTACTCTGGTCAAGGGTTACGGTTTAGGAAGTCTATATCTCCATGCTCCACATCATGTAGTGTGTCTGTCCTTTCTCACATTGCGATGCAGTTCTGTGCCTGTGAACTCAGCGTTAGGTCTTCCTCAAACCAACAGGAATGGGGTGAGCAGAAGTAACAGGATGCATTCCTCAGTTTTGAGTCAGGTCTGGAAATTGCTTTTAATTTCTTTTTAAATGACGTGTGTAAATGTGTGTCTGGGTGGGAGTGTGTGGATGTGAGTGAAGTTACTCATGGATGCCAGCAGAGCCCATGGAACTGGAGTTGTAGGGGTTGGGAGCCACCCTTGTGGGCGCTGGGGACTGGGCTTGGGTGCTCTGCAGGAACGCCAAGTGCTCTTCAGCACTGTGCCCCTTCTCCACCCCCTGTTTTCTGATTTTGTTAATGCTTTTAAACTGACAGAAGTCTGGGTGGCCCAGTGTGCAGAGCGGCAGTTTCCATGTGTTCTTAACTGTCTCTGCATTGTCTAACTGTAAACGTGGGCATCGACAAATGTGGTCTAAATGAAACTGTATGGATGAGACGAAAATCTCTCTTTTCATGCAGGTTGTACTTTCACATTTTACTATTGTATTTCAAGGTATAATCGAGAGGGTCATAAACACATATTCTAGGCTATGAGGCAAATGAATCAGGATTTATTTTCCTCTGGTGTTTTGTATTTGTTACATTTAGAATTTGCTCTGCTATACTACAGGGATGGCTTTGTTCCCCCTTTGCATTTGCCTACCCACACAACCTAATACAGCTTATTTTTAAAAGGCCATGTGTTTCTCATTAGCTAGGGATGCCAATTGCATCTCACATGAACTCTTCATGTACAATCAGAATTTTTCTAACTAACAAACAGTTGAGGCTTACTTCCGAATATTGCAGTTTTTACACTTGTCTGATTATTCATCTATTAAAGCCACACTTTTAGTTTTGAGGATTGCTTTTCTCTTTGAGAGATTTCCTAGCTATTCTTTCATACTTTTTAAATTTTATTTATTTTATATGTCAATCCCAGTTCCCTCTCCCTCCCAGCCTCCCATGCCCCGCACCAACCCCCATCCCATCCCTCTTCTCCATAAAAGGGTAAGACCCTCTATGGGGGATCATCAGAGTCTGTCATATCATTTGGAGCAGAGCCTAGTCCCTCCCCCATGTGTCTAGGCTGAGAGAGTATCCCTTTATGGGAATGGGATCCCAATGTCCATTCATACACTAGGGATAAATACTGATCCACTACCAGAGGCCCCATAGACAGTCCAGGCCTCCTAACTGACACTCATATTCAGAGGGGACCTGGTTCTGTCCTATTCATGCTTATTTTTTTAATGCATGATATAATCAATTTTTCTAATTCTAGGGGGGAAATCTTATGACATTTTACCAGAGTTGTATTAAAGGTTTGCATGAACATGGGAATAACTGAGCTTTTAACAATGTCATGCTTCATGAACATGGCTTACCTTTCTAATTATTTAAGGTCACTTTTGTATTTCAGGAGTGTTTATTATTTCCCCCATAATGACTTTGAAAATATCTTAAATTTAGACTTACACTGAGATATTTTATTTGGTTGCTAGCTTTTACACCCAATATTTCACTCTATTGTATCTTCTAACTGGCTTTGTTCATACCTAATGATTCAGTTATCATGTTGCTATGGTAGTATTGGTTCTATTTTCTTTGAAATGTTGTGTATATATTATGGAGTAAAGCAAAACTCTGTGTGTATGTGTGTGTGTGTGTGTGTGAGAGAGAGAGAGAGAGAGAGAGAGAGAGAGAGAGAGAGAGAATGCATTGATGATTACAATTTCCAGCTAGCATGAAAACAGACAAGATCTTTACAGAAAAATATTTAAAACATTTTGTTTTTATAAAAATCTAATGCAGCAATGCATTAAGTACATTGATACATTAAACACACTAAATGTGCTTTGCGTTCACACAATATTCATTTTCTAGTTCTGTATCTTAAGAAGGCCTAGAAACAGACTAACCTAGTATCAGTAAACACTGCGAGGACCTTGATTATATTTCTAAGTATTATATCCCACTGAAATGAGTTGGTCTTCTTTGGGTGGTGCTTAATTCCAGGTTTGAGAAAAGACAGTTGTTAGCTGAGGTTGGGCTGTGTCATCACAAGGAAGCTGCCAGAATGTCTATGGTTCTTCCTAAAGTATTTGGTACCAGCTAAAAGAAGATCCTGTGGTCAAAGATGGAATTATTTGAGTATCAGCAGGATTCTAAACAAAATTAATTAAAATATATTTTTACCCACAAATCTAGAGATAAAAGCCACTCATCCCCCTCTAAAGAATGCTATAGAACCAATTCATTATATTAAAAAAAAAGAAAATTGGTCTCAGTAACCAAAAAGTCAAGGGAAAATGTCTCATTATAGAATTTTTCTAGCTAATAAATGATTTAGGGATGACAGAATTAGAATATCACCATTTTGCAAGCTCCTAATTAATTGATGGCTCTGAGCAATGATCACCAATGGCTGTTAAGTACCAAAGAGACAATCAGACATTTTGTATCTCCTAGCAGATGCCTTGAACTCTACAGATGAGATATTCTTGGCAAAGAAATTGAACCCAAATATGAACAAGCTTCTAAACCAAACCACAAATAAATAGATAGCTTTCAGCAACAGAGGACTGTGTTAAATATCATTGCAGGAACTCAACAGGCAAAACTCCAAACAAATAAACAGCCAATTTCTTCAATAACTACTCAAAAATTGAGAGACATGGGGTAGAAGCCTCACCTATTTATGTGAAAGTTTGTTTTGTCATATTTAGAAACACAGGAGAGACTTATACTTGGTTCTTTGTAATTTTCCTGTAAGCAAACACTTTGGAAACCTCTGACGAGGTGGCCATTAACTTCCTAACCAGCTTTTCTTCCTTTCTAGGCTCTCCTGTACTTCTTCAGGGCAGGGAAGCTAGATCTCTAGGCCAGTGGATGCTAGATAGAAAGCCTGCTAAACCTTTCCCTCCTCTGCCTGTAAGTAACATGGTAATCTGGCTTGTCCATTATCTGGAGTCACTGAGTGAGAAAGCAAATTATTAATGACAGAGAACAGAGGGAAGTTTCCATCTTAGGTAATTTACAAAGGTAGGTGAACTTAATAGGAGCTAAATTGACTTAATTCTCTCATATGCTAGTAACAGGGCTCAGGCCCTTCACCCAGTAGGGCATCAGTGCAGTGTCTTGGTTTCTCTGATTTAGAATTATTGGAAAGCCATTCCTGAGTGAGGACAAGAAGTCAGAAAACTCTGAGAGGCAAAGCAAAGCCAGTGGCCAGCAGATCTTGCATTCCTATGATCATTGTATTCCTGTGGTATTGATGGTCCACACAAACCTTTATCTAGGAGAATAGAGAGTGACAGGAGGGCAGAGAAGCAAAGAAGCTGATGCCCAGAACTGGGCACCATGACAGACCTTGGATTCTTAGAATTTCTGCCTTTAAAGTTGAGGAATTAATGGCAGCTTCAGCTTTAACAGTACATGTTCTGGCCAGGCGGTGGTGGTGTGCGCCTTTAATGTCAGCACTGGGAAGGCAGAGGCAGGTGGATCTCTGTGAGTTTGAGGCCAGACTGGTCTCAGGATAACCAGGACTGTTTTACAGAGAAATTATGTCTTGAAAAAACAAAAAGAGTCCATGTTCTGGCCAGTGCAGTAAGATATTAAGAGCAGTTGATCTTTGTGAAGTCTATCCACAGCTACAGCATTCTTTTCTGATTGCATTCTACAAGGTTTGGAGACATTGATGCCCAGCTTCTCTTAATGGCAAGAAACCTTTCTTGGAATATGAGAAAAACCTGTCCATCTTCACTCAGCCCAGTATTGAGAAGATAGTTGCTTCCCAATCTTACTGTCCAAACAAGCTGAAAAATGATTTCAGACTCACATCTAACACTACAGTGTTGCAATTGAAGCACAAGCTTTCCTATTCATGGTGGTGTACATCTCCCGTGTGTTGTCTAGTAAGCTCTCAGGTTTGAATCTATCTTGACAGATAGAGTATCTCCCATGATGAGAGGAATATTTCTGACCCCATCAGTCATTCTCTACTACCTCAATAGAGCGGTCACTGTAGAGTCAATATAGAAAATTGTAGAAGCCCAGTAAGCATCAGATCACTCCCACTCTATCCAATCAAATATGACCAGGTTTGTACTCATCAGCAAGATTGTATCGCTCTGGCACTATTTTCACACTAACAAAATGTTGTATTCAAAGCCATTCTCCTCTAATTGGACCATCCTATGAAACAGTGAGGAGTCCACAGCATGCTCCTCTCCAAGACAGCAATTTCCAACTCTCCAACCAAACCCCAGTGTGGCCCCAGGGCTTCAGGGCTCCATTTATGAGACATGGAGCTCAGCCAGTTTCTGAAGCCTTTGAGACATTTTGTGGTCAGCACTATGTACTTAGCCTTGCAGCTCGGAAGGGATGAGCCAGTTTCCCAGGTCAGTAGAAAAGTATCGTGAATGAAGTCCACGCAGCTAAGACCCAGGTCCTTCAATATACCAACACTAAGAGTGTGCCCCCGCAACCCCAATCCGACCTTGTCAAACCTATGCAGCACCAGACAGGAGTTCAGGCTCAGTCAGCTTGGCATGTGCTGGCCCACAGGCCTGAGCTCCCGTAAGGCCACTCTGAGCACCAGCATTGTCAATGACCTGTGACTTCTTATTAACCCTCAAATTGCAAGTAAACAGAGACTTGAATCCACCAGTCCTAATGAATGGGCCTTCTAAAGGTCCTAATTCAATCCCAGCTTTGCTACATCTTCCTTGACCAACCTGGCATCCGTGCAACAAGGTGAACGCTCCTTCAGGATTCAGGGAAGACTGAGCAGGGGTTGAGAACTTGGGGGAGAATGGAGTGTAGACTGAGAGGTTGGAGGCAGGTCCTTCCCATCTAAGCCATACTTGTTATAGTCTCATTAATTACCATTGTCTTCAGTCTGCCACTCCGGCAAATAATTTTGTCTAAATAAAAATCTCAGAGTACGGCTCCAGAAAAAAAAGTCTAGCTACATTAAACCACATATCTCAATTCAACTGGAGATTAAACAAGAGAGATAGACAGATTCCAGCTCCAACTCTCCTATCTTCAGTTATATTTTATGGAGAACTTATGTCATTCACAAAAGAGATGGAGTTTCCCCAGGGGAGACAGCAGGTGTACATTTCCTCTCAAGGTTATTTAATTGCTGTCAGGAAGACATATGATTAACAAAACCAAATGCTGGAAATATGAAGTATAGACAATTTTAAAGTTGTTTATATAGTTGATTACCGTATATCATACAATGTGTTTATTCGCAATAAACCTGCCTATCACAAACTGTCTCCACACCTGTGCATTGGTGCTAAACAATCCATTGCTTAGCTCTGCATAAATCCCCAGCTCTGAGGCTGGCCAGGAACACAGAGTAGCTTTCACCAATGGCTGGAGTCACCTTCCAGCATCACCTTCACAGTGTGCTTTGATGCCTTCCACCTGAGGCCAGGCCTGCTGACCCATAGTGCCCTCTGCCTGACACTGTCCCTCTACGGAAGGAAGCCAGCATAGAGATGGGAGGCCTTCACAGATCCTCCTTGTCCTCTCCTGTTGCTGCCCAGACGGAGACCCACAGTTTGTCACACACTGCTACTGCAGAGGTCAGAGTGAGAGAAGACATTTGAATGGTGAAGAGTCATTTGACATCTTACATGTACATCAGTGGAATCTTATAATAATAAAAAAATGAGACCTAGCAGGGCAGTGATGGTGCGCACCTTTAACCCCAGTACTGGGGGTGGTGAATCTGTGTAAGTCAGAGGCCAACCTGGTCTACAAAGCAAGTTCCAGAACTGCCGGGCTGTTACACAGAGAAATCCTGGCCCTGAAAAACTGAGAGAGAGAGAGACAGAGAGACAGAGACAGAGACAGAGACAGAGAGAGACAGAGACTTGAATTATATGTTACTGATATTTTATTTCACAGCTAGCTCCTACTTGTACAATGTACCAAATTCCAATGGGTAGTTCTTTGGACCTTTAAAAACAAAATGGATGTTTTGACACAGATCAGTTGAGAAGCACTGCCTTTGGGGGGTATAGGGGTGATTCCTGGTCAGATAATATGCCAGGGCAGTGCGTGCCCAGTTTGAAAGAGTCAGCCATTGGCAAGAATGTGGACTCATAAAGATGGTCTTTCCAAAGCGTCACTCAAAGATGAAAGCAAATCACTGGTGTACTATACCTCTAAGGCTCGAGCCAGGACAGGGCAGCTCTGACAAAACCAGTCAGAGAACCCAGCATAGCAAAACTCTTAAGCCATCCAATCCACAGCAAGGCTCTTAGGCCATTCAGTCCTAGCAGAGTGATTAATGAAGTGAGGAATAGAGGAGAGAGACAGAAGGTGAAGAAAGAGATGGAGGAGAAAAAAGACTTCACAGACTTGCCATGATCTAGATACTACAATGATGTTTTCTATACCCATATGGTGGCAGCGGTGTGAGGCGGCCAGGCACTCCGAGTCTCCAGTCAGAAAGCCAAGAGAGGTGTATTCAGCCCATTTTTCCTTCGTATACAATCTGGGGACCACAGCCCATGGGTGGTGGTGTTCCCATTTAGGGTTGATCTTCCCTCTCTGGTGGAATAATTCTAGAATTATTGTCACAAACGTGCCCTCGGATTTGTCTTCTAAGTCCCATCAAGTTAACTTGAAGGTTAGCCATCACAAAACATCCAGTGTGTTTACTTGAATAGCTGTGAAATTTTAGCCATGATTAATGATTTTTAATTGAGCACTTCAGAAACTGTGCTGAAGATTTAAAAGGAGAGAGAGAGAGAGAGAGAAAATAAGGAGTCAAGGTTTAATACCCAGGTTTCTACTCAGAGACTGTTTATACAACATAGACGGGAAAATATTAGTGTGGAGCGACACGGAAGTTTGGAAAACATACATGAAGCTTCTGCTTTCTTTTTTGCTGTCATTGGGCACTTGGGAATTCTTAGGGAAGAAACCGAAGGGGCAAGGGGGAGAGCCCAGCACAATCTGTGCCACGCCAGAGGAGCATTTGTGAGTTGGCTTCATGTCATTGTAACAAAAATCTGAGGTAAATCACTTACAATGAAAGGGGGCTGTTTTAGCTTATTGTTGTCATGGTTTTTACCCAAGAACCATGGACTAGGTGGATTGCTGCTTTGGTCTTCTGACAGTCTGCCAGACGGTGATGGCAGGCAGGGGGGGTGTGGTAAAGGAAACTGCTCACCTCATGGCCAGAAGACACACAAGAAACAAGGGCAAGGATCCCACAATCCTTTTAGAAAGACCCCCCCATGACATCAGAGCTTCTCAGGATCACGCTGACTCCCACCTCCCAATAGTCCTCTCTCTAGCAGCACCATTGAAGGACACTTACCAAACCATAGCAAGGCACTATCTGAGAGCCAGTTCTCAGTCTACGAGTTAAGTCATTCTCCAAAAGTGGGCTGCGAGAGGAAGGAGGACTTCAGGTTGTTGTGTATTCCTGGTCCCAGCATTGGTGTTTGATACATGTTTGAATTTCACAAAGCCTACTTGTGAGTCTATCTGTCCTGCTCTTCCCCCAAGTCCAGCAGCCTTCCCTCCTGTAGTGTCTACCCAGGAGCTGCCCCTTGCCACAATTGGTAGCCAGAATTCCTGCTACACCTTAAGGTGCTCACAGAAAGTTAACTGAGCACAGATTTTCAGTGCTTGGTTCTAGGGGGCAGATCCAGGAATTTGTCTTAGGGGGATCATAAATGGTGGCAATAGAAAACTAACTCTCACACATCTTTCCATGGCCCTTGTCCCTCCTCAGCCTCTGTGGACAAGCCCTTGCTTGATTTGGCAGAGGTCATGTTTGCTTCCACCCAAGTGAGCAAGACAGAGTTGTTTTCTCTCAACTGGCTAGAAGCTCTTCCCTCTACACAAGTTTAACACCTAGCAATAAAATGGCAATGTTGAATCCCACTCAATTAACATTCACTGCCGGCCTGAAACATTCCACTACCCTCCTGAAACATTCCACTACCTTGACTCCTGCCCTCAGGAGCTTTCCCCGAATTAGTCATGAGTCTCCAGAACTTTGCCCAAATTTTAAATGAGTACCCTTAGGGATGAGGTCATAGCTATAGGTCTCCTCCTGAAGTTGAAGAATAAAGAAGAGAAAGACCAAGACAGTGCAGCCAAGATGCAGAGTAAGTTCACGAAAGTCAACAAGAGAAGAGATATTTAGTGTGGATGTTTACAAATGCTATAGGAAAGCCCTATCACTATGCAGATGGAAGGGATGATGTCAGTCATTCCATTTTCATCTCGGCACACAGAAACCTCCACTCTGGAGCCTTCCAGTGGCCACTGGACCCTTCCTACCTTGAGCTGAGGCTGCAACCTGGAGCTACGATCATGCTTTGCCTTTCTTTTTAATCCAGTAGACATTTATAGAGGTCAAACTTCAGTTGGAAATGTTTTACACATTGGTTTATTTCATCTAAAGAGCAAATCTTAAACATGCAAACTATGTCACACACATATGTGCTCATACATACAAAACGGGATTATATCGGTTCAGACACACTATGAGAAGTGGCTAATGCAACCTTACTATCAAGACTTGTCCAAACACTTAAACCAGCAATAAATAATCGCTTAAGTTCTGAGAATTCACATTGGTGGGATTGCTGACGGGCAAGTGCATTCTGGTAAAATTTGGAGATGCCATGTGCATAGGTGGGTTTGAAGCTGATTAGAATTATGATAATCAGAATTTTTATTATTTTTTATTATTTTAATTTTAAATAGCTTGCTTCACATGTCAATCCCAGTTCCCTCTCCCTCCCCTCCTCCCGCACCCCCACACCATCCCCCCTAGCCTCCAACCCTATTGCCACTTCCTTCCACACAGGGGATATCTAGAGTCTGTCATTTCACTCAGGGCAGGGCCCACGTACTCCCCTAAGAGTCCAGGCTGAGAGAACATCCCTCTTTGTGTTATGGAATCACGAAGTCCGTTTGTATGCCAGGGATAAACACTGATCTACTGCCCAGGGCTCCATAGGTTACCCAGGCCTCCTCATTGACTCTCACACTCAGGGAGTCTGGATCAGTCCCATGCTGGCCTCCCAGCTGTCAGTCTGGGATCCAAAAGTTCCCCATTGTTCAGATCAGCTGTCTCTGCTGGTTTTGCCAGCCCATTCTTTGCCAATTTGCTCATCGCTCCTCTCTGTCACTGGGTTCCATGGGTTCAGTTCAGTGTTTAACTGTGGGTGTTTGCCTCTGCTTCCATCAGTCACTGAATGAAGGTTCTAGGATGGTTTTAGACATCAAGCTCATTGTCAGGAATGGGCATTTAAGGTGGTCTCTCCACTATTACTTAGCTTGCCAGGGATGACAGATCTAAAGCTGTCATCCCTTTAGATCACTAGAGGTCTCACTGGTGCCAGATCTGTCTTCTAACCTATGATTCCCTCTTCCCCCTATTCTTTTTGTCTTTGTGAGCAGAGCGTAAAACCGTTGGTGAGACTGGCATGACCACTCTTCTTGAGCTGAGAGTGGACGGCACGGGCAGGCTGACTGAGTTGAAAGCTGGTGTCCTTTAAGACTTTGAACTTGGCTTCTCTAAAGCCTTAATGCATGTTTGTCCTCCTTGATCTGCACTAGAAGTCTGCACTTCCTTCTGCCCCTTCCCGCTATGCTTCTTTGCAGGTGCTTATTTCTTGGGAACTTTGGCTTTGCTCCCTGGAGAAATTAATACCGCGGGGATGAGTGTTTCTCAGTGTCATTTGCATTGCCTTTTCAAGGCTAGCTGGATTTGGTGCTGTTCTTGGATGTGGCCAAGTCCACATCACAACTCACTACAGCCTAAAGCTCCCAAAGTCCCAAGGTCAGAGAGGGCCCAAGTCGCCTCTCGGTGTTAATTCTTACATCCTTAAATATACCCCAAAATAGAGCAGATACTTGAATAGTGTCCTCAAAGGATCAAAGACAATGAGAGAGAGGTTGCTATTTCCAGGATGCAGGAGGAAGGTGAGGGCCAGGAAGAACAAGCCTCTGCCTGAGCCCCACCTCATGGAAAAAGTCAGGGCCTTTGTTGAAGCCCTCAGCCTGAAGATCAGAATTCTTTTGCAATGAGAACTGTCTTTGTGGACTTTTCCTGGAGTTTTTTTTCCCTTCAGGATGTTTGATGTTTTGAACGTTTTATGAATGTTTTGAATTTATCCAAAGTGGAATCGATTTTTTTCTCCCAATCTTTCCCCTCCCATTTTCTAATCAATTACTCTTAACACCTGATCTCCTTCACTTTCCAACACCAAACCCAACACCAGGTCTCAGTTTCCTAAATATAGTTCATGAAATTTTTATCTGTGCTGCTTAAGTCAATTTATTTGTTAAACAAATATTAGCATGGAATGTGTCCAATTAAAAAGACACCAAGGGTACAGAATAATTGGGAGATAAGCTAAGTTTTCTTTTAAAAAGTAAAGATTTTTGAAAGGTTTCCTCAAAATAAAGAAAAAAATTAAATTAGCTTGAGAGTCATCCTATTTGCTTTAACATGTTGGGTGGTATTAATGATAATCATAGAGATAATGTAAATTTGTGTATCAACATTTCTAAGTGAAACTGAGATACATTTTGAAACAAGCAGTTCAAAACAGATGTATTATGAAGAACAAAAGGCAAGGCTAACTTAGGTAGACTACCTAGTCTGGTTCTCGTGACCACACTCACAGAGCTTGGCAAGCAGACGCTGTTGTAATTTATAGATGAAAAACTGAGGCTCATTGAGACAATGGAACTTTAACCAAGGCTGGAGTCCATGGTACCAACACCCACAGGGGTGTTTTTCCCAGCAAGCTTTGCCAATCTTTCAGTGCCTCCTTTCCTCACATTTTAATGCTAAGACAACAGAAAACTTCAGAAGAGCAGAGAGAACCCAATGGCTTAGCAGAAGACTAAAGCATGTACACTGTGGCTCAGAAATCATGCTTCTTCTAATTTACTTATTTATTTATCCCATGGTGTGTGTGTGTGTGTGTGTGTGCGTGTACACACCTGTATGCACATAGAAGCCAAAAGATTGATATTGGATATCTTTTTCTATGGTTCTTAATCTTATTTTTTGAGATAGGTCAACTGAGTCTACAACTCATTAATTGACTGTAATTGGATGACCAGCACGTCCCTAGGATCATGCTGCCGAGCCTGAATTTTTTATGTGGGTGCTGGGGATTCAAACTCAGATCTTCACATCTGAGCAGCAAGCCCCGTTACCCATAGAGTCTTCTTCCCAGGTCCACTTAGCTTTATTCTTATTTATCTGCCTTTTCTTCTTCCCACTCTTAACATAAAGATGGTATGTATGTTTCAGCAATAAGAACAGAGACCTTACTTAATAAGTTTTCTTTATTAGTAGATTAACAATCCTGAGGATAATGAGAGACTCCATAATAATCCATTTTGTTGAATTTCTGAGACTCTTGTACAGAGATTTTTTTGTCTTATATACAAATCCTTCACAACTGTTAACATTGCTCATTCTCTCTCCTCAAAATACAATATTCTCTTATGGTTGTTCTAGAAACCAGAAACTATGCAATTTAAAGAAATTCAGAGTCAAGCTAACAGGAATTAAAATTTTTACTGTTTTAGATTAGGTCACAGCAATATGCAGTCCTTTTTGTCAGGTCTCTGAAGTCTAGGCAAAGGTTTCTTTTTCTTTTCTCTCCAAGGCCATGTGGTTGGGATGTTTGGGGCTTTTAGAAATCTGGGACTTAAGATCAAAAGCACCCCTCAAGGTGCAGACCAAGATAATGAGTTAGAAATCCTCCCGGTGACGTAGATGAAAATGAATGCTAGGGCAGCAATTCCCCAGGCAGCAGAAAGGACTGCAGTGTTTACATGATCCCATGCACGCACGTAGTCTCATCGGTATTTTCCAACTGAAACTCACCTGGCTTTGCTCAAGCCCCCAAGTGCAGTGAATTCCAGACAGCACCTAATATTTATTCACGGCATTGTCAAGAGCATCTTTGCAGTTCTTTCCAAGGTCCGTCACTGAACGTGTTTATCCAGCTGCATGGCAAAAACATAATACACAGTCATCATTTTACTCAGTCACCTACTCAATATTTTCTTCTCATGATTAAATTAGCTCATAAATATTATACTTTGAATGCAGAAAGCCCTGGTTCATCCAGCTGAATGCCTGTTTGTCCCCTTTCTAATGTTGCCATGCGCTCGGGCTTTTCATTATGGAGTCTGGAATGATGAGAATTACTGCATTTACTTAACAAGGACGATAGACAGCAGGATCTTTCCAGGACCTCCTCTACTATGTTTTACATGACTGTAGAAGAACTGTAAGACGTCCAGAGGAACTAGGAGAGCTGTCCTGGACATTATTTGGATCTATAAAAACCAAATCTGCCCAGATGGTCTAAAGCCAAGGACAGGAACACTGCCTTTATCCACCGCAGCAGGCTGGCACAATTTTTACCTAACCAAGTAGAGCTACATACACACACACACACACACACACACACACACACACACACACACACACCTTGAAGTAGCTTTCAGATACCATTCTTGTATTTGTTTGCATTTTCCAAGTTTTGCAAACCGAGGACATTAATTGGTTATTGCCTCCTCTGCCAACTCTGTTTACACAAATACAACCCACAGTCACATAGCTTCTGGGACCCCAGAGGCATGAGTTAGGTTCCACAGAATCCTCATCAAGTCACCTTCCAGATGAAATATTTAGAGTTGGCACTGCAAGGCGGTTAATGTCTCAAGAATTATATCTAGATTTGTTCGCTCATTCTGGGAACAGCATTGGTTAGTGATTGCTCATAATGTCAACGCTTTTGGAAACTTTTTATGGTCATTTTATTGTTTTTATTTCAAAAATAAAACTTAAAGGAGCTTGAAAAGTGGGTTTTTAGAGGATCACATGACGGCCTGGTTTCAGTTCTGTGCTTTTTACTTTATGGGCACTCACAGAAATTAAGCAAAATCAATCCATATTTGAACAAAGACTGTGGATACAAATGAGCCTTGGCTTCCGAGACTTCTCAGAGCAGCGACTAGCGGTAGTGTTTGGAATGCATTGGCCCTGGGAGGCGAAGAAGTTATAGTAAACAACATATGGCCTTTAAAATCTGGAACTACCGAAGACAGAGCAAGAGAGCTAGTTTCACTTTACTTGTTCCTTATATTCCCTTCCCTCCAGAAGATGAGTGACTTCTAATCACAGTTTATTCTCATCTTCGGTACAGGATCTTAAAAGAGGCAGGTCGGTCCAGACCTGCTGGTGAGTCTGCAGTCCCATCTAAGGATGACCTAATACTCCCGTGTCATCTGCTTTCCTTGTTGTGAGCAAACACAGGGAGGAAATGTGTGCGTCCACTGAATTGTTCCTGACTCTTCTATTCACCTTTCAGCGTACTAGTTCCTTCCCTCGGCGTTGATATCATTATGTATTTGTCAAAGACAGACTGTCACTTTAGGGCCTCTATTATGCACAGGAATTGGCGGCAAATGTTGCCACTGGGATTTGCTTATGTCCTCTGTATGTTATTGTACTTCTCTGGCATTCAGTAAATTCCGCACACCCACTCCTTTGATGTTCATTCCAGCCCCTAAATGTGGAAACAATGACTGAAATTTTGGATCAAAGCATCCCATAGATGGCAGGCAGCGTGGCTCTCTGATAATTCACTGGAGCAGAGAGTTGTGCCCCCCCACACAAAATCTAGGCCAGTAGTCCTCAAGCTCACGGGCTTCTCTAGTAGTCCAAAGGCACTAGAGGAAGTTAAGGAAAACAACCTCAAAACTGAAGTCAAAAGACAGACACTGAGCCAGACAGCACCGTTGAAGCTCACGGTCACCTCATCCTAGGGAGGGCTGACCATTGTTCCAATTGTTAACCCATTTCTTTTTCATGGCTCTAGCTACTGCTTCCATTGGGCCAGGCCTTTTCTGCATTTGAACACTCAACCAGGTCCATTTTCTGTATAACATCAGCTGTACAAAATGACTGACATTTTTCAAATGAATTTTAAGACCCAACGTGTCGGTGGATTATGGAATGTTAAGAGTAAGGTTTTTTTTTTTTTAACTTGAGAACTATTAAAATTCCAACTAATGATTTTTGCAGGCTGGAAGCTGTCTGGAATATGCATTTGGATTGCTCTGCTTGGGGGAAGCCAGAACAAACAATGACTTCAGTGCATTTATTTCGCAGGTCAAGTGTGACCCAGAAAAGAACTAAAGGCAGGTAGCCCCTTAAGAGTGCTAGGAAGACAGATGAGCAAACATTTAGGAAATTGTTGGGAGCGATTTAAGGGTGGGGGAGGGTACCTTATGAACCCAGGTGTTCATGGCTTTATTTTTGCCTCACTCCACTTGGTATCTAGAGTTTACTCATTACAATTATTATCTAATGTTGTAAACTACCATAAAAAGATAACTATCCTTTTAAATATAGTGAAGAAATAAAGGGATACTCTATCAGCCTAGACACACGGGGGAGGGTCTAGGCCCTGCTCCAAATGATATGACAGACTTTGAAGATCCCCCATGGAAGGCTTCACCCTTCCTAGGGAGCAGAAAGGGAATGGGATAGGGGAGGCAGAGGAGGAGGGGAGAGAGAGGGAACTGGGATTGACATGTAAAACAAGCTTGTTTCTAATTTAAATTTTTTAAAAAGGAAATAAATAAATAAAATGAAGAATTGTTTAGGGACCCTCATCCAGGAAAATGAGAATTCTCAGTGGAGTGGGACAATTGAGACTTGAACCACCTGCCCCTAATGGAAAAGACATTCTATAAGCCTGATAGTGTGTGTCCAGTCAAAAGGTTACCCCCAGAAGGTAAGAATCGGCTTCAAAAACCTAACACCAGGCTAGGTAGGAAGGTTTTAACACCAGATGTATGCAACAGTGCCATCCAGCGGCTACTGCAATAATTACAAGTATATCTCATTTTTAAATGTACCATGTTTTGTAGTCACATGTTCTTATTGTTGTGCTTTCACCAAAATTGCAGGAGTATCTCTGATTCTCCTAATACAGCTGTTTCTACAGTACAGATATGGTGATGTGTGAACTACACACCCAGAAACACTGGAAGCTTCATTTTCTTCCATTGGTGAACACTTGAGAGAAGGCATTGGCAACCCTGGACATTTTTATTAAATAATCTCAGCAACAAATTCATCAATATTTTCACCAGGCCATTAAAGATTAATTGAAAGAAGGATAAAGGAAGGAAAATGAGAGAGTGCAGAGGTGAGATGGAGGAAACAGATAAGGAAGTGAGAAGAATGAGAAGAGAAAGAAAGGGGAAGAAGAAAAAACAGAAGGGAGAAAGAAGAAAGACCAGGATTGATAATCTGACTTCACTACATTTGGGCAACAGAACCATCAATGCGACCTATTCCCAAGAGTGAATTCAAAACGATAAGGACCTGAAAACATTCTTGTTTCAATTGTGCACTTTCAACTGCCAGGAGATTAATCAGCTAAGACAAAAGGAAATTTTCTACCTTTATAAAGAAAGAAAACAAAACCCAAGAATAGCTACCATGACTTGAGGACAGCATCACATATACAAAGCTGCCTAAAAGGTACTGCCTGCTCAGTCCAGGCAAGACACTCTGGCAGGAGCCTGTGACATCATACCAGCCTGTCAGTCAGGCATGGCCATGCCAGTGCTGCATACACCAGGGAACACTGGAACCTGCCAGGCACCCCTCCCTCCAGAGAGACTGTCACACACCGCTTCTCCCTCAGGCTTCACAGACACTGTGACCTTCCTCCAACCACCTACCTCTTTACAAAGCTTGGAGAAAGCATTCTCCTCATTGATATAAACAATAGTAACAAAACAAAACATGTATGTAATCCAATACAGAAAGCAAGTACTAAAACCAAGATTTAATTTCATTGAAATAAAGCAATAACAACAAAAACCTCTAGATGCCCTTTGGATAACATATTCCATTGTGCCCAAGTGGAAAATGTATTGGCTTGAAGGCAACTGTACATAGTCAAACGTGTGATTTACATCAAGCAAACGACCCTGGGAGAAAGAGGAGGAAAGGCCTCCTTTGACTGGGGCAAGAGTCCTCCTTGTGTCAAGGAGAGTTAGGAAAGAGATGGGTTGAGGCAGAGCAGGCGACCCTGCAGCTTTCTGCAGCTTGCCTGGCTCTGGGGAAGCCTTTGAACTGCAAGGGGAGTTGTCCAGATGCTGACAAATGCCCCTTTCTCGTGTTGTGCCCACAGGGGGCTCTCCCAGCTTCCTATGGCTTCTGGCTCCTCTTAGTCACTTGAACAACAAGGTTTTATCAGGAATGGGGCACATGGGCAAGCTCAGGTCTCTTCTCTCCTTTGAATTCTGCAGGAGTATGGCTAACCCAGCTCTTATCTCATGTTCCCCAGATCCTGACAGGATGATTTCTGGAATTTAACTGGAGCCCATGAATAGTGAAGGTGGAATGTCTCCTTAGCACATAGGAACCTCCTATACCAGTATGGCCTCAGCCACAGACAGGAAGCAGGAGGCTGGCATAAACAATCGGTTTCTTTTCTACTTGAAGAAAAAAGGAAAATACACACACATACACACAAACCTGTTTTGCAAAGCTTTCTTTAAGGAGGAGGAGGAGGAGGAGGAGGAGGAGGAGGAGGAAGAGAAGAAGGAGAAGAAGAAGAAGAAGAAGAAGAAGAAGAAGAAGAAGAAGAAGAAGAAGAAGAAGAAGGAGGAGGAGGAGGAGGAGGAGGAGGAGGAGGAAGAGAAGAAGAAGAAGAAGAAGAAGAAGAAGAAGAAGAAGAAGAAGAAGAAGAAGAAGAAGAAGAAGAAGAAGAAGAAGAAGAAGAAGAAGAAGAAGAAGAAGAAGAAGAAGAAGAAGAAGAAGAAGAAGAAGAAGAAGAAGAAGAAGAAGAAGAAGAAGAAGAAGAAGAAGAAGAAGAAGAAGAAGAACCAGGCACACAACATGCATATCCTCTCTTTGAGCACAAGTTTTACTGAAGTATATAATCCAACAATCCACTTAATTTCTTCCGAGAGATGTTTTATATATACAGGTGGCATTTGGATGGAATCGCAGACCATAAACCTGTCCACTCCTATCCCAGCTTAGGATACAGAGGAAGATCCTGTTTTACAGGCTTCCTAGCATTTTAACATGGTCAATTGCCTGGCTTTTGTATTCTGGAACATATCAGAGCATCCACACAAATATATACATACACATATATTCTATAAAATGGTGGCAGGATTTCTGATTTACATATAGGGCTGGTTTGAATTTCCCCGAAAATATTTAGCTATAGGACAATGTATTAAGCGTATTCTTAAAGGTAAATAACTGCAGCCAATAAAAGTTGGGCCCATAAAGGGTCCCATCTTCTACTAGTTTTCTGCACTGAGAATTACTACCGGTGTAATCATGGCTCCCTGCACACTAATATTTCCTCTGATACAGTATGATCAATGTTGTGGAAAAACATTTATTATATTTCTTCTAGCTACTTAAAGGCATTACTGAATTATGGGCATCGCAAAACGAATCCACTGTGCATTTTTTCTTTATGTGACGTTTTTACAATCTTCATTTTCTGCTTTGCAGCCACTGAGCTATAGAGATCCACACTTTGTCCCTCTTACAACCGCCACTGTGGCCACCTTCTCCTTTCTGCTTTATTACATCTGAGAAGTACTTCATATGATAACCTTCCCTTTCACTTTGGGCTGGACCCTTATTGGCAGGGAAGATGTAATGAAAGGAATTAAACAATCAGTGTTGCTCATGACACTTCTTAATCCCCTTAACAAAGGTTACGAAGTTTCGGCTGAGGAAAGGACGAGGGGCGGAGACGGTATTTTACAGAATGATTCCGGAAGACATGAGAGACTTCGAGTGGTCGTGGGCTGTGAGGTTTTGACATTTAACAATTTTATTAACATCTTTGCTTATTATTCACCTTAATCTGCAGGGTCTGCAGCCAGAAATGAGCGTGTCCAGCTAACAGCCTGTGTCTCAGGCCCTGCCAGGGGATGAATCAATTAGTCGGAGAAACCATGATGCAAACGTCTGGGGTCACATGGGAGGTTGTTTGCCTTCTTGATAGAGAAAGCACACCATAAATAACATCACACCTCAGGAAATCATTCCGGGAGGCCCAGATGCTGGCGGGACTGCTGCCGGGACAGAGGGAATCATTGGCTCCTGTGTGTATTTCCCCCATCCTAGTCAATGGAAGATTTGTAGTAAAATCAAAATATTTTAAAGGAGGACAGTGTGTGGTAACAGAGGCATGTTTAGCCATTTTTTTTTAGTACCAGAACCCATGATTTATGACCTACAGTTACAGCCAACTTTATTACAAAAATGACTTCACCCATAATAACCTTATTCAGGGCTCCTTGGAGAATGATGTAGTACCCCAAAGCATTATAATCTAACAAATATTCACAAACAATTCCCTCTGCTGTCCCTTCCCCCACTCATTTGGAGCCAGGTGTCTGCCTTCACCTGCTGGGTGAACAAGGTCCCGGGCAAGGCTCTATGGTCTTTCTGTGGATTTGCCAGGCGGGATGATTAAAATCACCCAGGACAGAGGCTGTCACTGAGCTTCCAGCCTCATCTTCCCTGTCTTGTGCCCTGGGGCACAGCAAAGAGGACCCACTGACCTTCTCTCCTCCCTGCACATTCCTGTCTCCCTCCCTCCCTCCCCCACTGAGAGCTCACATACCCAGCATCTGGGGGCAGCCTCATGAAGTCCCCTCCTTTTTTAATTGCCATGGTAACAGACAGCTGAATTAAAATGGCCAGGGCTGGGTGTCCAAGCAAGGTCCCCTGGGTGTGCCAGGATCTAGGAACTGGTCCTCCATCTTATTAAACTCAGGTGTCAGTTCCTAGCAGTTGTGTTAAATTTACACCCTCCAAGTGGGTTAGCAGGATTACATGTCCATTTGCATTAAAACAGGTTTCTGTCATTAAACTGCCATACAATAAGCTTCCTTGGGACAAATTAATGAGCTCTAAATATCATCAAGTAGAAGTTCACTTCACCAAGACAGCCACCGTGGGGTTGAGGGGGTGACTGCTCACTGTCCTCACCCAAGAGAACCGTAAGTGCCAGCAAAAGAAGGGTCCCATCCTGCTTCTCCATGCAAGATGAGTGTCAGGATTTAGAGCACTCTGGGGAGCTGGGAGTTTCCCTCTCCCCAAGCCCTAGAGCTCATTGCTTCCTATTCCTTATTCTGGGTGTGCTGTTAGCATTGACCTTGTCTGATGAAATTCCCTGAACAACCATGAGCTTCCATGCCAAAGTGTCTCTGCTTCATTCTTCTTATCTTGTTTTCTGTCTGTCTTTGGGGACCATCAATCTGCATGTAGTGTGGCCTGGGAACAGCATGCATGTAACACAGTACCAGATGTAGCCACGGTGTGAGTCTCTGCTCTAAAATGTCCTTCTGAGTATTTGTCAGTTGACCATTTGGCCCATCAGTTGCAGGGCCTATGCTCTGGGATGCCGGTCCTTCTGGAAGCTCCTTTCCCAGCTATCTAGAAGATTTTTAATGACATTTATTTGTATGTGTGTGTATGTGCACACAGGCACACACAGCCATGTACCATGGCACATTTGTGGAGGTCAAAAGACAGCTTAGAGAAGTTGGTCCTCTATGTGGATCCTGGGACTCAAACTCAGCTTGCTGCACTTGGCAGAAGGCACCTTTGATCACTGAGCCATCTTGAAATCCCCTAGGAAGGCCTTCTTTTAAGGCTGCATCCACCCCATTCACAAGCATAGCCAGTGCTTGCCATCACAAATGCATACTGTGTATAAGTAGAAATTATCCACAAATAACCAATAAATAAAGCCCCAAGTCTTCTCTTAGGTAGAAGAGGTAAGACAGGCTGCTAGATGGACTTCCTGCATCACACTATGATCTCATTTCTGTGTAGCCTTAACAGGGGACAGTAATGTATGATTGAGACACTGCTATATTTAGGAATGACAAGATGGGCATTATTAATAGCTTAATTGACATTAAGGCAATTACCCCTACCCTTATTACAGTTTGTAGAATTACTCAGAAAATATTGGCTGAGGCCTTTCTTTCCCTAGAGCTACCCAAGGATATAGCATTTTATTTCATGCCAGATCTCGGCTTTGACATTAGATACTTAGCCATAGAATGATTCCAGTAAATCATTATAAATGCATTATAATAAAGATGTTATGAGCTATCAGATATTAACCCCCAACCCCTAAAGAGAGATAAATAGTTCAGTTGCATGATTCCCACTTTTGTTTCATAAGAAATAAGCTTTTGCAAAGAGCAACTGACTAATGAATTATAAAATGGTGTGTTGAGCTCAGATAATTAAACAATGCATTTTAGTGTCTAGTGCAAGATGAACACTAAATCATACACAGATAAAAAAGGGAGGGAGATCTAAACCCAGGCCCAATTCCTAGTCTCAAATACAGTTAAGGTTGGTCTATAATGCAGAAGTGCTTAAGACCTTTTCTCACCAAATAGAAGATCAAGATACAAATGGATAAACTCAGCCAAGAGACAGAACAAGAACTCTGGAGCTGTTAATTTCAGATAAGCCTACAAGGCTATTTTAAAGGAGATTTTACAGGGTGATTACCTTTTTATCCCCCAAAGTGCTAATGGGCCAAAAATGTAAGAACCTAGAAGTTTCTAAGTTTCCTCATACTTTACAACTTTTCCTTTTGATCTCTGAAGCATATTGGTGGAGATTTCAGCAGATGAGGGTAAAAACCATGGTGTTGGTGGTTGTCCTGGCCTTGAAGCATGCACTAAACACTGTTGTGGAGGTGGAATGATGAGGCCAGTATGAGTTACAACTGCTATGCTCCCAACAAGGACATTTTTCTCTGGCTTGGCCACCCAGATTGGTCTGTTAAATATGTGTTTTAGTCACCCCTCTTAGAAGTGAAGCTTCATACTTCTAAGAACCTGAAGTTAGAATGAAAAGTGCCTCAGATTACACAGGGACAACGATTGACCACCCATGGTAGTGGACAGGCTTCTGTAGAATCCTGGTCCATCGTGAATACTCCGCATTTCCTGTGCTCTAGCTATTCTGGACACTGCAACCTGATTCTCCTTTCACATCCCAACCACTGGTCTACCCATCGCATCACGTAGACATAGTTGGGCCATATGAAGGCCTATTCATGCAAAATAATTATTATAAAGTAAGTCCACTACTATATGCTATCTCCTTTTATTTTATTAACTCATTTTTTCTTATTCTATGTCTTTCCTTACACTTTCTCTTCATGTCTAAGCCATACCCCACACACACTGCTCCCGACACACTATCATGCTACCACCACACACAGTATCCCTGCACACACACACACACACACACACACACACACACACACACACACAATCCCACCATGCACATTTGTAAATCTGCAACATGAGAAATTCTGCCAAATTTACTCAAGCATTCCTCATTGGGTCTTGTACAGGGTTGTTTGTGGTACACATCCTATGAATGGTACCCAACCTAAGCAACATTAATCATTACAGCTACTGGTAACAGTTAATGTCTTTTGACTGCTAGTATAAGCCAGGCAGTGTGCTAAGTATCATCAACTTGTTAAATTTTCACAAGCATGTGAGGCAAGTACTGTTATAATCTCCATCTTATGGAAAATTAAAGCTTAAAGATGTTATGTAATTTGCTGAAGGTCATACAAGCTCAAACCAGAAAAGCCAAGCAACGTACCCAGAGTCATCCTGGATTTGGAGTCTTGAATTTTTCAGACTGATTTTTTTCAGCCTTTTCTTCTTTTAGACTGACCTTATTGAATCATGAGCATGTGCTCACTCTTAGCTGGAATGCCCTTAGGACATGATCTTTGGGGTTCCTGAAAGTCTAAATGTACAACCTAGTTTACAAGTGCACTAAAGTTGCTTATTTTAAAAATTCGCAGGACTTTATGTAAAACCAAAGACTTTCATGGTTATATACAACATGCAGTTAATTTCATATTGAGAGAATACATCTGAGGGGGGTGATTATGTATTCAGTTTGGAGCAGTCCTGTCAATTCTTGACACTCTGAAGGATTGATAGCCTCCATCCACCACAAGTCACAGGAGAGAGCTAATCTCCCTGCCTTGCTCAGAATGCCAGTGCTTCCTAAAGACCCAAGACCCACAAACCTCATACCTTCCTTAACTGAAGGAGTAGTTGCAGGGGAAGGAGTATTCCAGCCTTGGGGATGAATTATTTTGACAATTTAAGGTTGGCATATTATCAGACAAAAGGGCAGGTATGGGTTTGGTGAAATTGTTGCCACTGGAAATAAGGGTCCATACAAGGGTTTGCAGTGAGCTTGTGAGAGACCTCTGTAGTCAAAAGACACAGAAAGGCAAGGAGGGGGCAAGGAGGGGGCTGACTTGAGCAGCTGTTTGCTTTAAGCTTGTCTCCTCTTGTTCCACAGCATGGACTTTTCCCCCCACAATCTTTACTTCACACATGGTTCAGATTCTAAGTGCTGCGGATAGTCACTGCTAGCGTTCCAGAGTCAGGCACACTGTCCTTCGGGGCTTACAGCAGCTGTACTACTTGGCTCCATTGCAGTTGGCCAGGCCAGTGGTCTGTCTACTGATTTGAATGGGGCTACTGTGTGTAAAGCATGTCCACAGCAGACCCTCTAGCCCTCCCTACAGAAGTGAACTTGGCAGCAGGTGTTGAGAGGACTGAGTACTCGATAGCTTGGATTCCTGAATGACTTGATGAAACTGAGTTATCTGCTGCCCCACGTTGGACACACAGCATCGGCAAAAGGTGAACTTTTGTGAGACTAAGCACTGACATTTGGGGTTGTTTATTACAACCGCAAAGCCCAACCAATCCTGACTAATCCAGGAGCTGACTTTTTGTTCAGAAAATATGGGCCTTCTTTCCAAGTCATAAACTGTTATTTCTTTTCCAATAGTTTTATTCACTTACTAAATGTTTAAACTTTTCACCCTGTTGGCATACTCTCAAATACCTAAAATCACCAGAAAGATCTTGAATTGTACCAAATGGTGTCTTGTCTTTTTACCATGGATAAGTATTGGTACCATACACTAGGTGGAAGAACAGAAAAGGACAAGGTTGGTCCTTTCAGTATGAAAGGGAGAGGAAATGTGAAGAGGAAAGAAAATAAGATAGAAAAGAATTTAAAAAAAAACAAAAAGGTAGGTGGGAAAAGCAGAGGCAGAGCGACACAAAACATAGGCATTTTCTTTGCTCTGAGCTGTAGCCAGCTGCTTGCAGGTAGATTACACTACTAGTGGCAGTTGTTAGCATCTTTGAGCTTCCACATATACATCTAACTTGCCATAGCACTCAAGAAATGTTGGCTGAAATGGTCAACAAAGGAATAAATATCCCATGTTTACAGTGTTGGAAGCCTATAGAGCTAAGTGGTCTGCTGCTGTGAATGTGTATTCCATCACACATTGAGAGGCAGCACAGAAGGGGGAAGGGAGCTAGAAAGAAGCGAGTTTGAATAGCTCCTCATAATCTTTAAACCCAAGTCCTTGAAAGGAGCAACTATGAGGTCAGAGCAATAATTCTTTGTCCTAGAAACAGGACATCACTGATAACTCAGGGCAAACCATTTGGGAAAAGCTCTTCAAATAAGCTAGTTAGAAATGCCCTTGTTGTATTTGCTTCTGACTGGGCAGAATGGAGGGTAGAGTCAGTATGGATGTGTCTATGACCTTGAGGTGGGGAGAGGTGGAAGTAGGGGAGCTGAATACAATTTGCTGGATAACTGTTTTTCAACACTTTCCATGGACAGAGGAATGCAAATGTACCATAGGGTTGAAAAGGAAGAGCTGTGATTCACTCACTGGATAATGCACCTGGGAACCCTTAGTAGATCATTCAGCTGGTCACAGGATAATTCCCCCTATCTGGATCTGCAAAATGCCTGTGGTCCAGCTGTTCCCACCCCCTGCTCAAGGATTCTCACAGGCAAAGCAAATAGGACCCAGAAGGAAGCTGAACCTTTCTCTGGTGACACATCTCCAGGTTTCCAGTCTGAGAGACTTATCGGGACATGATGACATGTCTGCATGAGTATGCACGCAGCCTGCAGAGCTCACATGCCCAGCACTTGATATGAAAATGCAAAACAAAGGATGAGCTGTCGGCTGCTGCATACTAGCTGCACAGGATGGCTGCAGCATAAAACAGACAGGAGACAGGGGCTACATAGGGAACCAATCTTGCGTCACATAGAAACGCAGCAGAAGCAGCGTCCATTCAAGCAAGCTCCAGTTTGAAAGAAAATAAAAAATCTCTTGGCATGAGCCTTTCTTGGGGATGAAGGCTAAACTTCCTAGCTTAAATCCGTCATTTTCTATCCGCCGCAGCAAACTACACTCCTCTCTCGTTGTTTACCAGAAGAATAAATATTCTCTTACTACCCTAGCTTGAATACTCAAACCATGAGCTTTGTTTACATTTCCAACCTGGTGTTTTGTCCATGCTGACATGGGATGCCCCAAGTTACACAGTGTAATTTTTCTGTCTCTTAGATGCTTAAAAGAAATGGAAAAACGTCCCCCTGACCTCCCCAGTGCGGGAGCATAGAGACAAACAGAGGAGGGAAGCTGTGGGGAGAGAATGAGATGCTGCCTTGAGTTTGCGTTCTCAGCCTAGATAAAGACAGAATCACAGCACAGACCGTGAAGAGCAGGGCACAGTTCCCAGGGCGGGGGGGGCCCTTGATTCCCACGTTTACAGCGAAGCGCCTCCGGCACTTTCCATCTTCTCACTAACAAGCAAAGGGTCCAACTAGAAAGAATTATCACCTTCAAACTTTCCTGCAACACATGGAAGTTGTAACTCCAGAATCTACAGTATATTTCACTGGTAGAATCTACACAAGTAAAAGGGGGAAAAAAAGGTTTCTCATTGACTTTTCCTAAATCTTTTGTTGATATCCAAACATTTTCTGGTTGTCCAAATTTAAAGATCACATAAGATACTGTTTTCTGACATAATGTTTAGTTTCTAACATTGCTATCCATTCATAGGAACAATGTCTGCGCTTTCAGGATAGTTCGTACAGAAGCATTTCTACACCAACTAGAGAGCCAGCCAGGTATAGTTTTTCAAACGTCGGGAACCAATGTCAAATAGGATGGCCTTGACTCCATCTCTGCCAGGCTGAGGTGGGAGTAGCATTTCCCCAGCATGAATGCTGACCTGTAGGCATGGTCTGGTGAGCAGGGAGGGAGTGGGAGTTAGAAATTCCAAGCTAAGTCCTAATTGTGTGGCTGACCTGGGCGGTGACATCTGAGGGACTTACTCTATCTTGGAGCAATTTCCACAAAGGAGGAGAAAGGCTGCAGAGGAAATAGCTCTCTGCAAATTCTCTGCAAAGCGCATCATGTTCTAGCAGCCAGATGCTACAATCACTAAAGAAGCAAAAGGAGCCATCTTCCTCAACCGGTGCTGGGTCACCGAAGCACCCACCCACACTGGCCGGATGTCACAGCCCAGCCATCAGAGACACACACCTTCCAGCTCAAGTTCACTTTATACCTTTAAAGTAGCATACGTTTTGTAGTTATGAATAGTTTATTCATCTGATCACCCATGAGTGAAGGGCATTTCCATCTCCCACATCTTTAATGGCAAATAATTAATGATGTATTGGAAATTAACAACAATTAACAGTGCGTGTGAACAACGGCAGAAGGTCAGAGACTCTGAGGAGATGTCGTGCTTAGCTTCTTGGGTAGAATCTCATCATTTCAACAAGAACAGCGCTTGGGAAATACCTTGCTGTTGCCACAACTTTCAAAATGGAAAAAAAAAAACAACTCTGGCTCCAGAAGATGTTACATCATTTCTCTGGTGGACCATGTTGATTCCAAAGCCTTCCTCCAGCACAGAGAAAATCATTACTTCAGGTCATGTGTTCAAAGACTTCTTTTCCAAGACTAACCCTGTTAATGAAAGGGGAAGCAGATACAGGTTCCTTTTTTTTTTAAGTTCATTACTTTTGCTAAATAAGCAAAACACTTTTGGTTTAGTATTAAGAACGATTGCCTAGAATGAAGAACAAATTTGTCACTTAGCCATAAGATAAACATTTTGGTCTATAGAGTCTGGTGAATTTCTGAAGTTGACTCTTATTTTGAATGAGATGTAAATATATAACAATTATAGAAACTGTTTGTGTATGTGTTTATCATAGTTTTGTGCTTAACTATGTGATTTTTGCAATGACTATTGTAGACCAGTGAGTTAATAATAAATTGCCTTAACTTATTAGTATGATAGATGAGTACCATAGAACACTGCTTCTATCAGTCTTGCTGTATGAAATTTTTCTCACATCAATATCTCAAGTACATCACGGTGTTGAAAATAAAGCCAGAAAAAGTAAATCAGATCCGAATATACAAACTGATGATCTAATCAAGGATATCCACCAAGGGTAACCTGCTATAAAATGTGAATAGGATAGATATATTCTGCTTCCACCCACAAAGTAATTACAATTATAATTACATTACCTGTAATTATAAACATAATTAATTATATTCCTGCAGTGCTTTAGAGCTTACAAAGTACATTCACATCCATTAATTATTTAACCTCATCAGTATCTTATGATGCAGGCTTAGCAAAACCCCCACAGAACAAAACCCAGGGCTTCGCGTGGAGTCCATACTTATTGCTTTCAGGTGGACATTTCCTCCTTTCTCTCCTGTGATTACTTACTTACACTAAGCTGAAGCTGAAAAATGAAAAAAGAGCCAGGTTTCCAAAACAGTGAATCTTCTGGCTCTTTTGTCAAGCAACACCCAGAACAATAAAAACATGAGTTGAAGGATGCACTGGGAATCTATGAGGAGGGGACACCAGTCACAATGACCTCAAGATTCTGATTTAGTTCAGATATGAGAAGTAGTGAGCCGGTCCCTGGCTTCAGCCTACGTATTCACAACTAAAAATAGTTCACATAATAACAGTTCTTGCAAATCTAGTAGACAGAGTTCTGGGAATGCAGAATGTACCAAATATTCACAGCTGATGGGCAATAGGAAGGAGCCATCATGAGAAGACCCAGAAGATAATGTTGGCTTTTGCATCACAAGGAGATCTATGCACACGCCCACCTCCTCCACATTACCTCTGAAAACCATGTACCATATTGCATATCTATCACGGTCTCTCTTGGGTTATCCCATTATGCCTTAATAGTCTAAATAACACCATCTACCCTCACTGAGATATCTCATTTGTATGGCTCTAGACAGCTGCTGATATGTTCAAACTCCACCTTGCCTTCATATCCCAGCCCAGTGCCCATCCTCTCCAACTATAAAGAATAACAGACTGGCTCTTCTGTAGAAACTGCAGTCTTCTGGGCAGAGGATTTTTGTACTCCAATAACTGCAATAGAAGCTGTGCAATTCAGTGCCTTGAATGGTGCTGTCAAAAGTCTGGGTCCGCATATCAGGGTCACCCCAAAACTAGATATACAGATTCTTGAAAGTCATTTGCTTCCAGGGAAAACTTCTAAAGAGATTAACATGTCAGGGGTGTCTCTTTAAGCACCAGAGGAGCAAAACACCTAGAAAGGAAGACTGATATCTGTATAGAGGTTCATATCCCAGAATGTCCAAGCGCTGGTCTAGAACAGCCAGTTCCTGGGATGGGTGGGGAAGAGTAGCCAGGAATCAGTTTTAAATATCAGTCAAAGCGCACACTGACCAATCCCCTGCAGTGGCTGTGTAGACCTAGATGCTTTGTTTGCAGAAATGTGCTCCAACCCCTAGTATTTTCATTTTTGTGGTGCTGGGAATGGAACTTAGGACCTCACACATCCTAGACAAGCACTTCACCACTGAGCTATATCCCTACACTCAGAAAGTCTCCCATTTTCTATTCTTGCACCTCGGCTGAGGAGAGCATGTTCATAGCTGGTGGTCATTTATAGACAGTGAAAGGAGAACTTAGAGAAAGAGAAGGAACTGCACAAATAATTCTGGGCTCAAGTCTCCACTTGTGTGGGAGACTGCCACTTGAATTTTGAACTAAGCCACATCATGATCCCAGCTTGAGTTTAGGGGGATGTGGGACCTGAATGGGGATGGAGACAAGCTTGTCAGCCACAATCCAGGAGAAAGATCCTAAGAGAAGAGATGAGAACCAGAGCAATAGGATCAAAGAGGAAAGATGGGATCCAGATACTGTAGGGGTCAGAGGAGCAGCACTGGACCAGCTACGAGATGGGAGGAGGGCAAAGGAACTGCTAGGGTCAAAAGGTGTGCTTGGAGTTTGTTCCAGGAGGAAGACTGCTGTTAACTAAAGCAGAGAACAAACACGCCAGCCTCTTTCTTCATGCTGTGCAATAAGTGCCAGTCTACAAACACTGCATGGATGCTTAATTTTTGCAACAGTCTTCAGTAGTTACAACCATTATGTATCCATTTTACAGTTGAGATAACTGAAGTCAAAAAAGGCATATCAATGGTCACTGGGAGATATTTCATTCTTGATAACATGCTTGCCTGAGTGCAGTCCTCAGAATTCATGGGAAAGAGCTGGGAATGGTGATGTTTGTTTGTAACCCAAAGCTAAGGAAGTAGAGACAAGAGGACATTAGGGGTTCTCTGGCTAACCAGCCTATCCTGATTGGTGACGTTCAACCACTGAGAGTCTCACTTTCCAAAAAGCAAGATAGATGGCACCTATGGAATGACACCTAAGGTTGTTCTTTGACCCCCATATACATGCACACACATGAGTTGTAGTGACTTCCCTAGAACTACATAATACAGTTAGCACTTGTCTACTGTATGAAATAGTACTTACAACTCAGTGATCTGGATATCTGTTCCTACTGTTCCTGGTTCCAATAGGTTCTTCCAAACCCAGAAGCAAACAGAATACAGCCAAGGAGAGCAGACAGTTCACTAATACAGTAGTTTTGAACTTCTCCATATATAAGAATTCTCAGTAGAGCTCTACATACTACCAATGATGGGACCAAAGTCAGGAATTAGGATTCATTTGGTATGAGGTAAAGCCTGCACCAGCAACACTAATTGGCTTCTTTTTTGTTTGTTAATGTTAGGGTGCTCCATGTGATTAGTGAGAACCTCCCTAAGTCTATTAAATAAATCAAGTGAATGTCATTTATTGCTCTTCTACTAAGTGGCATGATGCTACTACATCATGACAAGATGCAACCACAGCCCTCAGAGTTAACACCTTCCAGGGTTTGTGAGGAACTAAGGAAAAAGATAGAAGCCATATTGAGAGCTGAGCAGAGGTGGTGAATTCAGTCACGGGCCCTGAATAAATTCTGAAAGTCTGCTAGGAAAGACAGGGGGACTCAGACTCAAGTACAGTGCTGGTATTAAATAAGGCAGATGAGGAACCCTCTGGAGACTGCTGTGCAGAGCGCATCTCTACTTCAGAGGTCAACTGATGTAGACCAATTTGTCATTCTGTACCATCCATCTCTGCAATAGGCGCTTGAATGGCTTATGGATCCAGGCCCACATCAGGCCTGGCGCCCACTCTTCGGTCAGTGGGGCACATCTTCTTCTTGGCCAATGGGAAGAGGAGGAAAAATGTTCAGCAGCTGCTGAATCGCAGTGTCTTTATTTGAACTTTGCCAGAACAAGCAAGTTAGTGGTATTTATGGCTTAAAAGAATTTCCATTTGTTAAGTTTATCTTCTTGTTAAAAACCAGTCATTCCTTACCCCAAACAACCAAAGACAATAAATCAAAGCTTAAGGGGCAAAGACTTATCTCTACAAATAGGACCCACAGAGTTGCCAACATACTAATTTTTAGTATCCAGTATCATAAAAGGTTAAGTGACTGGGGCAGGGGTGGGTTTCCTTCACCCGGGGATGCAGAAGGCATGAGAATGAGCCCAGATGTGCTGGATATGGCAGGAACTGGGAGGCTAGCATTTCCCTCTGTGTTCCAGCACCATGTCATGACTCTACCTACCTGAAAGACCCCCACTCCTACTGTTTCTATTCCCAGCTGACTTTGCCAGTTCCTGATCCTGCTATACAATCTGGTTCCTTTCCTCTTTCACAGAAACAATGGTGTCAAAACAAGTATGTCTCCTTTATGCACCCTGAACGGATATAGAGTTCTACCATGTCATCAAATGAGGACAGGAGAGTTTGATGGAAGCCAACTGGTGTCATAAGTGCTATGATTATATGGAATCAGAAAAAGGACTGCTTACTGCCCAAATGTCTCCTTTTCCAACGAGACTATGTGATCTTTTCACCATGCCTGTGCTCAAGCACAGGAGCAGGGACAGGGTTAGACCCTGACACCCACCTGGCTTCCACACTTAGCCCATTGCATTTTGGGAGTGCCATCTTCCCACTGCTCAAAGTCAGTCTTATTCATAGGTGCAACAGAAGGAGCTTGGGGAAGTGCAATGCCTTTTGTCACTGTTTGTGCCTCCTGATCAAGTTACCGCATGGTTGGAAAAAAAAAGATTTTTTTCTGGACAATCTCTCAATATTTTTCTCTAAAAAAAATCTACAGTTTTTCTTTTAATTCATGAGCATTGCCTATTCTCAGAACAACTCTTTTTTTCCTCTTTCAGAAAATAAAATGTTATTGACAATAGACAAATTTGAAGAAAAACACATTACTTTGTGTTTTCTCAACTATTGATGTTAACTACATACTAAGTTGTTAGTGGTATTTTTTTTTAATTTCTCAGAAGTTTATCAACTTCTTTTCCTTCTTAACTATACTTTTATTCTTATTTTTCTAATCTTAATGCAGTCTAATCCAAGTATATGATCTGTTTAAATTTCAATTCCTTAAACATGCTGTGATCTCCTTTTTTTCTTTTTTCTTTTTTTCCTTTTTTAAATGCTAGTTACCTCTCCCTCCCCTCCTCCCCTCCTCCCCTGCTCCTCACCAATTCCCTATCCCAGCCCCTTTCTGCTCCCCAGGGAGGGTGAGGCCTTCCATGGGGGATCGTCAAACATGTTGGGATTTCTTATATGGGATATATCTCTATATATTTAGCACACAGCTCTCACTATATGCATAATATGAGGCTTGCAGTTTTGTCACCTATACATTTTGTATCCATATTTTCTTTTTACTTTATCTTTTTTCAGATATAATTTTCTATTTTAATGTAGTATATTTTTACTAATTTCTTTAAATTTTTACACATTCATCCAAGTATTTTGAACATACTCACTCCCCCTTTCTCCATCTCATTCCCCAGCCCCCACCTCGCTTAACTGAAACTTCTCTTAAGTACACTTTATCTTTGAAATTTAAGGACCACAGTTCAACCTACTTTATGTCATGTATTCTGTACCACATAGAAAAGTTTCCAGTAAAATATAATAGACATACACAAGCATGAAATTGAAAGCACACAAATCATGCTCATGAAACTTCTGTGTTCTCCAGCACTGTTCCTGTGGGCGTATGGGGCTGTGAACCACCAGTATAAAAAATGGCCGCCTTGTTGTCTGTGGTGGTGAGGAGTGATAGGAGGAAACGGGCTGTCATCAGCAAGTCTCCGCTAGAGGAAGCCAAGTGTTAGTTCACAACTTCTTTCATAAGAAAGCTTACAGGCCCCAAAGCTCTAGGGGAAAGCTCCACTGTTCTGTTCCCTGAGAAAATTTCTCCTCCTTTCTCCCCCTTTCTTGAGAAATTTGAAGTATATAAAAGTTAAAACAATTCTCATAGTCATACTTCCCAGGATTAACAGCTACTAACACTCAGTCAGATGACCCTCCATATTTTAAAAATGATTTATTTATTTTTATTTTATGTGCATTTGTGCTGTACCTGTATGTATATCTGTATGAAGGTATTGGGACCTCTAGAACCAGAGTTGCAAACAATTGTAAGCTGCCATGGGGTGCTGTGAATTGAACTTGGGTCCTCTGGAAGAGGGCTTAACCACTGAGCCATCTCTACAGCCCCGATCCTCCATTTTTTTAATGGTGCATCATGGGTTCAAACTTTAATTGATCTACTCCCCACTGGCAAGGCAAATTGTTTTCAAGAGTTGAATGCTTTCAATTCATTAAATATATGGCTTTTGCATATTTGTGTGTGTTCCACAAATAATACACAGTACTGGTTTTATATGTGTTTTATGATTTAACTAAATGGCATCATCTGTTATAGTTTATTCAGTTTTCCCCTCTTTATTAACATTGGGGTTTTGGCCATCTATCCTGGTTGATTGTTTTGTGCTCTCTCTCTCTCTCTCTCTCTCTCTCTCTCTCTCTCTCTCTCTCTCTCTCTCTCTCTCTCTCTCTTTGCTCTGCTCCCTTCCTCCCTCCCTCCCCTCTCTTCACAATACTGGGAACTGAAACTATTTCAAACCCTAGGCAAGCACTCTGCCACTGGCCTGTGTCCCCAGCCCTCTTTTATTGATTGTCTTGAGACAGGGCCTGACTAAGTTGCCTTAGCTGACCTTGAACTCACTCTGTAGTTCAGGGGGGGCCTGAACTTCCAATCCTTCTTCTGCAGTTTCCCAAGTAGCTGGGACCATACCTAACTCCTGGCTGAATTATATACATGTAGCTCGTCACTTTTCTTTGTGTGTGAGTCACATTTATAATATCTACTGCTGGATATTTAGATTCTCCTTGGGTTGTTTTTCTTTCTCTCTATAACACAAAATCCTGCAATGATCTCTTTGTACACACACACACACACACACACACACACACACACCTGCACACACACACAGGTGGTTCTGTATAAAATAACCCAAGCAGTAGAGTCTGTGGACCTGAGGCATACAGAGTTTTATTTTGCTGAGGTATTGGCAATTTTTTTTTCAATTTTCCAATTATATTTCAGCATAGAATGATGGGACCATTCTCCTTACATGCTGTCCACAGCAGGGCATTTTTTTCCTTTTTTAAAAAATTTAAATTAGAAACAAGCTTGTTTTACATGTCAATCCTAGTTCCCTCCCCTCCCCTCCTCCTCTGCCCCCCACCGATCCCCTATCCCATCCCCTTTCTGCTTCCCAGGGAGGATGATGTCTTCCATGGGGGAATCTTCAAAGTCTGTCATATCATTTGGAGCAGGGCCTAGACCCTCCCATGTGTGTCTAGGCTGAGAGAGTATCCCTCTATGTGGAGTGGGCTCCCAAAGTCCATTTATGTACTAGAGATAAATACTGATCCACTACCAGAGGCCGCATAGATTAAGCAGACCTCCAAACTGACATTCTCGTTCATGGGGTCGGGAATAGTCTTATGCTGGTTTCCCAGCTATAAGTCTGGGGTCCATGAGCTCCCCCTTGTTCAAGTCAGCTGTTTCTGTGGGTTTCTCTAGCCTGGTCTTGACCTCCTTTGCTCATCACTCCTCCCTCTCTACCACTGAATTCTAGAGTTCAGCTCAGTGTTTGGGTGTGGGTGTCACAGCAGGGCAATTTTAGTTGATAATTTTCCCCCAATTAAATGGCTAAAAATATTGGAGATTGAAGGAATCTATCAGTGGGTAAAGTGCTTACTGTATAGTATGAGGATCTGAGTTTCCATCTTCAGCAGCCACATAGAAGCCAGGTTCCGGGTTATGCATCTGTCACCCCAGCATTGAGGGCATCCAGGTTCACTACATAACCAATCTAGCCCAAACAGTGAATTCTAGGCTCGCTGTCTCAAAAACAAGGTAGTGAGCAGTATGGAAAGATACCAGATGTTAGCCTCTGGCCTCCACATGTACATACATAGCATACCTTATGCAAATTCATATACACACACATACACAACTAGTAATAGCAATAATAATAATAATAATAGGGTTGGAATTTGGCTCAGTGGTAGAAGTCTTTCCTCACATGGGTAAGGTCCTGGATTCAATCCTCACTACAAAAACAAATAAACAAACAAAATCCCTATAAACACTGATTTTTCATTTCCCCAGCACAGCTCTTTTGACATAGTGATTCTCTTTTATCACAACTTTTCATTCTTTTTCTATTGGACTATTTGTGTTTTAGTATCTATTTGCAAAAATTCTATGCATACCTTAGATATTAACCTTTTTAATAATATATACATTGCAGGTAAACCTTCTTGTTTTTGCAATGATTACACATAGTACAAAGAGCACAGTGACTAGCATGTCCCTCACTCATATCTATTTTCCCCCTGCTCAGTTCAGTTTCTCTTCTTGGAGAAAAAAACAAACAAGCAAAGCAAAACGAACAACAAAAACAATGGTCTAGTGTATGCTCCAAAAGTTCTCCATGTGTGTAACAGTAGTCTCCATGTTCCCTTCTAACTCCTGTTAATAAATTTAAAAGATAGCATACTGGGCATTTGTTCTTCACTGTGCTTCCTTGACTTAAATGCACCTGAAATGTAATTCTGTATCAGTTACAGACAGTCATGTTCCTGTGTGCATATGTGTGTGAGCATTCAAGTGTGTGGATGCATGTACACGTGTTGTGCGCCAGAACCCATTCACCTTGTTTTTGAGATGAGGACTCTCACTGGGTCCTGGGGTTCACAGATTCCACTAGGCTGGCTAGCCAATGAGCCCCAGCCATTTACCTGTCCCCATTTCTCCCATGCTGGGATTATAAGCATGTGCCATTTGAGTGACTCTTGGTTTAGACTCAGCCCTCACGTTTATGCTGTAAGTACATCATTGAACAACCTACTACCATGGAACTATTTCTTTTTAATATTTTTAATTGAGTGTAGGACCACTTTTTAAAGTTATAATCTAGAACATGTTTGAACAGTTTCTTAGTAACTAGAAATTAGATTTGGTTGCTTCCAATTTTCTGTTATTAAAATTGTGTTTTAGCAACTATTCATACTATTTCATACATGTCCCAATGTCTCTAGAAGAAATTCTTAAAAGTGGAAGAACTAGATTAAAGACTGTTAGTTTTTTAAAAAGTAGGTGTTGTCAAACCATGTTCTCTAGAGGTTGTCCCAAATGCATTCCCACCAACAATGTATGTACCACCTCTCTTTCTAAAAATTAATGCAATAATATCAGGTAACATTGAGTCCATTTTTGCTATGTGCCAAGCATTGTTTTTGATCTACTGCTTACATTTTATTTTGTAGAAGTCCCATCAGTAAAAGAGAATATCATAAACTTAGATGCAGCCTTCACCCAGCTTCAGTAACCAAGAGCATGAATTGAGAATCCTGCACCCTCTGCCTTTTCCATGCAGCTGATGGTTCCTGTAAAGCAAGTACTAGACACGGGGACATTTCCTCCACAAATATGTGAGCAGTGCCTCTGCAGTACCATGAATTAAGAACATAAAACAACAGAATCTCATTATGATTCCTTGAACATTGACAAAGATTTTTTTCATATGCTAGCCACTCTACAGTCAAGCTTCTCTAACACCAGGATGGACAACACTCTTTCCACACTCGGTTTCTCTGGGTCAGAGTCTAAACAAGGGCTATGTGTTTCTTTCGGCTGCCACAGCTCTCATTTCTTTTAGTCCTAATAGTTCCCATTTTTTTTCCTCACCATTTATTTATTAAAGAAAAAAGAACCAATTGCCCTTTTCAGCTGCATTTTATCTTTCTTGGTAGTAGGTTTAGGAGTTTGTTTCAGTTTCAACATTTTCCACAAAAACTAAATTTTACTGTATCAAATTCCGGCTCTTTTACTCTTATAGTGTGTGGGGTTTGTGTCTTTTTAAAAATAAGTCTTTCATACCAAAAATATTTATGTATTTCTTTCCATATGTTTAGAATTACCTTATTTACATTTTGGTCTTTCATGGTCTGGAATTTACGTTTGCATATGGTATAAGACAAGAATCTCATTTTTTTTCACAATGGAGTAGGTCCATTTTCTACCTTTTTGTTTATTCATGATTTGCATCTCTGATACAAATTACATTTTAGTGTCTGTGTGGATCTGTTTCCAGGTCTGACTGGTTAATCTATGTATCTGGTCTCACTCTCACACCATATTGTTTCAATAACTCCAGCTTTTTGATATGTCAGGCCATGGTTAAGACAAATTTGTTTTAGGTTTTCTTTTAAGTGCAATAAAATCAGACTACCCAGAGCCCTCCCATGTCCAAACAAGAGTGGACATTTGGCAGACTAGGAACTGGGGTGGGAGTCTGTGTTGTCCTGCTAGATAAAGTTTAAAGGCTGGATTTCCTTTGTTTAGAAAAGTTTTATGAAGTTCTTTCTTCTATAAGCACAGTGTCCTTGGTGTCATTTCAGGTCACGGGAGTTGGTTTTGTTTTTTTTTTTTTTCCTTTCTCCTCTTCTCTTCCTCCATCCCGCTCCACATGGGTTGGGGTAGAAAGACTCAGGAATCCAGAGTACAGAAGATTTGGGTTTCCAGATCAATAATTGGAGGGCCCAGAAGTGGGGAGGGGTTCAAATCATAAGTCATGGAACGCTTACTATGTGTTGCCCTGCTGACTTATACATTTAGCAATTTAAATTCCTCAAAAAGCCAATAACTGAGTAATTCGTCAGAATCACGATGGTTCGCTAATGTTTACAGCATGGGAAGGATGGCAGCAGACTGTCCTGATTTGCACTGGGATGAGAGAGAAATGTTCTTGCTCCAAGGGAGGAAGTATGTGGAGCCTAAACAGAGACCACTTTCAGTCCCTGGAGACCTCCCTGTGAGAACCACTACCCAAAGCAAACAGCACATCTCTCACAACAAGCCTCCAAAGGTCTTTGTACAGCTTCATTGGACTAACTAAACAGTGCTTTCATGTGGAACTCCAGAACCAAGGAAAATGCACTTCTTATACACAAATACAGAATACAGCATAACATTTGAACTGTGGTTTGGTTCATTGGAGTTACCCTACCCAGGGGATTATGCTCACTCTGGAGTCATGTGTTGTCAAATAAAAAGCTCAGAGACAAGTATAGGATACCTCCCTCTGAATTGTTCGTCAGAAGTATTTCATAGCCCCTCAAAAATACAAGATATTGGCATTGGTCTTGGTTGCTCACCAAAACTTTATGGTAAGAACTTATTGCTGAAGATACCATGCATACTGGTCACAGAATACGAAACAATCAAGTCAATTTCCTTCCTACTGGCTAGCTTTCATGGTACTGGAAGGTGTTATGTAAGATGCTGGAGTGGGTGGGGAGAGTCATCAACAGTCCTTCCCAGATGTGAACTCTCTGCAAACTACAATAATGACCAACATGGCAAGATATGCCCATGGGTACAATAATAGCATGAATGTTATGAGGTAACTAACCAGTTTCTAATTGTTATTAAGGTCTGTTCTACAAGAGAAAACACATGTACTGCCGATCTGGCCAAGAAGAAATATATACATCCTACTAATAGTGAGGAATCCCTGTGAGCAATATGTGTGGGATGCCGTGTTTCATGAATTTTCCACTGTGGAAAGGCAAAGAAGTGGAGGAAGAAATGGAGAGTTAGATAGAGGATAGGCTGCTATGTAGAGCTATATGGGCAGGTTTCCTGAGAAGGGACACCGAGTCACAGTGTAAGGCAGTCACAAAGGCTGGCTACATGAAGATAATGGAGAAGGAAGTTCCAGGCAGAGAAGAGAGTGGGTCATAGCCCTAGAACGGGCAAAGACTTGACAGGGCCACGGAGATGAAAGGGAGTGCAAAACCAAGCCTGTTGAAACCAAGCAAGGGTGCAGAAGACAAGAGGTTGATGAAGGCCTCATATAGGTCAAGGTGCTTTGCCCCATTTTCATTTCCAAAGTCCCAAACAGGGAGTCTTCAATAGCTTTAACAGGGAGAGTAAAATGGTCTGCTTTACATTTCATAAAACAACAACAAAAAAAAAAAACTCTCCATTTGTTGCGCGGAGAATAGATGAGAGAGGATGTGAAGTGAGAATATGGTGACTGGTGAGAGATCGCTTGGACTAGGGGAGGGAGGGGAAGAGAAAGATGGACCGACTCAAGTGTTGTAGGAAGTCTGTCAGCAGGCTGTACTGAGACGGCAAGGGAAACTGGGAAATTCCAGGGGACCCTGAGGGTCTTCCTGTCACCAGTCAGAGATACAGAAGTGCCTTTCACCAATACAGGAGAAACAGGGGGTGGAGGGAGGGCACAAATTGAAAGTGGAAATCGACCCCCATCTAGGCCAACCAACTTGCAGTGGTGAGCCTGGAACTCTAGAGATGCTTGAGCTGGCAATTCTGAGTCTGGAATTGCCAGATAAAAGTCACTTTCCATGGGGGAAAATAAAATCACTGAGGAAAGAGTCTGGAAATGGGCCCGAGGGACCAGGACCAATGCTGAGAAGTACTTGTATCTGGGGGATGACAAAAAGCAACACACTCCTGGTTTGGTCTAGGGAGAAAAAGGGAAGCAAGGTGTAATGCTCTGGAATTCAGAAGAGCACCTGTGTTTGGCAGGTTGGAAGCGCTGGCTTTAATGAGTTTTCAGGTTGGAGAAAGAACCCAGGGCTTTGACCATGCCAAGCAAGAGCTCTACCATTGAGCTATTATCCCAATGCACGCACTGCTGGGATTCTTGAGGGATAGGAAGAGGTTAGCCAAGGAAAACCCACCTGGGCTTCTGGGCTCTGGCTGCCAGCATCTCAGAAGTCTGCATATGGTGATTGCAATAGGAACTCAGGTGGTGACTGTTCAGGTGAATTTGCAAGTCAAAAGACAAGTGCTGGCCCTCAGAAGTTTATGGGGAATTCTGACTTTGAGGCAAACTCCCATCAGGGAGATCAGGAACCCAGCAGCTTACCGCATCACTGTTCTAGCTCCTTGATGGCTGTCATGAGGCTAGGCAGTTGATTCTGGTATTGCACACCAGCTCAACATGTTTCCTTCAAACACTACTCAAAATTGGCATCATATATTTTCAGTACAATTTTTCATAATCTAATAAAATGTAAAAAAAATTCTTATGTACTCAAACCTGGCATTTTTACTTCTCTGTCTCTCAAGAGGTAAGGTAAGTATTCAGCGATATCCCAGGAAAGTATTTGTGACAGTAAAAGTTGAGAGCTGTTTAGATGGGTGCCTTTAAAGTGAAGAGAAGTACTAAAGTATGGCATAGCAATTCCGCTGATTGAAGCTACTAGGAAAAAAAGTGTTCTTTCTGAAATGCGCAGGTCTGAAAAGGTGACTGTGACAGACCCCATAGCTAGTGTCCACCATGAACTTTGTTCTCTCCATGGCCTGCCAAGGCAATTCAAGATTCAGGCTTTAGCCCACCCATGCTTTCTACTAGGGTCCCTAAATGTGAAGGCCAAGACTATTCCTGAGAGCTTGTTTGAAGGTTCTAGCAGAGGAGCGCAGCTATACCCTTGACCAAAGACTGGTCCTCCTCTGTTCGGGGAAGGGCATCCTCTTCGACCGAGCAAGCAGCTTCAGGAGGGACGCACATGGAGCACATCTAGCCAGCCAGATCAGCCAAATCAACCCTGGCCATCAATGGGGTGACAGATGTCGCAGTCAGATTGCCCTCACATCCAACTATTCTTGTTTCTATAGTCAGAGACATTGTTAAACATCTAATTACACCATTTTTTTTCTATTGCCCTTGGACTAAAGACCAAGGTCCCTATTAAGAACAGTGAAGGCCTGTGCCATCTGGTCAACCACTGACTAAGCCCACCCCTCTTATATCATTAGATCCACTTCTCCCCCTGGCTCCAACAACACTGCCATTCTTGTGTTCCTTGGGTCTCAGTGTCTTTTTCCTACCACAAAACTTGTAAATATTTCTGCCATCATTCTTCAAATATCTCAGACACCACATTCTGAAGGCAGGCTTCCTGATTGCCCAAGCTATATCTGCCTGCTGTTTTGCTTCTCACCATTGTACAGATGCCTTTGTTGGCCTGTCTCATCAAATATATTCATGTATGAACTGTGTAATAAATATGTAAGTAATAACCTATGCCAGTCAAACCCAAAGCCAATGAGGAAGAGACTGTCTTGTCTATGACTTTAGAATCTAGCACATAGTGTGCATCCACAAAATGCTTACCAAATGAATAAGACTGGAACTCTCTCTTCCACACAGTAGGACAATAGTTACAGAGAATGGAGTTGGAAATGGGGATTCCCATTTGTCTTGTTGATTTTTGATTAATAGTGTACGTGACTTTCAGGTTTAATCTGGGAGGAAAAAGAGGAATCTGAGCTGGGTATGTGGTACAGAGGCAGAAAGCTAGCCTCTGTTAAAGGCCAGTATGGTCTACATGGTAAGTTCTAGGCTGGCCCAGGTGACAGAGTGAGACCCTGTCTAAAAGTAAATAAGCATAGTATATTCATTTTTCTCATCTAAGCCATGGATAAATTCTATAAACTTTACCTCAGAACCACATCCCAAATCTATTCTCCTTCATCTCCACTACCACCTCTTCTAAACCACACCAGCTTTCTCTGGGCTATTTGAGCAGCCTCCACCTACCTTCAATGTACTCATTTCCCAAGAGGTAGACAAGACAACCCTTGAAACAAATTACATCCTGTCAACACCGCCCCCACACACTTTAAGCCCACCCTTTTCCCACATACCGAGGGACACACCTGGGATACAGTTCAAATGTCTTTGCCTGGTCTTTTCTGAAAAGCCCTCCGACTTGAGAAGTATAGTCTTCTCAGAAAATGGCTCTGCCCTCTGAGGTGTTCTTCATACATCTCAATCTTCTCACACCCCAGGGTTTGTCCTGGTTGGCGGTTTTTTGCTGACTGGTGTTTTCACACACCAGCCATCTAATCCAAAGGAACCACCCAGTCCTCACATAACTCTATGGCAATTCTCAACCTAGTTTTCTTGCATATTTTCAAGTGGCTTGTTAGTATTGAGTCCCTAAGACACGGTGAATAATTTTCTGTTGAATGAATGGCTGCCTTCCTTAATTCATTACAAAGTGGTTTCCAGCCCTGTTACCTCACTGCAGGGACTTTCAGTCATTTCCAGAGGACTCTTTAGTTCCATTCTCTTGGGGCTCCCTCCGCTTTCCCTACAGCATCCTCCTGAACCTGCTTCCTTCCTTCTGTGATGCCCTCTTGTTCCCTGACTGACAGCTCTTTCTCTTCCCTTCTCAGCAGGCCCCTCCCATTCTCACACATCCTCCCTGGTTTAATTCTTCCCACCTTAGAAGTACCACTTCTCTTGAGACTCCCAACAAAACCTGTTTCTTAGCTACCTGCACCTCCTATCCCAGCTTTCCACTCGTGGTTAAATGTTTTCAAATTACACACATTAAGCCTCCTTCCTATCCAAGTAGCTTTGGTGAAGAAAAGTTTTCTTTAAATCCGAAGTCTATGCTTCATTCATGCCCCAGGCCCAGGCCTGGCTTAAGTTAACCTTGTTTTCTCTTGGTCTCAAGAAAGAAGACATCATCTTGGCCTTTGAGTCCACTCAGTGTTTTTGGACTCAATAACTTTTTCCACACAATAATTCAATCTTTTCTTACTCTGTAAATGCCTCTCATAGTTCCAAAGCCATAGAATCACAGAACAGTTAAGTGGAAAGATTCTTCTGAGGTCATCTCCATCACGTATTTTTTGAGACTCTACTCGTCTCTGCCTCAAATAACCTCAAGAGGTTCCAGGCTCCCCTTAAAGCAGGACACCTGCTCACTCTTCCTGGCTGCACTGCTCTCAGATTGGAGCTCAAGACCTCAGCCTGGCAGCTGAATTCTAGTTTGCATAAGCTGACATCTCGCTGTTAGCCGCAGACAGCAGAAGGGAGATGAATTAAAAATAATAGTATTAGAAGAAAAAAAAGTGAAATCAATACAAAGTAAAGGCTTCTAATCACTAAAGCTGCCATTTAATGACAGATTCTTCTCAGGAAACGGTGAGCCTCCTGTGAGTCTAGTGTTCAGGAATAACAGTCTAGACAGTACTTAAAAGAAATTCTGGGAAGAGTGCTTCCCCGGTCATGTAGGTAAGCAGAAACAGTTAACCTCAGATTCCTTAGAGGTCTTAGCTCTAGCGCTCAGCATCAGAGGGTCAGCTCCTCCACTCCCAGTCCCTGCTGCCCCATAGGATCAAGCATTTTCTCATTTGAAACACATTTCCCTTTATTCTCTACTAAATAGAATATTATCTTAGTTTCCAAGAGAATTCCTTAGTTAAGGGAGGTATTCTTTTTTTAAACTTAAATTAGAAACAAGCTTGTTTTACATGCCAATCCCAGTTCCCTCTCCCTCCCCTCCTCCCCTACCCTCCACTGATTCCCTTTCTGCTCCTCAGGGAGAGTGAGGCCTTCCATGGGGGAATCTTCAAAGTCTGTCATATCATTTGGAGCAGGGCCTAGACCCTCCCATGTGTGTCTAGGCTGAGAGAGTATCCCTCTATGTGGAGTGGGCTCCCAAAGTCCATTTATGTACTAGAGATAAATACTGATCCACTACCAGAGGCCGCATAGATTAAGCAGACCTCCAAACTGACATTCTCGTTCATGGGGTCTGGAATAGTCTTATGCTGGTTTCCCAGCTATAAGTCTGGGGTCCATGAGCTCCCCCTTGTTCAGGTCAGCTGTTTCTGTGGTTTCTCCAGCCTGGTCTTGACCTCCTTTGCTCATCACTCCTCCCTCTCTGCAACTGGATTCTAGAGTTCAGCTCAGTGTTTAGCTGTGGGTGTCTGCTTCTGATTCCATCAGCTACTGGATGAAGGCTCTAGGATGGCATATAAAGTAGTCATCAATCTCATCATCAAAGAAGGGCTTTTAAGGTAACCTCTGACTAATACTTACATTATTAGTTGGGGTCAACCCTGTAGTTCTCTGGACATTTCCCTAGTGCCAGATTTCTCTTTAAACCTATAATGGTTCCCTCTGTTATGGTATCTCTTTTCTTGCTGTCCTCTATTCTTCCCCTGACTTGATCTTCCTGCTCTCTTATGTCCTCCTCTCCCCTCCCCTTCTCCCCTTCTCTTTCTCCTAACTCCCTCTCCCCTTCCCTCATGCTCCCAATTAGCTCAGGAGATCTTGTCCCTTTCCCCTTCTTCAGAGGACCATGTATGTTTCTCCTAGAGTAGAGGAGGTATTCTTTGCTTTATTTTATTTTGCAAATAGGGCCAGAAGTTCATGTTTTTATCCATCTCTACTGTTCTTTTTAGAAAATATCTTAGATCATTATTAGTTTACCTGAATGAGTGTTTTGTCCGCATATATGTCTATGTTTCATGTGCTTGCCCGGTGCCCATGGAGGCCAGAACTAGAGGTACAGACAGTCATGAGCTATCATGTGGGTGCTAGGAATCATACCTTGGTCCTTAGGAAGAGCAGCCAGTGTTCTTAATCTCTAAGCCATAGCTCCGGTCCCAGAATCTTATCATTTTAAACATCTTGATTTCTCAGCTACACTGTATGAATACTGACAATGAGTTGTTTTCCATCTGTAGTACAGGGACATCTTGCTTCCCCTTTAAGAACATGAACCACCTCATATCTCTTTTGCTCATTCCCAGCCACACAATGCCAAGAATAAAGAAGACAAGGGACACTTGCTGATGTCATGAAACAAGTTCTGTGTTTATTGTGGCTATTTCATAAAGCAGTGGCAGAAGCTATATGGTATATGGGAAGCAAAAATAGATAGAAAGGGGGATGGGTGGGCATTGAGGAAGGGAGACCAAGAAGAAATGTGAATCTCGCAATGAAACAGGGAGGTGAGGAACCCTGAGTACCTCCTTGAGACATGAGATGAATTAGAAAAGTAGCTCCCAATATTTCCCCCAAGTGATGTATTTTGCGATGAAAACCTTGTAATACATTATTGTTGTACCTTTGACCTATGATCTAACCCTTTGGTTCAATGTCAGGATTCTCTGATTTGCCTGTCTCTGCCCTTGTCTACAGGAAGGAGCACCTTAAGCAAGAACAGAAGCATATGCATGTAAGAGTATGACAGAGAAGGTGACATCTTTCTGAGGTTTACACTGGGAATTTGCAGTAGAGATACTATGAGAGCTATCCCTGTGAGAGATTACACTGGTCTGGTTCCACAAGTTCTTCCTGCGTAAGCTTCCCAGGCCAAATGACAACACATCAAAGATCTATTGCTAGAAGTTGTTAGTGTGGCATTTCTGGAAACCAAATGTTTCCAGAAAGGTGGTTTCACTACTGGAAAAATCTTTAAAACAAAGCAGAAGGAAATCAAGTTAGATAGAGATCCACACCCTGGCCTGATGTGACCAGTGTCCCAGGTTAGTCATTGAGCTCTGTAACAGGGATTTCTTAGACTTCTAACATACTCAGAGAGTTCAGGTCAAGGAGAGAGAAATGCTTCCCTCCCGTGGAACCTGCAAGCATGATCATCCAAGGTGATTAGTCAAGTTGCTGACTAATGCCTCGATGCTTCTCATTCTAGAGATACTCAATTATTTTTATCAGAACACATCATCCCTTCACTTCAGTGTAAGGCTGTTAGCTCATTTTAAAAAAAGAAAATGCGCCGGGCGGTGGTGGCGCACGCCTTTAATCCCAGCACTCGGGAGGCAGAGGCAGGCGGATCTCTGTGAGTTCGAGGCCGGGCTGGACCGATAGCCTCCGAAACAATACAGAGAAACCCTGTCTCGTAAAAAACAAAAAAAAATAAAAATAAAAAAAGAAAATGCATCATGGTCTCTCAATGCCTTCCTGTCATGCATCCAAGCCAGTACAGCCACAGCTCTTAGGCAAGTTGAATGAGTTTCCTTTCCTATCTCTTTTCCATCTTCCAGATCATCTCTAAAGCATGTAAAAGGAGTGGACTCAACCCAGTGCTCACTACCTTACCCTCTTCTGCCTCCTGGTCATGTTGACCTGGCTTTGAAGAACCCTCCTATGACTATAGCCTGTGTGCTAATCAGATGCTCGCCTAATCTAATGTAGTGTGGTCTAGTTTCCCTGGAATCTTCCAAGATCACCGATGAGTATGGCTTACAAGGTGGGGTGGGGTGTGCATCCTAAGCCAGATTCCAGTCCAGACAGTATAGCTGCATTCCTTCACTCTATCAGGGCTGTTCTACTGGCCTAGATCCAGACTGGCTATGATATGGGTTTTTACAGTTACCTTTCTCTCTTTTAAAAATTTCTCAAAAGTACTTCATCCAACTTTGGCAGGTTTGGAATAAACACCTTGTTTTTGCTAGACCAGGTGGAGCATTTAGCCTTAGTGTTCTCTACCATGTCATCTCCTGTCACCAATCTCAGCACACAGTTCATATCTCTATTTCATTTCCAAAAGGACTTCCCCTCCTCCTGTTCTCTCCTTGATCCTGGTTGTTGTCCAGAAAGAATTCAGAGCAGACCTCAGTACTGGGCCAGTACTTTCCTTCTGTATCATTTCCTCGGCATCTGACAATGTCCTAAACTCTTGCTCCTTTATAGAAACATTCAGATTAAATAATAGCATTCCTCAGCCTCAAGCTTGCAAGGTGTGGTGCAACCAAACTGTACAACTCAGACTTTCCCACACATCTGACAAATGAATCAAGAGAAGATGACTGCTATTCAGCAGCCTTCTCTGAAGGGAAAAAGACAGAACAGAGGCTCTAGGCCTATTGCATGAAGCTGACCTCCTTAAGACGGGTTCTCCACAGAACAGGCTATCCTGACCTAACAAGGCCTTAGTAACTGGCAAACTGTGTGATTCCTCTAAAAAGAAAAGTTTGCTTTGAAGTGGGTGTTCCAACTGTGTGGGACAGCAAAGCTCAGACCAGGAGTGAGTCACTGTTGGCTGTATGTGGGAATTTCATTGATGAGGAATGTGGAGTAGCACATCTGAGGTTATGATACTCACTGAAATCCCAAAGAATAGCTTCTCTCTCCATTTGGGACTGAAAGGATAAGCTGTGAACTCTAAGAGATTTAGCTAAAGGAGAAGCAACTTAGCTTATTAAAAACCCTCTCTTATTAGCAGTAACAGCGATTAATTACAAACATCTATGCTGATTTATGGACACCTGCTTAGCATCAACACACAGACCCACCCCTCCAATTACTTAGTGATACAATGTCCCATTCATTTTGCTCGGTGGAGTCAAGACTTTTCTAATTTCCTGTGGCCACCTTAGGCTCTGTGTATATCTTCCTCTTCTAAATTACCAACAGGCCTCAAACATATTTGCCTGGTTTTGAAAACAGCAGGAGGTACCGTTTGAACTTTCTAAAATACATATACATGCGTGTGCGCGCGTGCGCGCGCGCGCGCACACACACACACACACACAGAGGTCACTTGATATCCAAGCACAATATAAGATCCTTTATATGCAAAAGTTCCCAAGACTTAACACTCAGACGTGCACAACTTCTATTTTCCTTTCTACTTTAAAGCTGAATCACAATTAGATGCACTTATTATTTATAACACTATTTTTTGCGGCAACAAAGAAATACGAGATAAGTGATGATCAAAGTGACTTCAGAAGTCAGCCTGGGACATTATTTTCCACTATTAGTCCTTACCAATGTCAAGTGCAAAATTTAAATTAACAGGCACTTCCCTTATTGGAATGACTTCAGCACTTTTGCTGTCTTCCATTGATTTCTATTTACTTTGGCATCCACAGGCAAGAAGAATATATTTCCATGCCTGACAAAGCCACCTACGACTTTGCTGGGGTCTGTAGAGTGTTGGGATGAAATGTTGCCATGAGTTCTTGTAAGGATTAACATAATCTAAGAACACTATTTATGTGGTTCCTCTCCAAGACTTACCTTCCCGTTAGTGTTGTGTTAGAGTCATCTCTCTGTTATATTTTCATATTAACAACTGGTCTATAGGACTCAAACCTAGCAGTAAATATGCTGTCACAATCATTTTAATGCTAAATGGCTTATCTGAAAATATGTCATCTGTTGGATTTTCTTCGTCAGGGGTAATCTTGATCCCCCTTCTAGCGTATGGGAAAGTCCCTAAGTCACTGCTTGAGTTAGGTGTGTGTGTGTGCGTGTGTTTGTGTGTGTGTGTGTGTATTATTATTATTATTCATCAGAAACAACGATAGTAAATTTTTCTGTGGTCCAAGATGACTACAGAAGAGTCAAAGTAAATTTGGTTTCATTTCTAGGTTTGGGGATTTTTTGTCTTCTGTTTTGTTCATCATCAGGAATCCTTCTCGGGGTTAGTTCTGAGAGTCCAAAAAGAAGAATAAAAGCAATAAGAAGGTACCTGCATTTAAGATCTGAATGTGGTGTGTTCCATCCATCTAACAAAGTAATGAGCAGAAATGTGAACCACCACACTTTGTTGTCCCCTACATTCTGCCACTCCAAATATTTACCAGTGCTCCCTAGTGTCACCTCATCAATGAAACCGAGAATAAAGAAGTAAAGTTAAGCTAATGTCTGAAAAACTAAGCTCAACTTTAGAGAGCTGTGTAAGACATTTTCTCTCTCTACTTTCAAACCAAAAGTGAATTTGGTGATCCAATGCCAACCTGAACTTCTCCTTTGGGGACAAAGAGGTAGAGACAGGAAGTGTCCTTGTGATAGAGAAAAGACACCCAGGCTTAGAATAAGAGGGACCTGGACTCTGTCACCATCACCAGATAGATAGATAAGTCCCAGTTTTTTCAGGAATGTTACAAAACAAGGCATGTAAAAACCAAGCTGAAAGCTTCCTGGCCCCATTGAAGCCACTGTGGTTTTTCTTAACTTCCTGTCTAACTTCCATGGTCCACAGACCTTGACAGGGTACCAGAAACCTGTGTGGCTCGAAGCTGGGTGGGCAGACGGATGTGGTAACAGAAAGGAGGCATTTAGTTCAGTTGCAGCCCAACCAGAACACCTGAGCTCACCCTCTGGTTTCAGAGAGGGGGCCTGAGCTGTTTTAATGACCCCCAGATAGCTAGGACTTCTGTTTTATGTCTTATTGCAATTACTGGGAAGCCAGTCTGGTAAGTCAAAGCACCCGTGGGGCTGTGTTGCTACTTCAGATCTGGCCAGGACAGGCGCCAGCCCAGGCCAAATTCATTTTTTTGAAGCATTATGTACAAAAGCTGATTCTTGGAAATTCTGAGTTACTCTAGAAGAATCCCGGGTACTTAATCGACCCCCTGTTGAAGCATTGGCTAATGAGACTGATGGAAAACACTGGCCAGTCCCTAGTGCAATTGGGCATTTCCCAAGGAGAAACTCTATACAGGAAAACTCACACACAGGGTCTTCTGTCATTGGGATAAGTGGTTCCCTATACACCTGTGGTTGTCGGACATTGTTCCCCCATGCCTTAAACTGTCTCACCTCTACTGTCTTAGCCACTCAGCAGGCACCTAATTCCTAACTCCTCTTTTCCGGGGCTGGGAATACAGTCATGGGTGGTGCTATGGGGACTTTCTCTCATTCTGATTCTCAGTCAAAGGACACCTCAGGAGTGTTAAGTGGGTGAGTGTACAGAAAATAAGACCTGGAACTATACTAACAGGAAAAACGCTCTTCTCAGAACAATCACACAAACACCTTCAGTTCACAAAGTCAACCTCAGAAGGACAAAGGCTTTGGGAAAGCACTTTTTCTAAAAGGGGACATGGAATCTTCTAGGCCCAGGTATGATCTACTTACATCCTTTGAAATTTTCCATGTTAAAAAATGAATCTAAATGTGTTTGTCAACCACCTCCACATATAAGCAGTGAGTGAATTGTGAGGGTCTTACATTCAGTTACCATTTCTTTATAAGTGCTATTTCTAAAACCTATTGAGAAATCATGATTGGGGGTTCCAAATGTATTTATCCATTATGTAGACGTCAAGGTAGCATTTAGTTTATTTATTTAGCAACCCATTTTTTTTACTCACTTGCCACAGATTATTGTCAGTGGCCCTAAGTTATTACAGCTTCACTGGTTCACTATGAGGGGTTTCTGTATTGTCCCCCTTTATAAATGAGAAAACTAAACATTGAGATACTAAGTAACTTCCACAGGGTCACACAGCAGGTAGAAGCTTTCCGAATCTATCTGGACATCACTTGCCAGGAAAGCACTCTGAGAGTGGTCACTTGAAGGGCCCGTTCCCATTATCAAAGCTCCCTCTTCTCTGATGCCTGTTGAAAGGCTCTGACTAGGAACTTGTATCCTAGGGAAATCTCAGTCCCTGGACTAAGTGTGTAACACAGACACCTGCAGGTTTCCTAAAGCCAGGGAAGGAAGAGGCAGAGACATTCCAATCTCCATGCTTCCTAGATTCTATACTTTCAGGAAGAGAAGCGTTCACCAAAACAGTTCTCAGGAAAAACAAGAGACAGTATAAAATCTTCCAGAGACACCAAGCAGAAGCATTCCCACAAGAACCCCAAGAGCCATTGCTCCAAGCCTGAATGACTGGGCACACAGAGCATGCAAGAAGAGCCTAAAGGACACAGCTGGGCTCCCAGCTCTGTCAACAGTCAACCCCTGGGGTCCTTGGATTGCAGATTTCCCCTCGCACCAGGCAGCACCCAGTGGTGGAGTTTTTAAAGGGCTATCCTGCAGGTTCTTTCCCGGTTGTGTAGATGTAATGTGTAACTCTCAGGTCTGCATGAGAGATGCTATCAGTTCAAGCCCAAGCATGCAAGGGAAAATTGCTTTTACAACAATGAGTAGTGGGCATCTGCAGTCTTGAGCTGCTAAATTAACCACCTGCAGTTATCAAACCAGAAGGGATAAACATGGGCAGGAAATGCAGGTGAGAGCTATTTTCACGGATAAGATGAGTTCTCTGACCCAAGAGGTGTTCAAGCATCGCTTGGTCCAGATGTGACAGAGGGAATTCAAACATCCAAGTGCTTCAGCTAGATCAATGAGTTTCAGACCTAGTCATTCACCATGGTCTCCTGGGAAACTTGCAAAGAACTCATCTTGTTGCACCTGGGCTGTGTGGAGAAGTTCACCAGGCTGGAAACAAGACTTAAAGAATCAGCAATTCAGAGATCCTAGGGCTACGTAGAATCGGTAATCTTTACACAGGATGGCATTTTTGATCCCTCTATAGTCAGGAAGTCTATAATTTCCTACCAAGGTTCTGAGCTTCACCCACCACGTATGTGCAGGTAGGAAATGGCATGTGTAGACAACCAGCCACTGGGGGATGGTTTCCACCCCCACACAATGTAGTGTTTTGCACATTTGCTGATGTTCCCCACCCCCCAAAAAAGCATGCAGAAATGAATCATTATCGAAACAATTTACTTTCAGTTAGTGCATGAATGCCTTCCCATGATGCTCTGATGCTTTGTTTGTCCTCCTATAAAAATTATTTATGACCCAAGTGTGATCTTTTAAATCAGAATGCTTATTCCTGAAATCAAAGCTTGAGCATGCTAATGCAAGTAGAAACCTGGATAATTTTTCAAAGCCATGTTGAATATTCAAAAGCTGGGACTGAAGGAAAGGCGTTAACATTAATTAATATTTGAAGCAGTAAAATAAAAGCAACAGTGAAGCTAATTTTGCAGGACAATTAATCATGAGTCTTGCTAATTACACATGGGATTTTGCAAATGATTTTTTTCTCAGGTAGCAAAGTAAAAATGATAATCCACTACCCATCAAAATCATTGGCTTCTCACCAATGTCCCCAGCAAGAGCAATTAGTGGAAACAGCAGAGCCCTAGTAATTGCATGTCAAGAGAGGAGAGCAGTAGGATTTTAATTGCTCTAAATAAAGACCACTTGCTCATATGTACACCTGATTGTCCAAAACAGCTCTGCAAGCCAGAGCAAGCATGCTACCACTTCCAGGTGCCCACATAAAAATAACTCTGTGGGAGCACTGCTCTCCCAGCAACCCATGCAGTTTCTGGAAGAAAATATCAATATGCATTCACACTCTGAACTGCAGTGTCATCACTTGACTGTAAGAACCAAAAAAAAAAATCACCCACTTGGGAAAATGTGCATATTCTTTATATTTGCCAAATATTTATTGCTGACATTTTTTTGAAGAACTTTAACTATCTACAAGGTGCCAAGGGCTTCAAATTTACTGAATTTTAGGATCCCCAATAAAATGTTTTTAACAAGACATCTCAAGAGGGCATAAAATAAAAAATTACCATATTCATGAGTGTGAGCCTCTAAGATTGCAATGCTATAAACTGGATGTTTATAATTTGCTTGTGGCTTTCTTAATTAAAAACTGGTAATTAGGAACTCAAGTACTATTTTTGCACTTCATCTCCTATACTTTTCATGCCACTGCTACTTTTCAGTTTAATACATGTACACACGGATGCACACAATTGCAAATGATCAATAATATTTAACTGTGTGTCTAAAACCTAAATGATGATGGATACATTTAAGTATTGCTTCCCAGGACATTATTATTCCAATGGCCATGCCGTGGCTTAAACATTTAGTTTAAACACGACAGCTACCATTTCTTCCTCTTTCTAACATGCATCATTTACTCTCGTTTTTTTTTAACAGAATTGCTGAATAGCCTTCCAAGCACTGCTCATATCTATTGTCTCCCCCAGACCCTCTGCCTACCCTTGCATGGTTAACTATACCATCCTGAAAGTTCAATCCCCAGCTCTCCCTGCCATGAGCTTTATGGAAGGAAACAGTAACCTTAACTCTCTACCGTACTGTGTTTGCACTTTCAGAATGGTGTGCCTGGTTTACTGCTCCAGAACCAAGAGCAGCAAGCAGGACCTGGGGAGAGCGGCTTCCCACTCAGTTGCCGGTGGATCACAGGTGTTTGTCTGACTCCCAGGGGCGATTCGGATGCTCACACGAGGATGGTGATTCAAATGGTGGAAAGCTTTTCAGCAAAAGCCAGTCCTCAAAGTCCGGTCATTTTTTGAATGTTGTTCACAAAAGGCAGCTTCTTTACCTGGCCTCCTTAGTGAATTGCTTGTGGTTGTTCTTACGTTTTAAAGGGGACGTCCTGAAAGGTGGGTGTTCACAGAGTGGCCATCAAGCCACACCGGAGTTAAAATTCCCTTGAGGTTGTTATGTGCATACATCTCATGAGACCTGGATTTTTTTCCCTTTCCTTTTTATCTTTCACCAAATATCAATCAGGGACCAAAAAAACAAAACAAAACGAAATGCATGAGCCCAAATGGCTATTAGTTGTTTAGAAGCTTTTTACCAAGAGATGAAAAATGTATTGTTTATTTTTTAGAAAGATTTTTTAGGAGGGCCTAGAATGAAATGATGCTTTCCCTCCAAAATAAACAAACAAACAAACAAATAAATAAATACATCTCCACTAGAGAAACAAAACTATAGCTACATCTCAGATGGGACCAGAGGATGAATATAAGAATAAAATGATTGACTAGAAACAACATTTTTATGGTTCATTATTTTTAGGATATACTATTATTCTGAGTTTTAGAAAAATAACATGTAAGTTTCTTGAAGTTTCTTCTTTGGGCAAGAATTCCCGGAGAAGTCTGGATGTTCATTTCTAAATTTGATTTCCCAGCTTGTCTGGCATTGCCATTAGGAGATCGCTAACATGCTATTTATATTGTCACTCATTACTGAACAAGGGAAGGGTGGGGAAGTGCTTGATCAAAGTGTATAATCTTCTAACAGAAATGTGAATAAAAGGGTGTTATAGTCATAAGGGGTTGGGTGTGACAACAGTTTCCAAATCAAGGGTCAAACCACTTTAGAGTTTTCCTAGATTATAGCTGCTCATTAAGGGAACAGAGTAGAGCTGAGTGTGACCTTTGCCCCACAAAGCCCCCAGGACTTTTTGTGGTTTTCCTTAACTATAGCATCTGCAGATTTGTTGGCAATGTTTAACACCATGCAGGCTTCCATTGTAATAAGCAGATCTATTATACTGGCCCTTTGATGGGGTCTGTAGTGCCACATCAATCAAAGGAGGCAGAGAGGATGGCGAACAGGCTTCCTACCCCCTTCATTTGGGAAGGTATCCCCAGTAAAGGAATGCATTTGTGCACGCCTCAAGTAACTAGCAAAGAAAAAACAAGAACAAGAAACAAAATGCGAGGGTGCCAAACGGCAACCCATATATACCAGGCTCAGTGTGACTCCCTTTGGTTCTTGGTCTGTGTTCCCTGGGTCCCCAGAAGGACCCACTGATAGGTTTGATGATGTCCATGAACCCTCTGTAGCCAAAACAGCGCAAACATTGTGTGTCCATACATGCTCATGTTTTAATGGGTTCAACTGTACAGCCTTTGTAATACTCAAAGATCTGAGTCCAGATAAGGCTTAAACTATTAAAAGATGATTGCTTCAAGCTGCTCCTTTCTGCCTTCTCTTGTAAGGGACTACTTGGTAACACTGTCACTAGTGTCTAGACAAAAGAGCTCCAAATAAGCCGTACCAGCAGCCATGAGGGAAGAAAAAGAAAATGTCGCTTTCCTCCATGACTCACAGAGCGACCAGAATACTGCAACCACCTGCACATAAACAAGTTTTATACGAGTCTGAGTTTGGTTAATTATTACTATATCAACAGTGTACATTTTTTCTGATTTCAGTTGTTGAAAATGAGCTGTTACTGTGTTCTTCACATTGGGCATTTTTGATAGCTTTATTTATATTCTCAATGTTTCTCAGCTAAAACATCAAATCTACCTTCCTTCCTTTTTAAAAAACAGATTTTTTTTCATTTTTTAATTTAAATTAGAAACAAGTTTGCTTCACATGTCAATCCCAGCTCCCTCTCCCTACTCCCCTCCCCTGCACCCCCACCAGGCCTCCCAGCCCCCCCTCCCAATCCCCACTCTGATCTCCAGGGAGAGTGAGACCCTCCATGGAGGATCTTCAGAATCTGTCATTTCATCCAGAGCAGGGCATAGGCCTTCCCCCAAGAGTCCACGCTGAGAGAGCACCCCTCATTGCGGGATGGGCACCCAAAGTCCATTTGCATGCCAGGGATAAATACTACCCAAGGCCCCATAGACTGCTTAGGCCTCTTCACTGACACCCACATTCAGGGGGTCTGGATCAATCCCATGCTGACCTCCCAGCCATCAGTCTGGGGTCCAAGAGCTCCCCCTTGTTCAAGTCAACTGTTTCTGTGGGTTAGACCAGCCCAGTCTTGACCCCTTTGCTCATCAGTTCTCCCTCTCTGTCACTGGATTCCAGGAGTTCAGTTCAGTGTTTAGCTCTGTGTGTCTGCTAAAAAAAAAAAAAAGTATTTTTTAAGTGCGTGTGTGTGTGTGTGTGTGTGTGTGTGTGTGTGTGTGTGTGTGTGTGTTCATGTACACTATATACATCCAGGTGTCCTCTGAGGCCAGATTATATTGGATGCCTGGAACTGGAGTTACAGGCTGTTGTGAGACCCTTCAAAAGTAGAAAGCACTTTTAACCACGGGGCCATCTCTCCAGCCCCCTTCCCTTTTAGTGTCTCATCCTTTGAGATAGGGTCTCATTATGTAGCCTTGAATTCACCCTCAAAATCCTGTGTCCTCTCTCTGAGTGATCAGACTCACTGGGAGTGCATTGCCATAGACTTTTAAGAGGCTGGAGAAATCAAACCTAACCCATGTCCACTAAAATAATGAAGTGGAAATGTAAAACCCCAAAACCATAGAACTTCTAAAACAAAGAGGAAAAGCTGTGTGACATTGAGCAGGGCTGGGAGGGGTTTTTTTCTGGACAAGAATTTAAAAAGAAAAACACAGGCAAACTAAGTTGCATCAAACTAAAGAATGTCTGCCTACAGAAGAAACAAGAGTGAAGAGACAACCAGCAGCCTGGGAGAAAATATTTGAACTGTACATCTGACAAGGGGTTTTGTGCAGAAAATAAAGGGAGTTGTACAATTCAACAGCCCAAAAGTACCAGAACAAAAAACCAATAACCCAATTTAAAAATGGGCAAATGAGCTAAACAAACACCTCTTAAGGGAAGACCCCGAGGACCCAGGATGGCTCAGTTAGTAAAATGGCTGGTATACAATAATGGGGATTCAAGTTTGGTTACTAGAATATATATATATATATATATATATATATAAACCCAGAATGCATGTACTTGTAATCACAGTGCTGGGGAGTTGGAGGCAGATAGATCCTGTGAGCCTAGGTGATGAGTCTCAGACCGGAGAGGGACCCTGGCTCGAAATAAAATCAAGTAGAAAGAGACTGCTTTCATGCAGCTTCCAGTGAAGACTGTAAGTGAAAATCAGTGATAAAGAAGGGTAGGTGTGTGAAGCAGAACACACAGAGATGTGTGGAAGAGTTTCTCACCCTCACTGTCTACATTCAGGACATGGCAAGTACTGGATTTGACTCTGTATTCGACAAGAAAACTCAGGATGTGGAAGAAGAAAAGAGAGAGACTACCCGGGGGAGGAGGGGGACCAACAGGAAAGTAAAGGAAGGAGATGATTATGGAACAAATATAATGAAATAAATATGTGAAAATGCCACAATAAAACCCACCACTGCATGGTAACTCAAAGTTAATAACAAAAAAGAAACAAAGGAAGACTTAGGTACTGCTAGGAAACATTGCCATTTAGCCGTACATCTAGTTGACCTCAAATCCTTATGCTCTACTAAATTACCATGGAAGTGGATACCAAATGGTGTTTCCTTTTTCAAAACCTTGTGTCTTGACCCAAACCGTATAAAGCCATTGTGTGATTATTAAGCAGATGAGTCCCAAGAGGCATTACTAGCCAGTGAGGGAAAAAATGTGTTCACCACGGCAAAAGCGACCTTTGTGGAGTTTTGCCTGGGGCTGCATGTAGGTGTCGGTGGTTCCAAGGGGAAGAGGTTTCAAGCCCTCTGAAGGGATACTGAGAAATGCTTTGGGCTTCCACAGTTAGGGCCCATGGAGATAAGGCCTGTGTACTCTACCACACCCTTCCTGGGCCAACTGTGTAATATTCCGAGAGCAGGAACAGAAACCCAGTTGCCTCTGCAATAGCCAGGGCCTGGCTGTGAATGAAACAGCACTGTGTTGACAACCCTGAAAAGACACAAAGGGAAGAAGGAGAAACATCAAAGTGAGAGTTGTTTGGAATAGGAGGCCAAATCCCGGTGTTTCAACATCCTGTGTCTCTTGACTTCTGGAAGGCCCTAGCTTCAGAGCCAAGACCTCCTTCCTTACCCAATAAAGGGGTTCATCCTGAGCCATGACCCCCATCTTTTCCTGCTATAATTCACTCCTCCTCCTGCACCTTGAACTAAACAGACCTGCCCTCTCCTGTCCAATGTCAACTTGTCCGTCCCCAAAGCTCTGATGCCAGGAGCAGCCGTTCCTCATCTCTGCTTCATTTCTGGTCCTCTTCTTTTTGACCTTTTAAACAAGTCGTTGACCCATTTTCAAACAGGGAGCTCTCAGAAGGCACAGAGAAAGGGAGAGGACCGACAGCGGGCCCATCCCCAAGAAGAAATGGCCAAGTAGCGGTGACCACAGAGGCCTCTGCCAAAAGTGGGAGAGGCCCCAAAACCCCAGAGAATGGCCCATCTTTAAAAACAGTCTTTTCTTTTCTGTTTTCTGGATATGAATCCATTTTCATGTTTTCCTACTTCAGCCAGCCAGAAGTTATCTGGCGAATGATGTCGGGACTTTCCCGTGTTTTTATGGTACCGAGGAATCAAATCCAGAATGCCATGCTTGCCGCCAGGTACTGTACTCTCCAGCCCAGAGTCATCTTCATATTTGTGTAGAACTTTGCTAAGTTTGTAGCCTATAATTCTTATGATTAGTCAAAATCATAAAATTGTTCATCAAACAAGCTTACAAGGGCCTCAAAGCATTTCATAACGATTGTAGTTTGGGAGAAATGAAAAGTATCTTGGCAGCCATCACAGCATTCTTTTGAGAGAGTCAACCATTTTACAGTAGGCTAAGCTTTGAGGAGAAGAGATAAAAGCCAGAGAATCGGGGTTCACAGGTGTGGAGGTAGTGGGAGAGCTAAGCTGCTCTTCCAAGGCAAGGAGAAAGGAAAACCAAAGGGGTCTGGAAACCTCAGGCGTGACATGACACAGATGTTCAGGGATAGATAAGGTGGCTGAGCGAAGCACATGAGGCAATATGGTATGGGGGGATGGAATGACTCCAAAGGAAACACACAGCTCAGCTTAGAGAAATGGATCTCAACCTGGGGGTCATGGCCCCTTTGGGGGTTGAGCGGCCCTTTCACATGGGGTTGTATATTGGATGTCCTGCATATTATTTTATATTGTAATTCATAACAGTAGAAAATTACAGTTATGAAGTAGCAATGAAATAGGTTTAATGACTGGGGATCACCACAGCATGAGGAACTGCATTAAAAGTTTGCAGCATTAGGAAGGTTGAGAAGCACTGGCTTAGAGCGGCTCACTTTTGATGATGTAAAATCCACCTGTGTCTACAGAAGCCTCTGGTGAAGTGTATTGAACACGGGACTTGGAAAGCCTTTATTTGGGCCAAAAGTTAAAGGAAGGATCATATCCCTTAGTGTACATCAGCATCACTGGATACAGAGTAGAGCTTCAACACTGGATGGTTGAGTGGACTCAGAAAGGGAAGCCAAAAGTGGCCACGTAAAAGCAAATCCTCTCCCCTGCCTACATTCCCCCCTCAAGAATACATAGAACTCCTGGAATGACTACAAATAGTGTCTCAAACCCATCCCTAGAAATAGGAGGAGCCTAGATAACATCTGAGGTAGCTCGCCCAAGTTGCTGTCCATACATATAAGGATGTATCATTTATTTCTCAAGTTATCCATAACTGTTGTATCTTACTCATGCATTGTCTCTATTTGTGAGACATCCTTAGGAGGTTTGAAATGCATGTTCAGACACAGGATACACAAGTCAGCTTCAGTAGGCATCCATGTAGCCAGATAGTCATCAGAGATACATTCATGATAAACATGTCTCAATACACTATCACCAAGCTCTTACTAGATTTATTATTATCAGAAGCACACATAGCCTTGTTATCTCAACCTTCTCAAGCTATCTCAAGCCATGAAATGATGCCATAGGAGTACCACATTTTGTAGGAGAGGAACAAAAAGAGCACATGAGAAGCTCACACAACTAGTAACCAGGCAGAGCTGGGTTTTGGCCCAGAGTCCATGTGCTATTATAGTAACACCTTTCTTTCGTACTAATCTGTTATTTCCATTACTGCTGCTGAGACAGCCACTCTAAGTGCCTTGACCAGTGTCTAGGCATCAGCTTTGCCTGGGATCTCCCAGAGGCAGCAGGTCTGCATGGTTAAGGAACTTCAAAGGCTGCCTCTGCCATTTTCTGGTCTAATTATTTAACTTCTCTATCCCCAATTTCTCATTCATAAGTAGGAAATAATAAAAACTCAGGATTAATAACCCATTGTATTTTAGAACATGTTTCACTTTAAAATTAAGCAGTCTCACATACAAAAAACACCCACTAATAATCAGGAACACAAAAACTATCAACAAAATATTAGAAATTCTAGTTAGAAGTACATAAAAAGAATAATGTATCACAACAAAATTTGACTATCTAGGCTCATTCAGCATTAAAAACAATTAAAATAATTCAGTGTATATCTCAGTTACTTTTCTAGAGCTGTGAAAAGATGCCATGACCAAGATAACTCATTAAAATAGAGCATTTAAGTGGACTTAACTGTTTCAGAGGGTTGGAGTCCATGCTAATGGAGCAAAAGCTTGGATGTGGGAAAAGCTGAGAGTTCACATCTTGACTCTCAATCAGAAGGTAGAGACAGACAGAGAGAGACAGAAAGACAGACAGACAAACACACACAGAGAGAGGGGGAAGGGAAGGGAGGGGAGAGAGAGAGAGAGAACATTGGGAATGGGAAAAGTCTTTTGAAATGTCAAGCTCAGCACCACTGGCTCATGTCCTCCAGCCACGTGACACCTCCTAATCCTTCCCAAATAGTTCCAGAAACTGGAGACCAAGTATTCAAATATGTGAGCCCATAGGGACTATTCTTATTCAAACCACCACAGAGTATTAATAGACATGAAGGAAAACCATATGGCTATTAAGAAAACTATATGTAAATAGAATTGTGAAGAACTTTCAGAACTTAAAAACAAAATGAGCAAGAAAATAGGCAAAAGTTTTGAAAAGACAAATTGTTCAGCTGGCATTAAGCATTTGAAAAGATGTTTAAGATAATTAGCTGTTAGAAAATACAAATTAAAATGACTGAGCACCAATGCACACCCATTCAAAGGGATAAAATTTCAAAACCTGATATTGACTAAGTTACCACAGATACCTTTCCCTTGTGGCCTACATTTCCCAGGTTCCATTTCTTATGAAGTCAGCAGTTTTGCCAAACTCTCCTAATTGGAGTCATTCTTGCCATAGAGGTATTTATGGTTATTATGGAAAATATAAAGCATTGATATGGCAGCCTTTTGCTTATATTTATGTCTTCACGCATGCTCTGCCTAGTTCAAAGTAACTAAGGTGGCTTTATTTTAATTTCATTAAGTAAATGTTGAGTTCCTATTACGTGTGAGGGGCTGAGAATGTGAAATGAATTGATAGCCTGTTCCCAGGCAACACAAAGACGAATAAGGCAGGCAGAAAAGAGCTCAGACGGAAGCAGTGTGCTGCAAGGAGGGCCATGGTACAGCATGTGCAGGCTGCACTGGAAGCCAGGGCAATGGCTCCTCATCTTTCCTAGAAGCCTTAGGCATTAACAGGGGCCATATGTTGGGTTTTTTCTTATATAGTCAACGCTAAAAAAAACCACTTCACCACATTTCACCGAATTGGAAGTTTTCCCCCAACAATATTCAGCCTATAATTCAACTCAATGCTGATGCTATCGACCTGGAGATCCACAGATTGAGAGCTTGGTCTCATAAAACATTCCTTGCTTCCACAGATTTTTAAACTATAGATGGAGACCCCATATGGGCCTCTCACTGACAGAGTTGAAGTTGTTCGATAAGGCCAGGATATATTGTACAAACAGGAGGGGAATTGCTTGAGAAGTCTGTAGAAATCTGATGTGTGATGTAAAGAAGCTCATCCCAGCAGCAGGGACATGCCTAAGAAAACCATGTCTGGCAGACTATGAAGGATGGGACTAGATGGGCTAGGTCCTTGGCAATAGATGACACAGTTCTACAGCACTCCAGGAAAGAGAAAGTGGGTAAGTAGACCTAGACAAAAGTTAGGGTGTATATTAGAGAAACAGAACCAATAGAGTATTTACTAAAAGAAGATTTGTTAGATTGGTTTACAGGATATAGTAAAAGTAGTCCAATAATGGTAATGGCTGCCTCATACCCGAGGGGCAAAGAACCAGGGAATTCTAAGTTCATGAGATTGGAGGATGGACACAATCTCCACCAAAGGCCTAGCAGATTCTGGAGGGTTGTTTGGTCTTCAGTTGATGCTGAAGATGTTGATTCTAATATCAGCAGTGGTTGGAATAGAATAGAGAGTGAAAGTAGAGTAACACAAGACAGCAAAGTTCCCCTTCTTCCTTGATGCTGGCCATCGTGGTTTCTGATGAGAAACGCCCAGCCATTCTCACCGTTTCTCACAAGTAATGCATGGCTTTCCTCCAGCTGCTTCAAGGATTTTTCTTTGTCCTTTGTTACTTGACTATGACATATCTAAGCATGATTTTTTAATCCCGATTGTAGATTTTTGTCTCTTGTCAAATTTAGGAAGCTTCAAGTCATTATTTCTTCTTCAAAGAACATTTTTAGTAACTTTTTTCCTCTTCTCATCTGAGATGCAGATAACACAAATTTTAAATACTCCCTTTACGTGCAGTGGATCTATTTTTATAATCTCTTGTTCTCTCCCATTTTGTGACTTGGCTGTTATTCATTTTACCCCTCTATGTGCTACAATTTCCAAAGAATTGTTATTATTTATGTAAACAGTTACGTTCTGGATAAAAATTAAAGATGTATTTATCTTTATTGCTTCTTTTCCTGACATTTTTCTTTTCTTGTTCTCAAGTATCTGGCATGTACCTTCTTTCTTCTGTCTGGGGGACTTGTTAAACTTTTTCAAAGCCACAGCCTATGTTTTGTTTCAGAGAGTGTCTACCCCTCTTCCACTTTGAAGGTTACCATTTACATTTTCCCATCTGATAGAAGCCCCACAGACTTCTCCAAGCAAACAAACCTTGGGTACATCTTTCTGCATATAGGTCTGGATTGCAGGGTAGTGTTTAGTCCCGTGACCTTGGTTTGGGGATGGGAGTCCATAGAAAGTCATCAATTTTTATCATTCCTAGGTTTTTTCTTATTACTAGGGCAGAATTGGTTACTTCTGAGCTCTTTAGATGCTGCAAATGAAACTAGAGCCCCTCTGCACATCGTTTTCACGTATCCACAACCTCAGCACATAGAGGAGTTTGGATGATTTCCATTGACCTATCTTCATAAAAGCTCACTGACTTTCTAATCTGTTGTCCTCATTTGGATAGCCACCTCATCCAGAGTTTTTATTCTAGTCACTATATTTTTTTAATTCTAAAATACGTTTTAGTCAGATTATTAACCCATTATTATTATTATTATTACCTTTCACTTTATTCTATTTTCCAAGTCAGTTGAGGTTTTCTCCCTGCCATCCCCAACCTAGTAATTCCCCTGAACATTTTTATTATTAAACTATTAAGTTCTGAGACTTGTTACATTTTATGATAGATGTTGGTGTCTTTATTTGCTAAGCAAATCAACCTGGTTTAGCTCAGACTGCAGGTTCTAAATTGTTCTTCCAGTCTATGTGGCTTTTTTATTAGCTAAATTTTGTTCTTTCACAAGTTTTGATGTTGCTTTAGCTTTTGAAGCCTTTTCAAGTGCTATTCTGATCCATTCCATATACACACCACCTGGAACTTGGGCCGTATGCTTTCTAAGTATCTAACATGCTGATTGAGATGTGATCCCTGCACGCACAACTCAGAGCAAACCCTGAAGTTTATAAATACTCTCTATAGGTGGTGCCTTTCTATGAGATCATTGCCCTGGGTGCTCCTAAGAACATAATTCTGTTCTCCAGCCAAACAGTTCAGGCTTTGGTTATCCCAGTCTACAGTATAATGCAGGGTAGTTCCTGGAACAAATTCTTCTAGGACCAGAGCTCTGTACACTAGAGGAAAGTTAACCTCTCTCAACATGGGCTTTCATAACTACCCCCCAACCACAAAAGTACTGGAGGGTTAGGGTTCTAGGTGATAGACATTGTTTTAAAAAGAGAAATGGGTGATTACTCCACACAGTCCCTGTGTGTCCCGAGTTCTCTCTGGTTCTACAGCCACAAGTGGAAGGCTTCTGTGGGTACTCTCTCTGCAGCACAGCCTATTTCTGAATTTGTGATGGTGGTGCATTCATGCCAAAGGAAAAACAGTGACACTTCAGATCCTGATTTGATTCTCAGTTAATTTCCCTATGCACTTTAATCTTCAAATAATTGGTGCCCACATTTTAGTCAGGTTTTGTCACTTCTCACATTAGGTAGAACAGGGTAGCATGTGCCTAATTTGTCTTACTGGGAATCAGAATTTATTGCTTAATAAACAGATAATGTTCAAGCCTCCGTTTCTTCTTGTGTAAAATGGCAGTGACAGTGATCACTAGTGTTTTGTGGGGAGCAAAGGTGACAATAAACATTATAATGTGTCCATCATGAGGTAGCTGTGTTATTAATTGGTGGTGGTGCTAAAGAAATGAAAAGACACACAGGAAGCAGTAGAAAAAGATGAGTGAGACATAGACTCTCCCACACTGTGAAAAGACACAAGTCTATTATCTGTTTAATACTTAAATAGTCCATCTCTACCGAATGCAATTAGCTTTTGTTTTCTGTCTTGGTGACTGGTAAGCTGAGACACAAATGCTTATAAGTAACAATATGTTAGTGTATGATCCTCTGTGTTTAAGTGCATGGAGTCTCTTCAGTGGATACATTAATGTTGAGAGAGAAGAACAAGAGGAGCAAGGCTTGGCTGAATGTCACTGACCAGGTGCAGATGTGGAGGGGATGCAGGTGAGCATGTCACTGCCTGGATGCAGATGTGGAGATGATGGGGGTGGGTATGTCACTGCTGGGATGCAGATATGGAGGTGGGCTTGTCACTGCCAGGATGCAGATGTGAAGATGATGGAGGTGAGTGTGTCACTGCTGGGATGCAGATATGGAGGTGATGGAGGTGAGCGTGTCACTGCTGGGATGCAGATATGGAGGTGATGGAGGTGGGCGTGTCACTGCTGGGATGCAGATATGGAGGTGATGGCGGTGGGCGTGTCACTGCTGGGAGCAGATATGGATGTGATGGAGGTGGGCGTGTCACTGCCTGGATGCAGATGTGGAGGTGATGGAGGTGGGTGTGTCACTGCCTGGATGCAGATGTGGAGATGATGAAGGTGAGCATGTCACTGCTTGGATGCAGATATGGAGGTGACGGAGGTGGGCGTGTCACTGCTGGGATGCAGATATGGAGGTGATGGAGGTGGGCATGTCACTGCCTGGATACAGATGTGGAGGTGATGCAGGTGAGCATGTAGGTAGACACATTAATACCAGACTCTGCCCAACTCACTTCACCTGTCAGACATCCACATGCTTAGTCTTTTTTCTTACACATTACACTTTAAAAGAACAATTTTACTATTCCTCTATAATTTGTATGACTTCTCATGTTATTTAAAATGTTTTATAACAGTACTAATAGTTTATAAACCATGAGTTCTGGTGTTGTGGGATGAATCTAAACTTTCCACTCCATACATTCTTAAAGAAGGAAGTGTCTTTTCTATGTTCTTTGATATTTGTTGAAATTTCCCAGAATGTAATTAGGACATCCAATTGGTTCTCTGAGCTGTATCAACACCTTCATCTTCCATCCAAGAACACCAAGCAAAAGACGGTGACATCTTTCCACTTCATTTGACTGAAGAGAGTTCCCATAACTTATTTCCACTATTGAACCAGTGGGTACATGTTGCAGTGGGTGTTACATGGTAGAATAAATAGGCATTTTTACATGATTCAGACACAATTGGGTTCTATTCTGGGTACATGTTTCTTGGTTGGTTGTAATTATAACATTCAGGGCCCAGATCTGGGTCAGACCATTGATGTCTTTTCTTCCCCAGACACTATGTCTTCCAGTCCTGTGAAAATCACCCAACAGGAAGAGTCTTCTGGTCAGTTGAAATTGTTTTCTCAGTGTCCTGAATCCAAAATGGATGGTATCTTCAGGGGGAAAGTCTTACCATCTAGTTATTATGAGCAACCTCCATTTAAACATACTTAACAATATATAAAACCTGGTGGGCCATGATCTCCTCAAAAAGAACAAACACAACCTTAAATCATTAGCTGGGTAGCTAGGGTCATGAAACTTAGGTAGCAAGTGAAACATGAACCTGAGTCCTCTGCTTCTCTATCCTAGTTTTCTGTAAGGAGAACAAGTGGATGTGGCATTTCCTCAGAATATTAAGAAGAAAACAGTGCTAAAAGCAATGGTTGTAAAACACACCTTCTAGTTAGAATTTGCTGTTAACCATTTGCTTGTTAAGATGGAAAACAGTAGCTATAGAAATGGTTTAGCAGTTAAAAGTGCTTCTTGGGAGACACATATCAGGTGGCCCAGCCCATCCTCCAGCTCTGGGGAATCTGATGCCCTCTTCTGGCCTGCATATATTCACACACACACACACACACACACACACACACACACACACACTTCAATTTTTAATTTAAATATTTTAATGGTGTCCTTTATTATCAATGTGACATTACATTACTTTTTGATGTTTAAAAATCAGTTTATCTGTAAAAAATACAAAAAAAGCAGTTTATCTAAAGAACACTAAAATGATAGGTTTCAGACAAATGCACAAAGGTGTGTGCATATGCGTGCCGTGCCGTGCATGCATGAATGTGTGTGTGTGTGTTGTGTGTGTGTGTGTGTGTGTGTGTGTGTGTGTGTGTGTGTGTGTAGATGCTCATCCATGTGAAGGACAGAGACTGATGTTGGGTTTTTCTCTGAATCACTCTCCACCTTAATTTTTGACTTGGGTTCTCTCAGTTTCCCTGGTGTTCATCAATTCAGCTGGAATAAGTAGCCAGCAAGGCCCGATCTGCTCCTGTCCCCCAAGCCCCAGTGCTGGAATTATAAATACATGAAGTCCCACCTGTCTTTTTACTTGGGTTCTGGGGATCAAAACCAAATCCTCATGCTGGCACAGCAAGCCCTTTACCAGTTGGGCAGTCTCCCTGTCCTGCAAAGAGATGTCTCAATATGCAGTCATTGATATTATAGATAACTTCTTGTTTTTGGTATTGAATTTATTTCATAGTATTACCTATATATTGTTATAGCTAATATTATAAAAGCTTTGACTTCAGTCTGTTACAGAATATTGGGGGGATGTATAGCTAATGTTGCATTATGTCTTCATTTACTATTTTAGAAAAGACAAGGTTTAATATAAATGTGAGCTTTGTATGTATATAGAAGAGGTTAAGAGTGTTGTATTGACTAATGGAATGCTGCACTAAAGGATTTACACTTCAAATCGAAATGCATTAGACGTGTTAATATGCCTAAATGCACAAAGGGAATTTAAATACGATGATTAATTCATCACCTGTTGACAAATAACATTTTATACTTAATGTTAGAGGCAAAACGTTTTCACAAAATGGCCAGTTCTAATAAATATGCCAAACATGTCTGTAAATAACAAGCTAGACTGTTACTCAGCACCTTATAACTCTCTGAATTCAATCTTCTCTAAGTACTGTGACTGCTACAGAGCAGGTTAAGAGGGATACAGAGAAACCACTGTCTGCAGGAGCGAGATCTCAGGCCTGGAGATGAGTGGGCTAGCATGGTGGGGTCACCCCCTGCTTCCTGAAACCTGCAGTTAAATCCAAAAGGAGGTCACCAAGTGTGTATGGGAGCATTCCCAAGTAAAACCCTAGGTCCTAAGCTTTTGTAATGATTTACGGGGTGCCAGTCATATTTCCCTGTTTAAAATATATGACTCCACTACGAGGTGCTATTTCAAAATTATCTATTTATTTGAGAACATGGATTAACGTCATCTTTTAGTTAGTAGGTAGTTAACAAATCTGACGAATGAGTAGCTACAATTGGTTTCTGGACTTTTTCTTTTGAGCAAATCCTGATGATTCACATTTTGTGTTATGACTATTACATGACTGAGTATCCAAAGAATAAACACCACCGTCAGATGGGGTTCCAAACATGACAAATGAGAGGAAATAAATGCTCATGCAACATGGGCAGGCTCTCTATTCCTCAATGTGCAGTTCATTACATCCACTTCCAAAGTAAGGATGCAGGGCTGACCCAGCCCTTTCCCTTTCCAAGTAAGGATGCAGGGCTGACCCAGCCCTTTCCCTTTCCAAAGTAAGGATGCAGGACTGACCCAGCCCTTTCCCTGTCTGGCTTCATAGCATTAGGAGACTCAGTATCTCATTATCACATGCCATGTTCTCTGAGGCATATCTAAACTTTTCAAAAACCAAAATTTCTATTGTTGATACCCTTCAATACGAACGAGACAAGGATACACGATCTTTTTTTAAAACTACTTTAATTTTAAATAGCTTGCTTCATATTTCAATCCCAGTTCCCTCTCCCTCCCCTCCTCCCACCCTATCGCCACTTCCTTCCACATAGGGGATATCCAGAGTCTGTCGTTTCTCTCAGGGCAGGGTCCAGGCACTCCCCTAAGAGTCCAGGCTGAGAGAGCATCTCTCTTTGTATTATGGACACACAAATTCCATTTGTATGCCAGGGTTAAATACATCCCAGGGCCCCATAGGTTGCCCAGGCCTCCCCACTGACTCTCACACTCAGGGGTTCTGGATCAGTTGCATGCTGGCCTCCCAGCTGTCAGTCTGGGGTCCAAGAGCTCCCCCTTGTTCAGATCAGCTGTCTCTGCTGGTTTCGCCAGCCCATTCTTTGCTGATTTGCTCAACACTCCTCTCTCTCTGTCACTGGATTCCAGGGATTCAGTTCAGTGTTTAGCTGGCAGTGTTTGCCTCTGCTTCCATCAGTCACTGGGTGAAGGTTCTAGGATGGCATATAAGGTAGTCGTCAAGTTCATTATCAAGAATGGGCATTTAAGGTGGTCTCTCCACTATTGCTTAGCTTGCCAGTTGGTAGATCACTAGAGGTCTCACTGGTGCCAGATCTCTCTTCAAACCTATTACTCCCTCTATTATGGTATTTCTCATCCTGTTTTTCCCCTATTCTACCCCCCACTCAACCTTCCTGTTCCCCCATGACCTACTCTCTTCTCCTCTTCTCCCCCTCTCTTCTTCCCAGCTCACACACTCCCTCCATCCCCCGCAGTGTTCTCAATCTGTTCAGGAGATCTTGCTTCATTCCTCTTCTCTAGGGTACCGTGCATATCTCTCTTAGATACTTTCCTGTTTCCCAGACTCTCTGTCAGTGGAATTGCAGACTGGCGCTCACCTGATCCATGTCTAAAATCCATATATGAGTGATTACGTACCATGTTTGTCTTTTTGTGACTGGGTTACCTCACTCAAGATGGTTTCTTCTAGTGTCATCCACTTGCCTGCAAATTTCAAGATTCCATTGTTTTTTTCCCACTGAGTAGTACTTCATTGTATAAATGTACCACATTTTCTCTATCCACTCTTCAGTTGAGGGGCATCTAGGTTGCTTCTAGGTTCTGGCTATTACAAATAATGCTGCTATGAACATAGTGGAACATATGTCCTTGTTGTATGAATTTGTATCTTTTGGCAAAATTGCCATTTTTATTATGTTGATCCTACCAATCCAAGAGCATGGGAGATCTTTCCATTTTCTAGTATCCTCTTTGACTTCTTTCTTTAGAGACTAAAAGTTCTTGATATACAGGTCTTTCACTTCTTTGATTAACGTCATCCCCAGATATTTGATGCTATTTATGGCTATTGTAAAGGGTGATTTTTTTCTCAGCCACTTTATCATTTGCAATATAATAAGGCAACTGATTTTTTTTTAGTTAACCATGTATCCTGCCACTTTGCTGAAGGTATTTATCAGCTCTAGGAGTTCTCTTGCAGAGTTTTTCGGGTCACTTATGTAAACTATCATATCATCTGCAAATAGTGAAAGTCTGACTTCTTCTTTTCCTATTTGTATCCCCTTGATCTCCTTTTGTTGTCTTATTGTTCTAGCTAGAACTTCAAGTACAATATTGAAGAGATATGGAGAGAGTGGACAGCCTTGTCTTGTTCCTGATTTTAGAGGAATTGCGTTGAGTTTCTCTCCCTTTAGTTTGATGTTAGCTGTTGGTTTACTGTATATTGCTTTTATTATGTTCAGGTATGTTCCTGTTATCCCTGATCTCTCTAGGACCTGTATCATGAAGGGGTATTGGATTTTGTCAAATGCTTTTTTAGCATCTAGTGAGATGATCGTGTGGTTTTTCCTTTGCAGTTTGTTTATATGGGGGATTACATTGATAGATTTTCATATGTTGAACCATCCCTGCATTCCTGGGATGAAGCCTACTTGATCATGGTGGATGATTTTTCTGATGTGTTCTTGAATCCGATTTGCTAGTATTTTATTGAGTATTTTTGCATCGATGTTCATGAGGGAAATAGGTCTATAGTTGTCTGTCTTAGTTGTGCCTTTGTGTGGGTTGGGTACCAAGGTAATTGTAGCTCTGTAAAAGGACTTTGGCAGTGAACCTCCTGATTCTATTGTGTGGAACACTTTGAGGAATATTGGAATTAGCTATTCTTTGAATTTCTGGTAGAATTCTGCACTTAAGCCATCTGGGCCTGGGCTTTCTTTGGTTGGGAGACTTTTGATGACTGCTTCTATTTCATTAAGGGTTATAGGTCTGTTTAGATTGTTTATCTGTTCTTGATTTAGTTCTGGCAAGTGATATCTATCCAGGTAATTGTCCATTTCCTTTAAATTTTCAAATTTTGTGGAGTACAGGTTTTCAAAGTATGCCCTGATGATTCTCTGGATTTCCTCAGCGTCCGTTGTTATGTCCCCCTTTTCATTTCTGATTTTGTTCATTAGCGTGCTCTCTCTCTGCCTTTTGATTAGTTTGGACAAAGTTTGTCTATCTTGTTGATTTTCTCAAAGAACCAACTCTTTGTTTCATTGATTCTTTGAAATGTTTTCCTGGTTTCTACTTGATTGATTTCAGCCCTCAATTTGATTATTTCCTGGCGTCTACTCTTCCTGGGTGAATTTGCTTCTTTTTGTTCTAGAGCATTCAGTTGTGTGATATTTTATGTGTTATTTGAGCTTTAGTAATGTTTCTTTCATGAATGTGGGTGCCTTTGTATTTGGGGCATAGATGTTCAGAATTGAGACTTCATCTTGATGGCCTTTTTCTTTGATGAATATGATATGTCCTTCTTCATCTCTTTTGATTGATTTTAATTTGAAGTCTAATTTGTTAGATATTAGGATTGCTACACAATCTTGCTTCTTGGGTCTGTTTGATTGGAAAATCTTTTCCCAACCCCATTACTCTGAGGTAACATCTGTCTTTGACGTTGAGATGTGTTTCCTGTATGCAGCAGAAGAATGGGTTCTGTCTTCATATCCATTCTGCTAGTCTGTGTCTTTTTATAGGCAAGTTGAGACCGTTGTCATTGAGGGATATGAATGACCATTGATTGATGATTCTTGTTTGTTTTTTATTTATTGGTAGTGGTGTTATTGTGTGTAGGTTCTCCTCCCTTTTTCTTTTGGTGTTTGGTAAAGTGAGATTATCTATTGCCTATGTCTTTGTGAGTATAGTTATCTTCGTTGGGTGTAGGTTTCCTTTCCAGCACTTTCTGTAGTGTTGGATTCGTGGATACATATTATTTAAATCTGGCTTTGTTGTGGAATATTTTGTTTTCTCCATCTATGGTAATTGAAAGCTTTGCTGGATATAGCAGTCTGTGCTGGCATCCTTGTTCTCTTAGCATTTGTAGGACATCTGTCCAGGATCTTCTGGCTTTCATAGTTTTCATTGAGAAGTCAGGTGTAATTTGGATAGTTCTGCCTTTATATGGTACTTGGCCTTTTTCCTTAGCTGCTCTTAATATTTTCTCTTTATTCTAGAGGTTTGATATTTGATTATTATGTGGCAAGGGGACTTCTTTTTCTGGTCCAGCTTATTTGGTGTTCTGTAAGATTTTTTTTTTTTTTGGTTTTTCGAGACAGGGTTTCTCTGTAGCTTTGGAGGCTGTCCTGGAACTCACTTTGTAGACCAGGCTGGCTTCGAACTCACAGAGATCCGCCTGCCTCTGCCTCCCGAGTGCTGGGATTAAAGGCGTGCGCCACCAACGCCCGGCTCTGTAAGATTCTTGTATTTTCATAGGCATATCATTCTTTAGGTTAGGGAAGTTTTCTTCTATGATATTGTTGAATATATTTTCTGTACCTTTGAGCTGTATTTCTTCGCCTTCTTCTGTACTTTTTATTCTCAGGTTTGGCTTCTTCACAGTGTCCCATATTTCCTAGATATTTTGTGTTAGGGATTTATTGGTTTTGAGATTTTCTTTGGTTGATGACTGTATATCCTCTAATGAGTGTTCAACACCTGAGATTCTTCCATCTCTTGTATTCTATTGATGATACTTGCATCTGTAGTTCCTGATCATTTATCCAGCTTTCCTATTTCCAGGATCCCCTCATTCTGTGTTTTCTTTATTGTTTCTAGTTCAGCTTTCAATCCTTTAACTGTTTGAGTTGTTTCCTTCATTTGTTTGATTTTTTTCTTGGTACTCTTTAGATTCTTAAAGATATTTATTTATTTATTGAAATTTTTGGTTCATCTTTTCCTCCTCCATTTCATGTGTTTTTGTTTGTTTTTTTCTTCTATTTCTTTAAGGGATTTCTTCGTTTCCTTTTTGAGGGTCTCTATCATCTTCATAAAATAATTTTTAAGGTCTGCCTCTTCTACTTCACCTATATTGTGCTTTTCAGGTCTTGCTGGTGTGGGGTCTCTAGATTCTGGTGGAGTCATGTTGGTCTTTCTATTGCTGAGTGAGTTCTTATTCTGTCTTCTTCCCATCTCTTCTTCCAGTGGCTGCAGGTGGGGTCTTTCTATCTCCACTGGTCTCCTTCTTTCCTGAAGCTGAAGCTGGACACACTGGAAGGTGTCGTCTGGAAGGGCTTATGTCTTTCCTGTGTGGGCGGGTCCTCTTGATGCCAGAAGCAGGCCCCCAGAAGATTGAGGGAGTGGGTGGTGGGCAGGGGAGGGGTCCTAGGAGAACCCAAGGTCACCTGGGGCTGGGCAGACAGGTGTGGGAAGAGCTGCAGGTAGGATCTGTGAGTACTGATGTCTTTCCTGTGTGGGCGGGTCCTCTCAATGCCCAGAGCAGCCTCCTGAAGATTGTGGGGGTTGGTAATGGGCAGGGAAGGAGTCCCTAGGAGGGCCTAAGCTCACCTGAAGCTGTGCACACAGGAGGGTGGGAGTCTGGAAGGACTCAGGATACACAATCTTTTATAATATTGGTACCATGATGGAATACACTTCTCCAATAGCCCATATAAAGCTAAGTCAAGAACAAATTGTGACTCGAGTTACACATGTTTTGTTGCCATTTGAAAATGACCTGAGTTTTATATCCATTTTGGTAGTGTTTTTTGAACAAATGATACATGTAGCATGGAAATCACAATACTCAAGCTGCTCAGAAAGGGCTTATTTGGCAGGTTTGATCCATGCATCTTGGGATCCAGTCCTGCTTTTAATGAGTTGTGTTACTTTAAGCCATGGCTACTTCCATTTCCCGATTTGCACCATGGGTACTGTGCTAACTTACAGGATTGTCATAAAGGCAGAACATTTTACACACAGACCTAATGTATGCATCCCAAGAGAGTAGCTTGCATATTGTTTTAGGTGATAAAATGAGAAAACACCTTATCTTGTGTGTAGATTGATGCTAAGCAAAAGCATCTTCAATTGGGTTTGATACAAAAAGGTTCACTCTGAATTAAATGGCTTATCAGAACAACATACCCTGCCACAATCATTTGATGGGAAAATGATTGCTACCCTGAACAAGTGGACAAATTTCTCTCTGTGATTTGTGCCAAAAAAGCCACATTCCATACAGACAATTTTTTTAAAAGGGAAAGGAAAAAAGTAGCTATGCTGGACGCCAGTGTTGCCTAGGTCTCTGAGGCATTTGTGGGGAGCACATGCGGGTGATAAGAGAAGTGGATCCTGGCTACGGAGCCCTGCACCAGGTAACACTCACAGGAGACGCAGTCGCAGAGGCCTCTGTCCACTTGCTTCAGGCTCCTAACCCAACAGAAACGCACAGCCCCCTGCACTATAGCTTCTCACTGGCTTGTTTATTTACCCATCAAGAACCATAAGGACCTTTACTGCATAAAATGCCAAGTGTGGTGGTAATTGACATCAAACGATCCATGTCTCCCAACAAATAAAGACTAAAGTAATAAACATAGAGAGATGAGTGTTTAATGACCTTCAACAAATTTTTATTGTAAGATCCATAACAGTTAACTATATACACTGACATATCTGGCCTGGAGCTGTCCCTGTTTTTAAAGTCAGAGGGAGAGGCCAAAATCCTGCCTTGCTACAGTGGTTCCTACAAAGCTGGACCTCAGTCAGGCACAGGCTTAACCAAAATTGCCAGATCCTCAGGCTTTCACCGTGTCCAAAAAAACCAGAATTCCTCCATCTTAAATACCCTCACACACACACACACACACACACACACACACACACACACACACACACACACGGGGTGGCGGGGAGAGAGAGAGAGATTGGAGAGTCAAGGGAGCAAGCACTTACTACTTCCATAGCTAGATAAAATACACATCCCTTTGCAGATACTATTAAACCATTTATATATGTGCAGTTGAAGCACAATAAATACCTTCCCTCAAGCTGCTTTTAGACTTCCAGAATTCCTGATTACTGACCTTAACTTGGTCCTAACTCCTGGCTATCGCCTGAATTGGAAAGTCACTTTGTTGGTTTTGAGACAGCTTTAGAATGCTCCCACACATAGATTTCATTTGTTTAACAGACCATGATGACAGGAGAAAGCACTAAACACCCTGGTTGACCATCATAATCACTACAGCACAGGGGAACAAGACAGCATGTGCGTGTTCATTTCCTTCCAGTCTCATTCACGGGCTTCAGTTAGGCCCCCAGTCTCTGCAGCCGTGATTAATTTCAGGACTGGATTTGTAGCTTCACTGGGGACTCATTGACTCTCAGATTTGTAAGGATCCCAGAGTAAGAAGGCTGTGGCCCTCTCTCCTCCCTAAAGCCAGAAGCAAACCCTATTCAAACTGGCGAATTTCACATTATGTCATCTAGCAAGTGCAACTACTGAGAACATAAGTTGTGCATTATGATTTGGGAGAGGGAGTGTGGTCACACTCAGGCAGATAGTGAGTGATCACTGTTCACTAAGTTCATAATTAGAATGGTCATAAAAAATGAACGTATCTTTTCTTTGTTACATATATGTTACCTTAAAAAAAGGAATTTTAGAGTGTCCTCAGTCAACTGAAAATGCTTTGAGATTAAGGTAGAGGGGCACCCATTCATGTGAGAAGACAAGGCATATCTGTACCCCAAAGTGTCCAGGGTCATTTAAAAAATAACATAGACCTAGTTTAGGCTCTAATATGACCCAGTTGCTTATTGTTTCCAAGAGAGGATCTTTCTAAAAGTTAAATTAAACTTAGGGCAGAGCCGGGCGTTGGTGGCGCACGCCTTTAATCCCAGCACTCGGGGGCAGAGGCAGGCGGATCTCTGTGAGTTCGAGTCGAGGCCAGCCTGGTCTACAAAGCGAGTTCCAGAACAGCCTCCAAAGCTACAGAGAAACCCTGTCTTGAAAAACCAAAAAAAAAAACCTTAGGGCAGAGGCTCAAAGCCATGGAATCTAATCTTTGCCTGCCGAGTACAATGCACTTCTCTGGCAATTGCTCCTTCTAATGCAAGAAGCCATGGCCATGTTGAAACACACCACTTGCTCCTAGCATAGGTATAGTGAGGATCAGGCACAGAATGCAATCTGTCAACCACCCAACAAATCCCTGTGGCCTGGCTGGTGTAGGAAGGACATGTGACCCAGCAGCTTAGTCGAGTGCTTTACGGACCATTTCTGTCTTGAGCTGAGAGTGCTTGATGCTGCAGTTCTCTGGCAGTGAGACTAAAGATGGCCACCAAAGAATTGCCGGCCCTCAGTAGGGCCCCTCTGTAGGAGAGAGTGGTATTGCCATGCAGCAAGAAGAGCAGACCAGGAATAGAGAGCAAGATGGTGAGGGCATCAGTCCCTGGTTCCAGAAATCTGGATGCATTGTACTTCCATCACACAGACTTAATGAACATCGTGGTGAGTGTGTTCGTGTTTTCTTCCAGTGTTCTCACACAGAAATCTTTATCTGATATAAAATGAGAATCAAAGATATCAACTTTCTCCCTGGATGTTAAGCTTCCTGCCATCCATCTGCCCTGTCTCCACGACATCCTAAATTCTGATAACTACTTGCAGATTTCCATTCTAGTCCATTAATTTTCCTCTAATTTTTATGGCCAATATCGTGTTGTCCTAATTAGTAGGTCTTCAAAGTGTGTGCTTATCTCTTACAGCATCATTTTCATGGCTATCTACCTTTTTCTCTCAGTGATGCTGTTATCATTTCAAATGCATTGCACAATTTTTTCAGGTTTCAAAGACTTACCCATGAGAATTTTGACTGCATTCAATTTTTATCTCACAATTTGACGAACATGTGTATTTATATTTGTGTACCTTTAATTTTGTCTCCATTTGCCAAACTCCTCTTTTATTTCTTGTAGTTAGTTAGGCTTTATGCATTTCTTATAATTTAGGTCTTGCACTTTTTCTTTTGGGGCGGATGCTTCCTTTTATTTTACATGTATGGGTATTTGAGCCGCTTGTAAGTGTAAGCACCATGTGTACACTGTGCACAGAGTCCAGAAAAAGGCTTTGGATCCCCTGGAACTGGAATCACAGACAGCTGCAAGCCACCCTGGGAGTGCTGGAAATTGAGCCTGGGTCCTCCAGAAGCAGCCACGTTCTTGACCACTGAGCCATCTCTCTAGCCCAACTTTTTCTTATTGTTTAGTTCTACAAACATTTATCTTACTAATGAGATTTCTCATCCCATAAGATTCTTTTAGTTCTAAATTTTTAAAAAGAGCCATCCAAGAAGTTGTTCTATTTTGATTGACTGTTATTATCATCCATTTTTCTGGCTCTGCTATCCACAGTAGTCTGGTTTTACATTCTCTACCGGGCTTGTGCCTCGTTTTCCTTTCCTCTGGACAAAAACACTGAATAATGGTAAATGTAGATATTGCTTCATTTCTTACATGTTTGCAAATTCTTTTGGTCATTGTCTTCAGATAGAATGATTTTTATTGTTTTAAATCGGTGCCATATATTCTCACTATCAGAGATTTGTGTTAAGATTGAGCATTGATTTCTTTTGTCAAATGATTTTCTGCCTCACAAGACTCACTTTTTTCTTTATTCTATTAGTATTGCTGAGATTAGCCCTGCCTGTATTCTTTAAGCACATTCTCTTTTAAGTTATTTTTTAAAGACTGAGTTTAATCATAGTGTGATGACTTTAGTAGGGCAGGTACGAAGTAAGTGGATTTACTAATTGAGTAATTAGAAAATGAATTTGCAAACTACTCATCTCTGCAGTCATTCAAACATGAAACAGCTGTGGTCAGTTTGTCCTACTGAGGAAAAACAAGGGAACTAAAGACTCAAATTAATTCATTTCAGAAATGATGAGTTTCAAGGATGCAATATTCTTGAGTAGTAAGCTTGGAGGAGTGAGTTCTCCATGGGAGAATGTCATGCTTCCTTCTACATACATTCCTGTACTCCTCTGTCCCATAAGGATATAAACAAATTGGAAACAACAGCAGTCAGAAAGTTAGCCCAATTCAACTCACGTTGATATACTGGGTACTTAGACACCAGAAAAACAGGCCTTCTGTGCAGCCTTGGAGACAGTATTCTGCCTGTAAACAACGTTAGCAGGGACAATTTCCTGTGATACAGGCCATGTCTACCAGACCCACCATATAAAGTATGTCAGTAGGCTTCCTGACGTCTGTAGGTGGTGAGTGAATCCTAGCTACTCTGTCCTTTCACTAGAAAATCTAACAAGCCCCCCAAAGGAGGACTCCTACCTCATCTTCTCCAGCCTCTCCTGACACACTAGTAAAATTTTGTCTAACTTAAAACCTATAAAGAAATATGGTGACCATGCCTCTGACCAACAGTCTCTAGGTTTTTACAATCCTTCCAGTCAAGAAACACTTCCTAGCTTTCGACTGCTTACATTCTTTCTCTTTTACATTTTTTAAAATGTTCTTGTCAAAAATCTGTTATTCCATGCTCAAAAACACTTTTTACCTTTCAGATAGCCTTCCTCATTAGGAATGTAAGCAACCAAGAAATGCTTACACAAAATCCAATTTTCTCAGCTACCACTCCCTGAGCCAAGCTCTGCTGAGCACCTACTGTGTGCTAAGCACCAAAGCACAGGCAAAATAATGAATATGAATGGGAGGACCATTAAAATAAAGATGACTAAGGCCTGGGATTTTGCATGGAGAGCTTCTTCTGGGTTACCTGAGGAGCAAGCATTAGAGATACAAAATAACATGTGACTTCCAAATGAGAAGTTCACATTTGGGAGAATGTTATCTTCAAATACAAAATTCCAAACAGTTTGTGCTACTTGATGCTTGTATAGATCATTTTCCAAGAAAATAAAAGTGATTTATATGCATTTCCTCAGTATCTACACATCTCCTTGCTGGCCAAGAACCCTGCTTCCCTTCTCACACACATCAGCCTTTTATTGACTTCAAAGAGAGCTTGTTGCATAAAGGGGGAGACCCACAGAGCTGAAATGGACACAAACTGCCATTAATCTCTGAGCACTTCTCAGAGCTAGGGAGGCAGGAAGTGCTGTTATGGCCCTTTAAAAACAAAGGAATTGGACATAAAGGTTAATCAACTTTCCCAGGATCAAAGTGGGTCCTACGAGTTGCTTCAGCTCTGGTCAGACCTGGAATTTGACTACTAGTGTCAAACTTTTATCCCTGGAACAGCCTCGAGCAGTTGACTTAAACTCTCTGTGCTTTTCCTCTTTGTAAATAGAAAATGCACCTACTGTGCAGCATTGCTTCGAGGACTGAGTAAACAAACACAAAATATTGAAATACTGCTTATCACATAGAACTTGTGTGTGTGCACAATAGTGCATATTTGCTCCTATTCTCTTTCAAAAAATGTTAGATTCAGGTTCTAGTCAATCCAGCACATGAGACCTCAAAGACATGTCTCATACCTAAGCTCACACTGAATTAGAAATCATAGAACTAGCTCTACACTAGTGTAGCAAAGTTTGGGGGTGGGAGGGATTCCCTCTGTCCCCCTTCTTGTAATGTCCTTTTTATGACCCTGAATATCCTGACCTGAAATTTGGTTCAACTAATACAACACATTTCCTTCGATGTGTTTCTTCTTGTTTTATTGCAGGGTTGCAAAGATGACATAGGGTCTGAGAAGGTTCCTTTTACCCTAGGAAGATTACCCAGCTTCTTCCAGAGATGCTGCATGCGGGTCTGCAGGGAAGAAAGGACATCTCGTTCTTATGACTAGGCTATAAAATAATGTTTATGCTTAAATCAAATTGTCAGGTCATTCTTCACTTCCAGTTAGTTTCATGTGGGATGTATTACTATACAATCATGATTACAGCTTTGCTTCAAAAGAATCCACACACAAAACAAAACTGGATATGATAAATCTCAATTCGCAAAAGGCTTGCTTCCTGTCCCAAGCAGTTTCATCATTTGGGAATCTGTGTTATAAACATAGTGACAGTAATAGAAACAAGAGTAATTAAAAACTCCTGAAGTGTACTACTACCCCATCCCCTCTACCACCTAGCAAGCCTTAGATTACCTTCCACTAACTAGAGATTTCAGCAAAATTCTAAATCATTTACCTTGTCCTTTAACAAGGCTACCTTGGCATTATGTCACCTGAGTTGATGACAAAAGACCACAGATCAAGCTCAAATGCTATTAAATTCAGGTTCTTGTCCTCAAGAATCATTAGCATCACACTAATGGTGAATTTAGGTGCACTGCCCAAAGTCACACAAAGTTTAATATTAGATTCCTGTGTCTGCTAACTTAAATGCATTTTAAACAATATTGTCCATTATCACTATTGTATAAAATTACTTAAGACATGTACTCAGTTTATAGACACTTTGTGCATCAATGATATTAAGCATATGAATGATATTATATACATATTTAAGTTGTTCAGACACCAACGAGGTCTTTGAAATATGTGTTTTGACCTGGAAATACACCCTTGTATAGGAACTATCTGCCTCACCCTCCAGGGTGAGCCTTTGGCAGTTGTGATTCGTGGCATCAACTATCAAAAGACAAGGATGCTAATACTGTCATATTCTGTCTCCTGGGATTCTGGCATCTGCCCGGATGGAATTGCAAATGGTACAAAGGGAACTGGAAACCTGGTCAGTGGAATTGGATGTTTTGTTCAGAAAATCAATTTTCTTCCTGCAGAAAACAATGACCTTGTTGATGGAGACCCAGTGATGCCACAGGAAGAAGGCGTGATGTCAGCAGTCTATGTAAGGTGCTGGACTCTGGGGAGAGGGACAGGATGCTCAGGCAGGGGGATGGTGTTGTTAGGGATGTATGAAAAGGTGTTCTTTATTAACCCTGTAGCTCCCTCCTGATGTTACCTTCTGAGCTATCCAGTGCCAACAACTCTCACTCTCCAGACGTTTGTTTAGCAATTTTTAAGTACACATGCTGTTACTAGCTGTCACCACCCCCTGTCAGACAGACTCTTGAGCCAATTTCAACTGTGGAAACATTGTTTCTTTAGGCCAACCTCTGCCCAGTCTATTCATTCCCACTTTGTCCCACCCTCTCTGAGACGGAATTTCTAGAGTGTAAGATCCCCCTGTGTGGTTCTCTCTGTGGATGGGCTTACTTCATTTAACAATCTATGTTGTTGAAAGTGTCAGGATTCCCTTAATTTTTAATTCCATTGGGCATCAACGCTACATTTTCTTTACCTATTTATCTGATGGTGGACACTGCTGCTGTTTCCATATCTTGACAGTTTCGAATAGTGCTGCTGCCATAACCCCAGGCATGGAGGTAAAGATGGGAATAGGGCACTGAAGATGTGGCTCAGTGCTATAGTACTTGCCTGTACAAGGCCTTGGGTGTGACCCTTGAGATGCCAAAAGAGAAAACCAAAGATGATTAAGGCAGCAAATGTGAGGCCAGGATTGATGGTGCACGCCTGTAATCCTGGTACTTGCTAAGTGGAGGCAGGTGGATCAATGCTGTGTGCAAGTCTGGGCTACAGAATGAGACCTTGTCTCAAAAACAAAAAACCCAAACAAAAATGAAAAGGAAGGGAAAGGAGATGCACTATCGAAACAGAATAAAGCAATCAAGCAACCAAGGTCACTGAAGCCACCCTTCTTCATTTCCAGGCAAGCATATGTGACAGGCAAGCACCAGGTGTCATGGAGACACTTGCCTGGGGGTGGGGGTTGCAGAACTAACGGAAGCAGGGGGCTGGGGACTCACTTGCTAAAGCTAGTCCCAAGGAACCACGGATATCGAAATTGCCAAAGTAAAAAACTTAAGTTACCGCTGTATAGTCTTTTAACTACATTCATCACTCTCCTTCTGCCTCATTGCCACCAGAAAGCCACTGGCTAGACACTTGACACTCTCAGGAGCATACAGCCGTACGTACCTAACAGTAACTGGTGCCAACATACATCCCGGCTCACCTCCAAATGTGTGTTCTCTTGCACCAGGTTTTATTCAAATGCTCTCTGTTTTTAACATAGAGGGAAACTGCCAAAAAAGAATAAAAATGTTTAGCGATTTAGTCAACAAAGAAATATGAGCTCTCTAGAGATTCAACTCCACTCCCGTATCTCTTCCAGCCACACAAAACACAAACTGATGCTTAGGATAATAGTCCTGACAGAGAAGATCCACAACCAGCAAAGAAATACTTACTTATGCTCAGACACTTCAGTTAACAGAATCTTAGGCTCGGTGCAGTTCTATTTCACCCAGTCATGATAACAGTGCCAACGTAGGTATTGCCTTCTTAGTGTTAGCTAATCAGATTCAAATGAAGCGATCTCAGAGATGGTCTAACAACAAATTTATTTGGCTTTTTTTAGATAAATTTGCTTTTCTTTTGAGTTTCACAAATCAAAAAACTAAGATACTTATAAAGAAACTACCTAATATGGTTTGACGATGCATTCTTGAGATAACCCATTTCTTTTTTATAACTCTTTAAATTATTGAGTTACAAAGTAGAAAAAAAAGAAGGGATGGCTGTGGGGTGGGTGCTTTCTTGTATTCCCCTAGGCTCAGATATAAATTGAATGGGATATTAAATCTATAATTTATGTGCCAGGATACTCTTGAAATATTTGTAGCCCTTAACTATTGGCTAATCAGTACAGCTAAATCAGAGGACTCTGTGAAGAGACACCCTTATTTTACATGAATCAACTGAAGCATGGATAGTCACCTAAGAAGCAGAGGTGTCAAAGATACAACTAATTTCTTCTGATTCCCTCCGCCTTTCCTGTTTATTCTATTTTGTTATTTTTCTATCTACTCAGCTCTGAACTTGCTAATAAGGTGAGTTACTCTAATATTGTATACAACAAAAGAATCTTTTTGTAAATCAAGATTAACACAAAATGATTTTCAACATTATTGGAAATGGCTAGCTACCTTTTATGTACTCCTTACACACACACACACACACACACACACACACTACACACACACACGTGTGAGCCATTCTTCCTAGCATCTTTGTGAGAGGTTACTCGTTGATTAACTCTTGACTGACAGATCCATCTTGGTACTCAGTCATGGCTCCTCCATGGTCCAGCTATGGTGTCAGAGGGAAAATGGCTAGCTCTGAGAAAAGAATTGCTTCAGGAAAGGGCATATGTACAAAGGGCAGCTGTTTCCCTTCTCTCTCAGGACATCCAGGTACCATGACTAAATTTCCTGTGTGTCAGGCCCTAAAAAAGTTCTCTGACCTCAGCCAGAGGCTGGGGATGGGAAACATTCTTTCATTTCAAACCATCTTTCTTTACCTATGTTAGCCAGAAAATCACTGCTTGCTATGTTGCCTTATAAATTATTCCTGTAGGATTTACAGCCATTTCTATGCTTCAAGTCAAACATTCTTTTAAGGCCAAACAGAGTAATTTACAGGATTTGTGTCTCTAAACTATCTTATAAATGGTTGTTCTCTGGTTCAAGGTGAATAACAGTCGGAGGCAGACTAGTATCAAAGAATACTGATTGCAATTCAATTTTATTACCTTGGAGAATTCACCTGGGGGGATCAGGCAGACTGGTTAAAAAAATCTATAGGCTGATCATCATGGGTCTGCACTGGAAGACCCTTTGAAAGAAAACACTCCAATTAGGGGTTTGAGCCTATCTCCATTGATGACCATATTTTTTTTCTCCCAGAGATGCCAAGATGCCACTGTTACTAATCATACCTGCAGTCACATCAAAGCAAGGGATTTGTCCCCAACCTGTAAAGTCTGATCTCTTGGATTGTGGCTGCAAATACTTGCTTAGATCCAGACACACCCAGCTGCCGCCCTCCATCTTTATCATAATTACAAACACAACGTTAATGCCATTCCAGCTTCTCACATTTATTTCACTGCTATTTTAAGTCCAAGGCTGGCAAGAATCGAGATTTTTCTGTCTGGGCACATTTACTCTGTACAGGTCTGGACATACCCCCCCGCTGGCCTGTAGTATTGACGTGATGTGGAGTTTGATAACACATCGACATCATTTTCTGCCTGTTCATCTGCCAAAGGACACAAACACCTCTCCATTCCCCAGGCGTATATGCAATACTCCAAACCATTCCACCAGCTGTAGACATCTCAGGCTGGTGGTAAAACCACATGAGGAACCCTAGGCGGTGAAACTCAGCTCAGGTGCTGATTTTAGTCTGGGGAGCTAAACAAAGGCAAGCCAAGTTTGCATTTTCTTTCTTTCCTGTCTTTAAAGCCTAGGGATTATTTAGATAAAAGTAAAATATGTAAGGCTTTGTCAAAGGTTCCTCTCTCTTGTAATCTCAATTTGCAGACATGAGTGATTCCCCAGGGCCAAGCCAGTGAGAAGTTGAGATTTTACCAAATGTGCACACGCACCTTAGCAGCCAGACGCCTGTGGAAAATTGAATGTGAGGGGCAGGAAATGAAGTGCAAATGGAATTGGGACATCTGCAGTCCTGGTGTGTTCACAGGAGAGGAGTCAAGTCACTACTGTGAGTAGCAAGAGCCAGTGCTAATGTGAAAGAACTGGGAAACTTTAGACTACCTTTCAGCTCCCAAAAGAAGGCTATTGCATCCAGGTAGCTTTGGACCCCCATGTTCATCAGTTATTCTGCTGGTTTCTATGGCGACATCCTCCTAGGTATTTGTAAGGTCACAAAGGGAAGAGCTAACCCTCTTACTCCTGGAATAACTAATGTGGTTCTGTTACTTGCTTGATGTAAATGGTCTCAAGTGACAGCAAACTGTACATATAGTCAATTACAACTGCTCAAAGGAAATGATTTGTTGTAACAGCCGCTGTTCAACCTCTGTGACATCAATGTTTCTATGGAAACAGTTGCCCATTGCACTGGTTTGAATTGAGTATTGATCAAACTAGGGCCAACACTATTTCAGAGACTTGCTACTTTACTGTGTGGCAATTTACGATAGGAACTCATAACATCACTGTATATTTCAAGCCCCAAGGAACCAATTTAGCAGACAGTTACAGTAGAATATTAACAGAGGTCAATAATGGAAGTCTGATTATAGTCCTAGAACAATTATTCAATGCTTTTGTTGTCTGCCCTTTCAACATTCCAGCAGCTATTACGGTTTTTCAAATAATAATATTCATGCCTAGAGAAAGTGCTGTATTCATTCATCTTCTATCTTAAACTTTATTTTTCATTGTTATGTTATCTATCAATAAAATTATTCAGCTATATTAACCAAGCTGTGACCCCTCAGAAGTAAATAACTATTGATCAAGGAGTAAAGATCCGCTGGTGCACAACACTGTTTTCCATTAATGATCTTATTGGCCCAGCTGATAAGAAGGCTCACTCTGAACCACAGAAGACACAAAAGTAAAGAATAATTCTATGAAAAATAGGGGCTCAATTTCCCGTGTCTACTGAAGATTGAATCTTCTAGCCTCGATTGAAGGAGAAGTGAAAAATCCAAGCAACCCCCAGCAGAACTGTTCTGTGAGCCCTTCATTCTCTGCAATACGTCCATTATCTATGTATGTTTTTCAATCTTCTTTGGAAAGAGTCTTCATGATGATTTTGTCTAACCTCTCCTCAAAGAAACAGGGTCAGAAAACCTTAGACAGACAAACAGAGATAGATGATAGAAAGACAGACAGACAGATAGATGCATAGGTAACTTAGACATGTACACATATATGTGAGGTTAGGTTATATTGGAAAAAATCATAATTTATTAACATCGCTTATCTGAATGAAAATACACAACAATGATTTCTGTCCTTAGATTGATTTTTCAATAACTTCAGTCAACCAATGTTAGAACATCATTTACTTCTTTCCTTTTGAGTCATAAGTCCAACAGTCTGCTGAAGTGACATTGACCATGGTGTAGTTATGTCTGTGAGAATGAAGCTGAAGTTGTGAATCTTCAGAAAGCACTTCCATAGCATGGCTACATGCCTAGTAAGGGGTTGTCTGTAGATGTAACCTGTTTCAATATATGGATATGAGGACTAAGTTTTTATTATACTAATTGAAAATTAAGGCTCGGAGAATGTTTTTTGTCAGGTTATAACAGATTTCCCCACCTGCTTGAAGAAATCCCTTACTCATAAAAGAAAAAGAATATTCTTGCAAATGAGATTGATTTCTGAAATCCTTGTCTAGAAAGCTCAAAAGTAAATACAATTTGAAAAATCAGTTCAGGAAAGAAGAAAAATCTAAAATAATTCTAAAATGTCTAAATCCCATTCTCTCTTTCTTTTGTCAACTAAGACTAAGCCATTTTGAAGAAACGCCATCTTTATACTCAGGGAAATGCATAAAGAAAATATTTATTAAGTGTCCATTAAATGCTAGGTATTGTTCTGAATACTGGAACACAGGTGAACAAGATTAGGTCTTGAGACTGACAGGCCTATTCTAGTAGGCAGTAAGAATATTTGCCGTGCTGAACAGAAAGTTTTGGAGATAAATCATACCTTTACCCATATTTGATGTTTCCTTCTATGTCTCTTTTTACTATATTTTACTACCAGATTGCTAATTTGTTTATTTATACCCTGATTTTCTATTAAAAAAAGAATGTAAAACATGTTACAAAATGGAAATGGAAAGAAATTATGGCAGATGGAAACTAGAAATAGGAAAAATAGATAAGTCTGGAAACATAACCAAGTTAGCAAGCCCCAGGCATGCCAGAAGGCCCAGTATACATTCTACGGGTAGACAGACAGACATTTGGCTCTGAGTTCCTAAACAGCCAAAGCGAAGAAACAGAATTACCAGCCATGGTTCTCCATCACTGGGATTAAAATAAAGCAGAGCAACAGCACCACATTTAAAGCAAGTCCACAGAGGAAGCACTGATGTTGACCCTGGAACTGACCAGAGAACTCCCCACACATCGTAAGAAGCAAGGCTTGGTGGTGTGAGAAACAATGCCCTCCATTACGGACTGTGTGGAAATGCACCATTGTGTTCCACAGTACTGGAACACAAAGACTTTTCAGTGGAATTTAATAATCACAATTCTGTAGGGGAATCAAAAAACCTTCCCAAAAGTATTGCTGGATATTAGTATCTCACTATTGAGAATCCATAAAAAACGCATGGTGCTTTAGTAATATACTGGCTGGTTTGGGGTGTCAACTTGACACAAACTAGAATCATTAGAGGAAGGATCCTCCATTGAGAAAAGGCCTCCATGAGATCCCAGCTGTAAGACATTTTCTTATTTACTCATCAATGTGGGAGGGCCCAGCCCAGGGTGAGTGGTGCCACCCCTAGTCTGCTGGTCTTCAGTTCTATGAAAAAGCGGTCTGAGCTAGCCATGGAGTACAAGCCAGGAAGCAATTCCCCTCCATGGCCTCTGCATCAGCTCCTGCCTTGTATGAGTTCCTGTCCTGACTTCTTCATTGATGAACAGCAATGCTAAAGTGTAAGCCTAATAAACCCTTTCCTCCCCAACTTGCTTTTTGGTCATGGTGTTTCATCTCAGCAATAGAAATCCTACCTAAGACAAGTGCCCACAGGCACATATCTAACTTGGAAGGATAGACTCTCCTGGTATATCTTAAAGATCTTTCATGATGATAGCTTTTTGCTTGGATGAAGTTCCCTTACTTTCAACTCTGTGTCATCTGATTGCATCTATAAATATCCATATACATATTTGTATGTGCACATACGTGTAGAATTTTTAGCTCTATAAGTGGGTATGGAAGGGTTTTGCACAAAATTTCAATCTCTGACTCTCTAACTCTTTTTGACTCAGACTGCTCCTGACTTCTCCAAGCCAGGTCTTTTGTAGTTAAAAAAAAAAAGTGGTGCATCACTCTTGGATTCAGCTATCTGAAAGCGATAATTTATTTAAAGGGTAAGTGGTATAGAACTGAGACACACCCTGCTTTACTCCCACCTCCATCCAACACCCTAAGTTGATGTCAGTCGTTAATTCATTTAGGTCAATGCAGAAAGGTGACAAAATCTCACTAGGTGACTGTTGGGTGGCAAAGGCCATAGCAGAAGTCATACTGAGGTTCCTTGCTTGCAAGATGGTAAAGTTGAAAGCCAAGAATGCAGGGCTGGGTTGTAGCGCAGAGGAAGGGCACTTGCCTAGAAATGGGAATGTAGACAATAGGAAGTGAAACCTACAAAGCCAAGAAGGGTGGTGTCGGAGTCACATTTACAAGGGATCATCCCAAATTAGCCTCAACAGGGAAAACCTGAATAGAGAGCAGAAAGCTTGTCCTGGTCAGAGGAACCAAGAATTGCCAGGCACTCTAATGGGGGATGTCTTTCTGTATGCTGTGAATATATGTTTCTCTTATTGGTTGATGAACAAAGCTGTTTCAGTCAATGTACAGGCACAATTTAACAAGGTGGGAAATCCAAACAAGGACAGAGAAAGGTAGTAGGTGGAGTCAAGGAGACATCATGTAGCTGTTGAGGGAGCAAGAGGTCCAGACATCACCAGTAAGCCAAAATCACGTACACAGACTAATTGAAATGGGTTAATAATGAAGAGAGAGCTAGCCAATAAGAAGCCTGAGCCATTGGCCAAACCATTTATAATTAATATAAGCCTCTGTGTGTTTATTTGGGACTAAATAGCAGTGGGACTGGCAGGACAGAAACTTCTGTCTACAGCACTCCCAATCTGATACATAACCCAGAAAAGCTGTGCAAGAAGAGTAATCAGCTGTTAAATCCAAAGTTGAAAGTAAAAACGAGAAGGTCTCAATGCTGTTACAAAACCAGCAGGCGGTGTTGAGATGGTAGCACCTGTGGGGTTGAGCTTCACAGTGCCTAGATATTATCCCACTCAAGACATGTCACAGAAGCTGGTGAGCTCTGTCATTGAAGTCACTGAAGCAGCAACCTGTGAGCTACTCTAGCTGCTTTTAGCATCACACACAGGACCCTGCTAATGACTCATTCTGGATATCACAGGAGCAGGAGGATGGTTTTCCTAAAGCACTTTGGGAGTTCTTCTGTGTAGAAAACACTAGAAATATCAATCAAAATTGCTATCATTAATCAGAAAAATCCACAAGTATTTCACGGCTGCTTATCTCACAAGGAACTATGGAAGCCCAGGTACCAAAAAAGGTGAGTTCTTAAGCTCAGACAGGTAGGATGGAGATGGCAGAGCAGCACAGACATGACCAAAAAGCTGGGGACTATCCTTGCTGAAGACCAAAGCCACTTCCCATCTCCAGGGCTATATCCTATCCGTTTTGTTCTAACAACTAGAATTTATCACCACAGACTAAAGTTATGAGTTGCTTACAAAAACCTCAAAGAAACAACTGATACACACACACACACACACACACACACACACACACACACACACACTGAGTCCTCCCTGTTCCATGTGATATTTCAAGAAACTAACTTGAATTATATTTATGGATTTGCAAGTCTACGATGTGGAGGCATCCTGTATCTAAGCAATCTGAGAGTAAGAGAACTCAATGTAGTAAATAGGAAACAAGGAATGTCTTGGGTGCCATTGAACTGGTTTTCACTCCCCTCACTCTCCAAACCTTGTGTAATTATGTTCCAGAATCTACACTCACCATAAAACCAAACTGCCAAACAGATTCACCCTCACTCGGTTTCCCACCAAGGAATTTGTATTTATGATTCTTAAACAATGACATGTTTATGGTAATATTTAAATTTAGTAAAGCCTGAGATGGGCTTCCCTTCCAGCTTTGATTTTACAAAGACCAAATGGACTTTAATAGCCGTTCTTCTGTGACCATTGATCTGACCCTCACCTCTCTTCATTCACCTTCTGAAACAATAGATAACTCCCAGTAGGGTTTTGTGAGATCTACTTTGTTGTGCAATAGTTCTGTCCAACAACAGGATTTGACGAACATAGCTGTCTATTTGCAAAAGCACAGCATAGATGTAAAGGGGATGACAGGGGAAATGGGATTAGTTCTAGGAGACCCCCCCAAAAAAAACCAAAGTAATAGTCATAGACCCTTTGAGGTGAGCTTACCATTTTCAGACTCCATTTCAGCATGAAGGCAGAGTTGTCAAGGGTTTATCACATATACACTCGGTGTCTACTCTGTTCTTCCTTGCAGTGCTGATCATGTTCATTCATGCAAAGTCCTGTTTCTTGGCAGCCATTCTCTATTTTTCAGAAATGTGTGTTGCTTGTCGATCTGGAATCAACTATTATATAGAGAAGTAGACAGGTTAGGTGTCTTGGAATTACTGATGTGAAAGTAGTCATTATAGAAGGCCCTGGTATTCTTGCTTCTGATATTTTCTTTCAAAAAAAGTTTAAAAAAAAGAGGACTTTGCTTTTCATTTCTCAAAGCAAAAATTTTAAATAAATTACTTTTTAAAAAGTAAAAAAGCAATTATCTTTTCACTTTTGTTTCCAATATTTGCTTATTTTTCCATTTTTATTTATTCACTGAGGATTTCATATATGCATACAATGTATTTCAATCATAATTATTCTTCCCATTTCCCCACTCTAGCTCCTACTAGACCACATTGGCACTTACATGGGCACACACATACACACACACACACACACACACACACACACACACACACACTGCTCTCCCAACTTCACATTCTCTATCAAAAATAATCTACTGAGTCTAGCTAGTAAAGACAGGGTCTAAATGAGTCCACCAGACCCAAGATAAAGAACAAATAGGTATTTATTAGAGAAGCACTTACACAGATAAGAGTAAATAACAGCCTCAGTCTTCTTGCTCCAGAAGACGCAGTCTCTGCCCTTCCGATGCTCTCCACAACCCAAGAGAGCGCAAGCCAGCCCCTCCTCTACCTTATAATGGGTCACATCTGCACTTGAAACCATGCCACCACTACAAGTTCACTGGCAAGGCAAGATGCCACTGCAAGTTAGTGGTGCCCATATAGATGCATGTGTAAGGGGCAATCCACTGGTACATGGCCAGCTTACTATGGTCAACACCCCTAAAGATAATGTCTACATGCTTTTTTGCCTTTACTTCTTCTTTCTCCCAAAGAAACAAACATTGCATTTTAGAAATTATTCATTGGAACACTTTGGTCCTCTACATATCCCAATGTATAAAGAATTAGGAACTGGGTAGATAGAATATTACAGGCTCAAAACTAAGTAAAGGAATGTGGTTTATGGTGAGTGTGTCTTTGTGGCAGAAATGATGAGCTATGTAGATAGCAAAGCAACCACCCCCAGAATGATCTGACAGTGGAGCTCAGCCTTAACAATAGTCTAGAATGCTCTGGGCAACTTTTGAAATTCCTGATCCCATCTAAGAACAAATTCTGTAGTTGTAGGACCCAGGGCAGCCAAAACTAAGAACCACAAAGAAATGTGCCCATATGGGAGTGCTTAATTTCTGCTCTTAGACAGCTCACATTTTAAACCTTTCTTCCTAAAGATGCTTTTGTTGCCATAGCAGTTGGTAAAGACCAATAGAGGACTCCCCCTATTGGGGGAAGCAGAGACCATTGAAGGGATGCTGTAAGTAACATCATGCTGAAGATTATACTATGTACAGAGGTGGCCCAGCTATCCTACAAAGAGTCCATGATCAAATGGGAGAGTACAGTTTCAGGACTTGCAGGCTGTTGAATTCCCAAGGGATGAGCCCTGGAAACCTGTCTGTGGTACCTCAGACTAGCCCTCCAGTCTCAGTGCTGCCATCTAGAGGAGCAAAAGCATCTCGTGCGACAGGAGTGGCTGAGACGTTCATAAATTTAGGTTGTTTAATCTCTGTTCCTTCCAAACTGCTTCTTAAGAACATCTTTACAGATACTCATTAAATACTTGTAAATACATTTGTCTATTAATTATATGAGCTGTAATTTGATATTAAAACAAGATGTAAAGGAATTAAACACCCAAGACAAGTGAGTATTGCTCTCTTGCTGGCATTATTGTTATTTAACCTCTTCACTTCCTCTAATCCTGACATCACTTCCTGAATCCCAGATAGATTTGTTTAAATTCTGTCTTTAGCACCAGTATTCTTGAATTCAGAATGGCAGAACCTCAAGAGGACTCAGATAGTGATTCCGCGTCCTCACCTGTGGCTCCGCACTCCAGACACTACCATTCCAGAGTCCTAGTAGCGTTTGGGCTAAGGCTCACTGTCCAACTGCAGAGAAAGTCTGCAACAGCATAAATGTTTCCTCCCCGCTAGACTTTCTGGGGTTGTTCAGTCCAAAAATTCAGAATTTATTGAAGAGGCTTTTTTTCTTCATTTATTCTTTTATTCTTAAGGTGTTCGCCCATGTCCGGGGTTGGAATATGTTCAAGTAACAGATGTCACACTACTCCTGGGAGTCCTGGCTGTTTCCATCTTATGGACCTATTACAAAGGCCGCCTGCTTCCTCTCCTTATGGTGAGCCGCTGCAACCCTGGACTTCTGCTCTCCTTTTTGTGGTTTGGAATCAGTGTTTTGTCTTCACCAATGAGATGTGCATACACCCTCATCGCTGATACACATTGAATTAGTCTTCCAGGAGAAACATAGCTCAAACCATTAGACAAAGCAACAAAGAAAGGAGCAGATGGTCACACAGCATGAGTCAGTGTTACCCAGAGCTTGTTGTGGGATGTCCAGGCGGCCTGCCTAAGACTAGAATATGATCCGAAGATTCCAGGTACATCAGTTCCTGTTACAGCACAGCAGCTGCTGGTCACACCCAGTCTGGTGATGTTCCAAGGAGGCCAGTTTCTGAGTCCAAAAGGTTGGGATTTTGTGAGGAATGTCTTAGGAGCTAAATCTCTAGTACTTTCACCTGCAAGGCCTGAGCTGCTGGCCTCAAAGAATGCCTGAGCCTCTCAGCAGAGGAACTGGGTGGGGGGCATCCCGGAAATTCGAAACGAAGTAGGGAGCATTTTTTAAAACCATTTTGAACAAACTCACATTGAACATGATACTGTGTTGCATAACTACATTTTCATACAGGTAATCACTGTACATTGCACATAGCTATCTCTACCCCCCCATTCCTCCTCTTTCCAGTTTTGAACCTATACTTCACATCATATATGCACGCATGTTTTTATTCATCTTGATAAAATGTAGGAACCACAGATAAGAGAAAACATCCAATATTTGTCGTCCTGGGGCTGACCAAATTAAATTATTGCAAATGTCTCCTGTTATGTGTATCTTCCTGCAAACACTGTAACTTCCTCTTCTTTGTGCCTGGAAACACTCCACGGTGTACATAAACCACATTTCCTATCCAGTCCTCTGCTGCTGGACTCCCAGGAACTTAGTTAGCTCTGGTGACTGATGGTACAGTAAACAGTGACATGCAAGCACCTATGACATGCTGACTCAGAGTCCTTTGGGTGAACAGGAGTGGTATATCTGGGCCACATGGTAGGTCCACTGTCAGGTTTCTTTTGAGAAATCTCGAAATGAAACACATTTTTGTTGTCTCCATCACTGGGAACAAGAGAAGTGCCAGCATGCAGTCAATAAGGGGTCAAGGGTGCCAGGCATCCTGCCAACTATGAGGCAGCTCTGTTCAACAAAGACATGCCCCACATCGTTCAGGATGTCCCTGGTAGGGGATGTCCTTCTGTATGCTATGAATATATGTTTCTCTTATTGGTTGATGAATAAAGCTGTTTCAGCCAAAGGACAGGCAGGATTTAACTAGGCGAGAAATCCAAATAGGGATAGAGAAAGGTATAGGTGGAGTCACTAAGACACCATGTAGCCACCAGAGAGGTAGAGTGCCCAGGCATTCTCTGGTAAGATAAGACCACGTGGAGATACACAGATTAATAGAAATGGGCTAATAATTAAGAGAGAGCTGGCCAATAAGAGGCCTGAGCCATCAGCCGAACAGTTTATAATTAATTTAAGCCTCTGTGTGTTTATTTGGGACTAAACAGCAGCAGGACCAGGTGGGACAGAAACTTCTGTCCACATGTCCCCTGGAATTCAAATGAGTATAAGGACAAAAAGAATACTGAAGCCATCTTAGCCTCTTACCCATCTCCATTTTATACATCACCACAAATTATGTGTTGCATAATCCAATAGCTACTTAACTTTTATGGAAATACAACTACTGTGATAATAGAGGGAAGCTGAGTTTTAGTTTGTTTAGAACTTGCTTAAAAATTACTGTTCACTTGTAGATATTCATTATATTAAACATGGCAGGGCCGTTTCCAGCCCATGAGTTACCAATGCACCACACCTCTCTGGTCTAAATTCAAAGATCCTGAACTTCTAAACATTCATATTTGTCTACAAGTACCTGATTATTAAATTGTAGATGTTGTGATCATTTTCAAGCCTTTACATGTTGAACATTATTATAATTTAGCTATTTTTACCTTGTACTCATTCATAACGCAATTAAAGTATCTGAAGTTTGTATGTGTCTGTATTAAATTTTCATTTTTTATAAAGGGAACATTATAAAATTCTTGTTTTTAAAATGGTGTGGGTGACTGACATTATGAAGATATCTTCCAGTGTCTGTTGAACCGTGTGGTAAGACAGGCCAGCCTGAGATGGCTGGGTTTGTCTCTATAAAACACTTCTAGTTTCTGGGTCTTAAAAGATCCTTGAGCTGTTTTTGTTTGTTTGTTTTCAATGCATAACCCATAAAAATCAGGGATATGCTTTTGCTACTACTAACTCGTACTTTCCAATCAGAACATGGCAGCTGGACAGTTGAACTTGCATGTGTAAACACATAGCCAATTTCCATAGTTCCCCGTGGTACTATGTGATAAGACGTAGTAAGGCCTATATTCAAGCCCTACTTCTGTTTCCCACAAGTCTGACCCCTGACCCATGGTAGCAAGTGGCTTTTCAAAGCCTCTTCCTCTAGTAAACACATTGTGAATGTACATCCTCCCTTCCCATGGGCTGCGAAGATTCTATGAGGTCTCATATGTGACCGAGATTTGTGGGCTGCAGAATGTAGCTGGATTTGATGTTTCACTGATTTTTCTTCCCCACCCCCGACCCCTGTACAGGATACCTAGGTCTCCGGATAAGGGCAGCACGAGGGTTTTTCAGTCTCTTGGAGTGTGTCTGAAGCTGAACCGTTCCTAACAGAGCTACAGAAACACAGGAATGGCTTTGCTGACTTCACCCAATGTGCTGTGGCAAGAAAACCATCACTGGGCCTTAGAGCTTCACAACCCTGTATCTGCCCCCATTCCATGTGAGAGCTGGCTGAAAGCAGGCTGCATACTTGGAACCCTGAGCTTGTAAACTTGGGTTAGCAGTCCCTAACCTGATAATTAGCAATAAATGACAAGTGAGAGAACTTGGCGCAAGAGTACTATTACTGATTTACTGAGAAACTGAAACAGCGTTATCTGCCTAATCCTTTCTGAACTATTGCTGGCTGTTTAGGGAGACTTGGAATAGCAAGATTTAATCTCCTGACTCTACAATCCAAGAAGCCACCTCCAAGCACCCTCCTCAGTGCAATTAGAGAGGAGATTGTGCCTTCATCCCCATTAAGGGACAAGAAAATCAAACAACTACATTAGCTGGTGATGTGTTAGAACCGGATGGGAACAGGGGGCTTCTGGTGATCACATTGTATCTGTGTCTGCATTGTAACCCAAGCCCAGTAAGGCAACCGCTGAAGATCAGTCCTGAGCACACCATGGTAATAAACCCTAGTGCTGGAGAGAAACACAGAGATGTGCTCCTGTCAGCTTTGGGGACATGTTTGCTAGCAAAGGTCATCCAATCTTTTTTAAACATGTGTGCATACAGGCTGTGCATACAGGCAAGTGTGTGTGTGTGTGTGTGTGTGTGTGTGTGTGTGTGTGTGTGTACCATCAATCTCCTGGAGCTGGAGTCATAGGCGGTTGTGAGCCACCCCATAGTGATGCTGAACCCTCTAGAAAAACAGGAAGCATTCTTTTCTTTATTGTTTTTTGTTTGTTTACTCCTTTTGTATTTGTTTGTTTTTACATTCCAACCCCAATTACCCTTCCCCCTCTCCTCCCAGTCCCCTCCCTCTCACCTCCCCTTTTCCCCACCCCCAACTACTTCTCCTCCACCTCCATCTCCATCAGAAAAGGGCAGGCCTCCCATGGCATAGGCATATCAAATTGCAGTGTGAGTAGGCACCTCCTCTCCACTAAGGCTGGATGAGGCAACCTGGTAGGAGAAAAGGGTCCCAAAAGCAGGTAACAGAGTTAGAGACAGCCCCCCCACATTAGAAGTCCCACAAGAAGACCAAGTTACAACTGTAACACAAGCAGAGGGCCTAGGTCAGTCCCATGCAGGCTCCCTGGTTAATGGTATAGTCTCTATGAGCCCAGGTTAGTTGATTCTGTGGGTTTTCTATGGCTCCTACAATCTTTCCTCCCATTCTTCGGCAGGATTCCCCCAGGTTTGTCTAATGTTTGGCTGTGGGTCTCCACATCTGTTTCTATCAGTTGTTGGGTGATGACACTTGGGCTAGGCCCCAATCTATGAGTATAACAGAATATCATTAGAAATCATTTCATTGATTTTTTCCAGTTATATTTGGTTCTACCCAGCCTCTGGGTCCTGGCCCTCAAGGCAGTGTCAGGGGTTGGCTTCCTCTCATGATAAGGCACTCAAGCTGAACCAGTCATTGGTTGACCACTCCCACAATTTCTGCACAGCCTTTATCCCAGCAGATCTTGTAGGCGGGGCAAGTTGTAAGTGGAAGGTTTTGTGGCTGGCTGGTGTCCCAATCCATCCCCTGGAAATCTTGCCTGGTTACAGGAAATGGCTGGTTCAGGCTCTGTATCCCCATTGCTGGAGTCTTAACTAGGGTCATCCTCATAGATTCCATAGGTTTCTAGTTCATCCCTGAGATCTTCCCCCGACTGCCTGCTTATTCCAGTTATCTCTCCCAGTACTCTCTCCCTCCATTCTTCCCCCAGTCCCTCCCATTTCCATCCCCATCCAGAACCCCCCTTTCCACATGATGTCTATTCTATTTCCCATCACAGGGAGATTGATGTGTCTTCCTTGAGCCTTTCTTGTTACTTAGCTTCTCTGGGTCTGCAGATTGTAGCATGGTTATCCTATACTTTATGAATAATATCCACTTATAAGTGAGTACATACCATGTTTGTCTTTCTGGGTATGGGTAATCTCACTCAGGATGATCTTTTCTAGTTCCATCTATTTGTCAGCAAATTTTCTGATGTCATTATCTTTAACAGGTAAGTAATACTCCATAGTGTAAATATACCACATTTTCTTTATCCATCCTTCAGTTGAGGGACATCTACATTGTTTCCAATTTGTGGGTATTATGAATAAAGCTGCTATGAACATAGTTGAGCAAGTGTCTTGTGGTATAATTGAGCATCCTTTGGGTATATGCCTAAGATTGATATAGCTGGGTCTTAAAGTAGATGGATTCCCAATTTTCTGAGAAATCACCATATTGATTTTCCAAAGTGGCTATAAAAGTTTGCACTCCCACCAGAACAGAAAGCATTTTTAACCACTGAACTATATTTCCAATACTTTCTAGGGAAATTTTAAGTGGGGCATATAATCTCCAGGCCTTGGAAGAAATTACTTTGTGGTGTTAAATTTTGGTTCAAAGGAGAAAGCAGGAAGTACCCATGATGAGAGAGGTAGTGACTGCATCTTCTCCCAGGCCTTATGGTACCATCAGCCATAATATCACACTCTGGACCTTATTACAAGTCCCCCAAGTCTAAGGATACAGCTCAGTTGGTAGTATACGTGCTTAGCACACACAGAAGGCCTGCATAAATCAGAGGAAGTGGTCACACTTGTGATCCCAGCACTTACCACAGAGAAGCAGAAAGACCAAAAGCTCATGGCCATATATAGTTATATAAAAAGTCTAAGGCCTGAGGCCAGCCTGGGCTACATGAGATCTGGATTAAAAACAAAACAAAGCAAAAGTTCCCCAAAATTGAATTCATTCTAGAAAAAGTTTAAAAGATTTCTGGTTAGCAAGAGCAAGAATCTTGCTGGCTTTGATTAACCAAAGTTTGGCACAGCGAGAGGAGGAGGAAGGATGGGAAAGAATCAACAGCCTTGTGTTGTTCAATGTTCCCAGTCTCCTCCGTGGAGAACTAGAAAGACAGAACCTGTGGATAAGGGTTGAGCGCCCTGTGTACATAGGTGGTAAGGACAGACATAGGGAGTAAGGGACAAGGCTAAGCCTTCAGAGGCAGATCTGGGGCTTTTCTCAAACGCTGAGGTGCAGGGAATGAAGCATTTGGGCGTTGTTTCAATTCATGATGATTTTCGCACAGAAATTCACTACTTCCTATGTTTCAACCTCAAAGTCAAGGCATTATGAACATTGAATTAGATATGTACCATGAGAGGTTTCTTTCTCGGGGTTACACATCAGAATCACACAGGTAAGACAGGAAGTCCCCAAAGACACATGTCATAAGTCACCTGACAGTGGGGTTCTTATGCCATGCGAAGCACGTACACTATGATTAAACTTAACTGTCAACTTCAGAAGACATGATGCTAGGCATCTTCAGACATAGAAGACTGTCAGGGGAAAGCACTTCACCCATGTGCCTTCATGTCTTGCTGAGTAGGTCTGTTCCTCATGCCCTTGCTTTCCTGATGACCTCAGACTCCAAATTCTTTGGCTTTCCTATGTAGATGAATATCAGAGACTATCCAGGAATCTTCCAAACTGTCAACACCAAATTGAGAAAGTTGAGGCGTCTAGTTATGAGACTGGAGCAGCTACAGAGTTCTCAGACTCTCCAATAAGCAGATAGCCACTGTTGAACTATACAGCCCTGTTGGTTCTGCCTTTCTAGAGAACCCTGCCTAGTAAGATACAGCATATACAGAATAGTTTGAAATAGTATGCACAGTACAGTACGCATATGCGGTATGTATGCATAAATTAAAAACCTTAGTCTCTTATTGGTCATACCTGTGAGGAAGAGACAGGAGCATTCTGTGTACAAATCCTCATCCTGCTCCCTGTTTCTCCTTCACTGAGATCCAGGCCTTCTTGTTAGAAAACGTACTGGCTGCTCGTAGTGCAATGCTGGGGTTCCTATTATTTATTTGCTTCTCAAACACAAAAGCATAGACCCAGGTCCAGGGATGGCACTATAAACTCCCCTTAATACAAAGATAAAACTTGATATTTCCATAAGGCCACAAAGAAAGGCCCCCGCGTCTGACTTAGCTATTCCCATGAGCTCTCTGCAGAAGTCAGAGGTAAGAAAAGCTGTATTTCCCAGTGTGGACACAGCGAACACCTTTATTACTGAAAGAGGATGTTTTTATTTGCACTGCATCATGCCCATAAATTCCATCCACTCAGCAAGTCAAATTATTGCTGGCCTCCAAAATACATTAAGTTTGGGTTTAAATCAGTCACTTTTGAAGATATACTGCAACCTACTTCCTGGCCATATTTGTAATATATTCACGGCACAAATGTTCTTTAAAATGCATGGTTTGTGGAGTTGTCTTACTTCAGTCAGACATGGGAAGATATAAGGAAGATAAGCTCTCATTTGCAGTTTCTTTGTGTGTGATTGTTCTTAATCCCTACCGGCAAGGCTAATGGCTGACAGATGCTTTCGGGCTATGAAGAAAAAGAGGCCTCTGATTCCAAGTCAAATTAGGATTAGTGAGATCACAGTAAACAGCAATGAGAAAAAAAAATAGGACTCTGAGCAGTTTATGTTAGAATTTGGTAGCAGCAGACAGGCTTTCCCAGATAATGGCAGAAAGCAAGAAGCCAGAGAATTTTTTTGAATGCTTAATGGTATATGGCAGGATTGAGATGTGTTTAATAAAGATACTCAGAATTTCTTACCCTTGTTTTCTCTTCCTACTTTACAAAGTTACACATTTGCATTTTTATCAATTGTCATTCAAGAGATTTCAACACAATGCAGAGATTTGGGGAATGTGTGACAGCTAGGTCGATTATCATTTAGGTGGCTGAGAAAGAGAGATGTTGGGAAATGAAACCAGATTTCCATCACTCCCTTGGGTGAGAAGTCTGAACTCCCCTTCATCAGGCTGCTCTGTCAGATGAGAAGGAACGTGTGGTGTGTTGAGAATGTACATAGCAGTCACCAAGAAAGAAGCCACACAGCATTATACACAGCCAAAGCAGTACCTTCAAAATAATATACAGACTATTTACATCTTCCCAGAAGTCAAGTCCATGATTCTCCTCTGCAAGGCCACATAGGAGGCACTTTCCCATCTATGCATATAAGCATGCCATAATAAATCTCTGGCCAATATTAAGGTATGAATTTCATATCACTCAGGGCTAGTTGATATCTAGAATATTTTATATTCCACGATAATCATAGTTTTTCTACATACATTTAAAGACTGATATGTTTAATCTCAAGACATAAAAATATAAATAGCAATTACCATTTTGAGCACTCACGTGCCAAGGGCCTAGCTGAGCGCCCAATGATTAGAATTCCTTTATCCTCCTATCAGCCTTACGATAACCACTACTCCATTTTGGCTACCGAGAAAACCCAGAATCTTACATTTTACCCTCCCCAGAGTTTCTTTGATCATTGCCAACTTTTGGGGGGAGGCTTATTTTTAATTATGTGTATGTGTCTGTGTCTGTGTGTAAGTAATGTGTAAGTGAGTGTTGGTACAGGCAGAGGCCAGAAACATTGGATCCTTGAAGCTGGAGTTACAGACTGTTGCGGGCTGCCTAATGTGGGTGTTGGGAACAGAACCCAGGACCTGTGCAAGGGCAGTAGCTGCTTTTAGCTGCTGAGACATCTCTCCAGTCCAGTTGTTGGCCCATCACTACTCACTTCTGTCACCACAGTTACTGGCTACTGAAAAACATTTCTGTTAAGGCATCATCTATCAACTTGTAAGAGCTAACTGATAAAGTCTGAGGAAGATTTCAAGTTATTTGTTGCCATGTTTAAAATTGGCCATGATTGTTGTATTTACACCATGGAAATTCCCAAGTGCTATAAACTGGAACTCTGTCTGTCTGTTTGTCTATCTATCCATCCATCATCCATCCATCCATCCATCATCTATCTATCTACCCATCCATCCATCATCTATCTATCTATCCATCCATCATCCATCCATCCATCATCCATCCATCCATCATCTATCTATCCATCATCTATCTATCCATCCATCATCCATCCATCCATCCATCCATCATCTATCTATCCATCCATCATCCATCCATCATCTATCTATCCATCCATCATCCATCCATCATCTATCTATCTATCATCTATCTATCTGTCTATCTATCTATTGAGAGAGAGGTTTTTAAACATTTACCAGTGTGCTACTATGCGGGTAGAAAGATGGCTTATGGTTATGAGCACTTGTAGTTCTTTCAGAGGACTGGGTTTCAACTCCCAGCACCTACATAGTAGCTTACAACCATCTATAACTCCAGTTCTAGCAGACCTGACCACCCCCTGCCTTTCTGGCCTCCATGGGCAGTGCACATGGTCCATAGACATACATGCAAGCAAAACAGCCATCCATATAAAATTAAAATATCAATTATCATATGCTGTGCTGAAGAACAAACATATCTAAGTATCATTGAATTATCCAATCCTTTCTTCCCTTCTATGCTATTTCCAAAATATATGCTGTGACAGGTTTGCAATAAAACAGACAAAGTCTCCTGGAACATGATACCACACTGGGTGTGGGCTTTCCTAGCATTTTCCAGGCTTCTGAGCCCTGTTTGACTTGATACTAACCTTTCTCACTTTCCTGCGTGCTCAAGGTGAGAAGCAGGGAAAATTGAATCATTTAATAGTCATTCTATTGAAAAAGTCTACAAGCCAAATTCTGTTCATGTATCTCAAAATTAATAACCTTAGCCTAAGGTAGCAATTAGCCCATTCTTAGCTCTTTTACTTTGTACCATGTGAAGATAAAGCAAATTCAAAGGGAAGTTATATTCTGCAAGCAGACGCTTTCCCTTTATAACCACACCCACATTGCCTCTAGGGAGTGCCATGCTCAGTATCTCTAGCCCTTTTTACATGTACTGTGTGGGAGGGAAGCATGCACATGTGTATTGGATGTCTCGAAACAACTTGCAGGAGTCTGTTCTTCTCCTTCCACTATGGAGGTTCTAGGGACTGAACTCAAGTTGTCAGGCTTGGCAGCAGGTGCCTTTACCCACTGAGGCATCTCACTAGTCCAATATATTTTACTATTATACAATTAACATTTATTGAGTGTTAATAGTGAGCTTACATATAACACAGAGGCCATTACTATACCTGGATTCCTGGCAGATTGTAGGCACAGCATGTTTTTGATATCTTGGATGGCACCAAGCTCCCTATAATTTCCCAATGAAGTCAGTTGCTACTAATTTCCTGAACATCTGTTCATCAATTTCATTAAATGGCTAATGAATCCAGACATATAAGGTTCATAAAGATATTTATATCTGACATTAACAAAATGGCACTCCTGCTTTGTTTCTCTACGTGACACCCTTAAGACAAGCAGGTTTGTGTCACTGCCTGGAACCTGGGAAAGATCACTACCTTCATCTTCCTTCCTTGGGACCGGAGATTCCAAGTGGCCCATGAATAAAGGATAGAGAATGGTAGGTTGAAGCCAGGGTTCTGTCTAAAGTAGATTTCCGTAGCCCATAAAAAATTTACATTAAAGTCTGAGGAAACATTCAAGTGCAGGTTTTTTGTGGAGATATAGTTGCCAGTTCTTTTGTGTAGACATCAAACATGACAGCTGAATTTTAAGAGAGTATGTTTCATTTTGCAATAAACAGCCTACCTAGCCTCCAAAGTAGTTGAATCACTTTGTTTCCTGCAGCAATGAATGATTTTTTCATGAACCAATGTTTAAGACAGTGAAAACACTCCAGATGATACAATGGTAGAGTCGGGCCATTATAAATCTGTCTAACTGGAACTGGAACTGGAGGATCAAACAGGAAGATGGCAGGAAGAGGCAGGTAAGGGAGCGATGGGAAGGAGAGCTAAAACTAATGGCCATATGAGGTGACATATGGAAACCTAATATATATACTAAAATATATACTTACATGAAGGTGATCTAAATGGAATTGCCAAATAACAGGGGAGACAGAGCCTCAACTGGACATCTCTTGTTACCAAATGAACACTCCAGTATACAAATCTTTCTCTGTCCCACCAGCCAACTCCCAAATAACAGCACAGAGACTTCTTATTAATTATGAAAGCTCAGCGTCAGCTTAGGTTTGTTTCTAACTAGCTCTTAAGACTTAAATCAACCCATTTCTACTTAGCTGTGCGCTGTGATGTGACTCATGGCTTTTACCTCTTCTCCTGGGTGTCTTGCTTCTTTTACATCCCACTGGCAGCCCCCCCTTTCCTCTGTCCCCAGGAGTCCTACCTAAACTCTTCCTGACCAGCTGTTGACCCTTCAGCTCTTTATTAAACCAATCACAGTGACACATTTTTACATAGTGTAAAGGAATATGACTTAACATTTAGGGAAACCCAACACAGTAGAAGCTTCCTAAAATATATACTTATATGAAGGTGATCTAAATGGAATTGCCAAATAACAAGGGAGACAGAGTCCCAACTGGACATCTTTTGCCACCAAATGAACCTTCCAGTTCTGAGAATCTATTATATCTACTCAAGTTTTTTGGCCAAAGGAACCCTGAGGGGAACCCCCTCCCCAAACAACCCAGACAATTGTCAATACTATTGGTTGTTTTCCATAAACTAATGGTGAGGCCCTATTGCAGAAGACAACACCCACACAACTCACTAAACGTGGAGAAGTCCTACTGGTACCTACTTAGAGTCTTTACTCCTACTGACTAGTGCTTATGCTACTGGAAGGTACTCTGCATGCTGCCACAGGAGAAAAGTAAACACCAACCCAGCCACAAACTCTTCTGTCTACAGTGGTGACCTGCCTGCAAGATGTGCCAGTGTGGTAATGGCACAAAGCTGGTGGGAGTGACCACCAGGATCTGGTTGCATTTAAAGCCCACTCAATGAGATGGAGCCCACCTGACACCGCGCATGTGGCCAAGAACCTGAGACCAAATACTGCTGTTCTACTACGGGAATGTACTAACTCCTCCTGACAACATTCTGCTGTATCCATAGAGCAGTCTCACTCAACCATCATCAGACAAGCTTCCTCCTGCAGCAGATAGGAACTAATACAGAGACCCACAGCCACTGTACAGAGAGTGAGTGACCTCAGAACACTCCGTCCTAAATGGGATATCTCCAATAGTTCCCTCCCCTCAAGGCTCTGGGAATTCTTCTGAAGAGGGGCTGGAGGACACCAAAGACTGATGCACATGTAAACTCACGGAGATGGTGACAGCATGCACAGGGCCTACCTAGGCCTGTCGGTCTAAAACTGAAAGGGGAAGTGGACACAACTTTAACCCACAGCCTACCTCCAATTGATAACTGCTCACAAATGGAAATTAGCTTTCTCCAACAGAGTCTCAGGGGGCATACCAACCACTCTTAAGGCCAGGCCCCATGCCCAGAGGTAGACAGTCGATATAAAATGAGCTTAATGGTACTTTGGGATGTTCTTTTTCTCATAATCCTTGGTCAGGATTTGTTTCCCCCTTTGAGGTCCTTTGTGTATATATTATGGTTCCCAGTTTTGTGTTTTTATAGGATTTCTGTGTGTATGATGTATGTGTCCCTGTGTCTACATGTGTTCCTTAAGCCTTTTCTCTGGCTCTTTTTTTTTCTCTGTTTGCTTTTATCTAATTTTATTGTGTTTATTATTATTATTGCTGTTGTTGTTGTTCTAAATGACCATTTGTATCTTAATAAGAAAGAGAAACAAAGGCTGTGGATTTAGGTGGGTGAGGAAGTGGGAAGGATCTGAGAGGAGTTGGAGGAGGGAAAACCATAATCAGATTAAATTGTATTAAATAACTATTTTCAATGTAAAAAACAAAAATAAAACTTCAGTAAATCAAAAAAATTAAATTAAATCTGTGCAAGTTCATAGCATGTTTGACACCAGGAGTCAAGCCTAATGTAAACTGTGAGTGCTGTCTAAGAGTAATGTGTCCATTCAGGCTCAATGATGGTCCACTCTGATGGAGGGTGCCGATGACAGAGAAGGTTTTGTGTGGGAATAGGGCACATGTGGGCCAATGCTATATTTTCTTATCAGTTTTGATGTGGACCTAAAACTTCTGCTAAAACAATTAAGGCAGTGGTGGCACATGCCTTTAATCCCAGCATTTTTGAGGCAGAGATAGGTGGATCTCTGTAAGTTGGGGGCCAAGTGGATCTTTGTAACTTGGGGGACAGCCTGGTCTACAGAGCTAGTTCCAGGACAACCAGGGCTACACAGAGAACCCCTGTCTCAAAAAACCAAAAACACAAATTGGGTTTTTAAAAAACACCTATTCTATTAACAAGAGCAATAATCCTCAACAAATACAAACTGAAGATTCACCAAGAATCAAGTATTAGGTCTAGGCCAAGTACACACATACAACAAATTAATAATAACAGTGTTCTATTCTTAGATGTTAGAACATTATAGAGACACCTGGAAAGACACAACTGGAAATGGACTATGAGTTCAAAGTCACACACTTAAGTCTGATACTCACTGTCAAGAAATCTTGAACAGGTTTACAGATGCCATGGTCTTCTCAGGACTAGAAAGCACATATATGGTGTGGAGTGACTTCCTGCCTCTCCCAACTCTAAAACTTTCAAGGCTTTTTCTAACGAGGAGCAATGCATGAGTCTGGTAACTGGTGCTCATCTACACAACTTTAATCTGAAGTTTAGAATCAATCCTTCGTGTTATTTTTGCACCATTTTTAAGGAAAGGATTTCTGAATCAGAGACATAGCAAAAGAATCATCCAACTTCATGCCCTCCCCTCTTCCTACTGGAAATCAAAACAGAGTAAGTTTGGTCAGAAAAACTGGGATCTCAGAGAACCCAGAGCTCTGAAACACCATTCCTAGGATTAGCTAAGGAGTGGTGTTTAGCCACAAGCATTTGGAATTGCAGAAAGAGATGAAACACCATGTGGCCTGATACAGGATCCTTAGTAGAGAGACAGGGCCTGTTAAAGGGCTGAATTTATTTCCTGCCCCATCCAAAAGAACTGGGAGTGGAGATCATGTATGACTTTTCCTGGAGAGACATAAACAAACAACTTGTTACCTTAGATAAGGCACAAAGCGCAGGCCAGAGAGACATCTCCACCTCAGTGGGTTGAGTGAACCAATAAGTGTATGGAGGTTGCTTATAGAAGCATGGGTGAAAGTCTGTTGCAGGAGCGCACATGACTCAAGGCCAGCTGTGTCACCACAACAGCCCACCCCAGAAGGCTCCATCAGTGCAATCCCCGGAACAGGAACAGCTTGCATGAAGCTCCACCTGGTCCTCTCCCCAGCAACTGTTTATAGTTTATACATAACGGAGAGGGGCTATGTACCTGCTGATCTCTTAAGCTCCCTTGGTTTCTTAAGTCTTAGGAGCCTTCCTCCTCCTCAAGGGTTCTCATTTTGGAATAAATAGCTACACAAAGCAAAGCAGTGGGAACATTCTCATCTACTGTCTGTCCTGCTAACACACTTCCAAAATGCATTCTCCAGCTATCATTGCAGCCCAAGCTATGAACTCAGAGAATGAAAAGGTTTTCCACAGAGAAAGGGGAAGTAACAGCGGGGACTCAGAAAGACCCCTGGGGAGGGAGCACTCTTTGTGTCTGGCTTAAACTGGTCTACCTGGCATTCCCCACTCCTTCCTGAGGAAGCTCAAATCCCATCTACACCCCCTCCGTCCTCAGAAAGCCTCAATCTCAAACCATTCACTGCTCAGCCTCCCTCTCTGAACTCTGGGAATATTCAGACCCACCCCACCCCCTCGATGTAAGTCATTTTCTAATCTGAACTGCTCTGCAATGCTTTTCTGATCTCAAGCTATTACTCAGACACGTGTCATCGTCACTTGTATCTGTTACATGTTCAGACTTCCTTGTCCTCATTTGATTATAAATATCTCGAGAGCCACTGAGCCACCGCCTTGTCTTGTCTTTGTCTTGGAGTGAGTGTCCTGCAATGCTCTGCCAAGTTGTTCAGGGTGGACTCTGCTTTTCGGCTTCTACATCCATAGAATATAATATCCATATCATTTACTTTATAGACTTATTTTGAGGCAAAAAATGGGGTTGTGAGGAATACATTATGTCTGGTTCAAGAAACATCACAGCACAATTTATTAATACTGATAACATTATTTTAGGAAAAAGGGAAGAATACGTGGCTAGAAATGAGAAAATATGGAGTCCACTGAGTAGTAACCCCATGATCCTAAGAAAGACAGTAAGGGGCTGGGAGCATTGTTTAGTGGTGAAATGCTTACCCAATGTGGTATACATGGAGCTCTGAGTTAGTCTCAAGCAAAAAAGAAAGAGAAGAAGAAGAAGAAGAAGAAGAAGAAGAAGAAGAAGAAGAAGAAGAAGAAGAAGAAGAAGAAGAAGAAGAAGAAGAAGAAGAAGAAGAAGAAGAATTGTGTTTTTCTGAACCTCAAATTCTTCAACCAGAAAAGCAAATTTCACTGCCAACTTCTTGTCCCTGTAAATCATAATGATACCATTAAACACTGCAGGAACATACCATTCTCTGACACTCAGAAAATACAGTTTGATTTGAGAATTATGTTTGTCCTTGTCACGAACAACTTATTTCCTTCCCTGTGTGTCTGAAAGGGCACTAGCTATACATCGAGTGGACTTAGGGGAAACGGGCTCTCTGAGTCCTCGGGCTTTGACTGTTTTGTTTTTAGGAGAGTCACAGTTCTCTAACTATCAAGGATAGTGATCCAGGTATCTCTGCTTAGAAGGCCATTTCCACAGCCCTAAGGCAATCAAATCGACAGGTAAATGTCTCTCAGCCACCCCGCTGTTTTGATTAATACAACCAACCATGCTAGCATTGATGGTATCTGTAAGCAGAAAGAAAACAAGATAATGGAAAGTACTAGGCTCCTCCCAGACCTCCCAGGCTGCCTCCCTGAGGAGTGTGTACTCCCTTCTTCAACCTCTGCACACCGGATGCTCTCCACACGCCCTGTGTAGGGTTCCCTGACGGAGGCTGTCAAGTGCAGGGAAGATCAATGCACCACCACATAAACTGCAGGACTTGGTGTTCTGAGTTCTTATCCCCTTCAGTCTTGTGCGGTTTTAACCTAGGTATGTGGAGGTCTTGTACCAGAGGCAAACAAGGCACATCAGGAACACAGCTAACACTTAGTCATTCGTGAAGTAATTGTTTAGCGTGTCTATGTGGAAAGGGGGAGTATAAAAGTGAATGACATGGTCTAGCTGTTTGGTGTTATTTGTATAACTTACCTCAGGAGCTGTGATGATTGAATGTTGTCTCCTGGATAAGCATACTGCAAAATGTTTCCATTAGTGTTACTTTTGAAAAAACAACAAGAAGAGTTAAGTATCATGTGGGAAATAATGTGGGAATTTAGTGTTCTTGTCTTTGAAGAATGTGAAAGGCAAAAGATTATCTGGAAAAATGACTTGACATTTTGATATGCTCCCACTCATTGGCAAAAAACAGGAAATATACAAGAGCATTTTTACCTGGCATAACAAAACAACCCAATAAAAGGTGAAGTACACAGTCTTTATGATATTCTTGGAGTGACTCTGCTTTTATAGAGAATATTCATGCTAGCAACAGCTGTAAAAATACGGAAATGTAAAAGAAGAGAGATTAAATATGGAATTTATGTACAGGCCCAGAATACTAAACCTTTAACACCCTCAAAATATGACTGTCACTCTAAGCCTCAACATCAGAACCATGGAGGGAATTTTAATGATGATCTGAGCCTCTACTTCTAAAATTTGACGTTTGTTGTCATGGATCTTTTTATGTATTTTCTTGATTTGCTCAGTTACATCAGTTTGTCCGTATCTAACCCATAAAATAAAAACATTTGAAATCTGTGTTGCTAGGTAATCCATCCTGACTTTACACACGAATGGAAACTGTTCCTTGACCCACTTCCTTCCCCCTCCTACAAAGAGCCCAGGTTGAGTGGCAGCAGCAGAGCGTGTCCACGGGAAGGCATGATGCCAAGTTTTAAATGCTCTGCCCATGAACATGTTGGGGCCTGGGTCGATCTTGAATCTGCAAGCTGTTAGGCAGCAATACAGACATTCCTCCATCTGTTGCCTATGACCACCTTCTAAATGAGGCGCCCGCTGACATGCTGTGCCTCTGTAAAAGGTGGGAAGAAGAGGTAAGACCCCTCCAGGAGGTATCATTTCCTTCAGGACTGAGGTCAGGGCCATGGTGGCCCAGAGAGATTCTGATGCGTAAAACCACAGCTGTCGGTAGGCAGTAAAGTGAACACGACGCCTGGACCTAGTCCATGGGAGAGAATGGATGTTTAACCCAGGGTCCCTGCCCAAGAAAGAGAAGCAGTGAGGAATGAGGGTAAGAACTCCTGGGGTGTGGGGCGCAAAAGGAGGCGACAACAGCTAGAGGAAGGCACCGCTCACTGCCCTGCTTTCTCGTCTATTCCACGGGGCACCGCTCACTGCCCTGCTTTCTCGTCTATTCCACGGGGCACCGCTCACTGCCCTGCTTTCTCGTCTATTCCACGGGCACCGCTCACTGCCCTGCTTTCTCGTCTATTCCACGGGCACCGTTCACTGCCCTGCTTTCTCGTCTATTCCACGGGCGTCTCGGAAGTTACATCTGTATCTCACATACGTGCCATGTGAGATAGCCAATAAAGGCAACATGGTAATTAGATTTTAAAACGATAGCTCCCTAAGGAGCGCCACTTCAAACAGTCCTGGTAGTCAATTCTACCAAAATGTTTCTTCTCTGTCTCTCTCTCTCTGTGTCTCTGTCTCTGTCTCTGTCTCTGTCTCTCTCTCTCTCTCTCTCTCTCTCTCTCTCACACACACACACACACACACACATTTTCATTGCTACTAAAAAGTTAAAATTGAGAGTTGACCCTACCACTAACAGTAAGGTTTCTTTTAAAAGGCAATTAGTGGCCCATCTGCGCATGCCAACAAACCTGGAGAAAGCCCACCTGTCTGAAGGAAGAAAGGTTCGTTAGTCCATCCCCACTGCCTGCTCCCTAAATTAGACAGCATTCCTCCTCCATGAAGGCCCTGCCTTCTAAGTCTGAGTAGTGCCTTCTTTCCATAGCCAATCCTTCAGCAGGGTAGTGGTAGGGGAGGGTGGTGGTGTGCTGGTGGGGTAGTGGGCATAGTGGTGCTGATGCTGGTGGTGGGGCGTTGAGATAGTGCTGGTAGGGTAGTGATGGTGCTGAGGGATGAGGAGTGATGGTGCTGGTGTTGGTGGTTCTGGTGCTGGTGGTGTTTGTGTAGTGGTGGTATAGTAGTAGTGGCGGTGTGTTATTGTTTGTGTTGTTATTGTTTGTAAAGTCAGACTGTACAGCTACTGAGAAAATACCTTGTCAGTAAACAGAAATGGCGGGCAGGCTTTGGGTGCCTTGTGATCTGTAGAAAACATGTTGGAGAGAAGAGAGACAGAAATCCCCTTACAAGCACATTCACTAGAATAGATTCTCCATCCTGCAGGCTAGTGAAGCGAAGGCAGGAAAAAGCCGGTATCACAGCAGCACTTAAGAACAGAAAGAGGGTCAAACTTCAGAAATTTGATAAGAGCTCTGGGCATCAATCTGTCTTTCAGATATAGCTCTACAAAGGCAATTCAACCACCATTCCACGGACAAAAGGTAGGACCTGCTGGAGAGGTCAGGTCAGGAGAGATGAGCAAAAGAAGAAAGGCAAGACTAAGGAGTAACAAATCTACTTTTGTAAATCAGACGTAAGTAGACACACTTCTGACTGAAAGGGGAATGAAACTAAACAACACATACATTGAGCTGTTCTGCTTCCCAAGAAATAGCAGTAAGCAGTGAAAAGAGTTGCTCGTTTTAATATCACAGTAAATAATTGTTTCAAAATTTCTTGAGAACAGAAAACACATGCCAGAACTGTCCATAAAAGAAAGGAATTGTATAAAAAGTGATAGCTATAATACATTCAAGTTAACAAAATTGGGAAAGTGACAGAGTGAAGGGGAATAAAAGAATATTAACTTTTTAAGTCTCTGGCCTAAGTCTTGACTTTTAAAACCCAAGGAGCACTAGAGAATATCGTTAGCAATTTGGAGGAAACCCAAAAGTAAGTTCAAAGCGGTGAGATCATCTTTCAGGACCACCTCAGAGAAATAGAAGCAAATAAAACACATTTCACAGAGCAAATGAGAAAAGGACAAGGAGACAGCAAAGACTATGAAAGGAGGGAACCTGAGCTATAAGAAATGCTGAAAATGCGTTACAGCAGCCTTGAGGACTGATATCTTCAAACTTACTTCAAAAATAGTGTTCATCTCACTGTTGCTGATAATAAAGCTAAAATCTAAGTAACTCACAATGGTAAGAAGTGCACAGTGGGGTGAATATATGTCTGACAACCATGCAGAAGGTATGCCTGCAGACCTTCAAACTAGCCAAAAAGCAACCAGCAGGCCACAGATGTCATTCCACGCTGATGAAAGGTTTACCACACATAAAAGAACACCCATAAGCATTTTGTGCACCAAAGAATTTCAATGTTCAGGAGCAATGGCCATGAATTAGGTCATAAAAACATTTTAAGAGGTAATCCCCTAAAGCAGAAATTATAAAGGGCACATATTTCCAACCACAATTCAATCAAACCAACTGTTATTATCACATGTTTCAACAAACTAGTAAGTAAGCAAAACAATGACTAGCTTGGCTCCAAATCTTCAGATGTCAGTGTAGTACTCACTCCTCATAAAGGAAGCTTCTCTTTCAACAGATGGAGCCCATTACAGAAGACCACAACCAATCAAAATGAAGAGTTGTGGAATCCAATCCCAGTGGGTACATCAACAAAACACCCCCACACCTAAGGCTCAGGGATCACTGCAGAAGAGGCAGTGGGAAGACTGTAAGAGCCAGAGCATCAGGGAGTTTTCTGTGAGGTTGTGTCTCCTGGGAATGGCAGAAGCTACACTCAGAAAGTCTCATCTACATGACTGCTCAAATGTGAGCTGATCAAGGACAACAATAGTCATGCTAAAGTGGACAGGGAAAGCCCAACAGGCTGCAACCATGCACAAAGAACAACAGGCAACTAAGGAATGATGAGAGAGGGAGACATGGTCTTCTCCAAAAAAGAGCACGCCAACTGGTTATCCAGTGCCAAATGGTCAGCCCTGCACGCATTCATACGAGCAACATTATACAGATTGAGCAGTTGTATTTAGGAATATATATTATGTATTAATAGCAAATAATGAAAAAGAGGTTATGAATTTGAAAGAAGGCAAGTAGGGGTATATAGGAAGGTTTGGGAAAAAGGAAAAGGAAGTGGGAAGTGAATGTAATTTAATCTCAAAAAATAAAGGGAACTTGAAAAACACTGCTCTAAATTAAGTTATGAAGGAAATTAAATCTTCAATTATACAGTAAGTTTTAAATAAACAAAGAAATAACATAATAACAGCACAAATAAAAATTGTGGAAAGATGCCAAGGCTCCTTCTATTCAAAAGTAAATTCACACCCTTCATTAATTTTAAGAATAATACTAAAATAAGTAAGTCTATACTCTGACAGACTGATAAATTTCATCAGTGGTTATGTAAATAAATTGAAAATAAAGTGATCGTGTTCATCTCCAACACTATGGGAAAAAAAGAAGAAAAGGTGGGCATGAAAGTAAATTTACTGGTAAAGACAGAAAGGAGAGTCCTGGCACAGTACCCCTGGGGTACAAAGTAGTGTAGCCACTGTGGAAAACAATACAGAGGAACCTCAGAAATATCAAAACAAGACTGTGTGAACTGAAAGTGCCCCTTATGTGTTTATACCCAAAGGAATCAAAGTGTAAAGAGAAATTGCCAAGATATGGGCAACCAAGATATGGACATCATCAGTGTCCATCAACAGATGGATGGATAATGACATGGTTTACACACACATCTGAGTGTGGCTCAGCCCTTAAACTGCATGAGAGTCTGCCATTCACAGCAATCTGAGCCTGAAGGACACTGTGAAACAGAAACAGAAACACAAAAGACAGACACCACAGGATCTCGTTTGCAATACATGAGATCTAAAAAAAACAACACTCATGGGAACAGAGAATAGAATCCTGACTGCTAGGCCCCGGAAAGAGGGGATTGGGAAGATTTTGGTCAAAAGACAAAAAGAATATTCAAGAAACCTATAACACAACATGGTGGTTTATAACGAAGAGCAATGTGCTGTGTTGAAAACGACTAAATTTGAGGCATCTTTTCACCATAAAAATTTCAGTATTTGAAGTAATGTAAATGCTAATTAGCTAAACTTAAGTCATTCTACAACATATTCATTGTTTGGTTTTCTATGTCCTAATATCCTTTTATTCTTAACCAGTATATGTTGTTTGTGCTAAAAAGGGGCTGGAGAGATGGCTCTGTGGTTAATAATGTATGATGCTCTTGCAGAGGACCCAAGTTTGAGGACCAGTACCTGTATCAGAGGGCCTACAGTCACCTATAACCCTGACTCCAGGGAATCTGATGTCCTTTTCTGAACTCCGTGCACACTGCATCCATGGTTTGGTTCCAAGCACCATAAGCCAGTAACTCCAGTTCCAGAGGATCTGAGCTTTCTTCTGGCTTCCACAGGCACCAGGCATAAACATGGTACACAGACAAACATGTAGGCAAAACCATATATATCAAAATTAAATTAAAATTTGACAACATTTTAAAATAAGAATATTCAACGTATCATATGCTAATTTAACAGCACGTTTTATGACAAACATATTTTCTAAATTAGAAAACAGGAGTACATTGCCTTACAGTTTTTTTTTTTTAATTCAAGTCTACCATCACTGAATGCAGGTGATACTCCTGTTTCTTCTATAATTAATATAGTGTGGAACCACAAGACATAGAGCCCCTGGGAAACCCCGTTGTCTCCTGTGAACAGATGAGGGCGAAAAGCCCCAATCTTCTTGTGAATACCGCTCAGCTTTACAGACACTGTCAAAGGACCCCATAGCCTGCACCTCAAGCTCTGCTGACTCACCAGCCGCCATCTGTGCTTACGCCATTTGGGACACCCCTAATTCAAAACTAAGCCAAACAACAGCAAACAGCCCAGGAATCACTGATATGGTTTGTTTATGAAGGCTCAAATCACCAATGACAGTTAAAGAGAACACACTGACCTACATTTTAAAAGAAAAGCAAATGAATGAGTATGCACTTTTGAATATTAAAAGGCTGTGAAAATGCACTTGTTTTTTAAATGAATTCCTTACCAGGCATTTGACAATTTCTCATGATTCTGTGCCACACAGACCCACTCGCTATTCTACAGAGAACCTGAAGGCCCAGGTTCTCTGGTTGGCTATTTGTGGGACCGGAACTGGTCAGACCTCTGGGGTGAGATGGCCCTGACTGGTCCGTGTCTAATAGGGGCTGCCTGAGGCTCCAGGGTGCCAAGGACAGGAAGTTGAGCTGGTTGAACAGCCCCAGTACTTTGCTTTGTGTCTCTCCTTACTAGGAGGGAAGTCTGCCTTAAACTACCTTAGCCGGCTGTGTTTTAGTCTCACTGGCAGAAATGAGTCATATACTAGCCCCAAGACTACTTACTGGCAAAGAGGAGTGGGATCTTCGTGGTGGCCAGGAACAATCCCAGGCTTCGCAGACTCTTAGGTCAGTCCAGTTCTATCCTTGGGGGCTTGAGAGGAGGCTGTCCTTCACTGGCAAGTCAAACCAGGAAGGCTCTGACTTAGACACAGAGGAATCTGGGCAGCAGAGGACAGCAGTATGTGCCTCACCCGATTAAAAACGACTTTCGGGTTAACCATCCGACTACAAGCCTAAACACACAGCCTAGGATGTACCTTAGAAGGTACAGCCATTCCCAGTTACTAAGATAGTTTAAGAAGCCGAATCCTGTGTGTCATTATTGTAGTCCAGTATGGTGGCGCATGCCTGTAATTCTAGAACTCAGGAGGTTGGAGGCAGGAGAATTGAGTTTAGGTTCAGTCTCAGCTACATACTAAGTTCAAGTCTGGAAGTGATTCGAGAAAACATCTGTAATAACACGTGCTGAAAAAGTCCTTACACAAGACCCAAAATGCACTACTCAAAAAAGAAAATATGTGTTAAATGGACATTTCCAGGGTTAAAATCTTTTACCCTTTAAAAATTATGAAAATAAGCAAACAAAACCCCACAAGCCATTCACTACACACTCGACATTACCAAATATTGTAAGGAAGTGAGCCACTCACACTGCCTATATGAAAGTGTAAGACTAGGGTAAACTCTTTAAGGAAGTTAAAACCACCCAGCCATAGGACCTGAGTCATCTCTCTCAGTAATATTGACCCAAGGGAAATTAAAATGTGTAACACACAAACCTAAATATGAATGCTTCTAACCATGTCATTCTTAAGAGGCAAAAACTAAAAGCAACCCAAGTGTCTGTTAGTCAGCGTGTGGATACCCTAACTGATGTAGCCATGCCATGGGACCCAGCACATCATTAAAGAGAACTAAATATTATTGGCAACACAATTGAATCTCAGAAGCATGCTGAGTGAAGAAAGCTGAACACAAAAGCTGTGCACCATCAGTCTGTTACTGGGACATTCTAGAAAAAGCAAAACCACGATGACAACAAGCAGATAGCAGTAGCCCGGAACAGTGAGTTCGGGAGCAGGGAGGGGCAGCTTCAAGAATACTCTGACTTGGTCTCGGTAACATTCACACAAACGTGTGAAATTATCACAATTCAACGTGTTCACTTGGAATTGTATCTCATGTAGAGTATATATAAAACAGTGGAAAGCTGATTGAAAACAAAGGTCTTGAGGTTTCCCTGACCCCACAAAGAAGTCCTGGGATAAGGACAGAAGTGGACTCTCAACTGCAAAATAGCCCTATGGGGAAGGCAGTGCTGGGGTGTCACTTAGTGGGAGAGGATTTATGCTTATATTCCTAAGGCCCTGGATTTGATCCCCAGAAAAACAATAAACAAGCGAAGAAATAAGACCAGAATGTGTAAGAGTGCCATGTTGCCTTCTTGATGCTAATCACTTGTCTTTTGTAATTTTTCCCTAATTTCATATGTCATTATACTTACAGTAAGACTGGCTGCTTTTACTATACAGAACTGCAGAACACTAAACAGGTTCCCAGAAAATTCTGTTTGACCAGAGCCCAGAAGACATTTACAGGTAAGCGTCTTGAGAACCCCACACCCATGTATTGAGTGCCTGAAACCCTTTCCCCAAGTCGTCTCCTCCCTCTGCCTCTCCCTCTCCCTCCCTCCCTCTCTCTCTTTCTCTTTCTCTTCCTCTCCCTCTCCCTCCCTCCCTCTCCCTCTTCCTCTCCCTCCTCTCAGAAATGTTCATGCTTAAATCTCTGTTAAAATAAATATCAATTGTGCTTTGAAAAATAATGAAGTAGGAAAATGGAGTTTAGTTCGGGCTTTTGTTGTTGTTTGTTTTCTCTTCTTTCTGTGTGCTCAGCTATTTCTCATGCTGTCCTCTCTGCAGAAACGTGTGCACAACCCATCAGTCAACCCCCAGTGTCAGATAATTAGCCATTAGCATCTTCACCTGCGCCAGGGTGCAAACACTATCGCTACTTACAAGAGATCCCCTTGAAAACAGAACTGCAAGAGATTGCGGCCACATGTTGTTTCAAACCTGTATTCATTACATCTCCTGACTGCGTGTCATAGAAGAGAAGCCAAACAGATGTATAAAAATAGCTGTTTAACAGGGGGAAAATACTGTAAAATTGTTTATGGCAGGACAGTGGGTTCTTATAGGCAAAGTAAATTACAAATAGATTTCTCAATTACTTTTTAAAGCCTGGTATTTGATTCTTATATAACAGTCAAAAATCAATTTTGCATGGAATTTATGTGAATGCCTCATTATTAATAAAACAGCGGTTGGCGGCGGCTGCTTCCTCCACATAACAGCAGCACGCAGTGGGGAAGCGCTCACATGCCAGGCTATACAGCCCCTTATCCTCCTGTCCTCCTGCTCAGCAGCATAAAAGAGGAAAGCGAAGGGGTGAATTCTGAGCACACTTTAAGCAGAAACATTCAGTGGTACGTACAGCAAGGGCGACTGGAGAGGCACCCTGTCAGTGTTTAGCGGTGTCTTGACCGCCCACCCCCAGCTCTTATTGAACCCTGAGGGACTTTCTAATCAAACAGATAGCTGCAGTGTTTGATAAGCAGTTGAGCTCCGTCTCTGGCTCTATGCCTAGTATTTCCCCTGAGACGTTCACTGTCCAGCACACTCAGAGGGCCAGAGGTACTGTCCTGCTAATCACCTACCTACAAGCACGTTTATGTCCATGTCATAGGTTCAGTTCCATGAGTGTCCCCAAACTGTAAAGTCCTGCTGCTCCCTGGGCGCTGGACTCATCAAAATCTGAGCGCTCTTCCCTCCCCGGTGCAGAGTCGGGTGGTGTGAAGACACCCACCCTTGTTCTCCACCTAGGTGACTTTTGTTATGTCACTACTGTGTCACCACCGCAGGCTGTGTCTTTTCACCGTAAAAGAAGAGGCCAGCAAGATGCCATAGCAGGCCCTGTTGCCAATCCTGATGATCTGAGTTTGATCCCCAGGCCCCACATGATGGAAGTTGCCTTCTGACCTCCATACACACGCCATAGCATTCACTAACTAATTAAACTTTTTAAAACATGAAAAAACAAGACAAGAGGGTTTTTAGAATTATCTGAGGTTTTTTTTTTTCAGTTAAGATGCAGAACAGAGAACCGTTCCATCCCCATTAAACATGAAAAGCAAAAACAAGTAAATAAATACATAAAACTGTATTCTTGGCCTCTAACTTATGGAAGGCTCAGCTTTAGAAGCTGAATCCAATTAACAGTAGCTATATGCTGTCCTCCTACAGATTCCACACCTTTAAAATGTTAGCAAGGAATAGAACAGGGCAGGAGCCACACACTGGTGCTCACCACACATTTCAGAGAGTGGTCCCCACCTGGGTTGAGCTTGCAGCCAGCATCCAGTCAAACCTAACAACAGATACCACACTATGGACGGTATTCCTTCCTTTTGCCCCTGAATTCCTCCATCAGCAGCTGATTTAGATGTGGTGTTAGCAGAGTCATTAAACCAAGTCCAGAACATCACGGGGGGGGGGGGTAATCCAACTTTAAATTCCATTTCAAACACACAGGACCCCTCACAGGACCCCCCTGAGATTTGGGGGGTGGGGTGTGCATCATGGACATGAGGTTCCTATCTATACAACTATCTTTAAGGATTCAGTTTGATAAGCAGTGGGGAAGCAAAGCCCTTCAATGTTATCAAGTTACTAAGGGGCTCAGAAAATGACTTGCCTTTATTCTGCACTCAACTGTGTGCGTGTCGGATCAAATTAAACCTGTGCTCATTGAAGGCAACACAACACAACCAAAGAGAGTATTCACTTGGAAATAAAAGTGAACGTCTGCTTTTTTCTCTAAGCCCAAATCCCTTTTGCTGTGAAAATAAGCTCAGCCCCTATTGATACTGCTGATTTCATGGATGCTCCCAGCCCTCATCTCCTCCTGTGATACCCTGTGATAGTCTGCCTATACAATCAACGTGGCTGAGTTTTAGAGTAATTTAGGGGCAGGCTTCTCAGTGTGTCTGTGAAGGCGTTTCCAGGGAGGTTCAACTAGGGAAGGGAAAAACGTGCCACCCTGAATGTGGGCAGTGTCATCCCACGGGCTGGGGTCTTAGACTGAATAAAAAGGAATAGGTAAATTGAGTGCCAACGACTAGCTTTTTGTGGAGGCAATGAGACTGTCTGTCCCACACTCTGTGTTCTCACCACCAAGCCTTTCTCACCAAGCTGGAACTTCAAACTGTGAGCCAAAATCAACATTTTCATCCTTAAGTTGACTTTGTCAGGCATTTTGTCATGGCAACAAGAAAAGCAATTAGCATGTTCCCTTTTCCATGTAAATGTCCAGAGCCTATGCTCAGAGGGGCAAATCTATCTACCACATGGACATGGGTGTGTGGCCGCTGTGGTGAGTAGGACGAGAGAAAAAACAGACATGCCAGCCAGCTCTGAGCTGAGCCCTCCAGAGGTCTTACTTGTCTTGGTTTGGCTTGTGTAATCTGATATGAGCCACCATCATGAAAAGAACATGGCTGGGTTGGCTGGAGGTCGCAGGAGAGAGATGACAGCGCAGGAAAAAAGCTCGAACCCAAAGGAGACAATAGATGGAAAAGATGCCCCTACCCCTGCCACTCAAGTGTTCTGATACAAAATGTTCTGGCACAGCCAGCTAACGTATCAACCTGCTGTTAACTGTGGCCACTGCTAGAGTTGGCCCCGCCCATCTGATCCTGGGACCCCACCTTTCTCAGCATGAATGATATGTTGGTTCTGAGTGACTATAGTTTATTACCCGTTTTGTTATTTGGAAAACAGTTCTCTCCGCACTTTGAGCAGGGAGCTCTCAAATATTGCTGTGCCCACAGTCTCCCAGAGGGCTTCCCCAAACACAGATTGCAGAGGCCTGCCTCCTGAGCCTCTGGTTCAGCCAGTCTGGGGTGAGGCAGGAGCATGACAATGTGTGTCCTGGGTTCTTGGGAGTGCGTTGATGCTGTTAGTTCATTTGGGTCTGCTCTGTGAGAACTTAGACCCTCAAGGGTTAAGCCTGAGGTTGCTGGTTCCCCCTTTCTGTGATTTAGTCAGGCGTGTTTTTCCATCACCTTCAGATGACCAATAAATGACTGGAGCCCGAGCCAAGACTCCACAGCCTTCCAGATGAGCTCCCTCTGGAAGAGGCAATCTCGGCAGCAAATGGCAAGCAGAATTGCCAAGCCACACAGCAGGGACTCAGCACCACCTTTGCCCTAAATGTAATGTCGTCCTCATGGCCGGGGAAGCTTTCTGGCTTGTACCCAAGATGCACTGGTTTCCCAGGATAAAAGGGGATCCGCGGTTCTCTGTGTCCACCCTCAAACCGTCATTCTCAAGTCCCTCGTGGCAAATGCAAGGGTTTTGCTGTCAGCCTATGTACTTAAATGTGTGTGAGCATTTTCTCTCTCAAATCCTCACGGCAGGTACTCCCATTTCTTCCATCGCTGCACGCCAACAGATTCCCCCACTGGGAAAACAGAGAGCTGTTGCTGGCGGTACAGCCCCACTCTGCCCAAGTCCTTCTTCACAACTGTCTGAGGAGACATTTGAACTCTGAACTCCGACCCTTGCATGATTTTCCTTGCATCAGGAAGAGATGGCAAGACTCTGTGTCCTCTGAGTCATGCATACTGCAATGCTGTCTTAGAAAATCTTGCCAGACTTAAAAGCTGCCCCTGAAACTTAAGTTTTTTTTAAAAAATGTGTCATGGGGAAATGATTAGCATTTGCAGAGAACTGGCCAGCCTGCTTCACCCAAGTCCTCCACTTTTTTCCCTGCATGTGTAATTTGTGTAGTCTGTAGGGTGGAGTGCATGTGTATGTGTGTGTGTGTGTGTGTGTGTGTGTGTGAGAGAGAGAGAGAGAGAGACAGAGACAGAGAAAGAGACAGAGAGAGAAGAGAGAGAGAGAGAGAGAGAGAGAGAGAGAGAGAGAGAGAGAGAGAGAGAGAGAGAGAGTAGAGCCTGAGCCTGATTTTGATGTCAGGGGTCTTCCTTGATCACTCTCCACATTATATATTGAGACAGGGTATCTCACATGAACTCAAAGTTTACAATGTGGCTGGTGTACCTAGCCAGCTTGCCCGGAGATTGTCGATTTCATCTCCTGAGCACTGGGATTACAGGCTTGGCATTTACTTGGGAGCTGGCATGCAAACTGCAGTTCTTACACTTGTATAGCAAGGGCATTGCCAACTGAGCTATGGCTTGGCACTTTTTTGTTTTGCTTTTTTGGTTCCCATCTGCTAAACAGACATGTTATTCTAAGTCAGTGGCAGCACTTTGAAGAAGGAGAGAGTTGCCCTGGAGGTGTGTAAACACTTGTTCAGGTGCCTTGGAGGTGTGCATAGCTGGGACTTTCCCGGAACCATGGAAACATGTTCAATCTATCTTATAGATGTAGTTTCAATATTCTGAAAATGTTTTGTAAAGGATCTCAATGCTCATACATTCACAGTCAGTGCTGTTTCCATAGGTAAAGCTGTACATTATTTGACACACGAAAATCGAAAGGTTCTTCTCACTCAACAGATATGTATCCAGCTCACTCTATGTGTTGACTTGTTGTCTGGCAATTAAGATACAGAAACAAAAAAACAGCGCCTTCGTTTTCAAAGTGACTGTGGTTGTTTTGATATGATAAACTCCAAAATGAATACTTGTTCTGCTCTTCAGCTAACGTGTGTGCATTGAGTGCATGTTGTATCTAAACAGGTGTTTGCTATGTAGTAGAGCACACAACGATACAAATGTAGCTGAGTCCTATTGTGTCTAAGCAGGTGTTTGCTATGTAGTAGAACACACAACAATACAAATGTAGCTCCGTCCCTGTTTTTAGTGTAGTCTTGGGAAGCAGTGGGACAGTTGTTAAAGTATAATAATGTTGTAGCTTGCGGTAACCATGTGACAAGAATATGGGGGGGGTTTCTGATCTGATCTAGGAAGTTGAGATTTTAAAATGGTGAAGAAGCTAAGAAAAGCACAGGGAAAGGAGAGCAGGAGAGGGAGAAAATGTGCAGGGCCAAAGGTTGGGGCAATTGGGACTGAACTGAATCAAAATCAAAAGCACCTTACTATGATGAGCAAGATAAGGGAGAGATTATCAAAGATGACACTGGGGAGCAAGAGGCCACTATGGCTTAGGGTCTGATAATATGGAGTCACATTACCCTAACCAATTAAAGGAAGGAGTTTCTCAGACATTCCACTGAAAGATATGACCTTCAATTTGAGTAATGTCTGGCAGTGAAGACAGTGAGGTGACCAGACACAGTAGAAATTGACAGGATGTTGTTCCTGGTTGAATGTAGGAGGTAATGAAGAGAGTTTTTAGTTAGGGGCAAGTTTTGGATGATAACAACACTGTGAGAAGTAGGGATGAATGCCAGATAGGAATTCAGTTTGTGTTACAATAAATTTCTTATAATAAAAACATCAAAGTAAAACTGTCTAGTTGGCAGTGCTGTATATGCATTTAGAGCTCAAATAGGAGTCTAGATGGATACAGATCTGAAAGATGAGGAATAGGGTCTAAATGATAGAAGGAAATCTAGGAAAGGTGATCGTGTCACCTCTGTCCCCACCGTCTTGACAGAGTGTTAAGAACTGAAATCAGAAGGAGGTGGACTGATTGACAAGTCTTCAAAGTTAGTTCCAGCAAGGTGTCATGTAAACTCACACAGATGTATTAAATGTTTTGGTGAGAAAATTAGCTGCACAGCAGTTAATAAAACTCTAAGGAACAAATAAATAAATTTCTACTAAGAAAACAATGGAGATTAGAAAGCAACGAAGAGGATGGAAATAGGAATGGAAATTTAGGGGTGGGTGTGGAGGCCTTCTGAGGGTGAAAACAAATAACAGAAGTTGTGAAAAAGAATAGATGACATAAGAACTAAAGAAAGAAAGTCTTGCCAGAGCTGAGGAAGATGAAACAGATCATCCGGATCCAGTCCCTAGCTTTACAAATGAGAAGATGCATGCAAACTACTAACCAAACAAGATGTCAATTCTTCCAGATTCTGTTTGACGTACTCTGTCGGAAGACAGTTTAAGTAGCATGTATGTTTAAATGCATAGACATGTATATTTAAATGCAAAACCAAAAGCACCGGGAATGAATAGGGGTACAGTTCAGGGTAGGGACACTCATTGCATGCACGAGACCTTAAATCCCCAGTCAGTGCTACTGAAAACACTAATAAAACAGTGCTGTGAGAACACAATGACAAGTGTGAGGCTGAGTGTTTGCAGGAAGGGAGGAAGAAGAGGAAAAGAGGAGGGAGGGGAGGGAGGAGAACACAAAAGGAGGGTCAATGGAAACCCAGTACCAGCTGTGGGACCTCCCTTATCTCCACTTGAGAGGGTGTGGCTACCCCAGCACCAGTAGAGCCACGCGATCACATCTAAGCAACTGGGGCTACCATGTGCAGAAGAGCAAATGAGTCAGCGTCAATGCCGAGTCAAGGCCAGATGTGACATCCTTCACCAGGACTATCAAGCCTTCTTGGTCTTGAATGGATTTTCTTTTAGGCTCAGTGGTAGTACTGAATGGCAGTACTACAAATAGTACTGCCCTAATAGTAAAGTAGTAAGTTGTTTCAGTCTTGAGAGGTTTGCTGTTACTTTTCTCATGTAAAGTTGCTTGTTTAAGACTAATTCCCATGAGACTCAAGGCTTCCCACCAGAGGTAATTCTGTGATTTCAGGTGATTGCCACCAAGTAGACAAAGGTTACAGGACTGACAGTTAAACAAAAAATAAATAAATAAATAAATAAATAAATAAATAAATAAATAAATAAAACAAGAGACTGTCTCAGCTTCCCCAGAGATAATGAATGAATGAATGAATGAATGAATGGGAAATCTAGACGGTATTACTTTTCCCCTAATATCCCAAAACATTAAATTATTTAACTTAAAATGCAACTAAACAAAGCACGAAGCATATGGGGATGCCCAGAACATTAGGTTTCTGCTCAACATGGTCTTGGTTCAACTCTAAACAAGCAGAAACAACTGAGCAGAGCCTATTAGTGTCTGTGTAAATCTTCCTGACGTACACGCCCTTAGCCTTCACTCTGCTCAACAATCCTGTCAGGCAGCTTTGATCATTCTGCAGTCTCTGCTGTCTGGAAGACTTAACAAGACACGAAAATCTCATTTTTTCTGGATTCATTGCTCCTTAGTAGTCCCAACCCCTCCATCTTCATCAAAAAGCCAAACACCCAGAGTGCATCTAGATGCCATGAACCAGTCCTCATTGTATTCGTTACAAACAGTAGCTCACCTGCATCTTGATTCCTAATTCTGAATTTTTCTCTATTTAAGAGACATTCCAGTTTTCCACTCCCTTTTTCTGATCAATAGCTGGCCTCTACCTACAATCGATTCCTTCTTCAACTAGCTCTAAATCACAGCATCAAAGAAAAGCTGCTTGCTGTCCAAAGTAATGTGTTATAAAAAGTGACTACAACAACACTGAAATGTGGTGTATAACTACATTTCATTTGGATGAAAATTTGGCTGCATTCTCTTCTCTGGAGTCCTTACTTTCTAAACAGCCCCAGAATGCCACATGAACACATCGGTGCATATTTAAACCAGTCTTGGTATTGCAAGTAATGAACTTCATTTCTCCAAACACAATGGCCTCCTGACTTCGCTGGCTCCCATGCAAATTCTCCCACTTCAATTTAAAACTAAAAGCATATTGATCACCGGAGAGAAGTCACCTTTTATGTTTAAACCAGTAATTAGGACAGTGTTGATACTGAAGGTCTGAAATGAAAATGTTTTCTAGACATTCTAGAGCCTCCAAACTCCTGGCATGGTCCTCAACAGTCACAGGAGCCTTCTCTGTAATGATGACTGGAAACTGCACCAGAGACCCTCTGGATCTGATCCACATTTCCAGAAATTTCTCAGACGATGTACTTGCAACATTTGTAATCAATCTTACATGAGATGATGTTTGATGTGAGGTTGTTCACTCAGGAAAAGGGCAGAGTGAGAGAGAAAGAAGAAAAATGTTTGTACCCAAGGCCACAGTACCAACGCACCAATGTGATTTTCAACAGGGTTTCTTTCCTTTAACAGCTATCCTCACAGCCTTCACCAAAGCTGCACTTCCCACAGTCCGCAACATAGCATAGAATCCTAAGGAGCCCTCGTGCAACGTCAAGCTTCCCGGCTCCAGAGTCCCACTGAAAGAATGCAAGTGGAGAGCAATTACAGGGTAACCCCAGAAACATGATAAAGACAGTGTTTGATTGGGAAAAGTGGGGTAACAGCCTTACCTGGAAGGTTAGAGGTTTGTTAGCAGAGTCTGGCTGGCTAAGATCTGCCTTCCTAAAATACAGCCACAGACACTGAACTGAATCCCAATATGCTTCTGCAGGCTACCCCGGCACCTTGGACTAGCCTCAGTCACAGGGCCTTCCATCTCAGCATTCTAACACAATGGAACTAGAATGTACTGGAAGACTGGGCTTTTAAAAATGTAATGGCTCTTCAAGCTAACATATTAATCAATTAAAAGGAAACATTTGAAATTCGGTTCCTCACTCACACTACCCACATTATAGGCTTCATTATAGACAGTGCAGGTCTAGAACATTCTCTTGGGGTTTCTCATCTCCCTACCTTTTGGTTGCTGCTTATGTGTTCACTATATCTTCATTTAATGTTCAGTAACAACTCATGTGACAGATGAAGAAGTGAATGAAGTACATCTGATCTCATTATAGTAGTTTGCAATAGTCTAGAATTCTCCTTAGAAATCAAAATTCAAAAAAAGTTTTTTTAAATTACTCATGGTGCCTCAAAAGTCACCCCAAGAAAATGACCACTTTGTATCTACTTCAGTATAGCAACATTGCAAGCTTTGCAATCAAGCATCTATCTACACATGTAGGAAGAGAAAGCAAATATTCTGATTGGTTAATGAGAAGTCTGAACAGGGACTAATGAACAATAATTTTCTGTTCTGAATTTATGAGGAATCCATCGTCATTTAATTAACAACATAAATATTAAAAAACATTTTATAATAAAATTTTATAATTGTAATAAGACACCCTACAATATGAGTTATGGGGTACTAATTCCCACCCAGTGTTGTTGAAACTGGACATGAGAGAATACATTAAAATGCATACTATGTCATTTCTTAGCACTTAAAAAATAAAGTGGCAAAAAAAGCACTTGACAATCCAAAGTCCTATTCCCTTAGAATATAAGCAAAGAAATTCAATGAAAATGTAATTTATTGGGTTTGAGTTTTTATTCATTTTTCCACTGGTAATTATATTACCCACATAAGAGACAGTTATTGAAGAGGTTCAAAATACTTCTACTTTTTTTATTCTAGATTTGTAAGCTTTCACTCCTCTGCAGAGAGCCCATATTTTCCCTCCTTGATCACCTCATAATTTAAGAATGTAACAATAATAAAATATTAAGTCAGCAAAACACAAGGATCGGACTTTCCCACAGGACAGCCCTGGGTCTTCTGGACACACCACCACTGATTCATAGGCAGTCCTCGGGGTTCACCAGAGTAAAAGCTCAGAGCCTCATCTGTTAGTTTAAACAGAAGCCCCTTTGCATCTGAGTCTGAGGAGTCAAGAAAAGCCAAATCCTAAGGACAATAACCCTTCAGTGCGGTCATGCTGTAGAGAACATGTCCTCAGGGAGCCAGCTGTCAGCAGTGAGGTTCCAGAGAGTGGGAACACAGAACAGACACCCTAGCGAGAGCCTGTCAAGCTGCTCTGGCAATGCTGAATGAAAGCAGTTAAGGTCAAGAGAGGTTTGGGCCATGGAAACCTAGTCTCTGAGATCCAGGATTCAAGACATGAGTGGGCCAGCCTAAGGCAACCTATGGTGTCAGTGGGCCAGCCTAAGGCAACCTATGGTGTCAGTGGATCAGCCTAAGGTAATCTGTGGTGTCAGTGGGCCAGCCTAAGGTAATCTGTGGTGTCAGTGAGAGTACAGGAATATCTCAAAGAGGACTCACTATGTCCGGGACTATCCTCACCCTCCATTCGCATAACCTAGTCCCTTTGGGTTTGGGGCTTCCTTCCTTTGTGGGTGGGGTGGAGATGGAAAGGGAAGCAAGGACATCCATCCCCTAAGTCATTGCTCACAGGAGTGTCCAGGCAACTAGCTATTGTCACGCACACCTTGGACTGACTAGGAAGTCTGCACTATAGCAATGGCTGTTTGGGTTGATAGCATCACCTGCCCTTTCCACTACTACCGAAGTTGTCCAGACTTCTTTCTTGAGACAAAGTCTCCCCGTGTAGCCTAAACTGGCCTTCATGTTATCCTTCCTCAGCCACCCAAACTCCTGAATGAAAGGTGAGAGCCACCATGGCAGCCCAAGTCATTCTTTAATTAAAACACAACACAAAACAAAAAGCTGCGCTTTTACAGCCTGTTGCTAAGTAACTGCACTGACTCCCTGGATCTCTTACCAGGACCTTCTTTGTGTTCATTGCAGGTGCCTCCCTCACAGGTAGAATGGCCCTCGCTGTTGGGTTTCATATGGTAACAAAGGTTGGACTTATTAATGAGGAAGAATTTACTTTCCCTTCTGGAGCTTCCCACCAAGAGCTTCTCAGGAGACTGTTCAATCCACACCCTGAACTCATATAGGCATATTAAAAAGTCATTCAAGGTCCATGAACATGTAAATGGCTATTTATTGATATTATTGTTTCCGATAGGACTGAGTTATTTCTTCTAATAAATTCCTTCTAATGAGGGATTTAAATACATGTGCTGGCCAGCCACTAGAAGAATCTGGAAGCCATTCTCAAATTGGGTAATATTTCAAATGTGAAAAGCAAGGAATCCAGTGATGGAGATATACCTATCAGAACTGCACACGCCACAAGTGTTGGGATCCTCGTAACTTCCAGTTGTTGCTCAAGTGTTTGACTGTGATGCAGCACATGGAACCTCCTTGGGAAAAAGCACACAGTTGTCTAGCACATAGGAGCAAAGCAGAGAAGGAGCCTGAGTTCTCCCAGGCTTCAGTAATAGTTTAAGGGCCCGGGCACAGTGTGCAGCAGGCAGTCAGTGGTCTAAAAGGACAACAGGGGCCCGAGGAGCTTGCAGGACCACCGTAGGACTTAAGCATCAGCTGCATCCAGGAGTGTTCCCAGGGTCCTCAGTCAGGAGCTGCTGGGTTTGTAGAACCAGCAAGGCACACCCTGAGAATCTCAAGCATGGAAACTGGAAACGAGGAAAAGGCATTCTGTGGATTGTGCCTGTGGCCTGGTTTTCCCTTTTAGGCTACCACATGGCACACAGGAAACACTACTCCAAAACATGGTACCCAGGGTGCTGAGTGTGTTAAGCTAAAGGAAACTGAGACAACCTTAGAAGCAAGAAGATCCTATCGCCTGTCACTCTGGCTTACAGCTGTCAGCCACTGAAGGAAGTCATAAAAGAATCCTTTGACTGTCTTTCCCTGAGTAAAGGTCCTGAGTCTCATTCCAGAAGGGCCTTTCCTGACACCAGGAGGCCAAGAATTTGACCACTGTGACCTTGCTGCCTCTCTATTCATTACCATCTCACCACGCCCCTTTTCACCTATCACACTTTTACAGAACTGTCCACAAAAATGCGGTCTTCCCTGGGTCTTTGGGTCTTCATTGCTACAGGTCCTTGTGTCATATGAAGCGAAAATAAATCGGTTGTGCTGTCCCTTGTCAACCCGTATTTCACTATAGGGGCATCAGTCATGAATCTTGCAATAGGTAAGGGGGAGAGGCAGTATTATGACCAAGGAGGAGAGGAATACCATCACATCACAGCAGTCTGATATTTGCTTGGGACAGTACTCGTGCTGACGGCAAACCGAGAGCTCTAGAGCCAGTCAGTGACGCTCAGGTGTATGTGAGAAGAGAAAAATCCCATCATAGGCAGCTTCTTGAAATCCAGAGCTTTATGAAGTCACAACTGTGTGACCCTTGCCATTAGCCACACGCTGTCGGAGGACCTGGATGAGGAGCCAGTCAGTGGACCTTTTGATAAAAATCGTGTCACTGAATTGACCCCTGCCGCAACCCCAGTGCTTGAATCATAGTGTGAGTGCTATGTCATCCTCACTACACCTTAGTCAGATGCTCATTACGTCTGAGCCTTCTACACCTGAAAAACACTGACTTTCACAACCTTAATCAAGCTCTTAGGAATGTTTTCCTAAATATTGTTTGGCATACGAAGTAGTAGGTTTTGCATTTCATACCTTCTTTTGTGGATCTGTCCGCCCCCACCAACTCCGGACCCCTTTCTGGTTGCTTTCCTCATCCGGTAACCCCGATACAGCTTTCATGTTATTAACACACATGTTCTGTTACTCTCTTTCTTTTCTCTCCACCTCCCTGAGATCTCTGTTTCGCCTCTCATGGTTCCTTTCTAATTTTATGACCTATACACACAAGTGCACACTCGCACACGCGCGCGCGCGCGCGCGCACACACACACACATAAGTACACACACACACACATACGTACGTGGGGGGCATGTGAAAATTAAAATCAAAGTTCTGTCTATGAGGGGAAACATGCACTATTCATCTTTCTGAACCTGGCTTATTTCACTTAATATTGTAATTTCCAGTTCCATCCATTGTCCTGAGAAACCATGCTTTCATTTTCCCTTGATGTTTTGTTTTGCTCTTTTGACTAGGCTAAAACGTGGGTTTTCCTCTTTCAAGACTGACCCCAGTTCAAGCACAACTCCTGCTAGACCAGTCTAATGACCCGCCCCCTTCCTTGTTGCTTATTCACAGTAGCGCTGTGCACTGGACTGCTTTGGGCGAGCATCCTGTCAAATTGGTTTAGAAAATAAAACAAAACAGAAAACTCTCCCTGATAATTTCCGTTTGTGATTTTTTTCATTTTTAGCCCCCTGCCCTTCAGCTTGTAATAAATCTCCTTTCCTACAAAATCCTAGAGTTGAACCCAACCTCTCAGCCTTCAGAGCACCTTTGTAACTTCCTGTATGGTGGCTTCTACTTAAGTAAACTCTAACAAATGTCAGTAAATACTTCTTTAACATACCCAAATCCAAATTTTAAAGTATTAATCCAAAATAATAAATTGCTTCTCAGTGGATGGAGTGTAGGTGGAGAAGACTGTCTCTGACAGTGTTTACTTTCCAGTATGTTCTTAGTCAGCCAAACACTAAAGCCCCCATGAGGTGATCCATAAAAATTCACAGCCAAGCAAAATGCAAAAGATTTCCTGAACATTCTAAAACTCAACACAGCCCCACCCCAGCTTCCAATCTTTGTCACCCAATGGAACCTGTGGGTGTATCTGCCTCCTCTCAGTGGCACAATTAGACTTCATCGCATTTTTGAGTGATTTGCTGCCACAGTTGGAACACTGGGGTCCCCCAAATTCGTAAGTTTCACCTTGATCCCCAATGTGCTAGTTTCAACAGGAAAGACTTTCAGGAAGTCAGTTCTGAAATCAAATCAGGATTGTCACCCTGATACAAGAATGCCTCTCTTACAAATGCTTACCAAATTTTAAGTCTTGCATATGTTTCCACAACTATCTATGATCATAGAAAAGGAGAAAAACATTGCTTTAAAGTAAACATAAGCAGACTGCTCAAATGAGTGAGAGTGAGAGCAACTGCCTTGCTTGGTCCACAGAAGTGACACTTCTGAAGGCGCGCAAACCCTTACCTGACGGTGAGTCTGCCGGTGCCCTGAGAGTGGACTTCCCAGTCGATAAGGCTGTAGGTCATAAAGCTGCATCAATTACAGAGCAGCCAGTCTAGGGAATTTTTGTACTAATTCTAAGGATGACATGCAGAGCAATGGGCTTGGCATCTTTCATACATGTGCCATTATATTTTGCTCTTAATTGTTCCTCTAAGGTAACTTTGCAACAGAAGCCATGATACACTATGACAATTGCCTTTCTTTTTCATTTGTTTGTTTGTTTGTTTTTCTGCCTGTGTCTATGACCCAACAAAACTGAGCTGTGGCAGTAGACTCATTGTTGGTCCATACTTTAAGCTGACTCAGAAAACTGAATAGGAAACTAGGCTTTCAACAATGACTTTACACGATCCTTTTCTCTGGGGATGAGTGTGGCTTTTCAGGAGAGAGGAATGGGTTAGTGCAAAGCGTTTGTTGTTTAGGAAGTAAATCAGTAATCAACAACCCTTAGAAAGTTGACAGTTTGTCCTGATTGAGAAAGAATGCCTCTCCTTCACCATGAAGAATGAATTCTAGAGGTGGCACTTGTTTGCCGTACAGGAGTAGAGTTTCATGTCTTACAGGCTCTAGCTTATTTAATGGATGTCTAATAAGGCCAAATGTACAAAACTAACCAACATCCACAGCAGAGAAGTCAGATATTGTCCCTCTGAGTTATTTGTTGAGACTCAAGGAAAGCATCCTTTGCTGAATCCCACAGAGGGCCTTGCCATCCACAATGCTCATATATAAGTTTTCTGGACATATCCCCGGGATACCTTGCCTTATCAGCTTCGTGGATGTGTTCCGACACAAGGTATCACAAGCCCAGTGTGCTGTGTATTTAGAATACATCTAATGAAAAGGGAGAGCCTCTAAGTGGTTAATAAGATAACATTGAGGATGGAATTAATGACAATGCATGATCAGATGGAAATTTCCCTCCAGATTAATGACGGAAGACTTATGGGAGGTGAATCTTCAGTCAGGGATTTGCTAGATCATTGACAGCACTCAAATGTCACTTTCGGCAGTAATATTTGGAGTCTCCCTTTGGAGAAAACAATTTTACAAGAACTGACAAGAGCTTTAGAGAAAAATGTGCAGTGATTTCAATCTCTACCTCAGGAGAGTTTGCCAACAAGTGCTGAAGTCATAGAAGAATAACACAGGGTATGGCCAGGTAGATTGGTCAGTGAAGAGCTTGCTGCACAAGCCCCAGGACCTGAGTTCCAGCCCCAGCACCCATGTGAAAGGCAGGTATGGCAGCGTATGCTTGTACTGAACAAGGGCGATAACCAGAAGCTTATGGACCAATGGCCTGTGACATACAGCATCAATCAACAAAAGAGAAACACTGTGGAAGGAAGGTGGAGAATAACAACCAAAGCTGCTGTCCTTCCCCATGTGTTCCATGATATGTGAACATTCTCATTCACACAAAAAATGCACATATATACACATCACACACAGACAAGAATGCAAATCATATACAACTTAAAAAATAAAAAAACTTGCTCTGAAATTTACTATCTCTGTATCCAATGTTCCTCTGCTCTCTCAGTAGATTCCAGAACCCATTGTGATTCTATGCATCAGGTTGATTGCAAGTTTGCATGCATTTCTGCTGCGTCGCTGTCTAGGAAAGGGGAAACTGGGGCCTTCTTTCTGAGTTGAAGGCCTGGGAACTGATCTCCGGCTATAGGAACATATGCTGTCTATACCAGATAAGTCACCTCTCTGTTAACTTGTGTAATAGGTAAATGTGGTGGCTCGAATAGGAATGTCCTCCATAGACTCATGTGTTTGGATGCTTAGCCCATAGCGAGTGGCAGTATAAAGAACTCTGACCTTGTTGGAGAAAGTGTGTCATTATGGAGACAGACTTTGAGGTCTCATATGCTCAAGCTACACTGAGCGTGGCACATAGTCTCCTTCTGCTGCCTGCAGATCAAGATGCAGAACTCTCAACTCCTTCTGCAGCACCATGTCTGCCTGCTCACCACCATGCTTCTTGCCATGACAGTAATGGACTAAACCTCTGTACTATAAGCAAGCCACAACTAAATGTTTTCTTTTATAAGAGTTGCCAACACCATGGTGTCTCTTCACAGCAATAAAACCCTAAGACAGTAAACTGGTCAATTGTTTTACAAAACAAATTTTCTTATATTGAAAATAAATATTTTCATACCATATATTCTGATTAACTTTATACTCACTGTAGTTCTCCCAATTTCTCTGCATCTCCCCTCCAATCCAGGTCAACACCCTTTCTGTCTCTCCTTAGAAAACATAGGTATCAAAGGAATAATAATAAAATAAAATAAGATACATAAGAAACAGACAAAATTAGAATAAGACAAAACAAACAACAAAAACAAAAAAAGAACAAGAAACACAAATAGATGCAGATACATACATATCCACACACATAAAAACTCAAAATCAGAAGATAATGTATACAAAAAGGACCTGTAAGGTAAAACAAAACAGAATGAACAAACATAACCAAAGCCCTTACTCAACATTATGAGACAAAGAAGCCCCAAAGATGCCATTGAGTTCATTTTGTGTTGGCCATCTACTGCAGCCATGCAGTCTACCCTTGGGAGTGCTTTGTTTCCCCAGTGAGACTCCCGTGGAGAAAACTAAATTTTCATTTGCAAATGGCTATCAGTTAAAGATAGATTCTGGGTTAGGGGTGGGACATGTGTCCACTTCTCCTTTCAGCTCTAGGACCCCATCTGGTGCAGAGCCATGCAGACCCTGTGCACGCTGCCCAGCCTCTGAGTTCACATGTGCACCAGCCTGTTGTGTTTTGAAGGCCTTGTTTTCTTGGTGTCCTCCATTCGCTCTGGCCTTTACATTCATTCGCTTCCTCCTCCCCAGGGTTCCCTGAGGGAGGGGTTTGATGAAGACATTCCTTTTAGAGCTAAGTAAACATAGTCAGTTTTTAAACCTAGATAAATACATTGTGAGCAGGCAATGCCGGTGGAATATGCTAACTGGCTAACCATCTCTAGGTGCTCAGGCTCTGGCCTTTGGTTCAGTGCTGCTCCCTTGTGAACACAATAAAAGTTTCAAGGCATTTTGCTTTCCTTTTTGTTTAAACACAGGGAAGAACTAACAGTGGTCTCGATTTATTGGGAACATAAATGTAGTTATCTAAATAACAGATTATTGTTGTAAAATCTATCAGTGAAACCCAGTGATTGAAGGCCTCAGTGTCAGGCTTATTCCAAGTCCCTTGGCTCCTATTGAATTAGAGTAGATTTTTTTAATGGTCTTTTAATGGGATTTTTCAGGAATGAATTTAATTGGATTTAAAGATATATTGGTATATATGGCTTCTCTAGTAAGAAAATGATAGAGCCAAAAAGAAAAGAGGGAAAGAAAGGGTGGAAAGAGGAAAGAAGAGGGGGAGAGTGAGGCAGGGAGGAGACGGCAGGGCCAGAGGCCCTTTCCCTACTTTGTGATGTCCCTAAAGTGTCTGCTGCCATTTCATCAGTCTTCCCAAAGTACCCCCGATACTCCTGGGCCTGGCACCGCATGCTGTGTGCAGCCTGGATCTCTCATTCCCATGGGTCACATCGCTTTTCTGTGATGTCAACCAAATCAATAAAGCTGCGTACTGGCTGACAAAGGAGGCTCTAGTGTCTCCTGTACGTTCATGCTATGTCCCCAAAAGTGGAAACCAAAGTGTTAATTTGGAGGTCCAGGCTTTGAACTGGAGTCTCCTACAAGGTCTGTATGGCTTGACTTTTCACCTGTGGTACCTGTCCAGATCCTCACCAAAATCTGTCAGAAAATCCTAATGATTGACAAGTCTCTCATTCTGTAGCTGAGGCTTGCCTGGTGCAAAATGATGCAAATGTTTATATCAGTCCAGCCTTATCTCAAGCCCTGTAAGAGCAGAGTTTTCTCTGCTTATGAAACCCCATCAAAAGTTGCCAGCCACACACAGCAGTATACATTACTCATGCTGCTCTCTGATAGGACATAGCCAAACTTGAATTCATTAAATATTGATATATTGATGTACTGTCCTGAAAAATAAAAAATAAATCCTTTTAGCAGACAGTAAGGTCCAATTTGGCTAAATTCCTACAAGTTCTCTGGTGTAGAGTCAAGTATCTACAAATTCAAAAAAGTCCCCTAGAATGTCAGTCTCTGAAGGAATGTCGTGATAGACTCTGCCCAGCTGCTGCTCAGGCTACAATATCTGTTGCCACCAATTCCGCATTACAGATTCTGAAAGGTACCTCACTGAGCCATTGTGAGACCTCAGCTAACAGACTCCCCATGCCTCTCACCTAAGAAGTGAGTTTACGCAAAAAGAGCCATTGCTGTCCACACATCCGGCTCCTCCTACACACTTCCCTACCTCTGGCCTGAGAATCTGAGAGCCCGGCTGTAGGTTTGTACTGTGAAACCACCCATCCTTAGAAAGGAATAAGAGATGACCACTTTTGCCACATGGACCCCAGTTTCCTCTCTTCAGAGGCCCCACAATGTCTATCTGTCAATCTGTCCATGGTGTTAATAACTTTTCTAATACACCCTCAAGTCCCCCATAATGCATCTATGTCCCTCTTTAATCCTTCTTCCCATCTTTAGGAATAGACTAAAAGGCCTTCTGGGTTCTCTCACTTAAAAGTGCTTCCTGTTGGTCTTAAAATTTCTTACCTTCTCTGTGCTGTGGCGAGCCTTCAGGTACCACACTGCTCTAGGTGACTGGAGTATGGAAGCATCAAAGCAATGCCTACTGCCCCTTGGGCCTTAAACTCTAGTAGAGGGATGAACACTAAGGAACATCAATAAGTAAGTAGAGAACCAGGAGGGATTTTGAGAAAGCTCAACTCGGGCCTATTTTCTTCAACTTTCCCAGTAATTCTACAAGCTAATTAATTCCCTATCCTGCTAAAACTAGCCAGTATGGATTCTTTATTTCAGTAACTGAACCTCAACTAATGTGATTAGCCAACATGCTTTGTGAAGTTTTGACCCCAATTTCTCTTTTAAAACTATAATAATGTAGTGTCATCCAATATACTGTCCTTGGCTTTAAGTAACTACCTCATTTAATGGGGAGGGGGAATCACTAGAAAGATATTGAGCAGCTCCAAGAACTACCTTGAGGACTTAAAATCCAGACAAGACAAATAGATGGGTGCCAAGAGAGGACAGGCCCCTGGAACTGTTGGGAAGGAATTTTGCTGTTCACTGTTCACCACTTTCCACCCCAGCATCTTGGGATTTTTCACTTCTTGTCCCACGCCCAGTGAGCTGGTATACCCATGCTACATGAAGGATCAAAAATGGCACACACAACCAGGTTTATAGTCGGTCCATGTCGCACCTGCTGTGCGGCCTGCATCCGAGAATGTAGCGAGGTGGTCGGGATAAATGACACAGAGACCGGTCGGTTGCTTTAAGAAAACTTTATGCTTCCCAAGTCAGCTTAGGAGGAGACCTCAGTCTGCTTAGGAGAGAGCTCTCAGGAGAAGTCTCTCCAAGAAAAAAGAGCTTCCCTTTTTTAAGGACTTCTGCCATCCATCTACATACCATTCTTTCCAGACTTCTCACCCTCCTGGCTGGTGGTTTAATCTCAGGCCCCAGAATCGGGGAGACACCGCAGGGGGGGACAGGAAGAGGCATCTAGCTGTAGGGGGTGTGAAAGTCATGGTATCTCAGTGAGCGAGCCCTTATCTGAGCCCTATCAAGAGCTTTAAAGCACTGAATTGTTTTCAGTAAACATTACACAGCTGCCTGCTCCCAGGCCGAAGGGGAAGTGGGTTTCTGCTCAAGGTCTGGTGTCCCCACAGGTCCATCTTTAGAATTCATCTATTTGGGACTGCTGATGTAGTGTACTCTTCTGACCAGCTAGAATGGAGATGAAACTTGCAGCCTCATGCTACTTACCTACTTCTGCATGGCATGTCACCCAAAGCACAGTGGTCTCAAGTAATACCCATTGATTTTTGTTCATAAGTCCTTGGTCAGCTCCTTGCTGCTGCTGATGTGAGACAGCCCTGACTGATTTTGACTCATGTATCTATTTATGATCAACTGGATGGTCACCTGGAACCCAGAGAACCCATGATGGCTTCCTCACTTATCCAGAAGTTTATCTGTAGTTGGCTAGAGCCAGGAGGGTAAGCAAGCCATGTATCTTACATCTCCCAACACTCCAGCCCCAGTTTCTTTATGTCATAGCTCATCTACAACACAAAAGGGCCAGCGCTTTCACATCTCTGACTATTTCACATTTACTGTGAAACCAATGGCCAAAGTCAGCCACAGCATTGAGCTCAGAGTCCCTAGAACATGAGTTCAAAAAAAAATCAGTTGACAGCCCAATGAGATTTCTGTCTTCAACTTTCCTAAGTTATCTTCCCTGCTGAGATAGGTGAAGTGAAGCTGATTTTAAATTTGGGAATTACAGGGTTCTTCAGTACTTCAGATTTCTCCCTATGTACTTGAACAAGCCTGAAACATTTCACATGGTACCCATCCAGATAGGCATGAGACTACCTGCTCATTTTCAAAGCCAGTGGCATGTGTCTGAAGTTCACAGGACACAGTATGCCGTAAGTCCCACTCTCTGCTATATGCCCACAGCCTGGAAACAGGGTAGTTTATGGTAGGAGGTAATTCAGTTTGCTTCTCTTGATCTCCTACTGTGGGCAATCTTTAGGGCTTGCTTAAGATACAGGTGTGTATGAAAGACTCGATCCTTGTCCTTAAACAGCTTGCAGACCAAGGTGGGGGTGTGAATGAATTGATAATTCCAGTGTGACCACTGAGACAGTGGGAAAAGCCTGCTGGCTTTAAGAGAAAGATTGGAGGAGTGGGAGTGGGTAGAAGAGACAAGATGAAGGGCCTTTGCCAGCTCACAGGTAAGAAATGATACATCATGGGGGACCCAGGAGGAGTGTGCTATGGATTTCATTAAACTACACTGTGCATGCTTATGAAATTCCCCATGAATAAGTAAAAAGATTTTTAAAGAAGTTATGGAAGCCAAACTAAGAAGCAAAGAGTTTGGAGGGAGATACACCTGAGAAATTGGGGGGGGGGACTAAGAGGGACAGTCATGGAAGACTATAGGTGAGCAGGTAGATAACAGTGGCTACAAGAAACATTTCCCCACCTTGGGAGTCCAACTATAAGCCACAGTGCACAGGTTCAAACTGACTACCCCCATTGTTTTGATGACATTTTTGAGCAGAAACTATTCTCAATAAATATTCATGACTCTGCTTAGCCCCACATACTTTAAAGATTCCTTTAAGCTCATAACTCTTCAATATCCATGTAATTGCCTTTTCAATCTCTACTGTACTCCACCTCAAATGTGACATCAAACCTAAGCTTAGTAAAATTAGTTTTCTCTAGAGTAATATGTTTTTATTGTCCATGTCCACTTCAAGAAGCCAACAATCTCTTTTTTATTGCTATTACCTTACAATCATAAGAGCTCCGTAGTTGGGTTATGATTGCTTCAAATGAAGAAACTTGGTCCAGGTAATTTCTCACGACAGAAGTCCACGAAGAAGGTTAAGTCTGAAGTCAGGCATTTCAGATAATGCATCCAAGTTCAGACATTTGATTTATTGCCTATCCTCCCTGATGATTAAATATTCGGCTACCCATTGAAACTCCACATATATTCATAATGTAATGGTCAGGGCAGGCTCACCGCACACTAACTTTCCACCTTCATTCTCTAGAGAAGAGAACCAGCCTGCACACAACTCAGAAAAACAAAGAGAAACTGGATACCAAGATCCAGGAAAGAATAGAAGCAACTAATGAGGTTTATGAGACTCGGATTTCCCTCCCCAACACCAGGTCTAGGAAGTTTTCCTCTGTGGTAAAGGAATTGGAGAACAGCTGTCAAGAATATGGCACAGCTAACCCTCAAACAAATTAGAAAACACCATCTGCAGGCAAGGCAGTCTGATCCACAGATGTGCACTAGCACAAAGCCCAAGGAAGAGAAAATGGGTTGGCGGGACTGAGGTTAACGTGACTGAAAGCAGACAACATATAGTCCTCCACCGAGAGGGGCAACGCACTACTGAAGCCAACGATTTGTAGCATTCATAAACAGCTATTGAACCTCTAACACACCCCTAAATGCCTGCATTTGCACCCCTAAATGCCTGTCTGTGTGTTTAAAGTTTCTTCAAGAACAGTAGGTAGAGCAATTACAGAGGACCACAAACTCAGCATCTTTTCATATACCATTAGGCATTCAGGTAGCCAAAGAAGGTCCCAACACTATCTTTAATCTGCACCCCCCATCTAGTTACATCTCTCATTAAAACTAACTCTTTTGAAATATGCAGCACCAGCTAGCTTGTCCCACTTGCTAATGGTCCTGAATTGATTCTTAATTAGTTGCAGTTTTGGAAAGAATCCAATTAAAATAGTGGGAGATTCCAATAGCGGAGAAGACCTGGCTAATCTTTGTTACGTTCTGAGTTGCTGTTCTTTGCATTAAGGCTTGCTCAGGCAAAATGCAGCTATGCAAAATATGGCAGGACTCAAGCCACACTAAGCATGCTCAGGTTTTAAACAGAAACCGTCACATGGTAATTTATCCTCCAGCCATAAAACTTGATCAAAGAAAGGCAGCCAAATGCTGTTAGAAAAATTACATTCCTTCATTCCACTTTTTCTTCTTCCTAAAAGGACAGGGTACTAATTCAGGAGAAGACGGTAGAATCTTTTCAATATATTTTATTTTTTATTTACTGTGTTTTTTCCAATCCTACCTAAATTCCAAAATGAGGGGGTGGGGGGTAAAGCTCAGGGTGGGAGGAAATAAAAGGGGGGAGGTGTGAGACAGAGGGCTGGAGGCAGCTAAATAGGATATTTTCCAGTGTTCTTTCCTAAGGCCTGGCTGCTACCAGCAAAATTCCCAGTGTTGTTTATGAGGGCAGCTGGAGGTCATTTGACAGGTATGGCTTTTATGGTTTGGATTTAATTATAGAAAAGTGAGGGCTCAGAAAAGCAAGGTCTCAGGAAGCCCAGGCAGGAGGACTCCTGCCACTGCTGGTAGGTGACAGTCACGTGGCCAGCTTTTGTATTCAGTGGCAATAATTCACTGCCCCAGCCTGGGATGGAGCCCAGCTCCCCATCCCCTGAGGAGCCTCCACCAGGCGCAGACTCCTGGTGCCTTTGATCCACAGATTAACATGATCAGAATGCCGGCTTTGTCTTCTGCAAACATCCCTGTCCTGAAATTTGTATCCTATGAGAGGTTGAGTCACACTTTTATTTGAGTAATGAATTGCAGTAATTAATACACACATTGATTTTTTTTCAAATCTCCCTAAAGGCTATTTCCATTTTTAATTTCCAGAAAAATACATATGATTCCCTTAATAAGAAAAAGTGTTCTGCATTTCTTAGTGCATGTATGAGCAGAAGCCCACACAGAAGCAAACAATGAGACCTTGAAACAAGTAACGTTCAAGATGGGGCGGTGGCTGCATTCAAGAATTGACACCACCTTGTGAACAGGAGACACTGCCCTTGTGGGACTTCAGCATCAGTACCGGATCTGTCAAACACTTCCGACTGCTTTTTAAAGGCTCAGTTATTTGAAGTGTGCGGTATTCACGTGGATAAATATCCCCTTCCTTTTAAACTAAGGGTTTTCCCCTCAGCTATTAATAAGAGAGACATCCTGTGCAAGAAAAAGAAAGAAAAGGAAAGAAAAAAGAATTAAAGCTGAATCTGTTGAAATTGTGTGATTTTAATTTTGCTTTAATGAGGGTTATGTGATTTCTTCTAATTCCTATAACGAGAGAGAAAAAGAGAGACAAGAGAAAGACAGAGGAAGACAGGGCAACAGGGAGACATTGATTGATTGATAGTCTCCTTTCAGTTGCACCTTAAGAAAACGCATCAGGGCTTAGAATAATAGAGCATTTTTTTACTTGAGAAATCATTTTTTCTCTTGCACCAGGGTTCTCAATAAATACCAATACAGAAAGAAGTGTGTGTGTGTGTGTGTGTGTGTGTGTGTGTGTGTGTGTGTGTGTGTGTGTGTGCCCGCCCGTCTGGTGCTTATCTGAAAGTCGCAGGACTGAGAAGCAGGTAGGAGGCAGTCTGAGAGGATGGAGGGCTTGGAGAGCATGCAAACCAAAGAGATACCTGATTGACCTTTTGCTGACTCTGAGCCACGTGACACGCAGGCCGCCTTCTTAGAGTGATGGCTTTAGAAGAAGATGTTAAATTTAACCTCTGGCGCAATGATAAATTGACAATAAAAAATTCAATGGCTTGGTAATTACCAATCACTTTGGACATCGGCAACATTTTTCAGCTCTGTCACTGCGCATTGGCACAAAAGCTTCAGCTGGAATCCTCCCGGTCTTCCTCTTCTTAACTTTGTTTTCATGATGCAGATTAAATCTGCCACCCTATTACTGATTCATTTTCCTAATTTTTCATGTCTGCACCATGCCCCAGCTGCACCAGGCTGATAATTGTGGAGCCCAGCCCTGATGATTAACATCAGAAGAATTAATTATGCCTGCCATTAAAATTCCGAGTTGCACATGGTGATCAAGAAAAATTAAGTTTCTCTAGGCCTCTAAATCATTTCACCTTTGCAGGGAAGGATAGTGCCTGGACAGCGAGGCTGCAGCCTGCGGTTCCTGCGGAGGTCGGATCCACGTGCCCTTTGTGTAATTCAACGGAGGCTTTCCGGGCTGTTTTTTGTCCAGGATTTGGAGGAAAAGATTTAATGCTTGGAAAAATAAAGGGGACCTGAAATATATTCTTAATCTTCTGCTTTGAAAAGGAGGTAAAAATAGTACTTTCTCTGCAACTCAGATCCTTTTCCTGAAGTATCTGCTAAACCGATTTGTAGAGGAATACATTCCACAGAGAAAAGAACACGAGCCTTGGAAAGAGCTGATGAAATGGGGGTGGCAAGGGCCAGCTTGATAATCGTTACAAGTGGGAAGACAGGAAATGTTCACTCAAGCTGACAAAGGCAGTGGCATTTCTTGGAAATAAATTGATGACAGAATAAAAACAGATTCCTCCAATCTTTAGGCTAAGTAATAATGAGTAAAAGAAGCCAGTTGACTGACGCATTTCCAAAATGATTGTTGCATGAGAAACCCAAAATGTATTCTGTCTACCCTAAGGTACAAAATTTACTAGAGCTGTAGAGAGTCAGATGCCATGCATCTATCATGCTCTCTTTCTACTCTATGTTCTGATTTTAAATTACCATAATAATGTATATTACGGGCATGGCTTTCGAAGTCTACAAAAGGAGTCATATTTTGATGAACAGATGTAAATATCTTACACCAAATGGTAAATCTCTCATTCACCTCTATGCAAAAAGTATGCATAAGCTACGCATCAAATCTGTTTCATTTATTACGTTTAAAAAGTAATATCATAAGACAATTTCAATAGATGTTCCTGTTAGGTTTTTAGGAGTAGTAAATCTACAGGGGCAATTTAACAATCTACCCATTCCAGTTGAGATAGTGAGAGTCAGGGAATAGTGAAAAGTTAGTTTTAATGCAGCTACATTAGAAAAAAATTAAAAATTGAAACCTTGTCTGTTTTGAAACTGGTGTACCTTCACAAGAAGTCTTTGACTTTGTGACGTGGCACAATTCCCGGTACAATGATTTAGTGTCTTAAGCAGCATATTCCCTCTGTGCCTCGAAGCTGCCGCCTTCCATAAGAACACAGGTGCTCAGATGGCTGCTTCTGCACACAAAGCGACCGACTGCAAGTTTATTCTTCTTGCCAGGGCTTTTCTAAGTAGATCTGCCAAAAGTATAGCGGGCTACTAAAACACCGAAGCTTGAAAAGTCACAAAACCTGTTCAGAGAACCCCAAAGATAGAGGGGATCAAAGCAAATGGCTAATTACCCTCCTCACACTTTTCTTCCCTGTGACTGAGCAGGCTTTAAGTGACTGTTTTCCAGGAAAGATCCAACTCTTTAGGAGGCCTAAAAACAGAAGGAAAAGCTGGCTGCAGGCATTTAAATCCTTTTCACGTTTAAAAAATAAAAACACTTCAAAATTGAAGTGAATATTGGGATATATTTTCCTCTTCTAAATAATAAGCAAATTAGAGATGCGGAATGTGAGGCAATAGAGAGAAGGGAGGAAAGAGGGAGAAATGCAGGGGAAGTCACGTGTGCCCCAATATTATTCGGATTGAGTATATGCATTTATAGTGCAACATCTAATAATTCAGAAGTATTAATAAGCAGCATAAGAAATAAATAGCAGTGTAATGCTTAATACTAAGATGACCATGGATGCAAATCAAGATGGCAGCTCAAAAAAAATGTCTGTATTTCTCTCAACAGGTTTACAAGACACAGTAGATGTGATGTGGGAAAAACATTCTCAAGCACAGGAAACGAAGAAAATAGATGGAAGCTTCCCTGTAACTATATTGAATAATACAAGTGGGACAAAAAGATGCCAAGTTTTCCCATCTGCATTCATTCCCCCTTTCAAATAGACTAATTTCGTAGTAAATGCTAAATAAATAAGCTCATATTTGTAGCAATGAAAAGAGGGCAGGAGAGAGTAATTCAGGCATCATAAATATTAACTTTGATTTTGCTTAATGCATCATTACTGATGTATTGTTAATATTCATTGTTATCACTGGCATTTGTGCATTTGCTGGAAGTGGATGTGTGTGTTCCCATGAAATACATAAAAATAGCAGTGCTGTTCTCCAATTAGGACAAATATTAGCCAGTTCTTATTAATTAACTTTGATTCCATTACAAATAATCAGCTTTTATTACTTAATTTTATTTACTTATTGGTTTTTCTCATGCTATTTCATTTAAGTAAAATGTTTACAAAAAGCAACTCTATCCAGACATAAATTTGATTAGTTGGCTGTTTAGGCCTGGGTTCTCTTGGTAACTTGGAGTATTGGCTATATTTTGAAGTTATTATTTGGGGTAAAGAATATGTTCAAAAGTTGATTTTGACATTAAATGTACACATCTATGTATATGCTTAAAAAGTACCTACTTTAATGCTTTCTATAAGCATTGAAATAAGTCTCAATAAAATTATTTTAAGAGAACATATGTCAAACAGCCCACTACTAAGGGATTTCTTTCCCCCTTCCTTTTTGATATAAGTAGGATTTGTGCTGCAATTTTTTTGGGTCAGAAAATATCATTGGCTACTTTGAATATGACCAGCTTTGTCCTACAAGTTAGAAATGCCATCAACATGGCACTCAAGAGTCCTGCCCTCATGGAACTTTCTCATTTAGGGAACAGAGACAGGCAAGTCAGCAAACTAGGAAAAGCATGGAGAGAACAAAGCCATGGGAAGTGATTAGGGTGAATGGCAGTGGGTGACAATTTAGATGGGGCAAACGTACCTTCGAGGAGGTGGCATTGAGTTGAGAATGACAAGAAGCGGCAATTCGTGAGAAGATCCCGGGACTAACCTACCCAATGACAAGTGCCTTGGGACGTTAAAGAGACTGGTATCTTCAAAGAAGGGACAGCTGTGGGTAGAGTAAGCAAGCTGTCACAAAGTCCTCAAGGGACAAGAGGGACAGAAGGGAGATCTCCTCAGAGACCTTAGCAGGTCAACAGTCTGAATGACTACAGTCATACATAGAAACCATCTGACTGAGTCTGACAGCAGAGATGGAGTTTCCTAACTGTTGCAGAGGTGGGCACAAAAAAAGGGATGATCTCAGGCAAACTAGGGCATCTGCTCACCAAATAGAAAAACCAAGATTTCACCCAAACGTGCAATGGAAAGCTGTTGGCCGGTATTAAACTGGACTGCAGAGAGTTTGAAAATAGCCCCTCTAAGGGGTCCCCAGAGCTAGTTTTTTGTTTAGCAAGATTAGGGATGGAAGTGTCACAAGCAGGTGGCAGGTTTGGCATCTATTAAGAAATCTAGAGGTGCCCCTAGCCACTACACCACACAGGGTTATGTTACAAGAGCCCTTGCAGCAAAACCAGCCAGAATGGTTCCCCTCTAGCAGCTTAGGGTCAATTCCAGAACATGAAAAATGTTTCTGCTAAGTCCCCGGGGCTCTGGGGCATACCATAAAGCAGAAAGCATTTGGCTTGGAAAGATTTCAGAACAGGTGCTGCCAGTCAGCCACTGTAACCAAGAGAAAGATCATAATCCTCCCAAGCAACATCTGCCCAAAGCATGAGGACTCTTCTTCCCATGGGGCTATCAAGGAAGAACGAGCTCTACAGCGCATCCCTACTCAACTGCCTGGAATTATGGACCCAGTTTGCTGACTTTTGGAACTTATCCACCCAAACCAACCACTTTCACCTTAGTTGAGTGATGCTGGTGTGTGTGGTCTCTCTGACTCTACTAAGACATCACAATGTTGCTATGTCAGTGAGGTACACTAACACAACCAACCTCGCGCCCATGAAATGTGCCTTGAAACAGTGTCTAAGAATGAGATGGGGCTGTGGTGATGGCCCAGCGGGGGAAGTGCTTAGCCGGCAAGCACGAAGATATGGGTTCAAGTCCCCAGCATTCATGTAAAAGCTTGGAACAGCAGCATGCATGTGTCATTCCAGTGCTTGGGCGGGGCACAAGGTGAAGAGACAGGTGGATCCCGAGGGGCTCACTGGCTATCCTGTCTGGCGGAAAGAGCGAGTTCCAGGTTCACTCGGCAACCTTGCTTGGAAAATGAAGCGGGAAGAAGTAGATGCCCAACACCAACTTCTGACCTCCACACATGCACACGAGCACACTCGCGCTTGTGCGCAGACACATGGGCACACTCGCGCTTGTGCACAGACACACGGGCACACGAGCACTTGTGCGCAGACACACGGGCACACTCGCGCTTGTGCACAGACACACGGGCACACGAGCACTTGTGCGCAGACACACGAACACACGCTTGTGCACAGACACACGGGCACACGAGCACTTGTGCACAGACACAAGCACACTCACACTTGTGCACAGACACACGGGCACACTCATGCTTGTGCGCATACACACATAGTTGCACACACATGTACACAAACGCACATCCACCACAAGCAGAAGGCAGAAGCAGGAGGAAGAGGGTTGGAGCCTTAGAACTGGTTGTGGTGGCTCAAGCTTCTAATACTGGCTACCCCAGAGGCTGAGGCAAAAGGAAGGCCAGCCTGAACTACATATCAACTTCGTGAACAATCTAGATGACTTATCAAGACCATATCAATAATAATAATAATAATAATAAATCCCAGGCCTGCTGACTCACACCTGTAATCACGATATTCAAGAGACAGGTGCAGAGGAGCTGCTGTGACTTTGAGACTAACCTGGGCTACATAGTGAGCTCATGTCCAACCTGGGTTACAATGTCGGACTCTGACTCAAACAAAAAAAAGGTAAAATATAAAATAAATTTAAAAGTCTAGGGATAAAATCAGTAGTAGAATGTTTGTCATGAGTTTAACCCCCAGTACTGCAAAAACAAGTAAGCAGATAATAGACAGACAGACAGGTAGAAACATTGGAGAAATTCCAAGTCCAAGAAGCATTTTTAAGGCCCTTCAATTCTTTTGAGGGGGCTGGTGAGATGGCTCAGTAGTTAAGAGTATTGGTTGCTTTTCCAGAGGACCTGAGTTCTATTCCCAGCACCCACATGGTGGCTCTCAGCCATCTGTAATGCCAATGCCCTGAGATCCAATGCCCTCTTCTAGACTCTTTGGCACTGCACACAATTGGTGCACAGACATACTTAGAGGCCGAATATCCACACACATAAAACAAAATATTTTTAAAGCACTTAATGAAAGCAGGATCGTAACAGTTATTTTTTTAGAGTGCAGATTTCCAGCAGGCACCATAACAGATTCCTTGATTGCTTCAGTCATCTATTAGCCACAGATTCACAAAGAATATGTTACTCCCATTTTACATATGAAGAAACAGAGGCGTTTCTCTCACCATTATACCTTCATAAACTTCAAACTTGTCTGAAACTCGGTCTATGTAATCCAAATGCCCCTACCACTCTCCTCTGGTGAAGTCAAGCATGCTTTGATGTTTACAGAAATTGTCCTTCATGTTGTATGCAGCACCTTTGGAATTATCTATGAAGACCCAAACAAATGTAAAGTCACTGAAACATCCCCACATTTGCTTTGTTGACTCTATTTGTAGCACCACTCCCAGGTGCCTTTATGGTTTGCTTTGTAAGTTTCAATTTACATATACTTGTTCAGAAATGCCCCTTCTGGGGGTACTGAAGCCCATATTTATAGCCTGTCCTATAGCATATCTATGTCTTGTGTTTCCTCATACCCTATCTCTTTGCACAAAACATTTATGTACCCAGGTAGCAACCATAAAAACCGAAGAGCTTCAGCAAATATGCTAAGACTCCTTTTAATAGTGTTGTTGAGATGGCCTGTGGCATATGCATTTTATTCAATGGCTCTTAAGATGTGTGTGTGTGTGTGTGTGTGTGTGTGTTATGCACATGCCCTAACCTGTGCATGTGGATGCATGTATCTGAGGAAGCCAGAGGTCCACACATTAAATTACTAATAGTATGAGATGTCACACCTGTGACCCTAGAGTTAAGTCCTAAGGGATGTGATCTGAACTGATTGCTATTCCTCTTATAAACAATACTGACTACACTTGTGCATACATACTTCACATTTTTATTCAAGTATCCTCATAAAGAGTATTTCCAAAAATGAAATTTCTAAGGCATATATACATCTTTAAGTCCCTTCACCAAATTGTCAATAGAATACATTAGACCAGTTTATATCACTACCACAAATTTTTAAGAATGTTTGTCTCCTTATTTTCCTGTCAATATGGACCATTTTAAACATTTGTTCATTTCATGGAAGAAAACATGTATCATTTTTTCAGTGTATGGTTCTTTGCATATTCATAACATTTAAAAAGCCGTCATGTAATTTGGTCACTCTCATTTTTATGTCACCATGTTGACATTTCTCACTCATGGGAGCTCTTTATGTACTAGAGATAGAATCCTTTCATAGTATTTGTTAAACACCTTTGTCCAGTCTGTCCATGGCTTGCCTTGTTTTATGGAATGTGTGTGTGTTTCTACAATGGTATTGTTTCTAAGGAAGCCAAGCTACTACCAGTTTTTTCCTTTATGATTCTGGCTTTGGTATTTTGGGTAATTTATAAAATTCCAGATGGGTTTCTCATTTGTCAACAACAAAATGTCACTGGAAATCAGGACTTTTGAAAATATATTTTAAACGGTTACACAGTCATGGACCTTTTCATGAGTAGAAAAAAAATGAATGATGATTTAAATTAACTTCATCAATATTGCTGAAAAGAAAATAATCAATTTTTAAAAATCCTATCCATGTCAATGATCATGTGACATTTTTGCTATTCTGTGCTTACAACTTGCAATAATATAATCACAATAGTTAAACCCAATTTGTCAAGAAAATGATTTCACAAACTACTGGAGAATGTGGTGTAAGCATGACCACTTCAGGCTGTAAGAAGGGATCTAGCTGGAGTTTGGGTGACAATGTTTCCATGATAGCCACAACACATAGGATAAAAACAACTAAAAGTCGTTCACTTCCATTGGGAAGGCATTCTAGAAGTTTCCCTTCTATTTCCTAGAGATGCCACTTAGGAACCTTCGTATTTGTGAAAGTATAACAAGAATTGCACAGCCTGCTGCTCATAGCCACACCATTCATGGAGATGGACCTGCTGCACACAGCCACACCATTCACGGAGATGGACCTGCCTCGTGAGCCAGTATTTGGGCCCTGTAGCTTTTTATTCCACATATTATTCATTCAGACCCCGGTCATAAAGGTAGATTCTGCACGATGCAAATGTCCCCTGACTTCATCATGCCTGCTCACCTCCCTCCACACAAATCCTCAGACAGTTCTCAAGAGGTCACAAAATGATGAACTAATAAGCCAGTAGCAACTTTAGAGTTCTGTTTTCAGTCAGTAAGACTAACAGCAAGAAATAATGAAATAATATGAGCAGTATGAGGCAAAAGATCTGTTTTCTCTAACAAAAATGGAAGTGGTTCTTAGTTTTGTAAGGAAAATATATATATTCTTGTTATTTGTATCCTATTATTAAGTGCTGTTTAAAAAAAAACAAAACAAAAGCTGTCAGATTATACCACGCAGTGTTGCAGTCCCCACAGCCACAACTATAACTCAGGGCCACTTCTGTACAGGTCAGATGGGACCTGGGCTCAGGTACAGGAGGTACTCATAGAAAACAAACACAGAGGGTTATAAAGAACTTGCTGGGGGTGGGGGATAGAGGGGGTATAATCAGAATAAAGAGTAAGACTCACGATGACATCAGACAGCTCAATGAAGCCAAAGCGGATTGAGTGGGGCCTTAAGGAAACAGGGAAGAGGGCAACAGTTTCTCCAAGAACAGAACTCAGCTGTCCGTGTGTGGAGGAGCCAGCAGAGGTGACTATATTGAGTCACTGGACAGGAAGGACAATGCTGAACCCCAAGAGGAAGGAAGTGTGCAAAGGGAAGCTCCCTCAGGGGAGAGTCAGCTATCCCCACCTCATGTCAATCTCCCCAAGTCAACACGGAAGGGTTGGTTTTTCAGGATCAAAGTTGCCATAGAGCTGAGGATAAGGGGTTAAAGCCCATGTGATTCCATGCTGTCAGCCTCGCCCTCATCAACACTCGCACCGCTCCTAGACGGTTACCCTGCACAGGATCGGCAATGGAATGTAATTTTAGAAAGAAGGAGTTGGGGGAAAGGGTTCGGTAGGGAAGCAGGGAGGGGAGAGTTAGAGGCAGAGGACCGAAATGAAACCTATGGCTTTGTAAACTGACTTTTAACTTCTTTTTTATTTATTCTTTGGTCTTTCGCATCATGCCTCCAGATCCCACCCCCCCCAAAATAAAACGTAAAATTTAACAGAACAAAAGGAAAACCAAAAGGAAGAAAGGGAGAATCCCGTCAGGGAAGCTGCACAGTGTTCACGCAGTGAACCCCATTATCCATACATCTTCACATGCCGGCTTTCATCCCAAAGAATCATGGGTCTGGTTTGAGGCCCCTGGTCTCTGACACACCACCAGCGCTGGGCCCTCACTGGGACTTCCCCTGGACATTCTGCTGCTGTTCTGTGTCTCGGAGATCCTGTAGTCCACAGGATTGACATCATCACCACCACCCTGGATCCAGATCACAGATGCGGTGGGTTTTGGGGTGGACCAACACACAACCCTGGTTCTGGGCCTGGGTGGCTGCAGGGTTGGTCAGCCCACCAGCTCTCTTGTCTTACCACCAGGGTGAGCTCTCCAGCATTGCCCTCCTGAGGGATAAGGGACAGATCTCCTGCTCTTATGACTTCAGGCATAGCTCTTACACCTGCCTAGGGCATTGATGGCGGGAAGTGCATCTCTCCCCCCGCCCACGCTGCCGCACATCTCTCCCCCCGCCCACGCTGCCGCATGATAGATGAATAATGGAGACAGCTCTCCGATGCTCGCAACTTCAGGACTGGCTCACCCACATCTCCGCCAATAGGGTCAGCTCTACTGTGTTGCCCAGATGGGTACAGGGTCCACTTTCCAGAATACTGCAGCTGGTAAGGAGGAGGGCAGCTCCCTCACCCACCACAGGCAGCAGGGTCAAGGGGAGGAGGGCATCTTTCCTATGCACTCATCACCATGTGGCAGGTGAGAGGGGTGTGGCCAGCTATCCAACTCTCACATCCTCAGGGCCAGCTCACTCATGTGTTTTCTGCCAATAGAGTCAACTCTACTGTGCTGCCTAGGCAAGGAGCAGGGCCTGCTTTCCTGGGTGCTGTAACTGGTGAGAGTCAGTGCAGTAAAGGGGGAGGGATAAAGGGGGAATATCTCTCCCCTCTCTACACCATGACATGACACACAACAACTCTCCCAAGCTCACAACTTCGGGGATGGCTTACCCGCACCTCCACCAACAAGGTTGGCCCTATTGTGCTGTTCAGGCAAAGTGCACGGCCTTCTCTCCAAAGTGTGTAACCTAGCTGGGCGATGGTGGCACATGCCTTTAATCCTAACACTCTGGAGGTAGAGGCAGGCGGATCTCTGTGAGTTTGAGGCCAGCCTGGTCTACAAAGCGAGTTCCAGGACAGGCTCCAAAGCAATACAGAGAAACCCTGCCTCAAAAAACAACAAAAAAGTGTGTAAACTAATGTTTAAAATAATTTAATTTAAAAACAGAAAAAGAACAAATGATTGAATAAACTAGTGAATAATGGATCATGATGAAAATGATTTTCAGGAGCTTATTATATACCCACATGAACATGACTTCCTACAGAGTCTGGAAACACGGAGAGAAGTGCTGTGAGCATGGAAAATCAGTACTGAATTAAAACAAAAAGATCAGCTTTAAAATGATACGGACCTATATTTAGGAGGCAGAAATACAAATAAGAACTTTGAAACTATTGCAGCAGGTCTTGGAGTGATTTTAGCTTATTACAATTTCCCTCAAAGAGGCAGGTCAAGTTTAAGTGGTCTGATTAACTGTTACAGTCACTCATTCGCTTGGAAAACAACATCAGCCACCTTTCTGGCCTCAGGGACCAAGGTAAATTTTACATTTATTTCCTCCAAATTTCTGACTGATTGCATGAAGCCTTGAACCCTGACAGGCCAAACTCATGCAACCAGCTACTATCATAATTACCATCCTTGATTATCAAAACAGCCTGGCGTTTAGGAAGGGAAAGTTCATTTTAAGGATGAGTAACATCAAAACAGTCCACCTGTGAATCTGCTGGAAACATTAAACAAGCAATTAAGCCCTTCATCTCCAGTCATTCTACATGTTTTGTCTGGGGACACCAGTTCTCACCATGGGCACCGCTGCTTCCGTAAAGCTGAATTCAGCGAAGAGTGAAAATGTATACATACATACGTACATACATATGTACATACATACATACAGTATGAGTATGTGTGTATCCTGAGTCAAAGGTTCTCTACACCCACATATAAACATACAGTTTAAATTTTATGACATTTTAATCTTAGCCTCCAGACTCCACCAATCACATGTGACCCTAAAACTCTGCATCTAGATTAGCCTTTCCTGATGTGCTGGCTAGTTTTATGTCAACTTAACACAGGCTAGAGTCATTTGGGAGGGGAAAATGCTCACATCAGACTGTGGGCAAGCCTACAGAGCATTCCCTTGACTGACAGTGGGGGCAGGGGGCAGCCCATTGTGGGTGGGGGCACCCCTGGGCTGGTGGTCCTGAGTATTGTAAGAGAGCAGGCAGAGCAAGCCATGAGGAGTTAGCCACCAAGGACGGCTCTGGCCTAGCTTCTGCTCCAGTTCCCGCCACTGGACTCCTGCTTTCTTTCAGTGGTGGGCTATTACCTGAAATAAACCCTCCCCTCCCCTAGCTGTTTATGGCCATAGTGCTTGATCACAGCACTACAAACCCTGACTAAAACACACCACAACACAGGGCAGCAAATGTGTCCTCCGGGCAAACAGGACCCACGGTCCCCTCTTCCTCCCTTCATCTGGAGTGCCTATGGGGCATCAAGCATGGCCCCAGGTTAGTCAGCACACTGAAATAAGCCAATCAGACGTAGTCTGTACTTGCATTGGACCGTTGAAGGGCCTTCTGACTACAGCCATTTATTTCCCAAGCCATCCTTCCGACCTTTCTCGGGATTACCTTCCAACCATCTTATCCCATGGCCCCAAACCTTCAAGCCAGAGCAACAATGCTGCATGTTAATGGAATCCTGCAGAGTTTCTGTCTCTCCTAGCTTTTATTAATGCCTGTATTAGTCACTTCTCTCAGTGTTCTGATGGATACAACTTAAGGGAGGAAGGACTTAATGGGTTCTCAGTTCCAGAAGTTAGTCCGTCGTAGCAGAACAGGCACGATGGAGCACCTCTGCAGTGGCTGGGGTGCATCAAGCCAGTTCCTCACAACTTAGAAGATTGGGAAGCATGCATACCAGCTGGACACCCAAGCAGGCCAGACCCTTCAAAAGCCCTCCTCAAACGACAGACTTCCATCAGCCATGTCTCTGGCCCACCATCTCCCCCAAAAGTTCCTCCTACTGGGGACCACGTGTCCAAACACACAAGCCTTTCACATTCCGACCATTTAGCATTATACACCACTCATTTGCAATGCTGCTCAACACTGGGATATTCTAATATGGGTTTGAATTCTGACTGCATTTTTCTAGCTTTTGGGGCTTCACTGTTTTCCCTGGGTAAATGAAAAAAAGAATACCTACAGGCCAAGGACACCCCAAGAATTAAGTAGATTAGTACATATGAAAGCACCCAACAGACGTCTGGGAATGACTTTCCACAGCAATCCTGAGAATAAAACCCTCTTAAATCCTCAGGGCCGGATGACATCTGCACTCCCTAGTCATATCAGAGCCTACTGCAGGCTTCTTTGCTACTTTGTCATAGCCGGGACAGAGTCTGACACGCTATGTCATACAGGGAAAGTGGTGGCCGGCCTCCACGCCACATAATTGCCATTAGTTGTTGAGCTTAAACATTCTGCTGATTTTACAGATTCATCAGGCATTCAGACTGTACCTCCAGACTTAAACGGGAGTGCAAGCCGGGCGTTTCTGCAGAGTGATCTGCATTGTTTGTATTGTAGTCAGTTTGGGGGCAAATGCAGAACCCCAAAAGATTGAGGTTTAAGTGGTGTTCTCTTAATTTCACATTGCTCTTCATTCTCAGTGATTATGAAGCAGTTGTTAAAGTCAAACCAAGAGAAAGTATTTTTGCAATGAAACCATTGGAATACAAAGGGAAACAGAAAGTTAAAGGGTTAATGACGAGTCAGCTCAGTTTTACAGCTGTTCCCTTCAGCTAGAGTTTATTCCCAAACAATGTCTCTACAACCTCATAAGGATGAAAACCGCAAGCCTGCATCTCCCAAGGGAGGGATGGGGAGGAGGGGAGGGAGAGGGAGCTGGGATTGACATTTGAAACAAGCTTGCTTCTAACTTAAATTAAAAAAAAGATTCCCCCCTCAAAAAAAAAGCAAGGGTGAAGGAGTCACTTTTCTAGGCCATTCCCACTGTAAAACTGGGTATTGTTCTCAAGCTAAAGCAGCTGGAGGAAACTTCAGGTCCTTCTATGGATCCACGAATGCTGGCCAGCAGCCCCTTGCTTCTGCAGAACTAAACTTTGCTCTGTTAAATCAAGGCCTTCCTCTGCTCAGACATCCCCTCATTCTAATCAGCCTTAACCAACTTCACTGAGAGTTGGCAGCAAACAAGAAGAAGCTACCAGGAACTCCACCCATTGGTGCACAGGGCAGAAGCCGAATGTCTGGGATCCTATCCTGACTCATGTTCCCTAGAATTGTCCTTCACCAGTCCCAGAAACCTCAAGAGTGTTCACAAGAGGACAATTTGCCTGCATGGATGAAGTCCCCACCTGATGAACAGACATAACTACTCCCCAAGAGGTCCAAAAGCAACCAAAGAGAATAGATCCAAACACAGCCTCCTCATTCTCAGAAATGGCTCACTCAGAGTGGAAACTACTCCACTTAAGAAAACAAGGCTTTCCCAGTGAGGACTCAGAGAAACTATGAAGGTCGCAGGTACTGGGAGATAGACACTGGTTGGACAGTTTCAAGAGACGTTTGGAGGCAATTGTTCTCTCTCTCTCTCTCTCTCTCTCTCTCTCTCTCTCTCTCTCTCTCTCTCTCTCTCTCTCTCTCTCTCTCTCTCTCTCTCTCTTCAGGAAAATCCCTCAAAGTGGAGAGGCAATATCTCCTTGTTCCATTCTGGCAAATTTTGACCATAACACGTTACACTTCCCTGGAGACGTTTAGAGAGTGCCATTCGTTTAATTGCCTGAAAAAAACCCAAACCAGAATAGCTGGAGCTTGGACCTCTATTTGTTGGCTGTCTACAGATTTACAACGTAGCACCATGTGGATCTTCAGAGCCAAAGTGTTAGAACTCTAAGGTGCTTATTCGACCCTCAAAAATACAATGGGCAAGAGCAGGAAATGCTTCAGTGTCCCCAGAAGGCATCAACTCCAATTACATCACTACACATGTGTGCAGCCCTTAAGCTGCTCATTAACATTTGGAAAATTCTTCTGGTAAATGTCTTCATATCCAATTTAGGCTTCTTTCTTTCTCCCTACCGCCCTGGTTTCATAGACAGGCCACGATAATGAGCTACATAAACGTAACTCCTTACATGAGCGATGTCATCACTTCAGAGTACAAGAGAGCTGAGCTTGTTGTGTGTGTGTCTACAAACCACACTTGCTGTCTGTTAGAGTTTGTAGCAACTTTTAAATCTGTCATCACGGCATGAATTTCATACTAAGCCCCTTCCCTGGTGCTCCAGCCAGGAAGCAAGAGGGGAACAGGCTGTGTCATTTATGGGCAGACTGGTACCGGGTCAAGTGTGACATCATGCTCTGCTGGACCATAATGAGGTGAGAAGGGGAGCTGCCACAGCATGGCACTTTGTTTAGTGGGGGGCTGTCCTCCAGCTTAGGGTAAACTGGAGACGAAGGATATGGACTACAGGATTTTAATAGCCTCAAGCAAGGGAAGAGTGAAGGGGCAAAAAGAGGAAAGCTATTGAAGAGTTTAGCAAAATAATAATAAATACTATAAAAATATAAAAAGCCAAAGTGCCAGAATAGGCTGTAAACAGGGTGGTTCCCTGGCATCTGTATGGGTCACACTGTCTTCAACTAAAATAGTAACACCTCAAACAACTTTCTTGAGTTTTGTTTCCTTGTCCTGTTAGTGCTCAAGCACACAGAGGAAACTAGAGTCCCAGTGAGTGTGTGAATGTATATCTACTTTAAAACAACGAGATCTTGTTTTTGATAGCCTGGAAGTTCTTCTCTTGACCAAACGTTTCCATCCAAAAATAGCAAGAATCAACCTCACATAGCTCACCTCTTCTGTCTCTCGCTGTGTATCTGTAGAGTTACCTACTCAACATACGAATTTATGAGTAACCCACGGAGTGTGATGTAAATGTATATGGCAAATACGAGCAGGAAAAAGAAGTTTGATCTCCAGTTTTTTCCTAAAAGCAGAAAAAGTGTTTATATCCACGGATTAGTACTGCTCTCAGTCTTGGCAGAGAAGCCTCTCTTTGCAGTGGGTGACTGTTAACGCAGACACCCATGGCGGGTCAAAGTTCTGCAAATAAGCAATTACTGCGTTCTCAGCGTGGAACAAGACGATTGTGTCAGCCCCACCAGGCTCAGGAATAAGTTGCAACGGAGGGGAGAACGCATGTAAGAGCCAGATGGAGGGAGTTCTATGAAAACCATCTTCTGGATGTGAAGTGACAACTGCACTTATGAAGTCACAGCAGCTATGGTTACTGGGTCAAGGTTGGGTCGGTCAACCCTACATCATGAATAGGGAAGGGGTTCATGACACTTCATCCCACTGAGAAGCTACTGTCAGTTAATGGTGTAGATGGAGTTCTTGATTGGTCTAGATAATAAAAACTTGGAGTCAGGTATAGAGGAAAATGCTGAGAGATCAGAGAGAGGGAGCAAGCCACCACCACACCTTACCTCCTTCGCATCTCGGCAGACAAGAGATCAAGTTCCTGTTTCTCCCTTCTTAAATTCTGTTTCCGCCCAGCTAGCTCACTTCCTGTCTGTCTGTAGAGACCTCCAGACCTCTGTGGTTGACTAGTGGCAAGCTCCATTCTCTGACCTTCAGACAGGCTTTATTTGTACAAGCATGATATCACCACATAATGGCTTTGGGGGGAGGGGTCGTTTTCTTCAGTGGCATAGCCGCTGTGGAGTTGCCCTCAACTCAGGCTCATGCAAGCAACATTAAGTAAGCCCAGCCCAATGAACATAAATAAAACAACAGATCTCCGGGGCAAACCAAATGGTAGTTCCAGCTTTTCAAACTGTGTAAAGGACACTGAAGCAATTTCTTGTGAAATATATACCCTTCCAGCCTAAAAATAAAGACTTTTGTTTATAATTATAAATAATCCCTACATGATCACATATTTGTTACACTTAAAGTGGACCCCGTGCTCAAGAGGTGGTCTCTGACAAACAACTAACAAGGTGACAAGACAGAGTTGACTCAGAACAGGTACATCCACTGAAAACTATTCTATCCACTGCTAAGAGAGTGCCTCCCTCAAAATTGCTGCTTTTCCTGTCTATGAATATCATAAAAGGCTTAAGTAATTCCTGTAGGAGCTCAGCCTTCACGTACATGAGGAAGACACAGAGCTTCACACCACTAAGTTCTGTTAGTTCTCTGGAAGAGTTGATTTTTCAGATTGCCTTAAATAGTTCTACTTCATTTAAGTGAGAAATTTATTCTAAGTGAAAACATAGGATTATAAAGCTAGAAATCTACAATCATTCTTTTGTTTTAATTTTCTCAGCTGTAATCAGACACACCCCAGAAGCCTTATCAATTCTTCTTGCCTTTTCTGAAATATTGGTTTCTTCCCACAAGCCCAATAACAGCCCAATATTAATTGGACTCGTGTTATTTTTTATGGACCTATTATAAGCCCTGTTTATCTCCATGGTGACCATATAGCTCTTCATCAACTGTAAATTAACCCCTGCTTAGCTGCTTTCCACATCTTGTAGAAGCTATTTGACCTGCCCAGGTGCTTAGTCATGACCACAAAATATGTCATTTTTCTTTCTCTACCACCAGGACAATGAAACCACTTGACTCTCTGAGTAATTGGAATAATAAATGGCTAAGAGTGTGACTCCCTAGAATTGGGGAGGTGGGCATTTTGATCTCCCTCCACCATATCCATTTGTGTTTCCATTAATAAGGTATTTTACTCACGAGACTTAGTCTATACTCCCAGAAAATGGGAATAATAACAAAATGCACAGAGAAACTGCCCTGAAGATCAAAAATTGCACACAAAGTGCTTAACATAATAGTGGCACATTGTGAATGCCTAAAAAGCTAATTGGCTAATTGTTGGTAAAATAATTCTTCTATAAGAATAAGAAATCACAAAGAAAGAATAAGAAATCATAGCAAATATCAAATGTGATAAACATATGTCAAAATGGGTTGTCCTTGATAGGAATTCATAAGCAGCTGTTATGCAAAGCACAGTCCTTAATTATATTTTAAGGCCATATATATTACCTGAAAGGGTAAAAACAGCGGCAGAAGAGAGAAAGACCATGAACACAAAATTCAAAGGCAGCCAATCAGTCAGCAAAGCCCCCACCCTATATGTGTACAATCAGCACCAGCTGTAGTCCAATTAAACTTAATCTAGTCACATGCTCATGTGCTCCTCAGAAATTAGAGGAAATCAATTCAAATGCTAATGAGAAAGTCCATAATTTATTATCTGCTGAGGAATGCATGTTACATTAATTTTAACTGTAAACAATTATTTTTATTGCAAGATTAATTACCCCATCTTATACAACTTCCTTTTTTCATATTCTTTAAGGAATTAGTTTTCAGTTGCTGTTTTGGGGCTCTGTCACAGCCCTTTGGCTTGAGAAAAGAATAATTAATTTAGGGATGTTGCAAATGTTGTTTTCCATTCTTCTGCCAAAAGAAAGTGGGATAAATGGCTGGGTCAAGCATGGAGAAAAATGGCCGTAGCTCTGGCCAGGATGGAAGACATTCGAACTCAAAATGGAAGGGAGGACATCCACACAGGATTAAGCTGTGGGCTTGTCCTGGTCAGTTCTGAGAGATGCATTCCAGAGGTTTCTACAGGCAAGTCCAGTCTTAGGATTCTTAAATCTTCCTGCAGTGATGAGAACTGCATGACTGTCACTTTAAGCAATCTGAAAAGAAGAAGTTTGTGCTGTCAGAATTCTGCTCCCTTGACAAAGATGTTCTCACCCTGACTTGATTTCCAAGGTGAATGAAAGCTTAACATGGCAGCTTGTGGGAAATCATTCTTAAACTGATCACTCTGAGTGGGGAGAACAGGGCTCTAGGCGGCAGGAAGCACACCGCAGCTTGATTCTTTCTGATTGACCATCAGCTTGACTCTCACGCTTTGCAAAATTTAGAGGTTCATTTTCTTTATGGGCACAAGCAGACTAACAATTTTAAAGGTAAATATTTGTGAAATAGCAAATCCATTTGTTTACTTCATTGGGGGCTTTCTTAATTTAAACTTCCAGTGCAGGCAACTGCAAGTCATCGATTAAAATTAAATTAGTTTAAATTAAATCAATAAGCCTAGTGGTTGATTTCAATAGGAATTTGGTTAGAAAATGGAGAAGAGAATTGAGCCCAGGGAAGATTCAACTGCTAATTACTTATAAAAGTTTAGCCTTAAAGGGTAATAAGCATTTGACCCAGGAGTGGAAACAGAGGAAGAGGGTTAGCTATGGCAAACTCAGTCCATGATCTCAGTGACAGGCTTAGTCATGACTTCCAGTCATGGGAATCAAATCTTAGCTGTCCAAATATACCCCAATCTGATCTTTCTTATTACTAGGTGATGGGGAAGTCCTGTGTGTATGTCAATAAAGCACTGTTGGCCAATAGGGAAGCAAGATAGGTGGGACCAGGAGTCCAGGAGGACTCTGAGTAGGAGAAACACAGGGAGTCATCATGTAGCTCGCCAGAGAAGTAAGATGTCCGTCCAGTAAGAGAAATACTTAGATGGGTTAAATACTTAAGTCAGAGCTAGCCAGTAAGAAACAAGCAAGGCCAACAGCTTCATAATTAATACAGCGTCTTGTGTATCATTTGGGGACTACAACAAGGCAGAGCCCAGGTGACTGGCGGGGGAAAAACCAAAGCGACTGGCAAGGAAAAGGCTTCTCTCTAAAACTAGGGCCTGAACGGCCATTTGAGAATATAGACCAATCATCTGGGCTGAAATAGAGAGGGTGAGAAAGAACTTTCCCCAAAGCATACCACACTGTATGGCCAAACGGGAGAGAAGGCCTGCCCTCTACACAGATGTCTGTGATTTCTAGTGGACACTGTGGCAAGTCCCTACCAGAAGACCATGTGATACTTATCAGAAGCATATAGAACCTACAAAAATCAGGAAGTGGTTGGAAGGGACAGGCTGTGGTGATAGAGGTCACACCTGATTTTAATTTGATTGTCAGATGTCATAGGGTGAACTTGTAAGACTTGCCCTCGTTTCTACTCCAAACCCACAGGGAATCATTGCTGATTTATTTTAGCAAAGAGTTCCATGCTCTCGGTTTCTATTCCAGTTTCTCTGCTTAATAAAATAAGATGTCACATGTCAAGTTACATTGTGGGAACTATTTCAACAACCCAAAGATATTCAACCCGACTTGAAAGCTTGCCACAAAGCCAAGATCTACCACTATGCGTTAGAAGTCCTTACCCCCTGGAAACCCTTTCTAGTTCCTAACCAACTGATGGGCAGCACACATGTAGAACACCATGAAGGATTTCTAAGCTTTGCACCTTTTTGGTTTAATACAAGCTAGGCTTTACCATCCATTATCGCCCAATAGCCAAATTCAACCTACTCTGTTTTGATTTGTTTTTTTGCCAAATACCAAAATGAAACAAAACTTTTTATGAGCTAAACTTATGGCCGTTTCCATTTCTCAAGCTATAAACTTCAGTGCCAACCTCTACAAAATTGTCGTGGGCAAGGGCCACCATCAATTTCAGCATTTCACATAATAGAAATTTGCATTCCATTAAAGTTCTCAGACATACAGAGATCAGGACATCCATGCACACAATAAGCTACACATGTGTAATAGGAGTGTGTCCTGCTCTAAGTGTGTTTTCTAGAGTGGGAACTGGCAAGACATTCATATGACCCGTTCTCTTCAGAGAGGTGAGTGGGAACATGCCCAGCTCTGATCAATTGCACATGTACTTCACAAACCTCAAGCCAACGAAGTCGAAAAGCAACTACTTTGGACAGAGTCTATAGATCATAAATGTGATGAATGGACCCCAGCTGTAAGTGCTTATACATTCTATATACAAAGGCAGTGCTCCAGTGTACTACCCTAAATCTCTTGTGTCAGATACATATCCTTTTATGTCAGATACATATAGCATGTTCTGCAGAGCACTGGCTTCTGCCACATTGATATGTTCTGGAATAAACATGACTCAGGAGAAGCAAAGAGATGCTGTGTCTAGCTACCCCCCAGAGCTTCTCTTTATTGAGAAACAGGAAGTACCAAACATCTAAACAGAAAAAGATCATCTTTTCTGATTTCCCAAAGACAAACTCACTCTTAAAGGAGCTAGAGGCTTGGATCTGGTTCAAGGAAGCAACCTTAGTTCCTCTCCTCCAGGAAGAATGAGGCCACTCACATGCTCTCATACAGCTGGGCTTCTGCAAATACACACAGTCCATCACTTCCCATTCTGCCAACCTCTCTGGTCTTGTAGGAACTTCTGGGCTTCCTCCTCTGCTCCTGTCCCAGCTGCATCAAGATTTTAAAGCAACCCATACAGGATCAACAGACAGAATCAGAACATCTGGGAATCTGCAAGAAAAGACTATTTCCATTCAACTCTAAGTGAATTTATCATTACCTGAACTGTAAACAAAGATAACAAAGTAGAATACAATTAGTGCACCTGGGACTTCCATATTTTCATAGCTTCATTTTTTGCAGGTATCTCATTTATACTCATCACTACCTCAAATTTTTTATTGCTAGACTATTAGTAAAGCATACACATAACTTGTAGTTTTAGCATATCCTCCATAGTCATTCTTAATATGATTGGTTTTCTTTGTATTTTAGATATTTTATTTTGTACATTAAAAACATTTTTTCTAGGAAAATGTTTATTAGCATCATCATACTTTCAAACAAATCACATAAAATAGGCACAAAGCATAAGCACTCATAGTGGGGTGGGGGAGTGAGGAAGAAAGAATGAGTGGGGAGAATATTAGACATAGAATCCCAACTTTAGCATGATTTTGGGACTCAGTTCCAAAAACAATGGGTTTTATCTGTTCCCACCAAATAGCAGGTTCTAGCACCCTAGTCGTTCATTCATTTTTCCTGCTTCAGTCCCTCTGGAAACATGGGCCATTCTCTAGTCCTTCTAGGGCTGCAGCCTCTCATCTGCTCCTTGCTTTATCAGGTACCATGTGATGTAGTGGGAGGTCCAATACAGGGCAAAAGACACACGCTGTGTTCCAGGAGAGCTGTCATTCTTGTGTAGGGTGATATAGGATCGATCCAGGATGGGTGAATAGCTAGGTATACAGCAGGTAGACAGATAGACAAATGATAGACGCACAGACAGACAAATAGATAGGCAAAGGGAGTTGGCAAGTTATGTAGAATACTGTAATCAGTTGTCATGGGAAGCAAGTGGTAGACACAGATGAACTCTGATATTTGGGTGATAGAATGGGTGACCATTTAACATTCAGTGTTTGTATGATTAAGAATTATCAGGGCAGTTGGGACATAGGCCTGAGGGGGGGAGTGATCAATATAGTCAGAATGGGAAGAAATGATCATTTGATTTCTAAATCAGCGTGAGAACTTTAGATTTGAAGAAGCTCTGGGTAGTCATCCAAGAGTCTTAGGCAGCACATTGCCATGATCTGATTTACAGTTTTAAAGATTGTTTTGATTGATGTATATTGATGAATAGGGTGCAGAATTGCCAGAGAGGAAAGGATAGTGAATCAGCAGACAATGGCAGCCAGGAGTAAGATGGTGGCCATGAGGATGAAGAGACTATGATGAACTGGAATATTCATCAAATTGGGTCACAGCAGGAGACAGACTGTATGGAAAAATCAATGTAATCTGAGTTTTTAAAAAGGCAATTTGTAAATGTGATGGTTGACTGTAAAGAAACCTCGAGGGATTGTGTAGTAGCCTAAGGCTGCTACTCCTACACCCCAAGGGAGTGGGAAGCCCCCAATGGAAGTAGTCGAGGCTGGACCAAAAGAAGTGCTGTCCATCTGCAGGAGTTCTGATAGCCCTAGGCCATGCCAGCCACTGAGGCTGGGTAAAGGGCTCACAACCCCACCTTCTTCCCATCCTTCGATCACCGATAAGGACCCACCATTGGCCAAAGGGAACAAGCCTGCGCCACCACATCCGACGCCATTTGTTCAGTTCTAATCCCCATCTCTCTTCTTCCCTCACAAATATCCCGGTACTGATACCAACCTGCTCAAAGCCAATCACCTGGTCTTTAACAGTTTTTGTCTGGAACATTTTAACAGTTCGGGAAGAGCAAACATCTGGCTCCTCTCTAAGCTGCTCTGTAGGGCCATTGTGATGTCTTAGACCTTGGCAAATATGCAAACACATCCACCGCATAGCCACCTCAGCACCACAGACAGGACAGGACCTGCCAATGTGTACATTCACTCATGCTAACAGACACGGCTGTGTAAGTATCTGGAGAGATAAACTGAGCCTCTGTGTTAGCTGATGAAAATAGAATACTGAGAATCAAGTAAAAATGACTTATTTCTGGAAAAAAAACTGCTTCAAGCTTATCATCCACTGTATCTTGCCTGTCCCATATAGCCGCAGGCCCAACTTTTCAGCTCTGCCACCAACATGTGATAAACCTTCCCTCTGGGGCAGAGGGTATCTCTGTATTCACCCAGAGAAAGAGTTTGACTCTTGTCTACATGTTTAAGAGGTGTAGGGTGGGGGTAGAAAAAGAGGAGGTAGGAAAAGGTAGCACACTATGAAAAGTCAAAAAAAATCAATCTTGAGACTTCGATGATTTAACCAGCCACAAAAGCACAGAAATGTGTGAGAAAGCATTGATTGATTTTTTTACCTCTGTAATCCTTCCCACCCTATCTATTATTCTGTGTGGATCATATTAGCCATCATTATGACTAAGACAAGATAGAACGCTGACATCTGCCTGACATGATATAACTGTAAATGGAATCAGCTTATACACAAAGGCTTTTACCTGGTTATTAATAGCGCTCTCGGTGGGTGATGGACTGGGCTGATATTACAGCCTCCGCCGGCCGCATCAAGCCATTGCAATTTGATTTTAGTCCAAGAAGTAACTCCTCGAGGTACTGATTGCACAGTGTCCTGACAAACTGCTCCAGTATCATTCCTGGATACTCACCCTTTTAAAAGGCTCGTAAAGCATTAGGGGTGGATGACAGCCTGCTGGCACTGAGGATTCTAAGTCACTTCTACTGGGCTGAAAGACACTGAGTATGTTCAAAAATCCCTTGGTGACATTCACGGGCTTAATCATCACCAATGTGAGTGCAAAGTCGAGGAAGATTTAGAGTGTACAGCTTTGCAGGCGGCACACGTTGTGGTATAAAACACAGATGAACACATACCGTGATGGTAAGGTCACTGGGCGGCTTTTGCTCTATTCACTTACTGCCAATGAATCAATGAAAAATATTTAGATCTGCAGGGCACCATTTACCTTCTCAGCGTCGTGAGGTATTTAATCACTGCTTCTTGTATAAGCAAACCAAAGACAAAGTGAAGTAGAAACAGTAGATTACTGGCCTTGTTACAGAGATTTAAAAGCAGTTCCAATAGAAAAATCCAAGTTTGCATCTCTTATTGGATCAATACTTTCTTTAGTCAGCAGGTATTTACTAAGATATGTGTGTGCATATATATATAGATATATGTACATGTGTGTATATACATCACTCTCTGGCGAATTGAAAACATGGAGAAAATTTTTATCCCTTTGCAGCTGACAGCCATTGTTGGCCTCAGAAAATGGTTGGGAGATTCTCTTCAACTTAGAATGGGATTATACCTCAATAAACTCATCACAAATCAAAAAGGGTGTTTAATATATACAATATATATTACATAGAACATCACAGCTTAGCCTAGCTTCCCTTAAATATAGAATTCTACTGCTACAGTAAGGAAAAACCATTTAACAAGAAACTTATTTTTTATTTGTTATTTATCTCCTTTTGCATGTGTGTAGTGTTTGCATGTGTGTGGCTATATGAACATAAGTATGTATGAGGGGGGCTGAAGTTGATGCTGGAAGTCTTTCTGGAAGATCACTCTCTATTATTTATTGAGGTAAAGTTCCTGAGCCCGGAGCACAGAGATTGCAGCTAGACTAGCTAGTCAAACTGCTCCGGGACCCTGTCTCTGCCTTGTGAGTGTTGGGATCTAAATTCCAGTCCTCACAATTGCAAGGCAAGTGATTTATTCACTGAGTCATCTACCCAGGCCCACAAAGCCAATTTTACAATAAACTATTGGACATATTGTGCACTTTATCAGACATGTCACAAAAGCAAAACTTAGGGTGCATGAGCACAGTTTCAGACCACCGTAAAACTGAGAATGTGTAGCACGCCTGGCAGAGTTCCCCAGACTACTCTGGCAGCCACAGTGTAAGTAACCGCCTAGGAGATGGTGCAGATGGGCAGGCAAACAAGTCAGGGAAGGCACTGTGTATCTTTAAAGGCATTCCTTCAGAAAACTTGTGTATATCATATTGTCCTATCTACCATGAAGATGAATTTGCCAAATCCACATTTTGAGCTGTTCATTTCTGGGCATCAGCTGTGAGAATTAAATGAGGTTTTGCACAGACAGACAGAGCCCAGTGTCTGACACATACACCACACACACACACACACACACAACACAATAAATGTGACCACTGAGGAGAGGGATAGTGATGATATATTCAGTTGTCCATTATATTTACTCCTTCATTCAATGAAATTGAGGCAGAATCAACAAAGATAGCATTCCCTCCAGTGAGATTTTTTTTTTGGTTTTTCGAGACAGGGTTTCTCTGTGGCTTTGGAGGCTGTCCTAGAACTCGCTCTGTAGACTAGGCTGGCCTCGAATTCACAGAGATCCGCCTGCCTCTGGCTCCCGAGTGCTGGGATTAAAGGCGTGCGCCACCAACGCCCGGCCCAGTGAGATATTTTTTCTTGAACATTTCATTCCTGCCCTTGGATTGGCATTTCTGCTGCTGGTACCAGACACTCTCACCTCTGGATACTCTCAAAGCTACTCAGTTTCTGGAGTTTTGATGTTATTGACAGGAGGGCCCAAGAAGTTCCAGGGCTCCTGAATAGATGAGCCAGCTCATGGATTTAATTATGAAGCAAGGGAAAGACCCACCTAGTTAGGACCTGCCTGCAGAGACACACACAACTCACCAGAGGACTGTGTAGATTAGGGGTTGAGGTGAAATGCCTAAACTTTCCACAACTGCTGGGTGTGGCTTGTCACACGCACATGACTATTACACAAATGGTCTCTGCTGTCACTGATGAGCACCTGGTCAGAATGCTGGCTCAACAGCTGGGAGAGGACACTTCTGTTTTTGTGAGAAACACGCATGCAAATTTGGTGGGCAGCAGAGGCAGTGGTCACTCTGCATTCCTACAGACTATCCACACACATCTAACTGGAGGAACTTTCGGTGTTCACACAGTGGACAGAGTGGACACAGTGACAAGGGAGCTTAATCTGGGACATAGGGCCCAGCATCTTCATGTGGAAGAGAAGAGCGTGGACCCTGAGGAAGGGCCGTGAATGGGATGGGGAGTCAGTACTGTTAGCTTGACTGCACCGCATGAGATACTTGTCTAAATATGACTGTAGGCAGTGCTGCTGGATGGACGTGGCTTCTTAGTATGTTGAGTAACACAGATGGCGTTCTGTGATGTGCAGCTGACGTGCCTTTTTTCCTGTCAGAAGCGGTTTTATATGTAAAGATTCAGTGACACATATCTCCACATGAAAAAACGACCTTACTACATGAAGCCTCAGCAACAGATTTTTGGACTGGGTGTGGTGGACTGGAGTCGGGAGGCCAATCTGGGCTCTACAGGGAGACTCCGCTTCGAGTGCACACGCTACACCACCCTGCTTGAGAAGCAGGCACTGGGGTGCAGGGTGCTCTTCACTGCCCCCCAGCACCTGGTCCTGGTCCTGCATCCTTTGGGCAGGCTTTCCTCATGATGATGTCACTGTTCCTTTTCCTTTGATGCGCACCCGCCACACCGGAGTTAAACTGTTTGTCCTCTCGTCTTGCCTTAATAGCTCGACACTGTGTACTTTGCTCACTTGAAAGCAATAGCAAGGAATAGCAGAGAGAGTGGTGTCGCAGATGTTGTGAATGCCCTGTAGGTTCGCCTGCTTTAAAATGTCCCACAAGCCCTAGTTACTCTCCCCTCCGCCTTTACCCTGTGATTTCTAAGTTGCCCTATCTCAGGTGAAGACTTTGAAGCAGAAAACCTTGATGTTTTTATCTGGAAAAAGAGTTCATCTCCATCCAAATGTGACCCATCATTATACTATTTCAAAGAACTACATAGTTTCCTTCATACCTTTTATCGCAGTCATTTATATATGTGGTTGATGACTTCTGTCCCATTTCAACTGTCTAGAAGCTTCCCAAGGGTTTTTTGTGGGTTGGCATATAAGCTGTAACATAACCAAGTGCAGTAGTCACTCAGAGAATAATTACATAGTGAAAAAAAATGGAAAAAAGGAAGTGATTTAGATCCACCAGAACCGAGAGACCCAGTATATAGCCACTTGTTTTCATGAGGCCTCCCTCATATGTCACTAAAAACAGGTCCTTATTATCTCTCCCTTAGCCCTTCTGCTGGGTAAACACCATTAATGCAGACACTGACACTCAGATTAATGAAGGGAAGCAATTTATTGAGCTGATATTTGGTGGAGATGTCATTAGCAGGGCTCCTGTGGAGCAACTGCATCAGATTAGATACAGCCTCCCCCAAGAACACATAGAAAATCATTTAACTGCTTTTCTGGGGCCGTTTATGTGATGTCAGCCCCCTACTGCCTCTGAGGCAACTGTGAGCCTTCTATGACCGCTCTGCATTGATGCTGGCTTTGTCTCCTCTGATAAATACGCCCTGTAATAAATCACACTGTTGTGGCTTCAGTTTTTGTTGTTGTCCCCTCTCGTGTCTATATTAAAGACACTAAAATTTTCCAAGAATAAGACAAGGTCAGTAGAGCTACAAATAACTTTACCTACAGGTAGAGAGCTACAATAGAGCCATAACTTTACCTACAGGTAGCATATGAAGGGTAGTCTCAGAAATGCGGAATCGGAGGTCTGACATGCTTGGGTGGATTTTCAAATAGATCAGAAAAAAATGGGAAATTTTCACAAATTCTTAGGGAGGAAAAAAGCAAAAGTATCTTCATTAGGGAAAAAAAAGGCAAAATTTGGGGGAGGAGCACACATGCCCATTCCCCACAGACAAAGTAGCAAGTGGTCTTTAGAGACCCCAGTAAGTACTGGTCTCCATTTTCCTAGTTCCATTTATAAGGTATTTCTCACCTTTCTTAGGCTCTTTCACTCGTTTCTTTAATGTTCATCAACCTCCCCAGTCCTGACTGATGACCAACCCTCCAGACCCCACTGGCCAAACTATGAGATCGAATGTTTCTTGCTGACACTTCCAGCTGTTAGGAATCTCTCTGTGTGGTGTGTAGAAAGTCTCTGAGAGAGATGGCTCAGCAGATAAGCACTCGACTGCTCTTCCAGAGATCCTGAGTTCAATTCCCAGCACCTATATGGCATCTCACAACATGGGATCTGATGTCATCTTCTGGAGTAGACAGAACACTCATATTTATATAAAGTACATAAATAAATCTTTTTTTAAAAAGAGTCTGTCTAAAAACAGACTTGTCTCTTATGCCTTTTGAGCTTCCACCCCATTTCCCCAAGGCACTTTTATTTAGCATAGGTTCCATTGCTATAATAAACATAATAATAAGCAATAAAGTGTTTCTTCCCTTCTAAGTTACTGACCAGCTGGAGAATGTCTTAATAGTCAATGGAATCGTTTGTCTCTGTATTTGGAGGGCGTTATATGTAATGTCACAATGGTTCCCTTCCTTAGAGATGCAGGCGGATGGTATTCTTAGGCGCTGTGATGAAAGGCTGGCTGACCATGTTTCTGTCTATAAGACTCTGTGACCCCACCTTCAGTGTAGCCTCTGCCGTGCTTGCAACTATGCCATTGACTTTGACCTTCTTGCCCTGCGGCTGCTCAGAGTCTCCTGAAATAAAAAATAATAACAAATATAAGCATTTTAAGTTCTGTCCTCCAATTAATCTTCAAAGATCCTGTTTCTCACCTGAATCCAGGCTTTTCCTGTAGCACACGTTTCTTCCTGGGATTTTGGAATTAATACTAGTTCAATCTGTCAAGTAAGGGAAAAAAGGGGATGTCCTTGAAAGTCAATCTTCCACCTGGAAATTAGTACTGTGGCACGGGCACACATTAAATAAAATGTGATTGAAAAATATTGCTTTTTCTCCCTAAAAGTCATAAAGCAAGATTAATGGTCAATTTAAAACTCAAATCAACTACCAAATGAAATTTCCCTCACTAAACACCACCAGCACGCATTGACAGACAACTTCCATCACCTTGCTATTCTCATGTCTGGGTCCTCCAGGCTTCCTTCCAGTCAGAGCTGCACAGAAAGCTTCCAGGAAGCCTGCACTGGTGTAAGTTCCTACAGGTGCCACAGGCGCAGGAAGTGTCCAGAGCAAGTGAGCCATCCTTGCTTGCCATGGGGCTGTTTATTCCTGACCACACCTGACACCTGGGAGCCCAGAGCTCACACATCAACCATGGCTTCTCAGGAAGACCAAGTCACGGTGCCACTCAGGCAATGTTGACAGGAGTGGGTACTATCCACACCCAGAGAGAGTTAAGCCAGAAAGTGTCCAGAAAGCTACCTGCTGAATGTATACGATGGACTAAAAAGGCTCCTAAACCTAGACTACAGAAGGAAAACACAGGCAACGGTGCATACTGCGATCTAATGGCACCCTTCTGCCACATACTCTGTGGCTTTTGAGACTGTGATGGGCTGAAACAAAATTCATCAAGGCGGTGTCTTTATAATTTGATTATTTCCAGCTATCATTCAGTTAACACCCCCTTCTTGATTTTATAGTTCCCTTTGATTACGATAAATATTTTAATTTGAAAAGTAATTCAAGATGGAATGTGGTAGATACATTCATGTAATCCCAGAATTTGGAAGACTGAGGCAGGAAGATCACAGGTTGTGAAGTCAAAGCTAAACTGGACTGCACTATAAGAACCTGTGTGAAAAAGTAGGGAGGGACATGATTTGACCATTAGAATCACTTGGTGATTAGGTGAAATTAAGTTATCCAATGTGTCTTTAACTGTTACTTATTAACAGTCATTAAATAAAAATAAGCAAACAATAAACTGGGCATAAAGTCACAGACCTGTATTCCAGCACTTGGATGATGGAAGCAGAAGATTGAGAGTTCCAGGTCATTTGGGGCTACCTAGTAAGTTCAAGGACAGCCTGGGACACGTGAGACCCTACTTTAGAAAGAAAAACACTGAAGTAAGAAGAATAAAATTAATGACTCAATATACTTTCTCAGCCTAAGTCAAGAATCTAATGCATACCCTTCCTTTTATGCATGTGATTATGAATCCATGTTCAGCATGATAAAGTGATTTCCCCCTTTTTCCCCTGGTCTTTCCTGGGTTCCCTGACTCCCCTAAAACTTGAATTGTCTTTGGTGGGACCAAGGAAGAGACAGACTTAGGAAGCGTGGAGGTGGAGCCAAGTTAGACTTTGCAAGGAATTCATCTTACGGGTTTCAGCCTAAACACAGAAAGGACAGAGGGTTTTTTAAGCTTACTAATCTTACAGAGTCCTTCTGAGATGAACTCATCAACGTGGAGAGAGAACAGGAAGTTACAAGTGGAGATGCAGGGAAGGAAAGTTGGAAGAGTCCACAAAGAGGATGCAATTCCCAGGCCCTCTTCTTAGATGAGGTTGGATGTGCTAATGGAATAAGGAACAAAGTGACAGTGTCTGGGCTGTCTGTACACAGTGCCAGCCAAGGCTGTTTCCCTCTGATAACACCCACGCGCGCAGGCCTCATATATTAGAAACACGAGCAGGAGATTTGTTCTTTGGTTAGACAGCCATTTGTTCAGCATATGCCATGCTTGGAGCAGACACAGTTCAAAGTGGTATGATACAACTGTAAACTGATCCTATGGAGCTCATATTACAGTGGAGGAAAAAGATGAACTGTGAAAGTAAAATATAAAAATAAATAGCACACAATAGTCCCAGCACCTTGGAGGCTGGAGTCAAAGAATCACAAATTTGAGCTCAGTCAGAGTAAAGAAAAGCCAGCTGTGATGGTATATTCCTTTTACCTCAGTACTCAGGAGGCAGCGGTAGGAGGGTTTCGGTAAGTTTGAGGCCATCCTGGTCTACATAACTAGCTCTAGACCAGCCAGGGCTACATAATGAGACCTTATTTTTTTTTAAATGAAACAAAAGAGAATTCATGTAAGTGTGTGTGTGTGTGTGTGTGTGTGTGTGTACATATATAAGTATGTTAAGAAAGAAAGCCGTGGTGTATAAGGAAGCTAGTACAATTTCAAATTTCATACACTAAAAATCTAACATGGTAGAGCAATGGGTCTTTTGTAAGTTTTTACTTAATTTATTATTATTGTATATATGTATATTTTCATACATCTGCACGTGCAGATGTGTAGGTCAGAGAACAACTTTTGGGAATTGGTTTTCTCTGTCTGTCCTAGTGCCCAAGGGTCAACCTCGGACTATCAGGCCTGCATAGCAAGCACCTCTACCAGATGAACCATCTTGACAGCCCAACAGTCTTGAGGAGGAAAAACAATGAATGAACTTAGGAGATGTGTTTTTCCTTGAACAAGTAGATGGATAAGTCAGACAAGCTTACATGGAGCACTGCCCTGGCCTTGTCTCTAAGCTCCCACCGGGCAGGGCCTCAACACAGATGGCTCACACCCCCTGTGCTTCATACCTTTGCCCAGATTGATCTCAGTGACCCCCCTCCTCCTCCCCCACCCGCTCCCCAGAAAAACACTACCTCCCTGGAGTCTCCCTCCAATCAAAGTAATGCCTGGATTCACCTAGTACTCCCCAGCCTGCAAGTGCCTCCTTCACCCTAGTCTTAAAAACGGTTCTGAAAGGTGGGTATTGTCACCACTTTGTCACACTGCTGAAACTAAGAGACAAAAGGAAGGTAAGTTACTTATGCAAGATGGAACAGCCCGCCACTGACATCCATGTGCTCTGAACGTAAACCCACTGTAGACTGGAAGGAGGCTGGAGTTGTGTGGCAAGAGCCTGGGCTCTGATCCTGAGTGTTGCCCTCACCAGTGGTACAACTAAGAAAAGGCGCTTGACCAGATGGAGTCTTGGTGCCTTCATTCAGATGGCACTAAGTGGAGAGGTTTCTGTGAGCCTATCCCAGTTCCAGCTCCTAGTGGACACTAGTGGTGGTCACCTCCTCCCCTGCCTCCCTCCCACCCCATCGCTGTATTACTCTCCAGTCCCCAAGTCCTCTCTCTTCCACACTGAGAACATGTGATCTCTAGAACCTAACTCGGTTATTTTTATTTTGTTTTATTTTAGTTAGTACTGAGTTTTACTGTGATATTTTCACACACACACACACACACACACATCATTATAATTTGCTCATACTCTTCCCCTAGTACTTTCTCCAGCACGTTTCCTTTCTTCTCCCTAATTGTCCCCCTCACCTTAGTTCTTATTCAAATATTACCTGGGATTCTTTATATTATAAAGAACCAAGGCCCAGGCAAAACCATTTTTTCATATAACATATGTTTTGTTCCAATAACTAAAAGTAACAAAGACTGGCTTTCTTCCTTATAAGCTCTATCTGGATATTTCATTGTCATTAAGGCTCCCGTGGCTTTCATTGTCTGTGCACAGGCCTCATTCTCCGGCTGGCTCTCATCATGGCAGCAAATGTTCCCCAGCAGTCTCATCTAGAGTCACACCTACCAGAAGACCTGGGCCCCAGTCACCACAGAACAAGTGATAAGTCCCACTGAGGCCAGAAGATGGGCCAAACCCATAGCCTTCACCTGGGGCTGCATGCGCCTCTCATCCCTCCCCAGTAGCATTTATTTTTTATTATTTTTAAAAATGATTTTTTTATTTTATGTGCATTGGTTTTTGTCTGCATGTGTGTCTGTGTGAAGGCGTCAGAGCCCCTGGAACTGGAATTACAGACAGATATGAGCCACTACATTGGTGCTGGGAATCTTGGTTCTCTGGAACAGCAGCCATGGCTCTTAACCTCTGAGCCATCCGCTCCAACCCATCCCCCCATAGCATTTCTAATTCAGAAATGGCATCATAAAAATAAAATAGGACTATGCAGCGCCAAGATACTTCAGCAGACTGATGCCAAGCCACCCCTGGCTCACCACTCTCCCAGCACTTGCAGAGGTTTTGCTGGGGTGAACAGACTCTTGCCAGTCTACAGACCCAGCTCTGCTAAGGTTCTATGGAACCAAATCCCAGGTCCAGCCCCATAGGAGTTGCTCATTTTGCATGGTGAAGACAGCCCCTCTGGCAGGAATCTAGACTACACAAAGCAGCAAGGACTTGCGTTTGGCCTGCATTTCTGTTTTCTACCCTTTGAAAGCTTTGCACTGTATCATCTGTGAGCAGGTGTGTTTACAACACGTTTGGTTAAATATGGCACTAAAGGATGGTTTTGTAGACTTATCTCACCCGTTTGACTTTTCCTAGGAACAGAACCCTTCATGATGACAAGGGTTAAGCAAGCAAACTGATTTATTTTGAAGTTTGTTCAGAACTCAACTGCTCTTATCTTCCAACCTTTGAAGTTGATGGCAAACGAAAAAAATCAAACATTTCATTCTTGACATCTTGAGGAAGGTATATATAAATAGGAAACACACATTAAAATCACCGAGCATAAGCAGAAAGCAACTGGCTATGCATAATTACAACTGCAGAAGAAGAGATAGAAGACAAACGCAGCTGACGGATGCCGTCTTTTAAAGCCACCTTCTGTCAATGAGACAGAGATGGATTTGCTGGCCTCGTGGTCTCTGATCCACAGGTACAATTTGCCAGCCCCTGGTTCCGTGTCACCATTCCAAATATCAGACGAAACGCTGCAAGCCTCTGGGGTATTTGCAGCCTTCAGAGAGTTGTTGATAGCGATCACATTTCGCGTGAAGTCTTTGTTGATCCAAGAATACATATTTTGTTGTGTGAGTCTTCATAAATCAGTCTTTCCGCCCATTTATCATCCTTGTTTCTTTTCTCTGAACACTCTCCAGTATGTCTCCAACCTGCTAATAATGATGTTCACAGACCACAGTGCATCCTTCCAGGCTCAGTCCCTGTCAGCGCATAAGGACAGACTTTGCCTTTCTGCTCCCTGACCTGCTGTTTCCACTTACAAAGTTCCTATACTGCCACGTCCTGCATGAACCCATGATTCATTGCTGTCCACTGCAATGCTCGAGGGAACCCCAGGACTTGGTCGCTGACTAATACGCAAGAGGCTCTCAGAAAGTCCTCTGAATAGGGGAAGAAAGTAAAGCATGGGCTTTCTACTGTGACTTCCCTACATCAAGTTATTTATTACAAAAAGAACGGCAGAGAAGGAGTGTGCATGTCTGTCAGGGGTCGGTACGAGAAGAGAGAGGAGACACCTGGGGAGTCATTCACAGACTCAAATGGTTATTCCTCTTAGATTTGATTGACACATAGTTCAACTCTCACCAGCACAGGCGAAATGAGGTTTAGGAGACTAAGATTTGCCCACAGTGGCTGACCACTTGGCTTACATAGAAGGACTATCTGGAATCTAAGATCCAGAGAAACGGTCTAACCGTATCACTAATGATGTCGTGCCATACTTAGAAGTCAAAGCAACTGAAAGTTAAGTTCCCCATGGGATTTGTTGATCAAGGCCGCCTTAGAATGAGCGTGATGACAGTCCAGAGGTAACCTCATCTGCTTTCTTCTCACTCCTGGTTGCTGTGGCAATAAGAACTACAGAAACAGCAGTAGAAGCTGCTGCTATCATTGAATATTTGGTTTGGTTTGGTTCTGCTTAACCATACACATAACGTCTTTTTATATAACTATTAAAAAAAACTAACTTGGAGTGGGGAGCAGTGTGATGACTCAGCAGATAAAAACACCAGGTGCCAATCCTGATGGCCTGAGTTTGATCCCCAGGATCCACATAGTGGAAGGAGAGAAGCAACTTCTATTAGTTGTTTTCTGACTCTCCTATATGCAGGCGCGTGCGCACGCTCACACACACACACACTAAAATGTTTAAACTTTAGTTAAAATAGATGTCATCAAATTTACCGTGTAGAAACTAGGGCCCCCAAAAGCTAAATCCCTAAGAACCATGCAGCAGAGCTAAAAGTCAGCTCTGTGAGACCGCGCCCTGCTCTTCAGTGAACATAGCTTGTTTCCTTGGTTTCCAAACTGTCTTATCTTTGGCAGTCACTCAAACTTTCTGGTCCTTCTATACTATTTTTAGGTATTTATTTTGCTTTATGCTTATGTGTACCACATGCCTGCCCAGCACTCATGGAAGCCAGAAGAGAATATTAGGGCTCCTAGAACTGGAGTTACAAATGGTCTTGAGGTGTCATGTGGGTGCTGGGAATAGAACCCATGTCCTCTGTAAGAGTAGCAAGTGCTCTTAACTGCTGAGCTGTCTCTCCAACTCCCTCTGTATTTTTCCTTAAGGACAAGGAAACAAAACGAAGATATAGGAGAGAGGACCTGCTCCTCTTACTCTAACTTAGGAAGTTTGTAGCTTTCAAAACTGTTTTCTCTAGAAAATTACAAACAAAACTACCAACTAGCAAGCATGTCCCTTACTAACAGGACGAGCTGAATCGAAAGTCCCCACTGTGGCTCCACTCTAGCAACTCTGTCCCTGTGTCCAGTTGGTCTCTTCATCTTGTTCAGTTCCTATCACAGCATGTATACTCTGATAACCTCAGGTCAGAATAGAACATTTCAGATCAATACCCCACCCCACAGTACCGCAAGCAAACACTGCAGGGAAATACTTGACAAAAGAAATTCCCCCGAATTATTCCTCTTAAAAAAACAAAGCAAAGAGAAAGCCCAAATGCCCTCGTGGCTAATGACAGCCTCCAAAATTATCTGTCCATTACCAGGTCTTTAGGTTGCAACTCCATACAAACAAGCACTTATGTGAAAGGTTTTAAATAGGTAAATTCTCCAGATAATTCCCTGTGTCGTGTGAAAGACACAGCTTTCTGGAAATGGTGCTGGAGAGGTGGGAAGCTTGGGTAGGAGCGTGGCTCCCTGGGTTCTTAACTGGGACTGTAAGGGAATGAGTTTTGACAGCCCCCTGGGATATATAAAGCAGTCTCCAGTACTTGGGAAATGTTAGTTGAATTTGTTGAACTGACCCTGGGTAAACCTCTCTGTATTTCCAAGCTTCACTTTCTACATCTATAAAACAGAAACTAATAATAACTTCCTCGTCTCATATGGCTATTGTGTAATATATATGAAATCATCCTTTAGGCAATAAAGCATCATGCAAAAGTAAGTTATGAAGAAAGGGAACTGGGCCATGGCAACAGCACCAGTGGTGTGGACATTGTGCCAACAACCAGTTGAAAAGTTAATGGCACTTTTTGCTGTTCATCCAGATGTCTGGACAGATTCTCACTATTAAAACCAAAGTAGGCCCTGGCAAACCTTCAAGCAGTCAAAGGACTGTTAGCAGGGGCGTGATGTCTGTTCTTTGGGGCTCCTGGGTGCCAAAGAGGGCAGAGAAAGTTCTGCATAAAACTGTTTATCTGTTAAAAAGAAGTTACAGATTCCAAGCCCTTCTAAAAGAAAATATGCGCATCCTAAATATGTTGCCAGGCAGTCATGAGCTGAGCTGATCTGCACAAGAGTTAAGTCTTTGTTTTTTTCACAGGGGAATAAGCCTTTCCAGTCTTACCCCTTAACCCCAGCTCTACAGCAATCAAACCAAGGAAGAAATTCGCACTTGCAAATATTTTTGAAAGGTCTGACTAAGCCATTTTTAGATGTTTTCCAGTCTTTCTATGCCTTTCCCTCCCACCGAGCACAATTACAACGGCACCTTTAAAAGGCTATTAAAAAACATTGATTGGCTTAACTGTGCTAATGTCATGGCTTTAAAATAAAATTCTATTAAGTCTTTAAAATATTGCACACAAGCGCTTTGCAGCAGAAACCCAGGACAACCATCCTGAGGCTCGGTTGCTCACATAGACTTACCCAGTTCCTGGAGTTCATCCCATCATTTTGCCTGTGGTTGTTCTAAGGGCCTGCTAGTTCTCATTAAATACCTGCCTTTATGCACACCTGATAGCCCACCTAGCTATGAATGTCCCCAGGTCACAATAATGGCATCCTAAGGACAGACACACCCTTGCTGACTTGTGGTTTGTCGCTATTAATCCATAAAAGGACAATGACACTCTCTCGTTATATTTGATTAAGAGCACAGGATATCTTTCCTTTATATGTCTCAGGAACTATTTTAGATACCAATGAGCACATTGATCCCCTTCCTGCTAGAATACAGAGTCACTTTTGTCACTGGAGAAACCCAGGAGCTGGACAGAACAATGCAAAATAATTTTCTTCCTGTTTCTTTCTCCGTGTGTTTGGAACAGACAGGTGTGTTGAGTTGAGATGTAAAACTCAAAGAACAAGGCTTTCTTCTAAGACATCTTTCCCCACTCCCCCGACTCTACAGAACTGTGACATCAGTAAGTCAGGAGAGAGCCCCAGGTGACAGAAGCCAGTGTTGAAGCTCCAGAAAACTGCCAGGTTCCCTTAGATCCACTCCTAACTCTGGTTCCTCTGCCTCAGCTCTTCCCCCCAGCCCCTCCCACTCACCCTTCAATCCCCCCAGCCCCTCCCACTCACCCTTTAAAGTCACACACTAGGGTCACTTGCAGAAATGCCACCTGCTATGACACCATCCCTCTTCCTAAAATCACAGAGGAAATCTGAACTTGTCACAGCTGCTACATGTCCACATATGGCTCATGAATTAGCCATCAGGCACTATAATCAATTTCCAAAGCCCCTTAGTATAAAGAACTCATTTGACATTGACTGCATTTGTTGGCTCAACCTTAGGTAAACTTTTCCATATGTCCAAGCTAAGGCCCACATTCACTCACAGTCTGGCATCTTTCAAGCAGATGTTCTTTAAATATTGAGTTTTATTTATTCAGTGGAGTAAAGAAAACAGATGCATGCCTATAATCCCAGCCCTGGGGAGGCTGAGGTAGGACCGTCTCGAGCTTGAGACCCTCTTGGGCTACATAGTGAGGCCCTGAATAAGAAAGTGAGAGAAGGAATGGACGGTGGGAAGGTCTCCAGATTAAGAACATTCTTCCAGAGGACCTGAGTTCTGTTCCCAGTACCCATGCCCGGTGGCTCCAAACTGCCTATAACTCAAGCTCCGGGGGATCTGACACCCCTCCTCTAGCTTCCATAGGTACAGACATACAAGCATAAATGCAAACAAAAATCCTTTTTTTAAAAAAGCTGGAGGAAAAAAAGGATAAAGAGGAGACTATTAGTGAAAATAGAAAACTTCTTTATATGCAAATGTGAATTAAACTAACTTGGAACTTTAATTCTGCACTCTCGTTGTCATGTTTAGTATGTTCTCTTATTGTTGCATGCTCCATAAATACAGCACAAATTTCATGACCTAAGACCAAGATGTTTACAGAACCATACACCTTTCTGAACCGGAAGAAAGAACTTCTCTGCCTTTTCGGGGCTACAAGAGGCTGCTCTATTCCTTGGTTCGCACCCCTTTCCTCTAGCTACAAAGACTGCAACAATGAGTCTTCCTCAGGCCGTCATTCCTTCGTTCTTCTGCAGCCAAGAACAGCCCCACTATCAAGGACTCATAAGATTAGGCTGGACCACTTGCAAAATCCAGGATAAAATTCCTCCTTGTAAGGTCTTAATCACATCTACAAACTCTCTTTTTCCATGTAAGCAACATATTTTCAGTTTTCAGAGACTGGTTGTAAGCATTCTTAGGCATAAGCATTATTATGCCCATCACAATTTGGCTATCCCTACTCACCTGGAGTGGATGTAATTCGGATAAAATTGCGAAGGAATCAGGCTATTACGACAGCTTCCTCGTCAACTGGTACCTCCCTGGCACTTGCAGCCTTTGCCTCTGTCTTCCTATGGAGAGTAAATTGCTACGAGGAACACACTCTGGCTTTTTTTAAGGATACATATGCAGCATTACTTTGACTCCACAGATATGGAACTGGCTAGAGTCAGTTAAATATACAATTCGGTGTATATTTAAATGAGGTTCCTAACTGGATGGGCAACTAACCTTCAATTACAGCAATTCCTACCAGATATTACTTTTATGCGATATAAGAGAAATGGAAGCTGTAAAACAGAATTATCAAGGGGGAATAAAATAATCAACTGCCCCAGAATAAAGGTAAGTCAAAGAAAGAAAGTGCTATTTTTATGTCTGTGGTATTAACATAGAATAGATTCTCTCATTCAGTAGTAGTTTTTGAGTGCTCAATAAATATTCCATTATGAGTTACAGGAAACACAATACATGGCTCCCAGACCTCACAAAGCTAAGAAAAACAGATGTAAAAAGAAACATCTAGATACTGACTGAAGCACCGGGTACCGCATTATTTATTTTTCTGCATGTTGTGTAGATGTAATTACTCATCTTACCTCTGAAGAATCAGGCTTGGGAGGGGGGCAAGTAAGTTTCCCAAAGTTCCATGTCTTTTTTTTTCAACTTGGCAGTTTCCTCTGTACTGATGTGATTTATATCCCCTAACAATTTTAGCCCTTTCCATCTGTCCCCCCTAAAGAAAGGAAGGTGCTACTGGGGCTCAGAGCCCTTTGGGCAGTTAGGAAGGGAACAGACAACAAAACGGTCTCTGGATGCGATGGAGATTGACAAGCAGGAAGTCTAAAACAGTGTGGGGACGGAGGGCAAGCCAGGGGAAAGAAAGGAGAGGACAGGGGTGTGCCAGAGGCCCTGTCTGCCATTCCCCTCTTGCTGAGAGGGCTAGAGAGACAGCCTCACACATTTAGACGTAGGGTCTCGGGGAGGGACATGGTGTTTGAGCCTGTAGGAGAGGTGGAGGTGAGGAGGGACACCACCTCCCTCTGTAGAATGGAACCCACACACACCTCAGGGACGGCAGCTACACAGACGGTTGACATCTTCATCACTGAGATGAACGCACAGAAAGAAGTCTTCTTCACGGTGCTGCAGTGGTACGCACCCACCAAGGCACAGGTGCATGGGATGACATTGCTGAGAAAGAAAACCAAGCCAGCACACAGAAGAATCCTAATGAAGAAGTTGAACTGACCGAGTGTGATATCAGAAGCAGCAGGTGTGTGTTTGGTGTTTGTTTGTTGCCTGGATCCAGCTTTGGGGCTTTTTCTACTATCACCAGGACCTGGTCTGGATATCTTTTGGATCTTCTCAGCCTCAGAGAGCTGCATCAATGGCTCCTCCACTCTGTACACAAACTTCATTTTCCCAGGAACCTGGCTGAACCAAAGCCCCACATTCTTGCAAATACCAGAATCATAATTCAAAACTGAGTTTCTCTATGGATCTGAAACCTTTGATCTTGGTATAAAGGTAAGTTTTCTCCCAGTGGCATAGCAAGTATGGAAATAGTTACAATTTTTCTAATTTGTTTGTTTTGTTTTGTTTGTTTCTCTGTATTGTTTGGAGGCTGTCCTGGAACTCGCTCTGTAGACCAGGCTGATCTCGAACTCAGAGATCTGCCTGCCTCTGCCTCCCGAGTGCTAGGATTAAAGGCATGCACCACCAACACCTGGCTAGTTACAAATGTTTTAAACCATATAAAGAGATGCACACAATGTTAAAGATGGAGACCATGACAGGTTTTTCTAGACCCATAGACACTGGCAGACAGTAGCAAAAAAACCTGCAATTTAAGATCTGTAACAAAATGTATATCTAAATAGAGTTACAAAACACCATCATTAAATTATAATTACTATAGAAGAAATGTTTGTAGTATGTGTCTTAGGCGCCCTCCATGTCACCTATAATGTACTTTATTGGATGGGTGGATGTGGTGCTGGAAATGGAACCCAGGTCTTTAGGCAACCTAGGTAAACGCTCTCCTACTTAACTACACCCCACCAATACAGCTTTCACGTTAAAAACCACTTAATGGTGTGTCTCTAAATAGGTACATTTAAAATTTTTTCTTTCCATGCTCACATCCATTTGAAAGACATCTATATTCTGAGCTGTTCGATCTTTGTGCACTCTAGTTTGATCACTCCTTTTTAAAACCAAATCTTGTATCTACATATAGACATGTGTTCTACCCCTACATGCCAGCACCTCCTGGCTCTTTCTCCCTCTGAGCTTTGATGTACCAGTCTGATGTGTCAGTCTGTCAGTGACCTAGTATAGGGATGTAGCACTAAGGTTATTTTATACATCAAGAAAGGGACACTGTCCTCCACATGCATTGTAAATTTTCTAACACTAGGTTGGCATTAATTAGTTTTCCACCTTTGCCCTGAGATGCCAGGCTTTGTGTGTGGATATAATTCATCACACAGAAGCTGAGGGCATGTCTTTTGGAACGAGACCATAGTCTTACTGAGAACATAATTCTCAGTAAGAATAAGAAACCCTCCCACCTTCCCAGCATCCAACTATCACAATGAGCACGTGCCTCTCAGAAGCTGCCCCAGAGTTTTGCACAAACCAGAGACCTCCTGTACAATCAGCTCTGCCCAGCAGGTAATAAAGACCCTCCGTGTTCACATGAGTCAGTAAAAGCAGTTACAGATCACCACACTGTGCAAGGGATTGGAGAGCAATGGCAGCACCGTCAGCATGAGATAATGGACTAGAAGCAAGAAAATGAAGACATTCACCATGAAAAATAGAGGAGAGCTAGGTTAGAGATAAACTTAGGACACTGTCAACACAGAGATGTTATTATAGGGGGCTAGAGAGATGGCTCAACAGCTAAGAACACTGTTATACAATCATGAACACCCAAGTTCATGTCCCAGCACACACATGGCAAGTCAGGCATCCCGGTGCATTCATGCCTGTAACCCCAGCTCTCAGTGTAAAGCACAGAGAGGATTTCTGGGGCTTGCTGGCTTCTAACATAGCTGAGATGCTATGCAAGTCCTAGCTTCAAGGAGGGACTTTCTCTCAAAGGAATAGGCAGAGAATGACAGGAGAGAAAACTCTAACATTACTTTCTGGCCTCCATGTTTGTGCATAGGTACATACATCCACAAATGCATGCGTGCACATACACAGACAAATAAATAAAACTTTTTAGAGATATTGTTGTATAGTAAGAGTGACTGAGCAAAGAATAGAGTAACCCAGCCACAGTCACTCTTCCATCTCAATACAGGACGAAAGGATTAGCATAGGACCTTATTCCCTTCTCTCCTCCACAATGAATGCTTGTTAAACGAGTAGCTGGAGACCCTGAGGAGCAGCTTCACTGAGGTGAGATGCCCTCCCTCAATCTTCCATGTGGCTCTAGCCCTTGAAGATATATTACTCTAATACTTATTCAGATAGATACCAATTCAGATGCATTGTTTGCTCCACTCTATAAAGATCAGGAATACAACATCATTTTACAAACATGGAGGTTATCATTCAAGAAAAGATATAACACAAGGCTAGAGAGACATCTGTGGCTAAGAGCATGCCCTTCTTAGAAGCTGACATGGTTTCTTTACATGTCTATGGCACTGAGATCAGCCGGTTTCCCATGACTCCACGAGGATCACAGGCCGAGTCATTGCACAGATCCGTTTCCTGGCTGAGAAAGGGAAGACTCAGCTCAGCTAGTTGGAATGGAAGCCTAAGCGAGATTCTGCAGCTCCCAGTGGGACTGGAAGTCTTGGCAGCTTCCTCGCTCTGAGTCCACATGTGGAACTAGGCGTATCTTTCATGCCAGCCACCCTTGCTTCTACAACCTAGAGTTAATGAAAGCACCAACCCACATTAGAATCGCAGAGAGCTGCACTTTCACCAACTCTAACGCAGGGTAGATGTCTCATTGACCTAGTGTGGAAAGTACAGCTGCTGACCTGCTTGTTCCAAGACATGGATCTAGGTTATAGTTTGCTATAGCTTAAGGTGTGTTGTAATCAACAGCTTGTGCTATGAAATGGGATGCTTGCCCTAGTCTGCCCAAAACCAGCCTCCTAAGCTTTAGTTTCCATTTACCTGTTACTATTATTTCTTTTTCTTCTCTTCTTCTTTCTTCCTTCCTTCCTCTTCCCTTTCCTCGCCTTCTTCATTTTTACTTACTCAGTTTAAAGCCAGTCCTAATAAGAGGCAAGCCATTGTACCCTGCTGTTTTCATAGGCAAATTTAATAAGCAAATTCCTGTCTCATCCTTGTCACTAAGAAGATGTTGACTAAGACGGGACCAACGATGACTGCTAGGGAAACCCACTTATTCTTCCCACTGGCTGCCACTGACCAGTGAAATATTAAGCTACTGTGAATCTTTCCAGCCACTCAAAAAATACACTCTTCCAGAGGGAGGCTGCGCCACTAGGATGAAGCTCATGAGACTTTTGATAATATTGAGTCATGAAACTGTAACCATCAGATCGGAGAATGGAACACAAGTCCATGGACCAATCACAGGTGTAGACGTCAGCGTGAACACACATCTTAAAGCCGTGAAAATCACTCTGAAGAACAGAGAGCATGTACAGTTGGAAACATGGAGTATTGGAGGAAATAACATCCAATATTTTATTCTACCAGACAGCTTACCTCTGGATACATTACTTGTGGATGTTGAACCTAAGGTGAAATTTAAGAAAAGGGAAGCTATTGCAGGAAGAGGACATGGTCGTGGCACAGGAAGAGGGGGTCCTAGAAGATAATGCCTTTCAAGATTACTCTTTCAAAGTGATAAGGAATTCAGGGATATTTTTGTAGGGGGAAACTTAGAACTGTGCCATTAGCCACATGGCGCTCTAGAGGCACATACAGATGTGGTAATGATAGTTGGTTCACTGCGCCCCTAACCACACCAATTTTGGGTGTGACTAGAGACACATACAGATGTTGTCATAATAGGGCGGTGAACTACGCCGCTAGCCAGACCCACTTTTGGGCGTGGCTAGAGGCATGTACGGAGGTAGGAATAAAGGACTAAGCAGCAGAGGCTCTCGCTCTCTTTTTGGCTTCCTGTTCGGTAGTGGAAAAGTACTTGATTCATCTGGGTTGCCCTTTTCTCTTGTAAGTAATTTCTACAATAAACAGTTACCTATACCCTCAAACAAAGTGTGCCTTTTATCGTTACAGTAACAGTTTTGTTTGTCAGTTTTTAATAAAGGTAAGTGTGGGGATGGAGTTTTCTGCTGATTTTCAAATCTAAGTTTCAGTGTCTACTGTGTACTCAACACAATCTGCAATCTGTTCAGTTCCTGGTGTCAGTCACATGAAATGAGTGTTCACTGAACATGCATTTAATTTCTTTGGATCCATTATGTGGTGTTCCTTTTGTGATGAAATAAACTCTTGGTATTTCAACAGGGAAAAAAAGACAAAATTCCAAAACCACAGTAACATCCGCTGTGTTAAGAAAAGGAAAAAACAGTTTGAATGGAAAATGAATGTCATCCAAAATGGTTATTCTAATACTCACTTTAAAAAGCTGTATATCCCCACACACACACAAAGTCACATGTCTGAAGGAAAATGGAGAAGGCATCTGCTATGTGGCCATGTGCTTCTCGGCACCCAGCCACATTCTCCAGCATCCCTAGCCACCAGGGAGTTTTAAGACAACTTTAGGTTTCCACGGCTATACCCCAAAAACAACTAACTGCACAACCTGCTTTGTAGTGTGGAGAGTCTGGCTCTCAGCGGGAGGAGGACAGGCTGTGTCCTTTACAGAAGGGTTACAATGAGAACTACAGAAAGAGCTTTGCTTCTGGAAGGGATGGACTCTTACTCCGGTATAGTTCTTGTTTAGTCATTTTTCTTGAACAAGAAACTGGAAAATCTGGCATTCTACGGAGCACAAAGACAGCAGCAATCTGCTATCAGCATACAGTTTGATTTAAAAAAAAGCCATTTCCCTTTTCTCACAATCTTCTACTGGCAGGAGCAAGAGCCCAGTGCGATCCAACCCTAAGCACGTGGCATTTCTGGCTGTGATACAAAGGACTCCAACATCTTTCTGCATGTTTGATGACCCTGGGGACCCTGCAGTGCAGCACCGCTGTGGGAACATCTGAGGCAGCTAGCGGGCACAGCTGTCTTTGTCTTCCCACACTGTTCAGGGCTGTGCCTGTGGGGAGCTGCGGAAATGGAAAGGGGTGCTGGCTGAGGAAATTATAAGCTCACCAACACCGATGTGGTGAAACCAGCCTATCTGGGTTCTTAGTTGCTGATCTCTGCTCCCCATATTGATGGGGGAAGTCCTGTACATTTGTTAATAAAGCACTGTTGGCCAATAGGAATCTAGATGGGTGGGACTAGAAGTCCAGGAGGATTCTGGGAAGGAGAAACACAAGAGAGTTCGACATGTAACGCCATGGGGTAGGAAGCCTGAAACTATTCTCCGGTAAGAGAAATACTTAGATTAACAATTATGGGGTAATTACTTAAGTCAGAGCAAGCCAGTAAGAAACAAGCAAGGCCAACAGCTTCATAATTAATATAGCCTCCTGCATGTTTATTTGGGACTGATGCGGCTCTGGAACCAAGCTGGCAGGAAGGCTTCTCTCAAAGAAAAAGCTTCCCTTTACACCATATAATGACTATCTGTGCCCTGACCTCTTCTCCACTCTGAAAACTGTGTCTCATAGAAAAAGAAAACTGTCTCTCGGGGGAGGGCTGTGGCCCTTGAGCTGGGACTGTACCCCGTACATGGTCGGATTGAATGCTGCAGTGAAGTTTCCTGGAATGTGGTGAAAATGGGGCCAACACAGTGCTTATAGACCATTCAGGAAGGGGCTGGAGGCTTCTGGGAAAGAAAAATCTGGCGACTGGTAGTGGTGGCACATGCATTTAATCCCAGCACTCAGGAGGCAGAGGTAGATGGATCTCTGTGAGTTCTAGGCCGGCTTCCTCTACAAAGCAAATTCCAGGCCATCTAGAGCTACATAGTGAGACCCTGCTTCCTCCACCACACCCCCAAAAAAGGAAAAAGAAAAAAATGAGAAAAAGAATCTGCAGGTGTCTTGCTAACAAGAAACTTGGTCCTGAAGCATTCATTTCAACAGCATTGCAAGCTGGTAGGTATGTAGCCACGCCTGCATCATGGTACTTTTGGTATTAGTAGCACACTGCTTCAAAACATGATGTCATATCCACACAGCAGCGGTCTGCTGAAATAAAAGGCTTCCTGTTTTATACTCTCTTTTTTTATTTAAATCAGAAACAAGTTTGTTTTATACTCTTGTCCCATCCAGAGTCATTTCTGCCTAAACACTGTCAGGGATAATTCATCACAGGTCAGCTCAGGGCTGTCTGTCTTCCTGTGGGTATAATGTTCTTTCAACACCATTCAGAAAAGTGCATTAGCTAATGACCCTTCCAGGTCTGGGGGAGGCCAGTAAGGTCAAAGACTGGATCCTTCAACAAAGGAAGCTAGAAAAGCACTTTTTCTCCACTAGCAAAACCTTGATATATAGATAGCAAACTTCTGGCCATATGCTACCCACAGACATTTCCAATGCAATCTCACTTACAGATGGACCCCAAGTCCGCTCAAATTCTTGTATATGTCATAGTATTGGTAAAATGACTTAAACAAACACATTCCCTTTTAAATCACAGCTCAGTGCCCAGATCATCCTTTGGGCAGAGTGTCATATCCCCCTGCTTCTCAAGTGCTAACCCTGTCCCTGGATGGGAGTTCCTTGTGCCTTACTGGATGTCTTACTGCTGTGATGAAACACCATAACCAAAAAAAAAAAACAGTATCCATCATAGCACTATTCATCTTTGAAGGAAACCAGGACAGAAACCCAGGGCAGGAACCTTGAGGCAAAAGCTCATGTGGTGGACACAGAGGGGTGCTGCTTACTGGCTTGCTCTTCATGCTTGTTAAGCCTGCTTTCTTAAGTACCCAAGAACACCAGCCAGGGATGGTACCACCCACAATGTGCTGGGCCCTCTCACATCAATCACCAATTAAGAAAACGCACCGTAGATTTGCCTGCTTGCCAGTCTCGCGGGAGCATTTTCTAAATTGAAGTTTCCTCTTCCCAAATTACTCTAGTCTGTGTCAAGGTGACACAAGAACTAGCCAGCATATTGAGGTAAGCCTTGTCCCTGGAGTGGAGTATGAACCCTGAACTTGGCCTTTCTCAGCCCCAGAGAAAGACAGGTCAAAGTACTTAGGAGGTCTTGTGAGCGCAGACATTCCTTACTGGGGACAACGACCAGGATCCTGCCACCAGGAGCTCCAACAAATGATCATTTACTGTCTAGAGAATACTCTGGACATCTCCAGACTAAGGCAGGTAGACATTGGTCTAGATTATTGGGGGTTAAGTAGGACACCAAAGTTAGGAATAAAGGTCCCCCTACATGTTTACATGATTGACGCTGACGGGAAAATCCTCCACCTACACTGATGCAATTAAGGTAACATTAAGCTTGCTTTAAACTATACAAGACCATGATTCTTAACTCTATCTAAACACCAAACTAACCACTTGTAAAGTTTTAAAGGTGCACGGCCACCAGTGCGTGGCGGCGTGGACTGTAATCCCAGCACACAGGAAGCTGACACAGGAAGGTCACAAGTTTGAGGCCAGCTTCAGCTACAGAGCTAGACTGTGCCTCAGATAAAGGAACAAAAAAGGAAAAAACTTAAAAATAGCAGAGTTTACTGCTCCCAAGCCAGTCCAGGTCAGAATCTTCAGCAGTAGGGATCAGTAGTTCATATGCTGAAAGTGCCAGCATGCAGCTGAGCCTGGGAGCCCCTGGTCTGCAGCTACCTAGGCCACGTGATTCTTCACAACCATGCCCTTGGCTCTGGCAGTAAAGGCTCTTTGAGAGATTCTGATGTAGGCTACCTCTCTCTGGACATGGTAGGACTCTGATTTCCTGAGGCATTTCTTCTTGTGAACTCACATCTTACAACTTGTCTGAGTAGAGGCAGCCTGTTCTGTTCCCACTAAGGAGACATCCCATTTCTAGAAAGATCTCATATTGTTTTAAGACTAGGTATAAAGAGAGGGGTTGGGGGGAGGAAAAAGAAGGGAAAAGCGATGTGATTGTATTTTAATCTTCTTAATGTTTTTAAGAGAATAGGTAAATAAGAAAGGGAAGAGGAGAATTTGGGCCCATGTCACTTAGCCTATGTTGCACCAATGATCAAAACAGTAAGCATGGTTCAGGGTCACCCATTCATCCAGTTACATGAGTAATTTCAGAGTAATTAAATGGATGCATAGGTACTAGAAATTATCAATAATTTTTTCACATACATGTAATATCTATGTAAACAGATATATCTCACACATAAACAAATAAGCATCATAAAGTTTTATAACTGAAATATTATTAACAGTGTGGTGGTTTGAAAGAAAATGGTCCCCAAAGGGAGTGACACTCTTAGTAGGTATAGCTTTGCTGGAGTATGTGTAGCCTTGTTGGAGAAAGTATGTCACTGTGGAGTGGGCTTTGAGGTTTCCTTTGCTTAAGCTACACCCAGCGTGGGAGACAATTTACTTCCTGCTGCCTGAAGATCAAGATGTAGAATTCTCAGTTCCTTCTCCAGCACCATGTCTGCCTGCATGCTGCCATGTTCCACCATGGTGATAATGGAATAAAACCTCTGAACTGTAAGCCAGCCCCAATTAAATGTTTTCCTTTATAAGAGTTTCCCTGGTCATGGTGTCTCTTCACACCAATAGAAACCCTAACTGGGACAAATAGGAATGCAGTAGTCTAGAAAAACACCTAGACTATGGGTTATAAAATGTTGGCATTACAACTTCTTTTTATTTTCATATTTTTTATTTAACTTTTTACATATGTCACTCTCAGTTCCTTCTTCCTCCTCTCCTCTCCCACCCCCTAATCCTCCCAACCCCTCATACTCACTCCATCCTCCTTCCGCTCCCCCGGGAAGGCAAGGGCTTCCATGAGGGATTTTCATGGTCTGTCACATCATCCCAGGAAGGACCTAGGTTCTTCCTCGTGTGTCCTGGCTGAGAGAGCATCCCTCCACGTGGTATGGGTTCCCAGAGTCCATCTGTATGCCAGAAATAAATACTGTTCCACTCTCCAAGGTCCCACAGATTGTCAAGGCCTCATCTCTGTCACCCAGGTTCGGTGGGAGGGATGTCTGGATCAGTCCCATGCTGGCCCCTCAGTCATCAGTCTGGGGTCCATGTGTTCCCCCTTGTTTAGGTCAGCTGCTTCTGTGGGTTTCGCCAGCCTGATCTTGATTCCTTTGGTCATCACTCCTCTTTGCAACTGGGACAACTTCTTTTAAATGAGTTTTTTGAGGTTTCAGTTAACATCTGGCTATGAACATCAATGCTGACCAACCACCACAGCTGATATTAATAGGATAAGAAATGTTTTGCTTTCTGGTTAAAAATGCGTGAGCCAAAAATGATTCTCACAAGTGTACTAAGCTGCTAAAAATTCAGTCTGATTGAATTTTTCTATTTCCAGCCTGTGAAACTGGGACATATCATATACTTTATGAAGATGTATCTTGGGGCAAACTTTCACTTGGAAAAGTCTTATTTAAAAGTTTAAAACTAGAGTTAAAAAAAAACCTGTTTTTAAAAAAAGTTTTAGAACTGACTCTGGCTTCCACTATCGATTTGTACAGTATTTAAATAGGCGGACATGCGTTGGTCATCTCCAGCATGCACCCTCAGGAGCTAAGAAGGGAGGTCCAGACTTTAGACCCGGAATTCAAACAGGCTCTGTACTCACTTAGCCCTTATAGCTGCCCCAACCCTAGTGAAAAGAAAAGAAAACGAAAGAACAGTAACACCTCACCCAAGCATTGTTCTCTATGGTAATAAAACTTGTTTGCCAAGTCTAGGCAAGATACATTGGGGATGTGCATGGTGTCTAGCCACCTGACACCTTGAATAGTGATGACTGATTAGCCAAAGATAGATGAAGAGTTGGAGTCTGCACACAGTCAGAACACACAGCCGTGGTCCAACACCAGAGTGCCCAGGTATCACCTGGTTGATTGCTTAACACTCTTCAAGCTAGATGGCTTATCTCACTTTCCCAAAAAAAGAGAACATTTATGAGGAGATAGAACCGCTGCACCCAAGCCATGAGCACAACCTGGAACATTAGTAGGGACTGTCTCCACACACACATTTATCTTTTCCTCCCTGAGCAAGGAGATTCATGAGAAAAGCCCACACTCTCAAGTCCCTGGGCTTTTCTCACGCACTGAATTTTCCTCCACTTAAGGAAGTGCTGCCTTCTCTAAGGCCCCTTCCCCAACTCTCCCATGGAGGGACCGACTTGACTCTCCACCACAGGGCTGCACGCACCCTCCTCCATCTTCTCCCTGTTCTTAGCGCCTCACTCTCCCATTGCTGCCCCTCGCTCTCTGGTCTTCAATCTCTCTGTGACCCTGAACAGTAATCCTATTACAGCCCTGAACTCTCTCCAGGACATTCATCTCCATCTACCTTTTTAATGGCATTGTTAATGATTCGAAGGGAGTAAATCACAGTCAAGATAATGGCTGCAAAAAATTAATAGACATGATTTTTATGATATAATATACTAGTGTACTAATCGTGAGAACAGTTAATTGAAAAGCACTAAATATTTTATTATCCATTCAGCATTCTGTTTATTCTTTCTCCCATTCTGAACTTTTTACCTATTATTCTTTCATAATTTCCCATAAAGGAAAACTGCAGAGTAAGATAAAGGGGATTCTAATCTCTACATCTAATTACAGCAATGAGTAAATCACCATTTAACATGTCATAATCTTAAGAAAAAGGAGCAAGGCACAATTCAAGGAGAAGCTAACGCCCTAAGCTTAGGAGAATTGTAATCTAACTGAAGAACTGTTGAATTACTTCATAAATGGAATTCTTTTTTCTTTCTAATTCTAGAGGAAGTGTGTCCATAATCATTTTCATACAACGGTGTTTTCAACGAACTGAATTGTTTTTTACTGGTTTCTGTGATTGTGGGCCACATACCAGAGAAGAGACAATGCTAGACTCTCCTTTATCTCTCTCTGTTCTTGTCTGTTCTGACACAGAGAGTGCACCAGCAGTACCACACACAACTCTGGACTCCTGTTCCCTTTAGGGCTGCTGGAAACCACTCAGTTTCTGTGTGTCCACTCATATAATTCTCCGCAACATTCCCATTTCCACCAGAGCACCTTCCCGCAAGCGAAAGCAGATAGTTTCACATCTAATAAATTCCGGTGAAGATCAGTACTCAGACTTGATGGTTAGTTTACTTAGCAGTTGGATTTTGTTTTGTTTCTTGGGCTGGGAAAGAGATAAAAACCATCATACCATGCAAACCTTTACCCCACTAGCTGTTATCATCTTCGTCTCTAGGGAATCAAGAGAGCAGGGCTTGCAGGCTGGGTGCACTCATGTAGAGCTGGCTCCAGTATCCACTGTCAAGTGTGCCAAGTTTCTCTCTGATTCTTCCATCCCCCCCTAACTCCTGCCCTCCACCACTCCACCCACTGGGGCACGTCTTTCCCTATCCAGGACTCTTAGAGACTGAAGAGAAGATTATTGTTGGAATTTCAAGCCCCTGAAGATACAGTCTTTGATCGTTAATCCCTGAACCTAAAAGAGTTTCAGAATTACCTAGGAATCTGTAACTAATACCAATTCCATGGTCTGTTCCACAAAGTCTGGATGCTCTGGAGAACATATTCTCTGGAATCTGCCCCGGGGATAGTCAAGGCCTCCAGGATCATCCCACAGTCTTCCATGTAGACTGGACAGTGTTTGGCACCTGGAATGGGAGCTATTGGTGTTAATTTCCAGAAAAAGGTAGCATCCTTAAGAATACGTTCAGGACAGAGAAAAATCAATCAGTGATATTACCCATGGTCACAGTTTTCACTAAACAGTATGCTTCCCTTAACCCAATCAGCTGATTCTACCAAATAAAGATGTTTGATCAGCTAAATGCATCAAGAAAGAAAATGGCATTGGCTTTTTCTAATGTCTTCATTATTGTAAAAGGCAGGATTTATAGGTGTGCATAACGGCCTTTCCTGCCCTTCTCCAGAAATGAGGCTGAACTCTGGCCATCTCCTAAGCCCAATCTAACAGCTCCTAAATCCTAAAACCATTGTCAAGCTCCACTTCCCTTATTAACTAGAAGTTTCACAGTATTGCCAAGTAACAAATGGACACTCTGCAGAGGACAGGCAGCAGAAGCCTCTCCCTTCACACCTTCTACTTTTAGAAGCCCATATGAAGGACCTCAATCTAGGACACCACACTCTGAACTCTGTGTGTATGTGTGTGTGTGTGTGTGTGTGTGTGTGTGTGTGTTCATGTGTGTGCATTTTCATGTATATGTATACACATGTGTGGATGGGAGCAAATGCACATGTGTGTATATGTTCAGGATGAAAGTAAGTATCAGGTGTTATTCTACCTAGTTGTTTTGCGGCAAGGACCCTCACTGAGCCTGAAACCCACCTTCTTGGTTATGCTGGCTGGTCAGCAAGCTCGAGGGGTCCACTTTCTCTGCCACACTAGTCCTGAGGTTATAGATAAGCTGTCATGCTCAACTTACTTCTCCTCTCTTTATATGGGTTCTGAACTCAGGTCCTCATGCATGTGTGGTAAGAACTTCACTGACTGAGCCATCTTCCCAGCTCCCTGAGAGTAGGTTCTTGCCAACTCCACAGCTCTCCCTTTCAAGGGAGCCTCTTTTAACATCTACAAAAGCGACATCGTGGCACCTAACCTGCTTAGAGTGACACATTAAGCCCCTTGGTGTCTCAAGGTCTCTTTCAACACTTTGGTCTCAATTCAGCCAGTCCTCTCCAATTAAAGCTGATGCAAATGAGGACTCTTATGGTTCAAGTGTGATTGATTTAAGGGGTATTTTTATACCACTAGTAAATTTCTATCTCAATAATAGATAATTATAATGCAATTAGACACATTATGATGATAAATTAAGACTCTGATCATCTGAACCATGACAACTGTTATTTGTTGAAGTAATAATGTCAGTGAGTTTCCAGATAGCCAAAGGTGGTTAAGCACATCTTGAATGACCCTTGACGGGTTGGACATAGAGGGGATTCAAGGATTGAGTGGCTATAACATATACCCTCCAGGACTCTTCCAACCTTAGTGTCTAATACTAAATACTATCCATTATTGTAAGTGTTATTAATAACAATCTGTCTCTTTTTTGCTGAAAGATGCATCCTGGAAAATTATATTCTAGCAACCAAGTAATATTCATTTTCAATTACTGTGATTCCACTACTGTAAGGGAATGAAGGCTCCATAACTTTGAACCCAAAAGAATACTCATTGATGTGAAAAAACTCATTTACCTACATCTGATCCTTTTCAAAAAGCATACCCTTGAATGATGAAGAGGGATTTTTCACTTTATGAAAGCATAAAGTTATGTAATTTCCAAGGTAACATTGCCTTTGACCTCTCCCAAACAATAGAGTACCAAACCAACATTGCCACTATTGCTGAAGTACTAAATCCACAGCCTGGTACCATTCTGCCTGAATTACTGTTTGAATGGTCAGTCTGAGCCATAATCTACCAAGCAGCTCAGATGACCTTATTACTGACAGGGATGTGATTACCCTCAGTGTGGGGGGGGGGGGACACAGAGCTATATATGGCCACTTATGCAAACTTGGTGACTTCTTGTTTCTGGTTGCTTCCTCAGTCCTCCTATCCACACTTCTCACCATCCATAGTAAACTGTGTGAGCCCAGTCTACGGTCAACCTTGTGTTCAAGTTGCCAATCGGTCTAGCCAAGGAGAATTTCAGAAGATCAAAGAGCGAGAGAAAGAGATGAATTTAAGTACTTTATGACTACCTTCACTTGGTGCCTCAGCTGATCCAAGATTTGCAGGTGGCCCTTTTCCCATAATACTCTATATTCCTTTAGGTTCAGTAGCCATGTTTTGCCCTGCTCCACTAGGTCCAGTGATGACATTGTTCTCTGCTAGGATTAGCCTTGCAAATCTGCACTAGACTTTCTTGCTTTTCCTAAACCATAACAATGAATCAAGCCCTCAGGAGTTCAGGATGAACAATGTGTTGATTGAAGCCATGAAGCCATGGTAACTTGTTGCAAAAGCAATAGGAAACCAACACAATGTGTGCATGAACTGGAACCAGTCTTGGGCTTCTGGCCTCCTCACTAATTCAGCTCATACCCATTCTCTAATCATTAATCACCTATGCAGTCATGAATTTGAGTAAATTTTGAGCAGAGACTGGTTCACCAAAATTATTTTACAGAATCATTCTCTGGTGGTTTGAGTGGTAGGTTCATATGTTTGAATGCTTGATCCCCAACTAGTAGAGCTGTTTAGGAAGGATTAAGAGGTGTGGCCCTGTTGTCACAGGTGTGGCCTTCTTGGAGAAGGTGTGTCACTGGGCGTGAGGAGAGTAAGGTTTCAAAAGCCATTTGAAACTCAGTCTCTATCTCTGTCTCTTTCTATCTGTGTGTCTCTCTGTCTCTGTCTCTCTGTGTAGCTCTCTCCCTCTCTCTCCCTCCCTCTCTCTATCTCTCCCTCTCTCTCCCTCCCTCTCTCTATCTCTCCCTCTCTCTGCCTCCCTGCCTGCCTGGGGATCTGGATGTAAGCTTTCAGTCCCCAGCCTGCCTGCTTGCCACCAAGCTTCCATTTAATTGAGGGCTGGCTTACAGTTTCAGAGGATTCATCCATTGTCATCATGGTGGGAAGCATGGATAAATCCTCTGAAACTGTAAGCAAGTCCTTCACTAAATGCTTTCTCTTATAAGAGTTGCCTTGGCACCAGAGGAAACCATCCTGAGTGTGGTAACCCAGACACAAAAAGCCAAATATGATATGCACTCATATATGGATTTTAGATATGGATCAGGGGAGTGTCAGCCTACAATCCCAGTGCCAGTGAATCTGGGAAACAGGGAGGTTCCCAAGAGAGATGCATGGTACCCCAGAGAAGTGGAATGAGGCAAGATCTCCTGAGCAGATTGGGAACATCGGGGGAGGGGAGAGGGAACCAGAAAAAAAGAGAGGGGGATAAGAGGAGGGGAGAAGAAGGCATGGGGGAGCAGGAAGGTTGAGTTGAAGTAAGAATAGAGGAGAGCAGGATGAGAGATACCATAATAGATTGAGTCATTACAGGCTTGAGGAGAGAGCTGACACTAGTGAGATCTCCAGAGATCTACAAGGATAACACCAACTGGCAAACTAAGCAATAGTGGAGAGACTACATTAATAGCCCCTCCTTGATGATAAGGTTGATGACTACCTTATATGCCATCCTAGACTCTTCATCTAGTGACTGATGGAAGCAGAGACAGATACAGCTAAACACTGAACTGAACTCCTGGAACCCAGTGACAGAGAGGGAGGACTGATGAGCAAAGGGGTCAAGACCATGATGGTGAAACCCAAGCTGACCGGATAAGGGGGGAGCTCTTGAACCCCAGACTGATGGCTGAGAGGCCAACAGGGAACTGATCCAGACTCCGTGAATGTAGTGTCAGTGATGAGACCACAGAAATCACTGGGGCCTTGGGTAGTAGATCAGTGTTTACCATGGCATGTGAAAGATCTTTGGGAGCCCATTCCAAATAGAGGGATGCTCTCTCAGCCTGGACACATGGGGAAGAGCCTAGGTCCTTCCCTGGATGAAATGACAGACTTTGGAGATTCCCCCAAGGAGGGCCTCACCCTCCCTGGGAAATGATTGGGTGGGGGGCTGGGGGGGGCTGGTGGAGAGTCCAGGGAGGAGGGATGGGAGAGGGAGCTAGGATTGACATGTGAAGCATTCATGTTTCTAATTTAAATAATGACATTACTAGAGTAGAAATACGTACTCTCAATGTGATTCTCACAAAAGGAAAGCCTCTCTGTTGGTGTATGCCCAGCATCTGTCTGAAAGAGAGGTAGAGATGGACAGAAAGAAATCTCACTAATTTAGAATGATTTTTGAGCTGGGAGAAAGCCCAGTTAGTAACATACTCATTATATAACCATTATAGAGCTCTAGGCTCCATAGCCAACACTCCTAGCCTAAACAGTGAGCTCCAGATCTCAGAGAGAGACTCTGCCTCACAGAAACACAGGGTATGGTTCTTGAGGAATAATGTTCATGGTTGATCTGTGGCCTCTCTGCACACACATGCATGCACACTGGCATACATATGAACATACACACACACACACACACAGAAGCACTATTTACAAATACTTGACCTCAGTATACTTTTGAAACACTGAGGATCAGCAAAGAATTTTTGTATATGTGAGTTATATCTACTGATATTTACCCAGTTAGAAATTAGAACAAAAAAACACATAAAATGTTTGTTGGTTCATTTAAAAATAATATGTAGTAATAAACTACATGTTAATACAAGTTAACATTTTATGTAAGATAACTACATTTTCAGATAAAAAGCAAAACAAAATGAAGCAAGAGTAATAGTATCATTATCTTTGCACAATTCTTTAACGGGGTGGCTTAGCAGCAACCAGCTAAATGTCATAGCTGTTTCAACATCCACTCTGCTGTGTATCACGTGACCTGTGAAAGGACGTCTCCACTGTGCACCATGACAGAATGAAAGGGAGAAACATCTTGGTATAGTCATGAATATAGTTCAGGCTAACAGACGCCCTATGGGCCTTGAAGTTCCCAAGGTCCCTCCAACCATAGTAAGGAAAACGCTGTTTAGAATCACAGTTGAGTGTGACAATAAACACGATGTGTACATGTGTCTAAAAACTGAGAGCCAATGCAAATGCAGAATGGAAGTGTGGGATCCCAGAAAAGTTTTTTTTTATTATTTTTCACATCCTTAACTTCCTTTTCCACCCTACCAGGGCATTATGCTAACCTCCACCTGCAGCCTAGTAAATATATCACTCCCTCCTGGGCTCCTCTGCTGTCTATATCTTTGTCTGCTGATTAGGTACTTCGTCTATGAAAACAAAATGAGTCACAGCAGCATCCCAGACAGCCCCAGATGCTGAAGGACACTATTTAGGGTGGCAATGTCTTGAGTATCCCATGGTTTTGGTAGTGAGAGTATCCCAGGGTTTTGGTGGTGAGGGCATCCCAGGGCTTTGGTGGTGAGGGCATCCCAGGGTTTTTGTGGTAAGAGTATCCCAGGGCTTTGGTGGTGAGGGCATCCCAGGGCTTTGGTGGTGAGGGCATCCCAGGGTTTTTGTGGTAAGAGTATCCCATGGTTTTGGTGGTGAGGGCATCCCATGGTTTTGGTGGTGAGGGCATCCCATGGTTTTGGTGGTGAGGGCATCCCATGGTTTTGGTGGTGAGGGCATCCCATGGTTTTGGTGGTGAGGGCATCCCATGGTTTTGGTGGTGAGGGCATCCCATGGTTTTGGTGGTGAGGGCATCCCATGGTTTTGGTGGTGAGGGCATCCCAGGGCTTTGGTGGTGAGGGCATCCCAGGGTTTTTGTGGTAAGAGTATCCCAGGGCTTTGGTGGTGAGGGCATCCCAGGGCTTTGGTGGTGAGAGTATCCCAGGGTTTTGTGTTTTGTCTGATAGATCCGCGCAAGCTTGTTCATTGTTCGCTAGACTGTTTTCAGTCAAAAGGGGCCACAGCTATTACCTAGTACGAGACAGGCCATGGGACTAAGTCATGTCTCTATGAGACACCAGAGCAGCACGGGCTGGTGGGTTATTACCACTTATTTGGGCCAAAGCATGGGCCTTAGCAAACCCTTACAAGGGAGGCTGTCCTCAACACACCAATTCGAGAGACAAGTGATAACATCCAGGGAAAAGGTATCTATTCAACATGGCTACACTGGGAAATGGAACGGACAAGAAGGTCAATGAGAAGCCCCCACAATGTCGAATGAGGTTAGATTTTAATAGATGGCCGGGGAATGCATACCTAAGCAGCCCTACTCAAGGTCCTGCTACCACTGGCCAGCCATTGTCTCATGGAATCTCTCCTGCAAGATGGAGCATGAAAGCTCTTTCCCAGAGACAAGTTCCTCCACAGGCTGCTACCCGGGGCCCAGCTTTCTCTTCCCCCAACATGAGATTCCAGAAGAAATTGTAGTTGCTTGGAGTCCATTGTCTTTATAGTCTGATTGCTGAAGGGAGAAGCACAAGTGTTTCCTTTAGGAATATCTACACTCCTAGCTAGGCACATGTCTATAAACCCTAATACTTGGGAGGTAGAGGCAGGGGGATGGCTGCAAGTTTGAGGTCAGGTTAACCAGTGCTATATTGCAAGATTGTTTCTCAAAAGATAGTGTAGACTATCTCTGTTCTGCTTTGTTTAGACTTCGAGACCACACACTGCAGACATGAGATATGTTCTCTTCTGTTGGGAAAGTGTTTCTCGGTCCTTGTGCTGATGTGAAGGGAGAAGTATGAAGAGCAAATATGTCTTTGACTGATCCCCTGAAAAAAACACTGCAGTTCATAAACCACTGTCATTTCAGTGTAGGAACTGAGTGGTCCCTAGGTTCCAGGCCCATTGTAGGTGTTTGCCATCCTAGTAGGAAGGGCACTCCCGTTGAAAGATAGGGTTTTCTGTGATGTAGTCTCCAGGTTGCATCTAAACTAGCTGTGTGACCCTGGATAAGTCAACTCGCCTCTCAGGTCCTAAACTTCCACTCAGGAAAAGTGACAACATTAAAACAAAGAAACCCCAAACACTTTTCCTCGCAAAATTTGCAAAGCCCCTAAGAGCTGGGCCTGTGAGCGCCCTGCCTCCACCCAACGTGGCTGCTGTCAGGGAGACTCTGACCTTTGCCGTTTGGGATCTCATTATTCCCGGGGCTCCAGATGGAACACGCGAAGGCCCTGTGGAGCTGAGCATGTGGCCTGGCTCAAGAAGTGCTCACCTGCACAAAGAATAGACTACATCCCAGAGACAGAAACAGCTGGCTGCAGCCAGGACTCCCAGCAAAACCATCCTCATCTTGGAAGCGCATGAACACGGATAATGTCAGGGCTCAGCATGACAGCAGGAGCAGCCGCTACCACGTTCCCTTGAGTGACACCCCCAACCCCAGCTCTGTCACATGCTTTTGTGAAATATCAAATTGCTCGCAGCTCATACTGAATAATGAATATGCCCGCCTCTGCCTATCACCAAGCCTTCAGCAGTGCGCCTGGGGAACTAAGAAGAGATGGTAGAGGTTTGCAGGCCAAGCACAAAATTGAAGACAAGCTTGAATTAATAATTTGCTTATTTCTATACATCTGCTTCAAAATAAAGTGCAAATTGAATAAGGTAATAACAGAGCTTGGGAAGTGAGGGGGGAGCCTTCCTCTTGCAAACTGCTGACACTTCAGATTTCATTATCTCTCACTACGCCGAGTGTGATCTGCAAATGTGTTCTCCCTATGGCATACGTGGAAATGACTTCCCTGGAAGAGCCAGAAGAATGGAAAATAATTCCATGGGGTGGGGTGGAATAAAACCTCTCACTTTATGTTTTATTTTTAAAAAGAGCAATTTCTTACATCTGTGTTTCATAAACCTGACTGACTAACCTGGGATTTCCCTAGAAATCTTAGAGATCGTTCATACAACGTCTTTTCCAGATCAGTGCCCCCTTACTTTACTTTGACACAAGCATTTCTGCCACATTCTTGCCAGGCCCAGCTGCCATGCACCTCTGGAATCACGTTTTGTGAATTATCAGTTACAAGTGTGTTTGCCCTTGTGTTTATGCCTAAAAATACAGGTATGTCTGCCTGGGTTTGTAATGTTTTCTCCCATATGTCATATTCGACGGTTTGTAAAAGGAAGAAAAACAATGCAATTCAATTATAATACCAGTGTGGTAATCTATCTGATTCATTAGAGCACAAATATTTTTAAAATAGTGGGGAACTGAGTTGAGTGCACACACACACACACACACACACACACACACGCACACACACGCACACACGCACACACGCACACACACACGCAGCTTATACCTCAAAACAAATCTTCACTCAGGTTTTTTCATCTTTTCTCTTGTGAGTATTTAAAGCGTGGCATGGGCTAATTTACCATGCTTCAGTGTTGGCTGAGGTAAAGTAATTGCGCTGATGCGCCATCCAGCAGGACAATCTCAGTCCACACGTGGTGGTTACAGACGGGAGACAGAGGAGGAAGCGCACCTCACATCCGGGACAAGCGGAAGACTTCAGCCCCACCTCCACTCGTGCCCCGGAAATGGAGTCCTCCGTGACCAGTGTGGAGGGTCTTTGAGGAGCTCTACCTGTGCGCAGGAGACAAGGCCACACCAAGGTCACCTGGCCTGAGAGAATCAGGAAACGGTCCCTTTTACTCATGCTTGCTCTCCTCTCCCGCGTCAACCCTTCTCTTGCTCTCTCTGGCCGCCTACACTCCGCAAACCTTGACAGCGCCTTCAGTTTGGGTTCAGTCTCCTTTGTGTGCGCTTTCACAGCTCTTACTGCTCCCATTTTAAACTGCTTGATCATTTCCCTCCAATATGAGCTTCTGGAACACGAGAACTTGCTGGGCTCTGTGGTCAATGCTTCTTCTGTCACTCGGCATAGAAGGAACAAATGGGGAGAAAATGAATGTATGTGCCCAGACCACCTGCTCCGTAACCCAGAGGTGGGAAGGAAAGACAGGCACAGAGAATGGCAATTGTGGATCCAGAAGAAAGTCACTGAGTGTTAGAACTCCCGTGTCTGGGTTTCTAGTTTACATCCAAACTTGATAGACCACTTATAAAAACTGAAATCAATTAATACCAATTTGGCCAGGGACACTAGTGTACTTCCACGAGCCAACATCCAAAGCTAGAATAAATGGGAAATCATTATTGTCCACTTTAATTATCAATAACCTCAGAGACATGAGGAATTAGTCAGTCCACACAAGTTAACAATCACCCTTCCTCTAGAGATAGCCTAAGACCTCTTGGCAATGACAATGAAACTCAAACAGAAAGATGCCTCTGGATACACGCCCTCGCTGCCTCTTATCTTCCAATGGGAGTACCAGGTAGGCTAAAACCAGCACAGCTCTGCACCTCGGCCAGGGAAGCTTCCTTCTGCAGTGGACAACAGCTAATAATAGAGATTCAAGTGGCCAAAATACTGAGAATAAATGACTATTAGTGCTCCATCTGTATCTCCACCCCAAGACTCACAAAACATCAGAGAAGGGGGAGCAGAAAAATGTTAAGAACTGAAGGATGAGCAGGGATCCTGTGAAATGCTATCTTCTGTGTATGGCCTGACTGATGTGACCATGATGTGGCTATGTGCACAGGAGCTGCACATGCATGCACATGTGTGTGTGTGTGTGTGTGTGTCTGTGTGTGTGTGTATGTGCGCATGCACACACACACACAATGAAAGGAGGGGACTAGTTGGGAAGAAGGGGGTCTGTAAAGGGATGAATATGCTCACATTGCATGCACAAGTGAAACAGTTGGAGTTGAATGAGAATGGGTTAGGGTAAGGATAAAAATAAAGTAAACAGCCAGGCGTTGGTGGTGCACGCCTTTAATCCCAGCACTCGTGAGGCAGAGGCAGGCGGATCTCTGTGAGTTCGAGGCTGGACTGGGCCGACAGCCTTGAAAACAATACAGAGAAACCCTATCTCGTAAAAACAAACAAAAAAATGAGGTAAACAGCCTAACCATGGCCTCCTGGGGCTATCTTCCTCCTTTGCAGGGTAGCCAGCCCCTGTACCTGTAAACTAGGAATTGGTATGATGAGACTGAATGACATCATCTTGGAGAACCTTCAGAAGTAGAGGGAAAACAACACAGAATGTTAGACCCAAGGTGATACATGGCAGAATTAATACCTAGTTCCCAGAAGTGAAAAATAGAAACATCTCCACTTTGAGTTTTCTAATTCCCCATGCACAAGGCTGAATTCTTCCTTCTCCTTTAAAACCTCCAAAGTTTGCTATCCTACTAAACAGTCCTAGTCCTCACCATTATCATACCAAAAATTAGGCCTCTGTCTTAGTTCATTATTAATTCATCCTTCCACATCACTAGCGCTTTGATTAACCAATAAGAACTAAGGATTCTACTTTCAAATGTCTCCCTTGGCTCCCATTGTCAGTACCTTACATTACCCCTAGTCCACGTTCTGTATTATTCGTGTTAAATAATGGGTGCTACTGCTTAAAGCCCAAAGTCTGAGTGATTTGACAGAATAGCAGTTTATTCCTCCAACAACAGAGTTCAAGGAGAGGGGCTGATTAGACTCCTACTGCCAACAGCTACTCAGGAACCTTGGCCTTCGGATCCCAGGGCTTTGTCATTTCTTGGAGAGGGCTTTGGAGTCCTCCCTCTGCTGCACACACTGCATCAGTCTGACAGATGAGGGGAGAGAGAACATGGAGGCTTGCAGGAAGCAGAAGCAGCAAGCATCACATCAGTGCTCACACTGTGGACCAGGACTCCACTGGGTTGCCTCTCGCCATTGTGAGGAAGCTGGGGAATCCATTGAACCCCTGGGCCAGGAAGAAAAAGGAAGCCTAGTTATGCTTGGCATCAGCCTCCTTGCCTATAAACCTCCTCTCATCTGCTCTTGACCTAACTGGCCCCTACAAAGCCTTCTCCACCCTGCTGATGGAATGGGGGAAGGTGCTGATCACACTGCTCTCCCACAAAGAGCCCTTCAGTGGTCATCACTGCTCGTTAAACCCGTTTCATGGTATACCAGTTAGGGCTGGATGAGAGAAGTAAAATCACCACACCAAGGGATAAAGGAGCTATTAAAGAGGACATACTTCACACAGTTGTGATGAGACCATGACAGGAAACTACTGCTACTCCCGACCCTAAAATTCGGCTGCTGAGTAGAAGGCAAGCTAAATGCAGGCAGGAGTTGGGTGAGGATGAGTTGGGGACCCCAGGACAGGTGACGCCATGTTTGCCTCAGCTTAGCTTTGGTTTCAACCGTAGCCCTGGAGTTGCAAGTATGCTAGTCCTCTGGCCTTGGGGGACCCACAGATCTGAGTGTCATTCTACACCAACAAAATGAACAAGCAGACACCACTGGCTGCCCCAGGATCTGGAGCCCTCCACCAGTGCTCAGAACATGAACTGGACAGTAACCCAGAGCCAACAAACAGAACTCAAAGCCAGCACCCAAGGCTGAGAAGGTTGGGCATGGTCTAACCTGGTCTATTTCTCCAGCCTCATCAGAGTGAGCCTTCCCATTTTACCATCTCCATCCTTTATCATTCTATTTTTTAAATAATTTTATTAGTGTGCACTATTTCGGTATCTTTTAGATAACGTACAGTGTTATTATTTTATTTCTTGAGCAATCTCCATTGTGTACAGATGTTTCCTTCGCCTGCTCCTCTGTTGACATATACTTTAAGCTGATTTATAACTGGCTCTTGTGAATGCTGCCATAATAAACACAGATGTACAGGTGTCTCTCTAGTACACTGACTTTGATTGTTTTTTTTTTATTCCAATCCCAGTTCCCCCTTCCTCCTCTCCTCTCCTTCACCCCATCCTCTCCTCAGAGAGGTAAAGCCTCCTCTAGGATGTCACCTAAGTCTGTCCCATCATCTCGTTGAGACAGGACCAAGGTGCCCGCACTCCCATATCTAGGCTGAGCAAGAGAATGGGCTCCACAAAGTCAGTTTATGCGTTATACTGACTTTGATTCTTAAGGGATAAATATACCAAGAAGTGAGATGACTAAATCATATGGAGGTTCTCTTTTTAGTATTTTATAGAATTACCCATCCTAGTTTTCATCCAGACCTGCATTCCCCCATCAATGTATAAAGTTCTTTCCCTATCCTAACCCTCCAGCACATCTTTAGCCACTGGTCCAGAAATATTTTTTGTTTAAACTCTTCTTTTTAAAACTGAGAGACTTAGGCATAGATCAGTTGGCAAAATACAAGCACAAGAACCCAATGATATCCCCAGAATTCATGTTTTCAAAAAATCTTACCATGGGACTGGCAAAGTAGCTTGGTGGTTAGGAGTGCTTGCTGCTTTTTCAGAAGACTGGAGTTTTGTTCCCAATACTCACAACTAGTGGTTTATGACCTCCTGTAACTCCAGCTACAAGGAGATCTGATGCCCCCTTCTGGCCTCTGGGGGCATCTGCAGCTACATGCATAAACACATACATAGACATACACTCATAAGCATAAATAAATCTTTAAAAGAAAAAGCATCACATAGAGGCGCATACTTGTAATCTCGGTACTGACAGGCAAATCTATGGAGCTACTAGCCAAGCAGCCTAGTCTACATGGGACATTCCAGGTGAGTGAGAGACCCTGTCTTTAAGAAGGGGAACAGGGATGGTGTCAGGGCCCAAATATGATATTTCTGTTATAGGCCTCAGCTCAATTCCAGGAGCTCAAATCTCCTATTGTCTTTCAGAGGTCAGCTGGCTACCTCCAGATAGCCTGGAGAATGGGAGTGGAGTATGGGTTCTAGTTTGTGTAACAATAGACCTAGGCCCCAAACTCATCATGAGGGCTAGAAAGACATGCCTGGGGATGAATGGGACATGCCAGAAGGCTCGTGAGAACGTGCAGTTTTAGGAGTGTCTTGAGGATTAAAGAAAATATTTGATATCAGCTCTATACATGATAATAGATGTCTTCTGCCAGTACCCTTGCTCTTGGAAAGCTATTTAAGAGGATGCTTGAATAAACCATAGTCTCCAGTATGGACTGAGAGCCCTCCTGAAATGACAAGATGTCACTGTCTCCTCCTTAACATCGCTGGGTAGCTTGGACTTCCCTGATCCATACTCCCCCAATCAAGGTTGGACCTGGAGCTGTTGGGCTGGTTCTGAACACAGCCCCAAAGACAGCAGTCCAGAAAAGGATGGCACCTAAGAAAGGACACCCAAGGTTGTAATTTGTTCTACACACACACACACTACTGTGTCCACATTCAGGCTTTACTGTTTTATTACAAGCACTGGTAAGAAAGGAACAAACAGCACAGCTTTTAACACATCCAACCGATGGCATGATACCTCAGACACAGAAGGTTCCCAGAAAGTACTCAATGGGGAAACAGCAGTTGATGTGTTTTCCGCAGACGTCTTCTTATATATAATTCCAATATAAGCACACAGGGCTGATGATTCGCTTAGCTTTAGTTTCAAAGAAGCCCCACGCTCCAGCCTGACATTCACTTTCATTACCCTTCTCCTAAATCTTTAATGCCTTGAAAACTACCCAATGAAGTCCTCACTAAAGAGATACTGGCCACTAAATTATTCTGTATTAGCAACAAGGAAGATCAGTTCTTCCTTTGGAGATTTATTATAAATAGTATACGGTTAACATTTCTACAGTACATTAGAACCACCTGCCCAAAAGCCAGAAGAGGACTTCTAGGGCCCTTTAGGGAAATCCCAGTGCAATGAGCCTCTCAAAGTTATTTTACTAGCATAGTCGTGTGAGATTAATCATCTTTGTGAATTCTTAATTGCTGTGGCCAGAAGCTCCCCAGAGGGTTTCTCACCATGGTCAAGTCCCTACTCTGTTTTAACACTCCAAAGCTGAAGGGGAAGTGGGGGGGTTAGCCATGTACTGTGACTTGCATTTTCTGTCAAGAAATAATTTTGGGTATTGTCTGCAGAATAAATGCTAGAGACACAAAGATGACCAAAGGGACTCAAAATCTAGGTCAAACAAAGGCCATTTCTAGTTCAAAGAAACAGGTGTAGGCAATATTTCTTTAGAAGCAGTAAAAAATGTCAGCTGCTATTTCCAAAAGTGTAAGCACCACCAGGCATGATTGCCCTCTTGTCGAGCAGATCTTAAGTCCAAGTAGAGAGGTGTTGATTACAGTAATCATCTCTCACCGTAGAAACTTCTCCTTGCAGTATACAGAAACCACTACAGAAATCCACAAGCATTCAAAACGCAGAGTTGCAAGAGCCCAGTCTCAATAGAAGCATGTGCAATACTATAACTACCACATCTAAGATTTGTGGATTATTATGGAAGAAGTGGGGGAGTTTAAGAGCCAGAGGATCGGGGAGTTTTCTTTGAGATTGTATCTTCTAGTAACATTGAAGCTTCACTCTTAAAGTCTCACAAACGATGCCCCATGGAGAATCGGAGTGGAGATTGAGTGGATGACTGGAGGGCCTGGTGGAGAGGGCAGGGGAGGAGGGGAGGGAGAGGGAGCTGGGATTGACATGTAAAACAAGCCTGTTTCTAACTTAAATTCTTTAAAAAAAAGGGGGGGGGAGAAAGTCTCATGAACAAATGTGAGCTGAACAAGGACAACACCAAGAGACATGTCAAACTAGACAGGCTCAACCCTACACAAAGAAGTACAGGCAACTAAGAAATATTTGGGTGGGGTGATAGTCTTCCCCAATGTGATGGTTGGAATGAGAATGGCCCCCATCAGCTCATATGTTTGAATACTCAGCCCCAGTTAGTGGAGCTGTTTGGGAAGGATTAGGTAGTGTGGCTTTATTGGAGTGGATGGGGCCGTGTTGGAAAAGGTATGTCACTGGGAGCAGGCTTTGAGGTTACAAAAGACCCAGGCTTCCTCTCTTCCTTGTCCTGCAACTTGCAAATCAGATGTGAGCTCTCAGCTACTGCTTCAGCACCATGTCAGCCTACACGCTGCCATACTCCCTGCCGTGATGACAATGTGCTAACCCTGTGAAACTGTCCCCAAGCCCCCAATTAAATGCTTTCTTTTATAAGTTGCCTTCATAGCGGTGTCTCCTCAGAGCAGCAGAATAGTAACTAACACTGAAGAGAAGAGCGTACCAATTGTTTATCAATACACAGTGGCCAGCCTTGAAAATATAGTCATACAAGTAACATTATGCAGATTGAGCAGGTTATATTTAGGAATATACATGTACATACATACACATATACACATGTAGCAGCAATGAATGGGGCAAAGGGGCCACGAATGTGAGAGCAAGAAGGAAGTACACCGAAGGGTTTGAAGGGAGAAAATGGAAGAGAGAAATAATGTAATTATAGTACAATCTCAAAAAAATACAAGAAATATGTTTTTAATGTAAGTGACCAAAATATCCTAAGAAGTACTCAGTAAACAGTATTGAAGTGGGGGGCACCAACGTAAACATCCTAGATGAATTTACACATTGATTTCTCACACTAATTTGGTGAGATAAGTACATTCACTGTTCTGCCATTTTTTTTTTTTGTTTTTACAAGACAGGGTTTCTCTGTATTGTTTTGGAGGCTGTCGGTCCAGCCTGGCCTCGAACTCACAGAGATCCACCTGCCTCTGCCTCCCGAGTGCTGGGATTAAAGGCATGCGCCACCACTGCCCAACACTGTTCCGCCATTTTACAGATGAGAATATCGAACCACAGAGAAGCTGATTTGCTCTAGACCACACAGAAGTTCTGCAGAGTCTACTTACTAACTACAGTGCTTAGTCTCCCTGTACCCATCTGTAATGCCTCCATGACTATCAGGCCAAATAACTACAAACTAAGCTATTAAAGATTTGATGATTCAGTGTTGAAATATGAATTATTAAGATTTAGTAAAATGTCATTTAACATCTAAAGAGGTTTGAATTCATAAACTGTCGCAATTATTTTCCCTATAAACTCCCACGTATTCTCAAAGGGTGAGGATAAATTATGACCCAGAAGCAATCTTATCTTTGACCATGCTCCATCTTCCTCTGTTCCCAGGCTTCTCCTCCACATAGAGGCGAACGATGAAATAAGCCCCCACTCCCCACCACTAGGGTCACAGCACTCTACACGGCAAGTGACAGCTTTCACAGAGACACTGAAGTCACTTCAACCCTTGCCATCATTCATAGGGTTTCCTAAGCAGTGCCCCTGGCTAACAGGCAGATTTGCTCAGTGTGGTCCTGGGTGGAAGAGGAGACTGAGAACTCAGATAAGGATGTGCAGAAGACGTGATTCTTCTCATAGAAAGGATGTAAGAATCGTGTCTTGTTTATGTCAGCGGCTTATCGGATGGAGGGCTGCGTGTGAAATCCCGATGATTTGGCTCTGTTCCTGTAGCTAGTGTGTCCCCCTCACACTCTGGTTGGTCCACAGTTAGTGCTCCGAAGGCCTGGGGCAGAGGGAAGGCTCTCCAGAAGAAACTGGGCTTGGAGAATGAAACCCAGCAAGTGGAGCTATCCTGGAGGCAAGCTTACAGACACAACAAGCAGGAGCTCAGTTGATGAGGATGGAGAGACTTCTTCCTGCCAGCCATAGAAACCACTAGAGAACACAGAGCAAAAATGGTCAAGGCTCATGCAGGAGTGACACTATGGAGGACGGAAAGAACTCTACCCCTAAACCTTGCATTAGAGAACTCTACTCCTAAACCTTGCATTAGAGAACTCTACCCCTAAACCTTGCGTTAGAGAACTCTACCCCTAAACCTTGTGTTAGAGAACTCTACCCCTAAACCTTGCTTTGGAGAATTAGCCCTGTTCCTTATCCCCTTGGCTCCGTTGTAGGCAGAAGTGACAGCTGAGAGCTGACTACAAAAAGGTGACCTCTTTGGTTGTAGGACATAGAAAACTCAAGCTGGACTTGATTTGGAAAACTCCTCCCCACTAGTTAATTTTCATAGTGCTGGGGAGTTCTATACAGGCTATTGAGGGAGGAAAGTCACCAATGGACTCACTCATCAGTGGACCCTACATAATACAATACCAACCTTCCTGACAAGATATGCCCAGTGGTACAACAGTGACATGACTATTAGAGGAGTAAACAACTTCTGCTTGGATCTGAAGCCTGTCCAATAGGAGGGAACTCATTCCTGGTACTATACACCTGGTCAAAGCCCATGGCTTGGGAGATCGTGGGCCTGAGGAGGAAACCTACTAGTGCTTTTCTGGACATGTTGGACATGCTGTCAAAATGATTTCTAGATATTTATGTTTGCAGCCACAGATTAATGCTTCTCTCAACCTGTATCAAAGACATCAGTCAGTATAGAAACTCATAGCTTGTCCAAGTGCTAAAAACAAGTGACTGTTGATTGCTCAGCCTTAAATTGGACAATCATGTCAACCTCTACCAGGTTCAAGGAACAACAAGGAAGAAAGAACAGAAAAAATATAAGAGCCAGAGGATGGGAGGAGTCCTGTGAAATGCTGTCTTCCTGACTGACAGGGCAACTGTAGTCATCAACTCCCAGCAGTTGCGGTTACCTGAACAAGATCAAACCACTCAATATCCCAGCATAGATGGGGGCAGGAATCATTAAGCACCGCCCCCAGCAGAGAAGCAATATATTGACAGTTGATAAGCCACACTAACGTGTGGCTATTAATAGGTTGCCCATGCTCCTGTGGACAGCCCCCCCTCAAGCTTACACAGATAACTTAACTAGACTCAGTAGAGATTATAAAATGAAAGAAAGAGACATAAATGGAAGAGGAAGACATGTTGAGGGCCCTGAGAAGAATGGAAAGGAGGAGCTAGGAGTGGATATGATCAAGATACATTGTATGGCGGGTGGGTGGTACAAGTCTTTAATCCCAGCATTGGAGAGACAGAGGCAGGCAGATCTTTTGCGAGTTGAAAGTCAGCCTGGTCTACATAGTGAGTTCCAGGCCAGTCAGAGCTACATGAGACCCTGTCTCAACAAAAAAAAAAGGGGGGGGGGGGGGTGGGAATGGCTGGGAAATGCCTTTAAAAGTGGTCATAATAATACTAACCAAATTAGAAGATACCGTAGAGAAAACTAGAATCACAGAATATACATGAACCCAAGCCTGATTCAAAGGTTGACAGCAAATCTCAGTGAAATGCTTAAGTTCCAAAGGAACCTGTCGGGGAAAGATTGATACTACATTGAGGCTAAGCCAGGAGAAATGACATAGGGAGCTCAACTGATGACAGGCAAGCATTAGACAACCTATACTGGAGACTGGCTTTACATCACGAGCAGGAGGGCCCAGGCTTCATCCTCAAGTCCTTGTCTGTCCCCTTTTCATGGTGGCATGCCCATAGATATCACAGGAGTTGGAGTGCATGGATTGGGGGCAGTTTATGATCCTTTGCCTCATAATGTTTGATCAGAGGAGAAGTTTTTATGATACTTTACAGTACATAGTAGTTAAATTGAACAAATATTATGACCACAATAAAACACATTCTTATCACTGGAACATAAATCAGTAATAGCTACATTGTGAGGGAGTTTCCCCCAAGACCAGGGACACTGCTCGAAGCAATGTGGGGGGAGATGTTAAAAGCAGAAACCAAAGCATGATGCTCAGTTGAAAGCCAAACATCACAAAACCAAAACCCTTTCCCTCCAGGGCTTCAGGCCACTTCGCAGCCTCTCAGAAAGGCTTTTCTCTCTAACCTGGCACTAGAAAGCCACCTAAATAAACCCATTAAAAAGGCCTCCAGTGGAGAGACTCGCTTGCGTCAACGGCAGCGTGCTTTGGAGCTGAGCCTGGGGGTGGCCCAGCTGCACGCCAGTGCACACTTTTCCAATTACAAGCTGCAGGTTCCTATCAGAGGTCAGGACTCGGGTTTCATTCTGCTAGTGTGGAAGAAACTCTTCATGGAAGAAAGTGTCCATGGCTCACATCCTCAGAGCTCTTTGGAAGATTGGCCACGCCCATCAACAGGGAAGGTTCACTTTTGCTTCCTTGGTTTTCATGTCTTAAAGTTTGCAAATTCCTGAAGCAATGGAATCAAAGTTGCATCCCATAATGATCTGATAAGCACTCCTTATTTGTTGACTCTTTGGAAATGGCAAAGTCTAGACCTTTGATGCCAAGTGAAGTGTTCATGTTCTGTTTTTTTTCCACAGTTTAGCTGTGGCCCATAAAACTTCTAAAGGCAGTTAAAGAACTTTAAGGAACATGGCCACAGGCAGGGCCGTGCTTAACTTGAAAATGGGCTATCTCAGCTGAGTGCTGTAGCACAGACTTGTAATTCACCTATAAGCCACTCTGGAGGCTGGGCCAGGAAGATCATGAATTCAAGGCCAGCCTGGGCTACATAGCAAGGCCTTATCTCATAAAAGAAAAAAAAAAGAAAGGAAGGAAGGAAGGAAGAAATGATCTCTCCCTTTTTTTAAACTCTCATTTTTGTAGGATGATCTAACACTTGAATTTCTAAGATTCAAGATCATCAATTACACCAAAAGTTTAAAATGCTCATTCAGTCTCTAAGTCCTCTTAATGTAAAACTAGTACATATGAACACTTAGCCTGTGCTAGCCACACGTGAAGAGCTCACTTTTATCCTCTGTCTTCTAAGTAAGCAAATAGATCCTCAGATGGTCTCACATAGTTGCCCAAGGTCGCCCTGCTAAGAAGGAGTGCTTGAAAGACTTGCAATCTGGAGTTCACTGCTGTGCTATGGTAAGGGGCCTCCGTAGACAGCAGCAGCGGGAGAGCCCCTACAGCCCCTCTGCTCCCAGTTAGACTGGCACATGTCGGTCACCTGACCCTCTGTTTTGTTATAACCGTCACTCTCGATTATGGAAAGCTCGCGTAAGGAGGGGACAGGGGACACCACTTTTGCCTTTAGCAATGGTAACTTGTTCTGCTCGGGTTAGGAAAGCTGTGCACTGACTTTAGCTAATCAGAGAGCTCTCCAGTTCTCCTGAAACCGAAGTTTACTTTCCCAGAAGACCCATCAAGTGCGATCTGGAAGGACCTTGCTCACTTGTGTTTGTTTGTTTGCTTTTATTACAGCTGCTGTTAGTGTTTGTCACATCTGCATGCCCCAGACGGGTGGTACAGATCCTGACCCTTGTCTGCATTGCCTTTGTAAGGTGCAGCAACACAGCACTGACTTCAGCCTCCTCTCGGCTGAAGCTCACGAGTCTCACAAAAGGGCGCTGCTGTTTCTATTACATGTGCGGGAAAAGGTGGATCAGCTTTCACACACACAGCTTCCTATTTATCCACGTGGTGATCAGTTCCAGGGATGGGTCCAAGGAAGCAAGAGGGTCTGAGGTTTCTGATGGCATCTCATCTACACTGCTGAGCGAGAGAGAGGGGGAAAGGGTGTATGTGTGTGTGTGTGTGTGTGTGTGTGAAAGAGAGGGAGAGAGAGAGAGGGAAAGAGAGAGAGAGAGAGAGAGAGAGAGAGAGAGAGAGAGAGAGAGAGAGAGAGAGAGAGAGAGAGAGAGAGGGCCTTATTCAGCAATGATTCTTTTTCTCTTACATTGCCCAGTAGCATGTGTCCCACCCAACAGAGAGTTAACAATATATAACACATTCTCTTTGCCCCAATTACCACAGAAAAGCAAGGCGGAAAGCTAAATCATTCTCAGGGCAACCTGCAAAGAGGAACTCAAATCAACCTTGGAAGGAGTGCCCGACTCTGGTTTTAAACTAATTGCCATGTAAATTAACAAAAAGCACAACCCCACCAGCAAGGAGAAGGAAGGTTTCTTCACAGACCATCAGCAAAGGCGGCCCCGGAAGCCTAAACAACACCGCGCCTGCTTCTTCAGACAATAAAATGCCAAAGTTGTTCCTTCTGCTGTCAGCAAATGATGAATACATGTGGTACCGATTATTTAATACCAGGAGACCACCAGGGAAGAAGATTTAGGTGAACTGTAGCAGAACTGTGCCATTTATTTTTATTACCATGCATTAAAAATTACGTTTACAGATAATTGTTTTTCTCCTTCCAATAAAGCAAGATTAAAAAAATATCCAGAAGAATATTTAATAATAGTGGACCACCAGGGAGGAATTTTAAAAGTTGATTTTTATTGAAAAATTAGATTTGCTTTTTTAAAATTTCCCCAATTATTTTTAAGTGCAATTTGTGAAGAAATTCTTTTAAAGAGGGGCATTAAGATGAGTTTTAAGCCAGGAGGTGGTCTCAGAGATTAAGTTTCCTCTTGACAACAGTCAATACCTAACCAAATAACTCCTATGAACATCCAGTTTCAAATATTTGGGTAACTTGGTATTTTTACAGTCAGTCCTGCCACACATTCTCACAGGTTTCTGCCGGCATCCAGGTCTCCAAAGCGCCTCAGATTAAAATAAACCCTTGGTACATTTTCCCCCAGCAATTTGTACTAGTAAGAAAAAAAATATTCTATTTTCCTTTTCTTAAGGAGCATAAGAAGCAAAAGAAAGAAGGGTAGAGAACTAATAGAAAATAGAAGACCAGAGCACAAGGACATTACCACAGGAACAGACACATTCAAATGATCCTGCCAAATGTCAGTTGCCATATTTACAATTAGGAAAGGAAGTCTCTCTCTGTCCTTCTCTGCATCGCCCACACACCGTCCTGAGGTTGAAGTTTTCTTAGCTGATCACCCATTACTACCAGAATGCCCTCCTTGGAATCCCCCACAGCTGCCCGTGAATCCAGTCAGAACATAGCCACCCTGCCACCACAGACCCTCCCTCGCCTCCAAGGGGAGGGAAGCTCTTTGTCTGGCAGTAACTCCCACTTCAGGTCCTTCCTGTTGATGCTCTCTGGAGTAAGAGTCCTGAGGAGAGCAGGGTCTACCTAGCAGCCAACCCCAAGCTACCCTTGCAGAACCTGTGCTGTATTGTTTGGAGTTAATTGCGCATTATGAAAAGGCAGTGTGTGGTTTCTGGACTTGAAAGCAGCCAGGGAAGCAGAAAGACAAGCACACACAACATATCTCAAGTCTGGTTTTTCTCTTCATCTGACTGGTTCTGGGGGTAAAGAAAGAGACCAGGCCATATCCAGAAAGGACTCTGACATCCTCAAAAGCTGCCTGTGGCACCTCCCCCTTTCCCAGTTCACCATGTGTGGTGGTCTGAACGAGAATGCACCCCCACAGTCTCCGGCTTCTGACTACACAGTACCCAGCTGGTGGTGCTGTTTGAGGAGTCTTGGGAGATGCAGCCTTGTTGAAGGAAGCATGTCACTAAAAGCAGGCTTTGGGAGATAAAGACTCCGACCATTTCTAGTTTGTTCTCTCTGCTTCCTGCTTGTGGTTCAGATGTAACTGCTCAGCTTGCTGCACCAGCCGCCTGCTGCCCCAATCTACCCCCCATGGAGTCTGACCCTCGTGAACCTTAAGTCCAAATAAACTCTTCTATAAGCTGCCTTAGCCATGTTGAGTCATCAGAGCAGCAGAAAAGTGACTAACACATCATGATGTGTCCTCACTCTACTGTCTACTACAATATCTTACTTTAAGTGTCAAATATTCATCTGATGATCACATCTTCAGGGAGTGTGTGTCTCAGACCACAAAGTGCTTATTCACATGATTGAGGGTGGGGTGGGGCTGTCACCGTGTGAGTATGAAATGTCTCACACATGTTCCTGTGTTTGAGCACTTGGTTCCCAGGTGGTAATGCTGTTTGGAGGTGTTGAAGGACTTTTATGAGGAAACAACAGGCTGGGAGAAGTAGGGAACTGGGCTTGGGCCTTGGGATGTAACATTCCCCCCTTGTGGTCAAGGCTGTCAGCCTCCAGATGCGGTGATGCAAGCGGCCGTCTCCTGCTCCCACCTGCCATGCCTCCCCAGTCATGATGTACTGAAATCCATGAACTGTGAACCAGAATAAACCCTGCCTCATCTAAACTACTTCGTGTCATGTGTCTAGTCACAATGATAATAAGGGTGATGGATCCAAACAGTTCCTTCTGTGACTCAGACAGGCTATGGGACTACAAGCATGCCTACATGAAAGCCAGAAGGTCATGTCAGCGCCAAAAGCTGTTTGTCGTGAGAGGCCAAGAATGTTGCTACCATTTGGGACTCCATCGGTCACATAGTGCATCTGCGAGGATCGTATCAATGGTCATAGTTTCTTTTTATTTCAAGGCTCAGACAGTTTAGTGGACGTTTTTATTGCTGGACTCAGTTTCTTCTGAGGAAAATCAAAGGGCACGAGGCAGCTGGAGACACACCAGCTCAGAGCTGATCAGCACTGAGCTTGTAGTCGAAGCATGCAGCCCAGCAGAGGAACCAGGGCATGACTGCGGCCAGGCTCACACATGGCCCTCACACTGGACCCTGGTAACAAGTGCCTTCTCGATCCAAAGCGGTAATCTCTGCTGCCGTAAAGCCAAAAATAGCCTGACCATCACTTCCGTGTGAGCCAGTCACTAACCCTTGCCCAACAAGCTCTTCTAGAACATACGTCTGCAGAACCTCACCCCTCTGAATGCCACCAGCAAAAGCCCAGGAGCACTATGGGCAGAGTGGTCAAATGCAAACAAGGCCTTGTCCTTCCCCCTTGAAGCACTTCTGTGACCCAAAAACTGCATCTGCATCTGCATGTCCCTTGAATAGGCTTTGAAGGCCGCCCTGGCTCTGCCTGGCCCCTCGGCCCCCTCCCTCTTCAGTGCCTTGTGGAGTTAATCCCTCTAGTACTAGAGCATCTAGTGCATTGGATTGCCGGGTGTGGAGCTCTTCAACATCTATGAGTTTCTCCCCGTCTTTCTTCATCAGATAAGAACCCTGATGAAGGTGAGCAGTGTGACCATCAGAGACAGCATTCTAAGTCTGAAAAAAAAATGTTCCTGGATTTTGTATTTGTGAGTTTTACCCCCCCCAAAAAAAAGGAAGGAGGAGGGGATGAGAAAAGACAGGATGGGGTTTCAGACCCCTGGTTCCGTGGATACTTAGCCAAGCTACCGTCTTAGCCCACCCAGACCACTTTATCCTAATAAAAAAAAAAAAAACAGGTACCATCAACCCACTTTTGGAAATTCCAGATCAAGGCACTGGCCATTTCTGAACTTAGTGAAAGACTTCTGGTTCATAGACAACACTTTCTCACTGTGTTTCAAACATGGTGGAAGGGACACAGCAACTTTTTTTGTTTGTTTGTTTTTGTTTTTTATGAGACAGGGTTTCTCTGTATTGTTTTGGAGGCTATCGGTCCAGCCCAGCCTCGAACTCACAGAGATCCGCCTGCCTCTGCCTCCCGAGTGCTGGGATTAAAGACGTGCGCCACCCCCGCCCAGCGAGACACAGCAACTTTTTATGGCCTCTTTCATAGGAGAATTAGCCCTTATCCAAATGGCTCTGTTTCATGATCCACCTCATCTCCTCCTGGAGATGCAAAGTCCTGATGCCGTAGCCTCACAGATGAGGGTTTGAACGTACATCACTTTACTGAGACGCACGCATAGCATGCATAACAAATTCGACACTTACTTCATCTAGTTTATGACAACTTAACTCACTAGAGCCTAGGCCACTGAACTGGAAGCCATCTCTGACTTCAATGACATAATAACCATCCTACTACACCAAACTCAAAGTCAGGTGTCGTCTTTTCTGGATGGTGCTCCCGGCTTTGAGAGATGCTCCCAAAGAGCTTATCGCATCTGGACACCACCTTGCCGTGACACAAGTGATCTCACCCATACCACAGATGAGAAAGATGAGGCTTTGGGGAATGTATGTGACTGGCCGATGGCTACATAACTCATCCGTGTGGTGCATGTCTCCACAGAAATTCCTGACTGCCTTCTGCTAGGTTTCCTTTACTCGTTTTCACAGGCGCTATAATCAACAGCAAAAATACAGCAGAAGCTCCATTCTGTAATAAAGACTCGAACTCAGTTCAGACTGCTCCCTACACCTCCACCTGATGTCATGCGCAGTGTCTCTCGGACCTCTGAGCTTTCACAGCTTTCAGCTATGGAAGCCTCTATTTCACCAAAACAAAATATATCATGCCAAAAGTTATCCAAACAGCGACTTTTAAGCCATTATTGTTGACAGGTTAATGCCCTAGGTATACAAATACCTAACTTAAATGACTGGCTATAGATACACTGGAAATGTATCTAAATATTGGAAATGATGTCTAAATAAGCACTCCATGAGACTTTTCTGGTCTTTGTGATTGGCCAAGAAATGTCTAATTCACTGGGGGGACCCAAATATTTTTAAACTAAAGAGGTTTTTTATACAAGAGGACAGGACGGAACTTCAAAAAACTCTGAGTAAGTTCTCAAATTGCTTAATAAAGGTGAGTAGTAATGAGAAGAGCCTTGGACTTGGAGTCTAGAGATGTAAGTTCTAGATACAACTGCCCTGAACCAGCCAGGAAGCCCCAGAGTCCCTGGGCCTCGATTCCTTCATCTGTCAAGGTCATTGGACTGTACTGTGTGAGACATTTACAGCTTTGTGTTCTGTGATTTGAGTACCCATCCCTGGAGAAGCTCCTTCCTGGTCCATAAACTAAAGCTAACGATCGCTTTAGGCCAGCAAGACTGCGAAACTATGCAAGCAAAAGAGAATGTGCATCCACCAAAACAAACAAGCTCTGACTCTGGGAGCCAAGGCCCACTGAATAATGACACACAGCAGTAACCTAAAGACTGGCTGTGCCCATTAAAAGCATTTTGCTTCACATGATGCATGGTACCACAGCACTTTTCATCAAAACTATGCATAGAAATTTCTAGAGCAAATATTCTTTGGCAATGAAAATTGAATCTGAATACACATATTAATGACATCGTTGTCCCTGAGCCATTGGCTGCTCAGACAACTGGGTTCTACATGGGCCCCCACAGGGGGGTTGAGGATTCTTAATTCACCTAAGGATGCTAATCAAGTCGAGAGGCTTCCAGACATGAGTATTTGTGTCTGTGTGCTGCTTGTTTTAAATCGGAATGCCTACTTTGTGTGAGGCTGATTCCTGTTATTAAATCCCCTTTTGTTCTGTCTGTACACCCATCAATCTTATTTCACAAATCAAATAGAGAAAAGATAGCATGTTAATAGTGGGTTCCAAACGTCTAGTCAGATGCCCTGTGATGTGTGTGACCACAAATACCCTTTAGTTATATAACAAAGTTTCTCTCAGTAGTGTTTATAATTATCTTTGCAGTAAAACAACGGCCTACAATCTCTTCAGGTTTTTTAATAATTCAGACTATAAACTTGCTTTGAGCAGGGAGGTGGTGGTGCACGCCTTTAATCCCAGGAAGGCAGAGGCAGGCGGATCTCTGTGAGTTCGAGGCCAGGCTGGACCGATAGCCTCCAAAACAATACAGAGAAACCCTGTCTCGTAAAAACCAAAAAAAAAAAAAAAAAAAAAAAAACTTGCTTTGAGATTGAGTATTGTTCTCATTGTCTTCATTACATCCAAGACAAGATAGTTTTATTACAAATGAGGAGAAGAATCACACATGCCCATTACAAACGAACTTTAAAAATTCCAAACTCACGAAAAATAATTATTGTTTATGTTACTACTTTGGAAATAGGGCAGGGTTTGTTCCTGGTCCCCAGTGAACTGTTTCTTCTCTTTAGGACTAGAATCCTGCATAAATTTTAACAAGATAGTGTTGGACCATCACCACCATTAGAGATAAGAACTATGAAATTGGAACTGCAGCTGTATTCCTATTAGTTCTCACAGCCTCCCTTGCAGCTAGATATGGACATGTAACGAAGTTGTCACTAAACAGAATACAAGCTGGAATGGTATATGCACATTCTAGCTCCTCGTTTTGGAGAACTCTGAGTCTCCCACCTCCCATGCACTGGAATGGGAGTATAATCTCAGTTTCAGACGTGGGCAATGCCCTTGGACTAGCAGAGTGTATAAGTGAAGGAATATGTAGCATTCCTGAATGACTCTGGAACCCTGCATTTTTCGAAGCTGAACTGCAACAGAAAAAGTAAACATCTGTTTTTTCAATCTACAAAATAATGAGTTTCAATATGATATTTTCACACACATTTATCATTTACTTTTTGACCCCATTACCTTCTCTTATCCTCCTAGTCCCCTCCCAGGTGCCTTCCTCCCTCCAAATGTTCTCCCTCCCAGACGTCTATATTGATTAAACCACTGCATTTTGTTATAACATTTTTACAAATACCTAATACGGAAATTTTAATTTTCATTCAAAAGAACCTAAACTTGTACCAGATAGCCCATTTTCACAGAAAGTAAGTACTTTCCAATGTGGATAGTCATCAAAATGAATATTTAATGTGTATTATATAAATAATGGAAGCCTTCTCAGCACAGTGTTTTAAAGGAAAGCTACAGATGCAAGTCTCCAGAAAGCAAACACTGGTACAGCTACTTATTGGCCTTTATAATCTTGAGATTAAATACCTCCCTTAATTACATCATCCATAAGCATGACTGTGACAATGTCCATCTTACACAGCTATTATTAGTGAACTGATAATACATGCTGAGAACACAAGGTCATGGTCATTGTTACTAGGTTATGATAGTGAAGATATTGTCACTATGACTTTGACAAATTCAGGGAGCTGCACAGGGCATAAAGTATTATAGGTTGTAGTTTCAACTTCCATAAGCTCTCATGAAATGACAAAAATTTAAATCTTGCAAATTTGGAAACCTCTATTTCTTAATTTTCCTTTTTCTCTTTTTACTCCCCAGTGAAGCAGCTCTCTTTCTTTAAGTCCTTTTTTCTAAACTACCAGACAGCTCAAATCCTTTCATGCTGAGAAAATTTAGAGCACTGTATTTTAGACAAGAGGGATTTTATGGTATCACCTTACTACATTCTTTTGGAAACTCAGTTTGTCCTGGATTGTCACTGGCTTTCTGCTCTACCCTACTTCTCATTCATGTTTTACTCTCAGTTTTTCATCCACCTGGTTACTTGGCTGGAAGCATAAAGACAAATATTAGCTTCTAAGAACTCTATTATCTGAGGAGTGGAAAGAGTTAAAGAGTGAAGAAAGAGACCGAGGGCAGGAATACTGACACTGACCGTTCCATCTAAGGCCTGGGGAGAGTGGGGAGGAACGGAGCAGGGAAGCTGATTTGAGGCACTATATTTTAGGTGGGTATATGGGATGGTAACAATAGCAAATTGAAACAAAGACATTGAAATAACCGATACATGAACACTGATTGCAAATCCCAGACGACTGATGCTCGAACACTCAAACAGAAGTTTTACAAAAAGTTCTAAAAGTGATACATCAAGCAAAGCGATGATGGTGGTGGTGACAGCGACAGTAGGTGTAGACACTTCCGTGATGCCTGCCATGAAGATTCTTGCTCTAAGTGTGACCTCCTCCATCACTGCAGACAAGCTTCCAAGTGTGTCATCCTGCTCCCTTTAGCCAGAGACACCTGGAGCAGAAGAAGCATCTGACTTAAAAGCAGGATCCCTGGACTCTTCCTCTGGAATAGATTGTTACTTCCCAATTCACAGTTTGGTCACAGGACATGGAGAAACTGCGTTGGTACTTATCAAGAAGTTGCTTCCCTGCTAGCTCTTTTTCATAGCGCAGGCTGCTAGAGGGGAAAAAGTCATCAGCAGTCTTACCCAGCCATAAATCTTATGAGCTACAATAATGACTAGCCTGGCAGGATATGCCCACGGGTACAATAGTAGCATGAATGTTATGGGGGTAGCCAAGCACTTTCTGGTTGGATTTAAGGTCTACTCCACAGGAGGAAACACATGCTTGGTACTGTAAATCTGACCAAGAACCTATACTTGGAGAGCTCACAGGCCCCAGGGATGAACCTACTACTATTATTCTGTTAAATGACCACAGTATCAAACAGTTCTCTAAGTTCATACCTCTCTCCCTGTAGATCAGTGCAGCTCACAGACCTCATCAGAGAGGTTTCTCTGTGCAGTGGGTGGTGGTTAACATGGAAACTCATGATTAATCAAACTGCAGTGAATAAGTGTCTGCAGCATGTTTAACCAAAAAAAGGACATCTTGCCAGGCAGTGGTGACACATGCCTTTAATCCCATCACTCAGGAAGCAGAGGCAGGTGGTTCTCTGTGAGTTCAAGGCCAACCTAGTCTACAAGGTGAGTTCCAGGACAGGCTCCAAAGCTACACAGAGAAACCCTGTCTCAAAAAAAGCCAAAGGAAAAAAATGGGATGTCTAGATCACACAGAGACTGTTGCAGAAGAAGGAAGAGGAAAGATTGCAAGAACAAAAAGTTGGGGAAGACCCTAGTGAACTGTGTCCTCTGGACATGACCAGACTTCAGCACTCACGAGCTCACGGTACTGTGGTTGCCTTCATAGGACCTGACAAAGATCAAGCCAGTCAACATTCCAACATGGAGATGAGAGGAGCTCATGATCCCCCCACCCCTAGTTGAGGAACTGTTGACAGTTGATGGCTTCTTGGGGAACAGGAATCAGTTTTCTTTAAGGTAGGTCAAACATGCTCCAGTGATGGTCCCACACCAATGAATATATGGAAAACACAAATTGGATTCCATGGGTTTATAAAAAATTATCTTTTTAAAGAGGACATGAAATTGAGAAGAGGGCAGATAGGAGGAGGATAAAAGAGGAGTTGGGGTGAATATGACCAAAATAGATTGCATTTACATATGAAAGTCTCAAAGAATTAATTGAAATGCCATCTTTTTAAAGAGATAGCATATAAAATCAAAACACCAATAACAGTTTATGCTGGAGAGGATATGAAGAAAGGGGAACATTCCTCCACTGCTGGTGGGAGTGCCAACTCGTATAGCCACTTTAGAAATCATTATAGAGATTCCTCAGGAAAATGGGAATCAATCTACCACAAGACCCAACAATTCCACCCTTAGGCATATACTCAAAAGATACACATTCATTCAACAAGGACGTCTGTTCCACTATGTTCATAGCAGCATTATTTGTAATAGCCAGAACCTGGAAGCAACCTAGATGCCCCTCAACTGAAGAGTGGATAGAGAAAATGTGGTACATTTACACAATGAAGTACTATTCAGCAAAAAAAATGCAATCTTGAAATTTGCAGGCAAATGGATGGCACTAGAAGAAACCATCCTGAGTGAGGTAACCCAGTCACAAAAAGAGAAACATGGTATGAACTCACTCGTATATGGATTTTAGACATGAATCAGGGGAGTGCCAGCATACAATCCCACTGCCAGACAGTCTGGGAAACAGAACCTTCAGCTAGTAACTGAAGCAGAGGCAGACTCCCACAGCTAAACACTGAACTGAACTCCTGGAATCCAGTGTCACAAAGGGAGAACTGATGAGCAAAGTGGTTAAGACGGTTGACCTAAGCAAGAGGGAGCTCTTGGACCCCAGACTGATGACTGCGTGGGCAGACCCCCTGAATGTTGGTGTCAGTGAGGAGGTCTGGGTAATCTATGGGGCCTTGGGTAGTATTTATCCCTGGCATACAAATGAACTTTGGCTGCCCATCCCACAATGAGGGATGCTCTCTCAGTCTGGACTCTTCCAGGAGGGCCTAGGCCGTGCCCAGGATGAAATGACAGACTCTGGAGATCCTCCATGGAGGGTCTCACCCTCCCTGGGGATCAGAATGGAGATTGGGTAAGGGACTGGGGAACCTGGTGGGGAGGGCAGAATAGAGGGGCGGGAGAGGGAGCTGGGATTGACATGTGAAGCAAGCTTGTTTCTAACTTGATTTTTAAAAAAAGGAAGAAAAAAAGAGATAGCATGTTTTACCCTTTGATTAAGCTCCCAAATATAGTCCTATGTTTTGAGTCATACAGTTGTTGATGCTCTGGATGTCCTACATTGCTTTTCACCTGTGTATATTTCCAACGGCTGCTTTTCCTAACAGCTTCAATTATAAGATCCCTCTATGCAAACTGCATATAATCCAAGTGGCCCAGGAAGAGGGGGCTATGCAAAGGCAGACAAGAAGACAAAGACCAGAAATGAGAGAAACACAGAAAAGTGTAAGGGCATTTGAAGGTGTAGCAAAGCCAAACCAAGAAGACCCTCAAAAATAATCTAGGAAGCAGACACATTAGGATTCCAAGAAGAGCTTCAGTATGGCTTTGAGACTATAACCAAAATGCCCTTGGACACTGGTGATTATGTTTCTCTTCATTCATTCCAGTTTATTTGCAGGTAGGCCATTATGTTCATGCACAGGAACATGTCTGTCTTACCTGAACACATACAGCAATTTACAAATTTCAATCTGCAGTCAGTCTGAAAAAACAAAAAAGAAAGAAGGAAAATGTCTCCTGCTGGTGAATTCAGGAAGCAGTTTTAGAAGGTATCATGTATATGTCACCTCCTTTGTTCCTTCAGCCAAATCCACAAAATTCAAACAAAAGACACAAGCGCCACCAAGTAAAATGAGCTAAAATTAGCAAGCAGCAAAAATGATGCCAGTTGCCCGGGGCAACAAATGGTTGATGGATGGAATAATTAAGATCGACAGTAAACTAATCTCTGTTCCTTTATTGAAAATGAAGTCCCCTGAATCAATTAGCCTTGTCATGGATACTTTTTGTAAAACAACTATGACATCCCAACCACTTCCCTTTGTTTACGGATTTGCGAGCACTTAAGGAAGTGCAGGGACTGACTTCCCAGGTACAGAGAGACAATGATGGAGAGCGGCAATACATTAGCCGCTGCACAAACAGAACCACCATCCTTGAAAAATGCACATCCCACAATGTAGGCTTAGAAGGTTTCATAGATAGTCTCAATGATGTAGTGCTCTCCATGATGTCCTTCTAAGGGAATTCGTAAAAAATTTTTAAAAAGCCTTTAAACAGTGCACATCCTAGCCTACTGGAATAAAGATCCAAAGACTTACAAACCTCTTTGGGAGAGCAAAGGCCATTAAGGGGAGAGTTTTTGGGTCTAATACAAAAGGAGAAAGAAAAGACGATGGAAGGAAAAACGGGTGGTGTTCCTAGAGAAAAGGGCGGGGTGTTATGGAAGTGAAGCAAACACCAAATCAACCCATCTGCCACTGGCACCACATTGAAATCGGGAAGAAAACTGAGGCTGTGAAAGGAGGCCAAGGAACCTGTACCCTACACACTGCTGCATGCCTTCCAGTGTTTTCCTGAGCTGAGTTCAAGCAATAGTTGCTAAGGCCGTGTAGGTGTCTGGAGGAGCCCTATAGGTAGCTGAAAAGCTTAGATGAAGCACAGAGTTCTGAATTAAGCATAAACCTAGTTATTTTTATAGAATATTGCACTTAGTTTCTTTGTCTACTCTTCTGCTTCACATTAAACACAGCAACAGAAAGTTGTTTGTTTCTTTCATGCTGTAGGCTCTTGCAGTGTTCTGGAAGGGGTGCTTCTGTATCCTGGCTGGATTAGGTTGGGAAATAGTGGTTTAAGTGAAGCATTCCTTTACTGAAGAACATCGGGGCTACTAACTTGGGAGGGTTAGAGAGCTTAGAATCCTCAATGTCTCTTGTGTAGAACAATGATTCTATGGGATCCATCTCTGGAAAACCTATTCTAGAATATAATTGTATCTGTGAATGATGCACACAAATACACTGAGCAGGCACAAACCTCCAAACTAATCTAGCGAAATGGTCATTCAAAACTCACACACCCACTGCACTGGGATGGTAGGAGGAGACAGAGCGGAATCGCTTAATAAAGGAGCTCGCCATTTGTTCCCAAAACAGTCGAATATCAAAAATAAAAGCTAGCTATCTCATTATTTTTAAACAAGATTTAATAGCATTGGCAAAATTTAGCACATAACTATATTCACTCTGTATAAACATACACATTTTACATACATACACATACACACACACATATATATATATTGTGTGTTTGCTTGTGTGTGTGTGGAGATTCATCACACTTCACTCAGGTGAAAAGACAAAGTCTTCAGATGTTAAAGCTAAAACCAAGTGTACCTGACTTGTCCTGCAAAAGCTAGCATCTTTTACCAATGTGCACCCTAACTTCTGAAGTAAAGGAAATAAACAACAAATCCACGAATAGACCAAGGTAGGCGGGACCATTTACCTACCCAGAGAATGTCATAACAGAACAATAATGATTTTTGTCACACTATAAGAGATCAAAATTTTTAAAACAGTCACCAATGGAAATAGATGCTCCAGTTTATTTTTTTAATAAACATTAATTGTATAGATATTTTTAAAGTCATATATGTTCACTCTAGGAAGTCTGGGAATCATAGGACATCATTACTAATAGGCACATGCTTGAAACAAAGCCTGTTTGCCACACACAATGTGTACTTTGTACGTCCCTTGGTCCCCATTGATTTGGAGTTCAAATTAGACCGAGTGCATTTTGTTTCCTAGTTACTAGTGTCCAAGACATTTTTCCATGTCCTAAGAACCCTTCAAAAAGCATCATTCGAAATGCCTGTCTCTGACTTCCAAGCCATTAGCACACCCATTCCAAGGAACAGTTATCAGCACATGACTCTGTTTTCCTTCCCTCGTGAGACCTTATACTGCTGAAACCTTCCTGACTGACTGGGCAGCTAGGATACAGCTGGGGGAGGAGCAAGCTATAGAAGCCACCCATTGAGTATTCCCACAGAGAGAAGCAAGCCTTTTCTTCTACACAATCAACTGCAAGTGCCTAGACTACAACATCCCCTCAAGTTAAAATATAAACCGTAACCTTGGGTCTAAAACACTATTTGTTTCCGTCAAACTCACCAAACGTGGGAATCATCTGTCCAGTGGCACAAGCAGAAAGGGCCAGAATCCCTGAGTGTTGTGCCATTACCTAACCTTAGCAATGCAGGAAGCAGGCTGGAGACTCGGTGAATCACAGGGTGGAGTTAAACTGCCAAGGAGAGCATGTGCCTCAGCCATTTAAAGTCCCTCTTTGTAAATAAATACATCTAGTGGTGAAAAGAAAACGAGCCTCCTTATATTTTTTTCATGTGATTATGAGTCTCATGAGAAGTAATACAAAAATTCTATTATCAGGACAGGCAGAGGTGGGGAAGCTTCCAGCAACCATTCAGAACACCATCCATAAGCTGGGATGGGGCCATCTATTGGAGAAAGAGGGCAATTCATGTATAGGTATTCCTTCCTGGTGGGCTGCAGCTGCAGAGAGACCTCCAAACACCTTTTCCTGGGGTCAGGGCTAGCCATCAATAGGAAATAACTTGAATCACTACACATGTGGGCTGGATATGAAGCAGCCCCCTATAAGGCAGATCTGGACAGACTAACGCTGAACTCAGGTTGCCAGCTGCCCCCAGCCCAGGCCGCTGACACTTTTATTTGCTGGCATTAACAATGTTGTAGCAGCTGGGTCCTGCCAAAGTGGCTGCTTCCCACACCGAATTTCGGCAAAGACTCCTCTAAGAGGAAAGCTGAGGAGAGCTCTCTGGGGTGAGCCCTGTGCTTGTCCTGTTCACAATGGAATGAGAATGGGTACTGAATGACCTCAAAAATAAAGCAAGACCTGAGAATTAGCAAATGCCCCCCCCCACACACACATTTTCTGCTTCACAACTGTGGTTTCACACGTACAAACCTTGCCATGCTTTTCATTGCTATTTTTCCCCTTCTAAATGGAGTAAAGAAAATCTGCAATTTAAAAGACACAGGACTAGGGACATATCTCAGTTGGTAAAGTGCTCGCCTGGCATCCATTCATCCCCACCACCAAAAATAACGGGTTTGCTGGCCCACATCTGTAATCTTAACACTTTGGGAGGTGGAATCAGTAATCTGAGGTCATTCTTAGCTAAATAGAGAGCTCAGGGCTAGCCTTAGCCACATAAGATCCTGTCCAAAGTAAATAAGCCCACAGTGCAGTTTAAGAAAGGTATCATATTCAGGGAGCAGGGAGCATCCACAGAAGCTGAGGACAGCCATGGCCTGGTACCTAGTGACGGGCGTGGAGTCTGTTCAAGGAATATGTCAGAGCATAGGTGCCTGAGTGACTACTAACGAGACGGTGCCACCGTGGAAGGAAATGCAGAGGTGCAGCGACAGCAGAGAAGGGGCGAGTGCCGGACTGTGCCCTGTGCAAACCCACTGGCAGCAGGGCAGACAAAGGGGCCTTTGCAACAGAGATGTCTTCACTTACCTGCTGCAATAGAACCCCAGGACCCACAAGCCTCCCTTGCACACCCTGCTAGCTGCAGCAGCCTGGCCTACGCAGGTAACTGAGAACACCAAAATGTATAAAGACCTCATGTCTTAACCTCTTTGTGCTTTGTATACACCCACTAGCTGAGTTCTTGGCAAGGTGTCCTGAGCTAGACGCTAGTATTTTTCATAACTTTCCCCATTTTATGAGTGAGGAAGCAGAGGCAAAGAGAAGCTAAATGAGTCGGTAAATGACGAGGGTGGGGTGTGAGCGCGCTGCTCCAGGGCTTCCAGCTTCTCTGCTGCTTGGTGGCGAAATTAATAGACAGAAAACAATTCAGTGAGAAGGGGAGCTGGGGGTAAAAGTGATGCGGCCCCGGAGATGATAAAAAAAAACTTCAGATACTTCAGCAAAGGATGCTGGGTCATCCCGATCTTACCAAGCTAGATGCTGCTGGCTTTGAGTCATATACAGCCTTCTTTTAGTGGATCGCTGATTCCACACACACCTCCTGTGAAACTCCTAAAATGTGGCAGGCCCTCCCTGCATTCGGCACAAAGAAAACTATCATCAAGGCCGGCCCGGTTCGTGCTTCCGATGAGTTGGCAGCCTAAGGAGAAAAGACAGTCAGGAGGGCGATGGCAATCCAAAATCACCTTACTAAGTTAATAAAGCACGGTGGGATTAGATATGCATAGACTTGGAAGACTGCACCAAGCTGCCTGGGACGGGAAAGGAAACCTAAATTAAACTGAGTCCTGATAATTGAATCCGGGTCAGCCAGAAGAAAGAAGACAAAAAGAATTCCAGGCAAAGGAACGAACAGCATGCACAGAGCAAGCAAGGCAGGCCACAATGTGGTAGGGCTGAGGAATTCAAGAGATAAATAGGGAAATGTATTTGTGTTGGTAAACTGGAGCTAGGTCCCATCCGCCACCTAAATAAGTCAAGCATTGTTAGGATGTCTATGGAAGTCACTGTGGTATTTTATGTAAAAGTGAGATGAGATTTATTACTTAAAAAATGTGTTGAGGGCCTACTATGTGCTTGGCATTGCTCTGGCTGCTTCAGGCACAGACTGAAGAGCCTGGTTTCACATGTAGAGGGAGAGGAAGAAGATTAACATCAAGCATGAAAAGCAAATCGTCTAGCATATTCGAAGAATAGGCAGTGTAGAGCAAAGTGTACTGGGAATAAGGGCAAGGTTAGCCTGACCAGGCACAATGCTAAACAGAGCCATTGGGAGTGATCATGCAGACAATGGCTTGAAGGGGCCTGTTAATGATCACTCCACAACTCTGCAAGCAATGGAGGCAAATGCATCCTGAGAAAACCACAGTTGAAGTGTTTGAAACTGTCTGTTTTCCCACAAAGTCTTGCTTATCCAACATGACATCATAGCCCCATCTTGACTCAAGAACATAAAACCACTACACTTTAAATTCTTGATCCTAGAATACAGAAATGGCCAAAGCCAGAAGCAAACTAAACTGTGGCTTGAACCTACAATGGTGTCTGTGAGCTGCTAATATCATCCACATCTGCTAGATGCCTGGACCACCGGAAACTTGCCACACACCATTATCTTACCAGCACCTCTTTGGATGGAGAGCTACTTAAAAGATTTGATTTACACCTATTCTTCCTGTGTCTGTTCCCAAAGACTTGTTTTTCACTGGGGAGCAAAAACAACCATATTTGGTCAATTCTGTTTCTTCCCCCTTTTTATTTTTCCTTCCCCTCCCCCCAATTCTGTGTTTATAACCAGCAGAAACAGCTGCACAAATCCCCCATTCCTTCCCCAAACTAGCAGGGCTCTAACATACAAAACATCTATTCTGCTTCTAAATTTGTTTTTAATTATATTACAAGATGGAAAAAAGAAATGCCTTAGCTGTTAACACTGGCTTGCTGGGGCCAATGGTAGACATAGAGCAGACACAAGGAAATACTTCAAAAACATTTTTTGGTTTGCCATGATTTAATAGCAGATATTCCTGGCTTTGAGTGAACTCTGCAATATCCCTGTGCGACAGGATAAATGATCGTCTACCACTATTAATTTTAGGTCATAATGTCTGAAATGCCGCTTCAAAAATAAATGCAGTATTTTCACTTTATTTGGTCAGGTAAATACTAAACTATTTTGTCATAATAACTTTACAACACTGTGTTTCACCTTGTCTTGCCTTGACTGCTGAAGGTAATAGGGACCGTTTTATTATGTCCATAAATTGAGTCAATTGACTTATCCTTATATCCTGTTTCCTGAACTTAACGAGAGATTCTGCATCATTAGGAAGCACACCATCCTGCATCAGGATCAAAAGCAAAGGGAGCCCAAGAATAAGTCATTTTTATTCCGGGGAGTGTTCAGCAGACAAACTTTCAATAATCTGGCAGAAGTAAAATAAATAACCGGCTTTGCAAAGCAGGTTTTCTCAGGGCTGTGCTCCTGCCGGAGACATCCCAGAAGGTTCTATACACACTTTCCAAAACAAAATCACTCTCTCCGAATATGAGGCACCTGTCATGAATCTACAGCCCAGGCAACTTAACCTGCCTATCAAAGGGCACAGATCAAACCGCCCATCCTCCCTTTGCAAGGCAACTTTTCAAAAAGTTATTTGTGGTCATGATTCTTGAAAGTTCAGACTAAGAATCATAGCCATATTCTCAAACTGGATCACGGAAATAAATGTCCGTGGTAAAAAATCAAACTATTTAAAAGCTGTGCTGTTCAGGGTTTCTTTGGTTTCATTTGGTTGTTTTGTTTCTTTAACTCTCTGGCCAGGTAAGGTGCCTGGGACAGTGCTCTTTAGTGTCGTCTTGTGGCATTGATTTAGCCTCAGTGGAGGCTCTTCTGCACGAGCCTTTGCATTTCAGATTCCAGTTTGTTTGAATTCTCAGATTCTCCCTTAGAGCCCTAGACCAAAGAGTTTTAAGATCTTCAGATTCATTATGGCAAACAAAACTGTTAATGGCTGTTCTTCAAGTCATGCAACATGGTTAAATGCCATCGAGGTTAGGTGACCCTCAGCTAGCTCCAGTGGACAGCAAGCCCAGGACAAACGTGCCTGAGACACTAACAAAGGAGAAAAGAGACTGTGTCATAGAGGCCAACCCAATTAAAGAGCTGAGTCATTATTGGTGAATTTTATTCATACTGCAGACTATTTAGGTCCATAATCATTTATAGTCTCACTTCACAGAAATAAAAATATGAATTACCCAGCTCTCTACTGGTACTACCCAGAACAAATGAAGTGTTACAAGCCTAACTAAGTCTACTAAGAGCCGAAGCATAAATGATTAGCTGATGACCAGGGGTGATAGTATCTGACCTCTGCCAATTCTCCAGTTTCCCCCTGCTCCTCCTACTCCACCTCACTGCCTCTCTCTGCACACATGGGGCCACTTTCTAATTCCACTCACACTCATAACCTAGATGACTCTTGACATTTGCCAGCGCAAAAAACAGAAACCCAAGCTTAAATGAACACTGTGTCTAAAAAAGTCAAGAGTGCTCCGCAGTCGATACTTAAAAAAAACCTTCTGTTCTTTCCATCAGGGGTGTGTGTGTGTGTGTGTGTGTGTGTGTGTGTGTGTGTGTGTGTGTGTGTGTGTGTTCCTGTGTGGCATGCATGTGTGTGGGTGTACATGCATATGCATGCATGTGCAGACCAGAGATCAAGGCCGGGGGAGGGGGGTCTTCCTCCATCACTCTCCACCTTATTTTTATTGCAGTTGCTTATTTGGGAGGATGGGTGCACACACGCTGTGGAGCCCTATGGAGGTCTGAAGACAGGTCGCATGAGTCACTTCTCTCCTGTGACGTGGCTTCTGGGGCTCTAACTCAAGTCATCGGGTTTGGTACGTCACCCACCCCCTGAGCCGTCTCACCAGCCCTCAGACTTATTCTTTGAGACAGGAAGAAAATGAAAGTGGAGCTTATCAATTCTGCTAGACTGGGTGGCCAGCAAGCCCCATGGATCCCTCTGTCTCCTCCCTTAACAATGTCACATTCCTAGCACGGCTGTGACAGACACAGCAATGCCCCACCTCTTCTCAGGAGTTCTATCGACGGAAACCCAGAGCCCGGTGCTTGCACAGGATCTACAGGCTGTCTCCACAGCCCTCTCTGTTTTTCTTTTTCTTTTCTTTTTTCTTGTTTTGCTCTTCCTTTAATGAGTGGTATTTTCAAGTGAGCTGCACTCACAGTCACAAACCATGCATGCACTCTGATGCAAAAGAGACCACCGCTTCATTATTAAAAGGGAGGCAATTTCCCCCAAAAGATTTCTAGTGTATTTCTCTTTCATTTGGAGTAATACATGCCCTAAATAGACACATTATCTGATTTAACCTGTGCCTGAAGCAGTGCCTAGGGACTAAGGCCACTATGGTTGGCCCAAACCAATCAAGATTCAGTTTCCACTTCCCTTTATGTACATGGCTACATAAAGGAAGAAGGATGCATGCCTCAACATGCAAAGTAAACCAGTAGGTGAAGGCAAGTGGCCCTCCAAGGAGGAAAGGAGTTCTTAGCAACCACATTGGGTGGGCTCAAACCCACATGTAGCTCTATTTCCAGGGAATTCAATAGTCTCTTCTGATCTCCATATGCTCTCTCTCTCTCTCTCTCTCTCTCTCTCACACACACACACACACACACACACACACACACACACACACACACACACAATTTAAGGTCCAGTTTTTTTTCTGAGACATGGTTTCTCTGTGTAACAGCCCTGGCTGTCCTGGAACTTGCTCTATAGACCATGCTGGCCTCAAAAAAGTCTAATTTTTTTAAAAAGCACTATATCCTGAGTTCCCTAGTCACATATATTAGTCCCTTAGAGACAGAAATTTATTGAATGAGGGGAAGGCCTCTGGGAAGTAAGACTTGAGATTACTTTAGATCTATGAAGTTGGACATTCCTTTGAAATATCAATACGACTATATCAATACGACGATGTGAAGTGAAGAGCTCTTGGTTAAGGTCCTAAGTGAGAGAATTGCCAGCATACAGGTTTTAATCAACTTTGTTGAGGTATGACTTTTAATAAATTATATCCAATAAATGGGTTTCATTTTGAGTCTTGACTGATAGCACACCTATGAAGCCATCCTCATGACAGATACAGGGCACAACTACGCCTCACAGTCCATCTGTCCCTCTACCCCAGTCTCAAGCAATACTGATCAGCTTTTTGTCACTCTAGGTCAGCTTTCATTTTCTAGAACTTAAATGGATCATCCAATACACATGCACTCTCTGTGTCCGTCTTTAAAGGATGTGAGAGTCATTCATCCTTGGTGTTATATGATTCTGTAGCTTATTCTTTATGATTGATGATTAATGTTTCATTGTATAGATAGCACAGGTATTCATCTATCTATTTTCCTGTTGATGGTTTTGTGTGCTTTCCAGTTTAAGAACATTGTGTAAACTTGTGTTTTCTATATAGGTGGATTGATAGGAGAGCCCAGGACATGCTCTCAGGTCTCCTACTCAGATGTTGAGGAGCAGAGGAGAAGCCTCCAAGATAGAGCTAAAAACGAAGACTAGACAGCTCTTGTGAATGTCACAGCAAACAATGGAGTATGAAGACTGAAAATGACTGTTACATCTAATACCGTGAAATAGTGGACGTCAGCAAGCTGAATCTCAGAAGAGATGGGTAAAAACCCAACTGAAACCAGTAAAAAAATAAATAAAATAAGTAAACAAAGCAAAGCAAAAAAAATCAAGTGAGATGAAAGCAAGTGAGATAAATATATGTACATTGACCACTGGCATTGAAAGGGGCAATTTGGGGAAGGTGAAATTGAAGAGAACTCTCTTCATAGAAGATTCAAAAGCACATTTGAATAATGATGGGAAATATAGCACCTGGTGGACACAGGCAAGGTAAAAGAAGGGCTGCTTTCATGCAGCATAGGAGTCTTGTGCTGGAATGCAGAGGGCAAAGAAGCTGAGTGCGCTTACAAGGAATACACTGGCCGTGACACGTAAGTGGATTGAGTAGGGGGAGGGGAGCCTGCCACAGGAAACAGAGAAGCCAATAGAGACGGAGCTGGGATGAAGAACAGTGTCTCTAGGAGAAGGTCAGATTCCCTGGTCAAGAAAAAGTAGGTGCGGGGAAGAATGGGTGGGCTCTGAGGAAGCCATAGTACACAAACACAAGAGTGTCGCTTTGGCAAGTTAGAGGTTCTCCCCAGATTGAAGAGGCATGAACATCCAAGAGTTAGCTGTGATGTGGTTGCTGTGAAAACTCCTAATTGGTTAAAAACCTGTTCTTGTGCTGCTATGTCTTCAGGAAAGAAGACTCGAGAAAATGTATTTCTATTTCCAGAAGTTCTTCATGCTTCCCAAGTCCTGTGAGAAGTAGTTACTATTATTTTATATTTATTACTATACTTAATCTTTTAAGAAAACAGGATTAACTTTCAGATTAAACACCATGTAAATGTTGCACTGTGCTTTAATTAAAACGAATAAGCTAATTAAACCAGAAAAAAAGTTCAAATAAACCCATGGGAGTGCAACATTAAAGAATATACCCTTTGTTAATGCTTTGTGATGTGAGAAAAGATTATAGCACATTAGAGATAAATATTGGTTGGCTTTTGTTATATTAAAGGCTCCCAGATCATATATCATACTATTAATGGCTAGTTTATATTAATTATGTCTGTGAACCAAAACAACATTTGACAATGTATGATATATGGTATATGATAACATGACTCAGCTTTGAACAGCATTGTTAGGGCGAATTTCAACTCTCATTCTGAATTAGATTTCCAAAGAAGGGGAGTACCTTCTATTTACTTGACATCAATAGAAATGAACCCTTGCAAAAGACCAAACTAGACTCCCTTAACATAGGCGATAATGGTGTGACTGGGACAATATATGAGGCCACTGGTAGTGGGTCCAATATCTAACACTAATGCATAAACTGACTTAGTGGAGCCCATTCTATATGGAGAGGTACCTTGCCCAGCCTAAACACAGAGGGTATAGAGGTGGAGAGGTGCCTTGGTCCTGCTTCAACAGGATGATGGGGCAGACTTAGTAGACTTCCTAGGGCAGGCCTTACCCTCTCCAAGGAGCAGATGGGAGGAGGAGGGGAGGAGGAACTGGAATTGGAATGTAAAAAATAAATTAATAAAAAAGTGCAACGTTAAAAAAAAAAGAAAAGAAGCCAACACTTAACGGGGGAGCTAGCTTGTGGAAATAAAGACTAAAATGCATCACTCAATCTACTTGTTACTTCAAGCTCCTGAGTGTGGAAGGGTTTCCCTGGAGCTATTGCTATCACACGGTGGGAGACTGAGCTGGTAACTCTCAATGAGATTCAGTTCACAGCTCATTGCCACTGAACTCAGGCCATGGTCTGCTATGTAAATGTGCACTGTGGGCCTCTTTAAGTGAAGATTATGGGTACCACAGGCCATTGCTGCTCTTGTCTGCTCCAGTATGTTCTTGAGGGATTTCAATATGTACATTACAGCTCAACCCCAGAGTAATTTGGGGGATGGTTCTTATCAGTTCTGTCAGATGCCTTTAATGGGAACATTCTTAGTTTGCAAATGAGTGATTTCTCCACCAAACTGTGGCTCTAACAGTCTACTGAGACTAATTGTGCCCAGATCCATTTCAGGGTTTGTCCTTAATATGGATTAAGGACACTTAGTGCACCCTGACTAAGTGATTCTCCGTGCGGATTCTAATGATTCCTGTAGCAGCCTCTTTAAATTCAGTCGACTCTGAGGCTGAAGATGGATGGATGGATGGACGGACGGATGGACAGACGGACAGACAGACAGACTGACTGACTGACTGACCGATATAGCTAGATGAGAGTTGGTGTGAGGTGGCTGTAGGTGTGAACCACTATCTGGCGGCCTCACCTTCTTTTCTTCATTTAGAGCCATTCCTTATTTGCAGATAGCTCAAAAAACATCCTAGAAGCCCTCCTCCCAAAAGCCAGTGATGTAAGCCACTTAGACAGAAGCCACACAACAGAAACTGATGAAGCACCTTCCAAGTGTCCCTAATCTATGAACTATAGAAAACCAAACTCAAAAACCACAGCTAGACCTTTGTCTATCTTCACAACACCAACCTCTAAAGTGGTTGACCCAGCAGTTCAGTACATATGTGCATATATGTAACATATATAGTAATATATATATATGTCATTTCAGCTAATACATCATTCACTGTTGAACATACCGTATATTTACCTAATGAGCCATCTAGACCACCTAAAACTTACAAATATACAAGGCAGAAGCATCTGTTGATGTCCTTCTACTCAGTTCCAGTAATCACCAACCCGTGGGGACAGCTTACCACCCAAATCCCACTCTGGGTCCTGCAGAACCCTGAAGAATGTGGAGGTTTCCTTGACTAAGCCAAAACCAGAGTTGAACTAAGTCTGCTTTTGCTGTGGCAGATTTGACAGTGATTGTTGTGTTGCGTTTTATTGTGTTGTCAGTACTGCCATAGTGCAGTATTACAGCCACTTTTTTCTGGTGAATTGGAAGAATACACACTTTCCTCCTTTCTAGACAGATTTTTATCCTTCAGAGAACAGAAGATAAAAGGAGGAAATGATAAGCAGACAGGGTAGAGAGGATGTAAAATTGGCATGCTTGGTGGGCATTAACTCATTCTTCAGAGGCAGTGTCCTGAAGGAAATATTGCCTTAACCTCCACATCTTATAGATAAGAGCACATGAGACATAGAGAAGCCAAGTTTCCTTCTACCACTTGGAAGAAATGGAAGTGGGATCCTCCTTGTCTCCTGCATACCACTGAGGCAGACAGAGGTCTCTTCATCCTATAGCTAAGGCTCACGGAGGCTGTGTAGTCAGCCCAAGACTACAACAGCAGCAAGCCCAGTAATAGACAAGCCAGGATATGGACTGAGTCTCTCCACAACAAATCTAAAGTATTTCTCCATGAAAATGGGCCTATGGTCGTGTCTTGTACCATGAAGTATTTCTTCAGAAGTGTCTGTCTTCACTAAATTTCTGGAAAATTGATAGCAAAAAGAGAGATTTCTTCTGAAAAAAAATTTACTCTATTTACCAACCATCTTGATCTGAGCAGTATATGACAGGATTTTAAAATACTAACACAAACTCATTAAGCAGTGAGTCAACTACGAGGGACAACCTATGGTAAGTTTTGTTTCTATGGCATCACTAAAAAATCTAAATGAGACATAAAGGAAGAAGAGAATAAGATTCAAATCAGCTTTGTTATTGTGTTTCAAGATTTGATCTACTTGGAATGCAAAAAGTAAATTAATAAAAAAGTGCCATCAAAGAAAAAAAAAAGATTTGATCCAATGTATATGCCCTGAGCCTTCACCTTCAACTGCAGGAAATGCAGCAGACTTGGATCATCTTTCCACATCGGTGGCAGCTGACACGTGACAGCGGGCACCATCCTTTTGTGCCTTCCCTTCTGGCTATGGGCATGACTAGAGACTTCTCTGAGATGGTTAGGCTATTGAGAAGTATGACAACGGAAACTCAGGGTCACGGGCCCTGTGTCCGAGGCATACAACTAAACCTCATTTCTGAAGCTACAGCTCTACACAAAGAGCACTAAACCATCCTTGGGCTTCAGGAAGGGGGATGACACCTACCGCGTGCTATTTCACAGCCTTTGCATGAACTACCTGCTTCCTCCCCCGGAAAAAAAGCCCTGTTCTTTACCAATTCTTTCCTAACAAGGGGAGGGGCGTGCATGCATGGCACACAGGTGCAGGCCAGAGGACAACCTGCAGGACTCAGCTCTTTCCTTGCATCTTGAGGATCCTGGGGATTGAACACAGGGTGTCGGTCTTGGTGACACACACTTTTACCCGTTACTCCATCTTGCCGGCCCGTCTGGTCTTTCTTTTTTAATTAACTTTTGGGGCTAGCATATAGAGTAGAAGATTCTGGTTCTTCATATGAATCATATGCACCATTATGCATCATCCTCCCTCATTCGCTGCTCTTCCTGGAGTCTGGGGCACCCTCCAGCTGGCTCTCACCCTTCCCCCAGCTAGTCTTCACTTCTGGAACTTTCCACCCTTATGAAAGCTAAGACCACGCTAGAGTAAGAACCCTCTGAGCCCCCTGAAACTCCAGGACTGTGAGACCTTGGGGAATGATTTTACCCAAGGTCCAGGTGCCCTGTCAACAAAGACAAAATAGCATAAAGTAAAAATAAAGGCCTGTGACAGAAGTATCTCTCTAGGCAAATGATTCCCCACATTGTACATGGAAAAACAGAGGTAAAAACTAAAAGATTTTCTTATATATACACACACATACACATCAGAATAGAATTTGTTACATTCCCAAGCACCACCATGAAAGTTTATAATAGTTATCCATCTACTAATTTATTCAATACTTGAAAAAAAACAAGAATTTGCAGAAATGAAATCTATACCTAGCTAAGTAAACATTGCTAAAAGGCAAATTAAATGCTGTGTACTAAATGCTATTCTTCCTTGGGCTTTTTTGAAATGTCAGTGGCTCCATAGGTAAGGCCAGTGAGACAGTGTTATCCCGTAAGTCCAACCAAGACAAGAACCACTCTCTTTTGGTGCCACAGTTCAAGAACAATTGATCTCAGAAGGAAACTTAAATTTGAAACAGTCTGGACTACTGTAGTTATTGCAGTCAGGAAAAGTATTGGAATGCCAGAATAATAAACAAATGTAAACCTAGTAACGGGAGGGAGGGAGGGAGGGAGGGAGGGAGGGAGGGATGGAGGGAGGGAGGGAGGGACGGAGGATAAACACGTCAAGGATTCCATACAGAGAGGAGCTGTGTAGTATATGAGACATTTACAAAAGCCTTGTTGATTTATAAGGCAGCCAGCCTGTTCTGCCAGCAATGCGCTCAGCATCCTGACTGTTGTCATGGTGGATTGCCTGGTGTTAACACAAATGGCATCTGGTTCCCTAACTGCTGGCTGCCTCCTAGAAAGGAAGCCACATCTGTGTTAAAGAGGGGAGCAAATTGATTCTTTGAATTAAAAAGCTCACGCACAAGGCTTTTCATCAATCAGACTTCTCACTCCGAAAGAAAAATATGTATTTTTCCAAAATTTTATTTTGTATAAGTGCCTTCCAAGAATTTAAAAAGCAGAAGGGGAAAAGATGTCCATACGCGACAGCAAAGTGAAATGAACGCTTGTCAGCAACTGCAAGCGGCAGCTTTCTGTTCCATCACTCAGAAGTAGCCGTCCAGACACTACACAAATGCTGACCCAACATGTGACGCTGCCCCTGATGATTCTACTCTTAGTGATTAACTTCAGCACATCCTGAAGCTGAGAGATATAAGCATACCTAGACATCACATAGTGATCAACAAGCAATCGCCCAGGGACCAAACCTACCTTCCAATTTGTTTTATAATAAAAGCGGTCAGAACCACCAAATCCATTCACTTACATACGGCTGCTTTCACCATGCAGAAAGAGCTAAGTAGGCACAACAAATGATCAAGTGACACAGAATGGGGTGTTTGCTGATTTGTTTGTTTTCCATAGGTTCTCACTAGAGCTCAGGCTGGTCTCAAGTACACTGCCACACTCTGTCTCTACCTTCTGAGTACTGGGATTACAGCTGTACTCAGCCAAATCTGTACTCTTTTTTCATCTGTTTGTTTATTTGTTTTGGTTTTTCAAGACAAAGTTTCTCTGTGTAGCCCTGGTTATCGGGCAACTCACTCTGTAGACCAGGCTGGCCTCAAACTCACAGAGATCTGCCTGCCTCTGCCTCCCAAGTGCTGGGATTAAAGGTGTGCGCCACCACTGCCTGGCTCAAAGCTGTACTTTTAAAATAATTACTGTCTGGAGCAGAGCATGGAGGTGCATTCCTATATCCCAGCACTCAGAAGGCTGAGGCAGAAATATTTCAAGATCTATGCCAGCCTGGGATATATAGCAAAATCCTGTCTCATAAAAATAAAGAAAAGAAGGAAGGAAAGGAGAGAGGAAGGGAAGAGAGAGAGAAAAAGAGAATCCTGTCCTACCTCATCCTTTTACATCTAGTTACCTAGTTCATAGGGATTTGAATATAGTATTAGAAAGGAAATCTCACTAGTTTCCCAAAGCAACTTGTTTTCATGTCTACCACTTTCTCAATGAGAAAAATCCCTCCCTTGCCTATTTCCATTGAAACCCATTTACTTCTGGTGTCCAAGTGACCTGGTTGATTAGTAATTTCTAGCAAATCGGAATAGTCATGCTTCTGGGGTTAGCATGTAAATTCACTTTTCTTCTTTGAACCACTTCCAAGCTCACCCAAGAAGCATGTCCATAATGGACAAATGCACTAGCAGAATTCTCCTGTAGTGAAGTCTACGTATTCACCCAAACTGTGCAGCACATAAAATCCTTTGAAAAGGCCGATTTATTGCCTTTTGAAAGATAATAAATTTGAAAAAGACAAAAAGAACACTATCCCCAAAAGGTGGGTGATGTGGTTGTTGATATGTCCACTGCTCATCTCCTCTCCATTTACCAATCCCTGCAAGACATGAATAACAAACACACCTCTTCTAGACACGCAAAGAACCCAACATCATGACTCTGCAGCTGCATAGTTCAACCCATCATGTTAAAGAGGCCACTTCACATGTGTTTCAGAGTAACGCGCAAGCCCCAAACACCACACAAACATGATGACCTGGTATCTTACTCACTGTTCCATCGCTGTGAAGAGACACCATGACCAAGGTGACTCTTATAAAGGAAAGCATTTAATCTAACACTTGCTGTCAGTTTCAGAGGTCAGCCCATTGTCGTCATGGTGGGGAGCATGATAGCAGGTAAAAGTGATGATAGAGGAGTATTTAAGTGTTTCACCTCAGTCTGCAAGCAGAGAGAGACTTGGTCAGGCATGAACTTTTAAAACCTTAAAGCCCACTTCCAGTGACACACTTCCCTCAACAAGACCACACCTCCTAATCCTTCTAATCCGTTTGAAGCTTTCTACCCCCTGGTGACTAAGCATTCAAATAAACGAGCCTGTAAGGCCTATTCTTATTCAAATCACCACAGCTAATGAAAGAAAATAAGTAGACTAGGAAAAATTCACTATTGTTTCCCTAACACACACACATATTTTTGGGAATGATGAGAGGCTCAGTGGTTAAGGACCCTGGCTGCTCTTCAACAGTCCCAGGTTCAGTTTCTAACACCCACATGGTGGCTCACAATTGTGTGGGACTGGATGAGATAACGCCTTCTTCTGGCCTCCAAGGGTTCTGTACACATACACAGTACAGACTTACACGCAGGCAAAACACCCACAGAAGCAAACAAAACAAAATATTTTAAGTAATCACAACACCTCCTTTCCCCTTGATGGCCAAAATTATTCATAAAGTAAAGCCAGACTTTTCAATTCACTCCAACTTAAATTTTAGCAATCAATAATGCCAGGGTTCCCTATGCCATGTGGATTTAAAGAGTCAATTTGCTAATTAAACAATACATTAATTTATGGCAATTAAGTTAAGTCCAAATACTATTCTTTCTTCTCCAATCAACAAAAGAGTAGGCTGGGGTATGCTTTGGCCCACATATTTAGTGATGTTGGAAAGTGACCTGACTCTTGACGGCATATCGGAATCATGGAAATGCTCTGAATTTGACCCTGTTTGTGGAAATTAAAATACTCTTAAAATAGTGTCATTCAGCACAGTTCACCAAGAGCAACAGACTTAGAATCTGAACAGTAGATACCGTGAGCTCTAAGAGAATGCTACAGAGCCACTGGCCCTCCTACTTCAAACGGAAAACCCCTGTAGAGCCACACACTGCTTTCAATCCACCCGTCCACCAGCAATCACGCTGCTGTGACGAGATTGATGAAATGCTTGAAAGAATTTCAAACTTGATAAATATATGACAGCAGCTCATTTGGGCCTTTTTTGTAAAAACTGTAGCTAACATTATTTGGAAAGCTCTAGATGAAAATTCTATTTCTTCCCTACTTCATTTATCAGGGCATATTCGAAGTAACCGCCACAGAGTAGGAAAGAAATGATTCTGGGGATTCCAGGAGAGTGGGGGTGGTGCCGGAAGTGGGCACCCAGGTGAACTGGGAACTTAGAGTATGGTGTCTTTGCAAGCCTGTGTCACCCCTCTACCAGTACCAAGGCCACTATCTATCTGCAGCCCCTAGTTAGTTCTCCTTGACTCCCCTCAAGTCATGATGGGTCTCCAGCCTTGACACCTCCATCTTCCATACCTGCTATTTTGGATAATCCTGTGTGCCCCGGGGACATTTATCCATGGTATCCTTACTCTTTCTCCCTACACACTGACCTTTTCCTTGAGATGTCCTCCAACCATGAGCTGCCAGGGTGCAGTTTTTCTTGCACCCCTTCATCGTAGTCAGTAACTATTCCTCAATGGCTTTCTGTGAGCTGGTAGGGGTCAAAAGAACTCTTAAATCAAAGAGTAGAAAGTAAAGACTGTGCTGGGGTCCTCCACTCTGAGTATGGAGCTGGGGTGGTGGCTGATAGTCTAGCAAGCTAATGCTCCTTAGCCGAGTGAGTAGACATTCTCCCCTCTGCCCTACCAGCTAAGTGTGCCATGCGACGCTTACAATAGGAGCAAATTCACAGCACATACTGCAATGGTTCATGTACACGCACTGGTAAATTCATGCTTATCATGGATTTGTATTCACTTCTACACATTTCAGGAAGATATTTCAGACACAAATAAAATTACACCACATCGGGGTGATGCAAAGCATAAAATATTTGTCTTTCTGGAAAATGCTTTGGGTGTTTGAGAAAGGTCCTCTAACTCTCACACTCACTTTGAAATCCTTCACTCCAAATTCAAGGGCAGCTTCAGGAGTCAGTTTTTTAATTATGTTGAAATTCTTGCTCTGCCCAAGCTATTTACCTGGAAACTTCTAGAAGCTGCCTACCATCCATGGCTCTGACTGAGGTAAGGGAGACATAGGCAATGTCATTGATAATTTGGGGTCAAAAAAAATGAGTGCATGTAGGAAGGGGATGGCAGCTTGATGGGAAAGCTAGACCATGACCCCTCAGGAAGCCTGCACAGAGAAGGGCAGAGGAGCGAAGAGCAGCTATCCGAGGTCTCAGACCTCATGATGAGGACACTGAAACTGGGGTGAGTATTCCCCATCAGATCTGGGAGTGAGCAATTACAGAAACAGCCCCAAATGGATTGTTATTCTTTTAATTAAGTAAAAATCACTTATTATAATGAACTCACAAATAAAAACATCAGACAGCTAGATTAAGGCAGGCACTCAGGCAAACACTTACCCTGTCCAAAATTCTATAAATTTCAAGAGAACTTCCATATAGTTAAATTGACTACTTTCAATGGCAGGACAGGGGTAACAGGAAACTGAGACTGTGTGTTCTGGTCACTGTGAGGCTTAAGCACATGAAGAACTAAGGCAGTGTTTCCCAACTTTCCTGATGTTGTGACCCCTTAATACAATTCCTCACATTGAAACCAAACCAAACCAAAACAATTCCTCACATTGTGGTGACCCCCAACCCTAAAATTATTTTATTGCTACTTCATAACTATAATTTGTGAGCCCAGATACAATGCATCTGAGGCCTCCTCTCAGAGCCAGAGCAGGGCAGATAGGTGTGGGCAGTGACAATGTAGGACACACTAAGACTATCCAGCGCAGCAGAACTCAGGAGCTGTTCAGAGAGAGGCTCAGAGGGTGCAGAAACCCAAAGTCATGCCTAAGACAGCCCCGTCTGACCTAAGTGTCTAACTTGCTTCTAATTTGGTATAGCGGTAGGAGACTGTTCCCCGATTCGTTGAGAGCCTTGCTTCATTGTGGCCCAAGTGCCAGCTCATCGGAACTCTCCAGCAGGAGTCATCTTGTCTCTTGTACAAACCTCAGAAGCATGAGTCCTCTAACGCGTACACTGGTCCACTGGACAGTTTTTAGCAAGGTCAGAATTTCAATGCTTTAAGACGCCTGCAGAAACCTCAGCAAATATGGCAGCCCAGGGGCGTGGTGCCAGCTTCCCACTTGCAAGTAGATCACCCACATGAATCATGAAGACGGCGGATTGAAGGAAAATCGGCAGCCATCAGAAGGCGGTCCACTCAGATGTTTCATGAGCCTTCTCCAACACGGACCACACCTTCCATGCACTGGACTAAAGCTCTTTTCTTTGTGGATCAGGGCCACAGACCCCAGCAGGTGTCACCAAGTGGTCTGTGTCTCCTGCTACTTTCCTGTTACCCTCGGGAACTGGAAAACACACAATCACTGCAGGCCAAGGCCAAGGCTGTTGCCATTTCCCTGGTCACTAAGCAGCTCCCCCTCCCTACCCTTCCCCCTCACTCGCTGCTCCCCCAGGTTGTAATATCTGTTTGCTTGCTTGCTTAATTAGGCTCATTTAGCCTCTGGGCTGCAGCAGAAGGTCAAACCACAGTGTGGAATTTCAGCTATTGCTACCCAGCTTGATCAGCAGGACGCCAGCGTGAAGTCCAAGCATCCACTCAGCCCTGCCTCCAGGTAAATTCCTTTCCCTACTACTCTCTAAGTGGTTATAAAAAGCCTCTCCTTTTTTTCTGTTTTTTACTTCAGGCTTCTTGCAAAGCGTTATTTTAACCTTTCCCTTCACTCTTCTTACCCACTGGGGTGCCTCAGTAAACACAAGTTTTATGAATGTTTTGCAAAGGTGAGATGGTGTTTAGGGAGTCTGCACTGGGACTGGCAATCATGTAGCTAGCCATTTTGCTCACAGTCATATCCAGATGCTACACAGCTTGATGGGTTCATAATTAGCTTGACCCAGAGAATCTGGTCCCTTTGTAAGTGGTTTCTGGAAGAGCCATACAAATCATTGCCATTATAATAGAAGCCAATGTTTATGGAGGCTAACTATGTCCTGTATATTAAACAGTATGCCTTCCATATTTATCCCCACAGCAGTATTATTAATGTCATGTTAGAAATCAGCCTAGAGAAGTTAGGTAATATCCCCAAGATGAAAAGCTAGGAAGTTGCAAAGACAGGATTGGAATTAACATTGCCTGAGAAAGCTAATCTCAATGCCCAATATGCTTCCCATCTCATGGGGGCAGGGAGGATCACAGTTTCCACAGCCCCTACAGGAAATGTAGACTGCTTTTGACAAGATTTCCATTTTTACTATGTTGATCTTACCTATCCAAGAACATGGGAGATTATTTTCTGGTATCTTCTTTAGTTTCTTTCTTTAAAGACTCAAAGTTCTTGCTATACAGGTCTTTCACTTGTTTGGTTAGCATTACCCCAAGGTATTTTATGTTATTTGTGGCAATTGTAAAGGGTGATATTTCTCTGATTTCTTTCTCAGCCCATTTATTGTCTGTATATAGTAGGGCTACTGTTTTGTTTTTGTTTTTAGTTAATCTTGTATCCTGCCACTTTGCTGAAGGTGTTTATCAGCTGTAGGAGTTGAAGTTGCCTGGTAGAGTTTTTTTGATCACTTATGTAAACTATCATATCATCTGCAAATAGTGAAAGTTTGAATTCTTCTTTTCCAATTTGTATCTCCTTGATCTCCTTTTGTTGTCTTATTGCTCTGGCTAGAACTTCAAGTACAATATTGAAGAGGTATGGAGAGAGTGGACAGCCTTGTCTTGTTGCTGACTATACAGGAATTGCCTTGAGTTTCTCTCCATTTAGTTTGATGTTGGCTGTTGGTTTGCTTATATAACTTTTATTATGTTTAGGTATGTTCCTGTTATTCTGGATCTCTCCAGGAACCTTATCATGAAGGGGTGTTGGATTTTGTCAAAGGCTTTTTTAGCATCTAGTGAGATGTTTCTCAGCTTGTTTATATGGTGGATTACATTGATGGATTTTTTTCATATGTTGAACCATCCTTGCATCCCTGGGATGAAGTCTACTTGATCATGTTGGATGATTTTTTATGTGTCCTTGGATTCAATTTGCCAGTATTTTTGCCAGTATTTCTTAGTTATATCTTTGTGTGGCTTGAGTACAAAGGTTATTGAAGCCTCATAAAAAGAGTTTGGCAATGACCCTTCTTCTTCTATTGTGTTGAATACTTTGAGAAGAATTGGTATTAGCTGTTCTTTTAATTTCTGGTAGAATTCTGCACCGAAGTCATCTGGCCCTGGGCTTTTTGGTTGGGAGACTTTTGATGACTGCTTCTATTTCCTTAGGGGTTATAGGTCTATTTAAATTGCTTATCTGTTCTTGATTTAATTTTGGTAAGTGATATCTATTCAGAAAATTGTCCATTTCCTTTAGATTTTTGAATTTTGAGGAGCACAGGTTTTTCAAAGTATGACCTGATGATTCTCTGGTTTTCCTCAGTGTCCATTGTTATGTCTCCATTTTCATTTCTGATTTTGTTAATTTGCATGTTTATTCTCCGTTATTTGGTAAGTTTGAATAAAAGTTTGTCTATCTTACTGACTTTCTTGAAGAACCAACTCTTCATTACATTGATTCTTTGTATTGTTTTCCTAGTTTCTACTTTATTGATTTCAGCCCTCAATTTGATTATTTCCTGGCATCTACTCCCCCGGGGTGAGTTTGATTCTTTTTGTTCTAGAGCTTTCACTTGTGCTGTTAATTTTCTAATGTGACTAGTCTCCAGTTTCTTCATGTGGGCACTTAGTGCTATGAACTTTCCTCTTAGCACTGCTCTCAAAGTGTCCCATAAGGATGGATATGTTGTGTCTTCATTCTCATTGAATTCTAGGAAATCTTTAATTTCTTTTTTTATTTCTTCTTTGGCCCAGGAATGGTGCAATTGAACAGTGTTAGATTTCCATGAGTTCGTAGGTTTTCTGCAAGTTGTGTTGTTGTTGAATTCTAACTTTAAAGCATGGTGGTCTGATAAGATACAGGGGGTTATTCCAGTTTTTTTTTCTTTTGTACCTGTTGAGGTTTGCTATGTTGCCAAGTATGTGGTCAATTTTAGAGAAGGTTCCATGTGGCGCTGAGAAGAAGGTATATTCTTTTGTGTTTGGATGGAATGTTCTATAGATATCTGTTAAACCCAACTGGGTCATAACTTCTATTAGTTCCTTTGTTTCTTTACCAGTTTCTGTCTGGTGGTCCTGTCTAGTGGTGAGAGTGGGGTATAAAATCTCCCACTATAAGTGTGTGAGGTTTTATGTGTGATTTGAGTTTTAGTAATGTTTCTTTTACGAATGTGGATGCCTTTTGTATTTGGGGCATAGATGTTCAGAATTGAGACTTCATCTTAATGGATTTTTCCTGTGATGAATATGAAATGACATCCTTTGTCTCTTTTGATTAATTTTAGTTTAAAGTCTAATTTGTTAGCTATTAGGATTGCCACCCCCGCTTGCTTCTTGGGTCCATTTGATTGGAAAATCTTTTCCTAACCCTTAACTCTGAGGTACCATCTATCTTTGAGGTTAAGACGTGTTTCTTGTATGCAGCAGAAGGATGGGTCTGTCTTTGTATCTATTCTGTTAGCCAGTGTCTTTTTATAGGCGAGTTAAGACCATTAATATTGAGGGATATTAATGATCATTGATTGTTCATTCTTGTTTTGGATTAGATGGTGATGGTGGAATTGTGTGTAGATTTCCACCCCTTTTTTCTTTTGGCTGTTGGTTAAGTGGGATTATCTATTGCCTATGTTTTTCTTGTTGTAGTTAACTTCCTTGGGTTGGAGTTTTCCTTCCAGAACTTTCTGTAGGGCTGGATTAGTGGATATGTATTTTTTAAATCTGGTTTTGTCATGGAATATCTTGTTTTCTCCATATATAGTGACTAAAGCTTTACTGGGTATAGTAGTCTTGGCTGGCATCTGTGATCTCTTAGTGTTGGTAGAATATCTATCCAGGACCTTCTGGCTTTCAGAGTTTCCATGAAGAAGTCAGGTGTAATTCTGATAGGTTTGCCTTTATATGTTACTTGACTTTTTTCCTTTGCTGCTCTTAATATTCTTTCTTTAATCTGTATGTTTGGGGTTTTGATTATTATGTGGTGAGGGGAATTTTTTGTGGCCCCTTCTATTTTGTGTTCTGTAAGCTTCTTGTATCTTCATTGGCATGTCTTTCTTTAGGTTGGGAAAGCTTTCTTCTATGATTTTGCCAAATATGTTTTCTGCACCTTTGAGGTAAGTTTCTTCACCTTCTTCTATCCTTTTATTCTTAGGTTTGGTCTTTTCACAATGTCCCATATTTACTGGATATTTTGTGTTAGGGATTTGTTAGACTTAAGATTTTTTTTTTTTGGTCAATGAATCTGCTTCTCCTAGTGTATCTTCAATACCTGAGATTCTGTCTTCCATCTCTTGTATTCTGTTGGTTATACTTGTATCTATAGTTCCTGATCATTTACCCAGCTCTTCTATTTCCAGCATTCCCTCAGTTTGTGTTTTCTTTATTGTCTCTATTTCAGTTTTCAGGTCTTGAACTTTCCTTCATCTGTTTATTTGTTTTTCCTTTTCTTTAAGAGATTTGTTGATTTCTTGTAATTTTTGGTTTGTTTTTTCTTCCATTTCTTTAAAGGATTTTCTCATATCCTCTTTGAGGGCCTCTATCATTTTCCTGAAGTTGTTTTTAAGGTCATTCTCTTCTGCTTCATCTGCCTTGGTATATTCAGGTCCTGCTGGTGTAGAGTCCCTAGACTCTGGTGGTGTCATATTGGTTTTTCTGTTGTTGAATGTGTTTTTATACTGTCTTTTTCCCATCCTGTCTTCCAGTGGGTGCAGGTGGAGTTTCTTCTTCTTCTGGTAAGTGCGGGTCCATGATTCCCTTCTGGTGGATGCAAGCAAGTCCAATACTCTCCTCTTCCTATGGGTGGAGGCAGGACTAGTACCGGGATGTTGACCGACCCTGAATGAGCTGAATGGGATGGATTCCCCAGTGTGCAGTCCCCAGGCCTCAGGAGGCTCCAAGCAGGGCCACCATTTCTAATTTCTATGAGTATTCATGGTCCACAAGGCTTGTGACTGCCATCTCCCATGGCAGCCTGACACTTCTAGTTTTGTTTCTCCCCCTGTGACGTGTCCTTTTAGGCAAGAAATAATGTCTTTCCTCAACTATCATCATGTGGATGACTAAGGCATCTATCTATAACCTAAGACCGATAACAGAAACACATTCAAAAGTATCTAATAATGAGTTTTATGGGACACAGAAGACTTTATGAGGAAATTAAGAGCCAGACAAAGTTGCATATTTTATGCTTGAGTTTGATGAAGACTGGATAGTAATGGTAGACAAAGCAGGTAGTCTAGTGGTGACTGGGAGAGACACAGCAAAGCCTGTTCGCTCGGATTCTTCTGTGGGTCATCACAGCTTTGGGATGAGGACGTGTCTTTCTTCTGGACTCAGAAAGGCTAGTTTTATGAGTGGCTTTGAAAAAAAGCTGTTTCCTCAAACGTCACGGGGTCACATGCAGGGGTAGCATTTCCAACAAGCCTCAGGAGATGACTCCCGTAGATGACCAGAGGTGTCAGAAGAACACCATTATGAACCCTCAAGTCCCCCAAAAAGCCAAGCAATGGTCAATCAGGTTCCCTTCCCCAGGGGCTGACAGGCTGAGCCCAAAGCTCAACAAATGACGTGCCCCCACAAACAAAGCGAGTGATGTATGAAGCAATGGGGTGCTGCACACTGAGCTCCTGCCCTGACGGAAAGAGCCCCCTCGTTTCAGCCCATCCTCACCACACAGAACTGTGGCCAGTATTCCCAGCTCCCCTGATTTCTAATGAAGGACTCGGAAACCCCAGCTCTTATAAGGTGTCTGTGCTTTTACATGCAATAAACAATTTCAGTGCATCTTAAATTCTGCGGATCGAGTGGGACACACCCTTGACTGTGGACCTGCAGGAGCAGGTTGCACACTCCCAGTTTGTAAGCCATGCTCCCAGCCCCGGCAGATTGCTCCTCTCTCTGAGTTGAGGTCAATCCTTTGCACCATGCTCTCCTGTCCGCCTCTGCCCTGCCCCAGGCTTTTCCTTGCTCATCTGCTCTTTGGCAGTGACTTGCATCATCCCAATTCCTTCAGTCCAGATCCTGGTACCTCTAACACCATCCATTCTTTTCTCAAAGTTCCACATGACAATTATATAAAAAGACAAACAGGGCAAATGAGGAAGGAAATCAAAAGGAATAAAATGTTTAAGCCTTGCATTTAAATGCATCAACAAGCTTCTTTAGTCCCCTGTAGGCACTTTATTAATGTTTCAAAGGCTCATATCTGAACTGAATTTAGTTTTTATTCCTACTTGATATCGCTTTATACACAGGCTGCCTTTTCTCCTAGAGATCTTGAAATGAAAAGACTGTCTTTTCCCTGTTCAGCCACCCTGCTTGGCTCGGGCCCGGGACTCATCCCCACAAATAAGAAAGAAACCAAGTCAGACAACTCAGACCTCTCGTCCACATTGGCTGACCTGGGCCTGCTCGCCATGGCTCCGCTCCTGTGTGAGGGACAGTGGGCGAGGGAGGCTTTCCAGTGGCTACTCATCCAGTTCCGGGTAATCCACTCTCCGTCCCACCCTTTCTAGGTTTTCATGGGACGGAGGCATTCAAAGAAAAAAAGATTCCTATTGCAGCTGAAAACACCCCCTACCTGTTCACGGTGGCTAAAACCTGCACTTAAGCTTCCCGTTCCCCATGTGTGCGCGCCCGGAAAAGCCACAGGGGAAACCACAGGCTCCAGGCTGGGTGGTGACGGCTCTGGAACGGAGAGGCAGACTGGACAGGAGAGGCTGAGATGGCCGACTCCGTCCTGCATGCTTCCCTGCCCTTGTACACTTGCCTTCTCCAACCTGGAGTGAGCGCAGTGAGCATCTGCAGCCAGAGTGAGGAACTCGATGGCTGACACTTCCAGCAGTCCTTAAGACAAGATGGCGCCTCTGTCCCACCTTCCCACCCACCCTCTGGGTGCTCTGAAATCACACAGACAACTCTGCAGACAGATAAAATCTACAGGACTGTCACTTGGCCAGGGAAGACTTAGAGGCAGGTCTTTTTTCACGGGGGAATTTCACTTTCCTGGCCCTATAGAGACACAGCCCAGAGGGCAAACTCCTGTGCTGGGTTCAATTCTTTGGGTGAACCATTTAGAAGAGTCCTGACAACACAGCGCAGCCATTTCTATGCAAATTTGTGCCTGTGGGGGGAAATGCAATTGGCCCAACCATCTCGTGCTAATGGCCCACGTTGCTACTCCAGTGGGGTGTGAAGAGGGACTGGAAGAGACCTCTATTTGTTCAGCTTTGGTGTCTGCCTCCACACTGCTGCTCAACGTCATGACTGCTGGAAATGAGAAGTTGTCGTCTCTTTCTGGTGGGACTACAGAACAAAGACTGTGGGACAAAAGCCAACACATTCATGATTCATGAAAGGCTGGTTACCGATATAGGATACAAAGGAATAATAACTAAAATAATGATCTACTTGAACGTGAATTCCAGGTAGTCACAGGGCAGAGCTGGATACAGTGAGTAGCAGGGGGAGTTCAATATCAAGAGATAACCCTATATTCCTTTTCCATGAACCAGGGACAGTTGAAATAAAGATAGCAGAATTCCGTCATCCCAGGGGTCCTCATACTTGGGCAGCTCCAAGTGCTCTGGTACCTGAAGTCTCCAAGATATACCTGACCAGATAGAGCCTGGGGACTCGGGTGTCAAAATCCTTCACCAATCTGTGTCTGGAGGTGCTACAAGGAAACTTTTGCCTCCATTTGCCTGTCCTACCTTGCAAGAGAAAAAAAGCACCCTCACCTCAGTCTTCACTCACTCAGTTTTCACTCTCCTCAGTCTTCACTCACTCAGTCTTCTTCACCTCAGTCTTCACTCTCCTCAGTCTTCACTCACTCAGTCTTCACTCACTCAGTCTTCACTCACTCAGTCTTCAGTCACCTCAGTCTTCACTCACTCAGTCTTCAGTCACCTCAGTCTTCACTCACTCAGTCTTCACTCACTCAGTCTTCACCACCTCAGTCTTCTTCACCTCAGTCTTCACTCACCTCAGTGTTCACTCACCTCAGTCTTCTTCACCTCAGTCTTCACTCACTCAGTCATCACTCACCTCAGTCATCACTCACTCAGTCTTCACTCACCTCAGTCTTCCTCACCTCAGTCTTCACTCACTCAGTCTTCACTCACTCAGTCTTCACTCACTCAGTCTTCAGTCACCTCGGTCTTACCCAGGTTCATTGCTTGAAATATGAAAATCTCCCTCCATGGTCCATGGCTTCTTCCAGAGGGGGTATCTGTGGAAGTAAAAGAGCAAAGAAACTTCAGGAAGACTGACAGCATGAAAGGTTTAATAATGGCTCTCTGCAGACTTCCCCCCCCCTTCATTTCCTTTCTTCAGTTCTTGGAATTAGAAGGCAGAAGCAAGAAACTTCTGAAAGGCTGCATATTAACACATCCATTTGAATTAAAAACCGAAATAAGACTTCTTTTCTGACAGAAATATCCAAATTGGCAGGCTGGCTTGACAAGAGGTCTAGCCACACCAATTAATTTGTGTGATGGACAGTTTCTATAAGTCTAATAAAATCCAAAGTTTAGATGAAAATGTGCTTTAACCACGAACTTGATACTAGGTGGATCATGTGATTTGCATTTTGCAAGTGTTTAAATTTATGATAAAAGTTTCAGATGTCAATAAAGGGTCACTAGTGTAGTCAGTTCTTTCTAGAACCAGCTAGGAGTCATGGCACATGCTCAATGCTTGTATAGAGAAAAGGAGGATTAGGAGTTCAAGACCATCTTTGGCTACCCCCACAAGTTCAAGGCCAGCAAATAAATAACTGCAGAACACACCGCCTATCTTAGTCTCTTTTTCCCTCCATCCAGCCTTTCCCCGGCTCTCCCAAGACTGTTCTGCCACCCTGCTTCACTAGTCATAATACCTGAGAGATCCATGGTTCCAAGTATTCCATGTACTGTTTAGACTCCTCCCAAACAAAACACAGCTGAAATACCTAGAACAGAAGCAGGATACGCTCTGAGTGCCAACCATAAAACCCAAAAGGCAAGGGCTGGAGAGATGGCTCAGCGGTTAAGAGCACTGACTGCTCTTCCAAAGGTCCTGAGTTCAATTCCCGGCAACCACATGGTGGCTCACAACCACCTTGAATGAGATCTGATGCCCTCTGCTGGCCCGCAGGCAGAAGATTTGTATACATAATAAATAAATAAAATAAAATAAAATTTTAAAAAAGCCGGGCGGTGGTGGCGCATGCCTTTAATCCCAGCACTCGGGAGGCAGAGGCAGGCGGATCTCTGTGAGTTCGAGGCCGGGCTGGACCGACAGCCTCCAAAACAATACAGAGAAACCCTGTCTCGTAAAAACCAAAAAAAAAAAAAAACCCGAAAGGCACCCCACACTTTGACCATCTTATAGGTGAGGGGACGAGAACAGAAGCTGAGTTGACTACTAGCTCCTCCAACAGATTAATTCAGTATTTCCTTCCCACTCAGAAGAGACTACTGTGTTGTTCAAGGTCATCAGACCAGCAACATTTCTTTTTAACTCTCACTTTTATTTCTCTTTTTAAGTTTATTTTACATTTATTTTTATTTATCTTTTTAAGTTTATTTTACATTTTAATTTTGTGTGTGTGTCTCACTCTGGTTGGATTTAAGCCTGTCCACTCTGCAAGATGGAGTCATGCCTGACTCTGTTCCGGTGGCCAAGAGCTTGAGAGGTATGGGCCTGGAGGAAAACCGCATACTCTTGTTCTGCTAAAGGGACACAGAAATCAAAAGACTCCTAATGACATTCTCCTATTCCCATGGGTCAGTGCCTCACTCAGTCACCACTGTGGAAGCTTCCTCTTGCCTTAGGCGGGAACCAACACAGACGACAACCAGACAATGGACAGAGAGGAGCTTTCAAACACTCAGTCCTAAATGGGATTTCTCCATCAAGCCCTCCCCCTCATGGTTCAGAGAGAGCCCTGGGGATGGAGGACACCAAGGAAACGGTGTCCATGAGACACAACAGGACTGACACACATTCGAATCGGCAGCACATGCAGGATCTGCAAAGGTCCAAGCCAGATGGGGTCCCAGCATTGAGAGGGGAAAGCAGACAGGGACTCCCATGCCTAACCAAGAAGCTGTTTGCAATTGGTATCCATTTGCCACAGAAAACTTAATTTTCTCCAATGGCATCTCACCGGGTATATTAACCACACTTGAGGGTAGGCATTGTGCCCTATAGTCGATGGCCAACACAAAATTAGCTCCGTGGCATTTTTGTAGACTTTTGGTCTAATATTGGTTTGTTTGGACAATTTTTGTCTAATTGGTCTTTTGTTTGAATATTATGGTTTTCCCATTTCATGATTATATGTGGTTTGTTTTTGTATGTCTGTGTGTTTCTTTTTATTTTTCTTTTTTAGCATTCTGTTTTCTTTGCTTTTTTTGCTTGGCTGTTTTTTTTTACCTTGTTTTTTTCAAAAGAGAAAGAAAGAAGGCCGTGGAGTTGAGTACATGGGGAGGATCTAGGCAGAGTTGGGGGAGGGGGAACCATGATCAGAATGTATTACATGAAAAAAGTATTTTCAACAAAAAAAATGCAAAAAGCAACTTTCATTTGTGTCTGTGCGCTTGTTTATGTCATACACGTGGTTGAACCTAGCAGCGAATATCTTTACCCACTGAGCCATCTTGCTGGCCTGACTTTCTTCAATTTTTTTCTTTTAATACATTCCATTAATATAATTCTCCTTTTGGTCCTTAAATATAAATCGTGTAGGAAAATATACACGGATGCAGGTAGGGGAGGTTCCCTTTCCCTTCTCAGTTTATAAAAGGCTCCAGGGTCAGCATGCCCCTCCCTACCAACCACCTCACCTGAGGGCCTGTAGTTTTCAAATTGCTTTTCTACATTCATGCCCTAGGTCATATTTTTCCAGGGTGACTTTTCCTTCCCCTGTGTGGTAGGCAGGCAGGAATTATTATTAAGTATTCTCGTGGTTTTAAGACTTGGCCAAGTTCTAGTGTGGCAGGGGAAGCACTGAAGACTGGGGCCAGGGCTTTGGGGCCCACCTTTGCAATCCGTTCCTTTTCCATGCCACACAATGTCAGCCAATAAAACGCCTGCTCGAAATGTTCTTGAATCTCACAATCCCTTCCGTAGGAAGACCTTTATTGTTCCACGTCTCACCCAAAAAAGCTCCACATGTGATTAACCCACCAGGCTCTAAGGAGGATAACAAACCAAGGATCCCACCCTGAAAGGCCCTCCAAGTCTGACGCCAGGAGGCCGGAAGACAGCCTTGGGTATCGTTTCTCATGCACTATCTTTCCTTTCCTTTTTTTTTAAGTCAGAATCTCTCTTGCTGGCCTGAAACTCATCAAGCAGTCTAGGCTGGCTAGCCGGGGAGTTCCAGGAAAGCATCTTTCTCCACCTCTCCCACACTGGGATTATAAGCATACCCAGCCATGCCTGCTCTTTTGTATGTGATTTCTAGGTATCAAACCCAGGGCCTCATGCTTGCAAGGCAAACATTTTATCAGTGAGGCCATCTCCCAACCCCTCCCAGGAAGGCCTTTATCTGCGGAAAGATGTCACTTCTGTTTCCCACAGTACACTTAAGACTAAATTGCCGTGGACAAGAATGCAAACCTTTGGATCAGACAGGTCTGGATTTCTATTCCTAGCTCTGCCATTCACTGTGAAACAGAGATATATACGTAGTTCATAGAACTGTTGAAAGGATTTAAGGGTTGGTAACTGTAATCGTAATAACACTACCAGGCTAAATGACTATTGTAATATTATAATAGTCATGAAGATGCCAATAAGCCTGTATAGCTCCAGTATAGTTACATAAACGGAACTTAAGTAATATAGGTACATGTGCAGGTATGTACATACACACGTCAAATTAAAATATTTATATTTTCCATTTCACCAGGAGTGCTCCTTGTATTTTCACAAATGTCTACATAGAGAGTGCGTGGAGGGGGTATGGTGGTAGGGATGGGTTTTGGGAATTGAGCGCAGAGCCTTGGACTTGTAAGCAAGTGCTCTACCCCTAAGCTACACCTCATGCACACTTTCTTCTACCAGTCATATACCAGCGTTTTAACCAGTGATTACTTAGAAGATCTACCTGTCTTAGAAAAGCATTCAGATGCAATGCTTAGGTTCAACTGGTCACAAAGAGTATAGCACGAGGAAAATGCCTCAGAGCACTGCAAAGAAACACTTTAATAGTTAAGATGGTTGGATGGACTCCAAAGACTGAGAGACAATCTGCCCATCACTAGCTCAGCTTCAAATATATAGCTCTTGGCCCCAGCCTGCAGCCCACTGCATGTGATCAGCACACCTACAAGGCAAATAAATCTTCAAGATACTGAACTAAGTTATTTCCTAACACAAAAGCAGACGGGACAAGACAATCTTGGGTTAGTCGATGCCTGAGCTAGTATTTCATCTTGGATTAACTGATATGAAGGTTAATGTTGCTGACTCCCTCTGTGAATCCTCTTTGGAAAAAGCAATACTTTGCTCCTACTTGGTTAGTATTGTAACACCCTCTTCACAGTTAAAATCTGTCAATATTCCTTCGCCTGGGGGATGCTTTGGTACTAAGCTTGCTGGTCTTGGCATGGAGTAGTCTACACCACAGTTCATTTGCAGCTTGCTTCAGTTATATAGCTCAAGTACTGTGATTACATGAGACTCTTCCCTACAGAGACTTTGTGAACCTGCCGTCATCTGCAGCTATGCAGAGGAAACAGGGTGGAGGGCAGAGGTAAGGGGGTTTCCGAAGCTCCTTGCTTTTCAGTAGACAACAAATGGTTAAAGAAAACATTGAAACTTCCTCAATCTGACGTAAGTACAGTGTATTAATTTTCTATGACTGCCACAACTAAGCACCACAAGTTTAAAAAATAGATTTAGTATATCAATCAGGAGATTAAAAATTCAAAGAGCAATTCGTTGGCTGGGCTAGCTGCTTCTAAGAGCTACGAGAGAATCTGTCCAAGCCTTGACCTGCTTCTGGCAACCCTAGATGGTCTGAAGCTTGTGACTCCATAACCCCGGTGTCTGTCTCCATCCTCACGTGGCTGAGCTCTCCCTGCGTGTTCTACATCATCTTCCCTCAACACACATCTGCCTATCAGATGGGAACAAATTCAAACCATAACATACAATATAAAAAATCTCCAAGACAAACAGAGCAAGAAAATGACAGTTGCATCATGGCAACGGAGGCGTAGAAAAACACCAGAGCGAACCAGAGGCTCCGCCCACTAATGTGAAGCCGACTCCCCACTGCTCGGTCACCATGTCTGGAAGCCTTCTACCTCTAATAGTATTTCACATGCAGTCGCTACAACTCAGAGGACCAGAGCAACAGGATAACTCTTTTCTCAGATCACTTCTGGGAAAATTAGCTCCCAAGTTGTATCTTCTGCTAGGTACAAGGTTCCTCCAGCAGAATTCCCTGCATATTATTTCCTTAGCAGGGAGGTCTAGAATAATACAGCCACTAATCCGGGCTGACTGCTGCCCCTCGTGTACCACTGCTCCCTGACCTCATTTGCTGCGACTGTATGCTAGCCAAAAAGAGCTGCCTCTCTGCCCTTCCAACAAAGGTAAAGGCCAGACAAATGTGACATCTTTGCCGGGCTAAATGCTTAAATATATTTGCTGCTGCAGTTGGCCTTGTGGACTCTACTGAGTGGCGCTTATGTCACTGTTTTGGAAACATCTTTATGGTCAGTGGAAAGATCAAGCATTACCTTCAGTGATCAGAAAAGCCAAATAGCCAGTTCCAGTAACATCCCTGGGCATGAGTCATAGCCTGATCGTTGATTTATAATAAATCTGCCCCTCATGAATCTTGATCAAAGCAAGGCCTTTCAGGACTTTTTATTTCAAGTTTTCTTTCCATACTTTTGAGTTCTCAGATTATATGAACTTCTCATTTTCCTCACTGACGGTAGATGTGACTGGCCTCATTGTCTCTCAAAGCACTATCTGGGAATAGAGTGAATTCGCCCCAGTTTCATTTCATACACATGCACACACATGAACACTCATACACACCTGCACATTTGTGCACGTGTACACACACAGACACACAAAGAAAGAAAGAAAGTAGGCCCTGCTCTAAATGTTGTCTCTCCTTGTCTTTTTTTTCATTAAATCGCAAAAGGTTTTGTTTGGGTCAGCATAGCTGGTGCCTCCTGGCTTCCATTCTGCAACAATCTTCTTCATTATTTATAACAATGATAACAATAACTGTAGTGGCAATGCCCGCATGCCTCCCCGGGAGCACAAAGGTCTTGGCCCTGAGCACAGCGCAGGCTTGCACTAAGATACACAGCTGACGCTACCTATGATTCTCTTTAACTTCTTTACTGTCAAAACCAGTTGTTCGTAAGCTACCGTGCATGTTCTAACCATTCTTAGTTACTAAGGACAGGAAAGTAGCAAATGGCAATAATAATAATAATAGCTGAATTCAGCTCCCCTCTTCCTTCCCCCTTCAACATAGCCACATTACATTTTAGCCTTTCAACTCTCATACACACACTACAAATCTAGTGATGTTACATAGGTGTCACAGAAATACTGCATAATATGTAAAATGGAAGACTAGCATTTGTGAAGGAGGTTTTTCCTGACTGTGGAAGCATCCAGATGTCTGTGACTTAACTAGAGGTAAAGCAGGTCTCTGAAGGGGATACGCAATGGCCTTCAGTCCCCTGGTCTGGACTGTCCTCTTCTATCCAGAGTACTTCACCAAAAATTTTCCCTTATTAATCAGCCCTTGGTAGACCCCTTACACTCAATAATGGGCTTTGGTGAATTTTTTCCTTGACATCACACCTGCCAAACCAGAGGCAGCCATAGATGGATGGATCAAGAGATATAGGTTGAGTTCTTCTGAAATACAGCAGGGGAGATGGGATTTTTTAACTCGGATTTTTTTCATTCCCTTAAACTTATTAAACATTCATAGAACTTTAATTGTCCTAGAGAAAGTTCCCTGAACATTCTAAGCTTTCCTGGAATGTATAAACTAGACGAAAACTGCGAACTGGGGTAGGCACACTTAAGAGCTAATACAGGGTCTTACTGTGTTATCAAATCACTACACCCAAAGACACATGGTTACTAGGTATAAAGATACAGAGAAGCTGTCAACCAAGCCCCCATCAGCTCCTGTGTCCTGAGTCATACAAAGTCACCTGTCATCTGAAACGTAAGGCAAAGTTCTAGAGAAATCACATTGAAGACATCTTGTACCTAATTATATGCAACAAACTCATTTCCTAGACAAATAGGACTATGGACATAATAACTTGCACATGATTTAATATGTCTTACCTCTATTTTCAAATCACAAATAAGAGAAAAATGTCTTCTGGTCACCGATTTCCTTTGAGGACAAAACATAATGGTATATGAGGGCTTTTTTTTTCAAAATTGTTTTCCTTTATGAATTTCATTTAGTGTAGTATTTGAAGGCAATGAATATTAATGAAAAAAATATCTGGTCTCCTTCTGGTGAATTTTTCTTTCTGAGACCCTCTGGACTAGCAGAATTAAACAAATATGAGTAAGAGCTTACAAGGCTCTCATGGTGGCCACCACTGAATATATGAGGATCATAACCAGTGTGGTGGGAGAAAGAAGGGGAAATCAGAAGAATAAAATATTCTCTTCACTGTTATACAAATAAATTATTTATATTCAAACATTAGCGGTGCTGCAACTGTGATGACATTTTATAAATTGTAAATTCTTCAGTATGTTTTATTAGTTGAGGATTTTCTGTTTTGATCATATCCCTCCCCCAACTTTTCCCAGATTCATACTGCTTTCCCTTCTCACCCAACTTTGTGACCAAACATCCTACTTTCTACTGAGTTTCTCATACTGTGACATTAGGCCACCTGACCTCTGTTTTAGTCACTTTTCTCGTTGCTGTATAAATTGTCTCATACTTAAGGAGGAAAGGGTTGTATTCTGGCTCACAGTTTAAGCACACACACCATGGAAGGAAAATAAAGGGACATGAGGCAGCCAGTCACATTGCATCTACAGTGAGAAAGCAGGGACAACCACCAGCACATAGTTAACCTTCTTCTTTTTCATCCCTCAGGAACCTCCCCTTCCTCCACAGAACATCACTGCCCACATTTAGGGCAAGTTCTCCCAACTCAATCTAATCTTGAAACTCCCTTACAGATGTACCCAGAGGTGCGTTTCCATGGCAACCATAAATTCAAATTGACAAGCAAGACTAGCCATACCAAGTTCCTCCTCAAAATACTTGCTTTTCCAGAGCTGAAGAGCTGGGTCAGAGTTTAGAAGCGCTTGTTGCTCTTGCAGAGGACCCAGGTTCAATACTCAGCACCCACGTGACAGCTCACAGCTGCCTGCAACTCCATCTCCAGAGGATGTGATGCCCTCTTCAGGGTTCCACAGGCACCAAACATGCACATGATCCACGTATACGCATGCAAGCAAAACACCTACACACATAAAATAAAGGTAAATAAATCTTTTTTTAAAAAAAGTGAGTGTGATATCACTTGTCTTTAATCCCAGCACTTGGGAGGCAGAGTTCAAGGCCAAACTAGTCTACATAGTGAGTTCCAAACCAGTCAAAGCTACCCAGGGAGACCCTGTCTGAAAAAAACAAAAACAAGAATCTGCTTTTCTATATCTTAGAAAGTCAGCAATATTCTGCATTTCCTATTCTTAAGCAGTTCATATTTCTTTTCCTCTTTTATTCAGTCAAAATTAGATTACCAATTTTTTTCTCTTTGACTATTGTTGAATTTTTCCCCAAACCTTCCTTTATAAAATCATTAACATTCATGAAGTCATTTGCATATTAAATTTACATAAGTATTCGATAATAGGAAACTTTCCACCCCCAAGATTTATTCTTATGCCAGGAGACTCAGGGACTCCTATAAATACCAATTTTTATGGCTTTGCTTTCATATTTGGCTTTCCCCCTACCTTCCCATGGAGCCATGAATAAAAACAGAAAGACCCACATGGTGGGATGGGACTCTGACCGAATGGAGCTGCCCTGCCCCTATCAAGATGGACTGCAGTCTAAACCATGATTCAGAACAAACATCCCGCCTGCAGCTCTCCTGTCAGGTATTCTGTCTCAGCTATGCAAGAGCTAGCTAAACAGAATTCTTCTCTTTTTTTTCAGCTAAGAACAAGCACACAAGGACTGGTTAGGTGGCTTAGTGGGTAAAGACACTTGCCACCAACCTGAGTTCAATGTCCAAGACCTACGTGGTGGAAGGAGAGGACCAGCTCCTGCAAGCTGTCCTCTGAACTCCGCTCTGGAGCTATGGCACACGGGCACACACTCAAATTCTCTTTTAAAAGCTTCCAGACTTATATAATGAAGGTATGAAGGTAGAGTTGGAATTAAGGAAACTGCTCCATAACGTTTTAAGCTTAGAGCAAATGCTAATGGGTTCCCATCCATGGCTTTGCTCTGACCACCCAGGTTGTGCTTTTCGGAGACACAGGCTTTAGCTCTGTTGGTACCATTCACAACGTCTGAGGTTTGATCCCTGGCACACACTTGTAACTTAAGCACTCGAGAAGAAGAGGCAGGGGATGGATCAGGAGGTCAAGGCCATCCTTGGCTACAAAGGGAATCTGAGGCCAGCCTGGTTTATGTGAGACCCTGTCTCAAAAAGAAAATGTAATTTATTTTGTTAGTTCAACTGCTATCAACTTTTAAAGCTTGGCTGAATTTCTACAGATTAACAAACCCTGTTTTGATTACTGGGGCCTACAGCTGTCTCACCCAACTCAAAGTCATACTGAATTGATCTCTGAGTATTGTGTGTGTGTGTTCACATGTCTGTGTGCATAGGTGTGTGTGTGTGTGTGTGTGTGTGTGTGTGTGTGTGTGTGTGTGTGTGTGTGTGTGTGTAGGCCAGAGGTTTACATCAGACAGTTTCCTCAGTCTCTCTCTACCATATTTTTTGAGGCCAGGTCATTGGTTCGGGTAACTGGCCAACCAGAAAGCTCCAGGCACCCTCTGCCCGCCCTGCCCTGCACTGCAGGCATGCTTCAATGCATTTGGCTTGTCTGAGAGTGCTGAGGCTCCGAATAGACATCCATGCTTTTGTGCAAGCTCTTCATTGACTGAGACTTAAACTGATTCCTCTGATCTCTCATTCATTTGTGAGATATGATAATAGGAAAATAAAGTCTATTAACAATGATCTGAACCACAAACGTGGCAAAGTGAGCCAATCCGTGTAACTCTTCTACTTTCTGTTTTCTCTTTTTCACTTTCTCTTTCTTCTTTTAAAGGTTTACTTGACTCCATGTGCGTGTGTGAGTGTGTGTGTGTGTGTGTGTGTGTAAATGCTATGTGTATGGAGAAGACTGTAGAGAGCAGGAGAGACCACTGGATCCGTCCGTTAGAGCTCAAGTTACAGGTGGTTGTGCACCATTTGAAGTGAACACCTGGAATCAGACCAAGGTTCCCTGGAAAAGCAGCTTCTGGACCACCTTCCCGGTCTCTCTTTCCGTGGCAGTGGAAACAAACAGGCAGGGTTCGCAGGGTGTTGAGTCATGACACGGAGAGCTAGGGCTGAGAAGAGAAGGGGCTGTTACTCTCAAAGTCCTGCCCCCCCCCCAGTGACCAATCTCTAACACCCAAGCTTCCACAGACTCTCAGAAGAGCACCAATGGGACCAGGTGTGATGGTGCATGCGTTTAAGGCCAGAACTTGGAAGGCAGAGGCAGGCAGTTCTCTATGAGCTTGAGGCCATCCTTAGCTACAGAGAGTTCTAGGTCAGCCAGGGTCACATAGCTGGACCCTATTTCAAAAAAAATCACCTACAGCTGGGGTTCAGGTATTCAATCAAATATCTGTAGGACTATTTCACATTTTACATTCAAACTACGACAAATGCTTATAAAATTGAAACAAATTAGAAGTATATAGAGTAAGAAGTGAAATTTGTCTTTCATCTCCTCTGTAAATTCAGTCCCAAGACCCTTTCACATAAGTAAATTGTGGTGTGTGCATTTTCAGATCTATCATGGTGTATATATAAACACACACACACACACATGCACAAGCATGACACATAGAATTTAGCAAGTCCAGAAAATCCAAAATGATGAGCAAATTGATTAGAAATTGGAAAGATGGACATTTGAGGAGAAATAATGAACATGCCTGAGTATATGTTAAAATGTTTTATTTTGTGACAGGTAAGGTAGCCAAACATCTAGAGCCGGAGTTGAAACAAAAAGAAATGGAGGCACAGTTGAAAACAACAGGTAGCTAAAAATTCTTGAGGTGGATGCTGGAGGAGTGTGAAACCACCTCAGAAGCTGAGGAGCCGCCATGGTAACATAGAAATCAAAAGGAGCGTGACTGTCAAAGGCTGTGAATCCCCGGGCTGAAAGCTATTGCAGGGTCTTCCTGCTCCATGCTCCTCCCCCACTCCCAGCAGGAAAAGAGAAATCACGGTTGAGCATGGATCAGTGTGGCATAACTGATGCTTTCACAAGAGTCACGTGGCAGCAACAGGCAAAGGGTTGAGAGGGAAATGGTACAGGATCCCAAAGGCGTAAAGTGTATATCCTCAAGCGAAGACAGGCATTTATATTTCAGCTTCCCACCACAGTATTAGAGCTGAGTCATCTTTTAAACATAGAAATGAACAAACTATTCCAAAAGAGGATGGGGTCAAGCAAAGGATGATATTTGGTATCATTAGAAATAACGTTTCTGAAGAGTACTAGTGCCATGGAAAGTGCTGGTGGTGCAGTGCTGAGAGAAAACACGGGCGACTTCCAGATGAGTTTGACCCCAATTACATGGAGATTTTCCTTAAGGACTCTGTTGTGATGAGCTTGCCGTAGAAGAAAAGACCATTAGTGGTAATGAACATGTTTTCCTTTATAATGCTCTTCTTTTAGTAAATAAATTAAAGAAAATTTTCATGAATCAGCATGACTTAGCTAAAGGAAACTCTGAATCCGAATTCTGGTTCAGGAATCAGCAATAACTGGACTCAACTTCCCGAGTGGTGTTAGAAGTGCATAAGCCACAGGACGAAATTGCTCCAGCTGGGAACAAATGCCAGTTGTAGAACACCTCGATGCCTTTAGTTTTGTAGTATTAATGATGCCTTTGACAATTAGAGAGCTGCTTGTTGAATAAAATTTAAATTTGAGTAAAAGAATGGGTATTTAAGACTGAAGCAGAAAAGCGGGAAAATGGAACAGATCCTAAGTCCCTTCTGCTTCTGAATATGGAGGCCTGATAATGTTAGTTTACTGTGTGTGTGGCTGTCACACACTGCAGGATTATAGACATTAAAGAAATCAAACCAGGTTGCTTACTGGGTGTCACGACCACCTCGACCAGCAAGCAAGGAAGACGCGACTCAGGAATCCTTCTCACAAGCGGTTTATTCAGGAACCTTGAAACAACGACGAGGCAGCCACGGGAGAAACCCCTCCTGCTCCCTAAATAGCTGAGGCCAGCCAACCCTGAGAAGCCACGTGTGCGCAAGCCATAGGCTCACCAGAATGCATAAGCAATCTGATGAGGATGGCGTGACCCCGGCGGGATGGGAGCAGGCCAAATAAGGAGTTGTTTATTACTGAGTGCACTCACCGTCGGGATGGTGGAATGCGGAAGCCGGCGCCATCTTTGAGGCGCAGTGTGGCGCAGCTCTCCACAACTGGGCTTTTCTAAAAGGCCATAGGATAAAGTAAAAAGTGAAATAGCACATTTTTAATTCTCATTGTTTTATGGGTATGAGTGTATGTCTATGTGTACCATGTGCATACACATTTTTAATTCTTCTCATTATTTTATGGGTATGAGTGTGTGTCTATGTGTACCGTGTGCATACCTGGTACCTGTAAAGGCCAGAAGAGGGCATCTGATCTCCTAAGACTGGAGTTACATAAGGTTATGAACCCTCTTGTGGATAGATACTGGAAACGGGACCTAGGGCCTCTGCAAAACCAATAGGGTTGAGCCAACTCTACATGCATACATATATATGTATTGTATTAGGATTTGGGGGGTGTAACTTGCGAGGTAGCTAAGGATAGCCTTAAAATCCTGATCCTCTAGCCTCTACCTCCCAAGTGCAGGAATTCTAGGCCTATGTCACCATAGCCGACTACAATAATACATCCTATCAAATACCCAAGTGTCTAATCTGGCTTGCAATATTAGCAATACAACACAAGAACATTTAAATTTTCCCATTATTAGCCAAAACACAAATAAAAATGGGAAATTGTACATCATCACTGTGACATTTCTGAAGAGGACCACATTCATACCCATCTTTTTCTCACACAAGTCTCAAGACAGTATTCTAAAGTTCCTACTTCTATTGCCATTTCATGATGCTAATGGGACCACAGAGTTATTACAACAATTTATTATAAAATGAAGTCTCGTAATTCATCCCTCCAGTCTTTGTTTTACTGCTAATCTCAAACAAATAAATTCCACCATGCACAAACATTCTGATTTTCCTTTTCACTCATTAAACCAATCAGTCATGAAATGAGCATTTACAGAATCTGATGTCACCAGAAATAACCCAATACATGCTTGTCATAGTCCTTATGCATAAATGACACCTTTAGACCACAAGACGTGTCCTGTCAACCCTAACAAGCATTGACCTGGACAATTACACAAAACTCAACTGACAAGTACTATTAAATATAAATGAGACAGATTCTAGTTTCACTGATAAAAGTTTTTTTTAAGACATGGAGTTTTGGGGGAGGAAAAGGAGTGTGAATCTGAGAAGAGTTAGTGGGAATATGATTGAAACACGCTGTTTGATGCTTTCAAAGAACTTTTTTTAAAGGTAGCGAATAAAAGTTTATGTCACAATCTATGGGGCACTGTTTCTGTATTATCAAAGCATAGCAACAGGAACAAAGAGGTTGAAAAACCCCACACCCCACATCTCCACAGTCTACAGCATGTCTGTATTTTGGACTTGTCTTGGTTTTCTTTTTATTATTTATTGTTTATTTATTTTATGTGTATGGCTGTTTGACTCGCATGTATGTCTGTGCACCGTGTGCATGCCTTGTGCCTGTGGAGACCAGAAGAGGGTATCGGATCCTCTGGAACTGAGGCTGTAGACAGTTGTGAGCCAACATGTGGGTCCTGGAAATTGAACTCAGGTCGTCTGGAAGAGCAACCAGTGCTCTCAACCACGAAGCCATCTCTCTAGGCCTTTGTCTTTTTTTCTGATTTTATAAGCAGAATCCTCCAAACATGGTTTTACACCTCCCTATTATGTGAAAATGATTATGCTCCCTATGACTCATGGACCTTACCAGAAAAGTGCATTTAGCAAATAGTTATGAACCACTTACTCTCCAAAAGGCACCCCTAAACGAGGAGGCATCAGAAAGTGCTCACCTTCTTGCCCAGTAGAGACTTTAACATCATTATTTGCTTTTCTTCTGACTCTTGGCGGACATCCTTCCTCCCAGTATCTTCCATTCAAATGCCACATGACAGCCCAGCTGTTCTCTGAATCAAGTGTCCCTGAATCCAGGTGTCTTGTGAATCATCACACTCTTGAAGAGCATTCACCATGGTAGTAGGATGAGGAAGTAGCCAGACAGCCACCTGATACTGACGAATGCGATGTTGCAACCCATGAGAGGGTCCAAGGCGGGAGATCTGTATGACTGTCCTGCTTAATGTCACAGTTTTCTCTTTCTGAGCAGCTGCTCCTCACACTCACCTGACCTCTCTTGCTGGGTGGTTGGGACCTGGCACATCCTTTCTTTGATGTCGTTGGTGTTTTCCCGTCTCCTTTACAAGTGGTCTCCTTTGGGAGTTGCTGGACACATTTTAGATGTGTTCACACATGGTAAACGAATACACGTGTCTGCTAGAGAAAGTCCGTTTGGTAAAGTTTGGGGGTTGCTAACCTAACAGCTTCCTTTTCCTCCATTTTCCTGTCATAGCCTGTGGCCTTCCCTACCATCCATTCCTGGTGACTCTGTCTTCCCTTCTTTGCCAGCTATACCTGCAAGTTCACAACAAAGAGGTCCACCTCTGCATATGGCCTAGCTCCACAAACCTACAACTGGTCTTTATTGAAAGTGGGGGTTTTCAAGAACATTCTAGCTCCAATAACTAGAAAAAATGTCTTTTAATGAGGTAGATGAGTTTCCGGCAATGTGGCATACTAAGTTTCAGGGCCAGCTCCCTCCCTCTCTGAGATGAGGACTAAAATTCCTGAATAAAATATAAAAACACCACCTTTTCTGCCTCCACATAAGAATGGCATGACAAGGAAGGCCACTCTGACAGCTCTGGTACACTTGCAGGACTTAGTGAACTTGAGCACAGTTTGCACTCTCTGGAGACAGAAAACAAAGCCTGGGGACCACCCAAGTTGGAGTGTCCTACATTACAACCGTCATAAAACTGAAGCCCACAGTACACCCTCACTGAAGGAGGAAACTAACACAAACTCTCCACTTCTCCCCTAGAAATGACATGGAAAACTAACATCTCAAAACCTGACAGGGAGGAGAACAGAGGGAATTACACCCTGGGAATGTGTGGCCAAAAGGGGGCCTCACACAAGTTTGTACACAAATCCAAGTCTGAAGCTGTCTTTAAAAAAATTAATGTAAAGGCCCTTCACTAGCGATGTCCCAGGCACTTAAGTGCAAATCCTTTGTTGGAAAAGCCTCCTTTGTTACAGGACACAAAGACTCTCCTTAAACAAAGGCCCAGGAAAACTAACAACTCAAGGTTCAAATGCAGTAGACACATAGGGCATCAAGGCCATAGGAAACAGCCTACAAAACTGGGAAGACTCCAGATGCTCAGATTATCCAACACAGAATATTAAAAAGCACCTTTACCACACTTATAATAGAAACTACAAAACCAGCAATTGAACACATGGTTTTGCTATAATTAATAGCCAGTATATGTAGCAACACAGAAAGAATGCTATTGATAGACTAACAAAGAAATAGTCAAGAATGACAGTCAAGGTGGTGAAAGAATGTAAACACTAAAAAGATAGAAAAGCATTTGTGTATCAAAGATGTTATAAAGGAAGGGAGAAAAGCACCTGAAAATGGGAGGAAGCATCTAAAAATCATGAATCTGGCAAGAGCCTAATAATAGACCAAAATATAAAGAAGCCCATAGCTCAATAGAAAGGAAAGGCAACCCAAATCAAAATGGGCAAATCAAATCAAAATGAGCATGTCTTCAGAGAAGATCCAGGAGTGGCCAAGCCCAAGAGAAGTGCGAGCAGACCCGCCGTGAGCTATCACAGCATACCTGTTACCACAAGAGAAGTGCGAGCAGACCTGCCGTGAGCTATCACAACATACCTATTAGAATGGCTACATTTTCTAAAAGGTGAAAATGACAGGTGTTGGAATGTGTGTATAGAACTGGAACCCTTGTATGAACAATTCCATTCCTAGTTACATGCCCAAAGGAATCTGAAAAATTTACTATCTGAGGTGCTCCACAAACTAAAAACTTTAAGTACCGGTATCTAATTTTTAAAAAAATTTAAATCTAGTATAATAAGGCCTAACAAGCAAATAATATTCATAGACAAATATTATTAAACACAAATACAATTATTTCATACAAATGAAAAGTCCAACTCATTTGGAAAATGTGTATGAGATACTCATGTATGTAATTAGACTAATGATACCTTCAGCACAAATATAACAAAAATTTTAGAGCCACATTGAAAACTTGACTAACTTTCAGTAATACTGAGATATTTCAGAACTTTTCTTAGCAATTCACTGTGGAAACAGAGAAATATATCAGGAGTTGTATACAAATCAATGAGTAGATTTAAATACATTAGGAAGACACATGTGAAACATTGTTGCCATCTTTTGTTTACAAAATTAAACTGCAGCCAGGTGATGGTGGCCCATGCCTATAATTCCAGCACTAGGGAGGCAGAGGCAGGTGGATCTCAGTGAGTTCCAGGTCAGCCTGGTGTACAGAGTGAGTTCCAGGACATCCAGGACTGTTACACAGAGAAACTCTGTCTCAGAAAAAAAATTAAACTGGAGGCCCTATCCAGTCCAAAAATGTAAGCAAGAGAAACAAAAAGTATCAGGATTCAGAAAGAAAGAGCAATCCAAAATGATATGATATTCCAGTGATAAATTATAAAAACAAAACATCCTATAAGTATGCTGGTATAAAATCATTGTGCAAAAGCTGATATATTTCAATATTCTTAGAATAAGCAGGAAGTTAAAAGATATGTATTATCATATTAAGAAAATGAAGTTCTTAGAAAGATATCTAATAAAAGATGCAAGACTTTAAGGTAAAACACAAATGTTTATTGAAGTATATGGCAAAGACTTTAGTTAATAAAGAGAGATTCATTGTGACACTTTCTCAGAAGGGGGTGAAGTGTGGTGACTCATATTTGCAATCCCAGGCCTCAGAAGGCTGAGGCAGGAGGACCAAAAGTCCAAGGCCAGCCTGGGCTACATAATGAGACCTTGTCTCAGGAAACAGAAGGAGAAAAACAGAAAGGGGATAGGCCCTTCAACCAGTGGAACAGCTGGGGAGTCCAGCTGACACACAACAAGGATGTTAATACAAACAAGCAGGGAAATGACGAGTGATTAGTCGGTCCCCCCAACCCCCTCACCCCCTACCCCACCCTGAGTAAATAGAGCTGGAACAATTTGTTTCAAAATGAAGACATTAAATTAAACCCCTACTTCACACAATCAGTAAGAATCAGTTCCAGGTAAATTAAAACCTAACTATGGAGAGCAAGAACATAAAACTTATAGAAGACAGAAGTCATAGACTATCTTTATGACTTCCAACTGGGGAAGGAGTTTTTAAATGAGACATAAGAAGTTCAAGTTATAAAGGAAGATATTGACTTGTGAAGTTAATGTCTTAAATGGGTCAAAAGACGTCATACAGCCTGACAGACACGGATGACAGCACACTAGTAATATGTCAGACTGCCTTTGGAAAACAGCTTTCAAACTTCTACAAACTGGAAAGAACGGCAAAGAACCAAATAGCTAAATGAAGCCTAAGGAGCCTATGGACAGAAGAAAGATGCCCAGCTTCATGGCCAGTGAGAGAACTTTTTTTTTTCGAGACAGGGTTTCTCTGTGGATTTGGAGACTGTCCTGGAACTCACTCTGTAGACCAGGCTGGCCTCGAACTCACAGAGATCCGCCTGCCAGTGAGAGAACTTAAAACCATGGAAAGCCCATCCCCAAACAGCCAGGCTTGAGAGCACAATAAAGCAGCTTTATGGGGTTTCAGAGCAGAGAATGCTCAACTCGGCTGGTGAGAATGACAATCTGTGCATTATTTGGTAAAATTAAACATGCGTATGCTAACATGATCCAGTGTTCCCACTCTCAGCGTCTACCCCAGAGAAATCTGTATGGGCACTGAGAGAAGTGGAAGGACATGTAGGCTGTGTTGAAACAACAGAGAAACGAGAAAATGATGGACGTATATTCTGCAAACTACATTAATAAGGTATGAGTTCTCTTTATAATGACTCCACGCAGAGCAATGCAAATTAATAAGCTACAGCTACAATCATCAACCACAATGAACCTCAAAAATAATGTGAGATTAAAAGAAATGAGTCCCAGGAAAGTCCATACAATGTTTTTATTTAAGGGAAGTTTAGAAACAATCCAAACTGAACAACTCCAGGTTTAGCTACACACCACTTAGCAGTGGTGACCACAAAGACTAAAGGATGTGATCGAAGCTCAGAACCAGGGACACACAGGGTCTTCTGCACACCGGGCTGTCCTGCTTCCCACTCCAGGTGCTAGGTGCAGAGCAGTCTGTTCCTGATGTTTTTGTTTTACTTTATTAAACATATACATTAGAAACATTTAGCTGCCTTCACTATCTGGATATTTCAAATAAAAGCATTTTGTCTAAAGTTTTAAGAAACTGTACTTTAGTGTGTTCTTTGATGACTTATGAAAGGGAATCACAACACCTGGGCTTCTCTCAGTTATAAGAATAAGAAGTACTTCTGCTGGGATTGCAGTTACAGATTGAACTTGGGGTTTCAAACACGTTAGGCAAGCACCAGACACTGACACACGCGTTATCCCCAAAGACAGGCTTCCAGGAACATTCCCTTTCATTCAGCAACAGGTTTTTTGTTGTTGTTGTTGCTGCTGCTGCTGCTGTTTTATTTGTTTGGTTTTGGTTTTTTGAGACAAGGTCTTTCTGTGTAGCTTGTAGACCAGGCTGGCCTCGATTTCACAGAGATCCACCTGCCTCTGCCTTCCAAGCCCTGGGATTAAAGGCGTGCGCCACCACCGCCAGGCTCAGCAACAGGTTTTAATTAAGCCCTAGATGTTTTGTTTTGTTTTTGCCTCAAAAAAGCAGGGCATAAAATTCTTTCATGTTGCTTTAGTTTGTCACAGTTTTAATGATATTTAGGAAGTATCACCCTATGGTTTTGCCGTCTGGTGGAAGTATTTTGTAAACCAAACGTGTAATTTTATGCTTTCGGGAAACCGCATTTCAGTATCTGCTCATTATCTTTAAATTATTAACAAGGTGTTTTATCTTCTTTTCCATAGTCTGTTTTCAAATCCAGTGCGTAAATACGGCACCTCTTGTGGCAGACCAGCCTCCTGTGAAGCGCTCAACAGCAACTTGTAGCTGGTGACTGCCATCCTAAACAGCTCAGCTTGACAGTACCCAAACGAGTGTCCACCCTGAAGAGCTGCAAGCTGAGAAACTAAAAGCAAAGGAGCACCCCCCTCAAACCCACCTCCCTGAGACAAAGGAGCAGAGTTCCAGTTTCTAGCATTGAGGTTTTAGCATTTCAGCACGGCAGATACCTTATTCACACAGAGGAACAGAACTGGTCGTTCTTTAATCTTACCTTTTTGTTTTTCTTTTTTTCTCTCCCTGAGTATCCTCTGAATTGGGCCTAAAAGAACTTCTTGAGAAGGAAAAATAATAATGCTTAGGAGTTCTTAAGCCTATTTCCCTCAGGAATCTAAGAAAAAAAAGACCACTGTTTGCCAATCAGCAGCTTCACAATGCGCTTGACGCCAACTGTCATTTTTTCAGCTTTATTTAGAGAAACGGAGCCTAAGCGTAGAGTGCCTCACATCCAGGATGCAAACTGAAGCAGAGGCGGGGTGCTGAGCCCCACGGCTCCCCTGACCTGACTAATACCCTGAGCACACATACTTGTTTCTTTATGAGATTAGATTGTGTTTAGAACCCACTTGTCAGATTATTCATTGTTAATTCCCTACATTATTTATATCACAGTTATTGTCCTTCATTTCAATGTTCTGCTTCCTCTGCCTCAGTTGCTACAGAAACCAAATTTAAAAGGCTGACTTCATGACTTATTTAGCAATGTTCTAAGGGGAAATATACAATTGCCAAGAGATTTGTTTTCTTCTTTCTCAAGGACCAGATATTATAATTTCTGTAGAACAACTTTTGTAGTAATAAAAGCCAAATACTGACTAATTACCAGGCACCACAGAAATGAGATCATCAATATTTATGGGAATTTTCTTCCAACCTGTTTTCACAACGTAGTTTCTAGTAAGCGTTGTTTAGTGACTGTATTCATTTTGCAGTAGTAATTACATAAAGGTGTTAGTAATGAGAGCCAAGATCTCTTCCTGGGGTTCATTTGTACGCCTATATGCACATTCGTTTTCCAGGTCTTCCCCTGTTTTGTAAACTGTATTTTATCCAAAGCAGCACATAGTATTCAGCTAACCTCTGGCACCTGGGTTTTTCTGCCTTTCTAACTTCATAAACCAATGAAAATATTTTAATTAGGAGGTTAGCATAAAGTCACCAGTTCCCAGTTTTGCCACTTACAACTATAGAAAAATGTAAATTGACCACTTATTTTCTCACTCAACATTCCATGCAAACAGCATAAGCAGCATCAGTTACCCCCCGAGCAAAGTGCCTGCAAAGCTGATTCAAGTTCGGGATGGGAGCTTGCCTTCCGTACAGGTTTACACAGCCTGCTGATGCCAAGGGGACTGCCACTCTTTGAAGATGCCTGTGTTGAAGAGAGGCCGCTTCAGCAATCAGAATAGACAGAGGGCTAATCTACTAAAGGATAAAGCTTACACTGAGGAAACACAGCTGTGCTTTGTTCGTTTCTCTCTGTAGGTTTAACTGAGACTCCTCGCAGTAACGTTTAGAAATACCCTCTAACCAGCTAGGCCTGGCATCCGTGTGCCTCAAGCACAGTTGGTCTGGAGGGAAATGTGCCTCAAGGGGGAGCTCCACCAAGGATTTTGGAGATTTGCTAGCCCCCTCCAAGGAGAATTTATATTTCATTGGTTGTTTATCTGTTTGTTATTTTGAAGCAAGATTGTAATCTACAATCTGGACTGTCCTGGAATTATGTGGCAGCCAGCTTTCATTATTGTTTATATTGATTGACGTTGAACCCATAAAGTTAGATAGATGATTGGTAAATTATTATTTGACATTATGTGACGTAATACGGCTACTAGAACGGTTACAATTGTGTGTGTGGCACTGTCATGATTCTGTCAGATAGGACTGTCCTAGAGCGGCCCTGTTGGCCACCAGCCCAGCAGCAGCACCTGAGACCTTACGAGAAATAACCTTCTCTACACTCAACCAGAGGGGAATGAAGCTGGGCGTTTGAAGAGCCCTGCGACCTTCTGTGACCATGTGGATGTTTTGAGTGCTGTGCTGCACTGGTCCTTTTAGCAAACTTCAGGACATGCATGCTGCCTGGAGAGCATCCCAAGCTCAGATTCTCATTCAGCAGGTAAAAGGCAGAATTCAAGATTCTGCAAGCTCCCACATAGTATGTGTGGGACACTGATAGTCCTGGATCATCCCTCAACTACAAAAACCTCCAACATTCTCCCCAAGACCAACTAATCAGCAAACGTCCATTCTCCAAAAATGGGGACCTCAAGACCCCACTGTGCCGAGGGGGAGGACTGTGTTCTTTTGACAGGAGATACTTAGTCAGGCCCCTTTGAGAGCTGTAAATAAATTCCCCCATTTAATTGTTTGCATTATCAGACAAACCTGCCATGTTCATCTAATAAGAGAGTATGTGCCCTGTTGTCTCCAGTAGGTTAATAGTGATTCAATATATTTGGACCTGGAAGCTGCTTCTACGAGACTGGAACATTTGAATGAAAAATGGGTACTCCAGCTGCATCTCCCTTGGCAAAGCGATCCATTTAATCAACACTGCTGTTTATATCTGGAGACTGGGTTTTAATCTGAGTTACTATCTGCTGACTTTTACTCCAGAGAAGGCAAGGAAGGGAAAGACCAGACAGGAAGCCACTTGAGTTTGTCCATCATGACCAGAGCCAATTTGACTTTCTCAAATTCAACTTGGTTCCTAGGAGATGTTGCCCCCACATGGAACATGGCATGATTTCTAAATGATTTCCCCACCTGAGTCTTCTAATAGAAAGAAAATATAGGAAAATGTCTTTAAAAAATAATTGTCAACATAATAACATAATTTTATTACATATGTTATGTCTTTTAAGAACTAGAACACAGAAACAAAAAGTTAGAAAACATGTTCTGGTTTTGTAAAAAAAAATCTTTTTTTTTCTTCAAGACAGGGTTTTTCTGTGAAGCCCTGGCTGTCCTGTAGACCAGACTGACCTTTAACTCTCAAGTGCTGGAATTAAAAACATGTGCCACAACTACCCAGGAGGGACAAAACACTTTGAAATAACACTGTGAAAGGCTCCAGTTCATTTTTCGGAGAGGTTTGCGGGGTAGAAAGACTGACCTTGAACTCAGAGATCTGCCTGCTTCTGCTTCTCAAATGATGGGATCCACGGTGTGCACTACCATGCCTAACCTGGCTCCAATTTCTAACTAAAATCTCTCTTTTTCATTATTTATTAAAAAACAAAATGCAGGGCAGTGGTGGCACCGGGCTTTCATCCCAGCACTCTGGAGGGAGAGGCAGGTGGATCTCTGAGCCAGTGCCAGCATGGTCTACAGAGCAAGTTCCAGGGCAGTCAGGGCTACACAGAGAAACCCTGTCTTGGAAAAAAACAGACAGAAGGAAGAGGAGGAGAAGAAGAAGAATTAAAAGGGTGAGTTGGTTTTTTTAGGTAAATGTGATTTATTTCCTTTCTCTTTCAGTTTTGGCAAAAACCTATAATACATGGGACATAATTTGTGCTGTACAAGATAGACTTGTAGTCTATATAGACATATTCATATGTGTGTGAATGTTTTTGTTTTTCAAAATTTATCCTGTGAGTTAAAGTCAACAATTAAACTCAGCTTATAGAGTAGGAATCATGAGCAGTAGGTCCTGTTGTACCTAGATCTCAGCACCCCTGAAGAAGCAAAGCCAAAGCGATAGAATAAAAACGTTAACTACTGAGATCTATGTTAATTGATCCTTACATCACTATAAATATAAAGCAATCAGCTATTGTTTGAACAGAGAATGTGAAACAAGTCCTACAAATCAATACAGTAAAAGATTAAACTCAAAGGTCCATTGTACCTGGAAATAGGCGGTTGGTTGATTGGTTGGTTGGTTGGTTGCTTGCTTTTTTGAAACAGTGTCTCACTATGTAGCCCTAGCTGCCCTGGGACTGCCATCTAGACCTGGCTAGTATCAAACTCATAGAGATCCACCTACTTCTGCTTCCTGAGTGCTGAGATTAAAGGATGTGCCACACCTAGTTAAATTGTGTCTTTTGTATGAATTTAGATACCTGTCCGATTATAGTGGTATGGGGCTTCATAGCTATTGAATTTGCAAAAAAAAAAAAAAAAAGCACATTATGTTGTCAACCAAAGGAAGAAAGATGTACCCTAGTGGGTCCAGACCTCAGAAGGCCCTCTCTCGAGAACACTTCCTCTCCTTACAAAGCAGTGTGACAGATTGCTCTTATGAGGACTTGGTTCTGCTTCTTAGCTCCTCCCACTTGACAGCCTGTTGACTTTGGACTACCCTTGGCCCCAGTCTCCTCAACTCACACTGCCAACAAATAAAAAACGAAGGGTTTCACAGTGATTTCTGAGTAAGTCCTGTTCTTCCTTGGAGTCCAGATCTCTGAGAGTCTAGGCTCCTGTTGAAGCACAGGACTACAATACCTACTTTTCATTGCTATGGAACTACTGGCCCTGCCTAGAAACCCCTCCCTCCAAGCATGCTGGGCCAGCTCTTCAGAGACCTGCAACATCACTTCCTCCCAGCAATAACCCTCACACCACAGCCCCTCCCCAGCTTGCTCTGCCCATCACATTTGGAGTTCTTGTCTTCTGAACTGACTGCTCCTCCTAGAGGCCAGTGGTCTCCAAACATCATGGTGACTCAGATCAGGAGGTCTCCCAAGAGAGCTTGCACTTCTAACAAGTTTCCATGGGTAATGAGGCTGCTGGTCCAAATTTCACTTTGAGAACATTTGCCTTAGCCTACCAGAGCTTTGCAGAAAAGAAGCCCTGTTTATTTTATTTGGTATCCCTGACACCTAGCACTGTGGTCCAGCAGACATCTGTTGTACCTCTTGCCAATTTGTATAGAGATAAAAATGTCAAACTAGTCTTAAAGTGCCAGAAGAGCCCAAGCTATGCCTCGGTCATGATCCAGCTCCTTCTAAGAGCAAGTACTGAGGAAGGGAAGCTCTGCTGGGCTCAGAATTTCAGCCCACTATCCAATGTTGCTGAAAATGCCAAGGGAAAATGCCTTTTCTCTTTCATATTGTGGTGTGTGTGTGTGTGTGTGTGTGTGTGTGTGTGTGTGTGTTCTGCCAAGAAACTGCACCCCCAGTCCACAAATTTTGTTTTGAATCCATGAAATTATCCCCTAGAATCAGACACTTGGAAATAAATATGATAAACCTTGTCCTCTGACAAGAATCTCTTATTTAATAGTGCTCATATGTCAACACATAAAAGAAGACATGTAAGACACCAACTAATGAAACATGCCTTTAGGACCACTAAGTTCATTTCCAAAGTACACTATTAAGTGCTGTCTCTAAAATCAATAACCTAAATCAAGTCGAGTTAATTTTCTCTGACCGTCCAGGAAACTTTTCCAAAATATAAGTACCCAGGACTTTCCTAAAAACTCTAACTTTAATAAGAAAATGATGAGTACACACAGAGACACATCACACACATACACACACACACACACACACACACACACACACACAAGAAATCAACATGTTAAAGTTTCCAGTGGGTCCCACAGTTGTTTGAGGTCTCTGGTTAATACTTAATTAATTGATATACATCTAGGGCTGAGAACCACTGCAGAAACCCAAGGGGGAATTTCCTCATGAAAAGATTTTTGACCCAATAATTTTTCACCTGGAATAGATTAGGTCATGGTGTGAAAGGCAGGGCTCTCAACCTGGAATGCTATTCTGTTGCCCTTTGGTTTCCTGGAGGGAATAAATGTGGGAGGCATTTCTTCCAAAGATCAAGTTTTGCGTCATGGTGCTATGGGGCATGAGCCACTCCACAATAACAATAGGGCCATTAGTCAATGGACCAGGAAGAAGGGAAACTTGTCACAGGATGACGCCAATTACCCAATTATTCTGAACTCAAAGACTAAATCCCTAGAATTTGTCTCCTGGTATCATGGCTAGGGTCTGATCTGGAGAAGCAATCTCTATAACTTCCTTAGTCTACATTGGGTAGACTAAGGTGGGTTCAGGAATGTGCAGGGACAGATGGACTAAGGATGGCCCTGCATTTAGCTACAAATATGGTAGTGTCAACAACCTCCCATTGAGAATAATCTTCCTGTTTATGCCCATGCACTGGTGGGAAAAACTGGGTGCTGAATATTATGTTTGGAACATGGCTTCTTTTGTACTTAGTTTATTTAAAGAGGAATTATAGTTTTAATTCAGAGAGAGAAAATTTCTCTCTAAAATCAAATTACCTTGGAGCCATGCTTACTTTCTACCTCTCTTCACCCTCTTGCCTTCTCATTAAGTCTCGAAGATAAAACCCAAGTATTTGCCACGCCACTCTGTATTGCCCTCTGCCCAAGGCTCTGGGAAAGGCCAGTGTGGCTATGTGCGTTCTGAGACACTTCAGTTCATTAAATTGTTTAATGTGAGCACTAATTTTTACAATCAGGTAGTAAAAATAGATGTTTTCCAAAGTGGACAGTAGACAAAGATAGGAAGGAATATAGGTTTCTCTGACACGTGCCCACGGGACACTTTACAGCTTGTTAGCCTGGCACCGGCACAGGAGTCACCAATGAGTGTTTGATGGCATTCGTTTCCTCAATAACTGCCCGTGTCTTTCATTAAACAACTACTATCAAAGAAAGTGTTTCTTACAAAAGAATGATATGAGGAATGAAAGGCTGCGAATGAGCAAACTAAAGTTCACTGCGTTTTTAATAAGAATTTCAAGCCCAATAAAGATTTTATATCCAAATATATCACAGGAGAGTAAGATGCTGACACACATTAAAGGTTACTACACCAGGCCCTTCGCCTCTTTCTTTCTTTTATTTTTCCTCCCGCCCAAAGTAATACCCTCCCTTTCAAAGAAAGCAGGTCTGAGATCCTGCAACAGTTCTCAAGTCTAATGTTTGCAAAAATTTGGGACACCTCATTTGATCTCTTCAACCCCATAGTTCATGACAGAAGACCAGGCGGACTGTACCAACTGAAGATGCTGTCTAGATCTACCCCCACACCCTTCCTTTCAACTGACATAAGACATCTTTAGTCCTTGCATGGGAGGGAATAGAGCTAAAATGTGCATCCAAGAAGGAAATGAAAGCAAACTCCCTCTATCACCTGGATTCATGTGGGTATTGAAATTTATGAAAGTGGGCAGATTTTCAGTTTCTCTGTCCGTAGCTCATTACTATTGTATTCAATAGGACAGAGAGGGAGCTCTACCATAATTCATATCCAGGGGGTACAGCTAAGGAAGGGGTTGATTCTCTGGCCATTTGAAGTATCAACCAAAGAGAGAAAAAAGCAACAGTGCAGAGTCCATGTTCCCACCCAGTCTACCAACTTCCACCCGTCTTCCTTAGCAAAGAGAAAAGAGAGTGGCAGAGTGTGGGAGACTTTTGAAGGCGGTCTATTAAAATACTAATCTAGACGACTTGCAAAGTGTAATAGTATGCCTGCATTCATACCATAGGTTAACACAATAAGCCTGTTCCGGGGACTAACTAACATCCATGTGAACGTTGCTGCTGGAATTCTGGGGTCTTCCATATGACCACATCTATCCAAACAAAATTATTTTTATTATGCATCATCATACTGGTTGGTATTTGGAATTCATATCTATGCTGCCTCACATAATAGCTGTGGAAATCAATTGCATGGCTGCAAAATAATAGTTTTAATATTGATGAAGACCAATCTTGCTACTACTTTTAAATAAAAATCTAATTGGGAGCAAATCCCCCATATATTAAAACATAGTAAGAGCCAATAATAATGAAGTCATCTTTTAAGTTTGTGCCTGAAGAAAAGAACAATACTTTTATTTCCAATACACATAGGTCAAGCTGGCGAGCCTGCCTATGGTAGACATTAGTGGTATTTCCCAATATTTAGCTGTTCATCATTTCAGGGTACACAGAGGTCATAAATCCCAATCCCCTGGAGTGGGGATAGAGCACAGAATTATTTCTAACCAATAAACAGAGAACAGACAGGAAGCACCTTGCTTCCAGGCAGAGTATCTGTTGGCAGTAACTGGTTCCGTTCTTCTCTTCCCGATTGATGAGACCTAAAGTACTACAGATGCTGACGCCTCTGCCCCTCGGAAAGATGAACACTCATAGCAGGATTTGCTACCCACCCACACACTGATATACAGTCCACATGAGTCAGGTGTTCAAGCAGTAAAACATTCTTAGTTCAGCTACTGGTAATTGATGTCATATCATTTGTTATTTTTTATTAATGTATGTGCCTTTGTGTATGTGTGTGTGCGTGTGTGTGTGTGTGTGTGTGTGTGTGTGGTGTGTGTGTGTGTGTGTGTGTGTGTGTGTGTGTGTGTGTGTGTGTGTGTGTGTGTGTAGGGAAAGAGAGAAAGGTCAGAGAACAACTTCCAGGAGTTGGTTCTTCCCTCCACCTTGTGAGGCAGGGTCTCTCATTTCTTCTGTGCTTTGTACTCAGGCTAACTGACTCAAGAGCTTTCAAGTTCTCTGGTCTCTGTTTCTCATCTCACTGGAGGAGTGCTGGGATTACAGGTGCACACCACAATATCTGGATGTTTACACAGGTTGCAGGGATTGAACTCAGGCCATCAGGATTGCAAAGCAAGGGCTTTTACCCATTGAGCCATCTCACTTACAGCTGAAGCTAGTTTCTGAACTGTATGCCAACCATAACCAACACTGCCTTTCCCACTGGCACAACCTTTATGGTCCCTTCAAGTCATAAAAGCAGATGTGTCCTTGTGTTTGAGAGTTAGACACCTTGAGACATAGCATGAACTGGTTCTTTAAACTTTTGCATTTTGATGTGTCTTGGATTTCACCATACACACACATCATGGCCCTGAGTGCCTGGAGCTGTCCTTTCAGGACTGTCCCAGGTTAGCCTTGTCCTGTGGACCATCATTCCCATGACTCATTCTTAGACACTCTGCCCTGCTCTTCTGGCTGGAGTGAACTGTATGGTCACATAGCCCGATTACTCGCATACAAGAAAATGAACTTCAGCAAGGAGGACTTTGGTGGAGCTTCTGTGTCCCCAGAGTCTAGCACAATGACTGAGAGTAGACAACATTAACCCTTGAGGAGAAGTAACACATGGTTTGCAGATTTGCTTACACCTGGTGTAGTGCAGAATCACTAACAGCCCAACTCTGCCTTTATAATTACCTTCATACTATTGTTGCTGGATTTTGAAACTCCTAGGATGGCTTCCAATTAGCATCTTAAAGTACAAGACAGAGCTGTTTGTTGAAAGTCTTCAATGGTGTTCACCAGTACACAAAGCAAATGATAGATGGCCATAAGCAGTCAAAGTAGAATAACTGACAGCCATTAAAACACCATTTTAGAAAAAGTAATCCCCAACTTTTGTAAGTGTCATCCCCTCAAACTGCTTATTGGGGTCTGCAATGCCCTCAATCCCAGTACAGTGATTTCATACATTTACTTTCAAAATATCTGCAGGAGACATCAGTCTGTTGTCATACTTCTTTTGTTCCTCCTTCTGAGCTTCAAGGACAAATGGCAGTCACGTACTGTCTCCTGTCGCTGGTCTGTCATGGGCTCAGATGCTGAGGAGCTAACCAGTTTGTTCTCAACCTAGCTGTTTATTGGAACCACTGGGGAGCTTTGGGAACATAGCTGCCTGGCCTCACCCTAGTAGAGTCCAACTTATCTGACCATCATCCAGGTGCAGTTTTGTTGTTGTTGTTGTTGGGGGGGTTGTTTTTTGGTTTTGTTTTTTTATTTTCCAAAACAGGGCTTATCTGTGTAGCTCTGGAGCCTGTTCTGGAACTTACTTTGTAGACCAGGCTAGCCTTGAACTCAGAGATCTTCCTGCCTCTGCCTTCATGGTGCTGAGATTAAAGGCATGTGCCACCACTGTCCAGGTGATCCAGGTTTTTTGTTTTGTTTTGGTTTGGTTTTTTGGGGTTTTTTTTTTTATTTTTATGAGACAGGGTTTCTCTGTATTGTTTTGGAGGCTATCGGTCCAGCCCGGCCTCGAACTCACAGAGATCCGCCTGCCTCTGCCTCCCGAGTGCTGGGAGTAAAGGCGTGCGCCACCACCGCCCGGTGATCCAGGTGTTTTTTAAATCCCACAATTAGCATTGAAAACTGCTAATAGACCAACAGAAAACAATAGTGGATTAGGAATATGAGACTCACCCATTCATTCAAGCTTACTTCTAAGCCATAAGCCATCTTACTATAAACTGGACATTACACTGAGACCTGTAATTCAAAAGTGAATAAAACAGACCTAGTAAGACTCACCATCTAGTTAAAGAAAAGGGTAAATTGCCTAATTGTTAGGATTGAAAGACACAGAGGGCCTTGCAAAACACTCTTCTTGGAGAAGAGAGAGTGCCCTGAATTCTGAGCATTTGGTCTGCCAAAGAAAGGATATCAAAGGCACGCAATAGAAAAGATAGCATTCACGAAGTACTTGATTATGATGCCTGCAGTGGACTCCGGAATTAATGCAATTACAGTCTGTTATTGAGTAAGTGGAAGAGACAGGTGGAGGCCAGATCAGGGTAAGATAAAGGGCCTCAAGTCTTGGCACCAAAGTCACCATAGAATCAGGAGCCAGCTGCCTACATGCAATATGAGATTTACCTAAATGCCTAAAGGTCATTGCTAATGAGTTACAACACACCTGGCAACGAGTTCCTACCTTCTTTAGAGCCCTTCTCTGCATAGCAATGAGAAGCACAGCCTAGAGGGATGATGACAGAAGTCAACTCTCCATCTCCTCTATCTTCATCCTCCCTTTCCAAGGACCATCTGAACTAACACTACAGCCTTCTAAAAGTCATGAACTTGTCTACAAACTGAACTGTCCCTTCCAACTGCAGGCCTCCCCTTGTTACTTAACTTGGGGTTCCACCACCCATCCACATGAATCCAAATAAACTGACCAAATTAACAGGCTCTTTTAGGGGGAGTGGGTAACTTAATGCAGCCACATTGGGAAAAAGAACAAAGACATCCCGTGACCCCCTCCAGGTCTTTTTTGGGATCTTGAAATGAGCCTGAGGTTAGAGTCATGATTATCTTAGCAGTCCTCTGTCAAGGTGTGACCCCATCCATCCTTGTCTGTAGATGTTACATAAAACCTCCTTCTTGGAGGCACCTCCTCTGAGTGGAACCAGGCTTTAGGCTTTCTCTTCTTCCAGCATGAGATTGGGGGGAGCTCCATTTTCTTGGGGGGCTGCTGTTTCAGAAATCCAATAGGCAAAATAAGGAACACACGTGTCTCTTCAAAATATCCCTATCCTGCCAGGCCAGTTATAGCTGAATCTTTTGTTGTTGTTGTTGTTTTGTTTTGTTGTTTTGTTCTTTAATTTTTATTTTACTTTTTAAATTTAAATTAGAAACAAGTTTGCTTCACATGTCAATCCCAGCTCCTTCTCCCTCCCCTGCCCCACTTCATCCTGCCCCCAACTCCCTACCCAATCCCCACTCCACTCTCCAAGGAGGGTGAAGCCCTCCATGGGGGATCTCCAAAGTCTGTCCTATCATCCGGGGCAGAGCCTAGGCCCTCCCCCTTGTGTCCAGGCTGAGACAGCATCCCTCCACATCTGGATGCCAGGGATAGATGCTGATCTATTGCCTGAGGCCCCAAAGATTGCCAAAGCCTCCTCATTGACACCCACTTTCAGGGGGTCTGGGTCAGTCCCATGCTGACCTCTCAACTACTAGTCAAGGGGTCCATAAGCTCCTCCTTGTTCAGGTCAGCTGTTTCTGTGGGTTTCACCCACCAAGTTTTAACCCCTTTGCTTGTCACTGCTCCCTCTCTGCCACTGGGTTCCAGGAGTTCAGCTCAGTGTTTAGCTGTGGGTGTCTGCCTCTGCTTCCATCAGTCACTGGATGAAGTCTCATGCTTGTCTTTTTGTGACTGGGTTACCTCACTCAAGATGGTTTCCTCTAGTGCCATCCATTTGCCAGCAAATTTCAAGATTCCATTGTTTTTTCCCGCTGAATAGTACTCCATTGTGGAAATGTACCACATTTTCTCTATCAACTCTTCAGTTGAGGGGCATCTAGGTTGCTTCCAGGGTCTGGCTATTACAAATAATGAACACAGTAGAACAGATAGATGTCTTTGCTGTACGAATATGTCTCTTTTGGTTATATGCCTAAGAGTGGAATTGCTGGATCTCGTGGTAGACTGATTTTCCTGAGGAATCTCCATACTGATTTCCAAAGTGGTTGTACAAGTTGGCACTCCCACCAGCAGTAGAGGAGTGTTCCCCTTTCACCACATCCTCTCCAGCATAAATTGTCATTAGTGTTTTTTACTTTAGCCATTCTGACAGGAGTGAGATGGTATCTCAGAGTTGTTTTGATTTGCATTTCCCTGATGGCTAAGGATGCTGAGCACTTTCTCAAGTGCCTCTCAGCCATTTCAGCCTCCTCTATTGAGAATTCTCTATTTGGCTCTGTACCCCACTTTTTAATTGGATCCTTTGGTGTTTTGGAGACTTGCTTCTTGAGTTCTTTGTAAATTTTGGAGATCAGCACTCTGTCAGATGTGAGGTTAGTGAATAACTTTTCCCATTCTGTGGACTGCCTTTTTGTCTTGCTGGCTGTGTCCTTTGCCTTACAGAAGCTTCTCAGTTTCAGTAGGTCCCATTTGTTAATTGTCGATCTCAGTGTCTGTGTTACTGGTGTTATGTTCAGGAAGCAGTCTCCTGTACCAACTCGTTCAAGGGTACCTCCCACTTTCTCTTCTAAGAGGTTCAGTGTGGCTGGATTTATGTTGATGTCTTTGATCCATTTGGACTTAAGTCTTGTGCATGGCGATAGACATGGATCTATCTGCAGTCTTCTACATGCCAGCATCCAGTTATGCCAGCACCATTTAAAGTATTGCACTGTGGCTCCTGGCTTCTGCATCAGACCACCTAGAATCACCCAAATTCTCCCTCTGCCTCGCACAGCACCATGACTCCAGGAAAGCTGCTCAAGTGACCAGGACTCCAGGTTTCTCATCTACAAAACAGAAATACAGACACTGTCTGTCTCATGGCCTTGTGAGAGCACAGAAGATATGAAACCTAAGCACAGTCTGCAGCCCTGAGTGTGGGCTGGAATGTCACAGAGCGTGGGAGAAACCCACATCTTGGGTCCAGTCACCTTGAGCAAAATCTGTGTTTTAAGATGTCTGATGATGAGCATGTACCTCAAAGTTCAAGACGCAATGCTGGCCAGGCAGTGGTGGCGCATGCCTTCAATCCCAGCACTCAGGAGGCAGAGGCAGATGGATCTCTGTGTGTTCGAGGCCACCCTGGTCTACAGAGTGAGTTCCAGGACAGTCAGGGATGTTACACAGAGAAACCCTGTCCCAAAAAAAGGAGGAGAAGGAAGAGGAAGAGGAAGAGGAAGAGGGATTAGAGAGGAGAAGGAGGATGGTGGTGTGGGGGAACTCAGTAGTAGAATACTAAAATCCCATCCCCCACTCCCCCAACCCCTCACCCCCTGCCCTGCACACCAGCAAGCTCGGAAAACTCTGAGTTCTGTCCCCAGTTTTGCAAAACAGAGTTAACCTATAACTTGAGGAAGGCTCCTAGTAAAACCAGTGAGGTACTTAAGCCTCCCTCCGTTCGTCTTCTCCATATCTGAGTCTGTGGTTCCCTACTCCAGTCCTGTGTTTCCTTATTGTCTACACTTTGACCACGGTGCCTCAACTCTGGCTTGCTGTATTCTTGAGACAGCCACATTGTGTCCGGCAGGCTAGTGTCGAATTTGAGCTTCTCCCACCCTTAGCCTCTGAGTGCTGGGATTACAGACGTGCACCACCATGCCGAGAGTACATTCACATTCCTTCCACCTTAACCTGCTGTGTCCTCAGCTACAGCCACTTTGGGTTCTGAGGATGGCTTGGTGACCCACCCATGACTGCTGAGTATCCCCCTGCTTGTCCACCAACAATCTAATTTTTTTTTACTGAGGAAGTAGGGGAGGTTTTATCCTGAACCTGAACAAAATTAGAAGAGACTTTCTCAGGTCATAGCCCAAGGAAGAAAGAATACAAACTCCCCCCCCACACACACACACACATCAAAAAAAGAGGAAGAAGAAGAGAGGAAGGAAGGAAGGAAGGAAGAGAGGGAGGGAGGGAGGGAGGGAGGGAGGGAGGGAGGGAGGGCGTCATGTTCCCTAGAATTCTGGATAGCTGCGAGCCACCACGTGGGTGCTGGGAGTCAAACCTGCTAGAGCAGCCCGTGCCTCTAACTGCTGCGCCATCTCTCCAGCCCCCTCCAACTGACTCTAGCAGTAAAATATCTAGTAGCCAAGAAAATTAAACAGTGAAGTATTGCAATTGTGCCCTTTTGGTTTTGAAAATTCCATGCCAAAATGTTCTTAGGGTTGACTCAAAGGTTAGAAAACACTTATTTTAAAACTTGCCCTTATAAATTAAATCATGGTTTAGCAGCACTAATTCTAAGTGCAATTAAAGGTCAGCAAAAGTTCGAGTGGAGATCAGACTTTGTATGTGCGTTTGTATACGCCCTTCCAGTTGTACATAGCAATAGAACACAGGCACAAAAACTGGGAAGCCTGCTAGGGAGCTACTGTAAGAGTCATACACACTGTAACCAGGGGAGGTAGGAAAACACGGTGATGGCTGGAGAACTCAGTGAGAGATAGTTTGGATTCACCAGATTAGATTAGGGAGAGTATGGTAAAGAATAAGGATGACTTCTGGCTGCCAGCTTCAACCTCTGGAAAAGGCCATTTACTATCATGTAAGACGAGCAAAGATGGGCTCTTTGGAAAGCCCTGTTGAGGTCTTGTGAAAACATCACAGCAATGGGGAGGAGGTGGTAAGTAAAGGCACTCCAATCGAACTGGTAGAGCAGCCAGGAGCAGACATCTGGGTTTGCATTTCACATTTAAAAGATTGTCTAGACAGGAGTAGGGTATCAAACACCAGTACTTAGATCCCCAACCTTTCAGTAATCGAAGTGTTTCAGAGAGAAAAGCAGCAATAGACGGAGCTTGGACACAGCAGTGAAGCAGTGAGTCCGGTCTTCAAACCTGAATCTAGAGCTGGATGAGAACAGCAAAGACCCGAGATGAGCTCCCAGATTCAGCGCCACGCTTGCCAGTGGTGGACACTCGAATATTTGTCAAGTAGCCTTACCTACCTGATAAATACTTATGAAGTATTTGCTGTGTACCAAGCACCATTCTAAGTACATTAAATGGATTGACTTGTTTAATTCTCATCATTACCCTCTAAAATAAAAACCACTGTTACCCCCTCCTCCAAATGGTGGCGGTGAGGCATGATGGGCACCCATAACGGTTCCTCCTGCTTATTCCCTTGACGTTTATCATCTGCCTACTGACTTTGGTTGATTGAACGAGCATAAAGGGATTTCTTGTTTGTATTTGCTCTATAGCTGCAGATAAATTTCACATTTGTTCACATTTGTTACATTTTTTAGTATATCCTTACTTTAATAAAATAAGCTGTCAGGTATGGTGATGCCCACCTTTGATCCCAGTACTCAGGAGGCAGAGGCAGTCAGATTTCTGTGAGTTCAAGGTCAGTCTGGTTTCCATAGAGAGTTACAGGACAGCCAAGGATACCTAGTAAAACTATGTCTTAAAAATACTATTTATATATCTATATCTTTGATCATTGCATTATCGGACTTATTCTTTTTTTCTCGTTGCTTTTTAGAAGATCCTTTGACAGTCTTTCTATTGGTTCTCTGTCACTTTTAAACATTACAAATATCTCTCTAGCCTCAAGCATCAGTTAAATTTATCTGTGAATTTTATATGGCAAACAATAAGAACTTTTCATAAAACAGCATTGTCTTTCTTTGAAAGAGTCTGGAAAAGGTGAAGGCCTTCAATTCTCATATGTCTCATAATTACAAAACCGTTCCTCCACCAAACTATGAGACTGGTGGCTAAGGAGAGAGCCTGGGAAATGCATAGGAAGCCCTAATTGCCAGGTCACTAAATTGGTGATTAAAAGACACTTTTGGTGTATTCTATTAATAATCCAAAGTGTCTTTATTTATCCGAGCTTGTTACCACAAAGGATCTAAGGAAGCTTGGGGAAAAAAACAAGCAATAAAACTAAAGAACAAAAATTTTACAAATCAGGAACACAGAACACACAGCAGAACAGAAGGTCAAGCTCAGGAAGAAACCACAGGCTCAGGGATGTAGGCCACAGGCAGTTCCCAGTGTGCCGCCAAAGCATTGGCTCTGAGCTTCTTGGCAACCAGGGAGAAAAGGGAAAAGGGCACACAATTGAGTGCATTTAACAATATTCTCTTTGTTGATAAGAAAATATACAAGTTCCTCATTGGAAGATAAGCTTTTCCTGACCCTGAGTTCAGGAAGAAACTCTCCAGGTGGCCTAGACAGGGACCCTCACCAACATCCTATGGTGGAAGCAACTGTTCTTGTTTCTTATAAAATCTCCCCATGACACACAAGGTCACCATCAATTCAATCACGAAAATCAACCCCGTTGATGAACTTCCACTTAGGTATGAGAAAAAGAAAACAAAACAGGATAGAAACCAACAACAACCAAGTATGAATCTTTGAGGGTCTACTTTAGTACGATAATCAAACAAAGAATTAAAAGAATGCTAAAAAAAAATCTTCGTAGCTCAACACAAAGAAGCTTATTTTTCGCTCATATAAAACCACAGAAACCAGACGCATTTCATCTTAGGACCCCACATCTACTAGAAAGGAATGAGTCTCACACATGTCCGAGACAAAACTGTATCTCCCCTACTCACATTGTTCTGGCTGACACTAAGCCATTTGGCCATATATTTTGTTGTTGTTGTTGTTTTTCGAGACAGGGTTTCTCTGTATTACTTTGTATCCTTTTCTGGAACTCACTCAGTAGACCAGGCTGGTATCGAACTCACAGAGATCCTCCTGCCTCTGCCTCCCGAGTGCTGGGATTAAAGGAGTGTGCCACCAACGCCTGGTCCATTTGACCATTCTTAAATATGAGAAAAATGGTCAGTCTGGAGCACGGGTCCAGAGAAATAAATAAATATTTATCAGGAATTATTTGTACTTTCCAAACATTTCTTCATGACATCAGCTCCCTAGACTAAGGCCCAGCAGTATACAGTCTACAGACTAACTTTTTTTTTCTTCTTTGCTTTTGAGCCAGGGTCTTGCTATGTAGCTCAGGCTATCCCCCATCTCTTGACTGCCCTATCTCAGCCTCCCAAGTGCAGAGATTGCCAGCTATCCCACCATGTCCATATCTCCATTTTGTAATGGTTGGGGGGGGCAAAAAGTCCTATTTTGTGACACATAAAAAACTTATAGGAAAGTCATTATTATTAAAATACTTATAAACATGTATCTGCAGCAGAGGTAATAGTTGCTCACTCCCCCCACTCACCCTTGTCTCTTCCCTCTAGAACAACAATTTTGCACATCATTCTTTCACAGAGCTCTGGGACCAAGAACTCCGAAATTCTACAGGAAGCTGCTGAAGAACAGGTTCCCAGCAATGGAGACCACAGAGTGGGAAAGCCAAAAACATGCACTCTCTGGCCCTGGGCAGGGAAGGCATACAAATCCCTTTTAAACCAGTAAGAGTTGGCTCAAGCTGAGCAGCAGATCCTTCTCTCCAGTTAGACACTGATGGGGCTGGTGTTTGCATACGCTGATGGCAAAACTGGCCCTGAGGGAATTCTGGGAGGCCAGCACAAGAAGAGCACATTGGCCCTTCACCAGTGTGCAGAGCTGGATTCAGTAGAACTGGTTGGCAAAGCCAAAATTTTTTTGTAAGCAGCATTTCCAAATACTAATTCACATGTCAGTAATAACTATCATTTTTGCATGGTCCAGAGAAGAAAACATTGTTTTCTGGACTCCTCAAAGAAAGGATTCCTTCCACAGACTCTAAGGCATTACATGGCTTGTTTTCTGTGAATAATTAATTCATCTTAGTGTTACAGAAAAGGTCCTGTTTTCTGGTATATATATTTTTTCTTTAAATTAGAAACAATCTTATTTTACATATCAATCCCAGTTCCCTCATCAAAGTCTGTCAAGTCATTTGGGGCAAGGCCTAGCCCCTCCCCTGTGTATCTAGGTTAAGAGAGTATCCCTCAATGGGAAATGGGCTCCCAAAATCTGTTTGTGACCTAGGGATACATCCTGGTTCCACTGCCCTAGGCCCCATAGACTGCCCAGTGCTCCTAACTGACACCCACATTCAGGGGCCTGGTTGGTCCTATGCTGGTTCCCCAGCTGTCAGACTGGGGTCCATGAGTTCCCACTTGCTCAGGTCAGCTGTTTCTGTGGGTTTTCCTAGCATGGTCTTGACCCCTTTGTTCGTCACTCCTCCCTCTCTGAAACTGGATTCCATGAGTTTGACTCAGTGCTTAGCTGTGGATCTCTGCTTCTGCTTCCATCAGCTACTGGATAAAGGCTCTAGGATGGCATTTGAAGTAATCATCATTCTCATTATAGGGGGTTTTTAAACACCTTAATTCACCAGGCAGTGGTGGCTCATACCTTGAATCCCAGCACTCAGGAGGCAGAGGCAGGCAGATCAATTTGAGTTCGAGGCTAGCTTGGTCTACAGAGGGAGTTCCAGGACAGGCTCCAAAGTTACATAGAAAAACCCTTCTCAAAATACAAAAAATAAAAAATAATTAATTAATAACACCCTAATTCTAATGGTGAAAAGATGAAGGAAGGTTACAAGGGATCAAATTTCAAAAAAATCTAGTGTCAAGGGATTTACTTACTCTTATTGACAGTGTTAACATAACTTTGTTTCGTCAGAGTCCAAGCCCGGATCGAGAGCAAAAGTAACCCGAATGCCTCAAATATTGACTGATAGCATTTCTTCCCTTTGAAGTCCGAAAGATAAATAGGTTCACTATGAGCAGGTACAGCTAGAACATAGCTAGTCCCTGACATAAGCAGAAATCTCAACACAATTTCCTTTAAACCACTAACGCTGTCTTCATTCAGTGCCAGCGAAAACCCTCTGCCCTGAGGAGTCAGCCTACCTGAGACCAGGATGTCCCATCATTGGGAACGAACATCCTCAGAGACTGTTGTTCCAGGTTCCCACCGCGCTCTTTGTTTTATATAAGAGGAAAGTGAGTATAGGCTAAGTAAGGCATTCATCCACAACCCACAACTGGGCTACAGCCTGGATGAAAGAACTCTAGCATGCCAGTTTCCTGTCCTGTGTTCTTCTCTACATACTGGCTCTCTGGAGCCATTGCTGACTTCCACTCAGTTATGTGTCCGTCTTCCAAGGTAAATAAATTCGAGTCTAATACCACTTTGTTGCGAGTTACCCTCCTCGGACACCCCTTGGGGAGGGGGTGAGAAGATGCCCAAAGACACAGGCCCTGGGAGTCAGCGAGTAGCAGAGCATGCTGCAAAATCAATTATTAAGGAAGTTAGGCCCGCCTTTATACCCCTGCCCAAGATCCTCTTGGCTCAGATGGCTGACTCTGCTATATGTCCTTTTCTCATTGGTGTCTCTGGGTCAGGTGTCTCTCTGTCAGCCTCTCTGGGCGTTGAGGCTGCCTTGGTGGCTTGGCTCATGGAGGAAGTGCCTGCCATGCAATGTGGGCTGGCCTGGGCACCAGGGACAGGGCAACTGCGGCTTGAGGAAGGCTGGCTGTAGTGTCTCCTACATCACTTACTTCTTTCCTCATTGGAATCTCTTTCCAGTGAGGCCTATAACACAGGGATCCTATCAGCTCTGCAGGGCCCCAGACACCCTACTATGCCTTTTTCCAAGAGCTGAGTTTACCTCAACTCTTTGGTCGGAGGCTCAAGGGTCTTCCACATTTGCTCACCTCTTCCCACTTCACAGGTTACCCAGGGGTCATGCTCACCCCCACCCCTGCCTCTTTCCGCTGTAGCAACAACTTTGCACATTATTGTTTCTAGAGCCCTGGGACCAAGAACTCCAAGAATCCTACACTGGGGTGTTGAAGAACGTATTTCCAGGCAGTTACACTATACTAAGCCACTGTGCTGTTTTGGTAGATTTATTTCTGCTAAAACAATGATTTTTAAAGTAACTGAAGCCATGATGAAATTCTATTGATTTTTTTTTAATTCTAAGACATCCCAATGAGGGCCACTCTCTCTTCTCTTTCTTGGCAAGTTATTAGAAGGAAAATTCCAATCAACCAAACTTAATTATTGCTCGGTGTTACTTGACAAAAGTAAGTAGTAATCTCCAATTTCCCTCTGCTTTTGTATGGGACCAGATCTCAATTAATGGCATTGATTTATTTCAAACAAAAATAACGATCTCTTTCTCTACTCTCCAGTTCCCAGTTGCAAATCCACCATCTCTAATTAACAATGATTTATTCTACACAACTATTCTTTTTCTCATCAGTTCCCAATATGCATCCTCATGCCTCAGTGTGGCTTCCAATACTGACCAGAAACACCAGAGTTCTTCTGAAACTCAGCAAAGTAGCTGGCATTCAAAGGGGGCTAACACCAGATGGAGAGATGGCTCAGCAGTTAAGAACACTGGTTGCTTTTCCAGAAGACCCAGGTTCAATTCCCCAGCTCACCACAGATGGCGCCATCCCTGGACAGCTGGCCTTGGATGGTAGACAGAAGCAGGCAGAGCAAGCCATGAGGAGCAAGCCAACAAGCAGCATCCTCCATGGCGTCTGCTTCAGCTCCTGCTTCCAGGTTCCTGCTTTGTCTGAGTTCCTGTCCTGATTTCCCTCACTGACTGACTCAACCTTGAAATGGATGGGGCAGACCTACCCCCTTCTGTATCAGGGTGTTCTCATTCATAAAATGGGGTAACAGTGGCACAGCCCAGTTTGTGAGGCTCAAATGAAATAACATGCACACACACATACCTGTACATATACATCCACACACATATACAAGCATGCACACATATGTGTACAGAAAGAACTTGTTACTTAGCAAACTTTGATAAACATATTTCCTTATAAATTAGGAGCTGGAGACCAGAAAGTTATATTACTTACCCAGTGAAGCAACTCAAGAGACTCTAGAGTTCCAAGCCTTCCCATTCCACACCCAGCACTCTCCACAGTGCATTCTCCTCCTCACGTCTGTGCAGATCTAGAAACACACCTATGAATGGCATTTAGCATCATGCCACAGCTGAAGCACATGCAAAAACCATTTATCAGGAATAATCAAAGTTTACCTGGCACTGTGTGCCCTTTAACCCACAACCCTACACCTTCACGCATGCATACACACTTGTATACACACACACACACACACACACACTGTGCGTGCAGCATGTGTTCCAGTTGAAGGCACTACTGTATCCCTGCCCACACCTTCGCAGCCATGTATGATGGCGTTGCTGTTGTTCTCAAGAGCTGTTCCTCTCACTGAACCTTGAGAAGAGAGATGAGTTCTGCCCTCACTTATAAAATGGTACAGGGCTGATCACAGAGACCGGTCTCCCTCCCAGCAACCACGTTACGAAACTACACAAAGACACAGCCAGGTATCAGCTTCCTCCAGGAAATGTGAGCATTCGGAATCCCATTCCTTCCTTTTATAGGAGCAAATCTAATAAAGAAGTCCATTTTTCATGCCACTAAAGACCAAATGAGGCCAAACAAGTGCTCTAGAATCAATCTGAGACAGAAAGTAATTCCATTATCATCAATCAGAGCAGTGTGCCCTTATTTAATAATCGTTCTTTAAGTTTTGAGCTGTCTCACACAGTGAAGAAATTCAAATAGACCATACTTCTTAACTTCAGGATGGAAGAACAAAGGACCATAGGCTGACCTCAACTTGATGGCTTAAAGGTGGCCATTTAAAACTTTTCCCTAAGTTGTCCCAATGGTGAGTGAGCCACAGTGCTCACACACATCTCTTATAGTGCATGGGGTGTACGTAGATAAAAATATCCAATAAGGAAGGAATAGAGTAAATAAGTTATGGCATATTTCCATATGAGAATACTATACAATCATCAACATTATTCGGTATAAATCTGTTGTCATTTAAAGTTGCTTATAAGGAAAATCAGTTATTGTTATCAATAGTAACTTTTTTCAATAAAAACAAAATCAATAAAAATCTATTTCACATACATAGTTATACATACAAAAGAAAGTTTGGAAAGACATACATCAAAATATTTTTAGGTAGAAGAATTCCTGTGTGGGTTGTTTATATTGTCTAAATGTTTACATTCATATATTTTACATAGTAAAGCACATAGTACATCAGAAAGAGAGTCACCCAAAAAAAAAAAGATCATTATGTCAATCTCTTAGGAGGCTGAAGCAGGCCAATCTCTATGATTTTGCAGCTAACCTGGTCTACACAGCAAGCTCCATGCCAGCCGGGGCCACATAGTGAGACCCTGTTCCAAAGAGAGAGAGGAGAGAGAGGGAATGAAGGAAAGAAGCTGTTTTCAGGCTGGGGATTTGACTCAGAGAGTAAAGTGCTTGCCACATAATACAGGGAACTGAGTTCAGATCTCTAGCCCACATAAAGGCTGGGCATGGTGGCAGGTATCTGTAATTCCTGCCCTGGGAGCTAGGTGACAAAGACAAGCAGATCCCAGGGAATCACTGAGCAGCCAGCCTAGCCAAAACATCAGACTTCAAGTTCACTGAGAGATGTTGTCTCAAAAACTAAAGTGGAGAGAGACTGAGGAAGACAAAGGAATGTCACCCTCTTATACCCACAGGGGCGCACACCTGAAGGCGTGTGTGTGCGCGCGTGCGTGCACATACACACACACATGTGCGTGCACACACATGTGCACACACACACACACACACCAGTCACAGGAAGGAAGGAATGAATGAAGGAAAGAATGAAGGAAGAGTCTTAGCTCTGTAGCAATACACTTCACACCTGGGTGATCTAGGTAAGTAAGGAAGTGCTTTATTTCTTCCATCACTGACTAAATCAAGTTACCAAGGAAAATCAGAGGCAAAAAGAATCAAAACACAAAGGCTACGATCTCAGCTCCTGTTACTAAGACTCATTGACTCATATATTCAGTACACACTCAGCATTCGGCTAGAACCTAAAAGGCACAAGGACATGTGCACAGGTCGGACTTCCAGACACTCTAGTTACTGTGACAACGGGAACCCACTTCCAACAGCTGTGCAATGCAAAACATGTACAGAGGACACATTCCCTTTCGTTCTGAGAAGTAGGAAAGTATCACTGAACAAAAGCACCACTGAGACTCAATGTTGGAAAGGTGAACTCTTGAAAACAGATCTCTGCCTCTTATCCTGTACGGAAACCAGTTCCAGATGTGAGAAATGGCTCAACGGTTAAAAACACTTCCAGAGGACCTGAGTTCTATTCCAGGCACACACATGGAGGCTCACAAAAAAAAAAGTTTCAGAGGTATTCTGGGCCACCAAGCACTCCTGTGGTACACAGACATACATACACACAAAATAAATAAATATTTTTCAGGGTTTTTTATTTAAATTTAAATTAGAAACAAGGTTGCTTCACATGTCAATTCCAGGTCCCTCTCCCTTCCCTTCCCCTCCTCCCATGCCCTCCCACCAACTACCCCAATATCCCATTTCCCCAGGGAGGGTGAGGCCCTCCATGGGGGTGTCCATAGTCTGTCATTTCATCTAGGGCAGGGCCTAGATCCTCCCCCAAGAGTTCAGGGTGAGAGCACATCTCTCATTGTTGGATGGGAGTCTAAAGTTCATTTGTATACCCATGATAAATACTGATCTACTACCCAAGGCTCAATTCATTACCTAGGCCTCCTCACTGACATCCACATTCAGGGGGTCTTGATCAGTTCCATGCTGGATTCCCAGGCATCAGTCTGGGATTCAAGAGCTAACCCTTGTCAGGTCAGCTGTTTCTGGGGGTTAAACCAGCCCAGTCTTAATCCTTTTGGTCATCAGTCCTCCCTCTCTGTCACTGGATTTCTTGAGTTCAACTCAGTGCTTAGCCATGGGAGTCTGCCTCTTTTTCCATCAGCCACTGACTCTCTGGCCATGGGATTGTAGACTGGCAGTCCCCAGATCTATGTCTAAAATCCATATATGAGTGAGTACACACCATGTTTGTCTTTTTGTGACTGGGTTACCTCACTCAGGATGGTTTCTTCTAGTGCCATCCATTTGCCTGCAAATTTAAGGATTCCATTGTTTTTTCTGCTGAATAGAATATACCACATTTTCTCTATCCACTCTTCAGCTGAGGGGCATCTAGGTTGTTTCCAAATTCTGGCTATTACAAATAATGCTGCTATGAACATAGTGGTACAGACATCCTTGTTGTATTAATGGGCATCTTTTGGATATATGCCTATGAGTGGAGTTGCTGGTGAGATCAACAATTAATAGATGGGACCTCCTGAAACTGAGAAGCTTCTGTATGGCAAAGAACACAGTCAGCAAGACAAAAAGGCAGCCCACAGAATGGGAAAAATATTCACTAACCCCACATCTGACAGAGGACTGATCTCCAAAATTTACAAAGAACTCAAGAAGCAAGTCTCCAAAACACCAAAGGATCCAATTAAAAAGTGGGCTGCAGAACTAAATAGAGAATTCTCAATAGAGGAGTCTAAAATGGCTGTGAGACACTTGGGAAAGTGCTCAACATCCTTAGCCATCCGGGAAATACAAATCAAAACAACTCTGAGATATCATCTTACTCCTGTCAGAATGGCTAAAATCAAAAACACCAATGACAATTTATGCTGGGGAGGTTGTGGTGAAAGGGGAACACTCCTCCACTGCTGGTGGGAATGCCATCTTGTACACTCACTTTGGAAATCAGTATGGAGATTCCTCAGAAAAATGGAAATAAATAAATCTTAAGAAGAACAAATTGGGCTGGAGAGAAGGCGCAGCGGTTAGGAGCCCTGGCTGTTCTTCTAAGGGACCTGAGTTCAGTTCCCAGCACCCAGCCCCCAACTGTCTGCAATTCCACTGCAGGGAGTCTGACTTCCTCACACAGGCAAAGCACCAATGTATATAAAATAAAAATATAGACACCATTAAAAAAAAAAAGAAGAAAAAGAATTGGGTGATTTCATCTCCCCTCTCTTTAAATGCACCCCAGAGTTCTGTACTTAAAGGTGAAGATGAATAATTGGCTGGACATTCAAAGAAGGTATCAAAGCTGGGAGCTGACACGTGACAGTTAGACTGCTCCCTTCCCAGAATAGAGAGCTAGACATAAGTTAGCTACCCTCTCTGTCTGAAGAGAGCTGATGCAAAATCTTCACTGTTGTTTTTTTCTTCCGTTTTTTTGAGACACTCTCACAGAACCCAGTCTGGCCTCATGCTCACGCAGTAAGTAGCAAGAGTCTGGCCTTGAACTCCCTATTCCTCCTGCCTCCATCTGCCAAGTGTCTCAATCACAGGCATGAGCTACCACAAGGTCAGTGTTATATTTTTATATAGAAATATCCAAAAATGTCTGGCTTATAAATTCAGACTAGGGAAATGGACCATTAAATACTGTAATGGTTAACAGCAATAAGGACAAACAAAAGCACAACTAAAATAAATTTTCCTGAATGCTTTTGCAGATGAGAATCGCTTCAGCTGTAGAGAGGAAGGTTTGCTTACAGACCCCTGTGAACTTGGGAGCTGGCCTCTTAAGTCACTTCCAAAGCCAAGATCCACTACTTTATGATAAACAGGGGTAATCAGACAACCTCAGAATCTGGGCACAACTGACCAGAAAATTCAACACCCTGACTTATCACAAAAACGCAGTAGATACACACAGAATATAAAAATCATTGTGATAGGGGGAAAATATATAACTCAATAAAAAATGACAAAAAAAAGAATTCAAAGTGTTTCTAGCAGAGATCACCTTCCTATGTTGCATTAGAAGCATTTGAAATCTTAGTTCCAAACACACAATTATGAACTTCTCGATGTGCATATTACAATGCACTGTGCGTATTGTAACACAATGTAACACGAAGTAACCCTGCTTCCAACTCCTCCACTCAGAATTGAAACTGTTGTGTATTACGAATTGCTGTGTTTTTACTGGACATGCAATGTTTTCTGCTCTTAAAGAAACATAGGTTTAGTTATGGAAAACAAAATAATTTAATACATTTCTACTACCATTCCTCAACATGTAAGTATCAAATTAGTCCTTCTTTGGATTGCATTTTTTAGACAAACAAGCACATCCACCTATGACTATGTAGATATACTTATGTCTTTAATAAATGGTAAAATTATTTATCAAAAACTTATTTTAAAATAAATTTAGATTTTTGCTTTATCATCCAGAAAAAAAAACTCATTGTGGATGTATAGGACACAGATATCTAGAAAACCCGTCTGAATTCTTCATGCATACTTGCAAAGGTTTCTAATTTTTTTAATTAGCTGGTTACTTAATAATTCAGAATGCCCCAAATAAAGTCTGATATTAAATCCAATATAATTCTTCTGGTTCCAAAATGCATTCAGCACATACAGCAGTGTGTACAGCTAGAATAAGAAATGTTGACACAGAGCCGGGCATTGGTGGCACACGCCTTTAATCCCAGCACTCGGGAGGCAGAGGTAGGTGGATCTCTGTGAGTTCGAGGCCAGCCTGGTCTACAGAGCAAGTTCCAGGACAGCTTCCAAAACAATACAGAGAAACCCTGTCTCGAAAAACCAAAAAAAAAAAAAAAATGTTGACACAGATAGTGGCTCTTCTTATACATCAACTGTTCTATTATCCCATTCTTGGGCCACTATTTAATTTTTGATATATAACTATTATAGTAACTTACATGTCACTAAACAGCCTTTAGCATCTCTGCCTTTCAAAAAAAGGGGGGGGGGAGTGGGGCTGGAGAGATGGCTCAGCCATTGAAGGCTAGGCTCACAACCAAAAAAAAAAAAAAAAGGGGAGTGGATGGGTGCCCCAAACCTATTGATTTAGTACCAAATTTAAATAAACCCAGAAGCCCTCTCCTTCTGCACATCTAGTTGAACAAGGTCAGACGGGGCAGCTTGCAAATGCAAAGGCTTAATTGGACTAACTCTTTCCTGATAATAATGTATATTTAAGATGGCCACTAAAAATTGTCAATGCTAATTTAGTAGATCAATCCCATTAAACGTTCTGAACTTTTCTCCACTTGCTAACCTCGTCTATTACAGATGCTGCTTTGGTGGGAAAACTGAAGCTATCACTTCATATCGTTACAACAATTCTAACCAAGCCTGAAATACACTGTCCTGCATGTGAAACAAAACCTCGAAAGATCTTAAACCCAGTCAACAATTCTAGGCGTAAAACGTCTTGTTGCCAAAAACGGACAGATCCTATGAGCTTTTGGCTTTATGGTAAGATGCATACCGAGTGTGGGGTGTTCCCTTGTTGTTGTTGTTGTTTAGTGTATCTTAAAGTGTTTAAAGTAAAACTTCCACCTTTGTAATTATTGATCGAAGACCAACCAACCTTTATACAACCAAAAGGTTCAGGTTCAGATTTTAGTATCAGACTCAATGCAGTTGAAGAGCTCGCTCCGCTCAGATGACTAAAAAGGTCAAATCTAGGTGGGCAAGGTAAACAGAATGAGTGGCTAATATAAAAATAACATATCCATTAATCAGCTAATGAGGGATCTAAGAAGACTCCAAAAGCCTCTTCCACAGCCACCACGACGCATCTGTTTGAAGCTGGAGCTTGGGTCTATTTTTGCGCGGTGATTTAGCGCCAGAGTCCTCTGGGTGATAGTGGAGGAAACAGATGCTGGGAATCGCTGGGCCAGCAGAGTTCTGACTCATGCTTTGTCGGCTCCGGCTTTGTACTCACATGAGAGGGGGTGGAGCGAACGAAAAGACTGACTTCCAGCCAGGCTGCCAGCTTCCTCAAAATTTCCACTTACGCATTTTGCCTCCCTTACCAACTTCGTTTGAAGTTCCCGTGCCAAAAGCCTGAACGGCATGTTCCCAGGATGCATTAAATTTGAAAAGAAAAAAAAAATTAGCGGGAATTTTTCCAACTGAAATAAAAAGTAAATTGAAAACTAAAAAGAGACAGTCTTTTTCCTTTCTTTTTTTCTTTTTCTTTTTTTTTTCCGCCCTTTGAGTAAGTTGTTCCTCGCTGAAGATGGATTGTCCCTGCATTTCCAGAAGAAAAATTTAGATATGGAAATGGCTTTGAAATGCTCCCCTCTAAGCCTCTAAGCGCAAGTCACAGTTCCTACTGGGGAATCATAACCCCTTACATTGTTTCCTGTCCCCAGGTTATTTATTTGTGAAATGATTGAAGCTGAGGACATCCGCATCAATTTAGAGATTACATTTCAATTGTCAATTAAAAATTAACGTTTATTAAATGTCCACAAGATATAAATCTTTATTCTTTCTTACTGTACCAGAGCTGACAAGGATACGGGGACCAATAAAATCTATGATGCTTCAACACTTTTTATACTGGATTTAAAGCAGAAACATGGGTCATGTTATAGGCTGAGAATGTGGCTTCTCAAGCAGCAGTGTCTATTAAAGCTAAGCTTTTTACAGAGAAATTAAATTCAATAGCTGGAGTTTTACAAAACTTTCCCGTAAGCCGCTTTTCATTTACCCAATTTAAAATTGGACCTGGAAAGGTAATTTTTTTAATTCTGATTTTTATTTGAATCAGTTAGGTTTTCTTCTCCAGTGCCACTGTAATTTCTGTAACTTAATGGCAGCCTAGAACAATTAATTTAGGCTATTTTTACAATAGGAACATGCAGCAATTGTTAATGCCTTTCGGTTAAGATGGATGTGAGTTGGACTCCAAGGCATAATCGCAACACCATCTATGTGAGAGGAGCCTGGCTATTCCCTGACAAAAATCTGTCAGTTCATAGTGGAGGGCAGAGTTGAGGAAAGTATTCATTTGTTTTCACATACCTAAACGCTGCTTCATAAAGACGCCAGGGGAAGGGGCGGGGCTCAATGGGTCAGACCATAGAAGGGGCGGGGCTCAGTGGGTCAGACCATAGAAGGGGCGGGGCTCAGTGGGTCAGACCATAGAAGGGGCGGGGCTCAGTGGGTCAGACCATAGAAGGGGCGGGGCTCAGTGGGTCAGACCAAGGGGGCCGAGTTTGCTCAAGGTCTTGGGTTTGATCCCAGCCGTGTGGAACACTGAAAGACCATCCTCATGATGACCACCATTTTGTTCTCTGGGAAAGGACTCATTGGTGGACTGGGCCCCCTCACTGTCACTCATAAATATTTCTTGGGTCTGGATAGAATGGTTCAGTGGTTAAGAACACTTTCTGCTCTTACAGAGAACACAGGCTCAGTCCCAGCACCCATGCGGCGGCTCACAACTGTCTGTGACCTCAGTTCCAGGGGATCCAACTTCTCGCTTCTTCCGGGATCAGGCACACATGTGGTCATATACCTCCATACAGACAAAACACTCATACACATAAATAAATCTTTTTTTAAAAAATACTTATTTCTAGACAACTACAAGAAGGAAATATATTGTGCCAATTCGTAACATTCTAGAGGGAAATGAGGCACAGCGAATGAGAAACGGTGCTTCCGTGAAAGCAAAATGCAGTGAGATGTTCAAAATGCACAAAAGGAGAACCTTAGCCAGCGAGGGTTTCCAGTGGGCTGCAGCTTCGTGCTTAGGACTGCTACAGCCAGCCCAAAAGTCCACATAAAACCCGGCACTCCGGGCTAGAGATGTAGTTCAGTCACAGAGTACATAGGTTTGATCCTCAAGCCCTGAAAACAAAGACATTTAAAAACTGCCAAATCCCCAATAATATTTTGCACAGATACTAAGAGAAAAACACACATGGGGGGAGGGTATACCAACCATTAACTACCTTTGGTAGCAGCAACCACCACCAAATCTTAGTGGCTATAATGTTAGACTCTTGAGAGACACAAAGTCTCCAGTGACCAACTCATTCCATGAGAAATTAAACAAATCCGAGCAACTATTTGGCCATCCAGGAAAAGAAGTAAATTCACTATTGACATATGATTTTTTGGGGTTGATGGGATCTCACAATGTAGCCCTGGAACTCACTCTGTAGACCAGGCTGGCCTCAAAACCAACAAGATCTGCCTGCCTCTGCCTCTGAAAGCTGGGACTAAAGGTATATGCCCCCATGCCTAACACATAAAAAAAATGTTAAGGCAAGGTCTGTAATACAGTGATACACATTAGAGAAGGGGGAACTGTTTTAATAAATCACAGAGGGATGTTTCTTCTGTCATATACAAATACAGTGCCTCATCAGAGTCATAAGCAGTACCTACAAGGGACAACACTCTGTAATGTCCCCAGTAAGTATAATACTGAAGATCACTTCTCCAGCATCGAAAGGGTTGAATTCCTTGTTGTGCCTCATTTTGAAAAGGTATTATCCCAGTAAGTATCCTGCTTAGGCTAGTTCAGCAAGGGAACCAGTCCATAATGAGGCCTGGTCTCACCGGTCCCAATAGAATTAATTTTGTGCGGTAGAACACCTAGATAAATTAGTTTTGCTTTAAATATTGAGTCCTAAAAGAGTTAAAAGAGGGAGGATATCAATCAATAATTTGTAGATTAACTACTTTGTATATGACAAAACAAAATTAACTTTGCCATTATAACCCCTTCATCTGGCATTTCTGACCTGCCCTGAGTTTCAAATAAAGAATAAGACACCTTAAAACCAACTGACATGTGTACATGTTTTCTTGGCACACAATACTCTCTGTCTTGTTTTTAAGACATGTAAGGACTACCTACCACACATTTTGCATAAGTGCAAATACAATTGCTACTTATTAAAATAGTCATTTCCTGGAAATAAAATTCTGAAGAGAAAGAGACAGGTTTCATGGGTTTTTTTGGCTTTTGTTTTTTAATATTGAAGGCATTCAGCTTTAAAAGTAAGTGAAAATAATACCTTAGTGACTGATGTTATATTTTCAAATTTACATTTTGATTAGTTAGGTTTTTCCAATATCTAACCATTCCTTTCATAAAACTGTCATCCACTGAGATATCTTTATGGAATTAAAATCACATCTATAAGTGACAACAAAATCAAACTAAAACTCTCGTATTTTAATGGTCTTTTCAGGTTAAATGCCTACCAAAATGTAAATACATTTCTTTTCAAGCAATATGTAATCATGTTTTTAACTTGGCCAATTGCCCATATAAACAATCCTTACTATTATTTGGTCATTGGTAATTTAAATGGCACATCACAACCACGTTGAATTTACATCAATGTGACAAAAAGTTATTTAGAGATTAGTGTGGGTGGAGGAAGTGTCTCTTTAACAGATTCTTTGAAGACTACAACAGGAAGCAACGGCTTTCAAACGCACATAAAAACAAGAAGCAGTTGAACAGCGCCACCCAGCGGTGGGAAGTATATTACATCTGAGATTCCATCGTCCACCTTAACTGTTTCTCAGCCGTCCTTCCTGCCACTCCCAGATGTTTCTCTAGTAGCATATCAGAAATCGCTGGCTCCTGGTTATGCATTGAAATTTCACATCTAATAAGTAAAATTAAATGTTTTGCTGGAGGAAAAGCGCTTTGCTTTTGCTTGCTAATTCTTCATTTTTGAAACAATACGTAAACCAATAAATAGCAGGCAAAACACTTTCCAGAAATGCTTATTAGTCCACCCTTCTTCTTTTTTTAACCCAACAAAATTATTAGGAAAGTCCATGCTTACAGGACCACCCCGTCGTTATTCCGCTATTTCCATACACCCTTAACTGCGTTTCTGTGTTTGTTGAACTACTACATATTCCTGAACCAAGATTATCACCTTGGAAAAGATCTTTAAAAATCCATTGAACACCATAGTAAGAGGAGGATGTTGAAGAACCCTAGGAAAGTACCAAAAAAAAAAAAAAAAGGCGGTAAAGAATATTTTTATTATTCCGCAGGAACTATAAATTTGACATTTTAAAAATCTTATTTTGCGCTCAGATGTGGTGCGCAGACATACACGCAGGCAGAGCATCCATACACACGAAATTTTCTTTAAGTCTTATTTTGACCGAAATCCGAATGAGCTTGCCGACTTGTGATTACTGAAGCCGGGTAATCTTGAACCCAAGACAAGTCGCTGCATTAATGGGAACTCCTGGGCCACTCTGCAGGAAAAAGGCCTCCTGTGCCTCACGGCCTTCAGCTCAGAAAAACCAGCCCAGACAGGCTTCTGAGAAACGCGTAGAACCGGTCTTGGGGCAGCACCGGCGAGTTGGGAAGCCCAGGGTTTTGCAGGGCGAGCGTGCAGGATCTGTAACTGCGTTGCCATGGCTATCGGTTACGCGTTCCCGTCAAGACCCCGGCTGCTGCCTTCTAATCGCCTAAGAAGCAGCCTTCGTGTGACAAGAATCAGGCTCATCCGTTCTGATCTGCATCTTTAGCCTAACAATGAGAAATGGGTTTCCATAAACTTGAAAGGGGCAGGGAAAAGACGCCAAAGCCGTTACTTGCTGCTTCGGGTTGGAAGGAAGACACCTGTCCTTTTTAGAAGAGTAATAAAGGATAAAACTGTGGCAGAGCCTTCAGCATTGCATCTGGAAAATAAAGGGAATCGGCTGGCGCTATTCTAAAGAAAAGCGAAATGCCTCCACCTCCCACTACGAAATCTGCATCAGAATCTAGCCTCGATTTCACGATGTGCCCAAACTTACAAAATGAGAGAAAAGTATGCCGTTATGAAAGCCAATACCAGAAGGATCTCTATCTTTTAATGCTCCAATCTTGTCTTTATCCCTTTCCTCTGTGTAACTGTGTCGTTGCCCACATCAGTATTTTTGTTTTAAGCAGCTTCGGGGGCTTCTGGCTTTGCAGCCCGTAGTCTGAGGTTGGGCAGGCTGCAAACTGCAGCTGGAGTAGTCACAACAGCTTGTAGGAACCCCAGGCTTAAGGCATTTGGAGCCGGCCCTGAGCAAGCTGCCTCACCCGGGATGGCACGGCGCTCCCCAGCCTGGCCTAGAAAATCCACCGCTGTTACCGCTGAGGCCCGTGCGTGCCACCTAGTGGACACTGTCTGCCGGGGGTGTCAGCAGGACATGGTGGGGTATACAAAAACCTGCAAACGTCTTAGTCTACCAATAAATAAAATCTTCTTCGTTCTGTAGTCTAATAGGTGCGGAAGGAGCCGTATTTAAAAGAAAATGACAAACAAGCAAATGAGTCAATTCACGAAAGCTTCAAGACTGCCTTTTAAAATATAAATATTATTCCATCAAATCCCTCCCTTCGTGACTCAGGGAACGCCACGGGGGTGGGGGGAGAGGCAGAAAGAATGTAAGAGCCGGAGGGACTGGAGGACACCAAGGAACTAAAAAAACTCAACAGGACTGTTGCACACAGGAACTCACGGAGCCTGAAGCAGCACACACAGGGTCTACTCCAGATGGGGTCCTAGGGCTGAAAGAACACATGCCCCGTCCCTAACCCAGAAGCTAGCTCCAAATGATGATCACTTAAGGGTAGGCTACATCCCAGCACTAGACAGGCAAAGGAAAAACTCAATGGCATTTTTGGAGGTTCCTTGTCTCATAACGTTGAGTCAAGGCTTTTTTTGTTTGGTTGGTTTGGTTTGGTTTGGTTTGGTTTGGTTTGGCTTTTTGAGACAGGGTTTCTCTGTGGTTTTGGAGGCTGTCCTGGAACTAGCTCTTGTAGACCAGGTTGGTCTTGAATTCACAGAGATCCGCCGGCCTCTGCCTCCCGAGTGCTGGGATTAAAGGCGTGCGCCACCACCGCCCGGCCAGGTTTCAGGTTTTTCTGGGATTCCTGACTGTGCAAATAAATGAGTGGCTGTGTCTTTGCTTCTTGTACCTTTTATTGGGCTCTTTTCCTTCTGATTGTTTTGTTCTATTCCAACTTCTTTGGTTTTGTCTTATCTTTTTACATTTTATTCTATTATTATCCCGCAGAAATATTTTTGTTTCCTAACAAGAGACAGAAAGGGGGTGGATCTGAATTAGAGGGGAGGTAGGGAGGAACTTGTAAGTGTAGAGGAAAAGAAGAACACAACTAGAATATATTATATGAAAAAAGCCTATTTTCAATGAGAGAATATATATATACATATATGTATATATATATATATATATATATATTCACAGAAATCCACCTGCCTCTCTCTACCTCCTGAGTGCTGGGATTAAAAGCTGGCGTCATCTTTGTCTGGCTTCCTAAACAGTAAGTTATCACTTTGTTGTGATTTCCTAATTGTCTCATCCCCATGAACAGTACTTCTATTTGATTGGCATCAGTTGCCTCCAAAAAGCTTCTTAAGTGGTGAATGAATAGCTATGACACAGATGACAGCTCTGTCAGGATGCTATAAATTCCCCAGCATCCCGTCTGATGCACGAACTATACCAACAATGGCATCCGTTTACCAGGCTTCAGAAAAGCGGCCCCCAGCTCACAGCAGCCACGTGAAATGCACTTAGTTCTAGGACCGTTCTCACTCTACAAGTGAAGACACCGAAGCCTGAGAGGTAGGAGCGAGCCTGAGTGGAGCAGACCAGAAACCATCACCCAGCCTTCCGGCTCCAGGGGTTAGGCGTGAACCATCACATGACACCCATCTAGCGTATTTTTTGTGATGTACACAAAAGCTGCACTTCATCTTATTGCTGGTTGTATTCTATCCCCGTACCTCCCTTTCCAAAAATCAGTTATCAATTTATTCCCCCATCAAATCTCTTCAGATGGCTGCTAAAAACTATTTGAGTTCGTGGATTCTTCCTACTTTGCTCCCCAAAGGATAAAGCTACTGCGGCCAAAGGTTTGTACAGAGGAAGGAACATAAATTACTGATCAAAGGGCCAAGGTAGGGCAATGTGGCTGCCGACGTCATCAGTCTGGGACGGCAACAGTAAGAGGAGAGCAGGGCGCCTGGCGCTAACTAGTCCTTTGTTTTTCTGTTCCCCTGACCTCTAGACGTTTTAATTGAGAAATACTCCTGCAGCTCCTCAGACGTGGCCTGGCGAGTAGGCAAAGCAACTCCACAGGAACCACGTGCCAGCTTCGGACCCAAGATGAGAAAGAATAAAATTGCTCTGGGGGCTTCTGAATGTAGAAAAGGACTTTCCAAAGAAGCAGAAGGCTTCACAATTGTGCATCCCCAAAACAGCCTCTAAGTCCCTACGTCATAAAATGGACGTGGCATGGATCTCTAAACCATAAAATGGACGTGGCGTGGAGCTCGTAAACGAAATAGTATTCCGAGGGGAAAAGAAATACCCTGGGCTGGGCGCGTCGCTTGGTGGGACAAATCGCCCCTAACATGTACAAAGTCCTGGGCTTGCTCCCTAGCGCTGAAAAGGTCAATTTAAACGTAGAGTTTCACAATCAAAATACTAAATCAAGCCATCAGTGGGCACTTCAAAATGCATCAGGAGTGGGTATAGCTTAGGGATAGAGCATCTGACTGCAAAATGCATGGGGGTGGGGGAGGGCTGTGGTGTACTGGACTCCTGTTTGGGTGAAAGTTTACCAGTTTTATGATGGCAAACAGACTTAGGAGTTGGGGAGAGAAGAGCCGCATGGAGGCCTAAGCCGAGGGCTTCGCCGTCAGAAGGCAGACTCAGATTCTTCCAGAAGCCCAGCTACTTGCTCACTGTGGGCCTCCAGCTGGTGGGTAAACCTCTCAAGTCCCCAGCGCTCAGCTGTGAAATAGAGTCCGCTTAACCCCATGTCTCAGGATCATCTCAAGGCTTAAACTACTCGCTGCCGGGTGTCATCCACGGGCTCAAAAACAGAGGAGGTGCTCACCCTGGGAAACAGAAAGAAAGCCCACAGACTACCATCACCGAGGCCCCTTTCCACTCATCAGTGGGTCGGCCACTCCTCTGCCTTCTTTGTTAATGGGACTCCCCTAGCGAGAGCCACCAGGGACCTTCTAAACACCAAATTCAAGGAACAGATTGTATCTGCATTAATTGTCAGTGTTCCCTACAGCTTCCTCCTCGACACTTTTGGTGCCCCGGCAGTACCCTCTTCAGCACCGCCCAGCCCGGTGTCAACCAAGCCTTTGTAATGTTCCTCCTGACCAGGCACAACCTCCTCTCTGGTCCTCCGCTTAACGACCCCTCTGCCATCCTTCCTCACACCGTAGCCCATCGCTCGCCCTGACACGGAAACCATCGAATCACCGTGCCTTTTCCCCAGTCGGCACCTTCCACTCACTTCCGTGTGCCTTCTCACCCCGCCATTCCCAGGAACCAGAAAGCAGTAGTGTGGACAACGAGGCTTGCTTAAAAATTCAAATTTCTGAAGGATGTCAGGCGCATGGTGTCGGAGGGTAAGGCCTTCTGGGCTAAGAAGCAGTTGGTAGAAAAACCAGACGGTGCCAATGAGTACAGTTGGGTTAGTTTAGCAGTCGGTGAGCTTAAAGACAGACCAGACCCTTGGAGGCTGAGCAAAAGGAAGTATGCAGCAAGGAGGTGGGAGGATGGCTCAGTGGGTAGAGCGCTTGTTCACTCTGATCCCCGGTATCCGTGTGAGAAGCCGGGCACAGAGGGGTGCGCCTGGAACCCCACTGCCGGAAGGCAGAGACGTGGATCCCGGGGGCTCACTGCCAGCCAGGCTAGTCCAAACATCAAACTCCAAATTCACTAAGAAAAAAACAAAAAAAAGAATAAAGAAGGTCAGGCACGTTAAAGAAAGACACCTTGCTATGACCTCCAGCCTACACACACACACACACACACACACACACACACACACACACACACACGCAGTCAGTGAGCTTAGTCCTCATATACACATGTGTTTACTCATATAACACACACACACACACACACACAAGAATTAAACAGTAAGATTTCAACAAATATCTGCTATTATTAAATCACAATTAAGGCTGGGCCTGGCAGCACATGCCTTTAATCCCAGTACACAAGAGGCAGTGACAAGTGGATCTCTGTTAATTTGAGGCCAGCCTGATCTACATGGTGAGTTCCAGGCTAACCAAGGTGACAGAGCAAGTCCTTGTCACAATAAATAGATAGGTAGATAGATAGATAGATAGATAGATAGATAGATAGATAGATAGATAGATAGAAATCACAGTTCACCATAAGGCCCTGTACTTTTCAAAACCAAAGGTCACGTTGGTTTTAAGAGTAAAGCTAGCTGGTTGGTGGTGGTGCCCACCTTTAATCCCAGAGGCAAAGGCTGGTGGATCTCTGTGAGTTCGAGGCCAGCCTGCTCTAAAGAATGAGTTCCAGGACTGTCAGGGCTACACACAGAAACCTTGTCTCAAAAAAAAAAAAAAGGCAAAGCCGGAGGAAGTTGGTGGCACAAGCCTTTAATTCTAGCACTCAGGAGGCAGAGGCAGGCAGATCTCTGTGAGTTCGAGGCCAGCCTGCTCTACAGAGGCTGCCAGGACAGCCTCCAAAACAACACAAAGAAACCCTGTCTCAAAAAAAAAAAAAAAAAGCAAAACCGTGGCAATTATGTTTTCACCCAAAGAAAAAATTCTAAAATATGTTTGTACTGAGTGCAGAGTAGGATAGCATAACTCTTGCTTATTTTATGACTAAACAATCTGAGCTAGAATAAGTTAAATGAAAACACCTATTCCATTCAATAAATGCTAGCATCTTCACAGTGTAAGTTATCTGCATATTTTATTAAATGTGTATTTTTGTTGGTGAATATGATTTAAAGATATGATGTGAAAATTATACCATCGCAAAAACTTAATTTTGCTATTTCTAGTTTATGAGCATAAATTTCCAGCTAAAATGTTGTTATATTTAAAATGGTGGGTTCGAAGAATGCGATGGGAACAGAAAAACATAAATGAAAAGAAACTAAATTGTTGAGGGGGTATATTTCAAGACAGGGTTTCTCTAGCTGTCTTGGAACTAGCTCTGTAGACTAGGCTAACCTTGAACTCAGAGATCCACCTACCTCTGCCTCCCAAGTGCTGGATTAGAGGCAGAAACTGAATTCTTAAATTAAATGTTATAATGGCATTTGAATGACCTTTGTAAATATCTTTGGAGGTTATTTCCTGACCTATAATTTATATTATAGATATATGTATTTTGTTTTAAAAAAAAAACACACACACACAATATCCTTCACTCGTGTAAAAATGAGGGGCCTTGCCATCTGCGAAACGGACTTCCTCAACTTCAATGCTATTCCCCCAAAGGCCAAGCCTGAGTCACTACATTCAAGAGAAGCTTGTGACAGTGGGATTCAGATGACAAGCATTTTCCACACTGAATGGCATTGGTTATGATAAGACATTGTAAACGTCAATGGTGCTTATTTTGAAGTTTAAACCACCATGCTTTAAAAAAAAAGTCATTTCCTTTAACAGGAAATATATTAATAATGACACAAAAGACAGTACAAGTCATATTGTAGAGTACAATGTTTCCCTTTGGAAAGAAATATGATAACCACGCCTCAAAGGGTAGTAGAAAAAAAAAGAAAAAACTTCAAGAGAGGGAAATTCTACACTTCCTTGCATGTGCACACATTTTGCTGAGCTCGGATCATCCAAAACATTTATGTATTTTCCTCACGACTGAGGTTGGGAATATCTGAAATTTATAACCACATCAATGTAATCTAGGGCTTGCCAAACAAATTCTACTTGATTCCAACATACATCATTCATTTGTTTTTATGCCAGCATCTAAAAGCTATCATAACTTTGCATTGTAACACAAAATAATTCCAGCAAACATTACAAAGATGACTTAGGAAATGAATACATGTTTGCAACTTCCTAAAGTTTTGATACTTCTAAAACGTTTATCTAAAATGAAAACATTTAGCTGGGCGTTGGTGGCGCACGTCTTTAATCCCAGCACTCAGGAGGCAGAGGCAGGCGGATCTCTGTGAGTGCAAGACCAGCCTGATCTACCCAGTGAGTTCCAGGACATGGTCCAAAACAATACAGAGAAACCCTGTCTCGAAAAACCAAAAAATAAAAAATAAATAAAATGAAACATTTTTCTTAATATTTCATTTCTTTGAAACCACTTTACAGAGCAGTATGGGGAGTGTGGGTCCAAGCAATTTCATTGGCTACCAATTCAAAGTCCTGAGGGGTCACCAACAGTGTATTTTCATTTCCTACTAGCTTAACTCTACAACTGTATTTTCTGTCTCAATTCACTGTCACTCATTTTTTCCAACAATCCTGATTTTTCTTTTTTCTTTTTTTAAAGTAAAATGCCCTCACTTGACTACACTGCAAACCCTTTCTCTAGCCTACTGATTGAGAGATATATACATGTTTGATCTCACATCGTTTGTGTGTTGACAGCTGTCAAATCCATCCCAAAATATGATAAACTAGATTGTGTCTACTTCACAACACTTCTCAAAAATAAGGGTAGGGGATTCAGCTGGCAGAGCACCTGCCTAGCATGCGTGAGCCTTGGTTAAATCCCTAGGATTGCATACACTGGGTGTAATGGTGCACGCCTGTAATCAGAGTGCTCCGGAGAGAAATGTGGGAAGGCTAGAAACTCAAGGTCATCTTCAACTACAAAGACAGCTCAAGCCTATCGTGGGCTATGTCAGACCCCGTCTGGAAAAGTTTAAGGCTAGCCTGGGCTACATCAAATGCTGTCTGTGAAGAAAAAGAGGATAATGAGCCTGCGTCAACTCTTCTACAATCTTTTCCCAAAATAACTAGCAAAATGATTTTCTGATTAAAACAAATGCCTGTGTTAGGAAGTGCCCACATGGTCCTGTCCATTAAGTCACCCCATATTTGCAAGCACAGCTTCCTCAAAAGGAAGCCTTTCTTTTCCCAGGTTTGGGATACAAGATCTCTGGAAACAGACAGTTCATGGCTTTTGAAAACTGGCTCTCAAAAATGACTCCAAAACTCTACATCAATGGCTTTGTCTTTGAGCCAGCAGCCCGAGCATCAAGGATTGTCCATCTTCCTCCCTCCCCCTTACAGACAATGGATTATTAAATCCTGCTTTGAGGAGTGATTTGGAAAACAGTCCCTTAAGGTACTATTTTCATAAGCAGAAGATGGGCAAATAGCAGAAATGGTGGGGTTTTAGTCCCTGGTGAAATTGGAGATTGCATAACTATATTGGCATGATCAGGCATGAATTTCCCATGTGAACTGTCTGAACTCTTGTGTTAAGCAAACAACATGGAAACACCAAATTCGACACTCAGCTAAGGTGACACGGAAGAAGTCACTGCATGCAGTGATTTGTTGAAAATCTCCAAGTCCTCAGCGCATGTGGGGACAAAAGTGACTCGGGCATTTACTATTTCTTGAATTTTGTGGGCCCAGATAGCTGCCACTTTGGCCAGCATGATTTGAGGGGATGTAAAACGAAAAGGAAGAAATGAAACCCACACACAAAAGTATTTGCTTTCTCCAAATATTTTTCCTAATAGCACGTGACTCAAAGAATAAGAGTTGAGAGCACATCTCTCCCAGGCCTCCCCAAGCCTTGTGAAGCTTGATCAAGTACCGTCCCTGGATGAACACAAATCATGATACTCTCATGCAAAGAAGAATTTTGTAATGTCCTTTGTTGCCTTTTTCTTTTCCCTATCAAATCTCTGTCCAGTCCTTAAATGCAAGAACGCAAAGAAATTGTTGGAAATCTCAGACAAGGACCTCAAGCTAAGGTTCGCTTGCTACTAAGGGGAAAAATGAAGTAATTTCTGATGTGAACCCATTGGGGGTTGGGGTTGCTGCTCTGGCTAGATATGAAGGTTCTCAACCTGTGGGTTTTGACTCCTTTGGGGTCACATATCAGATATTTACATTATGATTCATGACAGTAGCAAATGTACAGTTATGAAGTATCAATGAAAATAATTTTACAGTTGGGGTCACCACAGCATGAGGGACTGGATTAAAGGGTTGCAGCATCAGGAAGGTTGAGAAGCACTGGGCCGGAGTCTCATAAAGGAAGGGCGCAGAATAAACGCTCCGTTCCGATAGATGAATTTGGTTACTGGATAATGAAGTACATTCTTTATCATAAAAATTTTGTGATCCAAAATTCAGTGGGTGGTAGTCTGTCTTCAACTTTATACACGCCTATAAATCCTAATTCTAACCTTACTTCGTCCAGCAGTTGGGGTCGGAGTGGTGGATTAAATGATGACACTAATACTGGCACCTAGAGTCCCACCAGCTCTACAACTGGGGTTGACTGTTAAAATACCGAAGAAGGGCAAACAGCAGACGCCTGCGATGGAATTCCAATCGTCATGAAAATCCCACCCATAAATAAAATGTTCCCCCCAGGGAGCATGGGGACCTGCGTGAATTTGGACAGTGTGCAACCCAGAGTTTGGATAAGAGGTTTTGGAATGAGCTCCACGGAGAGCCCCGGACTGTAGTGTAATGCCAACTCTGATTACCGTTAAAGAGAAGCGATCACGGCCGATTGTCTCACCGCAACACTTCAAAGAAAAGGCAATATAGCCGCGTTAAATTCAGGAAGGAAAAAATTGTTTAGTTGCATCTTTGTTAACAATTTGGAAGCATCCATTGTATGATTCCTGTAATGCTATTGAGCTGGTTTTATTAAGGGAAATTTATAGCAATGTTAGAAATTAATACCTCTCTTATTTCCTCCACTGCCTGACTTTATTGAATGCCATGGGGCATATTAATCAGCAAAGCCAAGTAGTGCATGAAATAAAAGTATAAATTAACCTGTAACATGAATGTAAAAAGGGCTTAATAAAATAGAAATAAATAACACTTTAATGGTAATCAACCTGCCCTTCCCGAGCCAAGCAAAAATTGTGACAATGCCAAACACCGGGTCTATGAGCCCTATCTGTCTACACAAAGTTAGGTGGGAAAGCACACAGACATGGAAGCCAGATGACCAGGAGCCAGGAAGGAGAGCCTCCAGCCATGGAGACACACTCGGTGCCAGCTTCCTTGATTTTGAACGCTGTATGGCAAAAGGTCCTACATTGTATCAAGTGGTTATATTTTGGGTTTGGGAGATTGGTTTGGTATTTCTAGGGTATGGGGGTGGGGCAGGTGCTTTTAAGACAAGGTCTTGCTGAACTGTAATTCAGGTTGGTTTAGAACTCACAGTGTAGCTCAAGCCACTCTCGGATTCATAGCAATCCTCCTACTTCAGCCTCCCAAATACCGGGACACAGGCCTGTACTCCTTCACCCTGGGTCCCAGTCAGATGGTCTGGAAGTTAATGGTTGTCTTAGCCGGGTGCTTTCAAAATGATACCGTGTGACTCATTGATTTATTCATTATATGTTCTTCACATATTTTTAATATTATATGCTATAAAAAGTTTTGAGGGTTTCTGGGGGGGGATTTTGGCTTTGTTTGTTTGTTTGGTTGGTTGGTTGGTTGGTTTGGTTTTTGGTTTTTGGTTTGTTTTTTTTTTTTTTTTTTGAGGTAGGGTTTCTCTGTATAACTCAGGAGCCTGTCCTGAAACTCTTTGTAGACCAGGTTGGCCTCGAACTCACAGACATCCGCCTGCCTCTGCCTCCCAAGTGCTGGGATTAAAGGCTTGCGCCGCCACCACCAAGCACATGAAAAGTTTTTAAATATTTTTTCTTAAATTTAAGGTCCCCTTATTCTTCTTTTGTTTTACTTCCGCTGTGGAGACACTGCCTCACTCCATAGCCCAGGCTATCCTGGAACTCCATGTTCTTATGGCCTCTACCTCCCAAGTATGTGTCAGTACCCCCCCTTTCTCATGTGTGTGTGTGTGTGTGTGAGAGAGAGAGAGAGAGAGAGAGAGAGAGAGAGAGTGTGAGTGTGTGTGAGAGAGAGAGAGAAAGAGAGAGAGTGTGTGTGAGAGAGAGAGAGTGTGTGTGAGAGAGAGAGAGAGAGAGTGTGTGTGTGAGAGAGAGAGAGAGTGTATGTGTGAGAGAGAGAGAGAGAGAGTGTGTGTGAGTGTGTGTGTGAGAGAGAAAGAGAGAGAGAGTGTGTGTGTGTGTGTGAGAGAGAGAGAGAGAGAGAGAGAGAGAGAGAGAGAGAGAGAGAGAGAGAGAGTTAGAATCCAGGCAGAGCCTTGTGCATGCTAGGCAAGTACTCTACAGTTGAACTACACCTCCAGGCTAACCCACCTTTCATTTATTTATACTACTGTAGAGATGCTCTTTCTGCATCAAGTGAAGTACTTAATACATCGTATCCATAAAGTATGAGCCCTTTTTTAAGGACTACAGACATTGTTGGACAATACTTGATGCAACTGGATATCACTGTAACTTATTTACCAGTTTCTATCAGCATATGACTGAGTAAACCACAGTCCCTGAAAGAAACCATAAAACAACCTCAACTCCTTGCAGAAACACCCATCAGCCACAGCTTGCAGCCATGTCTGCGTGGCTATGCCACAGGCACTATCAAAAGGAGACCGCATTTGGGAGTTCCCATGCCCTGTGGTGAGTATCTGTTCTCCGGTAGCACGGCTCAGCAGACGGAAGCACTTGCTACATCCAGACTGCATTCGCTCCCCGGGTTCCATGGAAGGAAAGAACAGACTCCCCAAAATCTGTCCTCTGACCTCTATACTCCTGCCTGCATGATCACACACAAGTGCACGCACGCACGCGCCAGTAATTAAATAATAATAACTAAATAAATAAAAGCACCTGTTACATTTATGGGAGTAATCGGGAATAAGATAATACGTTGGCATTTGGAATTGTAAAATAAGGAATGTGAAGTGTTATTAGCAGTAGTCACAGGAAGAAAATAACCACACTCTTGTGTCACCAATCAATCATCAAGGGAGATTTTTTTAAGTCATATTAAAACTGTGTGAATAGGGACTTTTAAATTATAATTCTTTATTTTGCTTTCTACTTGCTGTGCTATCAGCTTGATTAATTCTTCAAGGATCCTGTACCTTGTCACCAAATCAATCAGCCTAGAGCATAATTCCTATTATATCTCATCCAAAACCCTCCCTAGCTCCCCCTGGAGCACAGGGGACAACCACAGGGAGCCCACCGCTCCTGTGCACATGCCCAGCCCCCAGCCCTCCTCTGACCTGGGGGGGGGGGTTGGGGAGGGCTGGGGAGGGGCTTCCCATCAGCCACTAGACGCCTCTGCCCCTCTGAGGACAGCACAGTCCACTCCACCGCCTTCCCCATCAAGTTTTCCCAGCCTCCAAGGCTTGGGACAGGATTTGTGTCAAATGACTTTCTTTGCAGTTTTCTGGTCACTCGGAGAGGTCACATTGTTTTCAATACAGAATTAGTAATGCTGTTTATCACAGACTGTTTATCATAGAAAAACAGTTACGTATTTTCAAGAAAGGGTCTCAATATTATAGCCTGACTAACCTGAAACTCACTAAATAAACAAAGTTGGCCTAAAATTCCACCTGCTCCTGGGCCCCAAGCCCTGAGACCATAGGTATGTGCTGTGACGTTCAGCATTATTCTTGAGTATTTGTTACTTTTATTCTCTCTGCTTTGTGTCTTTGTGTGTCTACGGAGGAGATGGATAGCACTGGCACTAGTGGAGGTCAGGGCAGCTTACAGGAATCAGATTCACTTCCATCACGTAAATCCCAGGGATCAAATTTGACTTGGCAGGCTTGGTGGCAGGCGCTGTCAGCCACAGAACTATGTTTTTACCATGGTCTTGTCTGGTGTCCCAGGTCAGGTCCCCTAGAACTGGAGTTAGGGATGTTTGTGAGTCAACTTGTGGGTGCCAGAAACTGAGCTTGGGTCCTCTGCAAGAATAGCAATTGCTTAGCCGGGCATTGGTGACAGATGCCTTTAATCCCAGCACTTGGGAGGCAGGCGGCCAGCCTGGTCTACAGAGCAAGTTCCAGAACAGCCTTCAAAACAATAGAGAAACCCTGTCTTGATAAACAAACAAAAAAAATCCCATAACAAAGAAATCGAAACTGTTGTGCTCAGACTCTGAACCCCAAAAGCCACCAGGAGACCAGATCTGATGCAAAAGCAGAGACTTTTTAATTTATGAGTTAACTTGGGTCCTTCATGTGTCTGATACAGTGGGTGGAGTAGGAGAGACCCGGAGCCGCAGTGAGGCGGGACGCATATTGGGAATAGAGCAAGGGGGAGTGTGTGTGTGGGAGGGTCTGCTAGTTGCATAGTAACAGTCTCAGGATTGGTGCAACCCTGGCTGGGGGAACCTGTCCAGAGATGATTGGTCAGCTGCGGCTGCAGAAAGGTTGCTATGCCTGGAGGTCATCCAAGGGCCTGGGCATTGCTACCTCCACTACTATCAGGAAAGCACATCCAGAGCCCGCCAGCTGACTTCTGATTGGCTCCTTGCCACACAAGGGTATCTGACAGTTGCTTCCTAGTGATTAGGGTAAGGTTGGGGGCTGAGCACATGCTGCTGAGTCAGAGGCCTACCTTCTGCTGGGTCTTTTCTGTCAGGGTCGCCAAAGCAGGGGGCTGGGTGAGGGGCTGGGTCCTTCAGAAACAGATCCCTTGGGGGCTTTTCTGTGATGGTGAGAGCGAGTCAAGCCCCTCCTGTAATCACGGTATTCTAATGTGAGCCAGACCTCAGTTTTAAAGTTGGTAACATTTAAAACTCAGTGGCCTTTACATTATGCTGTAGGGATTGATGAGGTCGTGGATCATCAGCTCTGTGCTGTTGTAAGGTAATTTAGGATGCCTGAATTACTCTTTGCTTTGTAAACCATTTGAATGCCTGGGAGCATGCACTTTGCATACTGTAGCTCACTTGCAGCTTCCCTGAAGGGAAAGGAACTCTGGAGTGATGTTTGGGGCCTAAACTCAAGACTTGTTTTATAGTGGTAGAACAATCACTTCACTATACGATTCACGACTGTGGTAAGACTTGTTTTGTAAATCTAAGCAATTTCTATCGAGTGACTTTTAAGTTTCGTTAGGAATAACATAAAACTAAGCATCAACTTTACATTCACAAGGATGTGAAATATTGGCTCTAAAATATATATGAGGTAAAAATACGATTAAGAAAATTGCCGGGGGCAGTGGTGGCACAGGCCTTTAATCCCAGCACTCAGGAGACAGAGGCAGGCGGATCTCTGTGACTTCGAGGCCAGCCTGGTCTACAAATCGAGTTCCAGGACAGCCTCCAAAACAATACAGAGAAACCCTGTCTCGGAAAAAAAAAAAACCTCCAGTCATTTAGTGCATAGTGATTGTCTGTGTTCTGCACATCTATGTCACGCATGTACACAGACTGTAAACATCGATGTTCTAATTGTAAGACCACAACTATCATAATTATTCCAATCTAGCTTGAGAAACTGCAGACCGTAAAACAGTATGAGCTCCCCCTGCTGTTTCGACTGCTAAACTTAACTAACATTTCCGGTGCCCGGGGAAGGATGCCTTGATTCCAAGGCTGGTTCGTAAACAAAGGGTAAAGAAAACAGAATTAAAATCCCATAACGTTAATAAATTAGTGGGCAGAAAAGGAAGAGGAGAAGGGAGGTTGCCAAGGCACCTCATGGCGTGGGGGCAGGGGGGGGGAGCTGGACTCGGAAAGCCACACTCCGTTTACGATAGCCCAGGCTAGCCCAGAATTAGACCGTTTCCCGGGTCAGCTCTAGGGACATCGTCCTGGAGCTGTTACCTCTCCGGGCCTGAGCCTGGCAGGGCAGCACTGAGCAGAGGATTTGGAGAAACCGTAATGACACTGAACAGGAGGCTAGCTTAACATCGTGTCCAAGTGCCATCCGAAGCCTCCTCCGGATGGCTGCGCGGAGCGCTGTAGGCTAATGAGGGGGACCATCTGCAGTGCTTGGCTGGCAGCTGCGCCCCCTCATCCTGCACCAATGCCTCCTAAAGGGATGCTCTGCAGAGGGCTCCCGGCTCCCAGCGCTGGGAAACGCAGTGCTGCCTCACAGCCATGGCATCTGGAAGCCAAACAAATATTTAACTCTGTGTGTTTTAGTAGGCCTCACGTCTGCAGATGTGAATAGCAGGAGGAACATGCAAGTCTGTTTATTCGTAAGTTTCTCTTTATGTCGTCACATTCAGGGCCACGAGTAAAAATGTTTATTTCTTTTATAAAAATTTTATAGACCATCTTACATGCAGGGAAGATTGGAATTGAGTGAACTGGTTATTTGCTGGTTATCATTATGTCAAAGTCACAGACTGGTTTCTAAAGAAGTGTTTTGTTTTGTCTTTTTAACTCAGGAATATATTCAGATTCCCTTCCTTTAAATGTGTTCATTTGCAATATACAGTTAATTTCTGGTCGCATAATTTCAAAAATAAGAAATAACACTGTAATGATAATCTTAAAATCTTTATGAACAAATTTCAAATTATGATGGGATGGTATTTTGTAGCATTTGCTTGGCAGCATATGGGGAATTATATAAGGATTATAATAGGCATCAAAATATTTTAAAGCAGCCACTAAAGGTTTTAAAGATATGCCTAATGACAAACTCAGCATTTAAAATAAATACTACAGACTACAAAGCTGATGTCAAAGAACGTAAATTATTTTGGTTTGATGTGATTCTCAAATTTTATGGTAATTCAACTATCTTTAACTTCTATTTCAATTTGTCCTCTGTCATTAATATAGCCTTATTGAAATCAATTCTCTCTCTCCAAAAATACAATGATACTTCCTTTCAGGTATGATTTAAAATTTAGTCAATGCTTCCATCCTAAGAGGTTAAAGGTGAAGAAATAGAGACCAGAACACTTTTTAAAACTTTGTCCTTACACGTCAAAGGTTAACAGATTAATTGCAACAGGGAAAGGCAACATTTTGACTAAATCGGCGGGAACTAGGTGAATTCTCCACAGAAAATACTCAGATTCGTCAATAGTTTAAAAGTATCCCACACAGCAGCACCATGGCCTTCTATGTCTCTCATCAGTAAGATTTTAAACATTATTTCCCAACAGCACACACAGCAGTCAAGCTGCGAGGTTAAAATGTGGCAATTCGCCGGGCGTTGGTGGCGCACGCCTTTAATCCCAGCACTCGGGAGGCAGAGGCAGGCGGATCTCTGTGAGTTCGAGGCCAGGCTGGACCGACAGCCTCCAAAACAGAGAAACCCTGTCTCGTAAAACCAAAAAAAAAAAAAAAAAAAAATGTGGCAATTCTTTCTCCCCACACCTAGGAAGCTCGACTTACCTTCCAAAAACATTACAAGTGGCCCCAACCTGGAATGAATGTCCTTGTTCTCCATTACTGGCACAGATCTACAAATGAAATTTCTAAAGAAAACTCCTTAACCACTCTCAGCTTGTTTTCATAATAAATTTCATGTGTGTTATTAGTAATATTGATTTTTAGCAATCAGCAATAGCGTTAATAAAAAGCCCCTACCATTTAGTGAGTGTGACGTCTCTGCTTTGGGATTTATTTATTAGCAACCTCTATAGCCCCAGCACGATCAGATATTGCTTAATTAAATGGAAGAAGTAGCCTGCCAAAAAAGTCTCTTTCTTTGTAAAATAAATGCCTCATTTTCAGTTTTCCCAAAAACCATCATAGCGTGAGTCTCTTTGAGAGTGGACCGAGCTTCACCCCAAATGTGTTTCGTCTAGCCTAAAAAGTGCCCTTTGTGTATAACTTTAACGTTTTTTCCATATAGGGTGCCAGATACAAATGCCATCCCTAAGAGGTTTCTGCTCTGCTAAGTATCTGAGAATCGTTCCTCTCAGAATTCCAGTGCACACCAGAAATATTTGCTGCCTAGAAGCAAACATACATTTCCAGCATGTACTCGGTGCTGTCTGGGGTGAGACTCACAGTTATTGCATGGCTCTGGTATATAGTCAAGCGTGTCTACAAATGAAAAACAGACTTGCTCCGTCGAATGCCAGGAATATTTAAACAAATAAATAAATGATCTCAAATCCTTTGGGGAAAGCGGTTGCGTTTGTCTGGCCTTTCCTCTCTCTGCCCCTGGTCTACTTGTTTATCTAAATTCATCCATAATCCCGTCGTCTACTCCTCGCTCACCAACCGCAACGACTCGTTACGTTGATGAAGAAAACGATGGGAGGCTACAGGAAAAGGTCACGTGGCGAAGCAGAGTTCAGAATCTGAGAGCAACCGTGCAGTTCCTCGTCGCTACCACTAGCTGGCGCGAGAGCTCTAAAGATGTGATGATATAGTGCATCGCCGCTTGTTAATTAATAAAACTGTTTTCAAGCTGCTAGTAGTTTACCCGATGAAAATATTTGATCTAATGCAGCAACAAGGAGGCAGACATTCCGGTGAAAACAGCTGTATTGTATGCGTTTTGTCTTCTTCTAAAGAAATAAAAATGTATCTTTAAAGAAGGCGAGAGTTTCGCTTTTTAAATCGTATCCAAATAATGAAACAGAAAGGAAGCCTTCCCCACCCCCATCCCCCCCCACACACAAATAGCTCATAATATATATATATACAACTATAAAAACATTCCGGTTATATACTGCTCTGCTAACTTAAATAAGTGTATAATTATATCTTTGGTCTAAGCCAGATATGTTTCCCACGTCAAGGTCGCAGGAACACTGCGTGTCTTTCTCCCTTGGCTTTCCTCTTAGCAGATGCATCCCAGCAATTTTGGATTTTCCTGTCCTCCAGCTCGCTAGTGAACATTCACAATACCGTGCCTCTAGACTCATGTTAGGGGGAGGAGCCAGACAGCCGTCTCTGTAAGGTAGCATTCCTCATTCTAAGACACAGTCCTGAATAAGCGTGCAGGAAGTTGCCCATAGTGTTCACGATGTAAACGAAGACATGCAGAATTTAGGGGGGGGGATCTGGAGACAACAATTCAAATGCAAAAAACTCAAAATATCCCTTGCCCCGAAAACAAGGATTCTTCAGGGAAATTTTATACACGTGCTATATATGAGGTTAAAATGTAGAAAATGTACAGTGGTAGATTCCTTTTGCTTTGGCGCAAGGATGTGAACCCAGATAACGCAATGACACGTAATTTTTATAAAGAACTATAGTTTTACTGCCGACCTTTTAAAGTTCCTAACGTTGAGGCTGAGAATCTCATGTGCTTATGTTGCCCACTGGCACCCGGTTCCCTGAACCTGGGGAGGAAGAAACTTGGGATGGAGTTAGTTTCTCTGACCTTGGCTGTGACTTTCACAAGAGGAAAAATATGAGGCTTTCCTTCCCAAGCCCTTACCCTAATCCTCCAAATAAAGTGGGCCTTCTCTTGGGTAGGCTTAGATTAAAACACCCTCTTCTGGTCACCTGCCCCAGGGACCTGGAGGGAACTGGTTCCAGGAGGCCCTGTGGATGGATGGATGCTGCAGTCCATCCTACGAGTCGGCTCATCTTTGCATATGACTTGCTCAGACGCACACATCCTCCCGAGGCACTTAAACCCCCCTTTCTAAATGCTTTCTAAAACAGGCATATTGAATGACAAAAACAAAACACACCATAGTGGGGGGGCACTCTGCACATTTTCAGTGTTCCAGTCTTTAAAATACTTGCAGTATTTCCCATTTGTAATTGTTTGCATCCACGGATAGAGAGCTGGAGGCTATTGAGTGATGGTTGTCCTTACAACTCAGTCTCTCTGTATAACTCAGTCTCTCTGTCCTTACAACTCAGTCTCTCTGTATAACTCAGTCTCTCTGTATAACTCAGTCTCTCTGTATAACTCAGTCTCTCTGTATAACTCAGTCTCTCTGTCCTTACAACTCAGTCTCTCTGTCCTTACAACTCAGTCTCTCTGTATAACTCAGTCTCTCTGTCCTTACAACTCAGTCTCTCTGTCCTTACAACTCAGTCTCTCTGTATAACTCAGTCTCTCTGTCCTTACAACTCAGTCTCTCTGTCCTTACAACTCAGTCTCTCTGTATAACTCAGTCTCTCTGTCCTTACAACTCAGTCTCTCTGTCCTTACAACTCAGTCTCTCTGTATAACTCAGTCTCTCTGTCCTTACAACTCAGTCTCTCTGTACAACTCAGTCTCTCTGTCCTTACAACTCAGTCTCTCTGTATAACTCAGTCTCTCTGTCCTTACAACTCAGTCTCTCTGTATAACTCAGTCTCTCTGTCCTTACAACTCAGTCTCTCTGTCCTTACAACTCAGTCTCTCTGTATAACTCAGTCTCTCTGTCCTTACAACTCAGTCTCTCTGTCCTTACAACTCAGTCTCTCTGTATAACTCAGTCTCTCTGTCCTTACAACTCAGTCTCTCTGTCCTTACAACTCAGTCTCTCTGTATAACTCAGTCTCTCTGTCCTTACAACTCAGTCTCTCTGTCCTTACAACTCAGTCTCTCTGTATAACTCAGTCTCTCTGTCCTTACAACTCAGTCTCTCTGTACAACTCAGTCTCTCTGTCCTTACAACTCAGTCTCTCTGTATAACTCAGTCTCTCTGTCCTTACAACTCAGTCTCTCTGTACAACTCAGTCTCTCTGTCCTTACAACTCAGTCTGTCAGCTAAACTTTTACAAATGTTCCTTCTGGTCCAAGGCTAATGTCCTTTCCTGAATGGAGTTTTCCCTTTAAGGTATCAATGAAGCTTCATCTTTATTTATTTTATATAAATGCACTGGGGTGTGTGTGTGTATATATGTGTGTGTGTGTATATATATATATGTGTGTGTGTATGTGTGTATGTGTATGTGTGTGTATGTGTGTGTGCATGTGTATGTGTGTGTGTGTGTGTGTATGTGTGTGTATGTGTATGTGTATGTGTGTGTGTGTGTGTGTGTGTGTGTGTGTGTGTGTCCACAAGCCACAGCTCCAGTGTGAGGATAAGAAGACAAATGGCAAAAGCCAGCTTCCTTGTCTACTCTGGCTGCTCAAGTAATCAGCCTTGGTTACAAGCACCTTCAATCCAACGAGCCAACTTGCCGGCCCACAGTCCAGCATCTTCTTTGAATGACCCCATAAGGTCCCAAATGAACCAGGTCAGAGAGTGGTCTATAGTGTGAGCAAATGTTCTTTTGGATCCTCCAGTTGCAATCTCCTTTGTGAAGCCATTTTCATAACACCTAAGTGACTTGTTGTGTGTGTGTGTGTGTGCGCGCGTTGCATGTGTGCGGGTAGCCCCAGAGCCCAGAAAGGGTTATCAGATGCTCTGGAACTGAAGCTACAGGCAGTTGTTAGTCACCTCATGTGGATGGAAAGCAAACTCCGGTCATTTCAAAGAAAAGCAAATGCTCTTGACCCCCTGATGCATCTCCCCACTCCCCTATCCTCCCACCCGCCTTCCCCACACACACACATGACTTTTTACAAAGGAGAACATTCAGAAACTGAAAATGAAATCTGGAGAAAGGATCCAGAATTCTCCATTGCAGACACAATGCAGAAGTTTGTCGTGCCTGCCAGGCCGGGTTTCCTCCTTGGCTGTCACCAGTAGTGTTGCTGCATCTTTTCGGGAGGTGTGACAGGAAACTATATCAATCACTGTGTAGAATGGCCCAACCTTCCTACGGTTATCTTTTGTCATTTACTGGCTTTGACCTCCGTAAGGACTACATTAGGTGCTACCAACACTAGAAGCAGGTCCCTCTCCAAAGCCTAGTGCACGCCTGAGCCCCATGCAGTTTAATTCATATTCCACTCAGCACAGCCGTTTTATTTCCAGTGGAAATTGCTCATTTAATTGCACTGTAAGTTTTATGGGGTATGCCCCAGGCTGCGCTCTTTATGCTAGGCATTTCAGTATTTATGAGCAGAGCTATACCCAAAACTTCAAACATAAAGTAAAACCAGCAAAATATGCTCTCCTCTGGTTCCATAAATACTTTTCACCAGTTTCATTATTTTTTCCAATGAAATTAAATGAGTGTGTTAACCCTGTAGCACAGGCTATTGCCTGGCACCCCCAGAGCTGCTTTTGTCCTTCAGAGTCAGGCCGATGCAGCTCCATTTTCCTGCCTAGATGAGAAGGAGCCAAGGAGACAGCTCCATGGTTAAGAACACCCACTGTCTTTACAGCGGACCTGAGTTCAGTCCCCATCACCCACGTCGGGAAGCTCGCAGCTGCGTGTAACTCTGGCTTCAATGCCTCTGGACCTCAAGAGCTCGGGTACACACATGTTGCACGCAAAACTAACGGAAGAAGTAAACACACGTTTGATGTATGCAGATTTAAAGAAGGGTTCCGAACAGCCAGCACAGTCCATGTGTTCCCTAGCCACAGTAAGGCATCCTCTGCTCACAGCAGAAAGAAGTTTCCTACGGGAGACTAACCCGTAGGAGGGGCTGGCACGGGTGTTTTTGTGACCAGGATCTGCTTCTAGAGTAAACAGACACTCTGGGTCACAGAACTCTGGGTGTGCGCTAGAGATGGCTTAAAGGAGCTTTGTTGGCCTTTTGCAGATGATTTTGCCTGTAGAGACTCAAAATGCATTCCTGGACCACTCATATTCCAGATTCCCCCCCTTATTTTGCTTAACCTATGACTATTTTTATATGCTACTGTAATCCCACTATATAAAATACATGAAAGCCTGATTCCAGGAATTCTGAAGGTTGTGACAAATAGTTGAGAGAAGCCTCATCACGGGAGTTTCCTGAAGGCACACAGACAGGGCGTGAGAAGCAGCCACAGAACAACCCACCTCTGTTGTCTGAAAAGCGTTCCCGGGTCCAGTGGGGGAAGCTCGGCAACGGAGGGATGCAAGGATGTAGTCAGAGCCCCTGAGAAAAGTGCCGGAGCTCGAGGATTAACCTGTACATGAGGGAACAAAGCTGAATAGAGTGAAATCAAAGTTGCGCTCTTCGAAAGAATAGGGAACAGTTCCAAGATTTAGAAGGTGTGAGAGCCGGTTACATAACCGCAGAACAGGGAATTTTGGACATGTGCCTCTGAGTGGCAGTTCTCGGCGAGTCAATGGAGTGGCAAGGGACTGAGAATCCTAACAAATCCTGCCAAGCGGCAAGTGCACACCCAGGGACAGACCTGGTTTCTATCTACACACCACAGCATCTATGTGGTCATTCCTTCATTGATGGGTTCCAAGTTCAAGGCTCACCCAGGCGGAACCTGCATAGGTCTAACTAGGCCCCCTGAAGGCATGTGACGGTGGATGGCTTGAGCACTTTGTGTGGCCACTGGCAATGGGACCAGGATCTATCCCTAGTGCACGAACTGGCTTTTAGGAGCCCATTTCCTATGGCGAGATACCTTTCTCAGTCTGGGGGGAGGGGAGACTTGGTCCTGCCTCAGTGTGGTGATGGGACAGACTTTGAGACTTCATTGATTCCCCTTGGGATGCCTTACCCTCTCTGAGGAGCAGATGGAACTGGGTTTGGTATGTAAAGTGAAAAAATAAAAATAAAAGACTAGCCCAGGCTACATCAAGAGACGTCGCTACCTGTCTTCAAAAAGCAAAATGAAAGTTTTCTCTCTGTAGAAACACATACTTCGCCCCCCCACCCCCATTTTCGACACAAACGCAGATGGAGAGAATACTGTCTACCTCACCAATGGGATCATGAGAAATGAGGACCACCTTTATTTATTTTGTTTTTGAGAGGGACTCTTCGTCCCCAAACACTCTAGGCTTTAGGCCTGTTTGGGCCACTCGGCCATTTGCTACTCGATTCTGAAATGGCAGTTCGACGGTGGGAGCGTAAAGCCAGGTGCGTGAGCTGACAGGAAGCTGCAGCGAGAGTGACGTGGGGACCGAAGCACAGGGAGTGCCAGGTCAGCCAGGGCGACACTGCAAGCCCCCCAGGAGAGATAACGGTGGTCCATTCATGAAGCAACCTGAGGAGCTGGGAGCACCGAGCCGAGCTGGTGTCCCGGGAGCACCGAGCCGAGCTCGCGTCCCGGGAGGTAAGGTCTCAGGTTATCGTAGATATGTGACGGAGAGGAGGTGGCTGTGTAAGTGGCTGGAGTGAATGAAAGGAATGATGATCTGTATTAGAAACCACACTTCAAGGCACCTCAGAGAATGGCGGCATCCGCGTGTTCTGAAGGTGGGGTTTGGGCCTTGTGGTCAAAGGTCACCATCAGACGCTTGCACAGGCTCACAGGCAGGCTCAGCGATTTCGGTGAGTTGAGCCTACCTTCAAATTCTGGACTAAAGCGTGTGGTACCCCATCGGCTCCTGACCCAGAGGACAGACCGTGCTATCTGTAGGGAAGCTAACAGCAGTCTGCCGCGCCACTTAAGTCAGCAGTTTCTGAACTTGGAGATAAGAACAGATAAGCTGAAGGATTCTCCGGATTCTCTTTGGTTTTATTAGTGACAATGAGACAACAGTCCTCAGTATAACCTTCAACAAGGTTTGAAAGAGCACTCTGTATGTGTCCCGTGTCCCTTCTCATCTGCCCACAGCTTAAAAACAAAAATCAAATTTCTATTATCTGCTATCACCTGTCATCAACAGTTCGGGGAATGTAAAATGCAAGAACAGTCTGTGTGTGGCATGGTGCGGTCAGGTGAGTTTGGCTGCATGTTTGTTGTTTGTTGCAAAAATCAGAATCTTTAATCCCAGCCCGTGAAAGGCAGAGGCAGGTGAATACCTGTGAGTTCAAAGCCAGCCTGGCCGACAGAAGTAGTTTCAGGCCAGCCAGCACTACATGGTGGAAATATGTATAAAATAAATACCTAAGGTCAGAACCACAGAAATGTGGTCGGTTCTAACATGCAGAGTCGTGTTCCTCCTGTCTGAACAGCAGCCAACAGCGTAGCCACCCTCAGAGGCCAGGCCACAGTTGATCATGTTCCCAGGACAATCATTGAGACTGACCTTTGAATTGTATTTCTCCGAAGAAAGTGAGCTGTTCATTTTTACACTGGTTCTCTGGGTCTGCGAGAGGGCTCAGTGGGCACAAGCCTTACGCCAGGAGTTTGAACCCACATGATGGAAGGAGAGGATCAGCTGCAGTTCTTAAAACAAAACAAAACACGGATAACAAACAAAAGGCCTGGGCTGCTTGTTTACAGAGTTCTCCATGCAAAGCAAAGAGAAAAACGATGTTTGCTTTTACCTCTGCCCTAAGTTTACTCTTGGTCAACATCCCAACACCCAGACAAGAAAGGACCACAGCCTGGCCTCCACAGTACTTACTCGGGTCCGGAGGATATGAAGGGAAAAAGGCCATTTTTGCAGCCAATTTAAGCCTCCAAATAAATACCACACAGAAGCGCCGGGGCAGGAAGGGCCACTGGATGGCTCTGTCCTTCCACTGGCTGTTTTTTGGCCTCGGCTTCCTTTCCCGCTTCCCCTCTTTGTGGACGGGAAGGAAACTTCATTGCTGCTGGGGTTCAAGCATGCCTGAACAGATTTCATCCAACTGGTGGGGCAGGATTTGCCAAGGCCCAAGGGGCACCTGGCAGGGACCCAGGGTAGGTTTGCTACTCAAACACATCCAGACAAGTTTAGCGAATGGTGTGGGAGGCAGTGAGGTTGGGGGTGGGGGGAGCGAGGATGCTTGAATTGTGTTGGGGAAGAGGGAGAGTCTTAATCATGGAGTTCATCGCGTGACAAGGGGGCTGACTCATTTCCTCCTTTGAAAATCATTCACAGGGCTATTTTTTTACTCTGGGAAAATCGGGTAAGGAGGTCAGAATCTGTGTACCCAATGGCATCATCTTGGTTACAGTCCCAGACAGGGCTTGGTATCAAGTCAAAAAAACAAGGCTGCACTATGCCTTTGTACACATGAGACAAAAGTGTCCTGTAGAGAAACATGGCCAGGGGACAAGCAAGGACACTCAGAGCCACATACAGGCTGTTACAGATCACTCAGTACCACATGACCCACCTCCTTGGTTTCCTATTATTCCATTAAAAAACAACAGCAAAACAGTAATTGATAAATGATATGGGTTTGGGTTGGGTTTACAGTGTGGCCAAATCAAGCTCTTCATTTCTGTCCCCCAAGCCTATGGCAGTCTTACAGTTTTTAACAGGCCAAGAGACAAAGGTCAGAAGATGCATAGACTTAGCCATGAGCTGATTTGACAGTAACAGTCCTTTTCTGGATGGGAGGCGACTGTCTCTGTTCTTTGTTATACTTTTTATTTTTAATCCAGTTCAGGTCTGAAGAAAATGGGGTCAAATCTCATTTTAAAGTCGGACTTTGGAAAGGAGAGTTTCAAGGGCTTTTTGGGGGGATCGTGGATATAAAATTCCCATTCATTCAGGCCCAGCTGAGTTCTTCGTTTGTAGGTCCATTTGGGAGAAGCCCTGGAAGGGCAGAGTCTTCTGTACCTCTCTGAGGTCAGCTTCAACTCCACCTCCTGCTTGCCTGCTAAACCTTAATTTTGTGAGTGAAGAGAGGTCTGACAGCTTGAGGGTCTGTCTATACAATTTTTTTTTAGAAAGGACATCACTATGTGGTCCTGGCTGGCCTGGAACTCACTCTGTATACCAGGTTGGTCACAAACTCACAGAGATCCACCTGCCTCTGCCTACCGAGTGCTGGGATCAAAGGCACGCACCACTACCAGATGTCTTTAGGTTTTTAATATCTCCTACATCATACCCAGTTCCAGCTGGTTCCTCTTAAGATGGAGTGGCTGTCACACAGTCACTCCTAGAGGCCCTGCTTAGGATACTGCTACACCAAGAAACCCCAAAGCAGCAAAGTTGTACATTGCTCCAGTACCTCTTCTTGCAGATGTGTGCAAAAGATGCTGAGAATGAAAATTGGGAACCCAAAGAACTTACTGTGCATTTATTGCTGTGTCTTCCCCCCCCTCCAATTCATTTGTTGAAGTTTTACCTTCTGGTATGATGGTATTTAGAGGCAGGGACTTTGAGAAGTAGTAAATAAAATTTTCATGAGACCATCTTTGTTTTTTTTATTATTGTATGTATATTTTATTATTGTATGTGTATGATACATGAACATGTGTGCTCATGGAAGTCAGAAGAGGGTGTCAGATCCCCAGGACTGGAGTTATAGACAATTGTGAGCTGCCATGCGGGTGCTGGGAATTGAACTCAGAACCTCTTTAACCACTGAGTCATCTCTCCAGCCCTCACTCTTTCTCTTTAAAAAAAAAAATTCCAGGAAATGCAAATCAAAACAACTCTGAGATACCATCTCACTCCTGTAACAATGGCTAAAGTCAAAAATTCCAATGACAGTTTATGCTGGAGAGGATGTGATGAAAGGGGAACACTCCTTCACTGCTGGTGGGAGTGCCGGACTCGTACAGCCACTTTGGAAATCAGTATGGAGATTCCTCAGCAAAATGGGAATCAGTCTACCACATAACCCAGCAATTCCACTCTTAGGCATATACCCAAAAGATCCCTATTCATACAACAAGGACATCTGCTCCACTATGTTTATAGCAGCACTATTTGTAATAGCCAGAACCTGGAAGCAACCTAGATGCCCCTCAACTGAAGAGTGGATAGAGAAAATGTGGTACATTTACACAATGGAGTACTACTCATTGGAAAAAAACAATAGAATCTTGAAATTTGCAGGCAAATGGACGGCACTAGAAGAAACCATCCTGAGTAAGGTAACCCAGTCATACAAAGAGAAACATGGTATGTACTCTCTCATATATGGATTTTAGACATAGATCTGGGGAGTGCCAGCCTACAATCCCATGGCCAGAGAGTCTGGGAAACAGAAACTTCCTCCTATAACTGATGGAAGCAGAGGCAGACACCCACAGCTAAACACTGAACTAAACTCCTGAAATCCAGTGACAGAAAGGGAGAAATGATGAGCAAAGGAGTTAAGACTGGGCTGGTTTAACCCACAGAAACAGCTGACCTCAACAAGGGGGAGCTCTTAGTCCCCAGACTGATGGCTGTGTGGAAAGCATGGGACTGACCTAGACCCCCTGAATGTGGGTGTCAGTGAGGAGGCCTAGGTAATCTATGAGACCTAGGGTAGTATTTATCCCTGGCGTACAAATAGACTTTGAGGGCCGGGCGTTGGTGGCCCACGCCTTTAATCCCAGCACTTGAGAGGCAGAGGCAGGCGGATCTCTGTGAGTTTGAGGCCAGCCTGGTCTACAAGAGCTAGTACCAGGACAGCCTCCAAAGCCACAGAGAAACCCTGTCTAGAAAAACCAAAAAAAAAAAAAAAAAATGTGGGGCTGGAGAGATGGCTCAGGGGTTAAGAACACTACCTGTTCTTCCAGAGGTCCTGAGTTCAATTCCCAGCAACCACATGTTGGCTCACAATCATCTGTTATGAGATCTGATGCCCTCTTCTGGCATGCAGACATACATGCAGGCAGAACACTGTACACATAATAAATAAAATCCTTAAAAAAAATGTGTTAACAAATAGACTTTGAGTGCCCATCCCACAATGAGGGATGCTCTCTCAGCCTGGACTCTTGGGGGAGGGCCTAGGCCCTGCCCTGGATGAAATGACAAACTCTGGAGATCCACCATGGAGGGCCTTACCCTCCCTGGGAAAGAGTGGAGATTGGGTGGGAGACTGGGGGGCCTGGTGGAAAGGGCAGGGAAGGAGGGGAGGGAGAGGGAGCTGGGATTGACATGTGAAACAAGCTTTTTTCTAATTTGAATTTTTTTAAAAAAAAATGGGGGCTGGAGACATGGCTCAGAGGTTAAGAGCACTGGCTGCTCTTTCAGGGGTCCTGAGTTCAATTCCCAGCATCCATATGGTGGCTCACAGCCATCTACAATGAGATCTGGTGTCCTCTTCTGGCCTACAGGTATACATGCAGACAGAACAGTGTATACATAATAAATAAATAAATAAATAAATAAATCTAAAAAATGGTTTGTATTTAAAAAAAAAGACTGAAAATCAAAAAAAACATTTAAATTAGCTGAGTGGTGGTGGCACATGTCTTTAGTCCCGGGACTTGGGAGTGAGTTAAAGGCCAACCTGATCTAAAAACAGCATGTTTCAGGACAGCCAGGGCTGCTACACAGAAAAGCCAATAATAATAATAGTAACAATAAAATTAAATTTATTTTACATGTACAAATGTTTTGCCTATGTGTATGTCTATGCTGTATGTACTGCCTAGTGTTCTCAAAAGACCAGTAGAAGATGCCGGACACAGTGGAACTGAGTGAAACCACAGACAGGTGTGAGCTGCCATGTGTTTGCTGGGAATCAAACCCAGATCCTCTGGAAGAGCAGCCAGTGCTCTTAACCACTAAGTCTTCTCTCCAGCCCCCAAAGAACATCTTTCTAAATTCAACTCCTGTATTATGTCCCAACCAAACCAAAATGGAGTCAGCCATGCTAAGCACCACATATCAAATTTCGATGAGACTCCAGCAGTTAGGTGCCCTTGTTGCTCTTCTAGAGGACAGGAGTTCAGATCCAAGCACCCAGTTCAAGTGTTCACAACTGCCTATCATTCAGACTTCAGGAGACTCAACCCCTTCCTCTGGCCTATGTGGGCACCTGCATATATGTGTCATACTTACAAACAGATACACATGAACACATGAATAAAAACTAAAAATAAACAAATAAACCCTGAGTCTTCAGCATCATGAAGTCACCTCTGCTTTATAATCCTGCCAGGAAAGTAGCCTGACAGTCACCTATTGCCTTCTTTAGAACTTCCGTTTCCTGTCCTAAGTTAGGAAAACCAATTTCTGCAATGCCCAATAGGATGCCTTCCTATTTCTTTTCTTCCCTGTTTCTCTTTGTAGTTCTGGGCAACAGGTCCAGAGCCTTTCACACGCTCCACCACTGCACTCCTCGCCCCAGCCTATAAACTCCCTTTTCAAAATACAAATCGCTAATAACATCCATTAGGGGTCCAGAGAGATGGACACTTGCCGCCAAAGCTGATGATTTAGTTGCTTCTCCGTTGCTGTGATAAAACCAAAGGAACCTGTAGAAGAGCTTGTCTGGGCTTATTGTGTCCATCACGGTAGGTAGACGTGGCGTCAAGAGGCAGGCAGGATGAAGAAGCATGAAGCTAAAAGATCTCACTTTTTTTTTTTCGAGACAGGGTTTCTCTGTGGCTTTGGAGGCTGGTCTCGAACTCACAGAGATCCTCCTGCCTCTGCCCCCCCCCCCCCGAGTGCTGGGATTAAAGGTGTGTGCCACCAACGCCCGGCTAAGATCTCACTTTTCGTTGTTGCTTTGAGACAGGGTTTCTCTCTGTAGTTTTGGAGGCTGTCCTGGAACTCGTTCTGTAGGCAGGCCTCGAACTCACAGAGATCCGCCTGTCTCTACCTCCTGGGATTAAAGATGGTCTAAAGCCTAGGGATAGGAGCTTGGAGGTCAGGAAAGTGAAGTAGCAGTAACCAGTGTCTATACATGCTCTAACATCACTGAAAGCATACTTGGAAAATGACATCATTAACACGCCTTAGGGTAGAACCTTGCTCCTGTGACACCGAAGGTCATTCACTTAGGCTCTTGTACAGGCTTCATGGAAGGTCTGTGGTTACAATCAGTTGGAGCTGCCTCTAAGTTCCTAAGAAAGCTATGTAGACAATCATTCTTCATGACCCATTCTCAGAAGTACATCTGAGGCAAAGCAAATCGGAAGCCTGTTGCTTAGCTCTGCCACCTCCCGCATTGATGATAAAAGCAAGCAAAGTCAGGGGGCTTGCTCATGTTTGCCCTTGGTTTCACGTCGATTTTCAGTCCAGGCAGTGTTTGTGTATCTCCTATATACCCCACAAGAACCAAGGCTTCTCCTCAACCTGGAAGAGAAAGAGCTGGTCCCAGAAGGAGAGGCAGGGAAAGGAGGTAAATGTTCATCCCCGTCAGTCCAGACCTGAGGTCAGCACCTCCAGAGAGAGAGGCTTGTGAAGAGCCAAGGACTTTGAAGAACCATAGGAGGAGACCTAGAATGTACTGAGTCAGGGAACAAGGGCTCAGGAAAAGGCAGTGTCTGTTTGAGAAGGAAAACTGCTAAACTAGAGCTAATTTTGGAGAAAGAAAAGCAGTCCACCATCATCCTAGGACTATGCTAGAATAAACAGCATGGGCCACATATAAACTAGCATGAGTTGGGCGGTGGTGGCACACACCTATAATCCCAGCACTTGGGAGTTCAAGGCAGGAAGCCTGGTCTACAAAAGCAAGTTCCAGGACAGCATCCAAAGCCACAGAGAAACCCTGTCTCAAAAAAAAAAAAAAAAAGACCTAGCATGCATGTTGTGTACCAGACGCTAAGTGCTCTCTTGTTTCACCACCAGTAGCACCTCTGTGTGACAAGTGGAGATATCCTCATCTTTTAGATGGGAAAACCCAGGAAAGAGTGGCCAACACGTTCCTAAGCAGCCAGTAGATAACGCAGCCAGGCTTCAAAACTAGGTAATGTAACCTAGAGCTTAGTCAGAATCAGAGGAGAATAACGGAGCAAAACTAAAAAGAGCAAATTAATGTTTTCCAGGGAGAACCATCAGGTTCGAGTCTCACAGTCTACCTCATTTATATGCACACACATTCTCTCATACCAGTGGAAAGATATTGCCTCACCTGACAAATGGCGAGCACATTGCACATGGACACAAACATTTGTTCAACAAATATTTGTGATCTCCCCAGTTGTATGCCCCATGCTAGATGATAGGAATCCCTGCTCTCAAGTACAATCAGCTATGAACTCAGTGGCCAAGGGCTAGTGCCAGAGTTCAGAAGAAGAAGAATCCTCAGCTCTCTCTCTCTCTCTCTCTCTCTCTCCCTCCCTCCCTCCCTCCCCCCACACGTGTGTGTGTGTGTGTGTGTGTGTGTGTGTATGTTAAAATTTTATGAAGCTCTAGAGGCCGGCATTGGTGGTGTATGCCTTTAATCCCAGCACTCGGGAGGCAGAGGCAAGTGGATCTCTGTGAATTCGAGACCAGCCTGGTCTACAAGAGAGCTAGTTCCAGGACAGCCTCCAAAATCACAGAGAAACCCTGTCTCGAAAAAACAAACAAACAAACAAAGATAAAGCTCTAGCAACTACTAATTTCCCCATCACAGCCCCAAAACTGCCCATGCAGTATCCGCACAGTAACTCTGCACCTATTAAATGAGCAATCTAGGCTCTAAAAAGCTCACTAAGTGAGCCGTTATCACTAAACAAAAGAGGGTTAGAGATTCAAATCTGGGTTGTTGTTCTACACATTTTCATGCTCCCTCCATGTCTCTGCACCAATATGACAGAGTCCAGGCCCAGAGTAAAGTCAGTGGTCGTCAATCACAGAGCCTAAACTAGGGTCTCAACCCACAGTCCAACTGTGTGGAATGCCACCATGCATGGTGGACGGGAGGTGGATTTGAAAAAAAAGGAGAGTAACCGGGTGGTGGTGGCACACGCCTTTAATCCCAGCACTCGGGAGGCAGAGGCAGGCGGATCTCTGTGAGTTCGAGGCCGGGCTGGACGGACAGCCTCCAAAACAATACAGAGAAACCCTGTCTCGTAAAACCAAAAGAAAAAAAAAAAAGAAAAAGAAAAAGAAAAAAAGGAGAGTATTGAATTCAAGGCTGATAGCAAGAAAAACTGTTTTTGCCGGGCGGTGGTGGCACATGCCTTTAACCCCAGCACTTGGGAGGCAGAGGCAGGCAGATCTCTGTGAGTTCGAGACCATCCTGGTCTACCAGGGAAACTCTGTCTCGAAAAAACATACAAAAGAAGAAAGAAAGAAAGAAAGAAAGAAAGAAAGAAAGAAAGAAAGAAAGAAAGAAAGGAAGGAAGGAAGGAAGGAAGAAAGAAAAGAAAATTTGTTTAGATTGATGAGAAAAGCATCTTGCCTTTAAGGGCAGTTTCTGTGGTGTGTGTGTGTGTGTGTGTGTGTGTGTGTGTGTGTGTGTGTGTGTGTGTGTGTGTGTGTGTGTGTGTTGATTCCATAATGACATCAGGGCCGGGCGTTGGTGGCCCACGCCTTTAATCCCAGCACTCGGGAGGCAGAGGCAGGCGGATCTCTGTGAGTTCGAGACCAGCCTGGACTACCAAGTGAGTTCCAGGACAGCCTCCAAAGCCACAGAGAAACCCTGTCTCGAAAAACCAAAAAAAAAAAAAAATGACATCAGGTCTTTTGAGAATCCATACCTTCTGTTAATGCTCATGTTTGGCAACTGGGAACATGCTATAGGAGAAACAACCTAACTGTAGCTTCAAGGATTTAACCACAAGAGGCATCCTGACCATCAGGAGACAGAGAAACCAAGACACAGCTTCCTTTTTTCTTGGTTGTTATGGTAAAAGCTTTGCCCCCAGCCCCTGGCATCCATATACCCAAAGAGTGTGGGATGTTACACTGGAGGTTCTACCCAACGGCCCCCTGCCCCCCATCTCCCTCCAAACCCTGCTGCAGCTCAGAAAGCCCCCCAAAGGATGGCCCCTCCCCCAGAGATGCTCAAGACCACTCCCACAGGGTATTTAAACTGTCCCCCAGAGAACAGACTCGTGGTTTTTCTGGTCTCCCTTTCTCGTTCTCTGGGGGACTAGAAGGCCATCGGGGAGTGCTGTATTCATTAAATGTGGACTTTTTCTAATTCGGTTTGATTTGGTCTGATTTGGATTGCTGTGTTGGCGGAGAGGCTTATTGGGGTGTAGAAACTTGGGGCGAGGGGGGGTTGGGTGGAACTTCCACCATAACATCCTAGACTCTTTGGGTATATAGATGCCAGTTTGTGTCTGGCTTCTTCCTGCTGACAAGGGATGAAGTGGGGGAGGGGGAGTCAGGAGTCAGTAGATTCACGATCAGCGGGCGGTCTGAGTGAAGAAGCATTTTAGCTGCCATCCTGTAGACCTCGGGCACCTGTTCCTTGGGGAGGCAGGTTGCTAGGAGGAAAAAAAATAGATTGTTATCATTGGCCCTACGAATGGGGCTAGCCTTGGGAAGGGTGATAACTGCCAGGATGAAGGGAATGGAGAAGTACAGAAGAGGCAAGGGTGAATGAGTGAGACAGGAGAGCACACATGTCCTTCACTGGGACATCTTGGAAAACCAGGTTCCGGTGGTTTGGTAGGCTTCCGCTTAAGCTTGGAGAGGTACGACGGTGAAGGCCCAGGAGCTGGTGCAGGTGCTAGCGTTATCTGGAGGACCCTCTGTGGGTTGACCTTGGCCCAGACAGGAGGAGTGAACCTGCAAGATATGCTGGAAAGAAAATGGGTGGAGTAAAAATGGGTTCTGCAGACTGTTTTTTTGGGGTTTTTTTTTTTTTTTTTGGTTTTTTCGAGACAGGGTTTCTCTGTATTGTTTTGGAGACTGTCCTGGAACTCTCTCTGTAGACCAGGCTGGCCTCAAACTCACAGAGCTGCAGACTGTTTTTATCAGAGCAGATTTCTTGATATAGAAGGAGAACTTTTCCCAGGGATTTGCAGGCATCTGTAGCATAGCTGGAACAGATTTGCATCTTGGAGTCATAGCAAAAGGCTATGACTTTAGGTTAAAGGCATAACAATTTTAGAAAACAACCAGAGGAAATTTAAGACTCTGAAGTTACATCTGAAACCTGTTAATCCCTGACTACAAAGCCTGTAAAAGAGGCACACCTGTCTGTACTTTTACCAGGAAACTAACTTAAACTAATGAGCTATCAAGTACCCTAGTCATCAAACACCATCAGATCTGAGAGAGAGCAGTAGATTATCATAAGTGAGACAGTCCCAGGTTTTACTGAAATGGGAAGGAGGGGGGTCCGATCCATCCCTGTGACAGGAATTGGAGAGGAAACTGTGGGACCCAGTGAGAGGTCAAAACAGAGTAGGTAGCTCCCATGTCCAAAAGAGAATTAATGGGCTTACCGCTACCTGCCAGTATTACCCTAGGCTCAGAGAGGGCAATGGGAGTCACCAAGTCTGGGCCAAGTCGGTCCTCTGCCAGGCTGAGTAGTTCGAAGGCTGGCACAGTCTCAGCTGCCCACGTTGGTTGAGGTTGGACCTCTGTGGCTTGACATAGAGGATGAGCTGCTCGGGGGCATTCTGATTTTCAGTGTCCATGCTGACAGCAGACTGAGCATGACCTTGTCGGCGGCCTAGGGTCCAGGCAATATCTTGCCAAAAGACCGTCCTGCCCGCATTTGTAGCATGCTGCTGGTGGAGCTGACTTGGGTTGAGCTACCGCAGGATAGAGCCACAAGGTGGTGACTTACCTTTTACTCCTTGTGGCCTCAGGGCAGCTGCTAAGGCTTGGGCTTGGAGCATGGCCTCGTCTTTCCAGAGGACTGCTTCTTCTCCGGCATTGAAAACTTTAAAAGCCATTTTAAACTTATTCCTGTATGGGAGTTTGGGGACCCCTCCCAGGCCTTTTTTAATTGCTTTTTAATATCTGGTGTTGACTGAGAAATGAAACCGGTGGCTCCCACTGGGGAGGCTAGGTCGAGTACAGGGAAGGGCAGTAGGGAGAAGGGGAAAAGGAGGAGGAAATGGATACTCGACCTTTGTCCTGGAGAGAAAGGAAGGGGGAAGAGGTGGATGAGGGAGGAAAGAGAGGAATCCGGGCCCCTGAATGGAACACGAAGTCCTTAGGAGGGAGTTAGGCAGGCAGGATTGGGGGTGAGGAAGGGGCCAGTGTCTCAGACAGCAAGGTCAGGGCTGAATTTTCAGGGTCCCAGTTCCCAATAGGCAGGAATCAGGAGGCGCCATGACCCTAGCCAACAAGACCCGTGCTGTGAGACACGGGTTACCGAGGGAAGACAGGACACTCGTCCCCACGCTGGTAAAAAATCTCAAGATCACTGAGGATGGTACAACCAAAAGTTCCCTCTAGAGGCCATCGTGTCCCCTTGTCAAGGGCGTTTGGAGATCAGGCTTCAAATGGCAGGTGCCCATTTCACAAATCTATGCGGGAACCCAAGCCTGAGGTGCATTAATGCGTCCACTGTAGTAGGCCTTGGGTCAAAAAAAAAAAAAACCAGGGGGTGTGGGAGAATCCCTTGAACAGAACATCTTCTGAAGAAGGGTTCCCACTGGACAAGGCAGGTCCTTGTCCAAGTAAGAGGTCGGGGGCCTGGCACCACCACATCTTTGACAGGACACCCTGAAAATCGCAGGAGAGGATTCTCCTGTCTCAGCTTTCCCAGTTCTGGGATTATAGGTATGGTTCGCCACAACACCCTGTCTAGTGTGGGGGCATATGCCTTTAATTTCAGCATTCAGGAGGCATAGGCAGACGGATCTCTGTGAGTTCAAGGTCAGCCCAATCTACTTAGGGAGTTCCAGGCCAGTCAGGGATACAAACTGAGACTCTGTTTAAAAGAAAAACAAACAAAAAACATTCAAGCCAGCAGTTTGGCTCATGGAGTAACAGTGCTTGCTTCCAAAGTCCACAATCCATGTTTGATCCTGGGACCCACAGGGCGGGATGAGAGAAACAACTTTTCCTTTTTATTTTTATTTTTTATTATTATTTTTGATTTTTCAAGACAGGGTTTCTCTGTAGTAACCCTGTGACTCTAAGAATGTCAGACAGTAAGGGGCTAAGAGCACTGTTTAGTGATGAAATGCTTACTCAGCATGGTATACACTGGGTTAGTCTCCAGCAAAACAAGAAAAGGAAGAGGAGAAGGAGGCAGCCTGAGTAGTTATTGATGGATGTGGGGGAGGAGCATCACAGCATCACAACAAAACAAGATGCATTGTGTCTAGGCATTGGAAGAGTGCCTCCTACTTCTTATCTGGTATTTACTAATCTCTCTGGGCTCTGAAAACTTTGTAGGAATGGATACTCCCTTAAGGACATTACAGGGGATGGAGAGATACTCAGTGGTTAAAGAGCACTGGCTGTTCATTTGTTTGTTTCTCTGTAGCTTTGGAACCTGTCCTGGAACTCACGCTGTAGATCAGGCTGACCTCGAACTCACAGAGACCCACCTGTCTCTGCCTCCACTTCCCCAGGGAGAAACAACTTCTTAAAATTTCTCTCACTTATATTATGTGTGCTGAGGCCTTCAAGCACACATGCACACGTGTACACACACACACACACACACACACACACACACACTCACTCGCGCTGAGATGGCTTAGTGGTTAAGAGCACTAACTGCAGCCGGGCATTTGTGGCGCACGCCTTTAATCCCAGCACTTGAGAGGCAGAGGCAGGCAGATCTCTGTGAGTTCGAGACCAGCCTGGTCTACAAGGGCTAGTTCCAGGACATCCTCCAAAAGCCACAGAGAAACTCTGTCTTGAAAAACCAAAAAAAAAAATCACTGCTTCCAGAGCAGCACTGGCTGCTCACAACTGTCTGTAACTCCAGTTCCAAAGAATCTGACACTGTTATGCCAATGCACATAAATTTAAATTATTTTTTTAAAATATATATGTAATAAAAATATATACACATGCACACACAGTGAATAGTTATAAAATATGTAATGAAATATATAGACAAGCACACACAGTAAATACATGTAATAAAAATATATTATCTACAAATAATCCTTTGAATTGCTCTTAATATCTTATTAATTTCCTTATTCCATGAGTTGAGAAAATATTTAACATATCTTCATTTTGTGGATGATTTCATAGCTGTATCAAAATTATGTCTCTAACCTTTTAAAAATTATACATTAGCACCATGGGTGTTTCTAAAAACATTTTCATTTAACAGCCCAAGTTCAAAATTAAACTCTTAACTTTCCAAGCAATATCATTCCACTTTCGAAATTACTATAGTATTGTAATAAGTCAAATTTTTCTAAATGTAAACAAGAAGAATACACAGGTCTGAAAAAATTCCAAAGGGGGTTTCAAAGAAATTGTTCATTGCTTTAAATTGCTCAGTTATTTAAAAAAAAAAAGGTAAATTCACAGCAGTCAAAGTGTCTGGGAAGATGGTTCAGCAGGCAGAGGCGACTGCTGCCGAGCCTGACAAGCTGACTTCTATCCCTGGGGCCTCCCACACGTTGGCCTCGGGTCTCCACGCTCCTGCTGGGGCATGCACACACCCACATAAATAAATGTGATAAACAAAAACGCAGACAAAGCCAGGCCTGGTGGTTCCCACCTGCAGTTCCAGCATCCTGCGGTAGGAGGATGGTGAGTTCAAGTGCTTCCTAGTGGCACAGTGAGACCTTATCTAAAGATAAGGGGGGAGGGTAAACAGTGAAGAGAATAAAACCAGGGCATGATCAATGCTAAAGACAAATGATTTTAATACTTTTCCTGGGCAAAGGTCAACAGAGAGTGTACCTAGTAAAATAGATGACTTGCGAACATTTTTACAGGGGAAAATAAAAGATTGATCATCAGTCCAGAATTATTATTGAGGTAAGAATTATGGTGTAGACTAATCCATATACTCACCTTGTTCCAGAGAGTGTGAAACCATAAATCTCTGTTTAGTTGATCTATACTTTCGGGTGATGATACACCAAATGGTCTCTTGGCCCCCGATGATTTGCACAACTTCCTGAAAAGTTAATCTTCAGTTATCCCAGTTTCCTGGCTTGTAAAGAGCTGAGGCATCAAGTAGAATAAAATGTAACTCAAGAGGTTGAGATTATAGCACAGTGGTGACTTGTTTGCCTAACCTGTGAGGGCCTGGGTGCCATCCTTGGCATTGCAAACAAGCAGAACAAAATACGACGTTACTTAACTTGTTCTGTGTTTTGACTTCTAAATGTTTTCTGACTAAAATGTACATGCTTAACCAATCCTGGGAGTGGAGGCCGGTACCCCCAGCTCCTTGAGAACCTAAAGCAAGAAGATTACAAATTTAAAGTCTACCTGAACAATATAGGGTGAGTTCAAGGGCAGCCTGGGTAATTTAGTAGGACACTAAATCAAAATCAAAATAAGGGGAGAAATGACAGCAGTTAAGATCACTGGCTACGCCGGGCGTTGGTGGCGCACGCCTTTAATCCCAGCACTCGGGAGGCAGTGGCAGTTGAATCTCTGTGAGTTCGAGGCCAGCCTGGTCTACCAAGCTAGTTCCAGGACAGCCTCCAAAACAATACAGAGAAACACTGCCTCGGAAAAAAAAAAAGATCACTGGCTACTGTTCTTTCAGAAAACTGGGTTTTGATTCCCAGTACCCATACGGCAGCTCACAGCTGTCTGTAACTCCAGTTCCCAGGAGTCCAACACCCTCTTTTCGTCTTCACAGGCACAAGAGATGCAAAGACATGCATGCATGTCTCATCCACATAGAATAAAAATAACTTTTAGAAAAAATAAACAATAATGGGCTAAGTGGCAAAGCACTTGCCTGTCAGCCCTAGCTTCAATCCCCAGTACTGAAATAAATAAGTAAATAAATATAAGACTTTTACAATGACTTAAAAATGTTGGTGGAATAAACTAGATCTTACACTGTTATATACTGTTTCCACCAAGGCCAATGAGTGCATCCAAGGATCTATCCAGGTAAAAGTCTCAAGTGCTGCTTGCCCCTCCTGGCCCTTTCCCTCTCGTTAGCATTAACTCCCACCATGGATTCAGTAGGTAAGATTTTGATGCCTGGGATCACCGACACAGTCTCGTTATTCCAACTCTGTCCCCAGTATTGTCACCTATGGGTGATGTATTCAGTCTCCTTATGTGCGAAACAGTTAGAGTTTCTGTCTCTTTCCCATGGTTTCCCTTCTTTCTTGCATCCAACCCAACCTCTAAGAAGAATCAGTGAAGACTGTTCTGAGTCTGAGACTGCATTGTGCCAAGTTTATGGCTGAATAGATTTACTGAGGGGTTGGCTATGTCTTGTTCCTCTTTCTCAATGTAGATCAAACCAACCAAGGTGCTCTCTCTCTCTCTCTCTCTCTCTCTCTCTCTCTCTCTCTCTCTCTCTCTCTCTTCTTCTTCTTCTTCTTCTTCTTCTTCTTCTTCTTTCTTTCTTTCTTTCTTTTCATATTTCTTCATGTGGCCAATCAGATCTCAAAGCAAAACTGATACCAGAATTGCACACAACCTCCAAAGAACCTCATCAGCAATTACAGAGGGTTTGGGGCAAAAACCAAAACCAAAAGAAGCAACAGGTGCTGCGAGGAGCAGACCCCTTAGGTCAGAAATGAAGTTGTTTGTGGGAAATCCATAAAAACCAAGAGAAGGGCACTCGCTTTCATTTTGTGTCAAAGGTGGGATATCCAGAGTTCACCCACTGTTTTGTCTTTCTTTCTTTTTTAAATAAAATTTCTCTTAAATAGCTAAAGAAGGAAATAAATCTAACAATCAAATTTTATATTTTACCTAGTAGTAAGAATTCAAATATTCGCCGGGCATTGGTGGTGCATGCCTTTTATCCCAGCACTCAGGAGGCAGAGGCAGGTGGATCTCTGTGAGTTCAAGACCAGCCTGGTCTACACAGCGAGTGCCAGGACAGCCTCCAAAATGACACAGAGAAACCCTGTCTTAAAAAAAAGAAGAATTCAACTATTCACAGCATATTTTCCTTAAGAAGTGCAGAAAATAAGAGGGCCTGGTGTGGACTCCTTTGATCCCAGCACTCAAGCAGCAGAGAAAGAAGAATCTCTGAGTTTGAGGCCTTGCTGGCCTAGAGCAGAGGTTCTCAGCCTGTGGGGTCAAAAGATCCTTTCACAGGGGTCATGTATCAGATAGCTTTTATATCAGATATTTACATTACGATTCATAACCGTAGCAAAATTACTGTTATGAGGTAGCAACGAAATAATTTTATGGTTGGGGGCGGTCACCACAACACAAGGAACTATATAAAAGGTCCTAATAGCATTAGGAAGTTTGAGAACCACTGGCCTAGAGAGTTCCAGGACAGCCAGGGCTACATATGGAGAGAGGGAAAGAAGGAGAGAGTTAGTTGGTACCGGAAAATTGTCATAGAATTGTAGAGAAGCCACTATGGGAATGTAGGTATATGAAAATAATCTGCTCAAGTTTTCAAAATAATCCACCAAAATGTCTTTGTTTAGCTGCAAGAATACAAACTAATGACCTGGGGGAAATCCTGCTGCAGACTCACTGGGATGATGGGAGCCACTGCTCTCTGTCACGGAGCCCTAATGCAAAAAGGCAATGCAGAAGCAACCCACGCCACAGACACTTTCATGAACATGCTTGTTTTAGTTTAGTTTTCTGAAAAGTCCACGCTGGCCTTGAACATGGGATCTTCCTGCATGACCCTCTAAAGCACTTAGGTCACAGGCATATATACCATACCCAGCAATTCTTTTATTATTATGCTATTATAACTGTGGAGATACTTTATGAAGATAAAGCAAAATAGATAAGAACCACAAACGTGGAGTTTCAACTTGACCTTTGCCCATGCTTAGCAATTAGACTTTGACCCAATTTACTCAAATGACAAACAGAAGATTGATTTTGATTGAGCTGAGAGGAAATGATAATAAATGATTACAAGATAGTCAATGTATATGCAATTGAATGTAAATAAAATGCTTCATTTATTTAAAAAATAATTTTTATTACTTTCATAAAATAGTGTACATTTTACCCAATTGATGTTGAAAAGAATAAACATTATTTTTCTTTTTTGATGCTAGGAACTGCGCTCAAAGTCATGTATATGCTAAGTAAATACTCTGCCACCAGCAAACTACACTCCCTTGCTCCCTTGCCTCCCAAGTCCTAGAAATATTTCTTCCTTGTTTGGTTCAGTTTTTGAAACACAGTCTGTCCTGGAACTCATATATAGCCCAGGTCGGTCTCAGAGTCTGGAGCTTCCTGTCTACTGAGGGCTGTTATTATAGGCAAGGACCACTAAATGGAGTTTAACGTTTCTCAGTCTTGAAAATACAGCAGTGTTGCCGAGCGGTGGTGGCGCACACCTTTAATCCCAGCACTCGGGAGGCAGAGGCAGGTGGATCTCTGTGAGTTCGAGGCCAGCCTGGTCTACAGAGCGAGTTCCAGGACAGCCTCTAAAACAATATAGAGAAACCCTGTTTCGAAAAACCAAAAAGAAAATACAGCAGTGTTTTCTCAGCAGCATAATAGCTAAGACTTCTGACCTAAGGCTGCCGGCCCACAGGAGAATGTACAGACAAACTAAAGAATGGACAACTCTCAAAACACCAAGGAGTAGGGCAAATCAAAAAGACTGTAACAGAATAACCTTCATGTACCTTAGACGCAGCCCAGCCAATTGTTCATGATGCTACCCCATGAGTCAGCGTGGATGCCATCCACTCGGTCGCAGAAGCCTTAACTCCCATCCTCTTTTTTCCTCCAGCATTTTATTCAGGTTTTATTTTAAGTGATGTTAATTACAGCATTTGAAGTGGAGGATCTAATTCTACACAAAATGGGAGACTTTAAAATGTTTCCATTAAACTGCTAAAAAATAGAGTGTGAGACTATAACAGAGATCAGTTTAGATCCCTAGTGTTGTCATGGTGTGACTCCAGTAATCACCTGCCCAGCTGGGAGCTGTGGGTCCCAGGAGCTGTCTCTTAGTCTGATGCAATGGGGAAAAAAAAAAACAACACAAGGAAGAATTAAGTCCTCAGTGATTGGCTTAATCATGCTCACCCCTAACCACACTCTCAGACTACTTTTACTGTTGGTACTGATAGGTTAGGGTGGAAAGAGGATGAGGATTTGCCTTAAAAGGTCCTTTCAGGCTGGAGAGACATCAGAAGTTAAGAGCACTAACTGCTCTTCCAGAAGTTCTGAGTTCAGTTCCCAACAACCACATAATGGTTCACACAATCTATAGTGATCCGGGGCCCTGTCTTCTGGTGTGCCGGCAGAACAATGTATACATAATAAATAATTTTTTTAAAAAAGGTCCCTTTCAGTTGCGCAGTGGTGGCCCACGCCTTTAATCCCAGCTCTTGGGAGGCAGAAACGTGGATCTCTGTGAGTTCCTGGTCTACACAAGTGAGTTCTAGGACAGCCAGAGCTACACAGAGAAACCCTGTCTTGAAAAACCAAAAGCCAAAGCCAAAGCCAAAATAAAAAGTCTCTTTCAGATGGGTGTGTACATATTTTTTAGCAGTTAGGGTTAGGACACCAAGGTCGGGTGCCCAGGAAGTCACAATTACATCGATGGACTCAGTACAGCTTTACAAACAGCATATGGACCATCAGCTTTCTCTTGCAACCATTTCTGGATTAAAAAGGGAAAGCTGGCATCTCTAGAGGGTCCCTTCCCGAACCCATGGCAACTGCTGAAAGGGCTTTTCTGAAACAGGGTTTCTTCTCTACCTCTGAAATGGTAACACCTTAAAATTAAGTCATTCTTAGCCTGGATCTAACATAGTAGTTAGCAATGTTTGCATAATACAATAAATATTTAAAGGTACACTAAATTCGGCAAAATAGTTCAAAATTAACAATTTACAGTATTCCTTTAGCTTGAAGTTCCAGTCCAAGACCAAGCTGTGGATGCCCGTTGATGTTGCGGGCCTGCTGAGCTTGACAGCATCACTTTGGTACCTGAATTTAGGGTCTGAGTGTACCCTAGGAACATGCTGGGGTGGTCCATCTTGGTGGAAAATCAGTTCTCGGGATCCACCTGATACTACACTTCCTGTTCCTGAGCAAGTGTTACTGTTTCCTGCTGTCTGGGCAACATAGACAGCGCTCTCAAACTGCTTGGTCAGCTTCTGGAAGCAGCCACCAAACTGTCCCCGCTGCTCACTTTAATATAAATCTGATGTGATCTGTCTTGTAGCCAAGTGTGAAGCTGCTCTGGTCACTCCGGGTCTCGTTTACCTGGTGGCCAGCCAGCCAGCGCCCCAGGTCCTATCAGAGCGCTCCATTCCGAGTGCTCCATCTTGTACTCTGTCTTGATTTTAGCATTTCCCCCAGTGTTGGGAGAGAAGAATGAATCAAAGGTCAGCTTCAGGTCACTCACGCACGAGCTGGTCTGCCGGGCAGTGGTGGTGCACACCTTTAATCCCAGCACTCCGGAGGCAGAAGCAGGAGGATCTCTGTGAGTTCAAGTCTAGCCTGGTCTACCGAGCGAGTTCCAGGACAGCCTCCAAAGTCAGAGAAACCCTGTCTCAACTCCCCCCCCCCAAATCGTTTTTGAGGGGGAGGGAAGGAGGAAGGGAGGGGAGGGAGGGGAGGAAGGGGAGAAAGGAGGGGAGGGGAGGAAGGACAGGGAGGAGGAAGTGGAGGAAGGAAGGAAGGGAGGAGAGGGGAGGGAGGAGGAAGAGGAGGAAGGAGGGGAGGGGAGGAGAGGGGACAGAGGATGAGGAGGGAGGGGAGAGGAGGGGGAGGAGAAGTGGCAATGGGGAAACAGAAGTGGCAGAAACTTATGGGAAACAACTTCAGCTACGTGGAAAGCCACAATTGGGCAGTGAGTTAATAAGGGAGGAAGAACGGTGAACAATACACCACATTCCCCCTGAATCCTACTTCTACTGGTCAGAGTCCATTCTGGGTTAACACCCTAGTCCTCCGCATTGCATCATCCAAAGACTTGGGCAACTCTCTGTGAAACTGGATACCTTGCCCTTTGATGTAGTGTTTCATCAAAAGCCAGGCATTCCAAACGCATGACTGTTACAGAAGCTGCCAAGAAAAGCTGACATCCTGGACACACACTGGTCAGCCCCAGGCAGTAGAGCCATGGCCTCAGAGCAGTCAACTGTGATGATGTCCAAGTCAGAGCAGCCAGCCCTGGGGCCTAGGAAGTCTGAGGGGTGTTCGGGGTAAAATGTCTCGGATGGATACATGCCCACCCTAAGGTGTAGGGCACAAGAAATTCTGCTTCCTCTGGATTCTTTCCTGGGACTCTCAGAAGCAGTGAGATATGATAGAAAACATGTGTTTCCCCTGCCAGTCCCCAGCATTCACTCTGTGTGCATCCAACAAAACCGCTCAAAAGAACTGACATTATATAATGTCCGCAATAACAAGTGATCTCTCCATTCCTAGTAAAACACAAGTCCTAAAGAATCTGTGGTTTAAATAATGCACTCTATGTTCAGGCAATGGTGGCGCACGCCTTTAATCCCAGCACTTGGGAGGCAGAGGCAGGCGGATCTCTGTGAGTTTGAGACCAGCCTGGTCTACAGAGTGAGTTCCAGGACAGTCAGAGCTGTTACACAGAGAAACCTTGTCTTGAAAAAACCAGAATTGTCAGAGACCTGGTTTGGCAGGGGAGGGGGAGGGTTCAGATCCCAAAGAAGATGGGGGCAGGGGAGGCAGACACGATCTGAGGGTGAGTCAGGATGGCTGCCAGCAGCCTTTAATTGAAAAAAAAAAAAAAGACAACACATTTATACTCTACGGTTGCACATAGGAGTACATGGGACAGGAGAGGCATGTGAGCTGAGCTGTGCCTTGAGATCAGGGGTTGAGGAATCTAGCACCGACCTTGACAAAAGGCACCAGCCTCATGTTAATGGAGGACCACAGTTCCTCTTGCTAGAGATAAGAGTATCCCTTTTTAGTAAGCAGGAACTTCCCTCAAGCACCCAGGTAATAGAGACCCTTATACAATGCCTGATCTTGGGGAAAGGACTTCTTCTGGGGAGCAGACACTATACTACAGTTTCTTACTACTGAAGGGACCAGACCCTCACCCAGCCCCCTGCCTTAGCAGCCATGACAGGCTGCAGAAAGACCCAGCAAGACAAAGACCCCTGACTCAGCAATAAGCGCTGAGTTCCCGACCTTGACCCAGGTTCTGGGAAGTCACCCATGTGGCAGGGAACCAATCAGAAGTTAGCTGGCAGGCTCTGTGTTTTATGGGCTCTGGATGTGCTTTATGGTAACAGTGGCTAACAGAGCATAGCAACTGTCCTGGGAGGGCCTATTGGCCATAGCAACCAGTTGACCAATTAACACAGGACAGGTCACCCAAGCCAGGAAGTGCACCAATCCTGAGACTGTTGTGGACCCCAGGCTCTGCCCTTGCTCTACCCCCCAATAAATTCCCTGCCCTATGGTCCTTCCGGGTCCTTCTTGCTCCACCTGCTGTGTCTGACGGAGGGAGGAAACGAGTTAATATAGTTAACTCATTAATTAATTAAAGACTTTTTGCTTTTACATCCGATCGGGTCTCTTGGTGAGTCTGGGTTCAGGATTTGGGCACAGCAACTCTATGGGCCTGTTCCCCTCATAAGGACCCCAAAACGGAAGATCCTGTTATATTTTTCCCACCACATTGCACCATTCTGATTTCACTATGTTTATTAACTTCACTCTTGCATTTAATGGCCTCGGGCTCTGGATCTTAATTGTAGGCATTTCAACCTCGGGGTCAGGTGTATCTAATATAATAAATCTATAACATACCTGTTCTTAGCCGGGTGTTGGTGGTGCACGCCTTTAATCCCAGCACTCGGGAGGCAGAGGCAGGCGGATCTCTGTGAGTTCGAGACCAGCCTGGACTACCAAGTGAGTTCCAGGACAGCCTCCAAAGCCACAGAGAAACCCTGTCTCGAAAAACCAAACAAAACAAAACAAAACATACCTGTTCTTGGTGTAATTAGGAGGGCACAATGGGATTCCTGGTTCTGTAGTAGTGAGGATTTTTTTTTCCAATTCCAAAAATTTATTTTGTTTAGAGAGGCTACCATTGTACACATTTTTATTCTTTACCAAAGCCCACACAAAAATTTCCAAAGAGAAAGGCATTGATACTGAGAATCATTAAAAATGAAAGTAAAGCCGGGCGTTGGTGGCACACCCCTTTAATCACAACACTTGGGAGACAGAGGCAGGTGGATCTCTGTGAGTTTGAGACCAGCCTGGTCTACAAGAGCTAGCTCCAGGACAGCCTCCATAGCCACAGAGAAATCCTGTCTCAAAAAAAAAAAAAAAAAAAACCCCAAAAAAAAAAGAAAAAAGAAAAGAAAGTAAGAAGGTGCTGGAGAAGTGTGGTCTGCAATGTTGAAATGCTGGAACTTTGTCAAGCAGCAATGGTCACCATGTGGTCTATGCCACAAAATAATAACTATAATAATAACAATAATGTACTTTACAGCAATTGTATACAGTGTTCCAATACAAAACTTTCACACAGAAGTAGGCTATTGGCTAACTACTCTTTGGAAAAACAAAGCTGATAATTTCCAATATGAAACCGAAAGTAAAGCTGGGCTTAGTACCTAATCATCTCATGTTACCCTGGTGATGGTGGTAGTGGTCCATGCTTATTATCTCAGTACTTGGGAGGGTTAGGGAAAAAGATCAAGAGTCCAAGGTTACCCTCTACTACATGTTCAAGACCAGGGAACCCTAAGAGACCAAGTCAAAACCAAAACCAAAGAAACAACCACTAGAAGTTCTGGAGCCAGGCGTTGGTGGCTCACGCCTTTAATCCTAGCACTTGGGAGGCAGAGGCAGGCAAATCTCTGTGAGTTTGAGACCAGCCTGATCTATAAGAGCTAGTTCCAGGACAGCCTCCAAAGCTACAGAGAAACCCTGTCTCAGAAAAAAAATTTTTTTCCAAAGAAACTCTACAGTAAGAGATGATTAGAAAATAATCTCAGGGGCTGCAGAGATGGCTCAGAAGCTAAGAGCACTGGCTGCTCTTCCAGAGGTCCTGAGTTCAATTCCCAGCAACCACAAGGTGGCTCACAACCATCTGTAATGAGATCTGGTGCCCTCTTCTGGCGTGCAGACAGAACACTGTATACTTATTAATAAATAAATCTTTTTTTTAAAAAAGGAAATAATCTCAGCATTATTTCAAATTGCAAAATACCTATTTTGTTCACGTGGAGAGATTGGTAGAGAGGCTGGGAAGATTTAACTCACCTTTCAACCTCATTTCTTCTTTGGGAGAGCCTTTAGAAGAACTCATTCATTCCTTCCTCCAGCACAAATGATATCATATGTTACTTTCACTACAAAGTTATGCCATTCCACTCGTCTCCGAGAGAGTATCTTTTGTGAGAAAATAACTAGTGTTAGGATAAAGCTTGAGGGGACTTTGCGTGGAGGACCATAGCGGATTCCATGGCAGGCGAGGGTGACCGAGGAGGAAGGACAAACACGCCAGGCAGAACAGCTTAAGTGAGGAGTTTTATTAGAAAGCGGAGGGAGGAAGAAGGAAAGAGAAAAGAGGTAACGAGACACAGAGAGAGGACAGAAGAGGAGACAGGAAAAGTCCTGTCTGCCCCAGGGGAACAGCGGGAAGAAAGAGCAGGAGGCCAGCTGGAAAAGACCAGAAAGAGAGGAGAGCAGAGAGAGCGTGCGTGATTGGGTGGAGGTCTTTCCTTTAAAGGGGTCCTTTACACCTGTGTACAGACCAGGGTTCTGCCTCAGTGCATTCTGCCAGGTGACAGGGGCAGGCCAGCATAATGTCTGAATCCTTACAGCTAGGGGCTTGCTTTTTTGTTTTGTTTTGTTTTGTTTTTGTTTTTCAAGACAGAGTTTCTCTGTGGCTTTGGAGGCTGTCTTGGAACTTGCTCTTGTAGACCAGGCTGGTCTCGAACTCACAGAGATCCACCTGCCTCTGCCTCCTGAGTGCTGGGTGAGATTAAAGGCCGTATACCACCATGGCCCAGCGGGGCTTACTTTATACTCAACTCACACACCTAATTAGATGAGTAAAATACAATTAGCATCTAAATTTCCCACTATTTGGGAGGAAAAAAAGTCTTTGGTATAATCCAGTTGGAGGTCTAAAAAATACAAAAATCAAAGAGAAAGGCTTGAGGTACACCAGTTTGCCCATAATATGGCTTGAAGCCACCCAATGGGGAAGTACCAGGATTGCTGTGCCTCTCAAACTATAGCAACTGTACAAATTTCCCTGCCAAACTGCTAATAAGAGAGGTAATTTGGGGGCTGGAGAGATGGCTCAGAGGTTAAGAGCACTGACTGTCCTTCCAAAGGTCCTGAGTTCAATACTCAGCAACCACATGGTGGCTCACAACCATCTGTAGTGGGATCTGATGGTCTCTTCTGGCTTTCCCGCACGCAGACATAATTAATAAATCTTTAAAAAAAAAAGAGAGAGGTAATTTATGGCCAGAAAGATGGTTGAGATAAAAGAGACAAGCCTAAAAGCCTGAATTCTATCCCTAGAATTCATATGAAGCTAAGAGAAAACTGACTCTACCTAGTTGTCCTTTGACCCCCCCCACACACACGTACTGTGACATGCGCAAATCATGTGTGCACATCATACACACACACACTTATAAAATAAAATTAAAATAATAATAAAATATTTTTAAATATTAAAAAAGATAAAAAGGGTTTGGAGAGATGGCTCCATGGTCAAAAGCAATGGCTTCTCTTCTAAAGGACCCAGGCTTCTGCAGGCATGCATATGGTACATACAATGTAGGCATTCATACACATAAAGTAAAGTAAAAATTAATTGTTTTTAAATCTTCAAAAAATTAAAATTAATTAAAGGCAAAAGTAAAGGAGGGATTCAATGTTATGCCTTATGTTTCCTTCTGGATAGAAGATCTTACCATGCCTTATATTCCTGTCCTTCCACCCTAGCCTCCGGACACTAGAATTCAGGTGTATGTCACCACACTTAGAACCTTACATTTAGCAGGGCGTTGGTGGCGCACGCCTCTAATCCCAGCACTCAGGAGGCAGAGGCAGGCGGATCTCTGTGAGTTCCAGGACAGCCTGGTCTACAAAGTGAGTTCCAGGACAGCCTCCAAAGCCACAGAGAAACCCTGTCTCGAAAAACCAAAAAAAAAAAAAAAAAACTTACATTTATTTATGATATTTTCCTGCAGTCTATGGGGTCAGTTGTGGCTGTCATTTGGGAAAAGTGAGGCTTCTGCTTGGTAGCCATCATCTTCCTCCTGCAGGAAGGCCCAGGGCTGCCTCTACAGCTGTTCAGTTTGGCAGGGCGCGCGCGTGTGTGTGTGTGTGTGTGTGTGTGTGTGTGTGTGTGGTGTCACTTACAGAATGAACCCTGCTCTCTCTCTTCTCTCTGTTCCTAATTTGACCCCAAATTCTCTTCCAGTCTTTTATCAGCTATATGATTATAACAATTACTTAGCTTCTCTGACTCACAGTAACATTATATCTTCTGTGGAGATAATAAACCTACCTATGGTCAACAAGAGGATTAATTTAGACAATGTAGATAAATACTTTGGACAAGGGGTGGGCTCTTCATCAAAGTTTCCACCCACCTCCATCTTTTAAATAGAAGTGGAAATCAGAAACCACACTGTTCCTACTTTGTTATCTTTGTTGCTTAGAAATTCAAACTGACAACACAGAAAACAGTACAGAACCTAATGCTGGAATTGACAGAGAGCCAGGAAGGCAAGATGGCTGCCTGAGCTGCTTTGGGAATCGCTCGACTCCAAACAAGTTCTCAAAGGAGCCAGAAAAAGAATTCAACTTTAGTCATGTTTTTCAAATATATTTCACTATGTAGGAATTTGACCTTTTGAAATTTTTTAGAAAGAGCCTTTGTTCCACAAAGTAAGGAATACTTTAATGTCATCCTCTTCCCCTCTACTATTGTATTAAAAAACGTCTTGAAAAGAATGTGATGCTCTTGCCACCTAGAAATAGTCTGATTGCTGTCCTTTCCACCACTGTGCTAAAAAGTCCTTTCACTTGTGAAAGGTGTGTGGCCATGAGCATATGAACAAGACTGAAGTGTTTGTCACAGAATTTAGCTTGAGGAGTTCAACACATATATTCCTTTTGTTTGTTTCTTTGTTTTTTGGTTTGATTTAGTTTTGTTGTTATTATTATTGTGGTGGTGGTGGCGATGGCAAAATCCCAGCACTCAGGAGACTGAGGAAGGTGGGTCTTTGTGAGTTCAAAGTCAGCCTGGTCTACACAGTGAGTTAAAGGACAGCCAGGGCTGTTACACAGAGAAACCCTGTCTCAAAAAACAACAAACAAACAAAAACCCAAACAACAAAAAAGCAGGATCTCTCTATGCAGAGATGGTCGTCCCTGAACTTACTGTGTAGACTAGGTTGGCTTTGATCTCAGAGTCTCCTGTCTATGCCTCTCAAGTACTGAATTAAAGGCATGTGCCCAATTTATTCTACACATTCCTAATATTTGAGATGCCTTATTCAAGAGAGTCTTCAATATTTAATGATTATATTATAGGAATAAATCATTTGTTATCAAATAACATGAAGAATGAAACATAAAAAGTAAGGCCTTTCTACAAAATAAAAATTTCAACTGGACAGCAGTGGCATGTCGCACACCTTTGGGAAGCATAAACAAGTGGATCTCTGAGTTCAAGGCCAGTCTGTTCTACAAAGTAATTTCCAGGACAGTCAGGGCTATACAGAGAAACTCTATCTCAAAAAACAAAACAAAAAAACAGCAAAAATTTCAACACCAATGCTATACTTAATATCTATTAAATTCGCCGGGCGTTGGTGGCGCACGCCTTTAATCCCAGCACTCGGGAGGCAGAGGCAGGCGGATCTCTGTGAGGCCAGCCTGGTCTACAAAGTGAGTTCCAGGACAGCCTCCAAAGCTACAGAGAAACCCTGTCTCGAAAAACCAAAAAAAAAAATAAATAAATAAAATCTATTAAATTCAGTATTTAATGCTTTGCTGATAATGAAAGTTCGAAAATCAGCTCAAAGTTGGTCTGTTTGCTGTAATAGAAACCACAGACATAGCCACCCATTCCATATATGAATATTTTAATTATGGATAGCACAAATTAAAATGAAAATATAAACAATGAAAATGTATTGGTTACCATTGTTATAAAATATGTTGACATGAAGCAACTTATGTGAGAAATTTCAGGTTACCATCCATCATTACTGGGAAATCAAAGCAGGGAGACAGTTAATAAATAAATGCTTTTAGTGCATTGGAAGACTAAAATGGTGTGTTAATTTATAAAGGATTTGGGCTACATAATTTTTTTTTGGTTTTTCTTTTTTGTTGTTTTTTTTGTTTTTGAGGCAGGGTTTCTCTGTGGCTTTGGAGGCTATCCTGGAAATAGTTCTAGTAGACCAGGCTGGTCTCAAACTCACAGAGATTGATTGCCTCTGAGTGCTGGAATTAAAGGCGTGCACCACTACCACCGTCCGGCCATTTTTAAAAAAATCTATTTATTATGTATACAGACTTCTGCCTGTATGTATGCCTGCAGGCCAAAAGAGGGGGCATGAGATTTCATTATAGATGGTTATAAGTCACCATGAAGTTTCTGGGAATTGAACTCAGGACTTCTGGAACAGTAGTAAGTGTTCTTAACCTCTGAGCCATCTCTCCAGTCCCTGGGCTCCATAATTTCTAAAGTTTCTTCCATATTTAATTTCTATCATAAAATTTCATAGGCAATAAAGAGGAAAAACATAATCATAGCCTCAGTGAACTAACTGAAACACACTAGGTGTAGAAGTCTTTCCAGTTATCCAATTAGGCAAGTATTTGATAGGCTTAAATTTACATAGAATTTCATCATTCTAAAGGGAATTACGTCAATCAAAAGAACTGAGGTCCCTAGGGAGTAACATGCTCAATGTTAAACAAATGTCAATTTTATAGACATTTGTTAAAATACTCAAATGGCAAGGAAGGAAAAATTTAAATAATCACATTAGATTTGGTTTCTGGTTTAGTTTTATAAGACAGTGTTTCATGCATTCCAGGCTCCAGAACTAGCCATGTAGCAAGGATGACTGTGAATTTCTGACCTGTTAGTCTGAGGTCACGACCATACGCCACCACACCTGGCTTTATGAAATCCTGGAGACGAAAACCCAGGGTTTCATGCCTGGTGGGCAAGTATTCTTGAAAGCCCCAGCCCCGTTTCTTCCATTCATGTGTACTATCTGCTGGAATATTTGAGGTCTCCATGGGTTTAGGAGCCCAGACACAAGAAGCATGCCCACTGGAGGACTCAGAGAGCTATTTTCCCCTTGCCAGCTTCTAGTTTACTCTACTTCAAAATTATGGGATTTAACTAAAACCCATTGCAGCCATAAAATATCATTCCCCTTAACAAAGGTTTGATTCTTTTGAAACTTCTAAATATTTTCAAAGGTTTTTTATTTTTATTTGTTGTTTTGCTTGAGACAAGGTCTCACTTTGCAGCCTAGGTAAACTTAGAGCTTACTTTGTAGGCCAAGCTGACTCAGGCTCCCAGAAATCTGCCTCTCTCTATTTCTTAAATACTGAGGTTAAAGGCATGTGCCACCACTCTCAGAGGTATTTGTTTGTTTGTTCATTCATTCATTATTTATTTATTTACTTGTTTGTTTGAGAGACAGTCCTTCTCTGTAGCCCAGGCTAGACTGGAACTTAATAAGTAATTCATTTGGCCTTGAACTCATGGCAACATATCTGAAGGCTGGGAGTACAAACATGAGCCACAATGTTTATCAGATGTGTCTCTAGCAGATGGATGGCTAGGACAAGAAATTCAGTGTCTGTGTTTGATTGTGAACAAAATATAAAGGGGCTGGGTGGGGTGACAGAGGTCAGTGACCCTAACACTTTGGTGGAGACATGAGTCTCAGGAATTCAAGATCACACTCAGGTATAGAGTGAGTCTGAGGTCTATCTGGCCAGTTCACTCAATTTCACTTAGCTTACTTACCTAAAAAAAAAAAAAAATGAGTGAGAATAATGACAGGATTCACTATTTTTTTTTTTCTTCTCTGAACCAGGGTTTCTCTGTGAAACAGTCCTGGCTGTCCTGGAACTCATTCTGTAGACCAGTCTGGCCTCCAATTCACAAGAGATCCACCTGCCTCTGCCCCCCAAGTGCTGGGATTATAGGATTCACCTCTTAAAGTGGTTATGAGAATTATGACTGGGGATGTAGCTCATTTGTTATAATAATAGAGTACTTGTTGGATATACTCAAAGCTCTAGGTTGAATATGACTCAGGCATCCTAGTGATTGCTGTAGACCAGATCCTAGAGCCAGTGAATACATTGGTTCGTCAACCAGGTGCTCAAGCCTTATGTGCGTAGGGCTGGGGCTGCCTGTAAGGGAGAAAAGGGCTGAACAGATAAAGTTTCTGCTGGGCTCAGCACCATGAAATGCCTTTTAAAAATTAGTTTATTTTTATTTTATTTGCATTGGTGTTTTTTCTCCTACATGTATGTCTGCGTGAGGGGTCAGATCTCGGAGTTACAGACAACTGTGAGCTGTCATGTGGGTGCTGGGAATTGAACCTGGGTCCTCCTGACTGCTGAGCCATCTCTCCAGCCCCCATGAAATGCTCTTAGTAGCTGTCAGAATATGCAGTGACAGTTTCTATTCCTTTGGAATAGTAAATGCCTTCGATCCTTTCATTTTTATTTTTTTATTGGTGCGTATAGATTATAGGCACGCACTCTATCACTGAACTAGACCACACTGGCACTGCCCTTTCAATGGCATCCAGGTTGTCATCAGTAAAAGTCTATTCTGAAAGCTAGAGTTTCAATATACACTTAATTTTGACAGAGGAGGGAGGCAGGTCCTCATGTAGCCCAGGCTGGCCTTAACTTACTATGGAGCCTTGAACTTCTGATCTCCCTATCTTTGTTTCACAAGTATGGGGATCACAGGTTTGCTGCTACTGTTTCTGCTTCAGGGTAGAAATATTTTTTTTGTTGTTGTTGTTTTTTTTTTTTTTTTTGTTTTGCTTTGTTTTTCGAGACAGGGTTTCTCTGTATTGTTTTGGAGGCTGTCCTGGAACTCACTCTGTAGACCAGGCTGGCCTCGAACTCACAGAGATCCGCCTGCCTCTGCCTCCCAAGTGCTGGGATTAAAGGCGTGCGCCACCAACGCCCGGCTTCAGGGTAGAAATATTAATACAAAATTGTTCTATTGGGTTTGAAATCCATTTGCATTACCAGATGAAATGACATTACATTTGTCAATAAAAGGAAAAGTTGTTTGATTCTTTAAATAAAACTATAATTGTAAATTTTGAATGGCCCTGCAAAGTGGTTTTAAACGTTTTATCATCCACTTATGTGATCAGAGTCCCTCAGTGATAACGAGGATTCAGAATATGAGGAACGCATCATTAAAAAGTCTGAATCAAAAACTTCGTAAAGCCATTCCAACCATAAAACTCAATACTAAGACATAGTCATGGGACCAAGTTCAAAGTGATCATTAAAATAATGGAAATTTTTATTTCAAAGTTTTATGCAAATTTCATGTGCAATATCTTCCCTAATAATTTGCTTCTTTTTAAAATCACAATTATATAAAGAAAATGTTATGAAAACTTTAAATCAGCCATTACTTAGATGGCTCCAAATCACTTGTGGCTTACCCTAGTGTGCTTTAAAAAATGGTTTCTAAGTTCAGGATCACCCTCATCTACACTCTGAGTCAAGGCCAGCATGGGCTACATAAAAATCCTACCTCAAAATTTTTTCTTAAATTATTTTCTAGGTTTGATAGCAAATGCCTTTCATTCCAGAATTTAAGAGGCAGAGGCAGAGACAGGCCGGGTGTTGGTGGAGCACGCCTTTAATCCCAGCACTCAGGAGGCAGAGGCAGTCGGATCTCTGTGAGTTCAAGGCCAGCCTGGTCTACAAGAGCGAGTTCCAGGACAGTCCAAAACAATACAGAGAAACCCTGTCTCGAAAAACCAAAACAAACAAACAAACAAACAAAAACCAAGCATAGAAAAACACCTGGCCATGGTTGCTTACTTTGCCAGCTTGCAATGCAGTGTGAACTACAGGCAAGGACTATATAGCAAGACCCGGTCTGGTTTTTTGTTTTGTTTTGTTTTTTGAAACATGGTTTCTCTGTGTAAAGGCCTTGGTGGTCCTGGAACTCACTTTGTAGACAAGGGTGGCCTCGATCTCTAAGTTCTGAGTGCTGGAATCAAAGGCTTGTGTCAGGTTTAAGACCCAGTCTTTTTTTTTTTTTTTTTTTTTTTTTTTTTTGGTTTTTTGAGACAGGGTTTCTCTGTATTGTTTTGGAGGCTGTCCTGGAACTCTATAGACCAGGCTGTCCTGGAACTTACAGAGATCCGCCAGCCTCTGCTTCCTGAGTGCTGGGATTAAAGACACATGCCACCAATGCCTGGCGACAAGACCCAGTCTTAAACACAAAACCTCACTGGTAGTGGTGGCCTACACCTTTGATCCCAGCATTTCTGAAGGCAGAGGCAGGTGAATCTCTATGAGTTTGAGGCCAGTCTGATCTAGAGTGAGTTCCAAGGCAGCTAAGCTGTTACACAGAGAAACTCTTGTCTCAAAATTAATACAGTTCAAAGAGTGAGATAAAAAAATTATTGATTAGGCCAGGCAGTGGTGATGTATGCCTTTAACCCCAGCACTTGGGAGGCAGAGGCAGACAGATCTCAATGAGTTGGAGGCTAGCCTGGTCTACAGAGCAAGTTCCAGGATAGACTCCAGAGCTATACAAGGAAATCTTGCCTTGACAAACAAAAACAAAAACCTTGCCTCCCCCCCCAAAAAAAGCTGACCATGAGTCAGAGAAGAGGCCTGTAAGCAAGCAAAGATCATCGCTGGTTTCTGCTTCAGGTCCTACTCTGACCTTTCAATGGTGGCCCATGACCTGGAAGTAAAAAATGAATTTACTCTCCTAAATTGCTCTTGGTCATGGTATTTATTACAGCAGCAGAAAGCAGACTAGAAACAGGGTATCTTGTAGAACAGAGTGGCCTCACCTTGTCCTTTGCATCTGTGGATGTCTTTGAACTTTTCTGAGACATGGTCTCATTGCACAGCTGTCTCTCTTGGAACTAGCTGTGTAGACCAGGCTGGCCTGGAACTCACAGAGATCCTTTTGAATCTGCCTTCTGATTGCTGGGATTAAAGGGCTCAGGCACCGCAGGGCTGTAGAGGCACAAGCCTTTAATCCCAGCACTCTGGAGGTAGATTCAAAAGACCTCTGTGAATTCTAAGTCAGCCTGGTCTGTTGAGTGAGTTCTAGGACTGTCTCCATAGCCACTGGGAAACCCTGTCTCGAAAAAGCAAGGGAAAAAAAAGTCTCAGGTACCACATCTGGCTGTCCTCAACGGTCTGAATCTTCCACTTGTACCCCACAAATGCTAAGATTGGGGGCTGTGTCACTCTGCCCAGTTTGAGGAAATAAGGATCCAGGCAAAGGCCTCACACATTCTAGGCAAGCAAGTTACTACATACCTGAGTCCATTTCCTTCCTTCCCTCCCTCCTTCCCTGTCTCTCTTTTTTAAGAAAGTTTCTCTGTGTAGCCCTAGCTGTCCTAGAACTTGCTCTGTAGACCAGGTTGGCCTCGAACTCAAAAGAGATCCACCCCATAGATGCCACCACCTGAATCCACTTCCAGTCTCTCACAGGGAAGGACAGATAATTACAAAGAAGTTTGTTTTGCTATGCAAAATTTACATTAAAATAGACAATTTGTTGCAGGAAAGGGCTTGTCAGTTGTGCTTTTCTGTCCGCCAGTAATTTTATTTAAAGAGATTTGCAGATTTTTGTTTTGAGACAGGGTGTTACTATGTAGCATCGGCTACCTGGAACTCCAACCCTGTAAGTCAGTGGGCTAGAGGTATGCCATACCACACCTGTTGTCATGGGCGTTGGAGGATCATCTAATCCCAAATTCACTTGTATTTGAAAAACTAAAAGTCCAAATGCCTTCAAATCCCTTAGCCAGGTCGATAAAGGATTCGAGTTCGATTTCATTCATGTGCTTCACAATAATACTTCAAACAGATGTCACTTTAAAAAGCTACAAATCACTAGCCAACAGGTAGCCGATTTGGCCACCAAACCTTTTTAGAAACTGGAGCTGGGTGGTGGCGGCGAACGCCTTTAATCCCAGCACCCGGGAAGGTAGAGGCAGGCGGATCTTCGGAGTGAGTTCCAGGACAGTCTCCAAACCTGCAGAGAAACCCTGTCTCGAAAAAAAAAAAAAACACACACAAAAAGCCAACGACAAAAAACCCTTTGAAATGGTTGTATTCTCTGTGCCCAAAGTCTCAATTCTTTAGAGTCGCCTATAGGGGAAGTCTCACTAAGCCAGCCGCGTTTTCCCGCTCCGGCGACATGCCGGATTTAGGAGCGTCAGTGCCGCAGGGCTTGCAGCGTGGGCCTCCCGAGGGGACGGCGCCGTCACACTCCTCACACACGCCCCGGGCCCCCAACGTTTAGACTCCCGCGAGGGCGGCAAAGGGGTTATCGGGCTTTCTTGTAACCTTAAGTGGCAGGACAGAAAAGCGCGGTTTCCCTTTAGATACCGCAGTAGGGTGAACTGGGAAATGGAGACCCACGGGCTGGCGGGGAGGGGCGTGAGGCGCCAAAAGAAAGGGAAAGGCCCTTTCTCTAGGATGACGCGCGGTCACGCGGCTTTCTCCCGACGTGGGCGCCCGCCATTGGTCGAACTGCCATCGACGTGCCTGACGCTGCCTGGCGCGAACCGCGGCGAGGGCGGCGCTGCGTTGGAAGTTGGTGCGGCGCGCGCGCTCCCGCGGCTCGACCAATCCCCACCCTCCGCTCTCGGCCCGCCAACCCGCTCGTCCAGTCGCGTTCCGCTTAGGCATGACTCCGCCCCCGGTGGGCGGGCGGCGCGCGGAAAGCGCGTCACGTGATGACTAGCCCCGCCTCTTCCTCTCGGTCCCATATTGAACTCGAGTTGGAAGAGGCGAGTCCGGTCTCAAAATGGAGGTAAAACCGCCGCCCGGTCGCCCCCAGCCTGACTCCGGCCGTCGCCGCCGCCGCCGGGGGGGAGGAGGTATTAGGGGGAGAGCGGGGGGTTGCTGGGCAGTTGCCGGCGTGGGGGGGGCTTTGGCTTGACGGGAGCGGGGAGGCCGGGGGAAGCCGGGACGATCGTCCCGCGCTCCGCGCTTGAGAGGGCGGTGGGAGGGGGAGGGGAGCGGGCCTGGCGGCCCCCATCGAGGCCCTCCGTCGGCCTGGCCCGCTTCGGTCGGCCGCACCGGCAGCCCTCGGAGACGCGGCGCGGTCGGGGAGGTGGTCCGCGGCCGGGCGAGGGGGCCCGAGGCCTGCGCGGCCTGAGTGGCGAGGCCGCGGGCGGCATGGCGGGCCTCCGCGGGAGCGGTTGGGGAGGAGGCGGTGGGGGAGGGGAGGAGCACATCCGGGCGAGCGAGCAGGCGGGCGGCGGCCACATTGACATTGATCCGCTGCCGCGTTACGAAATGGCGCATTGGCCCGCAATGGCCGCCGCCTGGTTACGCCGCCAAGAAGGAGTGCGTGGGATTGGAGGGAGCGGCGAGAGGCGGCCGGGCAGAAAATGCCGCAGATGGCCTCCGCCTCGGGGCGCGGTGCTTTCCGCTGGGGTGCTGCCGGCGCGTATCTGGGCCTCCGGGCCTCCTCGGTGACGGCAATCGGCGCAGTGCTCTGGCCGGATTTTCTCAGCGTTCATTTGGGGATACATTACTGAAATGCTTGCTGCTTTGAGGTGCTTCCTAACCCGCTGCTTTCGCTCAGGTGTTTGGAATGGAAGTGCTTATAGCGTCTCGTGGCCCAAGTATTAACTATTTCAAGGGATTTGCGTGTAGATAGTGGCTATTTGGAGTCTAATATTTGTATTGATCTAATTTCTCATGGATTGGCACCGGTTTGTGGTTTCCTGGATTTTGGTTTTGGAGAACTGCGACCACAGCCAAATTTCACGATTACGAGGATTCTGTGTGTAGAGATGTTGTTTTTGTGTATTGCCATGCGTTTATCCGAGGCAAGAATAAATGGGACTAAGCGAATTAAAGCTTTGGGCATTGAACGTGTTTCCAGTATTTGGCTGTCTTAAAGTATTGAATGCTTTAATTTCTACTTCTAGAGGTTGAAGATGTTTTTAAATGTGAATGTGAGTCTCCTTTAAAGATTTGTGTTGAGTTGTCTTAATGCGTACATTTAAAGTTGTTCATTTGAATGTAAAACCTTCAAAATGAAAAATTCATACTAGATATTTCCTAAGTCAATTACGGTTATGTGCTTAATTCCTTCGGCAGACAGTATATGCTGTATGTGACATTCAAATTATATACACCTTGTGAATGTAGGTGTATTGTTTGAAGTCATTTAACTATGATGTAAATGGGCATCCACCAAGTTAAATTGATTGCAGAAAGTAGTGCAACTAGGTGTGATGTACACCTGTTATCCTAGCACGTGGAAGGCTGAGGTTAGACTGCCTCAAGGTCCAGTCTAGCCCAGCCTGGCCTTGAACCTCCCTCGGTAGCTCCCCTCCCCTCCCCAAAGCACTACGGGACTAAGTCTTATCTGTTTTGTTCCATGTGGGAAATGCCTGTTTTGCGTAGGGAGTGTCTTAACTGATGTGCTGGATATCTGAATCTCTCAATTTGCCATCCCAAACTTTTAAGTTGCATTTCAAAGATTGTGTTTTAAAACTATGGGTTTGTTGCTGTTCCAGACTAAGGATAGTGGAAATGGCATGGGTTGAATAATGCTGACTCTCTGGTTTCTTTTTTGTAGTGAATGACTTGTTACAAACATCTGAAATTCTCCTAACTTCCAGTTGTAGCTTTCAAAAAGTTTTTTAATTCTGGGGTTTAGTTTAGTTACATGATGTTTAAAGTTACCCCGGGTACCATTGTAGTGGGTTTTTTGTTTTTGTGATAACCCATCCACTATATACTTCATACTGGCTGTGAACTGGATACATAGTCCAGGCTAGCCTCTGCCTCAGACGCTGAAATTAACTGGTGTGTACTATCATGCCCAGCGTAGAGCACATTTTTGGGATGTTAATGTTAGAAATGTTGAGGCTCATGTAAAAATTCATCTGCTTTAAGAAAAAAAAACTATTGGTCTTTTTTCCTCAGGGCCATGATCCAAAGGAACCAGAACAGTTGAGGAAGCTGTTTATTGGTGGTCTGAGCTTTGAAACCACAGATGATAGCTTAAGAGAACATTTTGAGAAATGGGGCACACTCACAGACTGTGTGGTGAGTTTTTGGGGTAAAGGTGGTCTTAGGAAGGGATGGGAGACTATAGGACTATTTAAATGCCATCCTTCATTTATTTTGTAGGTAATGAGAGACCCCCAAACAAAACGTTCCAGGGGCTTTGGTTTTGTGACCTACTCTTGTGTTGAAGAGGTGGATGCTGCAATGTGTGCTCGGCCACACAAGGTTGATGGGCGTGTGGTGGAACCAAAGAGAGCCGTTTCTAGAGAGGTATTTTAATAACATGTTGTATAATGCATGGAACTGTGAGAGTTTGGTTTTTTTGACTTAAAATTATTTTGTTTGCAGGATTCTGTAAAGCCTGGTGCCCATTTAACAGTGAAGAAAATTTTTGTTGGTGGTATTAAAGAAGACACAGAAGAATATAATCTGAGAGACTACTTTGAAAAGTATGGCAAGATTGAAACCATAGAAGTTATGGAAGACAGGCAGAGTGGAAAAAAGAGAGGATTTGCTTTTGTAACTTTTGATGATCATGACACCGTTGATAAAATTGTTGGTAAGTAACAGTTGCAACACAAATGATTTGTTTTCAACTGAATTCACTAACTTACACTTCGTGAAAGGATATAATGCTAGTTTTCATAAAACATCTAGATCAATGGTTCTCAACCTTACTCATGCTGTGACCCTTTAATACAGTTCTTGATGTAGTGATAATACAGTTCTTGATGTAGTGACTCCCACCCATAACATTTTCATTGCTACTTTATAACTGTAATGCTTATCTGATATGTGATCCCTGTGGAGGTCATAACCCATCCAGATTAAGAAACATTTCTTCCCCAAATATCCTCTTACTCCCTTCTCAGTCAACCATTTTAACAGTATTTTAACTAATTGCTTGGCAACAAAGGGTTTCACTTGTGGTTTTTTTTTTAATTTACAGTTCAGAAATACCACACTATTAATGGGCATAATTGTGAGGTGAAAAAGGCTCTTTCTAAACAAGAGATGCAGTCTGCTGGATCACAGAGAGGTAAGTAGGATCATATACACTTAAATAGACATGAACAGTACTTGACAGATTTTTGAGAGTTTTACTTCAACATGTATTACAGGTCGTGGAGGTGGATCTGGTAACTTTATGGGTCGTGGAGGAAACTTTGGAGGTGGTGGAGGTAATTTTGGTCGTGGTGGAAACTTTGGTGGAAGAGGTAAGGTGCTTATTAAGTACTAAATATCATACATTTACTAGTCAGTTGAAGGTATTATTTTAATTCAAACTTTGATTTTCCTCAGGAGGCTATGGTGGTGGAGGTGGTGGCAGCAGAGGTAGTTATGGAGGTGGTGATGGTGGATATAATGGATTTGGAGGTGATGGTAAGTATTTAAAGAATTTTGTCTTTAATTTCTGCATTGCCAGGAATCCAACACATAGCCTCTTGCTGTGGTAGATGTTTTGACTGTTTTTAACAGCCATATTAGAAGTGTCTTATTTTCCTGTCCTAAAAGTTTGAATGGTTTGAAATATAGTTCGTAACTAGAACCACAGAAGAGGAAGCGAGGATGGAAGTAAATATTAACTAGTTGTCTTCAGGCAATAAGTTTTATTTGCACCAGCAGTTGAGCTAAAATTGCTTTGTGTAAGATTATATTGTCCTGAGTGATAATGAAAACTGACTGTTTGAAAGAATAAAACACTCATCTTAAGGTTTTACCCATCAAGATTGCTTGACTCTGACTAGATTTAGTGTTAAATCTATTCAGTGGTTTACTCTGCCAGTTGGTGGTGTAGTATAAGCCAGAAGTATTTGGCCTTCCCTGTACATTTATTTTTGTGTGGGTTTCTTTTCAGGTGGCAACTATGGTGGCGGTCCTGGTTACAGTAGTAGAGGAGGCTATGGTGGTGGTGGACCAGGATATGGAAACCAGGGTGGTGGATATGGTGGTGGTGGAGGAGGATATGATGGTTACAATGAAGGAGGAAATTTTGGTGGAGGTAAGTAAGTTACAGATGTTTGAAGTAAATGCAAACTAGCATTTAAATTAGTTCTCTGCTTAAAGGGTACATGGCAAAGTTTTAAGTATTAATAGCTGTATTAAAACATAGCTCATCCATGTAAACACACCATGCCCATTCTTCAGCTGTGATAAAATGGGCACAGCACATTTCACAATTACAGAAGACAATTTTTAAGATATGTGTACAGGGGGATCCTTGAGTTCCAGATCAGTTTGGAAATTATAGAAAAAAATTAAGGTTTCTAGTGTTCCATTCAATGCTGTTAAGGCATATTTACAGTACTTTACAAACCTCATCACTATTTAGTAATAGTTTCATCATTTCTAAATAGGACTTTTTTATTATAACCCAGTTAGCTTCAAATATGTATTGAACTCTGGCTTTGAAACTTCTTGGATCTACCTTACAACCACACCAGGCAAATGTTTTTGCAGTGTGGAAATGCATATTGTAAATTGGTACAAGGAACTTTAGTATAGTAAAAAGGACACTTACTAGTTAGTAAATTACAAGGGAAGTTTTAAAATGCTGTTTGTTGCTGAGTTTTTCCTTAATTTTTGGGTTCTTGAAACTTGGTAAATGGGATGTGAATTTGTTTGAATACTTGGGTGATAGGGTGCCATATCAGCTCTTGGAATAGTTTGAGTGTTACTGTATTATGTATTACGCGACATACTATAGCATGGGTTATGCTCAATTACTACAGGTAATTTGAAGCTTTGTTAGGGAACTGTTAAGCCTAACTTATAAATGTGCTTTAAAAGCTGCAATGCATTAGAATCATTGAATATAATTTTGATCTAAATGATATGGTAGGAATGTGTATCTAGGATACAAAATCAAAAAAATAAGTTTTCCTTAGATATGATGTTTAATAGCTTCTTAGAGATGTCTTCTGGACATGTTTCACTTGCTGTGCCCTTTTATTAGATCACTTGGGCTTCTGGTAATGGAGTTAGTACCTAAGGTCACTGTTAAATGCTTGTATAAAATAATTATAATACTTTGCTTCTCTGAGTGTCCAAATAAATGAGTAAATAATTATTTTGGTAAACTATAAATAAAATCTTTATGATTTCAGGTAACTATGGTGGTGGTGGTAACTATAATGACTTTGGAAATTATAGTGGACAACAGCAATCAAATTATGGACCCATGAAAGGGGGCAGTTTTGGTGGAAGAAGCTCAGGCAGTCCCTATGGTGGTAAGTCCTTTTTAGTCAGAAGTCTTAAGAGCCATCTTGGTTAACATTTTATGTGTATTTAGAATTGTATGTTTTATTTTTCAGGTGGCTATGGATCTGGTGGTGGAAGTGGTGGATATGGTAGCAGAAGGTTTTAAAAAAATACAGCAGAAAAGGGTAGGTATCTTTAAATTCTTTAAAAATGATGATAAAAGAATATGTGGAACTTCACTGAGTGTAATAATTTTTTTATCCTGTATTATTCAACAGGCTACAGTTCTTAGCAGGAGAGAGAGCGAGGAGTTGTCAGGAAAGCTGCAGGTTACTTTGAGACAGTCGTCCTAAATGCATTAGAGGAACTGTAAAAATCTGCCACAGGAGGAACGATGATCCATAGTCAGAAAAGTTACTGCAGCTTAAACAGGAAACCCTTCTTGTTCAGGACTGTCATAGCCACAGTTTGCAAAAAGTGCAGCTATTGATTAATGCAATGTAGTGTCAATTAGATGTACATTCCTGAGGTCTTTTATCTGTTGTAGCTTTGTCTTTCTTTTTCTTTTCATTACATCAGGTATATTGCCCTGTAAATTGTGGTAGTGGTACCAGGAATAAAAAATTAAGGAATTTTTAACTTTTCAATATTTGTGTAGTTCAGTTTTTCTACATTTTAGTACAGAAACTTTAACAAAAATGCAGTTTTGAAGGTGTTTCCTTGTGAGTTAACAAGTAAAGAAGATCATTGTTAATTACTATTTTGTATGAATTTTGCTAAAGTTAACTGTAAAGAAACACCTACTGACTTGCAATTTAAGGGGAATCTATTCTTCCCATTTCCAAAACTATGAGTGGGCGCTGACATGTGGAGAGAATAGATATTTGTATGTTTGCAATGTGTGTTTTAGATAATTAGGATTGGGTAATAAAATTAGCATATTTGTGAATTTAATAGCATTAAGATTACTTTCAAATGAAAAAGATCTCAAAAGTTCCTATTTGGGTTTTGTGCATTTTATTTCAAAATGTAATCATGGTTTTAGTATGTTTCATTGAGTCCTAACCGTGTTAAGAACATCTCCATTCCACATTTACCCTGATCACATTGAAACTGCTGCCAATAGTTTGGGGTATAAAAGTATTTATATTTATATCACACTCTACTGAAGGGTGGTGGGTGTATTTCATCTTCCAATTTAACAGTCTTTTAATACAGGACCACTAAGTATGCTGTGTCTGAGCAAACTGGTGGATACCTGGTTCTGCTTTTCAGATGCAAAGTCCCAAAGCACATTATTATTCCTTGGTTTTTAGTGTCCCCCACCATACAACTTTTCAGAGCAGAGGAATAAAAGTCACTCGTTTGAACCCCTAACTGGCTGGCATGCTTTCCTGTTTATACCCTATCCATTTTGTTGGATGATGAAGCCACGGATAGTTAAGGTGTCATTGTCTAAAACAAAGTAGCAGAAAATGTAGCACAGTTGCTTTCTTAGTGTGAGCACCTCACTTCCCAAAAGATCTGAATTCAAATTTGGATAGTCATGAATGCTTAAATCCCCAAAGAACACACGGTTATTCTTTGTATATATTTCATCCTAAAACATGTTGGTGTTTGTTCAGAGACCCTGGTTGAGAAGAGTTCTAGATACTAAGGTCATATATATGAAAAATGTCTACTGTTACGCCAGCTAGTGCTTAGCAACTTCATTCAAGACCCGAAGTATGTGCTCTGCTGTTGCTTCCCTTGGCATTTGAACATTGAATTCAAAGTTTTACTTGGTTTTTGAAGTATAAGCAAAACAAGCAATAAAAAGGGGAATGGGGCGTGCTAGTGTTTGAATATGCTCTCTTGTTGCTCTAATTCTGTGCATTAATATTTGGATGCATGCAGTGCTAGCATGGAACTTTGGTCTTCACAAATACTACAGTTTTCCAGAAAACACTCACAAAACAATAAATGTAACAGACAACATTCCATTTGTTATTGGGCATATGTGAATGAGCAGTGCAGAAAATAGGCTCATGTTAGAAAATGGTTACATCTTTCATAACAAAGTGTGATTATAAATGGACACTGTCAATGTTTACAGTTTAAACCTGGGTACATGGTCAAAATGCTTAGGAATATTAAAACTGAGCTAAATTGTCTCAAGTCTTTTATTCATATAATAAAGATTGAAAGAATTGGGGAGGTTAACATTTCCTGGTTTTGTTTGTGAAATTGTTGGACACAACCTTGACAGTATCCTTTAATGTCATGAGGTCAATTGTATTGTTAACCAATTTTTTATGTTCTGGAACTACTATAATAGTGAAACTTTTTCAGTAAGTTGATGTTTACAACCTATAATCAGGTGAAATCTGTATGTGACCTGTTTATAAGTTGTACTAGGTTAGATTTTTGTGAACTGTGGAAAAGTAAGCCATGAGAGTGAATTAACCAGCTTTAAAGGACCACTAAGACAGGACTTCAGCAGCCTTTGTGTATGGACAAGTCAGCATAAATAAAGAATGAGAAGGCAGCAGCAAGAGCTTCAACAACAGAGAAGTGGAGGCATAAGATACTATGGTGATAGTGAGCAGCCTTCCAAAAGCTAGTTAAATCTGCTTATTGCAACTGAAGTGGCGAAGAAAGTAGCAGGAAGGAGCTCCGCCCTTTGGAACATCAATGAGATAGTTGCCACAGTCTCTAGGTCTAGCATTTAGACCTGCAAGGAAGGGCAATAAGCATTAGGTAAGGCTTGAATTTGAATTTTTTCACTAATTAAAAGAGTGCTTTTTTGTAAAGCAAGGTAAGAGTAATCTTTCTGATTTGCAGGTGAATGAGAACCCTACTTGCCTAAATGAGGAATGTCTTTCCTACCATCTTAAATACGAAGGTTTCTGGCTGGGTAAGGTTTGTAGCTCACAGTAAAACCTGATGACACCATTTGGTTTTCCTATAAATGCCACAGGTTGAATGAAATATTACCCCTATTAGTAGGTACACTGGCAGAATTGTCAAGGTGTTTTGTGGGGGGGGGGTACCCTACTGAACAAGTTGTAAGACTTCAGACCGTTAACATTCTGCAGTGAGCCAGATGTGGCCTCTCTGTGTGTACAATTCACCATTAGTATCTGGTAAAATCAGTTTTCCATAAAGGAAAAAGTTAGTGTTGGCTTTCAGAAAATAATTTTGGAGTATATATAGCTTCCAAAAGCTGCTAGTTGCCACCCTAGGGAAAACGGGAGCTTTCACAATTGCCAGAATATTTGTCTTCCTCAGTTCTCATTTATGTGGACCAGTTTTTAGGTGGTGTCTGTCCCTTCCATTCCTAAACACACAGGGTCTCACTGTTGTCCTGGCCTAGAACTCCATCCACCTGCCTGTGTCCCAAATGCGGGGATGGTGAAAGGGTGGTGCCTAATTGTTGCTCATTCCTTCAAAAACAAAACCCAAAGAACAGTTGAGTTCTATTCAAATAAGTTGCTGATTGCTCATAAGGGCTATTTTTTGCTGCCTTCACAGGGCCTTGAAAATTGCTTAATTCAGGTTACTTTCTAATATTTTCAGAGGACAAGTTTGCAAAACACTGGTTAGTTAGAGATCTTGTTTACCACACAGGGATGCCCTACATCAGGTTTGCTTGGCATTTCAATGACTCAATTTACACAAACCATAATTACTAATGAAAGTGGCAATCTTTCAATGGTTCTTACAGACTTGGAGAAACATTTTTAAATAGGCATTCCATTTCCTTTCTGAAATAAAATTGTTCTACTTAATGTTGTTTCACTGTCATTTCTGCAAAAACATTTTACATACAAAAGGTGGACGTACAAAACAGGAAACAATTGAGGGTGGCTTTGATTTTTGTTTTAACTAGGATACTGCTCCCAGTTTACATGTCTAAAAGCTGCATTCACACATGTCTATAAAGAAGAAGGGGCCGTGCTAAAAATCTGGAAAGGGCTAAAGAGAAATGGCCTTGGTTTTCAAGGGTTATATTGTGTTGCAATTTAAAACAGGCCTAATGACAGTAACTGGCATGTTAAGGTGATAAGCATGGGGATAATATGCAGGGTGCTGAGAGGACTGGTATAGCCTATTCAAGTTTTAATGTGTTCCTTTTCTTATGACAGCAGAGGTGGTCTGTACAGGATTCGATTGTTTCCTTTGTAGTATGATGAAATGTTACAGAGAGATGACTTTTTCATTAAAATATTTTTAGAAATGTGTCTGTGGTTTTATCACTTTGCAATATTCCTTTGACTCAGTCCTGTGTGGATATAGACATTAACAAAATGAAGTTTGGGGATGAGCCTTGATATTTTAAAAGCTGTAATCTGAAGTAGAAGCAGGTATATGGCTACTTAATTCAAGGTCAACATTGGAATAGTTGGTGTATGTGGGATTCATGGACTTGGATGGTGGGGTGAGATAATTGGGCAAGTGAAAGGGTGTGGGGGATAAGTTCCACATGTGACAACTTTAATAAGGTAGTTCCTTAGTTGAACATGAAGGTAATAGGGTCAAGAAAGTCAATGTACTGAAGGTTCCTCCTAGTAAAGTATGTGGGAAATCTATTGATATTTACTTCCTGTACCTAACTAGCTCTCAGGTTTCAGATTCCACTGCCTTTCCTGAATCCTGGGTCTGTGAAGGTACCTAACCCACACATGACCCTCAAGTGAGTTATTTTGTGAATAAAATTCAGGTGACCATTAGTTGTGGGGATTTTATACTTCACATACTGGTTTTAATTTGTAATTTGGAGCCACAAATCTCCTTATTTTAGATTAGTACTGTACTGAAATGGACTTCATTTCCACCAAAAAACACTTTACTTTCCAGATGAAAATAGCTATAAAGTGGTGATGCTTACCTAGCATGCATAAAGTCCTGTGCTGTCTCCCCTGTTCACAAAGCATGCCAAACAGGAAAAAATGATTGAAACCAACAATGCACTTAAGCCTGTAATGCCTTTTTTTTTTTTTAAAGCAAGATCAGGATCTCATAAATTGGCATAATCCGGTTGAACAAAGGTTTAGGGCAAGTGTCAATTTTGGTTAAGAACAAACAGTGGTGAGGGTCACAGCCTCAGCGGATAGTTCTGGGAACTAGAAAATGAGCACACATTTACCCCATGCTATTTAGATCTTAGAAATTGTCAGTGAACAAGTTCTAAATTATAGGGATTAAAAACATTTTTATGTGCATTGGTGTTTGGCCTGCATGTCGTTGTGAGGGAGTCAGATCCACTGGAACTTAAGTTATAACACCTGTGAACTGCCATGTGGGTGCTGGGAATTGAACCAGTCTCTAACCCAAGTTACGGGAATTTTTGAGCTTTAAAATACTAAGGGATAGAGCCAGGCAAAGATGCATGCCTGTAATCAGGAGGCAGAGGCCAGCCTGGTGAGTTCCATGACAGCCAGAACTGTGTACACTAGAAACCAGTCTCAAAAAGTCAAATACGTATCTGTGGCTAGATGGAAATGGATGTTTTACAATACCTTCCTTTTTGTGTAGTCATTGTATTTCTAAAGATTGTGTTCTGCCTGCATGCACATAATGTGCATACCCGATGTCCCTAGAATCCGAAAGAGGGCACCATTCCCTGGAGTTGCAGAACCTTGGTTTCACTATATGGGTGCTGAGAATCAAGCTTTTTGTTCTCTGCAAGAGCGGTAGATATCCTTAACAGCTGAACCATCTCCAGCCCCTTCCAGTTGGTTCTGTCTGAATGTTATAACTGATACTCTTTTTTATGAACATTGTGTGGTTAATGGAAACATCCTTCAAGCTTCTGGTAGGTTGCCTAATATGAATTAATTTCAGAAGTCTTACGTCCTCATTTAATAACAATTAGGTCTGTTTAGTCTTTGAGCTTTGCTTATCAAGTTTAAATTATGAACTTAACCACGTGGACTTGACATTTTTTTGTTTGTTTTTTCTTCAAGACAGGGTTTCTCTGTGTAGCTTTGGAACCTGTCCTGGAGCTTGCTCTGTAGACCGGGCTATCCTTGAATTCCCAGAGTTCTGCCTGCTTCTGCCTCCCGAGTACGGGGATCAAAGACATGTACCACCACCATCCACCTAAGGGCTCAGGCAACTTATTTGGGGGTACTTTTGTGCTTTTCCTTGTTTGATACTGCCAACGAGAAAGCTTAAAATAACTGTGTGTGGGTGTTGAAGAGATGGCTTAGTGGCAAAGAGTATTTGTCGTTTTTTCCAGAGGACTTAGGTTTGATTCCCAGCACCTACATGGGACAGCTCAATCTGCACTCTAGTCCCAGGGGATCCAACACCCTCTTCTGGCACCAGGCACATAAGGGTAGATAGACAACACCCATAGACACAACTTTTTAAAATACCGACTTTGGCAGAGAGATGTGATTGCATGCATTAGTTTTAACAGTTGGGAGAGGGGGGCTGGTAAGTCTCAGTTCCAGGATTATATAGTGACACTCCGGAAACATTTTTAAAAGCTGGGTTTGGTTTGTTCAGAGATGGCCCAATCTGGCCTCTGGCCAGAGCATTCATTCCCAAACTGGAGTTAAAACCTTGAATATCTAATGCTGGCTCAATGTTAAACTGCTTAAATGTGGACAGTTTAAATGTTACCTTTAAAGTATTAATCAGGCTGGAAAGATGGCCCAGTGTTTAAGAACCCTTGCTGTTCTTCAAGAAGTCCTGAGTGCAACTCCCAGCAACTCACAGGGTGGCCAACAACTATTTGAACTGTAATGGGATTTGATAACATCTTTGGGTGTGCAGAAAAAGTGTACATACTAAGTTGTCAAAGTATTAATTATCTGACTCAGCAATAGTTAGGTCCTTCATACATTAATTTCTGATTTGATTTGGTGGGTTTTAGATCTTTGAAATTGTTGCCTAATGATCTTTTGAGTTTCCAACAATTCAGTCATCTAAAGTTAAAAATATCTGTGAGTTCAAGACCATCCTGGTCTACAGAGCTAGTTCCAGGACAGTTAAGGCTGTTAGAGAAACCCTGTCTTGGTGGGGGGCAGCGGAGCATTATCAATAATATTGTAAGAATATTAAAGGAGCCGGGCGGTGGTGGCACACACCTTTAATCTCAGCACTCGGGAGGCAGAGGCAGGTGGATCTCTGAGTTCGAGGCCGGCCTGGACCGACAGCCTCCAAAACAATACAGAGAAACCCTGTCTCATAAAAAAAAAAAATTAAAGGAAAAATTACCTTTTTGGGGGACAGTTTCTTTGTGTAGCTTTGTAGACCAGGATGGCCTCAGAGATCTGCCATGGCTGCCTCCCAAGTTCTGGGATTAAAGGTGTGCACCACCACCACCCAGCTAGGAAATACTACTTTTCCATTGTTACCAATATTAAGCAACTTTTTGATGAGAATCATGAGATCTGTTCAGATGACGACCCAGTGCACAAGAACTGCTGTGTGATCATGAGGACCTGGGTTTGAATCTTCAGCTCTGGTGTACACAGCCAGGTGTGCTCAAATGTCCACTGAAGCTTGTTGGCTGCTTGCCTGGCTCCAGGTTCAGTCAAGAGACCATGTTTCAAGGCTAGAATGGAGTGATGAAGGCAGTACACTCGATGTCTTTGGTCACATGTGCATGTACATCAGAAGGAGATTATAAGACCCAAATTTATGTTAAGGATTACACTAATAGAGGTGAAATGTGAAAATTAGCTAAAAGGGTGCCTATTTATTTAATCATTTTAACATAGCCTGAAAGCATACCTAAAGTCTAATGGGAGACTAGGTAAGTCAGGATCTTGGTTTTCTTTTTTTCCCCTCCAAGAATTGAAGTCATTAAGTTTTCTCTCAATTCTCCCGAAGTAACTCCTATCAAATGAAACTATTTACCTTTATTTATTTATTGAGACAGGGTTTCTCTGTAACAGCCCTGGCTGTTGTGGAGATCAGGCAGGCCTCAAACTCATCTGCCTCAGTCTCCCAAGTGCCAGGATTGAAATGCATGTGCATCATACCTGAAACTGCTGTCTTCTAAAGTGGGAGAGAAAAAAAATTTTTATGAGACTGGGTTTCACATATCCTTGGCTGACCTGGGACTCTAGAAATCTGCCTGACTCTCATGAGTGCTAGGTTTAAACCTAGTACTATTAGATCCAACCTCATAATAAAAAATTATGGGTGTGGTAGTATAGGTTCTCCCTGTTCACCCAAAAAAACAGCTGGGGAAAAACATCTTGGATGGATTTTAAGTTTTTTTTTTTTTAAGATTTTTTAATAACAAGGGTCTGAAGAGCATTTATGGCTCTTGCAGAGGACCCAAGTTTGATTCCCAGTCCCACATGGTGGTTTACAACCATCCATAACTCCAGTTTCAGGAGACATACATGCAGGCAAAGCCTTCACACACAAAATCTAAGAAAACAAAAGTAAGGGATGGAGAGATGGCTTGGCAGTTAAGAGTACATACGCTCTTGCTGAGGACTAGAGCTCAGTTCCTAGTACCCACATCAAATGACTTACAACCTCCTACCTGTCACTCCAGTGTCAGAGAATCCCAACACCCTCCTCCTGGCCTTCACAGATAACTGCATATAACCACACAGATACTCAGGCATACACATAGTTGAAAGTTTAAAAGATTGAGAATAGTGTTTGACATAACCTCAAAGGTGTGCATTTTAGCCTACAGAATTGAACTAGGCCGGGCGTTGGTGGTGCACGCCTTTAATCCCAGCACTCGGGAGGCAGAGGCAGGCGGATCTCTGTGAGTTCGAGACCAGCCTGGACTACCAAGCGAGTTCCAGGACAGCCTCCAAAGCCACAGAGAAACCCTGTCTCGAAAAACCAAAAAAAAAAAAAAAAAAAAAAAAAAAAAATTGAACTAGAAACAGTTCAAGAAAGGTTAAAACATTTGGGCTAGATTTACTATTCCAATAAAGAAGAAACTATTTTGGTTTTGATAGTTGGGTATGCTAGTGTTCAAAAGTTTTACATTTCTTTGTTTCTTGGATTTTCAAGACAGGGTTTCTCTGTGTAACCACAGCTCTGGCTGTCCTGGAACTCTCTGTAGACCAGGCCTCAAACTCAAAAGAGATCTGCCTGCCTCTGCCTCCCAAGTACTGGGATTAAAGGCATGTGCCACCACCACCTGGCTTTAAATTTTTCTTGAAAGACTTTTTGTGTATGTGTGTTTTGTATGCATGCCTGTCTCTGTAACTGGTGCCCGGAGTGGGTTGGGTCCCCTGGAACTGCAGTTTCAGATGGTTGTGAGCTGCCATGCATGTGCTGGAATTTGAACCCATGTCCTCTAGAAAAGCAGTCAGAGCTCTTAAGTAACAACCATCTTCCCAGTCCCTCTATTTGAAATGTAAAGCAATTTAGGCACTGTAAAGTCCTATGGTCAGTTCCTTTTTGCATGGCAGAATCTTGTTAAATTGGACTGTGGTAATGCAGATGGGCAGTCTGTTCCGTGGGCTCCACATGGAGCTGCTCCCGTCAGTTTCATTGTCAATTGGAATCAAGTGGGTTCGTCCATCACTACCACATCTCCAGAGATGGACAGCAGGAGAGAACTTAGGACCAACTATCTGACAAATCCTAGGACAAGTTTTGAAGAGGAACAAAGAATCCATTTACAGATGTTTCCATCACAGATGAGACAAGGCTGAGTGCTAAAGTGAGTAGGAGGAGGCTTTTCTCTAGAAAATGACCAGAGCTTCAGTCTGGTCCCAGTGTACTGGTAGGACTCTTGGAGGAATCGTGTTTATCAAGTCCCCTGCATCTCCAGGACCCCCTTCCTCAAATTCTTATGTAACCTGGAACTTCTCAGGCTGTGTTTGTGCACAGCCACACCTAGCTCCTGACTCTTAAAAAGGCAATAAGCACGAACTACAGTGATTAGATGAAATTGAACTGATGTTATCAAGTGTTTTTGGTTTCTTTTAAAAAAGATTTATTTATCATGTATACAGTGCTCTGCCTGCATGTGTGCCAGCATGACAGAAGAGGGCACCAGATCTCATTACAGATGGTTGTGAGCCACCATGTGATTGCTGGGAATTGAACTCAGCACCTCTGGAAGAACAGTCAGTGCTCTTAACCTCTGGGCCATCTCTCCAGCCCAAGTTTTTTTGTTTTAAAGGAATGAGCTTTTAAAAATTTTATCTATATGTGTGAGCCAGTTTCCCTATCATTAGAATTTATTCATTCTTGGGTAACAATTCCTTGATTGTTATTAAAAAATGATGGTGTATGCCTTTAATCCCAGATATGACAAGGCAAGGGCAGGTAGATCTCAAGCTCAAAGCCTGGTCTATAGAGTTCCAGGACAGCCAGGGGTATAGAAAAACCCTGTCTTGTAAAGAAAATGAGAAAGAGAAATGTAGTTGCATATACGAACTTCACTCCTTGTCTCTCTGGTCCTACTCTTGCCTTGTAGATTGCTCAGGTACACAAACCAGAGAGGACAGGCTCGCATGCCACGTCAGCCTTAGCCCCTCCCTTCTAAAGACTGCTCACCCCTGCGACTTTTCATAGCGGTTCTTCCCATCACTTCCTGCCTTGTGGCTCAGCCTTGGTCTGCAGCTTTGTGTTGGCATGCAGGGCTCCAACAGTGGCTTGACATACACCTTCAGATGTTACAAGCTCAGAGTTGCAATGGTTTGTACTAGTATTCATTTATTTGGATTTTTTTTGAAACATGGTTTCTTTCTACATAGCTCTGAGTATCTTGGAACTCTCTATGTAGACCAGGCTGGCCATGAATTCAGAGATTGGCCAGTCCCTGTCCCGGATTGCCAAGATTAAAGACATGAGCCACTAGGTCCTACCCCTCTTAGGATGCCACTTCCAAAAACACAGGGTTGTTACTGGTTTCGCTCTTTGTGCTGCAGTACCGCACAGCAGACATACCACTGCTGTGAATAAACACGTTTTCATGAGCATACACCATTTCCTTAGTATGACGACCCCAGTAACCACAATTAGTATAGAAAGGGTTTACCTTTGTCTTTTTGAGACAGGCTCTCACTATGTAGCCTGGCTGGCCTGGAGTTCAGAGATCTGCCTGCCTCTACCTCCTGAATGTTGAGAATAAGCAACATGTACTGCCACACCTGGTTATAAAATGCTTTTGGATTTTCAAAACTATTCTGAAAATGAAAAATAACCAAATGTGGTAAATGGGTACCTATGGAAAACACGTGAATAAACTCAATCCGGAGTAATTTAAGTCATGATATTCCTTTATTAGTGCCAGCTCCTTTAATTTTTGTCAGAGCTAAACAATTTAATATAAAAATGTCATTTTTGTTCATACAGTATATAAAAAAGTATAGTGGTTTGGTTAGTTTTGCAATATTTTGCTTTTAGCCAGATGTCATATAAATCTATGAATGTAACAAATAAGAACAGTATAAATAAGTTTTGTAGTATTTACACTTACACAGAAACTAGCCCAAATGATGCCCTAAGAAATTAACTTCAGAGTTAAAATGAAACTGATTCAACATTGAGACATTAATGCTCTGTAGTTTCATATTATTTCTACTCTAGCTTTGGCTATAGTTCTGCATAGTTAACTATAAAGTGTGTTTCTGCATTTCACATCACAGTAGGAAGTCTTAGCAGTACAAAACAAACACTAGCTCAAAACAAGAGGCTCCATCTTTCCGAACCTAGTTTTTCTTGGTGTCTGGCTTCTTGCTTTTGGGAACCAGGAATACATTGCCGTCTCTGGTCTGCTGCAGGGAGTACTCACTAGGAGAGTAAGGGTTTCCGTCCTCATCACGTAACATGCTGAAGACTTCAAGATACAAGGTGCTGAGCTGCCTCTTCAGTAGGTGGAGGTTTCTGTCATTTTCTCCCTTTTCTCTGAGTAGTTTTTCTCTTTCATCCTTTAAGTGGCCTAAGTCTTGCTCCAGTTCTACTATGTTCTCCAGTTTCCTTTTCCTACAGTTCTGAGCGGCGACTTTATTCTTACCTCTCCTGCGTATATCTCGGATTAATGCAAGCTGAGCTTCATTGAATTGCTCCTTGGACATCATTTCATTGAAGTCATCCACAGGGAGGTTAATGATTTTTTCAACAGGGAATGGGATATGGAGAGCTTTTGCCCTAAGCTCATCTCTTGAAAGATGAGCCTCCAAGCGGCTTGAATGTTTGTCTTTTGTGAATGGGACTTTTTGATGACCAGGACTCGCAGGCATTTCTTTTTTTGTTGTACTTTCACACTGGGCATCATGCGCAGGAGGACTGTGCCCCAGAGCTGGTGACAGAGGCTGCCCTGTATCCCCAGAAAACTGTGTTGGCTGTCCTTTAGGACCATTCTGTTTGACACTTCCAGGGGCACTATCAAGCTCTTCCATCTCAGAGTCACTGAGCCCAGGCGGTGGGTCTCCGTAAATGGAAGACTCTGCAGAGTGCTCCGGGGATGCTCGACTGGGACTAGTGTTCAGTGAGATGCCGGAGTCGGAGTCATTGAACTCCGCTGTGCTTTCGGGGCGTTTCTGGCTGAAAGCTTTACAAAGTGACAGATCACAGCCATCCATAGGCCCGCTCAGAAGTTCAGACAGTGACTGACTGACGGCAGCAGAGGAAGCCATGCTGCTACTGCCACTGGGCTCTGCTATGAAAGTAGAGTAGAACTCATCACCAAAATCTGTGTTCAATGTGGAATTCGAATCTAAAGAGTTGAGCTGGCTGGCATCTTCCGGGGAGAGGATGCTGCCGAAAGAATCTTCAAATCCATGAAGGAAATGTGGACTGCAGCTGTCCACTTCTTTATTCAGTGAGGGGATGGACGAGTAAAAATGGTAATTGCTGTCAACTTCTGTCAGATTGGCTTCTGGGCTGGGAACAGTGGTAGTCTCAACCAGCAGCTTATTTTCAGTATTAAGACACTGGAAAAGAAGTTCATATTGTATGAGTAGAGGCTAGGTATTTTTTTTTAGATCAATTCTCTACCCCCATTTCCAAGTTGTTCTTTTCAATAATTCCAATAACTCTCATTTTCAGAAGACAGATATGATTGTCAGAGCTCTAAATTTAGTTTTAAGAATTAGAATGAATCTATCCTGAAATATTCAGCCTGCTTAACTAAATCTGTATGTGTTAAATGAGCCTGGGAGATTCTCATGAGTAATTCAAACACACACCCAATTTCTTCCTGTAAGTAGGTGACATGTAAATAATAAATAACTGGACGACTAATTTAAGGGGCCACATAGGAAACAGCACACTCACAGAGCTCGCTTACCTGTAACTCGGGAATGGAAAGAAGCTCCTGCCAAACTTGCTCCATGTCCTGCTGTATGCTGTTTAGATTAGTCATGGCTGTCTCCAGAGAGTTGTCCAGTGACTGAGCCTGATCCGGACGGCTGAAGACTGGGCTTTCAACATGGCTGGAAATATCCAGGGCGAGTGATTGAAATGCAGGTGAAGAAACCTAAGATTGACAAGGCATTTACAAGAGAGCCAAGGCAGGCAGAGCACACAGCAGTGGGGTCTGCAGCTCTCTGATTACTGATCACTGTTTCTATAAAATGATGTTTCTTCCTTCCCAAATGACTCCATTTACAATTTACCAGGTTGTTGCCCACGTATTTAAGGGTAGATTTCAAAATGGATAAAAATAATCATTGGGCTTAATTTCTATCTATAACATCTAGCAGAGTGCTTCAAACAATAGATTAAGAATTTTTTTTTTTGAGACAGGGTTTCTCTGGATAGCTTTGGAGCCTGTCCTGGAACTTGCTATGTAGACCAGGCTGGTCTCAAACTCACAGAGATCCGCTGCCTTTGCTTCCCAAGTGCTGGAATTAAAGGCAAGCGCCACCAATGCCTGGCAAGATTGTTAATAGTTGCTCTTTACTGGTCAAAATATTTTATGTACCTATATCCATTTCCTATGGAAAATTAACTTTTTTTTTTTTTTTTGGTTTTACGAGACAGGGTTTCTCTGTATTGTTTCGGAGGCTATCGGTCCAGCCTGGCCTCGAACTCACAGAGATCTGCCTGCCTTTGCCTCCCGAGTGCTGGGATTAAAGGCGTGCGCCACCACCGCCTGGCGATTCATTTTTTTTTTTTTTTGTAGCTACATAGTATAATTGACTTGTGGTTTAATATGGAATACAGGTCTTGTTTTTTTTTTTTTTTCAAGACAGGGTTTCTCTGCATTGTTTTGGAGGCTGTCCTGGAACTCTCGGTAGACCAGGGTCGCCTTGAACTCACAGAGATCCGCCTGCCTCTGCCTCCCGAGTGCTGGGATTAAAGGCATGCGCCACCAACGCCCGGCCACACGTCTTGTTTTTACACATTGTATAAATACGTGTATAATTCCCTTAACAAAGAACTTCTTTGGTCAAATTTGTCCTTCTAAAATTTTTTTCTATTCTCATAATTGGGGTCACATTAAGGGGACTAATACTAAACAAGGGAGTTTTGCTATTAAGCAACCATTTTTATACCTCATGGTCATCTACAAATGGGAATGTCTCTGCCAACAGCTGCATGCAGTCTTCAAAGTACGAGGCATCTGGTTTGGGAATGTGGGCCACCTGGATGAAGGAATGGCACAAAAGAATTTATCAAAAGCTCTACTGCTGAGCCCGAGTCATGACTGGCATCCAGAGTTGTTCCTTAAATAATGATACAAAGTAATGATATTTCAGAAATCAGTTTGTTGCACAAGTTCAAACCAGGTCACTTGGATTCAAATCTTAGTCCCATTCTGGCCCCTCTCCCTCAATAAACAGCACTGGGGGATTGAACAGAGGGCCTTGTGCTGGGCAGCAAGCTCCCCTGATTTTCTGAGTGATCTGGGTAAATGATTTAACCCTTCTGAACTTTAGTTGTCTGGCGATATATGAGAATCACAGTATGTAGTAAGTTAAATCGATTATTCGTACAACTAGGGCAATGCCTGTCACAACACGGAGCAATGCACACCAGCTCACTACCAACAGCACTGCTGCTGCAGCCTCTCCCAACAGGGTATCTCTGTAATTCTCCAAGTGCTCCCTGTGATCTGTGTCTTGATCTTCACAAGGACCCTTAAGAGGAGCTCAGGTACTGAACTCATCAGGAAGCTAAGCTTGGGACCTTGACCTAGTCACAAAAGACATGGTAGACAGCAGACAACTCAAATCCAGGCAGTTGGTCCACTTTAGAGTTTTCCCACCATACTTTTCTTCTGAGAATGAAGTGTACCTGGGAATAGCTGGCAGAGCCACTGGCATCTGTCCGGATGTGCTGGGCTGGCTGAATTGGAAGGAACTCTCCTGTCTCTTCATCCAGTTGTAACTGAGCGAAAAAGGCCTTCTCCTGTTCCTTCTGGAGTTGCTCTTGTCTCTCCTTCTCAAGCTTTTTCTGTTTTTCCAGCTCGTAGTCCTTCTGTCGCTGACTGAAGTCGAACACTTCTCGGCTTACCCCGAGATCTATGTCTTGCCTCCAAAGGATGTCAATCAAATCCATGTCCTGTGTTTACGAAAGAAAAGGAAGGAGAAAGCATGGTCAAGATGGTCCACATGGGTTAATTCACTGTATGCTATCCTTGATGGGAGAGAATACAAAGTCATGCTAAATCAAAGTAGAGATCTAGCAATCTAGAAGAGCACTGTTAACTCCATTTACTCCATCTATTCACTAAAAGCAACAGTATCTATAGCCACCCATTCGAATCACAATTTGAATCATTAAAGAGGACTTCTTACTGCCTATAAAAGTATCAAGGGAGTATATGCTAAGCGTACCACACCACTGACCTAGACCCTTAAACCTAAAAATTTTCCTAAAACACTCTCTAGAACAATCACTGTTCTAGAGAGACAGAAGACATCAAGTTTAAGACATGGAGATATCTTACAAAGAGAGACCAAGATTTCATTTTAATTAGCATTATTATTCTGAGATAATGTCTCACTCTGTACCCAAACAGTTCTCCATCCACAAAGTGCTGGGATTGAGGTACGTGCCACTGTGCTTGACACTGGAGTCGTCTCTCCAGTCCTAAACCAGGTTTTCTGATACATAGCTATAGTTTCTGGAACATCAACTTTGGTGGAAAGCTGAAGTCCATTTCCATTTAGTATACCACTTATAATGAAATCAATAAAATAAGGCTGGAGAGATGGCTCATCAGTTAAGAGTACCTGCTGTCCTTCCAGAGGACCCATGTTCAATTCCCAGCGTCTATACGGTGCCTCACAAATGTCTGTAACTCCAGTTCAGGGGATCTGATGTCCTTTTCTGGTCTCTGTGGGCACTTGGATGCATGTGATGTGAGAATAAGCCAGGACTGATGCTGCTTGGCGTCAAAACAGATCGGCCACATTCAGAGTGATGGTCATAGGCCTGAATGCAGATCTTCTGACCAGAACGCAGCAAATGCAGCAACAGTGAGTGACTTTCTTCTTATGCCTAACATGCTTTGCTGTTTTAGATTTCCATACAAGTTTCAGAAGGAAAATGTCTGAAATTTTGATTTTCTTTTCCTCTTAAGACAGGGCTTCATATTGAGCCCAAGGTGGCCTTGAACATACAGCAATCTTGCTGCCCCAGCTTCCCCAAGTGTGTGCCACAATGACCTGGCTTCAGCTACTGGATACTATGAAGCATTCAAAGTCTAACACTGGACAAGCACTACGCAGAAGTCTGTTAACCCAAAGCACCGCTTGGGAGGCCCACAGCCCGAGTGCTGTTTTCTGTAATGACCAAATAAGCACCAAGCATTTCCTGTAAGGAACCCTGTGACTGGCGCATGACTTATACCACAAAGACCCATCCCTGACCCACTGTTCTGTGAAGCTTGGACATCATCTGAGAGGAAATACTAGGGTAGTGCCCGTAACAAGCGAGAACATGACAGCAGACAGCAGGGAAGGGAAGAGCCTAAGGAGAACCAAAACTGCCCACGCCAAAGTTCTGGAGAGCAGCTCGCGTCACCCCCACCTTGCCGTCGCCCAAGATAGAAAGCCACAAAAACAGACTGAGGAGGAAACTAAAGCAGGGAAGTTGGCGTAGCATTCCAACAGGTATTTCCTTAGACTGGGAAAAGTTGCCTAAGGTAACACAAGCACAGGGGTGAGCCTTGGGACATGTGGGCCAAGTTTTTGTTTGTTCCAAATTCTGCTACAGACTTAGTTTACACAAAAGACAGTAAGAAAATGTTGGACAATTCATGTTAAACTGCCACATGGTCTAATAAGATTATATTCAAAATGTGTAATGATCATTTGCCATCTGGGTAATCCATCACTGGGCAACAAATACATGCCATTTTGAAATAACGTCTCTGTACATGGCCCTTAACACTGGGGCCAACTACATCTTGAGAATTTTAGTTCTTTGAACAAACGCTTACTAGGCTTAGATGATTTTAAAAGAGAAAAAAAATTAAGCAAAGATGATATTCTCATTCTAAATAAAAGCTATTCAGTAAGCTGAGACTTTCCTGGAACTCTCTCTGTAGACCAGGCTGGCCTGGGACTCACAGAGATCCACCTGCCTCTGCCTCCCGAGTGCTGGGATTAAAGGCGTGCGCCACCAACGCCCGGCAAGAACAGTATCTTAATAAACTGCCAAAAATAATAAATTGCACCTGTCATTTAGCCTAGAATGAAAACTGACGTTTGCTCCCAACTTTAAAGTAAAACTTATTGTTTCTTTCCTCCCTGTGCCCCCATTTGAGACAGGATCTCACTATGAAGGCCTAGCTGACCTCACACTCAAACTCATCATCCTACTGACTCAACCTCCCAAATGCTGGGGTCTCAGGTGTATACCTCTGTGAGTTCAAGGCCTGCATGGTCTACAAAACAAGTTCCAGGGCAGCCAGGGCTGTTACACAGAGAAACACTGTCTCAAAAAACAAAACAAACAAAAAAACACAAAAAAAGAAAACCTTAGTTTAACTTTCTGTTTTTTTTTTTGTTTTTTTTTTTTTTGTTTTTTTGAGATAGGGTTTCTCAAACTCACAGAGATCCGCCTGCTTCTGCCTCCTGAGTGCTGGGACTCGTTTCTGCATTCCTTCCTTCATCCAAATATTAGTTACTAGAGCTTTCAGAGTGAGAACATGGTTGTTGTTGTCCTCTCATATGCCTTATTATGATGTCCAGGTGACCTTACTATCCACCTAGAAGGTAAATTTGGTTTAGCTCCCCCCAGACACTTTTGAATTAAGATCAGCCAGAAAACATGACTTATGTTCTACAGTCTGAAACTTATCTAGAACAGAAATTATAATAAACATTTATCCATTACTTCTCTAAGGCTCCTGTCCCACACTGCATTACACGACAGACAAAACAACTGCCAACTGTTTTTCAACAAAAATTCCAGCAGCGGTAGAAGAGACCAAGCGTTCACAGCGGTCGGCCCCCCACACAAGCATTTTTGGTAATAGTGGATTAACTTTCTAATTCTTAATTGTGTTACTACTGTGAAATAGGTGATTAAAATATATAGTATAGGTAACAATACAGAATAGTATGGGGTCAAAGAGGGCCTTACAGCTCTCTAAATCAGGCATAAATATTGTTTAGTTTGTGTCTGAAACCACAGTAACATTAGAAAAAACTGGTTGAGCAACTCCTATATACTTGGCTGACTCTTAACCTATTTTCCTACTACAGAAACCTTCCCTCAGTAGTCAACAACTAGAGATTTTAACCATGTAAGTATCCCCAAATTCACACCACGAACGATGAGTCAGCAAGGGTAAAGCCTAGCTCTGGGATGTGCCATTCCTAGGCTGTGGAGCACCCTCCCCTCCGCTGAGGCTAGAAAGTGGTCTGCTTCCTCCGTCTGGCAGGTTACCATGTGCAGGCACTTTCCCGGGTTGCTTCCTGTTCTCAAACAAGGTTCTTAGCAGTGACTCACTCGATCTAAGAAATATGATCCTGCCAGTTTACTGGAACTCTCACCCATTGCCCTGTCCATAACCTGCAATGCATGATGCAAGACAATGCAAAACGGGAAAGGGAAGGCAGTCAGAACCCGGGCTTTCTCCAGAGGCCTGTTTGTACTGTGGTCAACGTGAACTCACAAAGGACACTTAGTTCCTTTCCAAACAGTGGGTAAGACCACCTGCTGTGGAACACACACACACACACACACACACACACACACACACACACACACACAGCTCTCACTTTTCCATGAGAAGCTCCACACTTGGCTCTCAAGAGTTACAGCCTGGGTGTGCTAGAGCAGACAGAGCAGGACTAGGGTTTTACACCCCAAAAGGGTGGCTGCTACTCTATCAGGAGAACAGCTCATGTGACAAGCAATCTTTAGGGTAAGGGAAAGCACTCGAGGAAGACTTCGGTTACCGTAAGAACGGCATGCACACCTCACCACCAAAAGAACCTTCAGGAAGGAGCACCCCTTCCCTCTTCCTAGCCTACTGCACCTCACCGAGTGACGGACACAAGCCCAGCCGCCAGGACAGGCGGCCGAGGGCCTTGCTGTCTCCACCCTGGACCTCTCTGACAGTCAGAGGCTCGTCACAGAAACTCTGAGGCTTCTAAACTAGTTGTGTTTTCCTTTATCTTCTTTTAGGGCCCCTAACCTAAATTATTTAGCTTAACCTTCAAGATCACTTACAGATCTAGCCACTTAACAAGGAGTTAAAAATAGCAACAAGCAGGCTTGAGGGATGGGTAGGAACCAAATGTTGCAGTCAGACACAAAGCCTGGTATCTTGAGACACGTCTGTGGTAGTAAGGGATTTAAGATATGAATATAACATACTGAATTATATTTAGGCAACACTCAGAAAGCCTTTTTGATGAACTGCAGGCACCTTGAGGGTACTTTCCAAAGGGTCTGCTAACTTTCTTTTCAACTGTGAACTGTTTGGAGCATGAATTGCTTTGTTTTTTTGAGAAAGGGCTTTTCTTTTTCTGGGTAGCCCTGGCTGTTCTGGAACTCGCTCTGTAGACCAGACTGGCCTCAAACTCACAGAGATCCTCCTGCCTCTACCTCCCGAGTGCTGGGATTAAAGATAGATGCCACCACTACCCAGCAAGTATGAATTGTTTTTTGGCTCTATAAAATACAAGGGACACCTCACCAATTTGCATACGGTCTCTGTATGAGGGCATGCATCCTCTGTGTCTGACAGCAAGAGCAAGCAGGATTTCTTGACTAGGCACTAATTGCTAAAACTCTGTCAAAAAGTGGTATGTGTGTGTGGGGGGGGGGGTCGAGCAGCTTTGGTCCCAGCACTTGGGAGGTAGAGGTAGGATGATCTCTGTGAGTTCAAGGCCAGCCTGGTCTATAAAGTGAGTGAGTTCTAGGACAGTCAGGGCTATACAGAGAAATTCTGTCTTGAAAAACAAACAAAAAAAGGTAGTCATAAAGGTGGTGGTCAAGACCAGAAAGCTTAGTGTCCAGTCTGATCTAAGCGGAGCATTAGTCTGTGCACACATTGAACACATACATACACAAGTCACATCTAAAGTGCCGGGGACACAGAATAAACAAGCCGTCTCTGACTCAAGTTCTGAGACATGATGAGCAGCATGAGAGACCTCAGGCAGGTTAACTACACTGCCTAAGAATGACACACATGGTGAACACCTACTGAACACACCAGTCTTTCACGGGGGGGCCATGGGCGTGTGGCATTGTTAAGGACCCATTTTCAGTTTGTACAGTAAGGGGCTGAAGTCCTGGTCTGCTGTGTGAGTCACCAGAAAGATGACCGGGTTCTGACCCTACCTGGGACTGGGAACCAATGATTTATAGAAACCTTCAGCCTTTGTTTCTGCACCTATAAAGACTGAAGATTCCTAAAATGCATTCCTCTAAGTGTTTCTGCTTTTGTGATACACATTATACAACTGAAAGTTAATTTTTAATGTAAAAATATACATTAATTTTAAGTACTTAGAGAATGTGCTAAGTAACTCTAAGAGAAATATAACGTGAGTAATAAGTAATGTTATTGTTAGATACAATTACAAAATAACATAATAAATTTAATTCTAAGCATGTATTTAATCCAATTTGCTCAAATATTATTTTAACATATAACAAAAATTACTGATATGAAAAGTGACAAACACACTCAGGCATATGACAATAAATCTTACCCAACAAGACAGCATGAAATGTGTGTGGTGTGTGGACATTCCCTTCCAAACACTCCAGGTATCTGTCAGCAATTATCTCAAAGAGCCGCTGTGACTCTGAATCACAAAGAGGGCTCTTAATGACTAGTTTGATGGTATCCTATGCTCTGTTCCAAATAAAGACATGAATTAACCCTGGGCTTGGAAATTATATTTCAACTACTTTCTGATGGGTACATTTGAAAATGCATTATGGCACTCATTGTTGCTGATTGCTATGGGAGCAATTTGAGTCTCTTAAAGGATTATTAGGGGATGGAGAGACCAATGGTTAAGAGTACTCTCTGCTCTTCCAGATAAGCCAGGTCCTGTTCCAGAACCCACATGGCAGCTCACATCTGTCTGTAACTTCATTCCCAGGGAGTCTGATGCCCTCTTCTAACTCTGAAGATGTCAGGCATGCATGTGGTACACAGACATACATACAAGTAAAAACGCCCATAAATATGAAAATAAACTGAAAAAAGGAGTATTAAAGTATGTAAGTTTCACTTTCTTAAAATTAATGTAGACATCCTCTCCTTAATGTTAATCTTTTAATTAAGCCCACTATATAGTTGTGTGAGGCACCGGTCACACTGAGCTTTGAAAATGGAAGGTTACGCCAGGCGGTAACCTTTTAGTCCCAGCAATCGGTAGGCAGAGGCAGGCAGATCTCTGTGTGTTCAAGGTCAGCCTTGTCTACAGAGGGAGTTCCAGGACAGGCTCTGAAGCTACACAGAGAAACCCTGTCTCAAAAAAGCAAAAATGAAACAAAACAAAAAAAAAAGAAAGAAAACGGAAGGTTACAATTGTGGATAGTCTAAGTCCAGATAAAGTAGGCATTACATTGCAACAATAGCAGCCACGACTCATCACATACTTTCTACGTGCTCAAAACATGTGTTCCAAAACTTGTGCCGCCTCGTCTGGGTGCACAGCAATCCACCAAGTGGGCAGTGTGTCGTCGTCACTCTGGAGTAAGGAAACGGAAGCACAAAGAGCTTTAGTGCTTTTGCCAGCAAACATGGAACAGTGACAGTGAGATCCGAAGCCGGCGAGAGCGGACAGTGAGTTATCTATCGCCCACTCTAGGACACAGGCTTGAACTCTCCAGCCCCTTCTTTGGGGAGGCTGCTTGGACAGCTTGGAAGAACTGAGCACCTTTGCTATTAACCATGTAGATGACAGTGCCCACCCACTTCACCTCACAGTGGGTTCTAACACAACAGAGAGCCAAGATAATGCCAGTCTTCCCAGAATGATCTTTTATATGGAAAAGGCATGTAAATGCATCTTTAAAATGTAAAGGAGAAGGTCAGGGTGTGGCAGCAACACTGCTAATAAGTCTATCTCCTCTAGCAAATGTCAGTGACTGTGAAAGAAACCACATTTCAGGTTACATTCCCGGTCTAGCCACTGCACAACTAGAAGGTGAGGCCATAACTTGTTTATGGCAACACAGTGGCCAATGTAAACGCCCTTCAGCTGTGCCATCCCTCTTGCAGGAGCCCAGGAGGTTTTCTTTTCTCCACTGCACTGCAGACTTTAAAGGCCAAAGTTATTTTTGAAGTGATATTACAAAACAATACTTTAAAGCCTTCAAAGGAGGGGTGGGGTGAGGAGAGGACAAGGAGATGGGTTTGCTCTGTGTGCATTTGCATTTAGCCTTCCTCCAAATTCACTGCTGATCTCCAAACTTCTCTATCCATTTATTTGGACAGGACCCTAGGTTTCTAGGCCAGAATCCCTGAGTAAGAAATTCTGTGCAAGTGAAGAGACAGGCCCATTTAACCATAGGGATCCAGAGCCTGGGCAATGGGTGGCCTGTGTTGGGCTGAAGTACAGGAAAGGCCCGTCTACAGGTTGGCTTTCAGTCTCAGCAGACTTAGTTTCCAACCAGGCTCCACATACTAAAGTCAATGAGTGCATAAGGAAGATACAGGAAAAGAGGACACTTAAGGCGAAGAATTCAACAGAGCAAAGGGGTCTGAGCTCTGCTGCAGCTGCTAAGGGAGGCGGGATTTGGTTTTCAAGTGGCCAATGGAAACCTCCCACTACACATCCAAATGCTCCTGAGAAAGACAGATATGACAACGGTAGCTACGACTTGTGGATTATCTGCATCCCAGAGCCCACACTGAAGTATTTTACTGACACATCACAGACACGATGATCCACAATGAAACCCACCGTAAGTCTCTCTGCAAGGCCTCTCTCCTTTACTGAAAGAAAGCTCCTTCCATTCAGGGGGTAAAAGGATAGTGCCCAACAAAAGTAGTTTGTTAAAGCACATAGCACCATGCTCAGGGCTCGGGAGAGCCCAGGACACTGCAACTGCCATCATGCCACATCTGCTTGTTTGGGGGCCCTTCTGCCAAGCCTACAGAAGTCAGAGAGTTCATGTGTTTCTCTTTCTTGGGTAAATACTAATAATCAGTGTGACTGGACGCCCATCACCTCACCCACCCCACCCGACCAGGTTAACTTTCTCACCACATTAGATGCTCATGTTTGCTCTGTTCTCAGCTTTACTAAGGGGCCTCTAAAATGAAAACATGAATCTACAGGCTAGAAAATCCAAAAACCCGTGAAAATGCTACCCCCTTCTAGACACCCTAAGCACGCCAAGCAGAAGTGGTATTTTCTCAGGTGTTGTCAAAGCCTCATGGTTTGTATTGAGTACCAAGCTCTTAGATGGTAGAGGCTCCCTCCTCCTGCTTACTAAGCAAATGCCAAGCACCATAAGAATGTACACCCCAGCAGAAGAGACACCATTACTGAAGTCACACTAATCATATAAAACACACCCTGTAATTCAGCAGTACAAAGAGCCAAAGGGTTAGAGTAACTAGAGAGAGCAATTTCAGAAATTCTTGTCCTTCAAAGACAGTTGCTACACTATCTTGAGAGATTACAGCAAATCTTCATGCTTAGGCCTCATGCATATTTGTGCAATGAGTAAGTACACATTATTTAGTCTCAGAATCCAGTATTTTCATTGTAAACCAGGAGGTCTGAGGTTATAGTTCAAATGACCAAAGTAACAAAGCACACTTTTCGTATCATCTGTGACCGAATGCCAGTCACAGAAAAATTACTTAACTCTATTCCTATAGCAATATTTGAACATTACTGAGTACAAGATGTATTGCATCGTAAGAATATTAGCATACACCCTTTCACCACACACCTTTCAAGATAAAAACAATTATCTTTTGGGAGGCGTAGTTTATGCTGCTAGAGACTGAGCCTCAGGCCTTGTGCAATCGAGATAAGCACTCTACTATTCCCAAACTAGATTTCCAGCCTTAATACTGGCTTTTAAAAGAGAACAAACGTGACAGTATCTTGAAATGTCCACTAAGAGAATTCTGCGATCTGGATGCTGGCACATGCTGCAGACCTGGAATCTCAGAGGCCGACGACTTGGTGAGCTTAAGACCATCCTGGACTTCACAGAGCATTCAAGCCTAACTTTGCCACCATGGCAAGTCTGTTCAAAAAGCAAAAGTCAAACAGTTGCAATCCAGGGATACAGTGAAAGTAAATTACTCCATCAATCTATAATCCTGACTAAGTGTGTTTTATTCGAGGACACTAGCTAGCTATTTCCTTCATGATGGTCAAAAAGGGTGAGTTTGCACCCACAGACTAGCTTTTTTCTTAAGCACTAAGCTATCCCCTTGGCATCACTATTACCATGGCATCACCATTAACTTGGTATCTATTCAGCCATTCACAGCTTTTCTCACTCTAACCTCAGTATTCAGACATCAAGTAAAAAGAACACGAGGAAAGAAATATGGGCTGTGTTTCTAAGTCTTTCTCTTTATATACTAAACAAGAATAATATTAAATAACCTCTTTGGGGTCACCTCCTTGCAGCTCTAGACCCCTGGACCAGTGTTCCAACATACCAGGCAACACTGCCCTCAGTGGGAAAGGATCTGGGCCAGTTGCTCTTCTTGAATCAAGACAATGTGCCTGGTCTCTAGAGCTATCTGTAGTCTCTCTTTCTTTGCCTCCATTCCATGAGAATGAGAGGCACACGCAGTTCACTCTGTGAGGAGATGGTGAGTTTCCCTACAAACAAGGCAGAAAATGTCCATCAGTGTTCTGCAGCCAGGAGTCTTCTAAGTACAGGAGGCAGAGGGTGGGGCCTGCTGGTAGCTGCTATACTATAGGTTTGTTCTCTACAGAGAAGCTGGGTACAGGAGCAAACACCGCCCCTTTGGCAGAACTCTTTGGAACTCTGTAAAGAGGCCTTCACAATCTGGCCGCTAACAAAAGAAAATACTTTCACCTTTCAAGAAGGACAGAATGAAAAGGGAGTGAAGCAGTAAACCAGGAGCCAGAAAGCAGGGACTAGGGACATGCAAATTCCCCGTTCTGTCACATGCATGCAGTGTGATCCTGGAAAGTAGCTTAACCACTCCAAATAGCTTTTGTCATCTATAATGGGATATCTACATAGACTCATTATTTTTGTCATATGACATGTGTCTGTGGACATGTGCATGCATGCATGGTGCATGCGTGGAAGACTGCTTGCAGGCTCTCTCCCTCTACCTTTACATGCGTTCTAGAGACTGAACTCATGATGTCAGGCTCACACAGCAAGTGCTTTACTTTCCCACTGAGCCATCTTGCCAGCTTCTATTAGACTTTTGTTAAGAACATGTCTAGGGGCTGGTACTAGCAGGGTTTCAACAAACAGTTTAATCTCCTCCATCCCGGAAACTGCCATGCTGCAGTGTGGTTGTTCATCCATATCCGAGGATTTCACACTGCAGATTCAACCGAAAGGACTCTGTACCACACATGCTGTATTATCCCCTAACTCTTTATGGGCATTTACATTTCATTAGGTAGTGTCATCAGGGAGTTAAGGATGACTTACAGAATAAGAAAGGATGTGTATAGAGTATGCATATTTTACAAGGAGGATCTGAACATCTGAGGAGTTTAGTACCCACAGGTTCTAGAACTACACGCTCTGAGACACTGAGGGACACCAGAGATTGACTATCTTCACAGGGAGGGGTGAGCTGGTAACAAATCCAAGAGTGTCTCCTTTCTCTACTTTTGTCTTTTGCAGTGCACACACCGATATTTTTCAGCCATGGCCTTATCATGTGAACTCTGAACAACTAAAGCACACAAGACACAGGCCTCTTGAGCTCTGGACTTCCTGCAGGTGGGGACAGAAGAAAGCCAGGGTTTTCCCTAGAGCAGCCATTATGACCCACATCCGGAGATAAAGGACTGTACTAGTCAAGGTCAATGAGAAGAGTGTTAAGGTGCACAGTCGCCTCCCCCCACATTCCAGGGAGCGGCCCCTGGATTAGTCAGAACCAACTGCTTCAAACCAGGTAGACATTTTCTAGTGACATGTGAAACTTTTTCTAGGGAAGGCCTGCTCTCAGCCTGGGAACCACTAGGTACATAAGAGCTGGTGCAGGACCCCCAAGCCAGCAGCACACCATAAAGCAGATCTTTAAAAGGTATCTTTTCATGTATGTTTCACTGTTTCATTGGGAATTGCCAGCAACAAAAACAAAACCCTCAAAACTTGGCACTTTTTCCTACTACAGATAAAATGGCATGTTTACCTTGGGTGATTTTCATTACCAGGACTTTAATGGTTTAACAACAAAATGTCATGATTTTCCAATACTCTCTATTCATGGAAACAATATTCCGTGGCTTACCAGGCAAGGTGAGCTCAAGCTGAAGGAGGAGGAGCGTACTGAGTTTAAGACCAGTTTAAGGCCAGTGTGGGCTAGTGTAAAATCCTCTCTCGAGAAAAAAACAAAACAAAAAACAAACAAATGCCTGGCCCAGTACAGCAGAACAGACAACAGAGTCCAATCCTGGTCACCCCTAAGAACAGCAGCAGAACAGACAACAGAGTCCAATCCTGGTCACCCCTAAGAGCAGCAGAACAGACAACAGAGTCCAATCCTGGTCACCCCTAAGAACAGCAGAACAGACAACAGAGTCCAATCCTGGTCACCCCTAAGAACAGCAGAACAGACAACAGAGTCCAATCCTGGTCACCCCTAAGAGCAGCAGAACAGACAACAGAGTCCAATCCTGGTCACCCCTAAGAGCAGCAGAACAGACAACAGAGTCCAATCCTGGTCACCCCTAAGAACAGCAGAACAGACAACAGAGTCCAATCCTGGTCACCCCTAAGAGCAGCAGAACAGACAACAGAGTCCAATCCTGGTCACCCCTAAGAACAGCAGAACAGACAACAGAGTCCAATCCTGGTCACCCCTAAGAACAGCAGAACAGACAACAGAGTCCAATCCTGGTCACCCCTAAGAACAGCAGCAGCAGCAGCAGCAGTGCCACTGGTGGCCACAGCTCTGCAAGGCTCTGCTCCCAGCAGGCACCAACCACAACCACTTCCCCTCCAACTTAATGCCTTGGGCTGGGCAGAGGTTGGGTTCTGAACCATGAGCAATCTACAAATTCCCACTAAGACAGCAAAAGACCATCAGATCTGACAGAGGAAAATTCCAATGCCCCCTTTCAGTGGGCCAGTCACTTAAAGACACAATCAACACAGCCCCCCAACATCCATGTCCTTCCTCTCAACAAACATAAAAATAAGATACCATTTTTCAAAACCTTAAAGCAGTAGGAGTCAAACTTTTACTAGCTCCCTGTCAGGTGACTAAATATATCCCAACAAGCAGCTATTGGCATGGCTGGGGTGGAGCCCAACCAGCTATGCTGGGCAGCATTGAGCAGAAGCAAGAGTGAGGGCAGAGGTGTGCAAAGACCATACAGGGCAGCCACAGAGGGCACACCCAGTAGGCCCCCACCCCACCCCTCATGTACCCACAAGCAGAGTCAGCCTGCCTCTAGCTCCAAATGAGTGAATCAGAAAACAGCTCTGCAATATAAGTACTGATCACTGTGGCCAGGATTATACAGCTGCCTGTAACAGCCAGGCACAATTCAAAAGTTAGTTCAGGTAGAGTTTTCTTTGGAGAAAGAGAACAAAGCACAGGAATGAAAAGTGTCCAGGAATCCACATTCAACACCCAGCCCAGCATGAGCATTCCATTCTCCTCCTGTGTCTGGAGACAGGGTTCTACACTGCAGGCCAGACTGTCCTCCAACTGCCAGCAATCCTCCTCAGGAGGCTGCAATTGCGGAATGACCCACCACACTCCTGGCTCTCACTGAGTCTGTGTGGGGGTATATGCTAGTGCATGCAGGTGCCAGGGAGGTCAGAGGCTCAGGCCCTATGGAGCTAGAGTTATAGACAGTTGTAAACCTCCCGACTTGGGTGCTGGGAACGGAATTCGGATCCACTCTTAATTCTTGAGCCAGCTTTCTAGGCCGCAGACAGCCTTTTTATATATGCCATTCCTCAACGACCTCACCGCAGGTTATCCACACTCCTGACTGGTTCTTTTGGGGAAAGCCTGTTGATTACAAGGTCATCATCAAAATCAAAAGGCCATATTTACTGCATTTTAAACATTCTCCAACTTAACTTGGAACACAGGCTGTGAACAAACACAAGAGCTTTTCACAACTAAGGCATTCTAACCAGCTTTTCTAAATCACTGCCCACAGGATACTTCCAATTTGCACAGGCACTGAGTTAGGTCTCTAAGGTACCAGCTCTCAATCCTCACTGCAACTGGAATCCAGTGGGATGCCTTAAGCACAGCACTAATGCCTAAAGCCACCCCTAGAGATGGACCAGATACAGAATGCGGCCTGGGCATCAATATCTGAAATGCTGGAAATGAATCTAATAAACAAAAGTTTGAAGTGTTAAAAGTCAAAATAACTCGGGCTGGAGAGATGGCTCAGCGGTTAAGAGCATTGACTGTTCTTCCGGAGGTCCTGAGTTCAATTCCCGGCAACCACATGGTGGCTCACAACCACCTTGAATCAGATCTGGTGCCTTCCGCTGGCATGGCATGCAGGCAGAAGACTGTGTGTATACACAATAAATAAATAAAATATTAAAAATAAATACTTTCTTTAAAAAAAAAGTCAAAATAACTCAGTGTTCCACGATCTGAAATGTGATATATGCCCACACAATGGAATAGTACTCAGCAGTATAAAGGAATGGTGACACAGGATGTGTCATAAAAAGGTCAGTCTTCAAAGCACCATGCCACGCCATTTCTATGAAATGTCTAGCATGGACAAATCCAGAAGGAAAAACAAATACCCAAGTGGTTATCAGATGCCTGGGGAACTGGAGAAAAATAAGTAGGAGGTGGCTACTATCGAGCCTGGGGCTTCTTTTAAGAGTGATAAAATTAATTATAGTGATGATATGGAACTATAAACAAACCGGACTACTGAATGGGCTTTAAATACGTGAATGGTATGGCGGGTAGATTGTATTTCATTTAAACAGATCCTTCAGGAGGCAGCTGTTGCTGGATTGTAACCATGTCTAAGAGTGAGCCTGTCATCAAAACGGCCTGGATAAGATGAGCTAGGTGCTCAGAGTTCTGCTTAGGCCCTGGATTTGTCTTCACACTACAATGGTCTGGGGAAAATATGCTTGCACTCTAGTACAGAAGGACTTTCACAGTCGGGGAGGTAAGCTCAGTGGTGGACTTTGGGCCTAGCATGTGCAAGGACCTGATCCCCAATACCCCAACCATCCAGTCTCTCAACAAAGAATTCAAACACAAGGCTTTGTGACGTCAGTGTTACTGTTCATATGCTAGAAAGATGACAGATTAGAATTGTAATGCTTCCCGACAGTGGATTCATCGAAATTCTTTTTTTTTTTAATAATTTAACTTTATGTGCATTGGTGTGAAGGTATCAGATTCCCTGGAACTGAAGTAACAGACAGTTGTGAGCAGCCATGTGGATGCTGGGAAGTGAACCGGGGTCATCTGAAGAGCAGCCAGTGCTCTTAACTGCTGAGCCATCTCTCCAGCCCTTCAAAATTCTTAATATTATTAAAGTAAAGGCATATACTGAGAAACCCAATTTAGGATTTTGTTTAAGGTTTTGAACTCCAGTTTAGGATTTTGTTTTGGTTTTCTTAGGGACAAACTCTCATAAGAATGCATTTGTTTCTCCATAAACTTTTTTTTTTTTTATTTGTTGTGTATGCAGCCTGCATGCCAGGGAGGGCACCAGATCTCATTCAAGGTGATTGTGAGCCACCATGTGGTTGCTGGGAATTGAACTCAGGACCTCTGGAAGAACAGTCAGTGCTCTTAACTTTTGAGCCATCTCTCCAGCCCCGTTTCTCCATAAACTTAAACCCACATTTTTGCTTTCCTGTCTATAAAACATACCATTGCCAACTGTCCAAGTCTTGGTTTAGTACCTTCAAGCCCTTTTTGCTAAATGTTGTTGGCACTTACAACAATGAAATTTCAATACCTCCTGGAGATCACATTATCAAAACGGTCCTTTAACAGCCACGGATGGAGAAAAGCAGGGTAACCACTGACTACTCCTAGCAAGTTGCCTCCACCCTGAGTTCAGCACATGCAGAAGTGGGTGACCCAGTCAAGTATCTAGCCTCACATGCACGAAATCCAGGTAGATCATCCACAAACCCCTGAAGAGCCTGAAGCGTATTTAATCCGGACAAATCAGACAATAATCCCTAACAAGACTTAACAGGAAAGATCAGGAAACAGAGTAGTTTACCTCCAAATGTACTAGTCCCAAAGCTACAGGTACACCAAATAGGCTTGAGCTCTCAATGCTGGTTTCAATGGACAGGCACCGAGACAGGGGATCAGGGTTCAGTTTGAGCTAACAGGTTTCTGCTAGCTGTTTTCAACTCACTGTCCCCCAAATCCAGTTTCCATCAAACTAGTTCAATCCTGTTGGCCACACTGTACAACATCCCCTACTTATTAAATGGAATTTTGATCATCACCCCAAAATAAACACAGGAGAGTGTAAACAAAGGCTAAGATATGGGCAGTTGAAAGATTTAATTAAGAAAAAGGAAAAATGGTCACTGGAAAATGTGAAGCACTCTGGGATGTTGCTTTAAAAATGATAATTACAGGAAAAAACATCCTGCCTCTCCAAATGAAAGCCGCCTGCTTCTGTGTCTTCCTGGACAGGACCACAGGCACCATCCCATTGCCGGTTTCCTCGCACTTGCTGTCTCGAAGGATCGCTCCCTCCCAATGGTTATTAACGTCCTTGGTAAGAGGGGACAGTGCAGTCTCCCTCCCTGGTTGGCTTTTTGTTGTTGGTTGTTGCTTTTTTAATCTACCCACTTGAAGCTTTGTGGCCCTGCTTCACGTTCCCTTTGGTCCAGTTTGGAAGTGGAGATTCAGAACCCTAGGAGTCAGGCTAAGTTTCAATTCTATCTTCAACATGAAACATTTGGAGGAGTCGTCTTGGGCTCTCTCCTAACCTGAAAACTGAAGATAAAAAATGTTCCCCATGGGGGTACTGAGAAATTATACATCTGAGGCAATTACCATATTGCTCGGCTTGCAAAGGAGTATCCACTTACTTACCTACTATCTAGTTAGTATCTAAGTTCCAAATTCTTTCTACATCCTCAAGCTAACCCTGGTTCAAGGAAAAATTAAGAAGGATGGATTTATGAAAACCTTTTAAATATGCTCACTCACAATGAAGGAAACATCCAGAAATAAGTGTAACTGCTCAAGTGCTCCTTTCTCCTGCAGCTTTGCTGAGCACAACTCATCATAAATAAAAATAAACACTAAAAAGAATCATGTACCTGGCTTTCAACTCTCCCTGGTAATCCTAAATAGAGGATGGTTCCCCCAGCATTGCTTTTAAGGGCCCAAGTAATATAAATGCAATTTCAAAATGGTCCTAGTTATTTTTTTAGTTATTTATTATTTTATTCATGTCCATTGTGTTTTTGCCTGCATGTATGTTCGTATGAGGGTGTTGGATACCCTGGAACTGTAGTTACAGACAGTTGTGAGCTGTCATGTGGATGCTGGGAATTGAACCTGTGTCCTCTGGAAGAGCAGCCAGTGCTCTTAACCACTGAGCCATATCCCCAGCTCTGGCCCTAGCTATTTTTAAGGCAGAAAGACTGAAGTAATTGTGTGTTTATTAATCCACCTTCGGTTTCTGTAACATCTCAGAGACGTACCATATATCGAAAAAGTCAAGCTGATTTTGCTTAACAGTCATTCCAGAGGAAAGGCCTGTCCACTTTCTCTATGTTCGACTTTTAAAAATAATCCATCTGTCTCGTTCAATATCAACTTCATCTCTTGTCTTCAAAAGTATTTTATCTTTCCAAGACACCACTGAAAAGAGTAATGGATGATTTTTCCCCTGAGATGAAGAATCATTGAGCAGTTAAAACCATATCCTCCTCCAACAACACAACCATTTGCTCAAATCTGTAACTCAATTTAAATCCTTCTGGACTACCAAAAAATGATTTTAAGATGAATTATAATCTTCAATTATTTTTTTCAAAGTCGATGTCTGTAAATAACAAGAAATGTTGGCAAAAGAAAGCTTTCACATGAGGAGAAAGCCATACACCTGCCATTTTTGTACATGAAATGTTATGCTACATGTTACACAGAAAAGGGAGGAAACTTTAAAATCAAAGTTCGTTTGCATCGTGTATCCTGTGGCCAGACAAGCAGTCCTTTTGATTACTAATGAGGAACAGAAGATCAGACAGTACAGTTTACTTATTCATCCTAATGAAAACCAGGCTACAACCCCAATCATTTCTAGGGGAAAGTTCAAGGGAGGGAGTAGAATTAATGCATTGTCAGTAACTAAAAGCTTACATCAGGACCTTCGGGTCAGCGATTTAACATTTAAATTAACTTACCGTTTAACAAGTTACACATTCCCTTGAGCTAAATGTTTTCTTTTTCTAAAAACCCAAGTACGACACAATTTTTGGCAACATAAGCACTTACTTCTTTAAAAGTGCCTGAAGTATGACCAGAAACTGGTTTTCACTTACATAACAGCCTTCAAAACTTATCAACAAAGGGTTATGAAACGAAAGCGTCCCATCCTCTCTGTTCATAAAAGTTCTTAATATGTAAAGAAATCGTGGAGGCAAAAAAATCCCAAACAGCAAGAGAAAATGTATTAATGACACAAGGAGAGGGATAATAGCTAAACGCAAAACTTCATCATCAATATAAAAAGCAACAAATTCTAATCTACAACTCTTACCCTTGACGGCAAGGAACAGAATATCCTGCCTTACACATTCTGGGACTGCAATTCTGTAATGCTAAATCCAAAGACAAAGCCGCCCAGGGGAAAATAACAATTGCGCAACAGATCAACAGCTCCAACTTGTCCCTTGGCCCCAGAGCAGCGAGGTTTGCACGCTATAAAGCAGGAAAGGGCCAACCGAGGGCCTCTGTGACTGCCAACCGGCCGTTGTCACCCACCCGGAGGCCACTGCCACGCACACACGCAGCGTGGGGCCCCGCGAGTCACGGCGCTCAGCACACACAGGGCCCGCGCGCGGCCGCCCAGGACCTCTGAGCCCGCCCAGGTCCTCAAGCCCTCCCCTGACGTGAGGCCAACCCCGGATTCCCGGGGCCGAGGAAGCGCGCGCGCGGAGCCCTGTCCGCCGGTCGCCCGTCGGGGCGCCTGAGCACGAGGGTCACCCGGTGACTTTCTCTTCCGCCCCCAGAGGGCCGGGCTTTTCTAGATCAAGCCGGACTGGCTTGAGCCTACCTACGACGAGCTCTGGGGCTGAGGAAATCACAGACGGCCAAGGGGACGAGGCCCCCTCGCCCCCGCGCTGGAAGTCGCGGCCCGGGAAGGGAAGCAGGCTCCGGGGCGGTCGCCGAGGAGACCTCAGCTCCCCCCGAGCACGGCCCCGTGACTAGGCACATTTTTACCGGCACCGAATCTGGGGAACTACGCAAGCCCGGAAAGGGCCGGACTGCGCCGGCAAGGAAAGCCGGCGTCCGCCCCCTCCCGCCGCCTCTGAGCATCCGACCCAGCGAGGTGGTGGTATTGCCCTCTGCCCCCACGAAGCCCGAGCTTCCTCCACACCCCAACCCCAGTGCCCCCGGGGACCTCAGGCTCCGTCCCTACTCTCATCGCTGCCCCAACATCCCCCGTTGCCTTCCCGACCCGGCGGGGCAGCTCTCAGGTCCGGCCGTCGCAGTCTGGGTTCGGACTGCCCCTCCCTCCCGGGACCACTGTCCCCTCGAGCTCCTGCCCGCTTCCTGGCACAGCCGAGAAGCCCGAGGGCCGGGACAGCACCTGCTGGGGCTGTAGTCCTGGCGGCGGCAACTCCAAGTCCATCATGCTGAGGACGAACGCTGCACTGAGGATCCCCGACGGCGACGCGACGTTGGCTGCCGAGGTGCGGCGGCGGCAGGGACTCGACGGAGCTGCCGGGATCCAGCAGACAGCAGGCTCCCTTGAGTGTCCGGCCAGTCCCAGCCCGCTCCGCCCCCCCGCCCCCTGGGGGCGGAACCAGGACCTGGGGAAGTAAGGGCGGAGTGAAGGCTTGAGAAAGAGGCAAGGACTAGGGTCCGGGCGAGGGCCTGGGGGCGGGGCGAGGGCCTGGAGTCGTGCAAGGGTCCTGGGCAGCGAAAGGGTCTGAAGACCTCGCAAAGGGCGGAGCAAGAGCAAAGGGACACGCGGGGGGCCAGCGAGGCGGGGCAAGGGCCAGAGGGCTTGCCCTAGGGCGGGGCAAGGGTAAAGGAACCAGGCAGCGGCCAGAGGGGCGGGGCAAGGACCAGAGGGCTTACCCGAGGGCGGGGCAAGGGTAAAGGGACCAGGCAGGGGCCAGAGGGGCGGGGCAAAGGCCTGAGGGCTTCCGGCCAGAGTTCCCCTGTTCCCCTCGGCCTCCTCCGCTGCTGATCATCCTCTAGCGGTCCGGGCGTGGCCGAGTCTGGTGGGCTGTGGTCCCACGGGGGCGGAGTGCGGGCGAGAGGCCCTCCGCTGCCCAAGTCCTCCCTAGGACAGCTGTCCCTGGCTAGAGATTAGCAGCTGTTTGCTGAAGGTCGCTCGGGCTCTGGCGCTTTGAAGCAGTTTAAACAGTTGGGGCAAACACACCGGGAGCCCGTCCCGGGTGCTGCTATCGGAGCTGCGCCTCCCTGATTCGGATCCGCAGAACCTTGCCCGCTTTATCTCGCCCCACCGGCTGACTGTGGCGCCAGCCCGGGGGTGGGGGCTCTGGGCAGGGACTGGGGACTGTGCAGGCAGCCAACTGCTCTCTTGTCCCCCGGTCCCGCTCATGCTGGTTCAGGACAGCTCTGCCCCAGGGAGATGCGTCCACGCTGCAAACTCGTGCTCACTTAAGTGAACGCCCTCTTCTCTCACGTGCCGGCGGCTTGCGGCCAGAGCTGAAGGATTGTGCTGATCGCCCACCCAAAACAGACAGAAAGCAGCCACACACCAAATAGAATCCTTCACCGGTGTGGATCCTCATGACACGGTTTCCCCTCTTTTTTACTTTGGAACTTTGAGATAGGGTCTCATGAAACCTGGGTGGTTTTGGGTTGGTCTAGCAGAGGTTCTCAACCTTCCTAATGCTACGAACAATTAATACAGTTCCTCTTGTAACTCCAAACCACAAAATTGCTTTTGCTGCTACTTTATAACAGCAATTTTGCTGTTATGAATCACATGGTAAATATTTTATATGCAGGGTATCTAAAATGTGACCTCTGTGAAAGTCAGTCGACCCCCAAAGGGTTGTCAACCCATGGTTTGAGAACCACTCCGTTATGGGCCATGCCACTAGGTTCTGTTGGTCGAGGTGGTGATTGTTTTTACAACATCTATTCCCAAGCATACTTCCCTAGCCCTGAAAAAAAAATTCCAATCTATAAAACAGTTCGTAAAGGGCCTGAAAAAAAATCGAGGGATGTTCACTAATGTGCTAATTGTTGTTCTTTTGCTTCAAATGCTAGGATAAAGCTGGAAAGGGGTTCTGCGTGGGTGGAGGCCATGTCGAATCCCTTGGCCGGCGAGGGTGACCGAGGCGCGGGTCAAACACAACAGGCAGACAGAGCTTGAGTGACAAGTTTTATTAGAAAGGGGAGGGAGGGGGAAGGAAAGAGGTAAAGAGACACAGAGACACAGCGGGAGGACAGAAGAGGGAGACAGGAGCAGAAGGAGAGCAGAAAGAGCAGAGCAGCAAAGAGCAGAAAGAGAGCCTAAGTGGGCGGGGCTTGTCTTTTTTTTTTTTTCGAGACAGTATTTCTCTGTATTGTTTTTTGGAGCCTGCGGGGCCTGTCTTTTAAAGGGGTCCTTTGCACCTGTGTGCAGACTAGTACTCATGGAATCCTGGACTGACCAGGTGACAGGGGCAGGCCAGCATAATGCCTGAATCTTTTACATTCTCACCTTTACTTATTATTAAAAAGGTGAGGAGTTAGGCATGGCAGGTTAGGGAATAAGGATGTCAAGCTCTCAAGATTACTTCCTGATGATTTCGGGGCATTGACCATCTCTGGGGGACCTTGAGAAAGCTGGGGTGCTGCCACATCCTGGGGTAGCTGGTTGTTTCATCGCAGTCCAGACTGTATGGAACTCTCTGGACCTCTTAGACCTGGCAAGATATTGGAAAAGCAGAGAACAAAGTTTAGGAAATATTTTTTCTTTGGTCCTGGTACTTGAGGGGAGGAGGAGGATCATAAGATGAGGGAGAGGTTCCCCAGGGGGTTCCAAGATCAGGGAAGGGAGTCCCAGGACCAGGGAAAGGTTGAAGAATATTTATTTGGAGCCAGTCTGACCTGTTTGGGTGAATCCAATTAGGCTCCCCTGGAACTTACAAGAGTTCTTTGAGTTTGTGAAAACAAGTTTTAGACACATTAGCAGTATACTCATGTCAGAAACGATTTGGTAAAACACTGACACTTTTAAAACTGACAGATATCTTTAGAACAATGAAAAGCACCTTAATCTTGAGCTTGTAGTTAGAGTTATGATTGCATAGTGGCATAATATGGTGTTTAGTACTCTGTTGGAGTTGGATTAATAGCTTATCAGAACTTTATTGATTAATGTTAGGACTTTGAACAGTAACATAACGAGAAAGAAATCTGATAATTTGCATTTGTACACCTTAAGTTTGTTATACCTTAAAACATTTTTAGATTCATACATCTTAAGCATTTATGTTCTTACATAAACTTTATACCTTAAAACATCTTTTTTAAAAAAGGAATGATAAAAGTTACATTAAAATCTACCAGCCGTCAAACAGCATCAGAGTTCTTGAGAAGGATAAAATTTTACCTGAATTAATGATTAGAGAATGAGAGAGAGTTGCTATCTGGCCTCATATACAGCCACCTCCAAGGTCTTCTATAGTTGTTGAGGGCAGAGGCTTTAAGGACACCCACCTTCTGCTGATAGCGTGAGAACTGTGGATTATGTAGGAAGACTTGCCTACTGTTGGCCCAAGCAACGTGGAGAAAGTCAATTCTACTGTCCTCTTGTGCATGGTCCAAAGAGTCCTTTGCAGCAATTGAGGTGAAAGGCAGGATTTCTCAGTGGCTAGTGTTACCACTTTTTTTTTTTTTCTGGTTTTACGAGACAGGGTTTCTCTGTATTGTTTTGGAGGCTGTCGGTCCAGCCTGGCCTCGAACTCACAGAGATCTGCCTGCCTCTGCCTCCTGAGTGCTGGGATTAAAGGCATGTGCCACCACCGCCCGGCCTGTGTTACCACTTTTGTGGGTGGAGTTTCTTCAGTGTCCAGTCTTCTTGGAGGAAGTGCGGTGGGGCCAGCAGTTGGCCTGTCTCTCTGTTATGGAAAGGTTTTTAATAAAATATTTTAAATGCCATATTCTCTAGATCTCTGAGCATTTGAGGGCTGTCTGTTTAGTATATTTCAGCAGACAAAATTTGTCTTTAGTTACTTGCATTAAGCTAGGTGGCTAGGTAAAGCTTTATCCCTATAATTAATTTGTGTGTTTACAGACTAGTATAGCTACAATGACATTAGGGTAGGATCTGTCTGGACAACTGGATTGAAGCTGAGAGGCTGTGGAGAGATGTTTTACTCAGAGCTCTCCAGCCTGACTACAACTGGTTTTAACTTAGTAGGTTAGATTTACACCTGTAAAGGACAAAGAGAAAAATCCCCTTTTGTAATAGAAGCTTAACCTTTGTAAACAGCTTACAGGAAGGACTGAGTGGTGTAAATATTTTGTTAATTTGAAACAGACCTTTATAACCTTAAATGTTTATCATCATTTAAAGGTACATAACAATTTAGAAATATTTGAGACTTAGCACAGTTGAATTTAAGTTGCATACAGAGTTAGCTTATATTTTTAAACAGTAGCTACATGTATGCACACACATAGTTATATTAAACAGGACTGGCTAAAAGTAAGAAGAACCAGAGTGTGATTTCTGATTCTCATGTTGCAGCAAACAGACAGGACATTTAAAGAGACAGAGTAGACTTAAAACTGTCAGTGACAAGAAAGCAGATCCACTGCAGATGGAACAGGCAGGGTTTTTGTGTGAAATGTGTTCCCTACTGGGCCCTGGAAAGGCACACCATTCCACAAACAAGCCATGTGCAACAGAGCCAGTGAAAGAAGAAATTAGAGACAAAAAAAAAAAAGACAGAAGGTAAATGAATTACGTCTGTCAGGGTTTATCAGCAGAAGTTGACTAGACTGTCCCTCTGCCTAGGCTGAGGGAAAGAAGCAATCCATGAGTGAACAGGCCTACAGCTAGGCCACACGGTCAAGATGGCTGCTTCCATAAACACATTCCCATCTGACAGAAGTTAACAAACTGCCTCAGACCAGGCCACTGGGAGCAGCTGGCATCTGCATGGAGAAGAAACAGGGTAGAAGGCAGCAGAGATAGAACAATCAGGAGAGAGAGAGACATTTTGAACAGGACATTCCCAGGTGGAAGGCGATCCCTGCTCTGAGACAGGCTTAGCCATGACAGGAGGCATCAGGACACTGCTGTGACAGGCCGGAAAGTCTTAGCACGCTGGGAAGAGGAGGGAAACAGACAAGTGAAAAAGAGCAGAGGTCACACTCCCAACTATGGATCACTGGTAGAATGTAGGGTGACAATAAGCAGGCACACGGTTTGACATGGGGGACCCAGCTTCCATGAGAGAGGTAGAGAAGACCCAAAGCCTGTAATCTCCAGCATCCCAGAGACTAAGGGAGGATCAGATGCTAAAGGCACCAACTGATTTTGTGATCCATCGAGCACAAATCAGTGGTCAAGGCTCCCGGAGCAGGAGAGAGTCTTAACTCATGGAAGCATAGGCAGAGGTAGAAAGGAAGGGGCGGGCTTACCAGATATGGCAGTGGTGGATGGAAGAATCCGGAGATCCTTAGCTGGAAAAGTGACTGAGTTGAAGGTTACAGGGTCCTAGCATATCTAAGAATGCCACTGGCAGGAGCAAATGCCAGGAAAACCTGCCAAGTCATGTGCACCAAAATGTTGTTCTTTTGCTTCAAATAAAGCTAGAAGGGGGTCCTGCATATGTGTGTGGGGCATGGTGGATTCCATGGCTGGCGAGGGGGGGCGCTAGCTAGTCTACAGAGCGAGTTCCAGGACAGGCTCCAAAGCAATACAGAGAAAGCCTGCCTTGAAAAAAAAATAGATTGATAAAAACCTGTTCTGGGTCTAGGGGTCATTCAGAGATTCATCTGACCATTAACAGATTTTAACCAGAGGCTTTTATTGAGATCCTATCATCGGGTCTACACTCCTACACCTGAGACTGGGGATTTCCAAATGCAGTGCCCAGCCACCTCAGTTAGGGGTTTATAAAGGCAAAGAATACAAAGGTCCTCTCGTGAAAAAAAAAAAAAAAGCTTGTTTACAGAAGCAGAAATACCTGTAAAAAATTTTAACCCTTACCAGCCCTTTATAGTTGGAGATCTAATTTTGTTTTATAGTTGTCTAAAGCACAGAGATTTGAAACTTTTAAACATAGTTAGCCATCAACATAATGTTAGTCATCATAACCCCATCTACCCCAAGTTATACCCTGTGCCAACCCTAGACTGTGGTGGGTACCTAGTCATGCTAGGACTTAATCGCCACCATCTCAATAGCTCCTAAGTGGGAACTTACATATCTGGTTAAGATATTAACGATTCAGGGGCCAGATGTAATCAATAGCAGCAGGAGAGCTGAGAGCCCTGTGATGGCAGACAGCAGTCAATAGTCCGGAAGAACCTGGAAAAGAAAATGGGAGGAATTTACTTCTTCCTCGTAGGGCCTTTTCCCTCTGTGAGGTGTTTTTAAAGTTTGGCCAATTTGTCCCGATAATTCCTGAGTGGTTTGCAGAGAAGCAGTGGCTGTCTTCTAACTAGCTCTTATAACTTCATTAACCTGTTTTTTAAATCTATGTTCTGTCATGTGGCTTGGTTACCTTTCCTCTGTCCCGTATGTCTTACTTGTTCCGAGTCCTGCTGGTGTCTCACAAGTACCTAGACTCATCCCTCTGACTTTGTCTATCTGCCGGAAGTCCCACCTGTTCTAGATTCATCCCTCTGACTTTGAATATCTGCCGGAAGTCCCACCTATTCTAGACTCATACCTCTGACTTTGAATATCTGCTGGAAGTCCCACCTATTCTATATTCATCCCTCTGACTTTGAATATCTGCCGGAAGTCCCACCTATTCTCTCCTTCTTAGCTACTGGCCACTCAGCTTTGTATTACACCATTCACAGCAACACATTTTTACACAGTATATAAATATCCCACAACACTCTACCATGTTTTAAGGCTACCTCAACTAAAGAGTCAACTTATTCTAATTCTGCAATAGATTTTTCTAGTGAAATAAATCCTGGGCTATTTGATGTCCTAAGTTTTTGTAGTTGACATCAGACATTGCTGTGCTGATTGCCCCAAGAGTGGGTTATGGTGAGGAGCTGGAAAGATTTTCGAATACAAGTGCTCTCTCCATGCTACATCATCATATGCAAACATCTAGGGAAATAAGAAAGGAATACTAAGATACAAAATTTGGGGGGCTTGATGCATATGCCAAGTAGATAAGCAGGGATGCAATCCACGATCACATGCAAACCAAACAGTTTCAAACAGAAGTGAAGGAAGGGATGTCCACCTGACGAAGTGTGACCAGGAGTAGTGAGACGGCAATTTTGCATTTGCTCTCAAAGAAGAGTCTAGACATATACTCCATGGAAGAGTAGGTGGGGACGTAGACAACACATTATTAATTTACAGCCTACATCAATCTTATCTTTACTGAATCTTCTCAGGCCATGGTAAAGGCTCTCTTCTGCCGAAGAGTCATTGTCCCCTGTGACCTGCTGATGTATGTATCCAGGTGTGGACATGGTCTATCATGACGGAAGCTGGGGTGGTAAGGAAGATAAGGAATGGTCCCTTCCAGTGGGGTCCCAGTTTCCTTTAGACCTAACAGTCCAGCCTTTGGTTGAGGATAAGGGATAACACACTCTCTGCTGTAACTGCTTTTCACCTCAAATTAGAATGTCATTGTCAGAGCCCATGAAGGCTGGGATGCTAGCCAAAGTCCAAGGCTGGGGGGGCATTGGGACACTGGGGGGGGCAATCACCATGCAGTGAGGGGGCATTCACCTAAGTATCTGGTCTGCTGACCCAGCTGAAGAGACAGGGAGCATCACATTGGCTGCACTGGTTTACATCAGCTGTCACCAAGTCCAGGGCTCACGGCTGTCTGGAGCAGTTCGAACTTCACGGCTGATTCCTGGGTGGTGTCTGTCAGCCAAGTAGAAATCTGCTGGGACAGATATAAACTAAGGACAGAAGTTAAAGTTTAGGAGCTTAAAGGAAAATCTTACATTTAGAACTTACCCCTCAGGAATAAGCAGGAGGTGGGAAGCTTAGGCTGTTGATTGACAAGGGTGCTGGGGTCCATTTGACCTCTGACAGGTGACTCTAAGTCTCAACTCCCTGAAGCTTGGATTTAAAGTTTACAAAAAAAGATAAAAGTTTTAGATACATTAGCATTGCCACTGTTTGTAATCTGTACAGAAATCCACACTGTAGAAAAAAGCAACACCTTTGAATCATAGTAAAAGCTTTGGATCCCAAAAATGATTTTGAGTTAAAAACATTAACACTTGTTCCTCTGTCCAGGGGGCTGGGTTTATACAGATTGGACGGAGATGTTTTTAACACAAAGAGAAGCACCTTTTAGTCTATACTTAGAAAACAACCAAAGGAAAATTTAAAAATTGAGCTTGTGACTAAAACAGTAGTCAGTGTTTAACCAGGGTCAGACTAATAGTTTATCAAAACTCCATTGAATAATGTTAAAACTCTGAACCTTTGAAGTCTTAACAGCATATATTGTCTCTAAGGGTTTTTTTAAAGATTTATTTTATTATGTATATGGATGTTTTGTCTGCATGTACATCTAATCTGCACATCAGAAGAGGTCACTTGACCCTATGAGACTACAGTTAGAGATGGTTGTGAACTACCTTGTGGGTGCTGAGAATTGAACTCAGGACCTTTGAAAGAGCAGCTAGTGCTCTTAAGCACTGAGCCATCTCTGCAGCCCCATCTCTTAAGTTTTATTACTATTTTTTAATTATTTTCTCAGACCCTGACAACTTCCATAAACCTCAAACCATTTTTCATTCAAAGAGCATTCATTGCAAAGCAAGTTCTTTTGAATAGAGGAATAGTAAAAGTTACAGGCAAACCTATTTGTGATTTTTGCCTTTCTCACTAGCAAACCTAATAGCTCTAGAAAAAGCAAGACCTGATTTTCATATATGAAATTCATTGACCAGGCAACTGCTTCTCAACTGATAAAGATACAGTTAGCCATTAACACCATCAGAGTTCAGAGAAGGATAAATCTGAGCAACAAGTATAAACCAAACAGCCTCTGTATTGATAAAATGAGACTTACCAGCTAGCTACCTTAGGCCACTACTCTCAGTCTTGGTAACCTCCATGGAAGGAAGAGTGACTTCAGTCTCTAGTGGTCACACAGGCCAGCATTAACTCTCTGACTGCTGTACGGGGCAGTATCAGCCTTTGGCTACCATACCCAAAAGATCCCAAAGAATTTCCTGTAGGTTGTTTTTTTTGTTTGTTTGTTTTGTTTTTTTGAGACAGGGTTTCTCTGTGTAATAGCCCTAGCTGTCTTTGAACTAGCTCCATAGATCAGGCTGGCCTCGAACTCACAGAGATCCGCCTGCCTCTGCCTCCCCAAGTGCATGAATTAAAGGCATGACCACCGCCCAGCACATGGGGCATTTTGCTCAATGATTAGCATTACCACAATCCAGGTTGTGTCATCTTCTTTGGAGGAGACCTTAGAGCTGCCTCTAGGGGCTGGCTTTTGTTTTGTTTAACACTGGAAGCCTTTTGCACTAAACACTTTAAATGCCATGTTCAGCAGATCTCTGAAGAATTTTTGAAGGCTATCCATTAAGTACATTTGACTTTAAATAAACTTTACTTGTTTTTAGTTACTTGTTTTATACTTAGCCTTGAAAACATATACAGAAGGAGTCTTCTGTGAAGAGATACAGTGACCACAGCAACTCTTACAAAGAAAACATTTAATTGGAGCTGGCTTACAGTTCAGAGGTTCAGTCCGTTATCATCTTGCTGGGGAGCATGGCAGCATGCAGGCAGACATGGTGCTGGCTATATCTTCATCAGAAGGCAGCAGAAAGTCGACTACCTGTTACACAGAGTGAAGCTCAAGCCTCTTAAGAAGCCTCTGTTAGTATTCAGGCATTTACACTGCTCTCAGGGACCTAACAGGATACCTCATCAGCTGCAGCCACTAAGTAGAGACTCCCTGTGCACATGCGCTACATCCCCTCATAAAAGGCAAGACCTTCGCATCACCCTCCCTCTCTTTCCTTCATTCTCCCTCAGAGGCCATCTCTGTATCTCTCTCTCTGTGTATCTCTCTCTGTGTATCTCTCTCTGTATCTCTCTCTCTCTCTCTCTCTCTCTCTCTCTCACACACCCACACACACACACACACACACACACACACGCCCACACACACGCCCACCCGCCAAACCTCCCATGTGAGTACTGTTGTATGGTGTAACTGTGGTACCCTTGGCTCTACCCTGCCAAGGTTGCCTTCCTGCTGCCGCTAAGCTACCACATTGGCGCCCAGACTTCGGTAGGCTCTTCTGGTGGCGCCTCCTGTCCACAGGTGGTCTGAGGCACACCAGGGCCCTGTACCCAGCCTACCTGCAACAGGTTTATTTTCCAACTAACAGATGGCTGGGCTCTCCACCCAACACTGGCACAATTGGTAGTTCCCTTCTCCCAGTCAGCATAATCACTTCCCTGAATCTGTGGGAGTGACCACTGAGTGTCCGGCACCCCTCTGGTGTTCTTGGAAGCAGAAGCACCCCCAACCATGGTTTTTAAGGCCCCCTTGATTCTCTTCCCCAACACTCACCTCTGGCCATTTCCCATGAATAAGGTTTAATCTCTCTAGCATGGTTTCTTACCCTTTGGCCTCATTCACAAGCCCTGGTACCAGGTGACCACAACTCACTCAGGCTCTCAGCCCTTGGCCTCTGTTCTTGAGTGACAACATACTGAATAGCTTGTGACTACTCACTCTGATCCTTCATGGATTCCTGGGATGCTAGGGTATCCAGGCCTTGGGTCTTCTTTCCCTACCTCAGTCATGGGAATTGTGTCCTCGATCATACCTCTGGGCTCCCTCCTGGGATGCCTTTTGGAAAATCTCAGACCTCTACACCTAACCCAACTTAAGGGCTTGCAACTTAACCACTAAGAGCCTTATACCCCTTAGATAATCAACTCAAGTGGCCACCTACAGGCAGCCTGAATCCCAATATTATATGGGACTTCTGCAACTTTTGCCAGCAATTTCTCCTCTCCAACAACAGGCTGTTCTAACTGCCCAACCCTGGCACCCACTTTCACTCTCCCTGTTACCCGCTCCTGCTCCACTGTGGGACTCCCTCCATCTCTCCCTACCCAGCCCAACCCCACCAGTTCTCCCTTTGTGAGGTTGCCAGGGTGGATGGACTGGTTAAGGTACACGTCCCCTTTTTCTTAAGTGAAGTATTGGCAGAATGAATTCCCCAAACACTCAGCTAGCTCAGTTGGTAGAGCATTAAGACTCTTAATCTCAGGGTCATGGGTTTGGGCCCCATGTTGGGCACCAGATTGTTGGTGAAAGTATGTGAATCCATGAGAGCACAAGTAAAAGGATAGCAAAGACTTATTAGGAAACACAAGTAACAACAAGGAAGAGAGCCGCTTGGTCTCCCATTCTGCCCTGGGGGTCAATGGAAGCAGCAATCAGATGTCCAACTACCACACAAGAGAGCGAGCAACCCCTCCCCTTTACTTATAAGGGGTCACATTCACAGACAAGAAGCCACGCCCTAAGGTCAGTACCCCAAATCTATTGGTGGAATGAGTTCCCACAACACAGAACTCTCTCAAACAGAAACTGGGTCTTATACATCTAACTCTGCTTTCATTAAAGAATTCCAATGTATCACCCAATTGTATAGTCTCACCTTCCATAATACATATGATTCTAGTTAACAGCCTACTTCCTTAGAAATGCAGGTGAGTTTGGGAGCATGCTAGAGCACATGCAGATGAAATCCACCAAACTAAGGCAGCACACCTGGCTGGGACTGAGGCAGTGTCTGACCAGTCATAAGGAGTTGTTTGCCCTCTGGGTTTTCGGCATTTAGATTGGTATACCGTAAGAAGGCCTTTGTGAGGCATTCTAGGAACTGAGATGGCTTTTCCTGTTCGTCCTGGACAATTTCTTGGAGTTTCTCATAGCTAATTGGTTTAAGGACAGCCTTATGGAGACCAGCCAGGAGGCAAGTTATAAACTAATCTCTAGCTAGAATGCTCCCAGGCTATTGTAGGCCCATTGGGGATCCTGGTCAGACAGTTGCTTTGTTCTATATTTGTGAGTTCATTTTTCCATTGCACCCCTTAACTATTAAATAGACTTTTGTGGGTTCTTACTACATGGCTCCTTAAAAAAATACCCTTGTCAAAATGTCATAGGAACTTCACCTCGATTGGGGAAAGCTCCTGCCTCTGGCTATCTCAGGCTCTGGGCTCTCCCTAAGCAACTTCTTTCCATCTCAGATTCTAACTCACCTCTCCATGAACACCTACTCACTCCCTTACTCTGTCATCTCCGTTCCTTTTCTCCTTCAGAACTTTACCGACCACTCCCTATCTCAACTATGCACCAACCTTGGACCATCCCCAATCAACATTGGGGGTTGGGCCCTTCTCTTTCCTCCAGACCAATGTACCTCACTCCTTCCCCCTAAACAGCAGGACCCCTTCAAGGTTATTTTTTTAGATTTATTTATTTATTACATATACACCAGATTGAATTGTAGATGGTTGTGAGCCACCATGTGGTTGCTGGGAATTGAACTCAAGACCTCTGGAAGAGCAGTCAGTGCTCTTAACCTCTCAGCCATCTCTCCAGACCCATCAAGGTTATTTTTGTAAGCCTCACAGCTGCTAAGCCTGAGGGCATCCCTCTTTGGATTCACCTGGATGAGGCTTCACCCCACAGCTGTGCTCAATTCTACTGGATTGAGAACTCCACGGGCAAGAGGACACGTTCCTTCCTGACTGCCTCCTCGTTCTGTCTCTACTAATCACACCCTGCTTCATTAGTTTCTTCTCTATGTATCTCCAATGATATATATTCAAAAAATCTCTAATCAAACAACTAGTCAGCTGTTGTTACAGGACTAACAAACAACTAGTCAGCTGTTGTTACAGGACTAACAAACAACTAGTCAGCTGTTGTTAAAGGACTAACAAACAACTAGTCAGCTGTTGTTACAGGACTAACAAACAACTAGTCAGCTGTTGTTACAGGACTAACAAACAACTAGTCAGCTCTTGTTACAGGACTAACAAACAACTAGTCAGCTGTTGTTAAAGGACTAACAAACAACTAGTCAGCTCTTGTTACAGGACTAACAAACAACTAGTCAGCTCTTGTTACAGGACTAACAAACAACTAGTCAGCTCTTGTTACAGGACTAACAAACAACTAGTCAGCTGTTGTTACAGGAACTGTAATTTTTAAGGCTAGATAGATAGAATTAGGACACGTAAGTTACTAGTCACCTTATAAATAATCAAATTTCTTTAACATGTTCAGAACTGTGCTGGTAGTCATGCTAAATGTAATTCATTGACAAGGATGAGCTTTATTTAACCTTCTGTGGTAGTTTGAATGTAACTGGCCCCCATAATACCAAAGGGAGTGGCACTATTAGGAGGTATGGCCTTGTTAGAGTAGGTGTGTAACTGTGGGGGTGGGCTTTAAGGCTGTGGTAGTTTAACAGCAGCAGGAAGGAAACTTTGGGGGGTTAGAGTCAAGAGGCACCACAAAGTCACACCATACAACGGAACTCAACATGGGAGGTTTGTTGGGCGTGGGGGGTGCAGAGGCAACCCTTTGAGGGAGAATGGAAGGAAAGGGAGGAAGGGATGAGGAGGTCTTGCCTTTTATGAGGGGACGTAGCGCATATGCACAGGGAGTCTCTACTTAGTGACTGCAGCTGATGATGTTAGGTCCCTGAGAGCAGTGTAAATGCCTGAATACTAATTGCTTAATATAAAAAGGTGAGGAAATAGGAAGGGTGGCAAGTGAGGGAGGAATGAGGACATGGCTTTCTCAAGACTGCTTCCTATTTCCTCAGTTTATCCAAATAGCTAAAGTAACAAAGTTAGCCAAGACAAAGAGGCCAGATACACATTTTCTAGTCAGTTTCTCCTAGCCTGCATAGACCTTAGGTAAGGAGAGATATTCCACAGGTTACTGCCAAGCTGTTCAGGATACTGCGCTGCTGCATTGTAGTTAGACAGGGATATCTCAGTTCTTTCGGTGCTCATGGCTGTGGCCCTAGTTCCTTAGTTTCTCATCTCCTTCCCCATATTTTAAAGTTTTCTTTAGTCCTGTTTCATCCTCGTTCACTGTTTCTTGAGCCTCTGTTATTTTAGAGGCTCGAGAATCTAGACTCATACCATCTAGAATGATACCGCTCTCTGCCATCTCAGTCTAACACTCTGGTTGGATCTTATCTCATGACATTAAACCTCTGCTTGTCTTTTTAAAAAAGTCATTTTTTTAAGTCAGACGATGCAATTAGGGATGCCAGATAGTGGCTGTCAAGTTTGGATCAAACCTGGCCAGAGGCAAGTAGCCCTGAGCCAGAAGACCTGAGCTGGGTTGGGTTGTTGATTTGCTTTGTTTGTTTTGTTTGGAACAACCTCCTTCTTGGAGTTTGGAGTTTTTCTGTGGTTCCACTTCTGACAGCATTTCTGTCTTGGTCCTTTTAAATGGATTTCTCAGGCCTAGTCCTCTGGGCCCTGACCTGGTATATTCTATTAGCTCAAGTATGTATCTGGCCATAGCCCTCTGTTTAAAGTGAAAACTTGAACTTGCAAAATTACTATAGAAGAATCTTTGCATCTGCCAAACCACTGCCACTTGCAGATTCAATGAACTTCCAGAGCATTCAGGGACACACATGTTGGTTTAACCTATGACATTATTCTGAGATAAGCTAACATCCAGAAGACCTGTTATTTACACATATTTTAAAGAGGACAAAGAGTTACTTAACACAGTAACCAAAACCTCATTTATACTGCCTTAATTGAGGAATAAAAACTATTATATTTTTAATCATCATGGGCTTTTCAGTATTTTCTAGATTTTTTTTTACAAACCCTATTTTTATGATTTCCTCCCTCATCTGTTATTCCTATCCTCAGTACAAAAATCACCCCACAAAAATCCATCCCAATCCAAAATATCTTGGAGACCTGCTATAATTCAAAAACATCTTATTTCTTTAAAAGTTTTTTTTAAAAGTTGATTCCGACTTACACATACAGTACACAATAGTAAATTAAGATTACCTATGTATAGATTTTCAACCTTCAACCCTCGTTGCTATAAATTTGAAGTTAACTTTTTGTTACAGATTTTACAGATCTTTAACCATACCCAATACACTTGTCAAACTTGAGTTATAGAAAGTTTACCTAATAGTCTTACAAATGTCAAGACTCATATTTAGAAGTTTTAGACTTACACTAAAACTAAAGGGTATAAATGAATAGCAATCCTCCCACTCGTGAATGTCTACCCTTTCGTTTTGCTCTCCTTTTTCTGCCACATAATCAGGTGGCCCACCTGACAAGGGACAGAGATTTTGGAGGAAACCTTTAAACAAACGTTTGGGTCTAGAGGAGGAGGACCATAAACCAACTGGAGTCAGCTTTTCATTGAAGTAGAACAGCATAAAGCAATTTAATGTTACCCATCCCTAAAGGACACCCAAAACCCAGTGACTAGGAGGAGGGAACAGAGTAAGCTGAGAACAAAGAAGGCTTAGAGATGAGATTTAAAAAAAAAGAAGATGCAACACCACAAACACAAATAGTATAAGTAATACAAGACAGACAAAACTCTTCAATTTGGTGGCCACCCACACAAACCAAACCCAAACCAAGGCTCCTGGTATCCTGCATCCTAGTGGCCCCTTTGAAGCATTGCTGTGATAGCTCTTCCACAAGTCTCACAAGTGAGCGCTACAAACAGTATCCTTACCTCTACCTATGGAGGGTTTCTGATGCCTCCTTCCTCACAATCTAAGTGTTGAGAACCTGCTAGTGGTTCCCTCTAAATGCTGGGCCTATCCGATCTCTTGGCTCTGAGTATTCTGGGTGCCTCCAGGGTCCTAAGATGCCAGAAAAAGGTGGATCTGGCTGAACACCCAAATCCCAGGCAAGTCCCCAAATGTTGCCGGTTAGGGGTTGTTCAGAGATTTGCCAGTCTGACCATTAATTAATAAATGCTAACAAAGACAGGGCTTTTATTTTGATACTGGCTCCAGGTCTATGCTTAGGAATGCAATGCCAAGCCACCTCAGTCAGGGGTTTATAAAGGCAAAGAATACTAAGTTACAATTTGTTTTTCCTGCAAGCACAAGGTTCTCTCCTGAAAAATAAGGTTTTGTTTGCAGAAGCAGAAACAGCAGTAAAACATTTAACCCTTAACAACTCTTTAACATTTGGAGCTCTAAATTTACTTTATAGTTTTTTGGTTTTGTCTTTGTTTTTTGAGTCAGGGTTTCTCTGTGTAACAGCCCCAGCTGTCTTGGAACTCAGTCTGTAGACTAGGCTGGCCCTGAACTCACAGAAACCTGCCTGCCTTTGCCTCCCAAGTGCTGGGATTAAAGGCATGGGACATCACTGCTCAGATGCTTTATAGTTCTTTTAAGCACAGACATTTTAAACTTTTAAAGATAAAGTTAGCCATCAACAAAACATTACAACCATAAGTCAGGTGTGGTGGTGTATGTTTTTAAGTCTCAGGAGGCAGAGGCAGGCAGATCTCTGAGTTCAAGGCCAGTGTGGTCTAGAGAGGTAGTTCCAGAAAAGCCAGGACTACCCAAAGAAATCCTGTGTCAAAGACAAAACAAACTACAACAAAAATAAAAATTATTACCCACATTGCATGGGTGTGGTGGTGCCAGTCTTTAGTAGCAGTGTTTATGTGATATGGCTATTTACCCCAGATAGGCAACCCATGGCAGACTAAAGTACAGATACCACCAAAGTCCATTTTGGTAAACTAGTAAGTTTTATTGGGTTTAGCTTCAGGATTATAACTGAGGGATTACTTACAGGCTCAGAAATGACTCAAAGACAGTTCCATTACCAAAGCCTACTTCAGCACAGATGACAGCTCACAAAGCTGGGAACTTAGAACACACAATACAGTCTATAGACAGTTCAACGGGTTGAAGAGTGGGGTTGGACAGTGTCCTTTCCAGGTACCTCAGTTGGTCTAAACCTCTTCCAAGCAGCTTGGGTGTTTTCTGCAGCTTCCAGGCAGCATGTCTAGTCTCAATCTTCTTGGTAGCTTGCCTTTTCTTAAGAGTGATGGTCAGTTTTCATTGCTTACTCTGGCAGGGAGTGGCCTAGGAAATCTGGTCAGTTTCAGGGACTTCCGGAAACCAGTTGTTTACCTGCCTAAGAATATTTCCATCTGGAGAAAACTGTTACACAACACCTAGTAATTGGAAGGCAGAGGCAGGTGGATTCTGTGAGTTGGAGTCAACTTGGTCTACATAATGAGTTCCTTCTTAGCTGGGGCTACCTTGTGAGGCCCTGTCTGAAAGTGGGAAAAAAATCATTGCCCATAGAAAACACCTAGAATTTCAAATCATAAGTTGAGTTCATGAATGCTTTTTTTTAAGCCTCTGTGTATTTATTTCAGAGCAGGGTGGACCCCACATTCCCCCAGATGAGAAAGCCAATTACATGCTCCACAGGTCATGAATGCTTTTAAAAGAATGGGTTTTGTGTTTTCTTTTAAGCTTTAAGGATCTCTTATGTGTCTTAGAGTTTTGTGGTTTGTTTGTTTGTTAGTTTTTTGAGACAGGGTTTCCCTGCGTAGCTTTTGGAGGCTGTCCTGGAACTTGCTCTGTAGACCAGGCTGGCCTCAATTCACAAAGATCCGCCTGCCTCTGCCTCTTGAGTGCTGGACATGCACCAACACTGCCCAACTTATTTAGTTTTTAACTTCTTGGAATTATTAAAAAATTAATTTAAGCTGTTAATTTTACTGTTTCATTAAAAAAAAACCCTGACAGAGTGTGCACACTGACTATAGCAGATCAACTCTCCAAAAATTGCAGACTTACTTTCTCTTTGTTGCATAATTTGACACTCCCAGGATTTCTATGTAAACTTTGTATTCAAATATTCCTTGAGATAAATGGAGCCTAAATTAATTACTTGTAATTGAAATAAGCTTCTCCAACTTGAATTAAGCCTTTCATCTGATAGATGAAAAGCCTGCAAAATGTTCTGCACAGTGAAAAGCTTGAGAGAAATTATTTACAAAGACCTTGACACAAAAGAGGAAGCCACATAATAGTGAAATGATATCTGCATCAAAGAAAGAGCACATAATGTGAACAGTTCAGGTTACTTATTAAAACTACTTTAGCTGAAAAAGTAGACAATGAGCCCGGGAGGAGACCATACCAAAGTCCTGGGTGACACAGCTACTGCCCTGAAGGAATTTTTAAAGTATTTTCATTTCCTTGTTAAGCAGCATTTCCACTGAGCTGGGGCTGAATGAAATAACCATTCCCTGCACATAACAAATTTACTAGGTACATATTCAGACAACTGCAGAGTACACTTTCAAAGGGAAGAGAGCCGTTTGATAAGAGCCAGAGCCCGCTAAAGAAAGCTAGACATGGGGAACACTCTTTGGTGGCTCAGCTTAAGAAAACGAAACCTCTGCCTCAGACCACCCAAGTCAAGGAGGTTCCCGATCTTTCCAAGCAGAGAAATGCAGCTTTCTTCACAGGAAGGTCCAGGCTTTCTCCCTAGCCTGTAATGGTGCACACTGGGCTGTGGGAGCATGGTGCTAGGGTAGCATCGTGCCGTGGGGGGAGCACCGTGCCGTGGGGGGAGTACCGTGCCGTGGGGGAAGCACCGTGCTGTGGTGGGAGCACCGTGCTGTGGTGGGAGCACCGTGCCGTGGGGGGAGCACCGTGCTGTGGGGGAAGCACCGTGCTGTGGGAGGAGCATCGTGCTGTGGTGGGAGCACCATACCTGGGGGGGCATCGTGCCATGGGGGAGCACCGTGCCGTGGGGGGAGCACCGTGCCGTGGTGGGAGCACCGTGCTGTGGGGGAGCACCGTGCTGTGGGGGGAGCACCATACCGTGGGGGGAGCACCGTGCTGTGGTGGGAGCACCGTGCTGTGGTGGGAGCACCGTGCCGTGGGGGGTCACCGCGCTGTGGGGGGAGCACCGTGCTGTGGTGGGAGCACCGTGCTGTGGTGGGAGCACCGTGCCGTGGGGGGAGCACCGTGCTGTGGGGGAAGCACCGTGCTGTGGGAGGAGCATCGTGCTGTGGTGGGAGCACCATACCTTGGGGGGGGCACCGTGCCGTGGTGGGAGCATCGTGCCATGGGGGGAGCACCGTGCCGTGGGGGGAGCGCCGTGCCGTGGTGGGAGCACCGTGCTGTGGGGGGAGCACCATACCGTGGGGGGAGCACCATACCGTGGGGGGAGCACCGTGCTGTGGTGGGAGCACCGTGCCGTGGGGGGGTCACCGTGCTGTGGGGGCACCAGTGCTGCTTGTTGAGCAGTCAAGAGGATTTGCTGGTTTCATCTCCACTTCTGGTGTGGGGAGAGCTGATTTATTGCCAAGCTCTACACCTTTTTTTAAGGGGCTTGGGGGTACAGTGTTGGGATCCAGCCTAGGGCCTTGGGCATGCTAGTCAAGTGCTCTGTCACTGAGCTACACCCCAGTCCTGCAGTTTCCTCCTCACCCCAAATGGTCCCCAGCTAGTTTGATTCTGCTGATCCTTGTACATTCATTCTCACTGAAGTATAAACTCCTCGTTGGGTAAGAAATGTCAGATCTCTCTGCAGGCCCCAGATGTGTCAGCACTGTTGTACCTCAATCCAGAGTTTCCCAGGAAGCATCATCGAGGAAGGCTCTGAGGGCACCGAGACTGGATACTGGCCATCATTCTGTGTTCCCTTGCTCTAACTCACCAGGTTTCAAGGCCTGTGAAATGTCCTGACTGATTCAAACTCCTCCAACGCTTCCAGGCTTGAAGAACCCCTCTCAATTCTGTAGCGTTGGAGCTGGAAAATCTTCAGGCCCTTTTGAAATTACAGTATGCTGTGTAGCAAGTCTGCAAGTATCAGCCCGTGAGAAGTCCTCCTAATATCAATGTGCATATACCCCCCACACTTGTTAAATCAAGCCTGGCTTTTTCTGAAGAGGGCCATAAGCACCACTGGGCCACAACCTGGCCTAAGCCTGGAAAAGGCTTGACAGCTTTCAACGTTAGACTCTTGGAATTTAGCCATCATGCCAGAAAGTCTGACTAACTAGGGGAAAAGAGAAGCCACGAAGGAGGAAACTCTGCGTAGGGAGGCTGTGTCAACTGGACATGACGTGAATGGAGAAAGCATCTTGAAAGGTGGATGCCTGCAGTCCTAGCAATCAAGAGACAGGAACATGGTCACCCGTTTGAGGCTAACCTGGCCTACCCAAGGTCCTGGCCTGCCAGACATTCACAGGAGACCTCGCCTCTAGGAAAAAAAAATGAGGCAGACAAGACGGCTCAGAGGTGTTCTGCCAAGTTGTCTTCTGACCTCTGATTCCTACACTTGTTCTGTGGGAAGCATCACACACACACACACACACACACACTAAAATGGAATACATTTTTATATTAAAAAAACAAAAACAAAAGGAAAAAAAACTGCCTTGGACCTTGGGCCTTCCTTCCATGACAACCATTTCAAGTCCCTAGAGAATTCCAGCCCTGGGCACAATCAGACTGCGTCCATCTAACAGAAGCCTGCCTGGACCCAGCCAACCCACCGACCTGTGACTGATTACATAAGTTACTTGCCACTACTAAGTATTAGTAGCTTGTTTCATTGCAGTCGGTGATCAGAAGAGCATATGGTGAGCCTCAGAGGCAGCCTGCCCCCTGGGCGCCTTGTTTATTAACTGCCACTGAGAGCTCACATAGGGGCTGTTCTTCGTGACGACTTTAAAGGGACTCTCAGACCCTCAGAAAAGAATTAACTTCTCTGAGAATGAGTAAAGTGTTTTTCCCATGAAACATACCTGTTGCTACCAACAGAGTAAATGACCTCATCACACCAGGCATTCGTTTCCGTCCAATAGACAGAGGCTGGCGAGATGCCCTCGTTAAACACACAGAGCACAGGTGCCGTCGGCTTAGTTAGCAGTAGAGGGTGATGTGAATGTATATCAAGGAACAGTCCCTGCCTGACCTCAGTGTATCTGTTATATAAGATGCTTGTGAATTGCTCTAAGGAAGTTTGAACTGGAGGAGCCGCCTGCCCAGCAGATAAACTCCAACACCGCAGTGTTTGAAATAGTTGGGGTGTTAGCTTCCAAACACACCCATAACCTTGGTTCTTGGACTTAAGACACCTCACTAGGCAAACGACTGGTACAAAGAACTGTAAGTCTACAAAACCAGTTTCAACCAGTGTAGTTTCCTGTTCTCAGCAGAAACAGAGCCCTGCAGGAGGAGCAGTGCTGTGTGGAATGACAGAGAGCAAAAGTTTGACCTTCTGCAAAGATATATACACAGATGGAAAAGAGGCTGAATGAATAGCCTCCAGATGTCCACCGAGGAATCGTGTCGGATGGAGACATGATTTTTATTTATTTATTTTCCTGGCTACAGTTTCCTAAGTAAATTACTGTTATAAGAAAAAAAAGAGCATGGTGGAGGGTGGGGACTCAGATACAGAGGTGAGGAGGGTAATGCTTGCTTTTTTTTTTTTCTTCCTAATCCTGTTTTCTTTTCAAACTGGATTTTAATCACAGACTTTGCAAATGTATTCATTCTGTATTTACTTGCATCAACCTCCGAGAACGGACTGTTGTTTGAACTTTGGTTATGTTGAGGGCCTAAACATCTTTTCCTCTTTCAATATATTGCTGTATCTTCAAGGATTTGTGCAGCAGAATAGGAGTTCCCGGACAAAGATGGAGGTTTATGAGCAGGGAGTAGGAATGGAATCCCATGGTTAACACTGCTATGTGGGAAAGTAAGCCTATGTCTTCCCTGATGCACTAAAGAATTTAATAATGGAGCAGAAAACAAATGCTTTTCATAGTTCTCTCCTTTTTAAAAATTTACATTTATTTATTTTGTGCGCATGCGTGTATACGCCATGGTGCACACGTGGAGGTCAGAGACAACTTGTGGGAACTGATTCTCTCCTTCCACCACATGTGTTTCAGGAGTAGAACTCGAGTTATCACGCATGGCGACAACATCTTTATTGGTTGAGCTATCTTGCTGGCCTTGATGTGTTCTGGGCCACTAAGGAAAATGGATGGAAAAAAACAAAAGAGAATAAAAGTCCCCAGATAAGTGAGGGGGGTTATGTGAGGTTACGTAATCAGAAGCCCAGACCCTCGAGCAGCTGCAACAGCATCAGCAGCTACTTCCTAAGCTCACAATCGTAGGATGTGCTCTGGCCGTGGAATCCCAGAGCAAAGATGTGCCAGTTAATTCTACTTAACCAAAGGCAGTTATTGTCTTCTCAAGGTCCTTATGATAAGTTTGTATGAAAAGTTGGTATGCTATAACTGTGTATAAAGATTGACTGTACTAAATAATCTCTATAACCATGGGAAACCTGCGGACTGGGATATGCAGATACAGGACACCTCCCTTCCACTCTTTTTTTCCTTAAAAGTGCCTTGCTTTTGTGGCTCGGGGCTTTGACTCTCGACAGAGTTGAGCCCTAGCTAGCTGGTTTTCCAGAAATAAATGGACCTTCTTGTATTTGCATTCAGTGTCGTTAAGCTCCTTGAAGCCTTGGGATCCTCTCTGAGTGGGCACAACAGCCTTTAATTTTGTATTTTTCTATGCTCGGGTTTTTACAGAAAATAATTTTAGAACAAAGGGGAAAATAATTAAACGAGTTTCATTTTGGACAAACAGAAGTCGAATGCAGCAAGCGAAAGACCAGCATGTCCCAGTGACCAGGCCCTGCAAAGAGGACGAGGCATTCGAAAAGGTGCAAAGAGAAATTGTATCTGTAAGAAAGTTGTCCACTGTCATTTGTTTTATCCCACGGATTTTGTCTCAGGCACTGGGCATCAGTGAGTAGCAGAACGTGCTGCAGACTGATTTATTAAGGAAGTTAGACCTGCCTTTATACCCCCTCCCAAGGTCCTATTGGCTCAGGCGGCTGACTCTGCTGTATGTCCTTTCCTCATTGGTTTCTCTGGGTCACGTGTCTCTCTGTCAGTCTCTGGGCAGCTTGGCTCAGGCACCTGAGACAGGGTGATTGCTACTTGGATAGGCTGGCTACGGTTTCTCCTACACCTTTGTTTGTTTTTAGAGACAGGGTTTCTCTGTGTAGCCCTGGCTGTCATGGAACTCCCTTAGTAGACCAGGCTGGCCCAGAACTCAGAGATCTGCCTGCCTCTTCCTCCCAAATGCTGCGATTAAAGATGTGTGTCACTACTGCCTGACTGGTTTTGTCCTGTGAATAATATTAAAATTAAATCTTAGACATCTTGTGACTCAGGAATAAGTAATGTCCTTTTTTTCTTCATTTTCCTGGCTCCCTTTCCTGTCCTTCCTTCCTTCCTTCCTTCCTTCCTTCCTTCCTTCCTTCCTTCCTCCCTCCCTTTCTTCCTTCCTTCTGATTTTTGTGACAGGATCTGGCAATGTAGCCCAGGCTAGCCCTGAACTCACAATAGTCTTCATTATCTTCACTAGTCTTGGGATTATAGGTGTGCACCCATATGCCAAAGAAAGTGGTTTCGTTTAGATTATGAATTCAAATCTGTTACACATGGGCTGCCTGCAGTGCTTTGCTAAGTGTTCAGAAGCGGCTAGCTAGCCAGTGTTTCTTTTGTGAAGCCCCCTCAAACCCCGTGTTAAAGTCGAACCCAGAACCTCATACACACACTGTACCACTCAGCTGTCTGTACTGCACTCCACTTCCTAGCTTCCCAGTTTGGTACAAAAGGCCAGTGCTTGATTATTAATGTCTGTAATGGCACAAAAATTACAGGACTAGCAACGTTTACTAGATCTTTTTCCTGGTCAAGCTTTTACTTTTATATTTGAGGAGACTGAGGGGTCAACTGGTTACCAGTGATCATCCACCTACTATGGACAGAATCAGAAACAAAATGACATTTCCCAACTACTGATCTTCTCTTTATCTCACACAAACAAACTAAGTTGCACTTTGAAGGCCATACTTAAATGAGCCATACTGGACCATACTTAAATGGTCAGATGTAAATACTAGTCACATTATCACATTTTGGATTTGGAGGGAGGATTAATAACCTAGTTTACTAAGGATAATAGTTGTCTGTATTTTATAAATATTCCCTAAACATATAGGAGGTGTGATTGGGCCTAATATAAATTAGACAATAGCATACTATTTTTAAGTAACTGGCTGAAAGCTCAAGAAAAATTAATGCTGAAAAGGGTTGGTTCCAAAGCCCAGGCCTAGTCCATGGGAGGTCGGGACTCTGGAGTCTCCTGGCTTTGGATGTATTTACTGAGCTCACCCACAGTGGAACTCCCTGAAGAGTCCACTTCTCCACGTTCTGTTTAATTAGTTCTCTAAGGACAGAACGACATAGTGTTTTTCACTAGAGAAAACATGCAAGCAAATATGAGAAGAGGATTTCCACATGTAAGAACCTCAAAGTGGAGAAAGTCAACAGCAGCGTTTTCATTTTTCTCTTCATGAAGAGGTCTGAGGACAAAGTATAACATATGCTGACAAGACCATAAGCTACGGCATCTCGTGCGATTGTTCTAATAAATTAAATTCCTCTAGTTGCATGCTTCTAGAAAGCCTAACCTTCAGATGAACTTTAATATCAGCTTGGAATGGTTCCTTCCTGCGTGGAGTTCATAAGCTAAAACGTTTGTGCTGGAGATGTATTAATTCACTTGCAACTGGATATGAGGACAGGAGGTTTTTCTCTTCTAGCATCCATTGTATGTTTGCTATGTATGCTGACAGGGTTTTAGAATATTTAAGGTTTTTTTTTAAGGATTCCTTTTATAACATACTGGACCCTCCAGGCAGTGGTGGCTCACACCTTCAGTCCCAACACTTGGAAGGCAGAGGCAGGCAGATCTCTCTGAGTTCAAGGCCAGCCTAGTCTGCAGAGTGAGTTCCAGGACAGCCAGGGCTACACAGAGAAACCCTGTCTTGAAAAACAAACAGGACAGAGAAACCCTGTTTTGAAAAGCCAAAAAAAGAAAAGTAAAAAGAAAAACAAACAGGAAAAAAGAAAAGAAGGAAGGGAGGGAGACAGGGAGGGAGGGAAAGAGGGAGGGAAGGAGAAAAAAAAAAGAGACACAAAGAAACAAAGAGACAACGAAACAAAGAAAATAACCAAAAACTATAATGGAGCTATGGACCTATGAGCAGTAATAACAACCTAAAATAAAAAGAAACATTTCTTGATCACTGGGGTTAAGTGCTTTGAATTAATTGGTTTATTGAGTCTCTCAAAAAGGAGAAAAAGACATGGGTATATTATTATACCTCTTAACAGCTGAGGAGGGGTGAGTGAGAGGCTTCAGCAGGTAAAGGTGCTTGCTACCAACCCTGACAACCTGGATGTGACCTCCACACAAACGCGCGCGCACACACACACACACACACACACACACACACACACACACACACCCCTCTCTTTAAGAACTAAGTAAACTGAGGCCTACAGACATTTTTTTTCCTGCACTCAAGCAGTAAGTAGTTGAGCACCACCTTCAAATTTCTGTGTGTTTTTGTCTCTGAGACAGAGTCTGAATTGTAGCCCAGGCTGGCCACTATTTTTGATGATCCTCCTGTCTCTGCCTCCCGAGTGCTGGGATCACAGGCCTGGGACATCATGTCCCCCTAGAGTTCTTAAGTATGATGATGCCTGTGAAACATGGACGAGTCAAACAACTGCAGGTTAATTTGGAAAGTTATCTGGGACTGTTTTAATCCTCTTTAATGTTTTACCAAAAAAGTAGCCAGACAACTTACTATTTATCAAAAAAACCCAAACCAAACCAAACCAAAACGAACAGTAACATATTTAGTGAGTAGCAGCCTGCTGTTGGGGACAGAGTGGGGTTTGAGGAACTTGAGTTAAATATAGATTCTACTTTTAAGGCCCAACAGTCCAGAAATAAAACATTGCAGCTGCCTATAGTCAGGAAGTAATGAAGATTCATTCTCATGACAGAGGGCTGGAGCTTTTTTTTTTAAAATACAGTTTATTTTATGCAAAATCAACACAATTTTCTTCCTTCCTTCCCTCCTTTTTTTTGGGGGGGGGGAGGTTCAGCAGGAATTGAACTCAGGGCTTCACCTACGCAAGGCCTTTTCTTAAAAAAAAAGGAGGAAGAAGAAGTTTTTATTGAGGTATATCTGGCATACAATAAATGACACATATTTAAAGTACATAATTTGGTAAGTACACATACACGCCTACACACACTAATGAAGCCATTACCACAATCAAGATAATAAGTCATTTGCCATCCCAGAGGTGTGCCCTTTTTGTATTGTTGGGGACCGAACTCAATGTGTCACAGATGCTATGAAGCACTCTACCACTGAACTACTTCCAGGGTAAGACGATGACTTTGGGTTCTAATCCTGCTTCTTCATGCCAGTTTTCCTCCCCAAGTATCTACTGGTCTGCCTCAGGTAACCATGTTTATCTTGATGTTCTAGAATACCATAAATAGCATCATCTAATATGGCCTCTCTTTTGGAAAGTCAGTTCTCTTTTCCTGAGGATCAAACTCAGGCTGTCGGCTTGGTGGCAAGCACTTTTACATGCTGAGCCCTCTAGCAGCCCAGTTTTATCTTTTTTGAAAGGCTTTAAATATTGAGTAGATAGGTAGATACTTTGTGATCCTGGCTTGGAGATATCTATCTGTGCTTCCAGGACTTGGGAGGCTGAGCCAGGATGGTGGCAAGTTGGAGGCCAGCCTGGTTACAAAGTGAGATACTGTTCAAATCACAAGAAACAGCAACAAAAGGCTTTACTTTTTGTGACCGTATCAACTGATGAAGTAGATGTTTTCTTCTGCTGTTTTTGTTTTGTTTGGTTTTTGACTCTTCTAAGAAGGAACACTGTGGAGGCATTTCTTTTTGAAGTACAGACTATTGAGGAGCTTGAATTAGGAGCTGCAGTAAATATGTCTTTTCGATTGCCCACTGCACTTGGCAGGCCAGATATAAACAGCTGATCTTCTCATACTCAAATTTGACTCAACAAAGTAGTGGTATTTGCGGTGGGAAGGGCCCAAGAGAGACTTGACTCTCTTGGGCACTGTAAGGGTCTGCTTCCTGCTGCCTTTAGTGTCCCGTTACTAATCTTCACAATGACCCCTTCCAGGTGATAAAGCCTGGTTCAGTTTGGTCAGGGAATTTGGCCAAGGTCACATAGTTCTATGATTCAATCACTCAGTTAAAGTTCCAATCAGGGTTTCTGTGTAACCCTAGGATAGCACGTTCTAAAAACCTTTGCTCTTTTCACTGGATCAGGCTAGGCCATGAAATACCTCCCCAATGCTTTGTGAATAATTAAACACCATAGAGCTCATGATCTATACCATAATTTTGCCCCTGACCCTTTAGTATATGGCATAATTTGAAGGGTGAAACATAATTCTACACTATTGGGTGTAATAAAGCTATAATAGCTGTGTTTTTCATATTGAAATTCAAATTAAGATGCTCATAAATTTACTTTTATTCCCTTTTCTTTTTCTCTGTGTGCAGTAAGTTATTTATTTATTTTTGTGGTGGCCATAGTAAGGGGGAACTCCACTAGGGAAGCAAAAGAAGCCATATTGGGAGCGCTTAATGATCTTGCTTCTTATACCCCTGCTTTGATTGCTGCTTATCAGCCTCTGCCATTGACCCAAATCTGTAACCACATAAAAGGGAAATTATAAGAGCCTCTAAAACCCTGTATCTGATTGTTAGTAGTGCAAAGGTGATTAGAAGAATATCACTCAAAGGAACATTACTCAAACTTCACAGTCTTAGTCCATGGTCCAAAGTCTTCAAAGCCAACCTCCAGTCAATACCAGATTGGATCCTGGCACTTTGCTCCAACTATCTCTTTGGCTAAGGATCAATTTCATATCTGAAATATCATATTTACATCTACTCTGAGTGCCCTATGAATTGATAACTCTACCAAAGAGCTAATGCCTTGGCTAGGTGTGGTGGCGCATGCCTGTAATCCCATCGCTCAGTAGGCTAAGGCAAGAGAGAATGACAAATTCCAGGCCTGCCTGGCCCAAATAATAAGACCTTGTATCAAAATAAAGAAACGCAGAGGAAGAAAAAGAAAAGAAAAAAACTGTTTCTTGGAAGGTTCAACAAGAAAAGGTAAAAGCGTGCGTCATACGTGGAGACCCAGCGAGGCGGTTAGAAGGACGACGAGGGGCCGAGGGAGGGGGCTCAGAGTCAAGGGCTTGCTGTGTAAGCACCAGGACCCGAGTTCAATCCTTAGTGTGACCTGCCACGTGAGAGCTGTGCATGGCAAGCACACTGTAATCCTAGCACTGGGGAGGCAGAGGCAGGAGGACTGCTGGGGTTGGCTGCCTAGCTAGTGTGACTGAGCCAATGAGTTCACGTCTCAAAGGACAAGGTGGAGAGGCAATTGAGCAATTCTTACACACACACACACACACACACACACACACACACACACACAGAGAGAGAGAGAGAGGCATGAATACAGACAAACACAAAAGGTCCTGATTAATGTTAAAACTCTATAGTGTCTTTAAAGACGTAACATACTTGAGACATGCTTGAAATGGCTACTTAAAAGGTACCGAGCAGAGCAGTTCAAAGAAAAGATGAAGTTCCAGGAAGTTCTGAGGATAAAAGGCAAACTGTAATTAAACTGCATTTAATGTAAGGTAGGTAATGATGGTGCTAATGGCACCCATGGTCACCTAATGAGCAACGTGAACCTCAAAAACACATTGCATTTACACTTACGGTGTGGTTATCTCTAAGACATTCTCTGTGAGGCAACTGAAGCTTTAACATCGAAACAGAAATCATACCCAAGCAGTTTTTTACAAATTGCATTTTGGGCTGGAGAGATGGCTCAGCCGTTAAAGGCTAGGCTCACAAACAAAAAAATGCATTGTTTGCATATATATCAATTTTTATCTATGTGTGTCTGTGTGCCATGTGTGTGCCTGGCACCTGAGGGGGCCAGAGGAAGGCTTCAGATCCCTTGGGACTAGAGACTTACAGATGGTTGTGAGCTGCCAGGCGGGTGGTGGGAATCCAACCCAGGCCTTCTGGAAGAGCAGCCAGCAGTCATGACTGCTGAGACATTTCTCTTACCTTCTACCTATGTTTTCAGAAGGCCCACCAGTTGGGTGCTGTGGTGCAGAGAATGTAAGTATCAGGATCAGGCAGATCTGAGTTTAGTTCCTTAGCAGCTGTGTGATCCTGGGAACGTTACCCAGTCTCACTGACAGGTTTCCTGAACTGTAAAATGAAGATTGTCAGGAGGTTAGAAGAGCGTGTGGAGTTACTTATGAAGAGGGAGAGTGGTTATATGTCCTGACATGACCATTTGAGAACTGAACTTGGACCAGTGAGATGACTCAACAGCCAAACCTGTCCACCTTAGTTTCATCCCTGGGACCTCCGTAGGGGAAGGAGACAACTGATGCCCAAAAGCTGTCCTCTGACCTCCATATGCATGTCATGACACAAAGGCTCACACATGTGTGCACGCACATGTACACAGAGACAGACACACAAAATAAGTGCAATGAAAAGGAAGGGGGAACAAAATCTTACTCTGTGAAAAAATATTAATATAACACTAGACTGCTGCCAATCCCTAAGTGCAAAATATTTAGTCTTTTTTTTTTAAATAAATGTGTGTTATTTGGTATAATAAAAAGAAATGCCCTCTGGGGGTTAGAGAGATCACTCAATAATTAAGAGCAATGATCTTCTGGCAGAGGATCTGAGTTTGATTCCCAGCACCCACATGGGTCAGCTCACAGGCACCTGTAACTCCAAGTCCTTGGGGGATCTGTCAACCTCTAGTAGCCTCTGCAGACACGTAATACACATAAATTTAAAAATTTTCAAAATAAAATATTCATCTGAGCTTGAGATACTTAGACACTCTTCAAGGTCAAAATAAGGGAGTTGGCTAAGATGTCAGCTCCTCAAGCACTCAAATCTGTCATTCATCTCAGCAGTTTTTACTTTTCATTTTATAGGGACACACTGGCTGTCTGTAACTGAATGAACGGTCATGCAGATGAGGTGCTGGCATCTAAGGTTTCACCAAACAATGTGCTGCTCTGTTAGGATGTGGGGGAGGCTGTTGTGTAAACAAAGTCTTGCTGCGTTTGATTAGAGCAAATGTTGAAAAATATCAACGGCTGGTTGGCAAGAGCCATAGGTATTTGGCTGAAAGGAAGACTCCCATGTATCTAATCTTGTGTATCCTTTTGTTAATATTTGCAAAAACCTCACTTTCCTACCTGCTATGAAATTTTCTGATGCGAAGGAACTAAGTCTGGAGATGGAGATGGTCTTTTTTCTTAAGCCAAAGTCTCTCTATGTAGACCAGGCTGGCCTTGAACTCACAGAGATTCGACTGCCTCTGCCTCTGGAGCGCTTGGATTAAAGGCATGCGCCACTCAAAAGGCCACCATACATTTTCCATCCTCTGGATTCCCTCCCCCTTTCCTCCCTTCACCATGACTGTTCTTTGCAATGTCTATAAAACACTAGTAACATAGTGCTTTCCTTTACATAGGGAGGGTAACCCAGGGCACACTGCTGCACACCTTGTGTTTTTCACTTAAAACATCTTTGAGCTGTTACCAACTTTTAAAACAGTTTTAAAATTATTATTACATTCATTTATTTATTTAGTGTACATGTGTGTGTGTGCCACAGCATGAATACAGAGAACAGAAGATGACCTGGGGGGTCAGGGGAAACAGTTTTCTCCTTCTACCACGTGAGTCCCGGGGATTGAATCAAGCTGTAATGCTCAGTAGCATGTCTTTGCAGAAACATTTTGTCGACCCAAAGAGAAGTTTCATTTTCAGCGCTAGGACTGAACCTGGGACCTCACACATACTTGACCAGGACTCGACCTGTGAGTTTCATCCCCAGTCCAATGTTACCAAATTCTGAATTATATTTATGAGGACCTACACTGTAGGCTGTTAGATGGTGTATCTTCATTCTCTTTCTATACTCTTCACTTGTATTGCTGGATAATATTTCGTTACTCTGATGAGTTATGATTCACTGGACTGATTTTGTATTAACACACGATGTGTTGCTCACAACGTTGCTGTTTTAAGTAATGATTTCATGAGTGGCTTTGAATCTCGATCATTTTTAAAGTTTGACTTTTAATTGGTGAACAATAGTAGTTTATATTTATGGTTACAATATGATGTTATAACATACACACACACACATACACTGTACAATGGTTAAATCAAACTACTATTATGTCAAACACATTCATATGCAGAAGTAGTTACAAAGGTTTGAGTCAAGGATATGTGTGCTTATTATTATTATAATTATTAATGGATCTTGCAAAATTGCCTCCCACAGAATAGTATTAATTTGTAGTCCCACAAGTCAGATTTTTGAATATACCAATAGACATATGAATAGTTATTGCTAATTTCTCTATTGGATTGCCAAATTTTAATCTTGTTTATTTCTGGTAATGTTTTGTATACAAAGGGGCATTTAATCTTACAATATTTCTTGCAGCTTTTTTATATAAAGGAAATTAGTTCTTTGTTTAAGATAGGAGCTGAAGACTCTTAGTATGCCTTTTTAGCTTTACAATTCTACATTTTCACATAGTTGAATTTATTTATTTATCTTGTGTGGTGTGGAGGAGGGAACTTAGGGCCTTGGGTCTTCTGCAGCCAAACACTCTAAGACTCAGTGGCTTTTCCAGCCCCCAAATTTAAAATCCATTTTTAAAATAGCTTTTAGATTTTGAGCCACATGAACTTTCAGAACACAAATAATATTTCTCACAACACAGAGATAGGTAAAGTAAGAAATAAGGTTCTCTTATTCCCAAACAGACAAGAAAACTGGTGTCCACAGTCCGTAGCACACTTAAAGGCTATGGTCTCTGGGAGCAGGTAAGAGACATTTAACACTCAGAATACCCCTGGCAGCCAGTAGTGGTGGCATGTGCCTTTAATCCCAGCACTTGGGAGGCAGAGGCAGGGGAATCTCTGTGAGGTCGAGGCCAGCCTGGTCTACAGAGTGAGTTCCAGGACAGCCAAGGTTACACAGAAACCCTGTCTCAAAAACCAAACAAAACTCAAACCAAAATATTTCTGGCTATTTTCCCCCTCATTTAAAAACATTTTAATGATCATCTTGTCAAATATAAGAGGAAAATAAGTTGGTATTTTAATTGGGATCATGTTAAAATAGTCATTTAAAGAGAGGTGACATTTTAACCATTACAATACTTCATCTCCATGTGTGTCTGTCCACTCATTTGAAACTTTTTGAGTCCCTTGGTTTTTCCCTTAAAGTTTTCTTCAGCCAGGACTGTGCATTTCCTGTTATATCTGTTTCTAGGCACTTTCATTTTTGTTGTTTTTGCTGCTTAAGTGATACATATCCTTATGTTGTTGGACCTGTTATTGTTTGTATGAGGCTAATTGTATCTACATATTAATTTTGCATATTTTATCAAGTTATTTCACTATTTATGCAATTTTCAGATGAGTCTCAAGCCCAAAGGCATATAATCACATCCCATGTAAAGAATAAAAAACAGCAGCTGGAGAGATGACTCAGCAGTTAAGAGCACTGACTGCTCTTCCAGAGGGCCCAGGTTCAGTTCCCAGCACCCACATGGCAGCTCACACCTGTTTGTAATTCACCTCCAAATGATCTGACACCTCACAGACACACAGTCAAAACACTAGTGCAATAAAGTAAAGATAATAAATCATCTTTAAAAAGAATAAAAAACATTTTATCCATTTTTACATTTGAAATTTGGAGGGACATTGTTATACATTTAACCAAGGGCCTTTTGCATATTAAATACCACTGGGTTACACCCTAACCACTGTGAAGTCCTTATAGAATCTAACCATGACTGCTAGTGCCTTTAGTGAAAGTCGGTAAATAGCAGTGACAGAGAACACTCCTGTCATTTTGACAGTTAGTGCTGCTGTCTCTGGCATTTCCTCATCAAGCACAAGGCAGTGAGGTTATTCCATCATGTTGAAGTATTCACCTGTTCCTATATAATTGAGCTTTTTATCAGGTTGTGGAACCATGAACGATTTTTTTGTTTTGTTTTTTTCAGAGACAGGGTCTCACTAGGTAGCTTTGGCTGTCCTGAAACTCACTATGTAGAGCGCCTGCCTCTTGTTTCCCAAAAGCTGGGATTAAAGCTGTGTACCCCCCAACCCCGGCTCAACCGCGATCATTTTAATAGACACACATAGCAGTGTTTTAGACCTCTGCTTTTCCACCCTCCAAACTCTTGTGCAAGGCCATCATCAGCTGGGCCTAAGAATCGGAGGGAAACGTTACCTTCCAGAGACTCACAGCTGGCTATGGAGGGCCAAAGAGAAAGATCTGGAAGTCACAGGCCGGGTGTGTCCAGCACAGACACAACAGATAACAAATTAGCCTCTTTATTAGTTGAAAACAAAAGGTTATGGGTGACAAAAGCAATTTTCTTGAAGCTAGTACGATTACCTTCATTGTGACAAAAGTGAACAATAAGCGTGGGGTCTGTGTCTTTTTTTTTTTTTAGCGGAAAGCTGTCAGTGCTGACCGTTAACAGATTTGACTGCCGTGGGCGTATGAATGTGGTTCCTGGTCTTGAACTGGCTTTCAGGAGTGAGCTGCCTGAACGCAACCCCCCTTTATCTGTTATCTTATTTTTAAAACCTTGCCACTCCTTCTTTGGGCCTAAAAATAACGTTCCGGGCTGGTGGCTATCAGGCAGCTAAGTTGTTGGAAGCAGACACTCCACTTTCTGGGAAGGGCCCAGCACAGCCAGCATGCCTGCCTTCCTGCAGGTAGCCAGGCTGCAGGAGCATTCTGTATAGGCCGGCCTCAGATGCCCCCTTACATCAGCTAGCCTGGCTTTGGGGGCAGCTACTTCACCCGACTGTACCACGTGGTCCTCTCCCAGACTCCTGGAAGTTGTCCCAAACTCCACAGTGATCCTGGCTCTCGACACCACAGGTGATAGGGTTGCAGATAAAATACAGGATGCATAGTTAAATTGACTTTGAGGATAAGTATCGTTCATGGATATACCTGTACCAGATGATGTTTGCTGTTCAGATGGAAGCCAGATTCAACTGGCTGGTCTATAGTTTTCTTTGCTAAATTTGGCAACTCCTGTCATCGACCTCTCCCCCAAAATAACCAACTATACTTTCCACCACCACCTCCCTGTCTTCCAACTCCAAAATCCCTCCCCTAGGGCTAGGTTCATTAAAATGTTAAGATAGCCTGGTAGGGGTATTCAATCTGGGGGTCACAGTTGAGGTTCATTTTTGAAGCCATTATCCAAGCTTAGTTTGTCAGGTTAGTAAATCTATCACATGGGCACTAAGGACATTTTGGTGGTGGTTGACAACAAGGACAAATTATTGAATGACTAGAGTGTAGGTGCTGGGGATATGGTTCAGTTGGTAATGTCTGCTAGCAATAATGAAGCCTAGGGTTCGATTCCCCAGCACAGCATGAGCTAGGCATCATGGCAAACATTTATAATCTTAGATAGGAGGCTAGGAAGTTCAAACTCATTCTTGCTGAATAAAAAGATGTAGGCCAGCCTGTCTCAAAAAAGGAAAAAAAAAAAAAGGAAGTTAGCATGTGTGTAAAGATGGAGTTTAGGGAGTTCAAATTATCTGAGAGGGTGCTGGTAAGGAAGAGAATAGACATGTACATATAACTCAACCAGTCTTCACATTTTGCCGGGAGCCTTGGCATTATTTTGTCCTGTGTCCCCCTCTCCCTTGCTTTGTTCAGTTAGAGGATTAGGTGGAGCCTGGATTTGAAGCATACATAGCAGAGGCGGCTATGGAAACAGCAAACAACCAAACAACCAAAGGCTCAGAGCAAAATAGCCCAGGAGGAGAAGTAAAACCAGGAAAAAATTTAAAATGAGGGGTTTGACATTTGGGGAAAAAGTCCAAAATTGGCCAAGGATGACAGACTATTGCAGGACTCAAAACCTCCGAATGAGGAAACGTCTGAAAAAAGGAAGTCAGGGGCATGGGTCGTCCTGCCGATCTGTCTCTCCAAGCCAGACTTCTCCATTCCCAGCCTGTAGGAAGCCACTTAGAGCAGCACCCACCCCCAACGTATTATGAATACACAAGCCCACAGCCTCATTTTGAGAGACAGACTCTGTGTAAGCAACTTTCTCACATGTTGTAGTCCAGGAGGCTAAGGGTTTGGTCAGGCACGAGTCAGACACAAAGCAGCTGCTCCCTGGTGACACCCACGCACATGCCTGGGGAGCTGTTGGCTCTGCAGAGCCATTCTGGTAAAGCTGCTTTTGAGCTTGACCATGCGGTTCGGGATCCTAGCAAGCCTGTTTAGATCCCACCTGTCTAGAGAGACAGACAACTGTGAGACTCACCTCTCTGATGGTGGGCAACTTGCCATGGCTTGTCCAGGGCTTTCCCTGATTTGAACACTAGAAATCCTATGCCCCGTGTCCTTGCAAACAGGACTGGTCACCCTAAAATCAAGGCTCCTAGGCGTTAGTGCCTGAATATTAGTTTGCTAATCTGTAAAATGTTGGGACTGGCTGGTGCAGTTTGTAATACTACTGTCAGATCTGAGAGTCCTGGCTTATCTCCATGCTTCTGGTTTACCTACTTACAGCTCGGCTTCTGAAGGACATCCACCTCATCCAAGCTGAGTTCACAGACTTAGCTGGCAGTGTGTAAGCGGGAGAGCTCTGTAGTGTTTGCCAGGTAAGTGTCAGCAGTGGCCCTGGAAGACAGCATGAGGCTCACGAGGTGAGACGATCCCCTGGGGATGAGGCTGTGCCATTGTGAGGGCTGGACAGGTTGTGGGAGAGCCAGGTTAGCAGTTGGTTTGATGGGCTAGTTTAGGGTAAGACATAGCCATGGTTTGTGTAGGAATGGCCCCCATAGGCTCACATCTTTGAATGCTTGGTTCTCAGTTGGTGGAACTCTTAGGAAGGATTAGATGGCCTTGTTGGGGGAGGTGCGTCTCCAGGTTTTCTCTCGCCCTGCCTGCAACTTTCTGATCAGAGGAGAGATCTCAGCTACCGCTCCAGCACCACACCTGCCTGCCTGTTCCCATGCACGATGACGATGGTCTAACCCTCCGGAACTGGATGCAAGCCCCCGTTAAATGCTTTCTTTCATTAGTTGCATTGTTCATGGTGTCTTTTCACGGCAACAAAATGTAACTAAGGTAGCCGTAGACAGGGCAATCCAGTCTGACTTGAGTCAGCTTCAACACAAGGACCTGAATAAAGAGAGGAGTTGGAATCAGAAGATTCCATGGAAGCAGAAGCAATCTACTGAGAGTCATGGTTTGTTTGTTTGTTTGTTTGTTTTTATGTGCTTGCTCCAAGCCCAGCCTATCATCTGAAGTATAAATATGGATGTCTCTTTTTTGGGAAAGTAGGTGGTTGAAGCACATGACTCGGCTGATGTTTGACCTTTTTGATTTACAAAAAAAGTCTACAGGATTCTATTTATAACCTGCTCACTTTTCCTTGACTTTCTCAAGTATGAAATGTTGAGAGGCACCAACCAGGAAAGGGCACCATGAGGTCTCAGAGAAAATACACACACACACACACACACACACACACACACACACACACACGCACGCACGCACGCACGCACGCACACACACACACACGCACACACACACACACACACGCACGCACACACACACACACACACACACACACACACACACACACACACACGCAGCTCCTGACTCACAGTTCACAACCCAGGAGCTCAGCTAGGTGGCTGCTGCCGTTGTCACTGGCGAAGAAGCATACAGGACCCTTTGCGCCCACCGGATGCTCCAGGGAGACCCAAACCCTTCACGGGCCAAGGGCCAAGGACAAGAATGAAGTTTGTTTAATATTGAACCCAGCCTTCAGCCTTACATCTGCTTGTGGCAACCATGGGACATGCTGCCATATTCAATTTAATTATACACGCAATTATACATACATATAGAATATACACACTTCGAGAAGTACACAGAAAACGAACACAAAAGCCTCGTCATTACCAAAGCACAAGAGTCACACTGGAGTTCTCTCCACTAACAGGAAGAAACAAAGACCTACTGTAGTAGCATCATCACAATTAAGTAAGATTTATGAACTAAAAATCAACTACTTGGGCTGTTTATGGCACACAGGTTAGGGAATAGCTTTCTTATGTAGATTGAAGAAGTGCATTTTAGGTCTTGTGTTATTTTTCTTCCCCAGGACACTCTCCAAGGTCATTACTTTGATGCTAATACAATCTGTTCAAGAAAGAACGGGGAACAGGCCTGTGTTTGAAAATGATGGTTAGGAGAACCGTGGAACTCCAGTGCCAGTACTTTCCCATTGTGCAACTCCCCCAGAGCTGATGTCAGACATTCGAAAAAGAAAAGAACCGTAGACTTGGCTTGGTTTCAGGTTTCTTGGAAGCAGAACTCTATCACATGTGAGAAAGTTCGGTTCTCAATGTGCATTAACAAAAGGTGTTTACCACAGGGTGCCTGGTTGTCCCTAATAATGGCTTTGCTTTTTAAATCGATTCCTCCCTGATGACAAAGGCTGGGCTTTTGAACTTCTGACTATGGCTAGGCAGGGCATTTTTGACTTGGCTTCACTCTCTTACATGGGTAGAAAAGGCTTAGTTGGGCACCTGGCTGTTTGCGGCCGATAATTACATTGCTATTGTCATTGTGCGTTACCGAAACTTCTGTTTTTGACTAAAAGCCAACTGCACTCTTTAAAACAAACATCTTTTGAAAGCCTGGCTTGCACTGAAATGATCTTAAAATCCATTTCATAAATAGATTATGGTACACTGGTACATTTCAGGGTTGATTGTTTTGTTTTGCCTGGTTTTTAGTGAAAATGTTTTGCTTTCGTGGGGCGTCACATTGCTGGCTGCTTGGCCTGCTTTTCTCCAGCTCTTACAAGCAGGACGCCTTTGCTAAAGCTGTGCCAATGTTTCTGTGAATGTACCCCACCTCTGCCTCCAGCAGGCTTACTCTTTGGCAGAGGCAGTGACAAGCACCCCAAAAGCCCAAGAAACAAATTTGTTCCCTTAGATTTGGGAAACAAAAATGGGGGGGTTGTAAAGCTGGTGAGACGGCTCGGCAGTCAAGACCAAGTCGTTCTCCTGCGGTGGAAGGAGCGAACCCATTACTTCAAGGAGTACCCACATGTGCTCCCTTGCAAATGCTGTCCACACCAAATAAACAAATGTAATTAAAAAAAAGATTTTAATACAACCACATCACCTATAGATGGACTTTCATAGATGTAGGTCCTCTTCCGAGGAGATCAGGCCCCCTGGTTAACTGAAAATTTAGTCACTGGGGAAATGATTCAGTGGGTAAAATGCTAATTGCAAGGGGGAGGCCTGGAGTTTGGCTGCTCAGCAACCCATGCAAATGCTGGGTGGGTGTGGTGGTCCCCCAGGCACGCTAGTTAGTCAAATCAATTGAACTGATGAGCTCTGAGTTCAAATGATAGACTCTTCCCCAATATATGAGATAGAAAGTGATTGAGGAAAACACTGTCCTCTATGCTGGATGCACACATGTTCACAAGCATGTGAAACCACATACACACACACATGCACACATGGACATGCATATACACGCATGTACTCCATGCATGTAAAGTCATACACGTGTGTGTGTGTGTGTGTGTGTGTGTGTGTGTGTGTGTGTGTGTGTATTAGGATTAAGCCATCTAGGGTGGAGTGCTGGGGTTCCGATGGGTGGCTTGGGATGGTACATTTAAAACTCCATTAGGATGGAGAATCCTAACCTGCCAGCTTCCAAATGGAAGAACTCCTACCAATGCCTCCTCCCCTCCTAGTGAGATTCATAAAAATGGCACCAATGCTCCCCTCATAAGGACCTGGTGACAATGAATGTGATACACATGTGATGGGGAAACTTGTCTTCATGGCATTTCCCTGCTCCCATCTCCTTACTGGTGCACACAGACGAGAAAGTTTCCCAGTGTACTTTATAGTTAAGATGGGACCACGCTATGGGATGGTCCATATACAGCAGAAGTAGTATATGCTACAAATCCTGCTATGTGGTCTTTTGCATACTCTCTGTGGCATTGGTGGAGGCCCAGTGTTGGATACAAAGACATTTTAGGGTGAAAAGAGCCTGAATCCTCATGTCAGCTAGAACTTAGAGAATCAGCCAGAACTGTGATGCATGAGACAAATCCTACTATATTAAATCAATAACATTTTAGGATATATGTGTTGATGTCACCTATTTAACCTATCATAACCAAGACCAAACTATAATTAATGATAATAGGACATAAATAATATTATATATGTATGCAAATATACATATGTGAGATATCCTGAAGCATGAAAGAATGATGAAGTCAATTATCTTCCCTTCCACAGTGTAAAGGGCATAAGAGTTCACTTTGTGCTGCTTTTGGGCAAAGATGGTACAAACATGTTGGCACTGGAGCATGTGTCTGTTTTAATCAATGGCAAACATTCACCTAGAAAGCTGGGAGAGATCCCTTGCCTGGAAGAGGACACGTCAGCCCTCCGCCTACATCAGCTCAGCTACCGAGCTTCTTCATTGCATGATCCTGGCCATTAGTCCCTCCTCATCTCAGAGTCCCCATGGACGCTCACCACTCTAACGGGTATGACCCAGGGGATGCCCGGGATCCAGCAGTGAGAAAACCTGTCCTGCAGGGAGCATCCAAGTTACAAAACATTTCAAAGCAGGTTTTGCCTGTTTTGCGCATTCCCCGAACGGTTCTAACATGCACGTGTTTGTTCTTTACTGTCTCCTCAGGCCAGTGAACAGAACCTCCCTCTGTCCTGGAGGCCGCCCAACTAGTGCTTTCCCCACAAACTGCATTCTTTGTCCAGAGCCAGAAAGAGAGCCCAGTTATCTTTGAGGACTAGGCTTCAAATTACCTCTGCTCCATGCCTGGTCACCACCTCTCACTCGATAAGAGTTTGTGCTAATGCCTGCAGATGGTTGGGAAGATACCCGTGGAGGGTCTAGCAATCATTAGTAACAGATATTATCCTTGTTTGGATCACTTAGCTGGCTTTGACCCATGGCGGAGATTCCTGCCCAGTGGGCATGCAGACTTGGAGGAACTAGAACACAGCGATAATCTGGGCTCCCTTCCTAATGAAGGCTGGTAAGTGCAGCTGCTCCCCTCCCCCTCCAGGGTCTGGCTGGTTTGGAACTCCCTATGTAGATAAGGTTGGCCTCGAACCCACAAAGATCCATGTACCTCAGCTTCCCAAGTGCTGGGATTGAAGGCATGAGCCACTAAGCCTGGCTTATAATATCACTTCTAAACAATGGTTCTGACCTTCAACAAGGGAAGGCATTACTATACTTTCTATAGGTATTATCATCGTAGCAATGAGAATCAGTAACTTGGAGACTAAAGATACTTGAGCTGTCTTGTGTTGTTTTTAAAATCATAAAATTAATATATATAGGGCATGGTAGTGTAGTCCTTTTGTATCAGCACTTAGAAGGCAGAAGGAGGCAGGTCTCTTGAGTTTGAGGCTAGCTGTACCTACATAGTGAGTACCAAGCCAGCCAGAGAGGCCCCTGCTTCAAAAACAAATATATATACTTTAGTCAAGTGAAGTGGCTCATGCTATCTGTTACCTGCAGCTGGGGTCTGAGCCAAGCATTTCAAAGTTCTTGGCCTGTTCTTCAAGGAACTGAAAGAAAGGCTGGGACAGGTTTGTAAAGCTATCCAGGAAACTTTATTGTGGAAGTAGAAGAATCAGGAAGTCAGGGGTCATCCTCAGCCACATAGTGAATCAAGGCCAGACAGGATGTAGGATTTTTTTCTTTTTCAGTATTTTATGTGCATTGGTGTTTTTCCTGCATGTATATTTGTGTAAGGGTGTCCGATTCCTGGAACAGCAGTTGTGACCTGCCATATTGGTGCTGTGGATAGAACCTGGGTCCTAGGGAAGAGCAGCCATTAACCACAAAGCCATCACTCCAGCCCAAAGGCTGTAGATTCTAAATAAATACGGAAATAATAAATCAGTATGTTCTTATTGTAGTAAAAACTATAGCCATACATAAAATGTTTCAGTAACACTTACCAGTCTCTGCATTATATAGTAAGCCATGAATACATCTATTCTTGCTTTGTATGTTCTCAAGCATAGCCTCTCTCCATCTCTATAGAGCTCACAACAGCAGCACAAACAAAATAGGAGAGTTGGAGAAATGACTCAGTAGTTAAGAACACTGGTTGCTCTTCCAGAGAACCCAAGTTCGATTCCCAGCATCCACATGGTAGTTTACAGCCATCTGTAACTCCATTTCTAGGGGATTTGTTACTCAAATCTGGCTTCCTCAGGTACCAGGCACACACATGGTACCCAGATATTCATACAGGCAAAACATACACTTAAAAATCTTTAAAAAGGAATAAAATGGAAACACTCATTGTGTCTTACAACTAAAGCAGAGATTTGTAACTTACACCCAAATAATCAAATAAAACCCAGGGATAGAAACTACGAGTATCCAGGAGCAATAACACATAAAAGTATGGTCTCTGAAGTGAGACAGATGTAGTCTGGAATCTCCCTCCGATCTTCAGCGGAAAAGTTGTTCACAGGAAACACATTCAGCCACAGTTTGACTCTGATCACCTTCATACTTAGGCCCATGCTGATGGAGTGAAGAATAGCTAAGAGGCTGATAATTGCTCTGGGAGGTGACTAACTCTGGGTTGTCTGGAACTAACCCAGTTTTAGCACTGAAAATGCCATACTTGATCTCAAGTCAACCTAGATAATGAGCCACCCTATAGAAAATAGGGTAATAGCTGGCAACAGTCTCACCGTATCTATTTTTTTCTTTTTCTTTCAGTGTTGGGATCAAACCAAGAGTCTTGTGCATACTAGATAAGTACACTACTACTAAGCTACTCCCCAGGCCTCTATTTGGTTCTTCAAGCTTATCAATGGAGGCAAAGCCACACTGGGTTCATTTCAATGGCCTAGACAACTCATGTGGCCATGGAGAAATCCAAGGGAAGGGGAAGGGGGCATCCTCTTAAATTCTGGAATTCATTGGTCAGACCTGGAATTCATTGGTCTATAACACTCATTTCTCCTTCTTGCCCATTCTGGATTATAGTATCCCCCAGGTGACATTCAGACCTGGCACACTGATCCCCATTCAATCATCACCATAAGACTATTATTCCCTGTGTTTCACTCCAAGAGCAGCGACATGCTGGACTTTGGATGCCAAATAAAGACACACTCAGTTTCTCCCTCAGTAATGCAACTTTGATTGACTGATTGATTAGGGAATCCATTTGTTAGACAAGTGTTCATTGGACCCTACTAATACCGGAGATATGCTAAGTGAGATGACAAGACCTTTTAGCACAAAACACATAATCTAAGAAAGAATGAGACGGTAATAACTGATAATATTAACCTTTTACTGTGCCACATACGGATCTCATTTTGTCTATTAAATTATTCTGATGGTATTTGCTCCACTGCAGCTTCTCAACATTCATGAAAGAATAACTGTGTGAGCTTCAAGTAGGAAAGGCTACAGAAAGTGCTCAAACTAATAATTTGTGCCTCCTTAGCCCAAGAGCGTTTCCAGGTGTGTGGATTTGGAGAAAGATAGGACTTAAGGTTGGGAAATTCTGGTGCTGACACATTTGCTGGTCCCTGCAGCTTCACTAGACTACAAACATGCCTTAGGTTGTTCCTGAGGAAAGTTGTTGCTTCAGAAAGTCCAGGCTGCAGTGGTCTCCATCACCTGCAGAACTTTAGAAAGGTCTTTGTGTGGGCCTCATCCTAAACCGCTTAAATCAGTCTCTAGGGTGGTGAGAAGCTTAGGCGTCAGCATTTTGAAACATTTGTCTGGTGAAGCCATTGGCCTAGGAGCGTGGTTCTGAAGCTCTAACTCATGCCAAAGTCACCTGGGTGGTGGCTTAAAGCCAGGTCTCTGGGGCCCATCCCCAGAGTTTGGGAGTCAGGTCTGGAGTAGGGTCTGGGGATTTGGTTTATTTTATGGCTTCCCAGACACTGACTGGTCTGGGGACCACACTGTGAGGACATCTGGTCTAGGAGAAGTTCCCTGTCATTAACAACTAAATGGAATGGTACTGGGAAAGGGAGGGGAAGATCTGGAAAATTAGTCTCTGTCTTTCTCTCTCTCTGCCAATCAAACTAGATCATTTCAGAACTGGGAACCTCAAGCCTGTGGGGGAATTTTCTTGGTTATTATTAATGATGGGGGGTCGCTTACCGTGGGTGGTGCCACATCTGGGGAGTACGAGAAAGCAAACTGAGTAAGCTGTGCAGAGAAAGCCAGTGAGCCCCACTCTTCCACGGGCTCTGCTTCAGGTCCCGTCTCCCCATTCCTACTTGGGTTCCTATTCTGACTCCCCTTCATGAAGGACTGTAAATTGTTAGGCAGTGGCTCTCAACCTTCCTAATGCTGCGACCCTTTAATACAGTTCCTCGTCATGTGGTGACCCCCAACCATAACATGATTTTCATTGCTACTTCGTAACTGGAATTTTACTACTGTTATGAATCTTAATGTAAAAATCTGTGTTTTCTGATGGTCTTAGGTGACCTCTGTGAAATGGTGGTTTGATTGCCAGGTTGAGAACTGTAAGGTGGAATAAACCTTCCTCCCTGAATTGCTTTTGTTCGTGGTGTTTATCACAACAATGGAAAACAAACCAGAACAGCCTGTTTTAGCTTTGATTCTCCTTGAAGAACCAGACTGCCCCATGAGCTCAGAGCCACATGAGAGATCTGCAACCCAGAGATTTAGTAGAACAGCCAGGTAGGTGGCTGTGAAGTTTCAGTGAAGTAAAGTTCTTCAAGCCCTTAGTTCCAGAGGTGGCCACAAAAGAAGCACTCACCAACATGAGTAAGTTTGGCAGGCAAGGGGTTGACCTCCTCAGGAGTAGCTTAGTCAGGTGTCTTTGGAAATCCAGGAACAGACTGGAATCTTTGGGGTGGGTATGACACACCACTACTTCACTTATCTTTCTGCTTTTATTTCTCTCTCTCTCTCAACTTAATTTACAGACTCGTCAGATGGCTCAGGGGTTAAAAGTACTGGCTGCTCTCCCACAGGATCCAGGTTGGATTCCCAGCACTCATATGATGGCTCACAACATTCTGTAACTCCAGTCCCAGGGTATCTGACACCATCTTCTGGCCTCTGTGTGCACCAGACATGTACACACTGCATAAACATACATGCAGGCAAAACACCCGTACCCATAGTAAAGTAATAGTAAGATATTTTACTTACTCATTCTTATTCCCACTGAGCTACACCCTCAACTATTTTTTAACTTCAAGTGCCCAAAAATGGATACTCAGTAACCTGTCTCATTCATTTCTTTAGCCTCTCATTAGCCTCTCTTATTTTATTTGTAATTTTTTGATAGCTGCCTATCATCCATTACCCATCTATTTGTCTTTCTACCCGTATTCATCTCTTCCCAGAATCAACGATGCTCCTGTATTTAATGTGTCTTTTGTTTGTGTGAGTTATACAACTCTATAGAATTCGGGTCGTGCTGTGTAGAGGTTCATATTTGCTCTTCCAAAGCGCAGCAAAGGCCTATGCTTTCACCATTATGCAAGGCTGCTGCTACTGGTTGCGTGACAATGCTCCCATCCTACAAAAGCTGACAATGCACTGTCTCTCTCTGTTAACTTGCATGGAATCAGCTTTTTAAAAGCCCAGCAAGATGACAGGATAAGCTAGAGATGAATCTCAATCAGCCCCCAAAATCCCTGGTCACCCCAAAGAGTAACAAATCGCGCAAATATGATGAGCATGCCATAAAACATACAAGTTACTTAATTTCTCATTTCAGAGCAGATCAGTACCCGTGATGGTTGGTTTAAGTCACCTGAAGAGCACTTAGTTACAGCAGCGCAGGAAGCTAAGGCAAGAATGGACAGCCATGTTCTGGGCTGTGCCCCATTAGGAAGATTGTATTAGAGTATTTTCTGATAATGATCATGAAATAAGTAGGCTGGGTACTTATAAAGTGAAGAGTGTTTGAGCTCATAGTTCCGGAAAGTGTAGTGTGGGTTCTGGAAAGGACTATGGATGGCATCACATCATAGAAGACAGCACCACAATGGCGGTATGTGACAGGAGGAGGAAAATCGCATAACCAGAAAAGAAGCCACTAAGCAGGGAGGGGCCAGGGATAACATCCTCCTAAGCTCCTCCTCTTAGGGGTCCAAGTTCCTTCTCTTAAACACCCACTATGTCACCAGCCTTACTCTGAGAGCCACACTTCCAATCCGCGGATGGCAGAAACGGCTCACCCAGTTACAGCAGAGACGCTGACACAGACTTTGATACTTATCCCTGGTTCCCCGCTTCCAACCCATGCAGCCAGGCAGCCAGCCCTACCTCTGGGCAGGACAGTCCATCCACAAACTGTCTCAGTGACAGCAATATCACTGTCTCCAACCTCAGTCACCCCTTCCTAAACTTGAGCAATCTTTCCTCACACGCAACTAAGCATGGTAGAAATTCTCACCTGGCAGAAGAAGGTAGAAATTCTCACCTGGCAGAAGAAGGACTCATGGTTTGAAAGCAATACTTTGCCTCAGCTGGGTGAGGAGGTGACCCATGCCTACAATCCTAGATACTTGAGAATATGATGCAGGAGGGTTATAAGTTCATGGCCAGCCTGAACATCTTAGAAAGATCCTGTCTCAAAAGGCAGCGGTGGAAGGGTTTACAAGAATGGGAAAAGGTTTGCCTAGCATTCATGGAGTCCTGGCTAAATTTAGTGGCCATCGATGGCTATTGAGCAGCCAGCCTAATGATGTCTCCTCAGTTTTCACTCCCCTGTAACACTTGAACCCATCACTCCCTGTCTTCCTTACAGTTACCTCTCCAGTGTCTTTTGCTCTCTTGGCAGTTTCTCCTCAGCTCCAACTCCTTTCTCTTGCCTGAACTCCTATCTCTATTTCCTGGCCTATGCTTGCACACGGCCCCAAGCTCTTGCTTGCTTCCTAAGATTTTTATTATTTTTATAAATGTGTGTGCCTCGTATGTGTGTGTGCCCTTAGCCACCGGGCCGTCTCTCCAGCCCCTCCTCCCAGAGCCTATCCGCCTACCCTCACAGCAGCCAAATTCAGCCACCTCTGTTACAGATGCCCACGCCTATTACCACCTTTTCAGCCCCTTGTGGCCTCCAGCTCTGTATCTTAAATTCTACTTATCGACGGGCGGTGGTGGCGCTCGCCTTAAATCCCAGCACTTGGGAGGCAGGGGCGGGCGGATCTCTGTGAGTTTGAGGCCAGCCTGGTGTACAGAGGCGAGTTCCAGGACAGGCTCCAAAGCCACAGAGAAACCCTGTCTTGGCACTTCCAAAGAGCTGTGAATGACTGCCCTGCCCGTCTCCTAACTCCAAACTATCAAGTCACCCCTGTGCCTCTGAGCTCGTCCAGCTCTCCAGACCTCTCTTACGGAAGCCTGTCCTTTGCGTGCTAAAGTTGCTGGCACTGATAACAGTAGATATCCCTCCATTAGTATGGGATTTCTATGTTTGTTTCCTTTTGTTTGGTTTTTGCTTTGGGGATATTAAACCCAGGGCTTGGCATGTGTTAGATAAGTGCTCTGCCAGTGAGCCACACACCAGCTCTCTTTTATTAAAGTCTTTCAATGTTTTCCTGTGATTGCTTGTATTGCTTTTTGAGACAGTCTTGCTATGAAGCTGTGGCCTGGAACTTGATATGTAGATCAGGCTGGCTTTGAACTTTCAAGATCCTGCTGTTTCTACAACCTAGGATCATTTTCTTGTTCACTCCTCCCAGTAATGTTATGAAGTGTGGTATTAGCCCCATTTTGAAGGTTAGGAGGCCGGGGCCTGGAGAATTTATGTAACTTACCACATGAACTCAGCACTTGGAGTCACAACTGCCTGAGACACTACCGTGGTTTCCTGGATTGGAAGCTCTCAGACAGCAAAGCTCGCTCCTTCTTCACCCCTCTCTCCCAAATCTAAAGGAAGCTCAGTTTGAAGACGTTCCCTTCCTCCCACCGATAATCCTGGAAATTAGTGACTGCTATATGGCAGTGTGGGTTATATTTCCACCCATTTTCTCACCATTTTTTTCCTTCTTCCCTCGGCCGCCTTTCTGCCCTCAGCCTGTTCAGAACACGGTGGTGTCAGAAGGGGTGGCTGGACCGTCCTGTCTCTGACAACTCCCAGAGGTTCTGGATGCAGATGCCGGTCCTCCAGCCCTCTGAAGCAGGCAAACACGCCACAGTTGTAACCTCGGGTTGCTTAGGAGAACAGCTGTCTCCAAGCAAACATGGAGAACCACAGACCTTTGATTACCTCCAGATGGAGTGATGCAGCCTTGGAAGCCTGGAAAGGATCCGGCTGTGGTCCACGCTCCCATTATCTTCCCCAAACATGAAATGTCCTTTCAGTGAGAAGTGGGAAACAGTGTTAACTAAGAGTCAGCATAGATTTAGTTCTGCAGAGAGACCCTCTGAAACACCCATATTTTTCTGTTGGCTTTTTTATCCCTCCTCCCCACCTTTTTTTTTCTCTTTTGGTTTTCTGAGACAGAGTTTCTCTGTATAGCTTTGGAGCCCCTCCTGGCACCTGCTCTGTAGGCCAGGCTGGCCTTGAACTCACAGAACTCTGCTTGCCTCAGCCTCCCAATTGCTGGGATTAAAGGTGTGAGCCACCACTGTCCAGCTACACATTATTTTTTAAGGCCAGAATTAATTAAAAAATGGAAATGCATACCCTATTCCTGGAAACACAGCCATGATAAGAGCATCTACAAATGCTCACTGTGTCAGCAGCGGTTGGTTGAACAACTGTTGTGTAGAAGGACCCTAATAAGTATTCATTGAATGAATACCACAAATACTTACAATTTGGGCCTATACCACCACAAATACTTATGATTTTTAAATTGATGATCCTACCGAAACTGATGATATATAATGTAAAATGATTAGATCAGTAAATAAGTTACTTCATGTTTTATAATCTTTTGTCACTTACTCCTATAGAGATTCTAGGAGGACTGAGGGGGCCAGAAGGCAAGCTTGGTCAGTGCAAATATGAGACACTGATATTTATAACCGGGTTGGGCTCTTCCAAGTATGTGCTAAGTGTTCAGCCCTTAGGTGGGTGTTAGAAAAAGAAAGGCAACCTCCCTGATGGTAAGGTTGATGACTACCTTATATGCCATCCTAGAACCTTCATCCAGTGACTGATGGAAGCAGAAACAGATACCCACGCTAAACACTGAACTGAACTCCTGGAACCCAGTGACAGAGATGGAGGAGTGATGAGCAAAGGGGTCTAGACCGTGCTGGTGAAACTCACAAAGACAGCTGACCAGACAAGGGGGAGCTCTTGAACCCCAGATTGATGGCTGAGAGGCCAACATGGGACTGATCCAGACTCCATGAATGTAGTGTCAGTGAGGAGGCCTTGGAGATCTCTGGGGCCTTGGGTAGTAGATCAGTGTTTACCATGACGTGCAAATGAACTTTGGGAGCCCATTCCAAATAGAGGGATGCTCTCTCAGCCTGGACACATAGGGAGGGGCCTAGGTCCTGCCCTGAATGAAATGACAGACTCTAGAGATTCCCCCAAGGAGGGCCTCACCCTCCCTGGTGAATCATGTGGGGACTGGGTGGGGGGCTGGGGGAGGGACAAGGGAGGAGGGGGTGGGAGAGGGAGCTGGAATTGATATGTGAAGCATGCATGCATGTTTCTAAGACATAATTTATTTTAATAAAAATTAAAAAAAATAAAAAGAAAGGCAAGACTCTCAAGACACTTGCCTACTGAGAACTCTCAACCAATACAGTAAAAAATAGCCCAGCATTGAGATACACAATGCTCATTGTACATATGTGGATGTATTACATGAAAAACACCTTTGATTCCACAGGACAGGAGCAAGACTGCTTTTCTTATCCCAGGTGTCCTAACATAGCACTCACAGTCAACTGAGGCCAAGTACCATGGCGAAATGCATGTGGGTTATGATGATTTTAAATCTAGACCGACAAAACCAATCAGAAAGTACATGTTAGCACATGACCTGCTCTGGAGGAGGTGGCAATGGAATCTGGTTCTGGAAAAATCCCTTCAGGGATTTGTCCCCTAATCCCTATTGAAGTCATCTGTGCTGGGAGAGCCTGTGGTAGCCTGGGATTTGGTTTGAACTTGAAATGTTTGTGGTTTGCTGCGTCAACCCACGCTTTTTCTTCAGGCAAGGACCGGTTCTGTACAAAGTCCAAAAACAAAGGAAGAGAAGGAATGAAGGTAGGGGATAGGGATGGGTGAGTGGGGGATGGAGATGTGAGTGGTGGATGTCTCTGTGGGAGACAGTAAGCATTAACTCTAAGCCTGAAAATGTTTTTTTTTCCCCTCAGGAGTACACAGAAAACACTTTATTTTTTAATTTTAATTATTTTAGCATATTATTTTTTAATTATTATTTATTTTTAAGTTTAAATTTAGATTAGAAACAAGGTTGCTTCACAAGTCAGTTCCAGGTCCCTCTCCCTTTCCCTCCCCTCCTTCCATGCCCTCCCCCCCAACCCCCCCATTATCCCCTCATTTCCCCAGGGAGGGTGAGGCCCTCCATGGGGGTGTCCATAGTCTGTCATTTCATCCAGGGCAGGACCTAGACCCTCCCCCAAGAGTTCAGGGTGAGAGTTCATCTCACATTGTTCTATGGGAGTCCAAAGTCCGTGTGTATACTCGGGATGAGTACTGATCTGCTACCCAAGGCTCAATAGATTACCTAGGCCTCCTCACTGACACGCACATTCAGGGGGTCTTGATCAGTCCCAAGCTGGATTCCCAGGCTGATTCCTGGGATTCAAAAGTTAACCTTTGTCAGGTCAGCTATTTCTGGGGGTTAAACCAGCCCAGTCTTAATCCCTTTGGTCATCAGTCCTCTCTCTCTGTTACTGGCTTTCTTGAGTTCAGCTCAGTGCTTAGGCATGGGAATGTGCCTCTTCTTCCATCAGCCACTGAATGAAGTTTCTGTTTCCCAGACTCTCTGGCCATGGGATTGTAAAGCCTGAAAATCTTATGTGTGAAACTAATTCAAATATTCAAGTAGCCCAGAAAAAAAAATCTTTCCTTCTTTCTGCTCTCCAACCCAGCCATGTGCTCCAAGGTCTTCCTATAATCTTTGGCAATAATCTACCAGAAGTCTTAAAATCATCTTATCTCCTGATCTGGTACTTTCCCTTCTGAGAAACCTAAGAACATAACCAGAAACCAGAACAGACTTTCTGGAACAAAGAAAAAAAATGAATTCAACATGAAAATAGTTAACTTAAAAAATGTGGGGTGTGTGTGTGTGTGTATGTGTGTTTGTGTATGTGTATTTGTGTGTTTGTGTGTGTGAGTGTATGTGTGTGTGAGTGTATGTGTGTGTGAGTGTGTATGTGTGTGTGCGTGCGTGTGTTTGTGTGTGTGTATTTGTGTGTGTGTATGCAGATAGACAAGTGGATCATTGACGTTCACTTACCAGCTCATCTAGCCAATCAGTCACCCCAGATTTAATAACAGATCCTGTTTCAAAAAGTAGGGTGTGAAAAAAGGGGTGGGGAGAGTGTTAGAGGAAGATAGTTGGTGTAGACCCCTGGCCTCTACACACTCCTGTATACCGGAGCACACATTCTAGATCTAGATCTAGTTCTGTATCTATGCCCATAAATCAAAACCCACTTGAACCAACTTCACCGTCTTCCTGGTTCTCCCATTAACATTTTAAATAAAATCTTTGTGTGTATTTACTTAGCAATTCTTCATGCATACTAGGCAAGCGCTGTAGCACCGGCACGTCCGTAGCACAGTGCTCTTGTTTTACATTTATATACAGTCGTAATTTGGCCCCACTTTAAAGACAATTCTTTACCATTCTTTATTTCCTACACTCTAGGAAGTAGCTATAGTTTTTTACCAAACATTCTTTGCTACTTGAAGTAAACGTCTAGAGATTTACTTATTTTTATTTTGTGTGTATAAATGTTTTGCCTCCATGCAAGTCTACGTGTCATGAGTGTTGTCTGGTACGAGAAAGCCAGAGCTCCAGTGCATAGACAGGCAATTGGTGTGGGCAGGTGGTGTAGACACCTACAGCCGCAGGTGCAAGAGGAAGGACAGGTGTCGCCATCTCGTGAGTGTATCATCTTCTTTCTCTCTCTCCTCTCCTTTATAAGCCTCTCTATCAGCCAGGCGGTGGTGGCGCACGCCTGTAATCCCAGCACTCGGGAGGCAGAGGCAGGTGGATCTCTGTGAGTTCGAGACCAGCCTGGTCTATAAGAGCTAGTTCCAGGACAGCCTCCAAAGCCACAGAGAAACCCTGTCTCTAAAACAAAACAAACAAACAAAAAGCCCTCTCTATTTTAGGAGTTATGAGGGGTTGTAAACTGCTGTGTGGATGGTGGGAAAGAAACCCAGGTCCTCTGCAAGAGTAGCAAATGCTTTTAACCTCTGGGCTGTCTCCAACCTCAAATCTTAATAACTTCTTAAAGCATAACATATATGCCAAAAGTGAATGTTTAAAGCTCAATTAATTTTCGTGAAATCAACTCACTCATGTCACTAGTTCCCAAAACAAGAACAGAATATTACTTACTATCCAATAGCTGCTTCTGGGCCCCTCTCATTCACTGGTCCCACCTTCCCATAGATAAACATCAGCGTGACCTTAAATGTCCATGTATTCAAGGCGTCAGCGTTTGAATTTCACGTAAATGGAGTCATGCAGAGTGTTCTCATCTGCATCTGGCTCCCTGGCTCATCCTGTGTGAGACTCATTCAGGCCTTGGTGTAGTTCAGGTTCTTCATTGCCCTCGTTGCGTAGTGACCCTTCACATGATAAGCAATAAACCCAGGCTGTTTTGGGCTTGTGCTTTTACGAATTGATAAGGACATTATGCACCAATGGATATTTCAACACATTTTTGTTGGGAATACGCACACGTTTCTGCTGACCATAGTCCATATTCATTTAAAATATATATAAAAAACTAAAATAAAAATTCAGTTTTTCTTTTCTCTCCATACAAATAAAATCATTTCATTTAACAGAATGTAAATGTGAACACATTCCAGAAGGATTAGCCTTCGCTCACTCTTCATTGACAATTTCTCTGCCCTGACGATGAGACCAGGAGGTAGTGGAGGAGTTTTCACTGGTGCCTAAGGAGGTGAGGACACCTGAGCTGAGGGATGGGGGTGGGGAGTCGGCTCTCACAGAAAACAGGGGGCGGGGTGACAGTGAGAAGAGAAGGGGGTTACTGACTTCCATTCACTCAAGGTCTTGACTGTTTCCCTTTGAAAGCAAGTCACTTCAGAGATTTAACACGATTTGTGTCAAATAGGTGATCCTTGGCAAAGCACTTCCACAGCCATGACCTCGTTCGTTTGGGCACCATGACCTCGTTTGGGCGCCATGACCTCGTTTGGGCACCAGACTTTGTTTGGGCTTGCTCTCTTAAGAAGTCGGATATTTTCCTAGCTGCTCCTAATTCTAATGGTTAACCCTTATGACTACATGTCACGATGAGACGGCTGTGCATTTGTCCCCTGAGAGTTCATCCTTTTCAGGTTAATTTGATAACTCCCTAGTGAGCTCTCTTCCCAGGAGCAGAGATAAAAGGAGACATGGAATGTCACTGGGGAGCAGAAAGCATGCCTCCATTGCCTCTGCTACCAAATACTGTAGACAACACATGACGGAAAAGAGTGGCCCCAAACATGAATCTGCACTTTGGCCTACCTCAAGTGAAAAAGGGGCCTGGTGGGCCTGTGGTGGAGATTTAGGATAGCCTCAACGCTGCAGGTTTGGTGCCAGTGGGGTGTGGGAGCCGTGTAGACCATGGCAATGAGACTGTTATGCATAGCCCAAGCTGTGTTTTAGAGTCCCTGAGAGTTTGGGGTACAGTGATACAAAGGGTAGAATGTCCTCAGGAAGTTGTGCTGAGTTTGGGGGTGAGTGTGATATGCGGAAAGGACTAGGCCCAAGGCTGAGACCACAGAGATGAAGGCAGGGAGGCCCTGGTGGGGCTGGCATAGGAGTGCGTCTGACAGACTCTCGGTCGTAGAGTTTTCAGAACTCAGATCTGGACTTGTTCTGTTTGAGACCTTTTGAAATTGGCTCATCAACTTGCTGTAGAGCAGTGCAGATGTCACGGGATGTAGCTGTGGCCTTGTGTGGATGGCCAAGAAGAATGGGACTCACCTGACGACTCCTGACAGGTACTCTCTTGCATGCGTTGCTTCAGTGCCTGAGAAAGGATTAAGGCTGATCTGTGCCAATTCTGCCAACCCAATGGGCTCATTCCAACTGGGCAAGCTAATTGTTGTTGACAGCTTCCAAGTGTGCATTTTCTTAGAGATGGATTCCATGCAAGAAAAATGGCATCCTTGTTGCCAAGAATAAGTGAACAATTTACAAAAACGCTAAAGGGAAACATGAAGATGTTTTCTAGGCTTCCCATTGGGAACTGTGTCCCTTTCCATGATGAAAAGGACCAATAGATGTATATGGATGTTTTTATCGTGTGTGTGTGTGTGTGTGTGTGTGTGTGTGTGTGTGTGTGTTGCTGGGGATTGAACCCAGAACCTTGCATATAGCTAGACAGGCACTTTGCCACTGGGTGACATCCCAGACCCTATCCTCTTGTTAATAAATAGTCTATAGCAGTGGTTTCCAACCTTCCTTAGGTCGTGGCCCTTTAATACAGTTCCTCACATTGTGGTGACTCCCAATCAAGAAATTGTTGTGTTGCTACTTCATAACCATAATTTTGCTACTGTTATGAATTGTCCCTGCACTGTCCACTGGTTGGAGCTGGGGGTCCCACAACCTGGTTTCAGTCCCAGGTTCCATAGCTTGCCAAAGAGCTCAGCCTGGCTCAGTGGCTTCCAGCTCCTTATCTTCAAAAAGATCCAAAGGATTTGGTTGCTCCATACACATCTAAGATAAACACCTGGTTGTAATGTAGGCTTTCAAAGATATTCTTTGGGGATAGCCCAGCTACAATTGCTCAATTTTGCAGACAGAAGCACAGATTAGTAATCACCAGCACGCGAGTGTCTCTTCTATACTAGCTGGAGTTTCTACCTGACTCCATCCTACACCATGCAGCAGCCATGTATTTAGCACTTCTGCTGCTTTTGGGGGGGAGGGAGTTGAGACAGGGTTTCTCTGTGTAACATCCCTGCCTGTCCTGGAACTCACTCTGTAGACCAGACTGGCCCGGAATTCATAGAGGTCCACCTTCCTCTGCCTCCCTAAGTGCTGGGATTAGAGATGTGCACCACCACTGCTTCCTCCCTCCCTCCCTCCCTACCCCCCTCCCTCCCTCCTTCCCTGCCTGTCTGCCTTCCTTCTTTCCTTTTTCTTTTTTCTTTCTTTCTCTCTTTTTTTTTTCAATTTTTATTTCTTAAGTGTGTTTCAAATCCCAGGAAAAAAATCGTAACAGATCAAAGTAGATTTGAGTTTCACATAAGTTCATAAGGCACATTACACTGAATTCATAAAGAAAAGGAAACCATCAGCAGAGTGTGGCTGAAGTTTGTATCTGGGTGGAAAGAGATGAAGCGGTGATCACCAATCGGTGCTCCGTGTGGCAGAGGCGGAAAGAGAGCTGTCCTGAGAAAGCAGTTGCTGGGCCATCTTGTTGTCTTTGGAAACGAGGCCTAGTGGAAAGCAGTTTTTTAAAAAGAGTTATCAACATATCTGGGGTGCAGCACTTGCCTGGCATGTGTGAGACTACAGGTTCCATCCTCAGGATGAATGAATAAAAGAATGAATGAGGGCCGGGCATTGGTGGTGCATACCTTCAGTCCCAGCACTCAGGAGGCAGGCGGATCTCTGTGAGTTTGAGGCCAGCCTGGTCTACAGAGTGAGTTCCAGGGCAGCCAGAGCTACACAGAGAAACCCTGTCTTGAAGAACAAAAAACAAAAAGAAGAAGAAAAAAGAATAAATGAATGAAACGATGTAAAATAAGTGTTTTTGTTTCCTCCGTTTGCCCTAACCATCCCCCAGCCCCCTTTTCAATATTTTTCATCTGCCTTCTATCCTTCTCAAGTTTCGGTGAATTCTAGTTAATGGTTTAATTCCACTGAACTACTTCTTTTGTGTGTAGCCTTCAGCAGTCTCTTCTCCTTGTCCTTTGTGTCTTTTTTCATCTTCCTCTTTTCCTCCTCCTCCTCCACCATCACCACCACAGGCTAGTCTTAAACTTGCGATCCTCCTGCCTCCACCTCTGGAGTGCTAAGGTCACAGGTGACCAACACTGTGTCTTGTCTCCCCCTCCCTGATGTGTTTCTCCGCTTCCCTTTGAGGTGTAATCTCACTATGCTGGGTTAGCCTGGAACTTGCTATGTAACCCTGAACAGCCTCACACTTCAGCTCCTCCTGTGTCCCCCTCCCAAATGCTGGTGTTACATGTGTAGGCGAATCTTGGCTTTAGCAACTGCTCACAAAAATCTGTAGTACTAATAAAAAAGTCCAAATATAGTGTTTCCCCCTTATCTGTGATTTCATTTTCTGACGGTTCAGCTACTCAAGGTCAACAAATGTCCAAGAACATTAAGTGGAAAAGTCCAGAAATCAATAATTTTTAGTCTTAAAATAGCTTTATCACAGAGTATTGTTACAGTTGTTTTTGTCTGATTATGTTATTACTGCTAATCCCTACTAGCCTAATTCATAACTTAAACTATGTTAATTAAGATAGAAAAGCACTAAATTTATGCATTTGTAGAAATAACACAGCACATATTATTGTTTGATCCTGTCTGAACTTTCAGACATTCACCTTGGGTTTTGGAGCATACCTAGTACCAGGAAGGAGCGACTCTCACATTACAAAAAGCAGGAAGAAAATTCTCCGTCCCCAGTATCCTCCCCACTTCAGAGATGCAGGCCAGACCCAGAGCCAGAACCAGGCGAAGTGACAGTCCCCTTGTGACTCTGACCAGCTGTGCATGTCACAGGGACTAGAAAATGGGGCACTAAAAGCATGAACTCAGTCCATCACTTTGAACTGGTAGCCTTTCAAGGGCTTTTTAGGAGTTTTTGATTTGCCTCTCTGTGTTTGAGATAGGGCCTTTCAATCCTGGATCTCACTATCCTGGAACTCACTGTGTACAGAGCCCAGACTGTAAACTCAGGATCCTTCTGCTCCTGTCTCCTGAGGGCTGGGCTTCCAGACACACACCATCATGTCTAATTCTTCAGGGGCTTTTGGAAGTGCACACATACAAATTCACACATTTATTTACTTTAGCAGAATAAAACCAAGTGAGTTCATATTGGTGCCAATGCTTGTCTTTCAGACATCTGAGACATCTTATCCCAGCACAAATATTTGAACTCTTACTCTAAATACAAAGAGTATATCTCCGTAAGGATGTGTTCATTAAACTCATACTGGTGGATTCAGGTTGCTTTATTCTTTCTGTGTGATGAACATAGCTTGAATGAGCTCCCTAATTACTGCTGTAATTGCTTCCGAAGCACAGAGCAATAAAGATGAGGTAATAGGTGTTCTTGTCCCCACCCTGAACCCTAGGGACTGAGCACTGGCCTCACACACAGGCTAGAAAGCACACTCTTGCTGAGTTAGCCTCCCCAGTGGGTGCATCTTCAAGGCCTTTGAGCACTTACTTACTATTCTTGCACATTGTTTTTCATTTTTTCCCTTATTTTAGTTACATTTATGAAGTACGCTTGTTAATGAGGTGTGGTGTGATGATGTTTCAGTGTATGAACACTGAGTGCATTAATCAAATCCAACCTCCTCCCTTCCCAAACTCTAGCAAACACTGATCTGTACCCCAATCAACTTCTTAGCACCCACGTATAACACAGAGCATGTGGTGCTTGGCTTTCTTTGTCTAGTTTATTTTACTTAACACAACGTCTCCCGGTGCTGTTCATTTTGCTGTAAGTGACGAGGGGACTCTGTTCCCCTTTAGGGCAGAGTACTATTCCCCAGCACACATATGCCACTGTTTCCTTTATCTGTGCACCCACTGATGGCCACCTAAGCTGATTGGTTTTCTTAGCCGTTGTGATCAGAGTCGTGATAGCCAGGCGTGTTCTTACATTTAAACTGCAATCTGGACGCTAACAATAAATCCAGCTCCTTTTCTTGTTTAAGCCACTGTAAACTGCTTTCGTGTCAAGGGCTGCTTTATTTTCCAAAGTGGGAGTTGACAGCATCAGGCTGTGGGGGTGGAAGCCTAATCCTCCTCTCAAAGGCTGCAGTGAGTCACCATCCGCCTTCCTCCCTCCGCCCTTCCTGACTCCATACACATCCCTTCGTTTCTCGCTCTCTCTCTTTTCACAAGTAGAATTCAGCCCAAAGGTTCTACTGAAGTAGAATTGGAAAGTGGTATCTGGAATTCACCTTGTCTCTTAAGACAAAGCCGTGCCAAGTCTTTGTCTTAAGAGCCGATTTGAGTAAGTTCACTGAAGTGAGTAAAATCTCCACAGGGAGGACTGGGAATCGCTGCTCAATGGCAGACTGATACCTATAGTGCACAAGGCTCTGGGATAGATCCCCGGATGGCAAACAAAAGAATAGACGCCCGGACCTTGCCCTCTACAGCAGAGATACATGCCCAGCCCGCGGTGGCTGGTTTTTTGAAATGAACTTGGGTGGACATCTATTTAGGCAGTAAGCCTCACATGGATTGCTAAGGCCTGGGTACATTTCTTGTATGACTTGAAGATCTCCTAGCTGTCACAAGCCTAGGAGCAGGATGGAGCACACAGGATTCAAGTCGCCCCATCCTCCTCTTTTTAATTGCTACTGAGCACACTACAACCACTGCGTTATAGCAATGGATTTAAAACGTAATGTGGTCGCCATGACTGGTCCGTGTTGGTTGCCCACGCCTTTAGTCCCAGTACTCGGGATACAGAGGCAGGCGAATCTCTGTGAGTTCAAGACCAACCTAGTCTACAGAGAGAGTTCCAGGGCAGCCTCCAAAGCCACAGAGAAGCCCTGTCTCAAAAAACAAAAACAACAACAACAAAAAAAAAAAAAGAAAAGAAAAGAAAAGAAAGAAAAGAAAAGCTAAAGAAATGTAAAAACAAACTTTCCGAACCCTGTAGAACTCTGCAGCTCTGAAGTCTACAAGGCACTGTGTGTCTCGTGTCACGTGTCCTTACAGCGTGTTGAATAGGCAATGTGACCCCATTTTACAGACCACAAAACAGTAGTAGGCAGAGTTTAAAAACTGCTGAGGTCCAAGTTCAGGGTTTGCTCTCTTCTGTCCAGGGTGCCACATCCCAGGCACTAACTGCTGAAGGAGAGAGAAGCCAAGCAGTCTCTCAAGTTAGGGATTTTATGCTCTCCAGGAGGAGTGTGAACTCTCTGCCCAGACCTACCTGCTACAGAGAGAATCTCTCATTCACCCTCTGGGGCATACATGGTGGCCTACACTCCCAGTCTCAGACACCTCAGATGGACTGTTCCCTTAGCACTGGCTCCCATGGTTGGATTTCAGCCAATTACAGATTCATCTCCAGCAGATTCCAGATTCTTCAAAAAAGGATAACCAGAACTCAGGAAAGCAATGCTACCAAGTTTGCTGGAAACCACATATGAGTGCCGTCTGTCCCAGTGGGACTAAAGGCACACACACACTGTTCCTGTTTAGAACTGGTGTCAGGGCAGAAGTACCTACTTTGGTCTGGAAGAGTAAAGAATGGGGAAGATGCCGGAAGTCCATGCTGGCAGGGGTTAAAGTCATCTAAGTAATGCAAGGAGTGATCCGTCGTTCTTATCAAGGGCTGTATCAGATTGTGTTCCAAACTGCTGTTTGGAGACGTGGCCAGATTTTCTATTAAAACTTACATCAGTGGTTAGCTGCCAGGCTTGTCCCTAAGGCCTATTAGAACTACATGCTCAGTGGTTAAGAGCACTGCCCACCCTCCCTGAGGACCCAGGTTTGGTTCCCAACCATTTGTAACTCTGGTCCCAGGGATCCGATACCCTCTTCTGTTCCCTGAGGACACCCAGCACGTGTGTGCAGACAAAACACACATACACATGAATTAATTAAAAACAAAAACAACTGTATTTACTCTGAAAGAGCATTTTCAAGTTCTCTGAGATTCCTTCTTCAGGGAAGCCTAGCATGCAGGAGGAAAACTGAGTCTTAAGGCCAGCTGAACCTAGTGATGATGAACCTGGCTCCTTCTGAGTGTGGAAACTTTCAAACAAGCACAAGAGGACACATACTTTTTCTGGGGGTAACACAGAAGTCAGGAACTCCAAAAACAAAGCAAGTTTTTGGTCTGTCTGAGTCCCAAAGGTCAAGCAAGCCCAGGACCTTAACTTCACTGGGCTAAGATTGATAACGTGGACACAATTTACACTCTTTTTTCTTTTGATCTCTACCCTGATCATCAGAACTGCTGCTGGGCACATAGCCAGTGCCAGGAAATCGTTGTTTCATGTAATGAATAAGGGGATTTACCGAGATGACTGGCATTCCTTGGTGCAATGGGCTCTGACAGAGATGAATTCTTTGATGGTAATAACTGGTTTAAGATCTGCAAGGCAGAGCTGGAGTGTACTGATGGATTATTAGTGAACATTCACACAAGAGTCAAGAAGTTAATCCACAGCAAGAGCTCTACCGCTTACGAGACACAGGCCTTTGGGTGTGTTACCTAACCTCCAGGCTCCCATCTGTAAAATGTAGGCAGTGAGAACAACCGTAATATAGGGTTATTGTATGGTTTAAGTAAGACAATGCATGGGGAGTAATTAGTAGAGTATTGGGAAAACAGAATTGGCAAGATCTTAGGAGCTATACAGATGGTCAGATGGTCAGACCCTGGGGACAACTCAGAAATGATAGAGAGTCCCTCTTATAAAGGTGTCCCAGAGCTCACCTTGTCCGCCTGTCTTTGTTCTATCACTGTAAATCATTAAGGACCAACTATGATAACGCTCTCTTCCTTGGTACTGTGTGAAGTCCAACTTTTCCTCTAGTCTTGTACTTTCTTTGGTTAAGCTCTAAGACTTCTCTCCTCTTTTATCCCCCTTCACTCCCCCTCCCCTGCTCCCCTCCCCTCTCCTCCCTTCTTCCCGTATGATCCTAAAGGTAAGACCTTGCACAGAGTAGGCAACCCTCTATAACAGCCATAATACCCAAGCATCTTTCTTTCTTTCTTTCTTTCTTTCTTTCTTTCTTTCTTTCTTTCTTTCTTTCTTTCTTTCTTTCTTTCGTTCTTTCTTTCTTTCTTTCTTTCTCTCTCTCTCTCCCTCTCTCTCTCTCCCTCTCTCCCCCCCTCTCTCCCTCTCTCTCCCTCTCTCCCCCTCTCCCTCCCTCTCCCTCTCTCCCCCTCTCTCTCCCTCTCTCTCCCTCTCTCCCCCTCTCCCTCCCTCTCCCTCTCTCCCCCCTCTCTTTCCCTCTCTCTCCCTCTCTCCCCCCCTCTCCCTCCCTCTCCCTCTCTCCCCCCCTCTCTCTTTGTTGTTTTTAAGACAGGGTTTCTCTGTTTATCTTCGGAATCTGTCCTGGAACTCACTCTGTAGACCAGGCTGGCATCAAACTCAGAGAGACCCGCCTGCCTCTGCCTCCCAAGTGCTGGAATTAAAGGTGTGTGCTACCACTACCCTGGTCTTCTTTCAATTTATTTGAGAGCAGTTCTCTTCTTGCTAGGACTCCAGGCTGTGCTGGGTGACAAGGATGACATTCCTAGAGGCTGAGTGAAGAAGAGGTAACTGCTGGGGGGAGTGTTGCCCAATGTGGAGTAACTGCTGGGGGGAGTGTTGCCCAATGTGGAGAACCGTCCCGTGGAAGACAAGTATGTATTTGAAAAGGAGGTCAAGGGGCTGGAGGTTGGCCTAGGAGTTTTTTGTTTCTTTCTCCGGTGCCCAGGATGGAACCTGGGGCTAAGTTACCCTAGTGCACCGCTGTGATCACTATGCCACTATGATAGATGTTGTTTGCAGCAACTGGAAAACTCAATGGCATACTCTTGCTTTTCACTAGACATGAAGATCAACACCAGATGAATTGTAAATTGAAATGCGACCAGTGCAATGGCGAAGAGTTCAGTGAGAAAACAAGAGAATGCCCCTCTGTCACTGAAGTTGGCTAAGATTGCTTAAGGTGAACACAGGTAAAATGAGAACAAGAACAATCAGAGAACAAGAAAAACTCATCACACTGATGGACAATCAGTCAAAAAAGTTAAATGGTAGAAGAGGGCATCCAGTGACCAATCAGCATATGAAAAAATACCCTTCTTTGGGCTGGAGGGATGATTTAGGTTAAGAGCACTAGCTGTAAATAAATAAATAAGTAAATAAATAAATCTAAAAAGAGAAAAACACCCTTCTTATTAGAGATGAGAAAGATAGGAACCAATTCCATAATGTGATTTTAAATTATATTTAGTTATGTATTTGTGTTTCATGGGTCAGTTCTGTCCTCAACCCTGTGGGATCTGGGGATTGAACTCATGTCATCAGGCTTGGCAGCAAGCACCTCTACCCACTGAGCCTTCTTGCTGGTCCCAGTTCAAATACTCTTAATGGGAAATTCCAAAGCTGAGTAATACATACGCTTAAAATTGCTTGGCATTCTGAACAGCTTGATAACGTCTCAGCGTCCCACTCTGCTGCTTCTGGGATGGGAAGTACGCCGCACTGCTTGCCAGTCAGTCAGTCACTAGTGGCCAGCCACACTGCTTGCCAGTCAGTCAGTCAGTCAGTCACTAGTGGCCAGCCACACTGCTTGCCAGTCAGTCAGTCACTAGTAGCCAGCCACACTGCTTGCCAGTCAGTCAGTCAGTCAGTCACTAGCGGCCTAGCCAGCCACGCTGCTTGCCAGTCAGTCAGTCACTAGCAGAATCTTGGATGCCACATCTCTGGTGTTCAAGTGGCTCTTAATGTCTCTCATAGCAGTTCCAAAGCAAGAAAGCAGGAAATCTGTCAACTGAACATGCTAGGGGGTAGTGATAAAAGTAATATCTCTCCCTCCTTCCATCCCTCTCTCCCTCCTTCCCTCCCTCCCCCATCCTTCTTTCTCTTTCTTTTTGAAATAGGTTTGCATGTACCTCAGACTGGCCTCCAACTTGCTAAGTAGCCAAGAATGACCTTGAACTGGTAGCCCTTCTGCCTCTAACTCTTGAGTGTTGGGGTTACAGGCATTCACCACCACTCGTGCTGAAAATAAGTTCTTCCACTAAGCTAAATCCCACAAAATCAACCTCCCACATGGAAGACTCTTACTATCATTCCAAGGCAACGTGGATGCATTTTGCCAACAGGATGCTGAGTAAGAAAAGTCAGTCAGGCAAGGCTGTGTTCTCTAGCGTCTCATTTTATTTATGGGTTGTCGAAAATAGGCAAGATCAGTCTATGGTGTGAGAATGCAAGGTTCCAGTTGCTTGTCATGCTTGTCAGTATATGTTAATTGTACAAGATGCTGGGCTTCACCACGCTTGCACACACGTATGTAATGTATATGTTAATTGTACAAGATGCTGGGCTTCACCACGCTTGCACACATGTATGTAATGTATATGTTAATTGTACAAGATGCTGGGCTTCACCACGCTTGCACACACGTATGTAATGTATGTGTTAATTGTACAAGATGCTGGGCTTCACCACGCTTGCACACACGTATGTAATGTACTTTGATCATTTTCATCCTCTCTATTATCTTCTCTCCCCTACCTTCACATGACTTTCTTTTCTTTCCTTCACGTAGTCCCATTCTACTTTCATAGATTCTGCATATGAGAGAAGCATAGCATTTGTCTTTCTGAGTCTGGCTTATTTCATGTAACATGATGATTCAAGTTCTACCAATTTTCCAACCTTATTTTCCTGAATAATACCCCATTGAGTGCAGAAATGCCAATTTTCTCCTTCCTTCTCTTTCTTTCTCCCTTCCTTCTTCTTCTTCTTCTTCTTCTTCCTCTTCTTCTTCTTCTTCTTCTTCTTCTTCTTCTTCTTCTTCTTCTTCTTCTTCTTCTCTCTCTCTCTCTCTCTCTCTCTCTCTCTCTCTCTCTCTCTCTCTCTCTTTCTTTTGTGTTTCTCTGTGTAACAGCCTAGCTGTCCTGGAACTCAATTTATAGACCAGGCTAGCCTAGAACTCACAGAGATTGCTTGCCTCTGCCTCCTAAGCACTGGGAATAAAGGCGTGTGTCACCATGTCCGGCTGATCACATTTTTCTTAGGCCATTCATCTGTTGATGGACATCCAGGCTGATTTTACAACACGGCTGTTGTGAAATAGTGTTGTGATAACTGTGTGTGTGCAAATATTTCTGTGACATTCAGACACGGATTCCTTTAGGTATCTAAAGGAATTTGTCAGCAGATAATATAACAGAGTCTCTATTTTGTTTTGGAATCCTCCATAATGGCTGGACTAACATGCTTTCCCATCATCAGTGTATAAGGGATCAATCACCTCCTATATCCTTTCCAGCATTCATTGTTTGTTTTCTGGATGACAGCCATTCTGACTGGGGTGAAATGGGATCTCAGTGTAGCTTGGATTTCCAGTTCCCTGGTCACTAAGGACGTTGAACTTTTTGTGTATATATTTACTGACCATTAGCACGTCTTTTGAGTACTATTTATTCAGTTCACCTTTGCATTCATTGATTAGATCCCTTGTTGCTAGGTAGTAGAGATTGAATCCAGGACCTTAGTTCTACCACTGAGCTACCCCAGCCCCTACAGTGGTTGGAGAGGGATAATACTTAGGAGCGTGCAGTGGCCTCTGTATTCTGGTAGCGTTCATCTCCTTTGCTGGGTGCTGGATACAAAGGGGTGTGCTCATTTTATGAAAATTCACCAATTTCTTGACTATGATTTGAGCATTTGGGTTTTTTGTTTGTTTGTTTTGTTTCTCTGTGTGACAGCTCTGGCTGTCCTGGAACTCGCTTTGTAGACCAGGCTGGCCTTGAACTCACAGAGATCCACCTGCCTGTGCCTCCCAAGTGCTGGGATTACAGGCGTGCGCCACCACCGCCTGTCTGCCTTGAACATTTGTAAGTGCGGATGTTCTGCCTTAGTGCAAAGTGATTTACAGTCTTGACAAGAACAGTGTCATTCTAAGGCCACCCTGCCTAGAGAATTCTATAGGTACTGGGCTTTCGTCTGTGTTTGCTGTGTCAGATGGGGTTTTCCGGGCCTCCACTCCTCGCAGCACCATTGGTGATAAGTGACAGTGATGTCAGTAGTGGCTCTGTAGACAGCTCCTGGACCTCTGGGCATGTGGTCTGAACAGGAAGCTTAAGGACAGCATCTGACGTCTGCTCTCCCAGCCCTTCCTGTGGTTTGGTGAGCACATGGTTACTGGTGTTCAGTGGCAGCTGTGGTACGGGTGCAGCCCACAAGCTGACGGGTAGCTAGCTAGTAGGTGGTGGGTGATTCTAATAATCTCTAGGAAAGGGCTCTAGCACCTGAAGTTCTGCCATGTAGGTTCATCACTTTCAGGAGAAAACTAGTCCAAATCCACCTGATGTGCCGTACAGCCTTTCACACCACCAGATCAGCTGGTTTCTGTGGCTACTCGATAGTGATTCTCAAAACATCGTTTGTGTTCTCTTCACAGGTACCTGAAGATGCTTTTGTTTTTCTCTGCCTGCCCTGCAGTGTTTTCCGCTTGTGGGCATTTGAACAAAGGATTCATTAAGTGTGACTGGGAGCCCACCGGGATAACCACACAAACACAGGGTGTAGCCAACTGAAAGTCTCTATTCCTGCTGGCCAGTGTTTGAGGGAAGGCAAAAATCACATCTTGAAATCTCGATTGGCAGCTTCAGGGGGAGGTTTTGCAAAGGCAAGAAGCTTAACGGAAGCCTAGATAAGCAGTCATCTGGGAGAGAGGGTTCTGCACAAGCAAGCCGTTTAAGAAAGCTAAGGTAAGTTATCTGGTCCATCCCGACCTTGGGTTCCTAGAATAGAATCAACTAACTTTCCATGGAGATTCTTACCAAGATGATGAAATTCTAGTCAAACCCAAAATGGCCTCAACAAGAAACAAGATGGAGGAAACCTCTGCACCATCTTGCCCTGTCACATGGGGACTCCCCTAGTCTGATATCATTAGCTGTCCTTTCCTTTTGGGCATCCTCTTGAGTTCTCACCTGCTTATTTTATCAAAGTGCTTTACTGCTGACTCAAGTCTAGCTTATGATCCCAGCCCGCTTTCACATTATCATCAGCCAACACTTCCATGGATCAAAGTAAAAGACTGAGAGCAAAAGCTTGCCAACCTAAGGCATTTATGTCTAGCTTTCCAAAAGACAACAGTGACTGAAATAGCAGACATGAACACCGAGAATCAGAAGCCCAAAGAAAAATTGCATGATGGCTGAAGAGCAATTATTGAAGCACGGGAGTACACAATTAGAGTGGGTGTTAGGAAAAGTCCATTTAGACCCGGAACCTGAGCTCCAGTGGGTTTGCAGGTCCTGGTTTACTGCCCTCTGGTCTGTTCATGCTTCTTTATCTAGCTGTGGCCCCCCCTGGCAACAGCAGCACTCCAGGGAGCTGGATAGTGTTGTAGGATCTCAGACCCCAGACCCTATCAAATCGGAGCCTGTGTTTTATCATGACCTCTTGAGATGATTTACATGCATGTAAAAATTTGGGGACACACACACTCCATACTCTCTCTCTCTCTCTCTCTCTCTCTCTCTCTCTCTCTCTCTCTCTCACACACACACACACACACACACACAGTTGCATAGACTCACACCCACACCACAGATACACATACATATATAGACATACACTCCATACTCACATACACACATACCACACACACTCACACACACACACACATAGACTCACAACCCCCCCCCCCCGCAGATATATATAGATACACACACACACAGTGACAAGTACCACAGGTGCTCTCTTTATTAGCATTTCTACTCTTCAGGGCAAGGCCTATATTATGACAGGTCTTATAAGAGCAGGTTGTGTGAAGAGCTGAACAAAAAGACCAACTCTCTTGATGATCCCCGGGGAAGGACACCTACTGGAGCAATGCTCACTTTCCATGTGCCCATTCCAATTCTAACCTACTAGAAAAACTAATCGCTTATTTGCTGGTAGCATGTCCTTCAAAAGCAAGGTATTTAAATCATGTAGTCATCAGTCACTTAATTTTCAGTTACACAAAGATAATTACACTAGAACCGCCTTATTCACCCTGCCCTGAGAAAATTCGAGGTGTTGAAATAGGCTCATGCTTTTGGGCCATGACTGAGCTCCACTCCTTTTTGGCCAGGACCCGAATCCATTTGTTTTAAACAGTTTAGGGTGTATGCTAGAATTTGAATGGTAGCAACACCCTGTGATCCTTCCCTGAGTGCAGTGACATCATTATTCAGGGTACTTGTGAAGACACAGGCCCAGCTTCTCGACTCATACAGCTTGGGAATTGGGCCCATGTTGGGAGATAGTCCCCCAAGGTGGAGAGTGTTGCAGCTTGGCTCTTCCTAGAACAGTGGTTGATAAGGTTGCAAGCAGAGGAGGCTTCTGGGAGGTCAGCATTTTTTTTTTTACTTGAGAGGATACTTGCTTTAGGAATAGGGTTTTTTGAGTTTAGAAGTTGGAGTATCTTGAACAGGAAAAAAATAAAGATTTTACAAAATGTGAGCAAAATGTGTTACTATTGCAAAGGTAACAAGACTCAAAGGCACTTTCTCTCCACCCCCATCAGCTCGAATGGGTTTCAAACCAGGTCCTTGAACAACCTAGGCATCCATTGGCCCCGGCGTTCAGTGGTTAAAGTACATAGGTGATTACTTATGGTCAGTAGTAGCCCTATCTCATCTGGGAAGTGGAAGAAGTTGATAAAGGGCTGCTTTTTTTCAATCGGAGGGTTAATAACTTACTCTAAGATAGACGTTAATAACTGGACCTTGATAACAACTGACACATGAATTAATCGGCTTACATCACTGCCAAGTCCAATGCTTGCACAAATTTGAAGGGGGATGTTACAGCACTCAAAACAACAGAAAATATCGGAGGCGTCAATGCCAAAACACCATTAACTCTATTATTCATAAGTATAAAGAGAAATTAAATGCAATGAGCACTAAAAATATGAATGGGAATTAAAAATAAGTCTAGAATGGAAATCAATCAGTTTACAAAAAAACATCTCAATCCAGAACAAGGTCCCATCCAGGCAGAGGACCTTGGTGCTTCAGTCCAGTGGTAGAGTGCTTCCCTGGCATTCCAGATACCCTGGGATCAACTCCCAGCCATGCAAAAACAAGCAAACTTAACAAATAAACCAACATCCATGCTGAGCCTTATCTTATTTGAAGAGACAACCCTTGTACTCCACTTGTGAGATTAGAGTCCTATGCTTTGTTTTTCCCACTTACCTGCTAGAGTACTGGAAAGAAATCTATTAGTAAAGAGGCACATTCTAGGGTCTGGAGAGATGACTCAGTGCTCCATGGAGTCTACTGCTCTTGCTGAGGTCCATATCAGATAGCTCACAACCACCTTTAACTCCATTCGCAGAGGGATCGAATGACTCTTGGTCTCCTCAGGTACCTACACTTATGTGCCGACATTCACAAAATTAAATAATTTAAAAAAACTGCATTCATGACATCTAAGAAGTAGATACAGTGTGTATGAACATTGAAGTCATGCTATGTGAAAGTGATCAATCTCTGTAAGATTTAATGCTGGGGCTTGGGAGTGTAGCTCAGTGGTAGAAGTCAAGGTTAAGGACCGTACATGCACACGCAAATACAAACACATACAAACTAGGGAAGCCTTATGCACATACTCAGTTCTGCAGTTTATTGTCTTCCATGGTATCTGTCTGTCTTGGTGAAAAGACAGCTTCTAGACGTAAGTAGAATTTTCTAATGGTTTCGAAGAGACAAGAAATGATTTATTTTTACTTATGTATTTATTTATTTTTGTTTTTTCGAGACAGGGTTTCTCTGTATTGTTTTGGAGGCTGTCCTGGAACTCGCTCTGTAGACCAGGCTGGCCTCGAACTCACAGAGATCTGCCTGCCTCCGCCTCCCAAGTGCTGGGATTAAAGGCATGCGCCACCAATACCCAGCACAAGAAATGGTTTCTATTTTGAATATTTTTTATTTATTCAAAAGAGTTATAGTAACTTGAAATATGATGAATGATGTACTCCTTTTTAAAAAACGTAGAAATAAAAGCAGTTTTATAAAACTCATTTCACATTGACCTTTATGGTCAACTATCTTTGTAATAAGGGTGTGAAAAATAACTCCTCAAACAGAGAGCAGCAGAGCAACTGGACTGTATCCATATACAAAAGACTTTCTTCACACTGAATATGAAAAGGAGTGCACAATGAATCAGAGGCCTCAGGCTAAGGCTTGGATGGTGAAAACCTGGGAGAAAGCACCCATGTCTTTGATGCCAAACCACGAGAAACAAAGACATCATAAAGCAGATGTCATCAAATTTAAGACTTTCGTGGGTGTAGTGGCCCATGCCTTATTCCCTGAGTCTGGAAGAAGATGGAGGTAGGAGGATTGGAGTTCAAGGCCAGCTTTGGCTGTATATTAAGTTCGAGGCCATGCCGGGCGGTGGTGGCAGCACTCGGGAGGCAGAGGCAGGCGGATCTCTGTGAGTTCGAGGCCGGACTGGACCGACAGCCTCCAAAACAATACAGAGAAACCCTGTCTCGGAAAACCAAAAAAAAAAAAAAAAAGTTCGAGGCCAGTCTGGGCTGTAGGAGACCCTATCTCAAAAAAAGGGGAAAAAAATCAACCAAACCAACCAACCAAACAGCCTAACCATAAACTTTTTTATTTCAAATAATACCAACAAAAAACTTATGGAGTGGCAGGAACTATCCAAATCATGTATTTGATGTGGGGTTTGTGTCTAGAATATACACATGAACTCTTACAACTCATTAACATGAAAAGACAAATCACCCAACTTGAAAATGGATGAAGAACTGAATAGACATTCGTGGAAAGCAGATACACAGTGAACTTTAAGAAAAAGCTAGAACTCCAAGAAGAGCCCCCAGTGGTTCCCTGGTCTGAATTCAGAAAGGAGTTCGGTGGCCATTTACTGATTGAAGGACCACAAATACTTGGTGAAATTCAAGCTCAACTTTGAGTGTCTTGCCTGGGCATGTTCTTGTTTCAACAGCCAAAATAAACAGCTACCAGAAAGGTTTCCTGGATCTGGCCAGTCAGCTGTGGGGTTTGCAGCCTAATTTGCATAAGCAGACTGGACAGAGAACGTGGCTACTAGTATCAGCATAAGCTAACCTTTTCTTTGTTCCTTGGAATATGCTTGAATTTTGTACCAAAGTCTGATTTTCCCTGACTTGGAAACTGCTTGTTTTTGAAACTCAGCCTTGCTTTTCATCTAGAATTTTTTTCTGGTGAATCTGTGTTGACAATAGGAATGAGCAACAAACACAAGAAAAGATGCCTGCTATCTGTAATCTTCAGAAAAATGCAAATCGAAACTGTAATGGGGTCCTGTTAGATAGCCACTGCCATGGCTGGAGTCAAAAGACATAGTAACAGGGGTCAGTGAGGGTGTGGGGACATTGGGACTGCGTTTGTTGTTTTTGCATAGCTATGGCCAAAATAACTGAGAGAATAATTCATTTTAATCCACAGTTCCAAGGATTGCAGCTCTTGGCTCTGCTGTTTCATATCGAGGTGAAATATCATGGTGGTGGGAATGTGCAATGTGGAGTTTTTTGTTTGTTTGTTTGTTTTTCAAGACAGGGCTTCTCTGTGTAGTTTATCCTGGAACTCACTCTGTAGAACAGGCTGGCCTCGAACTTACAGAGATCTGCCTGCCTCTGTCTTGCATGTGGAGATCAGAGGACAATTTGTAACTTACTTTGTGGGTCCTGGCAATGGAACTCAAAATGCCAGGCTTGGTAGAAAGTGCTTTTTCCTCTGAGACATCTTCTTGTTCCTAAAGGTGGAAGTTTCTCAGAAGGCTAACTCTAGTTATCACATGACCCAGCAACTCCTCTCTTAGGTGTATAACCCCAAAGAAATAAAAATACAGCCACATGAAACCTAACTATGAATGTTGGGAACACCATTATTCATGACATCTAAGAAATAGATACAGCGTGTATGGACATTGAAGTCATGCTAAGTGAAAGAAGCCCATGACAAAGGAACATGTATTTTATGATTCCACGATGAGTGTAATGTTCAGCATGGATATCTGTGTAGAAACAGAATATTGGTGTCTACCTAGGGAGAGGGTGGGGAGTTGAGGGGAACTAGATAATAGGTACAGATTTTCTTTTCATGTTGATGAGAAGGTTCTAAAACTGACCTGTGGTGATGACTTCACCTATCTCTACATATTCAGAGATGGAAGCTCTGGTACGTCATGCTTTCTCCTTTTCCACCAGCACCACGGCAGAAGCATACACAGATAGGAAAGTGCCGTAAGATCAAAGTAGCCTAAACACAGAGCCAGTGCTTGGAAGGAATGTTCTAGAGACTCAGACCCACAGCTGAGTGATTTTGAGTAAAAGAGAAATGATTTTGTGTGCTTAAAAGAGAGAAACACCTCATTCAGTTTTGTTGAAAGAAGATTTAGAAATAGTTTATCTACTCTAGAGTTTCTTAACCTCTTACCAATATTGACATTTGGATGGAATAATCTTTGCTGTAGAGGTAAAAGAGTAAGCTAAACAGATCCTCACTGTCCGGCTCCTCTAGGTACAATTCACAGCAATAAAAACTCAGGTAGAGAAATGTGACATGACCTCGCCTTGTGTCATCCAGTCGGTGACCTGAAAGCTGAGCAGCCCAGTTGGGAAGGTTAGTCAGTCTTCTCCATCTTAGGGACTCGTTCTTTTCTCACTCTTCAGAGACCAAGCTCTTGCTTCTCCATTTGATATCAACCAGAGAGGGTTTTGAGATGTGCTGGCAGATTTCCCCACAACAGTCCTAGCGCAGATTCTCCCAAGAGGTCCTCCTGCATCTTGAGGTTGCTATGCCAGGGAGGGCTGGCCCATTTTGAGGTTGCTATGGTGTGGAGGGCTGATCAAGGTGCAATACAATGAAGATGGTGGGTCCTGTAGGACCATCTGGTGAATCACTCTTCTATTCTACCCAGTATAGCCACAAAACTGTCGGTCTCTCTTGATTCTATGCCGGTAAGTATGAAGGAAGATGGTTCAAGGACTTGCAGGGAAGGACCCACACACAGCACTGGCCAGAATGCATGTGTCAGAAAGTGTCTTAGGTGTGTACAAAGATGTCATGAGAAAGCCTTGAAATCAACATGTGAACACATTCTGGTGTTTGGCCAATGGGACATATATACAAGGCTTGGTTGTGTAATTTAAACACTATAGGAAGATAAAAAACAGGTAACTTAAATATAAACAGAGCAGCTTAATAAAGCACAGAAACACATTCTGTCAAATGGTACCAAATGATAGCAAAACATGGGGAGAGAACATAAGCTATTAAATCTGCAGAGAAATCCAAACAGGATCTTAAATGGATCTCTATTTTTTTTACCATCTTGAAATGCAATTCAGACCTAACTGATGTCAAGTAAACTTACAATGATCATTTTGAAGGGTAGTTTTTTAATAGCAGGCAAATAATACATTATAGGGATTAGACTACTCTTTAACACATAAAATATTGACCTCACCAAAAGAGAGTAAAGGCCTTTGCTCAAATGCCTGGGTCAATTATGCGAGCTTTATTTTCTGTCAGATAGGGACATCTCCCTAAATCGGAGTTTGAGAAATAGCATTGAACATGGGAGGCAGTGGGGTTTATATAGCCCCACCCAAGACTAGGTGGTTTTCCAGGATTGGGGGATTTCCAGCAGAATTTTGGTTACGTATGAACTTGGTTAAATATTTCAAAATTATTTGGCAGAACATCTTATCAGAATGGAGGTCAAGGTATAGAGTGTGGAACATGTCAAATTCAAGTTTTACAGAAAATGGTAACAAATTTATTTTGACCTGGCAACAAGATTGCTTTTAATCTTAAAAGGAAGTCAGGTTGGTCCATCAAGGGTCAAAGGTAGGAAGACAAATGTAGCGATACAATCCATATGTTTGACTACGGGGAAGTTATCAGTGAAATTGTTAGAGACTTTTCCTAACAATTCCCAGACAACCAGCCAGATTAGAGTGTAAAGTTTTTGAACTTCTCCAGTTTCTGGACTAGAACGTAGAGTCTTGGAGGAGTCGGGACCCCAGTCTGAAGCTCCCCTCTTCTCTCCCCGTCTTCTGTGTGGATGGCCAGGGCTACACACCATGCTCTCCTCAGCAGGCTCCACTTGGCAAGCCTGGAGCCAGTTACACATCCCATTATTGTAGTCTACTCTGAGAAAGAAGACTGAGGAAGAAGTCTAGGCAGGTCCTGGGATTAGTCTTGGTACATATGACAAGGAATTCTGAGGTAATGCCCTAGTGAGTGAGGTCTAGAAGGAAGTTGTGAGTGCTGAGACTATGCCCTGTGGTGAGCGGCAGAGTCAAAGAGCGTTGGAGCAGGACTCCCTAAAAGCTTACCAGAAGTCCTACATCCTGGAATGTGTCATTAGCAAGAGTCAGGCAATCCTGGCACTGACCTCTGACCTGCTTTGGCAGGAAGAGGGAGGCTGAATTGGGCTTGTCCAGACATCGATGGTGGAGCAAGTCTTTCTAGCCTTTGGAGTGGTCACACAATCTTATCACCCGACTTGAGCACCAGTTGGGTTAATGATTTAAAAGGACATTTACCTTTTCACTCCGTGGAGAGAATACCAGAAGATTCTGGAGTTGCTTTATCAGGCTCACAGAGCTTTCACTGAGCGGGCCTGTCTCTGCTCTCCCACAATTCGCAGTACCAGGGAGCCTGCTCCTTTTGCTTACTCCTCTTTCCTGCTAGGCGTGTTTTCAGGAATTATCCCGACAGGAACCTTCTCTGCCCTACAACTTGTCTCCTGTCTTAAACTCTACCTCTGAACGAAGCCCACTACACTTTCTCTCTCTGCTCTGCCGCAGGAAAAGTCACGAATGGCTTTGAGCCAGTATAAACTGATTAGCTCTGGCTTTCACTTCCACCAGACAATTCTGCTTGTTCAAAATGGCCTTCTTATGCTGGGCATAGTATTCCACACCTGCGATCCCAGCTCTTGGAAGCTAAATCAAGGGGATGGCTGTGAGTTCTAGGCGAGCCTAGACTACATTGCTAGACCCTATCTTGAAACAACCGCCCACCCAAAAAACCACCACCACCAAAACCCCCCATCTTCTACCACATTCCCCAGAATTCCCTTTCTATGCTTCTCCCAGTTCCTTCAAGCATCATCCTACTTCTGCATACAACTTCCCTTCTTGCTTAATATAAGATTATCAACATTTTCCAGCCTGGCTTTCTTCCTCCTGCTTCTTCTCTGCTGAGAAATATTTAAAGACAACACCATTTTTTTCTCATTTCAGAGGAAGAAGCAGCCCAGGGCTTATTTTTATGTTAAGTCCTGGATCCTGTGAACTCCTGTTCCCTATACAACTGAGGCTGGCACAGCACTTTGCTATCCTGCATCCTGTTTCCGACTGTGCCAAGTTCTTTCTTACTTGTCATTGCATAAACGCATCTAAACCTCTCTTCTGCTCTCTTGTCTTTCTTTCTGTCGTTCTTCCCCTTTGCTGCTGAGGTTTGAACCCAGGACCTTGAGCATGATAGGTACTTGCTCTGCTGCTGGACCACATCCCCAGTCTGCCATTCAGGGTCTTGGCCCCTTTTTGTTGCTCACTGTCCTCTCCAATCTGCCATCACCAGCCTGCCACACTTACGTCCCCATTGAGCATGCATGCCATTGCCCATCTTGATGATGTGTATTTGTTGAGGAGGGAGTGTGTTGGGGGAAATGTGTGAGCCATGTAACTGCTGGCTTGCACTCTTATTTACTTACTTATCATTTAGCAAGCATTTATTGAGTACATGCTAGGTACTAGGGGTGAGCACCGTCATACCTTACGGGCATCTATAACACAGCAAATGCTTCACGTGAGAAGCTTTTGGGGATGTGCAGCAAGGGCATGTTTGTCAAGGTGAGAAAGAGCTCCCTGGCAGGTGGCTTCTAACCTGACATCAAGGGAACATTCGGGAATTAGTCACATGCAGGCAAAAATAGGAAAAAGACTTCTAGAAATAGCAAGACAAACTAGAGGCCAGAGAGAACATGGAACTGAAGGAAGAAGCAGGAAATACAGGAAATGAGAAGCTAGACATAATCTATGGTCAGGTTATTTTATTTTAACTTTATTTTATGTGCATTGGTGTGAAGGTGTCAGGTCTCCTGGAATTGAAGTTACAGACAGTTGTGAGCTGCCATGTTGGTGCTGGGAATTGAACCTGGGTCCTCTCTCTGTAAGAGCAGCCAGTGCTCTTAACTGCTGAGCCATCTTTCCAGGCCCCAAGGTCAGGTTATCTTAAAGAGATTTATTTATCGTGAGTTCAAAGGCAGCCTGGCCTACATAGTAAGTGCCAGGACAGCCAGAGTTAGATGGTGAGACTCTGTCTCAAAAACGTATTTATTGTACATACATGAGAGTTTTTCCTGCATGTGCACATTTGTGCCTGGTGTCTGACTCCAAAAGAATCCAAAACTTCACCATGCAGTTTCTGAGAACTGAACCCAGGTCTCCTGTAAGCATAGAACGTGCTCTTAGCCTCTGAGCCAACTCTTCAGGTCTTTGTAGATCTTAAGTCAACTGTCAAGTTTAAAAGGTTAGATTTTATCCTAAAGGCAATGGGAAACTTCCAGCAAGTGAATTACCCATTTAACATTGTGATTTGGAAAAAGAGCATACAACAGGACGATATGGGAAGTATTGACAGGGTGGTTTTCCTCACTCATATTTCTCCCCAGGCTCTGGACGGCCAACCTGTATCTTCTGCACATAAATGTGCACACACGTGTATGCCCCACCCCCACTCTACAAACTCTTCTGTCAACCAAATTTAAAACACATTATTGTGAAGAGAGTCTGCCAATGACAGAGACTAGGACTCTATAGTATCCTTCCTTCCTTCCTTCCTTCCTTCCTTCCTTCCTTCCTTCCTTCCTTCCTTCGAGATAGGGTTTCTTTGTGTACCCTGGCTGTCTTGGAACTCACTCTGTAGATCAGGCTGGCCTCAAACTCATAGAGATCTGCCTGCCTCTGCCTCTCAAGTGCTGGGATTAAAGGCTGTTCCCTCACTCCTAGTTACATTACAAAATTTAAACATAAGGCATTTTGCCCCTTAACTTGAAGATAAAACTGGTACCATAAAACCAATTTGTCCAAATGTATAAATATGAATTGGTTATTTTCCCTCCTGTGGTGGGAGAAGAAATAGTTGACGTGTGTCTTAGTGTTCTATTGCTGGGAGGAGACATCATAACCAAGGCAAATCTAATAAAAGAGCATTTTTGGGGGGAGCTTGCTCACAGTTTCAGAGGGGTTAGTCCATTATCACCATGGAGGGAGCATGCAGACAGGCGTGATGCTGGAGAAGGAACTAAGCAACTGAGAGCTTTACATCCTGATCCATTGGCAATAGGGGGAGAGAGAGAGAGAGAGAGAGAGAGAGAGAGAGAGAGAGAGAGAGAGAGAGAGAGAGAGAGAGAGAGAGCTCGGCATAGGTTTTTGAAACCTCAAAGCCCACTTTCAGCGACACACCTCCTCCAACAAGGATATACCTCCTATCAAACAGTCCACCAGCTGATGACTAAGCGTTCAAATATGTGAGCCAATGGGTGTCTCTCTCATTCAAGTCGCTGCAATGTGGAAGGATTCCAAGGTAGGGGCAGAGATACTCAACCTCTGGGCTCAACCCCTCTGGCAAACCTCTATCTCTAAAAATATTTGCATTACGATTCATAACAGCAGTAAAATTATAGTTATGAATTAGCAGTGAAAAGACCGTTAGGGTTGGGGGACACCACAATATGAGGGACTGTATTAAAGGGTCACAGGAAGGTTGGGAAGCACTGAGGTAGGGAAAAGGAAGGTTATTCCTAGATTCACGGCTGGAGTTCCAAGGGATCCAGGCCTTCCTGTAAGTCAGGAAACTGCTCTCATGAGAGCCAGCTGGCTGGACCCAATATTCCAGAGGATGCCCTGAGCCCAACTGTGTTGAGAAAATAATATTAGCTGCTTGGACTAACAAAATACCACAGCCAATCACACATGGGCTTCCACCTACTTCCTCATTTACCTTGGGCAGTCATCCAAGGAACCCCACGGCACAAGAACAGGGGAAGGAGGGTCTGAAATTTACATAATTCTGGTTGACAGACAAATCTCAGAAGTCACTGGAGAGGGTCTAGATTAAATCATCTGCCGGGAGGAAGGCCGAGAGCCTGGGGTGGGGGGCAGTGTTCATTTTTGCCTAGGTGCTTGTAGAGTCCGGCATCTGTGAGATGTCTAGTGAATTACAAACATGGGAAGTGGATTGAAAGAAGACTCAGGTTTTTTTTTTTTCCTGAGGTGTGGTGGTCAGTGGCAGAGGAGAAGGCAATTAGTAAAATGAAAGAGGTATTTAGGTGGCAGAGTTCTCAGCATCACAACTGGATGTGAGAGGTGACCCAGGAGGCTACGGCAACAGCAATAGTCCATAATAATCCTTGCAGGGGTGATCCAGGAGGAAGAACAGGTGTGAAGAAGAAATGCGATCAGCTTGAGATGCCTGTGAAACCTGCTGTGGGGTCTGATGTTCAAGGAGAGAGAGATGAGAGGGGGCGGGGGAGGAGCCAGTCACAGATGCTCAGGAAAGAGACAGAGCCCAGACAGGCCAAATGTCGCCAGAGGTCAATTAAGGAGAGAAGGGGAAAGAATTCTTTGAATTTAGCTGTGTGGAGATCACAGATTACCTTGGAGGAGATAATTCTGGGGCGTGTGTGAGCAAGTTGAAACAGTGAGTGTAGAGAATTACCCCGGAAAGCAGCCGGCCAGGCGGGGAGATGGAGGGAGATGGGGTAGAGAGGCGAGGTTGAAGACAGACATGAATGAGAAACAACGGTGGGAGAGACAGAACCCGTGAAGGAAAGGACACGGCCAGGCGGGTAGTCGAGCGGCTGGCACAGATGCTGGGCACAGTGATTCTGAGAGGGTCTCAGAGGGTAGCGGACTGAGACAATGCGATGGCCGTGTGTACGCAGAGGAGCTGGCCCTGCCTCCATTCGGGGAGAGGGGGTTGCAGGCTATGCTTTTGGAGAAACCGGGCTTTTTCTCTCTCGCTAGGAGATGAAGAGGTGGAGGTGTGATGGAATTCAGTGATGAAATGGGATTCCCCAGGATCTGTTTTGGATGGAAAGGGTCAAAGAGATATTCGACGGGGTGCAGTAGAGAAACTGTTACTGCGACAGCTCCGTAGTGTGGTTAAGGGGAAGGCTTTTGTTACGGCGGCCGGTGGAAGAGAAAGAAAGTGCCCAGGAGCATTTGGAGGAGTCTAGAGCAGGGAGAAAGGAAAGGCAGCATGGCCAGGGAGAGCTTCGAGAAGGGGGAGTAGGGGACAGCTGGGCGGGTGGTATATGCCTGCAGTCCTGTACTGGGGAGGCCGAGGCAGAGGGTTCAGGAATTCAAAGCCAGCTTTGGCCACACAGCAGATTGGAAGCCAACTTGGGCTGCATTAGATACTGTCTCGGCCCCTCATTTCCCCCCAGTTTTTAAAGTAAAAAAAGGAGGTAGAGATTTTAAAAAATCCTCAGATATATTCAAAACTGATTTTAAAAAATATATGAACTGATATGCACTTAGTTTCTTATTTTGGCCTCAGGTGGTTTTATTTATGGATTATATTTATTTTTACTTCCCATAGAGATTTTCCATTTTACCGTTTTAAAGGTAGGCCACCTTTTAGCCTCTGCCCAGTTCACTACACATGAGCAATTTAGAGTTGAGCACTGTAGAGCCCTTGAAATGTCATCTGTCGCAGGGGCCAGCTTCCTTGTTTTTCCCGTCAGCAGATTTTTGTGGAGAACATCTTGCTGGTAGAGCCCATTTTATTGTTTAATGATAAGATTCAATGAAGCACTGAAGGAAAGGCTTTTAAAATATTGCTACCGGGGCTTTGACATAGAGCATAAAGGTCTCCTCTCTAGGGCCATTCTGCTCTTTTCTCATGCTTCCTTAATTCAACCATAAATTGCACACTTTTCATGAAGTGTTACCTTTCTGCTAACTTCCAGAGTTTCAGTTCAATTGCTGGTTCGAAGCATCTGTTGATAAGAGGACCAGACGTGCATTGTTACAGATCTCAAGTGAAGCCAGTGCATTAGCAAACCAGGTGGCTCGGAGCTGGGCCATGTCTGGTGCCTATGGTCAGGGTACAAACCATCATGCTTCTATAGTCAGCTTGCTGCAGGACCTAAGAGTATAGCTTGTTAACATTATTTTTCAGATACAGACAACCTTGTAAGCATGGGAGAGATGAATACATGGAGTCAATTCCCTCATCCATTGTCATTCTTCCCACTGATCTGTAAAGTGATTAAATTGATTTGAAGAAAGAAATGCATTTACCAACAGCCTTCAAAAATACTTAAGAAGTAAGTACTGTCCAGGCATGTTGGCACACACCTTTAATCCCAGAACTCAGAAGGCAGAGGCAGAGACAGGCAGAGAGAGGTAGATGGAGTTCTGTGAGTTCAGGGTCAGCCTGGGTTACAACGTGACCCTGGGGGGTTTGAGGTAGGGTTTCTCTGTGGCTTTGGAGGTTGTCCTGGAACTAGTTCTTGTAGACCAGGCTGGTCTCGAACTCACAGAGATCTGCCTGCCTCTGCCTCTCTAGTGGTGGGATTAAAGACGAAAGTGACACTCGTTTCTTGAAACAAACAACAGAGGTATGTGAGGAGGGTTGTAGATGGCCATTTGCTGCGGCTGAAACTGGCTGAGACCCAGGTCTTGTGGCATTTTTTCACCTGTTCTGCCATCTAGAGGAAAGAATTGGAAGGACATGGAATAAGTTCCCAGATGGAATTAAGGAAAAACCAATACTGGAAACGTGTACTCTAAGAAAAATCAGTAAGCTTTGGCAGCTCTAACATTACATTTTTCTCTTCTCTTTCCTGCTGGTCCAGTTACAAACAGGATTTGAATATCTGCTTATAGGCTTTTTTTTTTTTTTTTTTTTTTTTTTTGGGTTTTACGAGACAGGGTTTCTCTGTATTGTTTTGGAGGCTGTCAGTCCAGCCTGGCCTCAAACTCACAACTTATGGGCTTTTATAACAACACTTCAGGCATTTCCAGGGCTCCAATAGACCTCTTAGAGATACAAAATCAGTCATGAAACTTTCTGGTGTCTGCGGTCATTTTGTTTGTTGTTTGCTTGGGTTTTTTTGTTTTTTTTTTTTTTTTGTGAATGAAAAGGGAAAGAAGCCTTTCAAGGCAGACAGGCAGGGCATACATAGGTGGCATACTGGTCAAATACATTTTGGTAGGGGAAACAGTATTGAGCCATTTTAATAGCCTTTAACTTACCGGCATTTGATATGGATTTGAGAAGATGAAAATGTTGGGCAAGCCTTTTCAAACGTCCTCGACCTTGAAGCCCCATGCTTTTCATAGAACTGGCGTCCTGTGCACGCATCAGGAAGAGAAGCTGGCCCGCTGTGTGAACACCTGTGTGCAAACAGACCAGCCCTCCCGCCGCTTTCCTTCTCTCTGTCTAAACATCACTGAGGCTTTGTTTTGGGTTGAGTGGCTTAAAGAATGTAACCATGGTCACCTACGTCAGGGACATGCCTCTGTGAGAGCATCATTGGGTGTACTTTCACAAGCCTCAATGGTACAGGCTAATTACTCCATGACATGGCCTCTTGTGCAATGAAGAACTGTAAACAGAGCATTATGAATGAGGCTGCTGTTGGCCCAACATGGCAAACTGTTTTAAGTGAACTCCATTTTTTCCTGGTGTGTGTTGTGTCTCTAGTCAAGAATGAAGATGCTAGACCAGGCTAGACCAGTGTCAGGGATCCTCTATCATTCTCTACCTTGTTCTGTTGGAGGCGGGTCTCTTTCTCAGCCTGGTGCTACTCGCTAGGCAGGCATTCAGTAAGCCCGGGTGAGCCTCCCCTCCCCACCCTACGGGTATTCACATGGCAATGCCTGGCTTACTCCATGGATGTCGGGATCTGAACTCAAGTCCTCATGGTTAAGTAGCAAGCAAGGTTAATCACTGAGACATACCTTCACCTCCCCTCCTCATTTTTTTAAATAAGGTCTCACACAGCCCAGGCTGGCTTCACACTCATTTTGCAGCTGAGAATGGCCCTGAATTTCTGATCCTCCTGCCTCTCTCCTGAGTGCTTGGATTACAGGAACCCACCTCACTTGGTTTATGTGGTGTTGGGGACTGAATGCAAAGCTTGGTACATCCTAGAAAAGCACTCTGCCAACTGGGCTGCATCCCCAACCCCTACTGCTTAGTTTTCTTAGTAGGTAGGACCATGTTCTACAATAAAGACAAAAATGATAACATAGCAATGAGTGTATGGGTGATACGGTTCCTTTTTATCCTTAGGAAGCATTCTGTATTGTACACAATTGTGTTATACTTTCAAAAGTGTGATGGCATGGTGGTTTTATATACTCCAACAATGCCAAAACAAGTAAGTAATAACAAGTAAGTAATAACAAGTAAGTAATAACAAGTAAGTAATAACAAGTAAGTAATAACAAGTAAGTAATAACAAGTAAGTAATAACAAGTAAGTAATAACAAGTAAGTAATAACAAGTAAGTAATAACAAGTAAGTAATATGCTGTGCTACATCGTGGTGGTAGCAATGCAACAAACTCCCCAGTTCTGTTGGATCTGGAAGATACCAGTGATGTGGCCTGCAGTTACCTAATCACCACTGTGTGTTACATAGCTGCTTTTATTTCCCTAGAAGGTACTCGATAGAAATGAGTTTCTTTTTGAAATTTGCTATGTGCAGATAATACACAGTAAGTTCACCTATAGCATGAGACAATTTATCTGCACTTCTGTGCCAAGAAGCATACTAAGACTGTCTTCCTACTTTTTATACATCTAGTCTACTCTGACTCCATGAAGGGGCTAGTGGGAGGGAAACAGAGCTGAGAAAGCCAGAGCCTTGCTGTTGTCTGACAGTTAAATAAATGGAGTGAGAAATTTACATACAAAGATTCCTTCACTAGATAAGTAGTAGCCAGACCAGATTTATTCATTGTAACTAGGACAGTGGGACTTTGTTTCTTGTGGAACAAGGCCACATTCTTCCATGGAAAGAAAATGGCCTCACAGGAAGATTGTTATAGTGGTACCCATTGTTAGAGCAGATCACCCTAATTTGAGAGGTTTAAATGTCAGTGATTATGAATATTTATTGTGTCAATTCTGCAGTTTTACACATGTTGCAGTGCTCTTGGTTCTTTTTAAACTTTAGGCTGGCCTTGAACTATGTCACCTTTGGTAACTGGTGACCCTCCTTATCTCAGCCTTGCAGATGCTAGGTTAACAAGTCAAAATGATATTCTTGATGAAATGAAGTAAATAGTGTTTCCAAATTTAAGAGAATAACGTTTCTGAATTTAAGAGAGAGGAATATGCAATTCACATTTTTATTCAAGGTGTTATGTTCAGATATTAATAAAGGGTGAAAACTTCATCCCTTACAAGGGAAATGCACTATTTTTATTTTATAGGAGCAACCGTGACTATGAGAAACTTGTTTGTTTAATAATGTAGAGACATCAACCTTTAAACACAACCGAGGAGGGGAATCTCTGAGTTTGTGGCAAGCCTGGTCTACAAAGAAAGTTCCAGGACAACTAGGGCTACACTACACAGAGACTCCCTGTCTTGGAAAAACAAAAACAAGACAAAAAAAAATGTAAGGAGGCAGGAGTGGATTCTAATTCAGCTGTTTGCCTCCTAGTCCTCAACAATTGGTTTATCTGATCTTGGAGCAAAGTAATTTCAGAAAACAATTGCATATTCTTTTGTTGCTGTTGTTGTTGAAATGGGGCCTTGTTATATAGTCTACGTAGACCTTGAACTCAAGCAATTCTCCTGCCTTTGCCACCCAAGTAGCTGAGTCTACATGCCTGGGCCACTGCACCCAGTTTCCCCCGATTTTTATAACCTGCAAGTATGTCCTGCCAAAGTGAAATGGGGAAGAAGATTTCCTGGGATGTAGAGAATTGTACATGTGATGTTTTGGAATAGGTACTGGGTTCATACAGACATTTTTTATTTTACCCCCTAAAATAATTAAGTTATGAATCTGTAAGAGAAAACTAGGGTATGGGTCTAATTCAGGCCATTTGAAAGTAAGTCTTCTTTCTGTGATCTGGTCTGAGTATTGGCAGGTTTGCGAACTAATTTTCTCATTAAATCTCAACAATTAATTCAGCACACCATGAGTTAATTTATGATAGCGAAGAACCTTTCTCTGGTCATTTCCCCAGCAAATTCACTACCTGACAGTGGATTTTTCAAAGTAGACTTGGAAGCAAATTAGATATGAAGATAGAAAGTAAATTTTTAAATATGTCTTTAGAGCCTTGTTTAATAGCAGATACATCCTGAAAAGGAAGCAGGAGTCTTGGAGAGCTAAGCGGGGTGGGGTGGGGGTGGGGGAGAGAAAAATCTTGGCCAACCATGGGAACTTAAACAAATCATCTCCCCTTTTCCTTCTTCAGTCTCTTTCTGGAAGCCAAGCTTTTGACCTAGCTAACCCCTAAGGCAGATTCTAATTGCCAGTTGGTGAGTAAACGAAGCCATGATTCATTGTGTCCACTAGAAGGCACTGTAGCACCGGAGCAGTGTCTGCTCCTTCAATGCATCCAAGCCAATTGGTCAAGATCCCTCCCTACCCCCTGAATTTATTTTTCTTACCTTTAACCTTCAAACTCTAGTTTATGCTACTATGAAATCTAAGATTTATTTCAGTAACAATGGTTGGATAAACCTAGGAAAAATTCAGCCCAGCAATTTATGGGGCCAGATAGGGAAATCCGAATCCTGGATTCAGTTGCATTGCAAGTAGTGGTTCATGGTTTTGCTTGGGCATAAGGAAGGGCTTGAAATTCTTAAGGGGGTTACACAGAGAAATGCTGTCTTGAAAAACAAAAGCAAAACCAAACAAAACAAAGCAAAAAAAAACCAAAAAAAACAAAACCCCAAAACAACAACAACAAAAGTGTACCAACTCTATGTGATTGAAGACAACTATGAAATTACTCAAGAATAGAAAAGAGCTCTTAAATTGAGGTATACCATGTTCTTGGATAAGAAGGTTCAGTGCTATATACATTTAATAAAACTATTCTACGAATATATTCATACATATAATGTGATCACAATGAAAATCTGATGGGATATTTTTTTAGAAACTTGATGAAGTAGTTCTAAAATTCATTGAGAACAATTAAGCTGGAAAAAATTAAGGAAATAAACTCTAACTTTTTGAAGGGGAAGAGAACTTGAACCACTAATTTTTGTTTGTTTGTTTGAGATCATAAAACAGTTGGAAAAAAAATCTCCTTATAGGTCTCCAGGGATGGCTGAGTAGGATGTGTACCTGCCACACAGGCAAGAAGCCTCAAGTTCGGATGCTAAGAACACACATGAAAAGCCAGATGTGGAAAGTAACGCTGTGTCTATAAATCCTGCACGAGGTGGGGGGGGCAGGGCAGGTGGGGAAACACAGGCAGAAACCTGAAGCTCATTGGCCAGTCAACCTAGCTGAATTGAAGAGTTTTAGACTCATCGAGAGACCCTGTCTCAAAAAATAAAGCTGGACTGGTAAGATGACTCAGCAGTTAAGAGCTCACAGCTGTCTATAATTCCAGTTCCAGGGTACCCAACATCCATGGCAAAACACCAACGTGCCTAAAATAAAAATAAGTAAAAACAAACAAAAACAGACAAACAAACAAACAAAAAAAAAAAACACAAAGCCAGCAAAATGGCTCAGCAGTAAAGGTACTTTTGAGCAAGCTCCATGAAGAACATCTAGTTCCCAGAACCTATACCCACTGTGGAAGGAGAGAATGAATTCCTACAAGTTGTTTTTTTGTCTTCCACATGCACGCTGTGACACTCACCTACATGCATGTGTGTGCACTTGCACACGCATGCTCTTGTGCACACACACATAAACACACACACACAATAAGGAAACCAAGACAAATTTTTTTTTTTTGGTTTTACGAGACAGGGTTTCTCTGTATTGTTTTGGAGGCTGCCTCTGCCTCCCGAGTGCTGGGATTAAAGGCGTGCGCCACCACCGCCCGGCCCAAAACAAATTTTTAAAAGGTGGATGGCAACGAAGAAAGACACCCAGAGCCATCCTCTGGTTTCCACATATATGTACACACAGGTACCCAATATGTACATATGCACACACTACTAAGCACATATGCCACATACTCGTAACACAACACATACACATCCAAAGAGTAGTTATCATAGTTTCTACAAAATAAACAGGCTAATAAAAGAAAAATATGTTAGGTTTCAAACCTGGGACAAATGGCTTAAGGTGCCTATTTCACGTGTCAAAATCAGATGCTGGCTGCCAGTTCTCTCTGCATCCCTCAGTCCCGACCTGTTACAGAGTCCACCTGGCTGGCACATCCCACCCACTAATCCAGAACTCTGCAGCCCCCGTGGTTTGGCTATGCTTCCCTGTGTAATCCAAGCATTTTAGTTACCCACTGTAAAATTAATTTTGTATTCCTGTCTTAGATAATTTGTGTATTGTTACAGAAATTATAGTTGTCATATTGTGTAGGTTCCTCTTTCCGTTTATGTTTTTGCACACTAATGTAAACGTAATGTATCATATTGTACATATACTTCTACATACATTTCTACATATACTTAAGATATTATGTACATTGGTACAATTTAAGGGTATTTTTGTCATATCATACCATACAGTTCCACCTCTGATCAAGATATTTACAATTTCTAGGTCATTGTCCTCATGCTGCACCTCTGTTTAAAGATTGTTTACTTTTATGTGGGAAGCTTCAGTCAGTATGCAATATGTTTTTGAGAATCACAGGTTATAGTCACCCACGCTTCTCACCCCTAGTGATGTTAGTCAGGTTCTCAATATGCTCAGAGACGCACTCAGCATAGATATATGATCTTCAAACACTTCAAAGATCCACATAATATGCCCTTTAAATATTTTAACAATTTAGAACTCTGTTGACATGAGACACCATTGCTCCTGGCAGCACTGAGCTATTTCTGATAGACTGTTGGGGTTTGTTTGCTTCTTGGCACAACTGCCCTATTGGGCAAAAGATTGTCCTTGCCTCAACTGTTGACAGTAAGCACACTGTCCAAATTGGACACGCAGGTTACAAAGATAAGTGACTGCCGAAACTTGCCAAGACAAGGTAGGACAGCCTTTCTAGTTTGCCTGCTTCTGATAATGGTCTGTTAGATACTCTAGGCCTTAGCAAAAGTTGTTCTCCCCGACATTACTGTGAGACCTTGGATAACTGTCCAGGCAGCCAGATGCTTCTGTCGTTTTTTGCCTGCTTGTACTTCCTGCTTACCCAGGTAATATTATTTTCCATCTCATCAGGTCTTTGATGAGGTTGAAGACTAGATAGTTACAGCTTATATCCTCTCATATCTTGGCTAAGACAGTTTAGGTAAAAGACTCAGACTCCTCAGGATAGAACAGCTGTTGGAATAATCTCTGTTATTTGCCAGTTACCTATAGCCTGGACATTTAGTGTGTGTCTCTTATCTGATGTTGCTCTTGCTGGCTGTAAGTCTAAATTTGTGTATGTTTTTACCTCTCTTTCTCCTGGACAATACTTGATATCTGTTCCTATTTTATATAGTCTTTTTTAAAATTTTTAAATCAGGTTTAGAATCCTCTTATTTAGGTAAAAGGGGGAAGTGTAGAGGGAATTCGTCGTTCTTTTACTCAGGTATTTGTGCACTTCCTTAATCCATCCCACAACCCACTCTCTTTGTATCTTTGGGCCTCCTGAATGCTGTTCTTGGTTCCCCTCTCTTCCCTCCCCCAATCTCCTCATGTGGCTCAGGGCCATGACCACTCTGGATTCTTCTAGATGTATCTGCTTCTGACTAAGCTCTCCTACATATCTGTAATAAATTTTCTCCTCCACTATACCTAGGAATGGTTATATCCTTTTCTTTTTTTAATTTCTTTTTATTTTTCATGCATTAAACAAGTGCATGGTGCTTTGGACCCCCCACCGTCCCCCACCCCTGCCTCGTGTGTGTGTGTGTGTGTGTGTGTGTGTGTGTGTGTGTGTGTGTGTGTGTGTGTGTGTGAGTTTGTTACTCAGTAACTGAACACTTTGCCCATCATGGAAACTTGAAAAGGGCATATTTTTATTTTCCTTTTAGAGAGTTGGACGTGAAGTATGCCCAGTGACATTGAATCCTGAGGGATGATTACAAAGGCACATGGCACACAGTCCATCATATTACTCATCTGCACTGATGGTGTTAATAGTCCAGGAGGTAGTAGTGTCAGAGAAACTTCCCTCAAAGCAGCAACTTTGTCTTCTTGTACCAGTTCTTGGCCATGTCCTGGAAATGTCCTGTTTGACTGTGCCTACAGTGGTCTTTAGCTGCCAGCTGTCAGTCTCCTTGGACTCTTGCCTGTTTCCTAAGTATGATCTTAAACTTGGTGACCTACTTGGTATTTCTCAATACTTTCTTTACTAGTTAAGTTACATAGAATTGGTTGCTAATGCTTGCAACTAGGGATCCTGACACACCCTAAACCTGGCAATTGGGAGTTGTTAACAAAAAACTAACTCTTAAGTACAGGATGAGGCTCTGAGGGTCATGCAGCCTCAATGAAAAATAATAAAAGCCAGTTAAGATCAGAGATAGGGCTCTGAAATCCCATGCCTTTAGTAGTGAAATAATTAATACCTTTGAATATTAGAATCATGGAGGAACACTGGTCGTAGTGATATATTTATGATTTATTAAAGCTGGCCTGAGGATTCAGAAAAGCAAAGTCAGTCACTAGTCATAGAAGCCAGGCACACACCTTTAATCCCAGCAGCCAGAAGCACGGAGGTGGTGGTACACACCTTTAATCCTAGGTTGACCGAGCTCTGTGAGTCTAAGGCCACCCAGGGATACACCAGATTGAATCAGTCTAAAAGAGTAACAGATCACATGCTTTTAATCCCAGCAATAGAAGGCTATAAAAGATAGAGAGGCAGGGTCTTCAGTATTCAGTAGGAGACACTCATTCTCCAACCACACTGAAGTAGGAGGCATTCATTTTTCAGCCATGCTGAGGAAAGATTACAGTCTGAGGCTTGGCTGGAGCTTGTGGAGACAGGAGCAGTCCATTCATCTTGAGGTAAAGGTAAGAAGCTAGTTGTCAGCTTCTTTGCTTTTCTGATCTTCAGTTTGAAGTTTGAACCCCAATACCAGTCTCTGGGTCTTTTATATTTTGTGTTACAACTGGTTGTCACAGGTAATGAGGAGGGCATAGAAAATTCTAAAGTTGTGCACTGAGGTTAGCTACTTCCATTGAGAGACTGAGCAGTGAAAAATCTCTAGGTTTTTATTTTAGAACACGCATTGAAACTGAAAGTAAGAATGTAATGTAAGAAACTCTAATAGCACTCAGAGTTGAGACAGATAAAATAACACAGTTAGTCTACCTTCTTACTCCAGCTCTTATATGAGCGTTACTTAATATGCTGATTATGATCTGGAAAGATTAGGATTTGTGTAATTAAGGTGCTGTATAGTTCAGAGTTGGAGGAGCTCAGAAAGCCCTGATGTCTAATTCTTAGGCTTCTTGGCAGCTGACACTTAAGCTCCTCTCTTTCATGCTGTCAAAAATCCCCAGTTTGAGGAGGTTACCTTAAGAGAGGAAGCCAGTTCCCTTAGGCCCTATCCTCACTAAATAGCTCTAGATCTATAATTAGAGTCAAATTCTAGAGGAAATTAAAGAGCTGAGCAGAGAGATCAGTGGTGGAATGCCTGTCTAGTGTGCTCCAGGCCCTGTTCCAATCCCCAGTACAGAAGGAGGAGAAGGAAGAAGAGTGGGGGAGGAGGGAGAGGAGGAAGAAGAAGCAAAAAACAATTATAAAGGGAAGTTCAGGAAAATATGACATCATAGCAAAGAATTGGAGAGCTTTGCTAATTACTTCTGGGGTGTGGCCTAGCAAGCTTGAAAGGATGCTAAATAAACATAAGGAAAACAAGTTTTGAGACTGGGTTAAAAATGTGATAAGCTGGGAATAATTGTCCTTTTCTCTGCTGGAGGCTGATGGACTTCTGGACCCAGGGTGACTCACAAACAGGTTATGCTGTTGATATTTGATAATTTCACTTTAGAAGTCTGATGGGTAAGGATCTTCTGGCTGCTTTCACCGGAAAGGACACATGGGCCTTCTGATGAGCTGCTTTGAATGTAGTAATATTTACTTTGGAAAGTGTGGTACTCTCTCTCACACACACAAATGAATCTGAGATTCATTTTGAAACTGAGTGCAATCACATCACTTTATTGTCTCTTTTCCAATTTTATTTTGACATAAAATTTCAACTCCTCTATTTGTAACAGTGACCATGGGTAAAGGCAGAATGAGTTGATGGTATTTCCTATGTGTGAGAAGACTGGTATTCGGATCCCAATATGAAAGCCAGGCAGCATGGCAGCCTGCCATTAGACTCAGTCTCAAGAGGTGGAGACAGAATATTCCTGGAGCAAACTGGCCAGCTAGACTTGCCAAGCCAGCAGTCTTGAGTGGGGAAACCTTGCCTCAAAATGTAAGGTGATGGGTGGCTGAAAAAGATACTTGACAACAACCTGTGGCCTCCACAGACTTGTGCAATGTACCCAGACACTTGTGCACATATGTGTGCCCAGACACATGTGAATTTCCAGACACACACACATGCACAAACACACACATACACACACACACACACACAGAGCAAAAAAAATTTCAAATTATCTATATGATCAAATTATCGGTAAAAATTCATAGAGCAGTAATGATGTAACATCAGAGCAGGCATTATTATAAGTACTGCTCACATTATAAAAAGACAGTCAGACATCATGCCTCCCAGTGAATGTGCCAATTGCCACTCAGGAGATATTCTTGCAAAAAAAAGTACAGAATCAAGCCAGAATAAGATTAAACATCTAACTAGAACTAACAGTTTATAGGAAACAGTGAGACATATATTTGGTCTGATGAAGGTTGTAGAGTGCGGCCCTCCCCAACATCTTGACTCCAGAGCCGCATCAGTCCCAAATGAACACGCAGGAGGCTGTATTAATTATGAAGCTATTGGCTGGCTATTTCTGACTTAAGTATTTACCTCATAATTGTTAATCTAAGTATTTTTCTTACCAGAGAAAGGGGTCCAGACCTCTTATTCCTATGGTGGCTACATCATGACTGCCTGTGTCTCTCTTTCCCAGCATCCTCCTGGACTCCTAGTTCCACCTATCTTGCTTCCCTATTGGCCAACAGTGCTTTATTGACATATACACAGGACTTCCCCATCAGAAGGTTGTCAGCACAACCCAGAAACAGGAAGTGAAGTTGGAAACTTGAGGATGAACGGCTGGTTTCTTTTGAGAATGCCCTATAGGCATGTCCAGCCTGAGAACCAGCCTGTGGACTGTGTTCAGCTCAGGATAGCTGCCCATGCAGAATAGCACAAAAATCACGAACTTACTTAAAACATGAAGATTTTTCTTTTTCGGTAACTTGAGCAAGAGGTTCTGGAGTATGAACTAGTGTGTGATAGCCAAGTGTCAGAGTGTCCAAAGACTGGGCACACCCACAGGGGAAGAATGTGGAGGAGGTGAGGCATGTACAGATTAGGAAGGGCTTAACAGTCACCAGCTTTGTTTCTGACTTAAATAAGCCAATGGCAGGGAGAAAGAGGGAAGGGAGGAGGGGAAGAGGGAGTAGGGAGGGAGAGGAAGGGGTGAGGAAGGGGGAGGGAGTGGGGAGGGAGGGTGAGAGGGAGAGGGGGAAGGAGGGAGAGAGATGGGGGAAGAGAGATGACCTATAATTTCGTGGCATGAAGTAAGGGAGCTGAGGAGGCCTCTCTCCATGGTTGTGTCCAGATCACAGCCCACAGTGGCCCTAGGAGTGAATGGCTACAGCAACACTCCTCAGAGTGCACACTCTGCCTGCAGGAGGACCGAGAAAACCTCATCCTCCCAGACCTGGTCCTATGGCATCATATAAGATTGGAAGTCAACAGAAATCTAGGAACTCATGAACATACTCCTTTTCCTGGGTTTGGTGCAAGAAATTGCTCAGGGTTTTAAACTGGAGCCGGGCTTCTTGAAGCACAGGTGTTGGTGCTTCATAGAGGTATTGTCAGGGTTTCCAAGGTCATTTGTATGTGAATGTCTTGAATAGATTCAGGGTCATGAAGCATCAAAGTCAGAAATGTTGCAGTCATCCAGTTCCTTGATGTCATAACTGTTAGGGATGAACGTGTTAAAAGCTTTTGGATAATGCCAACATTCAGATTTAAACACAAACAGGCACATTTCTTATCAACAGCATATAAACTGTGTTAGTGACTCTTGTTTTCTTTTTTAAATCAAAGAAATCACTCAGTCTGGCTACTGTGGTCTTGAGTGCTGTCCCCTGTGTAGACACAGGTCTTCAGTGCTGTCCCCTGTGTAGACACAGGTCTTCAGAGTTGCACTGCTTCCAAGTTTACTATTACAGTAGATCAAAACATTAAAGAGTGTAAGAGGGAGAATTAAGGATTTTTATTTGCTTTCCTCCCTTGAGGCCCCATAATTAAATTTACATTAGGAAAAGAATTGAGATGTAAAGGAGTCAGTCATTAAAAAAAAGACTTTGTAGTTTCAGTACTCGATATGTGGCCAATGCAAGTTACTTCACTTCTCTGAGGCTCATTTTAGCCATGGCTGTGATGGTCAACAGCGTTGGTCATGGAGGCTTTTATGAGAGCATGTGTGGATCGTATGGTACATCCAGGCTCTTTAGGTATCTAAAGACACACAGCTGGTAGTGGCCTAGAGCACGGGATTCCATTGCTCTGCTCTTTCTTCTGGTAGCCAGCATACTTCCAACTAGAGAGGAAAGGCAGGCATGACTAGGAGTCATTTGGCAACAAGTAGGGTGTGGTTTCATCTATGATTTGCTTGCCTAGATGGATTTGTCATTAATGATGGCATCAGCCTAGTTTCTCACTTGAATCATGGCCTGGATCCATAGAGACTGATTGAGGCGGGATGAATGAAGTCCCTGTGAGAAGTTTTGTTTTTTTAAGTCCGAAACAAAGAGTTCCATATACAACATAAGTTACTGCTCACAGTACTCTGCCCTGCTCAGAGTCACTCTTCTAGATAGGGCCAGAAACATCCAGGGCTGTATGTTTGGTTTCAGGGATCATAGTATTTTCAGAAATGTATATATTGGACAAGATGATTTTCACAACAGCACATACAATGAACAATTCTGTCCTTCTAGATAGCCAACAAGAAGGCATGTTCAATTCATCCCCAGGACTACCCTTTCCCTTCTTTTATTATTTGTCTCCTTGGCCATCAGTTGCAGATGCCTGTGGCCTGATGCCTCTGGAACCTTTAAATTCTTCTGACTTGAGGAAGAGCTTTGGGGCTTTAAATGGGCACCGCGCCAAACAAATGTGTTTCTCGGTGTTTTCCATTTTTATAAGCATCTTTACTTCTTCCCTTTTTGTCAGTCATTCTGGAAACCTTTCCTAGAAAGGGCAGAGACATAGGATGCTTCAGTCCTTTGCACTTTTTGTTGGAAATGAGGGAGGCATGTGATGAAAATAGTACATCTGTAAGACTTTGCCCTGCTCACTATGCTCCTGTGCCTTGAAGAAAGCCAACTTTTGGTAATGAACACCCCACACTGTGCTGAAGGCTGAAGATACAAAGGTGATTCAGATCCCCAACAAGCTTGGCACTTCAGGAGAGAGAGGGAGGGAGGGAGATTGATTAGTAGGTTCAGAAGGTGGGCATCAAAATGACCACAACAAAAAGCTAGAGAACACAATCACTAAACAGGCAGAGGTAAATGCTTTGGAAGAGAGAAACTCTCTCAAGAGGAGACAGTCTCTAGAGAACGTGGCATGCAGCTGGGGCCTTGATCAATTTACTTCAGCAGCCACAATCTGTTTGCCTTGGCACTCCAAGACTCCTGCTGCTCCCCACACAAAGCAAACAGAGAAAGGTATGTATCCAGGAGCACTGTATCAAGGGCCATTGGTGGTTCTGCCTGAGAGTCTGTGCTCACCTTAGGAAGTAAAATGTGACTGTGTATGCCTGTGATCTCAGCACACAGGAAGCCAAGTCTTGAAGTTTCCTGAGAATGTGAAGCCATCCTGCTCCACGTCATGAGTTCCAATTCAGCCAAAGTTACACAATGAGACCTTGTTCCACTAAGTCAAAACACCAGGGCAGGCGAGATGGCTCAGTGGGTAAAGGTGACTTCTCATGACACAGGTTTGATCCCTGGAAGTATTGCAATAGGAGAAGTGAACCAACTCCCAGGAGTTGTCCTCTGAGCTCCACATACATGACACTGTATGCATGCAGCCTTCTCCACAGACCCCCCCCAAATATATATAGCAAGGCAAAAACCTCACAAACAGACAAACAAAAGCAACCCAGAAAACTTCGTTCTGCTTCAGAACTCTTGTGTCAAGGAAGAGGCAATGGCATGTGGGTCTCTGCCACGTGAACGCTGCCATTCATCGAATGGATATCTAATGAGTCCTGTCTCACGCTGGCCTGGCATAAATAGATGCTGGGAATAAAGCAGCGAATAAGAACTCACAAGTTTGTCTGTGGAAAGCAACAGTTAATTACACAAGTACATCTGTAATAAGCACTGAGGGGAGAAGCTAGGGAGACACCTGACAGCTGTCTGGGCACTGGGGAAGTCTTCCTTAAAGAAGTTGCATTTGAGCTGGGCACTGGAGAGAGGGTAGGGGAAGCAGGGATAGAGGAGGGCCAAAGGCTGAGGGAAGCAGGCTGGAGGGAGCCTTCCTGTGGGTGGTCCGCAGAGAGCTGCAGAAGCTGAGGAGGTGGGGGAAGCCTCTGTGTGTGGCCCCGGGGTACCACGCCGGACCTCCGTCATCACTAGGGAGGAGGGCAGAACCCAGAACCCTAGTGAGTTGAGAGTGAGGGGAAAGGAGGGTTGGGAGCTACTGAGACTTAATGGAGAATCCGGTGAAGAGGTGGGGGGGGTGAGTGTAAACCAGAGAGATGGAGAGACAGACAAGGAAAGAAAGGAACGAGCTTCTCAGCAACATCACAGGATTTGTTTGTGAGAAGCACCTGCAGTTTCTGGGATAGACTCAGAACCCTCTGACTGCTTATGGGTTGTGGGAGTCACAGGGCAGAAAAAAGGGACAGGGAGATTGACATTGTCCCTTTTTTGACTCGCAGCCAACCACTGCCAGGGGTAAGTAGCCAATTAAGGAAGTCAGGTGGTCACTAGTCATCTCTTGTGGCTGGCAATTACTGGGGGTTAATAGGATGGGGAGGGCAAGAATTTTGTAAACAAGTTACTTCAGTTCAGGGAACTCAATTACTTTTGTTTAAGGAGCTGTCATTGTTCAACCAAAATGGAGGAGCTTTACAGAATGGTGTGGCCCTGGCTAGCAGTGGCAATGGGGACAAAGGTGTAAGGAGAAAGGACAAGATTTAAAAATGAAAACGAGTGACTGGTCAGATTGTTTCAATTTCCTTTCCTTTCCTTTCCTTTCCTTTCCTTTCCTTTCCTTTCCTTTCCTTTCCTTTCCTTTCCTTTCCTTTCCTTTCCTTTCCTTTCCTTTCCTTTCTAAGACAGAGTCTCACACAGCCTAGGTATCTATTAGTGTCTAAGTAATTCTGCCTTTAATGCAGTCCTCAGTTTCCCAACAACTTTTCTGATAATTCAGGAAGCCAAGAATTGGGCCCTTTAGAGTTTCTTCGACTCAGCCTCCTCAGACCCTTCCCCAGGCAGCCCAGGCCCCGGCTTCTTTTCTAGCCTGCTCCGTCTTCCATAGCAAAGGAAACAAATGTAATTCTTATAACTTGAAATGATCCATAATCTCTCCACATGGCAGTGGATGTACATAAGGGTGCCAGGGTACATAAGGACCCTTCCAGACTGTTGGCTTCTACAAACAGTGGTCTCTTCGTGACATGAGTTCATTGGATCTGGGGTAGAAGGAACAGGAAACTGGGCTGTGGCAATCAGAACTATTTCAAAAGAGGCCAGGACAATGGCTGGATCCTGATCTCATAAGCTCATTACCTTATTTCTTTTTTAGTAGAAACATATCAGAAGAGCGCAATCAGCATAAACAGTCTCAGAGCAATATTTCAACAAAGAGCCTTCAGATAAACCGTATTTGTCAAAAGGCAAATTTTCAACAAAGAACCTTTAGATACTATATAGTTCTCTTTTCTTATAAGAGATGAATGAGTTATTTTTTGGAAGGCCCCCAGGGGCCATGCTAAACAACAATGGACAATAGTCTCTTAATTCCAGTAAGTTTTTTTTTTTAATTTTATGGTTTCAGATGTCTTGGTCCTGGGGCATTTGGGTAAGTACCCTATTACAGCAAGGGTTGGCATACATAAAACTCACCTTGTAAGCATACATTTGGGCAAGCATGAAAAAATGTTAAGTTTGAGGCTGGATGTGGTGGTCCAGGACTTTTATCCCAGGCTCCAGGAAGCAGATCTCTGTGAGTTTAAAGTCAGCCTGGTCTATACAGGGAGTTCCAGGACAGCCAGGGCTCTGTAGAGAGATACCATCTCAAACAAAACTAAGGAAAAAAAAGAGAGTGAAAGAAAAATATTAAATTGGATTTATTTGCATCACTTTGAGGGACAGACTTGGGCCTGTGCTAAACAATTTATGGGTCTGTTCCCTGGTAGGGATTCCCACTGCTTTGGTGTCGATTTCCTGCTTTGCTCACAGAAACTATGCTTTTCTTGGTCAATAGCATCACTACATTGAGTTGGGGATTCTAGAGACTTAATTACCCCATTTGGATAAATGTCCCTGGTTAGGGTCAGAACAGTGTATGTGGTGCCTTATTTGCCTAGAACTGTGCTGTCTACTGTGGTGCCCATTACCCACAGGTGGTGATTATTTGTAGAAAAGAATACAAATTAGTTTTCTAGCACCGCATTTGGAGCCTCCTCAGTCACCCCTTCCCTTCTTTTTTCTTCCACCCCTTTCCTTCTCTTTGCTGGAGATAGAACTTACATCTTCTTTTTTATATTATGTTATTTATGTAGATGGGTGGTTTTGCCTGCATAAATGTCTGTGCTCCGTGTTCATTCCTGGTTCCTTCAGAGGCCGGAAGAGGGCATCAGAGCCCCCTAGGGCTGGAACTGCAGATGGCTGTGAGCTGCTATGCGGATGCTGTGAACAGATCCAGGTCCTCCATGATCTACAAAGGAGAGTGGCTGAGCCCAACCGCAGACCTCAGAGAGTGCTGGCTGGTAAAGAGTGTTGTGAACAGGGGGTAATGAGAAGAGAAGGAGCAAGAGGTCCCACTCTAAGCAGACTCTGTTGTGAAGACAATCAGATCGTGAGCTTTTACTAAAAATAATTATTACTATTTCTATGAGTGTTTTGCCTGCATGTGTGTCTGTGTACCACATATGTATCTAATGTCCTCAGAGGACAGAAGAATGCATCAGGTTTCTTGAAAGTGGAGTTACAGATGGTTGTGAGCTGCTGGGAACTGAACCCAGGTCCTCCACAAGATCAGTATGAGCTCTGAACCACTGAGCCATCTCTCCAGCCCCAAGAAAATAACCTATATTAAGTAATTAGTGTCACTCTGTGAAGGATAGATGCTGCTTTTGTTTGTTTGTTTATATATATATATAATAATTTTTTTATTTAACTTTTTACTCTCAGTTCCCTCTCCTCCCCAGGCCCTCATTCCTCCCAGCCCTCCACTCTACTCCATCTCCCCTCTGCTCCCCAGGGAGGGTAAGGGCTTCCTTGAAGGATTTTCAGAGTCTGTCATATAATTCCAGGCTGGGCCTAGGTCCTCCTCCGTGTGTCCAGGCTGAGAGAGCATCCCTCCATGTGGAATGGGCTCCCAAAGTCCATCTGTGTGCCGGGAATAAATACTGATCTACTCTCCAAGGTCCTGTAGATTGCTGAGGCCTCCTCTCTGACACCCAGGTTGGGGCAGGGCGGTGTCTGGATCAGTCCCATGCTGGTCTCTCAGTCATCAGTCTGGGGTCCATGCATTCCCCCTTGTTTATGTCAGCTGCCTCTGTGGGTTTCACTATCCGGGTCTTGATTCCTTTGCTCATCACTCCTCTTTGCAACTGGGTTCCGGGAGTTCAGTTCATTTTTTACCTGTGGGTATCTGCCTCTGCTTCAGTCAGCCACTGAATGAGGGTTCTCAAGCACAGGGCAGGGGCTGGGAGGGGACTGAGGGCTGAGGTGTGACCAGACTCAGGATGATCCTTTCCCGTGGGACAGGGCATGCCTAGGGAGACAGATGGAAGCAAGGAGATGTCGGGAGCTGGGGCCCAGAGCAGAGCCCACACTCACCTCAAGCACAGGGCAGGGGCCCGGAGGGGACTCGCTACTTTTATTTTTATGATTAACAAAAACAGCAGCAAGGCTTTGAGAGCTGAACATGCATCATCAGATAACAAGGGATGAGCCTTAGACCAACACCTAAGAATTCTGCTATAAGTGGTGTCCACTAAAAAAGGTCTGTGCTTGTGAGTACTAAGTGTAGGCACTGTGGTGCCCGTGAGTGATTCTTCACCTACGTGGCAGACGTGACTGAGGTAGCTCTCTCTAGGGCACTTGCACAGGCTGTTCCTGATGTGCATTTTGGCCACATTCTCATGCCTGAAAAAAATGTAACAGCCCTAAATGGATCAACCCCCTCCCTCCCTCCTCTCCGCACACCTCTTTTTGAGACAAGGTTTCTTCTGTGTAGCCTTGGCTGTCCTAGAACTCTGTCTGTCGGAAACTCTGCCGATCAGGCTGGTCTTGAACTCAGAAATCCTCCTGCCTTTGCTGGGATTAAAGGTGTGTACCTCCACTGTCTGGCAGATCAATTTTTTTTTTGCAGAAACTTGTAATTTGGAGGTTTCATGTGTATGTATATATACATACACGTATATACATATATACGTGTATGTATATATACATAATACATACATACACACACACACATTTGGGCAAAGAGGGCGTGGGACACAATACTGGCGGCAGTGAGGGCACTTCCAATAAAGTAAAATGAAGATAACAGACAGGTTAAAGGAAAAAGTGAGAAGCTAGCATCAGCTGCTCCAGGTCGATGTTCTGAAACCTTGACCTGTGTTGAACCCAGAGCATTTTTGCTACAATTTAATTAAAGACTGCGTTGAGGCCAGTTTGTGAAAGACGAAACAAAGGTGAACTGATTTTGCAATTCCTCCAGGTGCTTGCCAGTCCTTTTGCTTAATCTTAAACCCTTCACAGGTCCCTCTTGCCATCCTCTCGCCAACCTTAGCTTCCCCCATTCTGCCACTCTATGCCCTGAAACCACCCCAGACTTAGTTTCTGTTCCACCTGTGCCAAGTAGCGCTACTGTGATTCCCCGATTATGTGCATCAGGTAGCCAGATGATCTTCGTGTTCCGTGATAAACCGTCAGATAGGTAGCTGGTATGTTTTTCTCTCTGTGTATGCCTGCCAGTTACCTGTAGGTGGTAACTTCCAAATGTAAGCGTCTCAAAGCTGACATGTCTGAAAATTAACTTAGGACTTTTATATAAATAGGCTTTTTTGTTTTGTGCTCTCTTAATGTGCTTCTCTGTAGATGGGACCTGGAGACGTGTGCATGGGGTGGTTTAAAGTTCCTCAGACCTCCAGTCAGGATGAATCTTGTCCTGCTGTGTGAATACAGGGAGCCCTTTTCTTGTCCCTGCAGGGGAGCAATAACGATGAACCAACTTGTAGAGAATGCTAGCTGTTTCTGAGGATTTGTGTACCTCTTCTCCAAGAGCTGGCAAGTCCAAACTTTTCTTTCCATTTAGATCCTGGCTGGAGGACTAAGCATCATCCACTATAACAACTGAAGTTCACTCTAAAGTATTCACTTAATACCTGTTGTTGTTACAGTAGCTCAGGCTGGCCTGGAATTTGCAGTAGTCTTCCTACCTTAACCTAAGTGCTGCATTGCAGGCATGAGCCACCACACACAGATGAGCGACAGCTTTAACTAGGCTACCAAATGCGTGTCTTTAAATTATAAAGAGAGATTTATTTACTTTTATATTATGTGCATGAGTATTTTGCCTGCATGTATGCATATACGCTTACACGCATGTCTGGTGCCCATGGGGTTCAGAAGAAGAGTTGCATTTCTTAGAACTGAAATTACAAATGAAATTACAATGGGTTCTAGGAACTGAACCCAGATCTTTTCATCTCAGTGATAGAGCCAGGCTCCTACAGTCCCTGAACAGCTCAGCTCTGAGCTCCAACCCAGTGAAAGAACACAATGGAAGAGACACTTTATCCCTAAACCTAGAGCCAGGGAAAAACACCCCAACTCTGAAACTAGCACCAAAAATACAGACTTTGCCCTTAGAATCGGAGCCTGTAAAAGAAATTTGCCCAGGTCCTGAAATTGGAACCTAAAAGCTAAAAAGAATCATAGAAAGAAACACAGTTTGGCTCTGAAACTGGAGCCATCTTTGCCTCTGACACAAAACCAGCCAATCCCTAAACTGGAAAAACGGACCAATATCTGAGCAGTAAAGTAGCACCCTCCAGCCTAGGGCTGTGCCCTTTCTAGCCCAGGGAAATAGTGAAGTAGCAACCTCTAGTCTACAGGCTCAATTTCCCATAGATCCTAAGCCCCAGGAAGTAGTAACCCCAAGGCCAGAGACATACCAAGACTAGCAGGAGGTAGCCTCTTCCAGTCAGCCAGGTATGACTGTCCCTGACCTTCCCCTGACCTTGGGGGTCTCTCCTGCTCTGCTGCTGTTGCTGCTGCCATGGCTTCAGATGGACGAATGGAGGGACTTCCTAATAAAAGACTCTTTGTTTTTGCATTGGAATCAGTCTTAAAGTGATTTTGGTTCTGGATTGTGGGCATAGCACTCAGTACTTGGGAGGCAGATCTCTTTAAGTTCCAGGCCAGCCTGGTCTACAGAGAGAGTTCCAGGACAGCCAGAACAATTACACAGAGAAAACTTTTCTCAAAACAATAAAAAAGTCTATCACATCTAAGCTGAACAAGATAAACCAACAGAAGGAAAAGAGCCCAAGAAAAGGCACAAGAATCAGGGACCTGCTGGGCAGTAGGTGGTGGTGCACGCCTTTAATCCCAGCACACAGCAGGCAGAGGCAGAGGCAGGCGGATCTCTGTGAGTTTGAGGCCAGCCTGGTCTACAGAGTGGGTTCCAGGACAACCAGGGCTATACCTAGAGAAACCTTGTCTCAACAAAACAAAACAACAATCATAGACTCACTCGTTTGCACACTCATGAAACACTAGACCGGAAGTTTATACGCAGAGGATCTGGTGCAGGCCCTGTGCTTGCTGCCCCAGACTTTGTGAGTTCATATGAGCTTGCTCACGTGGGATTAGAAAGTCTTGTTTCTTGGTGTTCTCCATGCCTTGGGGCTCTCACACTCTTTCTACCTCCTCTTCCAGGGGGTTCCCTGAGCTCCAAAGGCAGGGATTTGATAGAGACATCTCGTTTAGGACTGAGTGTCCTCGCTCTGCACACTGTCCACTTGTGGGCCTTTATACCTGTTCCCACCTGCTGCAAGAGGAAGCTTTTGTGATGATGGCGCAGCAAGGTACTGATCTATGAGAAGAGCACAATGGCATTAGAAGTCATTTTATCACTACATTTTTTTCTTTTTTTTCAGACCAGTATTACTTGTTTTTACTCTAGGTTCTTGGGCTATCTAATCTCAGGCTCTTGGTCATCCATGAAGTGTCACATATGGGTTTCATCTTGTTATCCAGCCTTTTCAAATGAATTTTCAGCTAGTCCCTTACTTCTCTCAGAAGCTATTCCAGTTGTAAGCATTTTATTCTTCAGGAATCTCTCCCCACATCCCTGTCTCAAAAAATTACACACACACACACACACACACACACACACACACACACACACACACACACACATATATTTGTATATATTTGTGTGCATGCTTATATCCATGCATAATTACATGATAACTGAGAGATTCAAACTGTTGATGTCTTTTGAAAAGAATATGTATAATTTGAATACATTTCATTAGAAACCTTATGGAGTACAGGGCTTTAAGTTCTGAGACTGTGTAAGAGGCTAAATCTCCCAACCTGATATAAACTGCTGAGGGCAGTGCTGGCACAGAAGTGGACCCCAAGGATTATTAATTTAATGTTATTTTTAATAACTTTTCTACCACCTACAACTTTCTGTCTTACTTGTCTTCTCTTTCTCTTTTTTCCTGCCCATCACGAAGTCTCCTCCTTTCTCTGGTTAATTCTACCTCACCATCCTTACCACTCATAGATCTTCTCCCACCTGCCTGCTCAATTATCTCTCTTTATCAAGTACCGTTCCTGTATTCTTCTTAATCTTTAATATCTATTTGACCATGTCTTTTCCAGTATATAAAGAAGCTCAGTAGTCTTTATTATAAATAACACTCCTTCAACACTCCATCTTTTTTGTCCTGTCCTGTTGACTGTCACTGCTCCGTTCCTAGTCAAGTTTCTCAAAAGGCCAGCCTGCACTAGTCATTAGACCTACCGACTGTCTCATGAAAATCCACCAGTCCACTGCAATCTCTTCCCAGGGTTCCTCTGCTAGCATTCTTACTAATGTTCTTAATAACCACTGGATTGTAAAATCTAGTAGGATACTGATACTCAGTTAGACTTCAAGTTTCTCTTTGGGTGGTCCCAAGAAACTTCTCACGCAATGTACTTGCAGGATGCTCCCACAAACCCTCTGAAGGCACGGGTTACATCTCTTTGCATTCATTACTTTGCATAATATTTGGAATAGAGTAATAGCTTCAAAACATCTGACGAGTGATTGGAAAGAAAAATGAATGGTAATCTCCCTCTTACTGGCATAGTATAGAACATTCTATGACATACTTAAAATAGTCATAATTGGGGAGTATTTGGTTTGGTTTTGTTGTCTGTGGTCCTGGAGATCGAACCCATAGCCTTGCACATGTTAGACAAGCACTCTACAACGCAGCTACACTCCCAGCACCTATCGAACACTATTTGACTTTGAAAGGTGTTCTTGTAAAAATCTTGCATAGCAGATTCGAAGAAATATGAGATAACTCTCTCTGTAAGGAAGACAAAATGAACTGAATAGAATTGTCTGAAAATACTTGACAGTTAAGCTATGGATATAGATATAACTATAGGTACTTAGGAGTAATCTTGGTTTGAAGAAATTGCTAAGATCTGGAGCAATTAGATTTGCCTAGAGAATGTCATAAATGATGTATTAACAAGATGATTCTAGTGGGAGTGTGCAGAGTAATTCAAAACGGAAGACCCTTGAGAAGGTTATATTGAGCAGGAATGAGGAGGTGTGACCTGATGTAGGCTGTGACAGTGAAAATCATGAGGGAAAGGAGATTCCATCTCTGGTAAAACATGGTGATGGCTGGGATAGAAGTGGAAGGAAAATAGGTACACATGGAAAGTTTTCAGGTTTGAATAGTAGTAGCCTTGGTGACTTTGGGGAAATTGAGTATTTTTGCACATGAAGTCGATCTAAGAATATATGGAGAATAGTAAGTACTGTGCAAGTAGTAGACTTCACAGAAATTCTGATTATAAATGGAAAGAATACACCCTAGAAATGAGATGACCCCTTTGACTTGGTAAAGTCTGTAGTTAATGACTAATTCCTCTATACATCCCAGGCCACCTTTGCTAAACACAGAGCATGATAAATCATGAAAATGTAGAGAAGGTCATGATTTCTCATGATGAGTTTAACCCAGGACTTCTGCAGCCAAGGCAGAACAAACAGAACTAAATGCGTTTTAAAGATTGTACATATCTTTAAAACATTTGATGGTCTTTGATAATTCTGGGCAATGAAGTTTGCTGGCATTGGATGTAAAGTGTTCCCACAGGCTCATCTGTTTGAACATGTGGTCCCCAGCTGGTAGTACTATTTTGAAAGACTGGAACCTCTGGGGCAGGAGACATGTCTGTTGGAGGTGGACTCCTGGGGACAACCCTTTGAGGGTTATTACTGCCTGGCCCCACTTCTGGCCTGAGCACTTATGGTTCCCTGACATACTGAGATGTAAACAAGCTGCCTCAGAGGCCAGACCCTCCTCATGGTGTAGGCTGCGTGCTGTAGTTAGACTTTCCTTGGGCCACCAACTCACAAGCAACAGCTTAGAGACTTATTAATTATGAAGGTGTGGCCTCAGCTTATGTTTTTTTCTAACTGGCTCTTATAACTTAATTAACCTGTTTCTCTTCATCTATGGTCTGTCACATGGTTCGGTTACCTTTCCTTTGTCTGGTATGTTCAACTTGTTCCCTGTCTGTTGGGAGTGATTCCCCAATAAATACCCGACTTCCCTTTATTCTGGGCTCTTGTGGACTTACTAAATACATCCTAGGACTGTCTGGTGTCCAAACCATAGCAATTATTCATTTCAACTATGGATCCCATCTATGAAAATAATGAATATGTGTGAGTTCATAAATGGTGTGGGCAGTCAGCTTTCTGGGCCTACATTTTAAAATGAAGACTATTGATTGACTTTTCTTTATAGACAATTAATAATAAGCTAATATAGATTTAGCTTAGCATTATCTTCAAATGTCAAGAACATGTTGCCACGTTCTCCATCTAGGATCTTAAAAAAGACAATTAGGACCTCAATTCAGATTGACCACTTTTAGTCACCATTTATAGAGAATGCACCAGAAATGTAGAAAATTATGTTGTCATCATCCAGTGGCTAAATCTGCTGTATTGTAAAAGGTTATGAAGATTTTTTTATATCTTTGAGAAACTGGATGTTGTATTTTCAAAGGGAGGTGGTTAGAGTGGGAAGTGTCCAAAATTGTGTCAGTGGAATCACATACACATGTGCCCTCCCTAGAAGAACTGCTACCCCACGGAATTTGCCTTATATTCACTTTAGATGACATCGTTATTATTTATTTTTCTCTTATATTGTTCTTATAAAAAAAAGGACCATCCTTCATGTTCTTCAACAGTAAGTCAGCCTGATACCAAGTTTTCTTTTGATTATCTTCTCTTAGTATGGCTCTAACTTTTTATTTGTCTTGGCAATGCTTCTTCCTCTTGCCATCACAAAACATCAGATTCATTCCATTCTTTTTACTTAAGGATGTACTGGCACCTGTCCTATACGTATTACTATTCTAGAACAGCTCTCAGACTTTAATGTTCGCCAAAGTGATCTAGACTGAACACAGATTTTGATTACGCGGATCTGGGATGAAACTTGAGAAATAATGCTCCCCTCTCTGTGTGAGTGTGTGTGTGCACATATGTGGTCAGATGTTGCCACTGGGTGATCTCAGTTGCTTTCCACTTTTGTTTTTGAGAGAAGGCATCACCTCCCTGAACTCAGAGTTTACTGGTTTGGCTAACCTGGCTGACCAGTGGCCCCAGGGATCCTCCTGTCTCATTGAGATAGCAGACATTGTGTGCCAAACCTGCCTTCTTATATGGGTGTCTGGGTCTGAGCTTAGGTCAAGGCAAGCACTTCAACAAAGGTATCTCCCATCTTCCCAGCCCCAGCAGAATTTCTAATTCTAATAAATTCCTAAAGCGCCTGATGCTTCTTTCTGGTGTAGACTCCTCATTTTCTTTTCTTTCTTTCTTTCTTTTTTTTTTTGTTTTGTTTTGTTTTGTTTTTCGAGACAGGGTTTCTCTGTAGCTTTGGAGGCTATCCTGGAACTCACTCTGTAGACCAGGCTGGCCTCGAACTCACAGAGACCCACCTGCCTCTGCCTCCCGAGTACTGGGATTAAAGGCCAGTGCTTCCTTTTCAGGCAACAATTTTTTGATCACTTGGGGGAAACTTTTATGATAGTATACTGATGTTAGGGTTCTACTCTCTGGATATTTGAGTGTAATAGGTATTAGGTATGGCCTTGTTATTTGAAAATAATTCTTGTTATTCAAATAAATAACCAATATTGAAAACAATTGATCTAGAGGTTGAATTAAATTAGATAAAAATGCATATAAGTCAGTGTGCCTCTGGCTTGCCTCCATGACTCCTCTTCTTTCTTACAGCTGTACATCCTCCTTACATTCTCCCCCTCTGGCTAGTTTATGGCTCAGCGGGTCAAGGAGTTTGTGCCAAGCCTGGCTACCTGAGTTTGGCCCCTGGGACCCACGTGGCAGAAAGAGAGAACTGACTCCTGAAAGTTGTCTTCTGACCTCCACAAGTTGTTTTCTGACTTCCATAGCATGCCACCCCTCCCACACATAGAAACACAATAAGTGATTTAAAATTGTATTTTAAATCTCTTTTTATAGACATTCAGTATCTCTAACAGGAACGGCATCATGCAAAATCAAGGAAATAAGAGCTGACAAAGATGAGGGTCTCTTCTCTGGGAGCTTACCATAGCATAGAGAAGACACAACCATCCACGTAAGCAGACACAGTATAATAAACTGTAAAGCCCATGTGAGCCACGTGTGTTTGAACCAAACAAATGAACCTGATGACATATTATTAAAAATACCAGAAGGAAGGAGTGACACATGGAAGAGGAAGCATGATGAAGGAGGGCGTTTTCTACGTAGCAGAGTGTTGGGATGAACCATTTTTATTAGAGTAGTGCAGGATAAATCTTGAAAGGTACTTTGGGCCAAATCCCAGCAGACAATGGTGAAAGAGTGTTTTTTTTTTTTTAAAACATCAACAGAGCGGTGATGTGTGCAGAGAAGGACTGTGGGATTCGGTCAGCAGGAACTAGTAGGATGGGCTGGAAGAGAAAAACAGAAACTTCTTTAGGTACCAGAGAAACTTCCTGGAACTTTGAGTAATTATATAATTGGTACTTTTAATGAAAAGGTTAGGTAAAGGGTTTTACCGACCAGGATGATAGCATTTTGAAGTCATAATCTGAAGGAGTATTTTAAAATGTTCATTTTAAGCACCTTTGGGAGCCACAGGGGTCAGCCTGCCTTTAGCTAGGACTCGGACAGAAAGACACATAACTGGTTTCTGGATGTAGATGATTCCATCTGACCTTTCCTGATGCCTATTTTTAGGGACCTGGTGCTCTCATGGTATCTCCATTCCTGGCCCTTCAAAACTTGCTATTAGCAAAGTGTCTGATGTCAGCCATTGATTCTTTGGTGAGATACAGCTCAGTGAGTGTATTTGAGATTGCTATTGTGTTTACATGAAACGAGATTTTTTTTTCCCACCTTCTTATCTCTGCCCTTTCCCCAACACCTCCAAAACCCAACAGCCCAAACATCTCTCTGTAGTTAAAGTCAGGCCAGTCTGTGGGAGTTCTTCAAAAATAAACATGAGGAAGGAGCTGGACCCATTGCCATGAAAAAGTGTCTGTTGAAGTGAATCCAGAAAGAAAACCTTCATAATTTGGTGTATAAACATAATAACTTGCAAGGAATGAGCCAGAAAAGGGATACTATTGTTCCTAGTTAATTCTTCCTTATAGGATCAAGAACTTATGTTTTACCTTTGCTGGGAATAAATGTTTTATTTTCAAAGTGGTACCAAAAAAAAAAACCAAACCCAAACAGAACAAAACAAAACAAGAAACAAACCCCCAAAAACCCTCCCTTGAAGAGATACCAATGAATTATCCTGACAAGAAGAAAACACCTGAGGACACTAATTCCATATGTTCTGATAACATCAAGGGGACTCTGAAAAATTCAGAATTGTAGGCCACCGAGGGTGCTGTTGGGAGGAGGTTTGATTGATAGTGACTATTAGACTCAGGAAGACTGGTCATATGCATCAAACTCTTTCCACTAAACAGAATCAATTTATTATCCCATGGATTGTAGAAATGATTAAATTTCTCTTTTAGCAATAAATAAAATTATCATTGGCTATATCTCCACAATAGCTGTTATGGAAGTAACGGGAAGCCTTTTCTTCCTTCTCAGGCCTTGGCGACTGCTCTTTAGACTGCATAGGTAGCCAGGTTTCAGGCTACTCTTGAGTATGGATTTGTTTCTGTTTTGATGGGATGTTATCTATTTGTCAAAAGACTGTGCTTTATTACCACAACATGGTGGATATCATCGAGGAGTAAATGGGATTCTCTTGGCAGGCTGGAAGTCACCACTCTGAAGGCACACCCACACCACTACTGTGAAGTCACCCACTCTGATGTGAAGTCCCCCACTCTGAAGGCACACCCACACCACTACTGAGAAGTCACCCACTCTGATGTGAAGTCCCCCACTCTGAAGGCACACCCACACCACTACTGAGAAGTCACCCACACCATTACTGAGAAGCTACGGATTGAGGTAGGAAGCAAGAGAAGATCTGTTTTGTGCTGATTTCTTGCATTCTCAGAGCATGGTGGGAAATCTAAAAATATCCTTTCAAAAATCACTAGTAGTGGGGGCTGGAAAACATGGCTCAGTGGTTGATAGCACTGGTTTCTCTTCCAGAGGACCAGATTTAATTCCCAGAACCAACATGATGGCTGTTAACAGTCTGTAACTCCAGGAGATCAGGTTGGCCTCAAACTCACAGAGATCTGCTTGCCTCTGCCTCCTAAAACTCGCAATTTTAGGTTTGTTGCCGTCAGAAACCACCACAGCTCTTTGATCATGGTGGTCGTATTTCTGAATCAGCAAAAAAAGCTGAAATAGAGCAACTTTGTCGAGGCAGAGAGGGGTGGGACTAAAAGCTAGGAGCTTAGCTTGGGCAAGGCACACAGAACTCCATCTGAGAAAAGCAGGGAGAGCACAGATCTTAGCAGCCATCGCTACTGCTGTTCTCTACAGCTAAGCTCCTGAAATGACTGATAGTGCTGGTCTGTTCTTAAACACAGAGATCTGCAACATAAAAAAGTCAGTATTTTAAATAATGAATAGTCACTGTGTAGCCCTCTTTCTTTGACTTCAGTTAAAAATCAAACAAACAAAAATCTAGCTAGATAGGAGTCCAACTATATTTCTTTTGCATATCAATTTTCACATATCTTATCTCTAGTGCTTAGGGGCGCTATCTTTTTCTTTTCATCCTACATGAGGTAGCCAGCCTCTAAAATGTACGCAGCGATCCACACTTCTCAGTAGTCACATCCTTGTGTTGTTATGTTCGACAGTAATGATCAACAGGATAAGGCAGGATGATGGCACATCATTTCTCACACCAGATTACAGATGATGCAAATCCGATCACAGATACTCTCTCATTTGGGTGTTCTCTTAATTGCATTTTCTCTCTCATTTCTCTCTGTCTGGTCAGTTTATGGGAAAACATCAGCCGTGTCATTAAGACACTCAGGCAGCCTCTGGATAGCCGTTGTAGCAAGGAATTGAGGTCAGCTAACAATCTTGAGAATGAACCTGGAAGTGGACTGTTCTAGCAGGTAAGCCTTGGCTCACAGCCTGGCTGCAACTTCTTAAGAGACTGTGAGCCAGAACCGCCCACCTACGTCGCTCCCGTGTTCATCGCCCTCAGGAATGAATCTAGATAAACGGTTGTCAATGTGGCAATCCTTTTGTTGTTTCTAAGCTTCTTGTTTTGCAGGGCTTTGTTACCCAGACATAGTTAGCCAACATACGCAACTGCAATGAAGCATGAAATATTGTCTCTCTGGTTAGGATGAAGAAATCCTTTCTTGATTTTCTGCAGGTGTCAGTTGCTCTCAGTGTTTTGTCAAGACATTTTACCAAACTCTGTGGGTAGCGGTTGACCAGATATCTTAGTTCTCTCACAGAGTTCCTTCACTGCATAGGGTGAAGACACGGCTCTAAAGTGTCTACTCACCCGAGTTCACCGCTGGATCTGACCTTGAAATCAGCACAACTGATAGTGGTTAAACAGTACAGTGCTTTGGGATTTTTTTAAAAATAATTTTTTTCTCATTTCTCACCAAAACACAGAGTGATGTCACTCTCTACAACACGGAAGGAACTGTGGCATTAAAGTTAGAAGCTACAAATACTGATCCCTTTACACTGCTGGAGTGGCTCCATTGCATATTTGGTATCTAAGTGTTGGGAAATGCCAAGCACAGGGGCATTTTTACTCCCTTATACTTGGTTATCTTTTCTAGATTCTTCACAATAAAGATTGGTTTAAAAATAAAAATATAGGCTATTCTGAAATTTTAAATAAAATCACGAAATACATTGATTGATTGATTGATTGATTGATTGATTGTGTGTCTGTGGACATGCACATGCCACAGCATGGGTGTGGATGTCAGGGAGAAACTTGTGGGAGTTGGTTCTCTCTTTCCATCATATAAAATCCTAGGGATTGAACTCAGGTCATTAGGTTTTGTGGCAGGTTACCCATTGAGCCATCTTGTCTACTCATTAAATAAAATTCTTAAATTTTTTATTATGGAAAATTTGACATGTATACAAAAAGAGTGAGTATATGAATCTCCTTGTTTGTATACCCATAACCCCACTTTAACATGGCCAGCCTTGTTTTATTATTCTCAAAACCACTTATGTTCCATGCTTTCCTTCTACATTAGCTTAATTGTATATTAGTCCAAATAATCCTATTCTTCCATAGGACAAGGAAATCTTTGTGTGTGTGTGTGTGTGTGTGTGTGTGTGTGTGTGTGTGTACCCATGTGGAGTATGTATGACGAATGTATGCATGTAAGTGTGGGCATACATGCATGGCCTATGTGTGATGTCTGGTGCATCTCTTTGCCATCTTCCTTGTTTAAGGCAGTGTTCCCTATTGTTCATAACTGTGCATGTAGGTAGCTGGCCCATGAGCTTCTAGTGATTCTCCTGTGTCCACTTCCCTGTAGTAGCACTGGGGTTACAAGTGAGTGCTTCTGTGTCAGGCTTTGCATAGGTCTAAGGATATGCACTTTGGTCCTGGTGCTTGTATGGTTAGTGCTTTATCTACTGAGCTATCTCTCTAGCCCCAGGACAAAGTAATCTTAAGAATCTTATTGGAAGGTTAGGAAGGAGAAGTTTACCTGTCTTAATGTAATTTAGCTGAAATACATTTGGATTTTAGGCAAGTTACATAACTGGCCATCAACTTGTATGTTATGATTTTCTCTAAGATAAAACTTAATTTCCAAACACTTTCACAGCAACATCATAAATTTATATTCTGAAATCTGGATTGGAAAGTAAGGGCAAAACTATGCTGTAGGGGTGAGCCCACAATACTGTCCACATCCAAAGGGGCGTGGACAGGGGATGGGCATAGATGAGGATAAAAGCTAGCCACGGTTCCAGAGCTATTCCTGCTTATCTTGCAAGTATATTTAATAAAACACATTAGACCTCTTTTTCAGATAGCGTTATTGCCATCTTCACTATGTTGGATATTTTAGTATCTACAGATTGAGCCCACCCACTGAATGATGGTGTTGTCTTTAGAAAAATTATAGTTAGCCCCTGTGGTACTGTTTCCTACCACTACAAAGGTAGCTGAGCGACAAATGAGTAGGTCAGTGGGTAACCATCAAAGCTTGACTTTCTAGAAGACTGTGTGCATTATAAGGGTCAAATAGAATCAGCACTCTTTATTCACATGGCTTCCCTTTGCTTTTCCAGCACCCCTGGTTGCAGTCATGCCCAGACATCTCCATGGTCCTCATCACATCTGGTGTCATGTTTTTCCAGCTGGTGCTCTGCTTCTCTGGTGGGAACTTCTTGGTGTTCACCTTCTACCAACCTGTTCCCTGCTCTCAGGAGGTGCAACCTGTGACCGTGACCCTTCCCTACACAGGCAACCTTTCTGAACTTCAGCTGTGGTTAAATGGATGAGTTCTCCCTCCCCAGGATCAAGCAGTGTTTATTCAATGTAGAATAACCCCAGCTCCATGGGGGAAAATGTTCCAAAGACTGAAGGGAATAATATAGATTAAACGCCCACCCACACATTTACACTCTTACACACACACACACACACACACACACACACACACACACACACACACACATCCAAGCTGCAATGTGACAACCACTTCTCCCCCAACCTTAGTGACAGCTGGAGGACCTCAGTTTGCAAATGGGGCTCCAGGATGGGTCTTGTTAGCAGCATCTTTGACCCTCCATGCCCCCAGCTTACTGGAGGTCAAAGGGAGTCCGGTGGGATGCCTAGGGGGTAGCTGGTAACTCTTTCCCACTCTGCCACAGAGTTCATTGGCTCAGATTTCATCCATGGCCTCCTCTATGGAGTGTGTCCTGCTCACTAGCCACAGGCACACAGCCAACCTGTTTTGGCCTGTAGCATGTAGGCTTAGTCTTTGGCTGCTCCTTAGTCAATGAAATGGCTATATTTGTCCTTGAAGTCACTGGCAGGGCTCACCACCACAGGTCCCTACTAGACTGCCTCCTCCTGCTTCAGAGTCAGCTCTCTCCATTTCTCTTCAACCTTCTTGGCTTAGGGGGTGATCCTCTCCATGACTGTAGGAGTCCTGCTCTTCAGCTAGAGGGACAAATTCCCCTTTGAAGATTTTGGCATAGTGGCAATCTCTTCATGTGCCCATTGTTTTGGATGAACTCAGACATTTTTTTTTCTATTTTTCTTTCTTTCTTTTTTTTTTTTTTTACAAAATCTCTGCTTTTTGTTGCTTGTTTTGTGACAGTCCCAACCTGATGACACTGTGTTATTTGACTACTCTATCCAAGTCAATTAATGACACTTCCCCCAGAGAGCTCAGACCTGTGTAATAATTTATACATAATTCCCCTGGGATGGCTAAAGAAACTTAATATGGTACCAGGCATTCCTCAAGGGCTGTTGACCTTTGTCCTGGAATGCCTGTGAGATCCTAGTGGCTTGCAGGTAAGATAGAATAGGATAATGACCTGGACAATGGTGGCATACCTCTTCAATCCCAGGACTTGGGAAGCAGAGGCAAATAGATCTCTATGAGTTCCAGGCCAACCTGGTCTACAGAATGAGTTCCAGCCAGGACTGTTATACTGAGAAACCCTGTCTCGGAAAACTGAAAACAACCCCCCCCACACACAAAAAAAGCAAGATAATGGTGTTCCTGCTGTGAGGTATTTAACTGCTTGCTTTCTGCTTTTATGCTGTGGGACTGGGATGAAGTGGCCTTTTTATTATTATACAACAAGAAAGAGAAACAACAGAGAGGAGTAAAACAACTTTCTCGACCACCCGTGGATTCCATAGATAATGGTAATATACACCTATACACCTTTGATATCTACACTTAAAACACTTCCTTTAGCTCCCTTTGGCCTGGCATGCTGTTTGGCTCTAAGGCTGCCACCTTTCTGTTCTTAGTAGGAATACATTCATTTAATCTAAGTTTGAACTGAGTCTAGGTTTGGTCTTTCTCAGAGGACACCAATGCCACAGTAGCCTTGCTTTTGCATTTTCTTCTAGTATACTGTCCAGTCTTGTGTCTACTCTCCTGGTCACTCAGGCGGGCTGGCTTCTCCAGGAAGCCTAGTAGTTCAAGTTTAAAAAAGCATATTCTCATCATAAAAACAGCACATTAGAGATAATTACAATAAAAATTTCTGTAATATGAATTTCAACTGTCCTCTTTAGTGCAGCATACATGGAAACCAGAATATTTACTTTTCACTCCACAGATTCAGAATTCAAATTAAAGAAAACAAGGAATGAGTGTGATGATAGGCCATGGTAATTGACTGTCTTGGACTAGAGATTAAAATTGATATTCAAGTGGGGCGGTGGTTGATGGGGGAAGTCCTTCTGTGTATGTGTTTGTCTTATTGGTTGGTAAATAAAGCACTGTTGGCCAATAGGGAAGCAAAATAGGTGGGACTAGAAGTCAAGGAGGATTCTGGGAAATGCAGTAAAGAGCAGTCGCCATGTGATCCCAGGAAGAGAGGACGCATAAGGCTGGCATCTTCGGTAAGATAATACCTTATAGAAATATATATATATATTAGTAGTTATGGGTTAATACTTAAGACAGAACTAGCCAATGAGAAGCCCTGGGCATTGGCGGACAACATTTTAACTAATAGAGTCTCTGTATGTTATTTGGGGCTGATGTCACACTGGGACCAGGCTGGCGGGAAGAGTTATTGTAATAGGTGGTGGCACATGCCTTTAATACCAGGTGAATCTCTGTGAGTTTGAGAGCAGCCTGTTCTATAAAGTTACACAGAGAAGCCCTGTCTCGAAAAAATAAAAAAAAATGATAGTCAACACTTTCAAACTCTGTAGTTTTTGTATGAAAGATGCCAGATCAAGGAATATATTCAAGACTGTACTCAGAAGGGCAGACGGTGTCCTTAAAGAGTACATTAAATAAGAGTCTCTCCAGGTTAGGATTTGTTGGCTTCCCAATACCCACTTTCATATTCTTGCCTTGCAGTCTGGCTCTCTGTGGTCATTTCCACGAAGGGCTCTATTTGGGGACATAGGCAAAGCAGGGTTTCCTGCTTTGGCTTCTAGAGATACCTCCTGGCACTGGCTTTTGTTTTCCCCATGATGCTGTCACTTGGTTCAATGTACTGACCCTTCACCTCATATTTCTTATGAGCTCTCTGGGGCCCTGCATTGTACTGGCAAAAACTAAAAAACAGAAAAGAAAAATGATGATTCTGACAGGAAGAAAAAATTAAGCAACAAGGCATTAAAAATGACGGTAGAAATCAAGACCAGGAAGAAGTCGGCAAACATTTTTGGTTAAAACAGCAGCAGCAGCAAGTCATATGGAGTATCAATATCTTAAAAAATGTATTTCAAAAGCAGATGTTTGTTCCTTTCAAGTGGCAGATGCTGGAGTGGGAACATGGCACCAGTGGGTCGCAGGTCATTTCCAACAACCAATTTAAGCAGCTTTCATGTCTGAGCTTTGAAGAGTCTAATTGTTTGTGGTTGTTGTAGTAACACTGAAGAGGAAATGTCTTAGACTCTCTAAGGGTAACTATGATAGGGACATGAGGGGCGTGTGTCCCCCAATATACTCACAGTTTTCTTACAGCATAGCCCGAGACTTTGGGAAGCAAAGACAATGTCTCTTTCCTTCTGGAGGGAAAAGCTTGGAAATGATAAACAGAGTGAGCAGGTGGCTGTTTGTGGGAATGAACCAAGCAGATTCCTTTCTCTGAAAATTCTCCTGAATTTAAAGTAAGAATTTCAGAGTCTTCAGGCCTAATGCTTGACCACCATCTCAGGCAATATCAGGCTCCTGGTGGGACTGTGGATTCTGTTAGAGCTCTCCTATCACACAATGAATTGACTCACCTCTTTGTCTGAGAAGAGATTTTAATCAATGGGAAAACAATTCCCACTGGAATTAAGTCGTAATAGGTCAGTCTTTGAGAAAATCACTAGTCCTTGGTACTTGAATGCTGTTGGCCACAACACATAAAGATGACTGGGTGAAGAGAGCTGAGGACTGGGAAGTATGAAGGTCAAATTTGTGATGTGTGAATAAAGAATTTCTAAGCCCTGCTGTCTATAGCATTAAAGACTGCTTTTATAGTAACTGATCCTTTTAAATATTTACCACTGATCCAAATGTAACAATAAAAAGAACTTTACGAGTCTATAAAGTGGGAGTGAGTCTGATCATACAAGGTAACAAATCCTTTTTTTATCACAAAAGTCACACTGAGTTCAGCTGTCACACTGACAGCAATTATGTTCCTGGTTATCCACAGACTGGATTTCAAAATCTGATTTTTAAAGTGTAGGGATAAGTTTCAAAATTTTATTATATGAAATTGAAAAAAACTCCATGTATCAAAACACATTATGCCTTAAATATTTTTACAACTTTATTAATAGTGGCATTATATATACTTTTTTTAATGGAAAAGAACACATGAAATTTGTTACATGTTCAAGGCAGGGAGAATTAGATTCTTCCCTTACTACTTCTTTAACTGCTTTTGGAATGCAGCTGTCTAGACCGTCCTCAGTGAGTGCTTAGCAGACCCCTGAGGAACTGGTTTAGAGGTGTAGCCTCCAGATGAGGTCTGGAAACCCTTTGGGGCTCTAGAAACCTTTTGAGGGGATCAGACGAGCTGTTATTTGCCTTTCTAACTCCTATTCTCTCTTGAACACAAAGGGAAGTTTCCTAGAGGACACAAGCCATGCATCATTTCCACAGATAGAATTCAGAAGCAGATGTGAGAACCCCGCTGTCTTCTAGTAAGTAAAATACTGACAAGATGCACAGAAACACACACCAAAGAGCATTCTTCGTTTACTCTGGAAAATATGCCCTATTTTACCTTTATGTTCCTTAGTATACGTACAAAGAAAAATATCCTACATACTTTCCAGTTTTAATCTATTGTACAGTGTACAGAAAGCTAGTTAGGAAGACGAGGCCACAAATAGAAACTACTTGAGATTTGTATTGGTTAGTTTTTAATTTTTTTTTGTCAATTTGACACAAGCTGCAGTCATTTGGGAAGCGGTAACCTCAGTTGAGGAAATGACTGGATCAGATTAGCCTGTGGGCAATCCCGGCAAGCATTTTCTTAATTGCTGATTGATGTGGGAGAGGCCAGTTCACTGTGGGAGGGGCCATCTCTGGGCAGATGGCCCATGGGTGTGTAAGAAAGCAGGCTGAGCAAGCTACAGGGGCAAACCAGTAAGCAGTGCTCTTTCACGGCCTCAGCTTAGCTCCTGCCTCCAGGTTTCTGCTTGAGTTCAACCCTGGCTTTTCTTGATGATGAAACTGTAAGACATAATAGACCTTCTCCTCCTCAAGTTGTTTTTGACCTCAGTGTATTTCTCGGCAATAGGAAGCAAACTAGGACAGGGGTCTCAATTGTTACCACTGAGGAATCCATTAAAGCAATGGAGGCTTTCAAACATAATACTGGATAGCAGATTTTTGTACACTTCCTTTGGAACAGACTGTCATTTAACTATCTATTGAGATTGAATGTGTATATACTTTATGACTTACAATTCCATACCCAGATAGGTACTTAAAGGAAATTTATATGTTCTCTTAGAGGCATATACAAGAACATTCACAACAACCCTAGTAGTGTCAAACTGGAAGCACATCACATACCCATTAGTTGTAGAAGAGATGAACTTTCATGTATGCAATCACATAAGCATTAAGCAGTTGCATTTACAGAAAAGCAAAGCCAGGTAAAAGATGCATGCCCAGTTAATGATATCATAAAGAACACCAAGGGGGTGCTTATCATAAAACTCACGACAGTGGCTACCTTGCAAAGTAGGTGGATGAAGTAAGCAGACAGTTCACAGGAAGACTTTCTGAGTGGCTGGCAATGTTTCTTGACCTATGTGGCAGTGATTGGTGGAGTTTGGTTTGTGATAACTTGTGCTTTTATTCTCTGTATTATATTTCACAATATAAAAGGCACAGACAGACTCCTCTTTCTATGCTTACAGTTACTGAGCATTCATGAAGACCAGTAATGAAAATAAGTACAGAAAATAATTTGGGATATATCTTAGAAGTTAATCTTCCTAGAATGCTTTTGTGCCTACAACCAGAAGAAAGGCCATGCACACAGGTTCTACTCTAACATATCAGGGGTCTACCATTGTTTCTGTGCACGGAGGTTTCTCTTCACTTGGTTCCAATAATCATCAAGGCTGGATGTCCCAGGACCCAAAGAGTGTGTTCACTGAGATGGTTCACCTAAATGTGAGGCTTTGTTTTTCATGGGTATCAGAAACGTCTTAGTGGACCACAGTTCATGTGAAAAACCCATTCCTCTTTGAAGCATGGTAGGAAACTCATCATTAAGTTCACCTGCATCCAACAATATCACAGTTTTTTATTCTTCACACAGATCCTTACTCTTAACTAAACATGATTGTGCCATACAGGAGAGCTGCTGGCTCAAACATCTGTATGTCACAGCCCTTTGTAGTGAATTAGGTACACAGCAGTTCCATAACTGCTTGGCTACCTATATGTTTTCATTAGAGTATACATACTCAAATACATGTTAAGTGGTTTTTCTAGTGGCCGATAATTTTAGTTTACGTCAATGTTTTAATCATCCAAGATAAGGACTGTGTTACTCTACTAATATTAAATAATTTATAAATTTGGCAAGAGTTGGCAAATTGAGGGGTTTAGACTTCAACTTGAACAAGAATTCACTTCATTTTTACTTAAAGCATGCTGGTAGTGTTAGATTGAACTCTCTCCAGCCATCTCAAAACAGCCCATTAGAAAATGACTGAGGACAAGGCAGTTTATAGGTGGTATTTCAGCATTACTCTAGTAATATTTAGGAAGGTTCTGAGAAACTTAAAGACCAGGGTTGCTAAAATGTCAAGCATAAGCACCCCAGGTGTTCTCAGTAATTTACTAGTCCTCTTGTCCCTTTTTGTTACTCCTAGTCCGAGTGAAAATACTAATGGCTTCCCCTGGGAAAAGAACAGTAGCTTTAGGAGCAACAATAAACATTTTTTTGCTGTTTTGGTAAATGTTTCAGGGGCTCTGGAGGTGGGCTGGAAAGCTGAACTAACCCTCAAGATGGAGATATAACATCGACTTTGATTATCTTCTGAACTTCCTTGCAGCCACTATGCAGTTTTTTCATTCTCTGTTTTCAGTATCAGGTAACTTTTGAACTATCTTAGCTCCTTCACAGAGCCTTTGTTTAAAAGGAAATGGTTCTGGGCTGAGGAGATGATGGCTTAACAGGGAAGGTGCTTGCTGTCAAGCCTGAAGACCTGAGTTTAATTCCTGGAACCCAAGTGGTAGGAGGAGAAAACCAACGCCCATGAGTCATCCTCTGATTGCCACAGGAGCACACAAACACAACAGAATGTAGTAAACTTTTTTTCCCCCTTAGGGTAAGGAAATGGTTTCTCAGAAAGGTTGTGGGCTTCAGTAGGGCTAGATTTTTTTGTTTGTTTTAACCACAACCGTGATTCTTACCATTCTCAAGACATCTTCCAAATGCACATCATACAAGAGGAGCTCCTAATGGTTAGAAGCAAGGTGGCTTACAGAAGTCTATCTAACCTGTAACGTGCCAGAAGTTGTATTGATTTGTCCACATCTAACCATGCACAGCATTTGTGGGGTTAAAATACATGTACAGCATTGGGTTACTATGCAAAAACACAAACGTTTTCCTTACATACTTCCCCACAGTTCATAGTTCTTGGCACAATTACATTAGCTTTCTGTGACTGTGCTATTCCATGTGGTTACCACGAGGCACAACGTGATCATTTAAGTTTAAGTTAATTGAAATGTAAAAACTCACAGCTGGACATTGGTGACACCTGACTGTAACCCCAAGTTTTAGGAGGTATATGACAGAGAACTGAAGGCCATCCTTGACTGTACAGAACTTTGAGGTCAGTCTGGGCTACATAAGAACCTGTCTCAACAAAAGAAAACACAGAGAAGAACCACCTAAACACGCCCCTTAAGTCCTCAGCTTTTTTTTAGTCATACTAGTCATATTTTAAGAGTTGATGACAGCAATCTAGTCATCAATTATTGGACAAAACAGCTATACAGCATTTCCACCATTGTGCAAGTACTACTGTTAGGGATAGGTGTTGTTCCTCCTACCCCACGCCCCCAGGTGTTCAGATATTTGGCAGGCTCAAGCTTTGAGGGCAGAGGAGATGCTTCTAGACCCACAAACAAACAAACAAACAAAAAAGAAACTCCTTATCTGAGCAAAATTCCCCAGATGAACGAAGTTAGGTCACCCAAGTTGGAACAGACAGCAATTTTCTTATCAGTTCCTCCTTGCAGAAATAGGGAGGGACCTGTAGATTCGATTGTGAACTTTGAGAAACTTTTGGTTGGCTCAGGGTTCTTCTATTTTCCCACCAGGCTTGACAACTCTTCCCTGATTGGTTTCATCTCTTCAGTCAAAAAGTGTCCAGTTGGCTGGGCCCAGCACTCGGGAGGCAGAGGCAGGCGGATCTCTGTGAGTTCGAGGCCAGCCTGGTCTACAGAGCGAGTTCCAGGACAGCCTCCAAAGCCACAGAGAAACCCTGTCTCGAAAAACCAAAAAAAAAAAAAAAAAAAAGCGTCCAGTTGGTCCTCTATAAATTGAGGCTAAAACCCATAGAAGGCAGTAGAACCATCTCAGGAGCCAGAAGATTCCAGAGCCGGGTTCCCAGCTATAGCTGAACCTGGCCTAAGGGGAAGAGGCCTGAATGAAGACTTCAGGATCCAGATTCCAGTTAGCTCAATCAGCAGAGAAGAAAGGTTACCTTCAAGTCTCACTGGAGATGCTGGTCCCCTGCACCCTACACTTCTGCCCTTTCCAGTTAGTCCCTAGGACTCAACCAATGGCTACAGGAAGTGGGGAGCGGGGTGTAGTCTCATTTATCCTCAGCATCTGAGACACTGAACTTCTACTTCAGCTGCAGACAGGAATTAACTCCAGCAGCTGCTTTCAGGCTCCAAAAGCTGTAACATTCCCCGAGGTTGCCCAGAGAGGTGGTAGGCGCCTTTAATTCCAACACTGGGTAGAGGCAGAGGCAAATGGATTTATGAATTTGAGGACATCCTCATCTGATAGTGAGTTGTAGGCCAGCCAGTGGTACATTGTAAGACCCCAATGTCAAAACAAGCAGACAACAATCTAACAAAAACCCAAACAAATCACAAAACATTTCTTCTCAGAGCTTTCATGGCTCCCAGAGAGTATCCTACTGCTAACAAGAGTTCAAACCTGTTTTATTTATATCTTGTTGGGTAATATTCAAGCTGTTTTTACCCTGTTTAAAGTTGTTAATCACAGACTGATAAAAACATACCCCTTGTTCGTACCCTTTGATGCCTGTGAATACCCCTTGAATCGGAAAAGAACCAGGACGAAGATAAGGGGGTCTCCACTGACCACCGCTACACTATTCTAGGAGGCAACCGAACATTCATTATTAGCTAGACATCTTCATTTGTGGCTCTAGTCCCTCTCCCCAGATTCAAAGTTTTGAGCCCCTTAAAAATTGAGTGTAAGTTTCGGCTACAATGTGACTTCTGTCTTCATGAAGTTTTGACCTCTCTAAAGGAAGAGAAAATAAAAATTAGATGAAGGCAGAATATGATAAATGAGAAACAGACTCTCTTGGGGAAAATAATGCACACAGAGTAAAGTACTGGTGAGATAAGCTGTAAAAAGACAAAAGGCAGTAAAAGTAACTGTGAGGTTGGCAGAACAGGATGTCAATGACACCACCGGGGAAAAGGAAGCATGACAGGAAGGAGATGAGCCCAGTTTCTGTTTCATTCAAGGAAGCACAGGTGAATCAATATGCTCTTTCAAGAGCAAAGAATAATCTATACTGGAGGCTGTAGGGCATCTTGACTCAATAACTTATCAGTCTAAATAAACCAGCATTTTTATTTTTCTCTGGAGCAATGTCACCAGCTTCTTTGCTTGATGACGATAAAGGAAGTAAAATGTGAAGAAATAGAAGCAACGCCCAGATAGATAAATGCAGGGGACATCATTTAGGAATAACTCTTAGCCCATTAATTGTTGAACCGAGGCACCTCCACTTACTCGGGTGACTTTTCCAGGCTAATAGATATGAATGCATCTTTCTTCAGATTGCACAAGACAAAAGGTCATGATTATGAGCATGCTACTGGAAGGTAGAATGAGGCTAAATTTTTTTTTTAAAGCAAGGCACTACTTCTCTAACAGACAACGCATCAAAGGATCTCTTTCTTCTGTTATCAGATGTTCAGGAATGTATATCTGCTTTCTTGGTCATCCACTGAATCCTAAACACACCCAGCAGGAGCGGGTTTGCTGTTGTGTGAGGGTGTATACCAGAACAGGGCCCATGAATTCAAAAGTCAGCAGAAGGGCAAAGGAAACTCAATAGACTTTAAGTAGTCCCAGAAAATAGATGTTTGTAGTCTTTTAGAGCTTTTATATCATCTGAAAATCAAGTATAAAAAGATGCCGAGCTACCCAAATAGGATGTCTTCATCAAACCCCTCCTTTCAGGGCTCAGGGTTCTATACAGAAGAGGAGGAAGAGTTGTAAGAGCCAGAGGTGATGGATGACTCCAAAGAAACAGTGTCTTCCTGACACAACAGGACTGATTCAAACATGAACTCAGAGACTGGCAGCGCACACGGGACGTGCAGAGGTCCCGTAGCTGAGAGGGCCAAGTGGACACTGGCTTCCACCCCTAACAAAGACGCTATCTGAAATTGGTACCTACTTGCAAAGGAAAAATTCGTTTCCTCCAGTGGAGTCTCACTGGGTATATTAACCACACTTCAATGGTTATTTTTGCATGTTACACCTTTTCAAGTATAAAAACCATTAGCTTGAGGGCTGTATAAAAATTACACCTCAGGGTGGGCAATATGGCCCTGTGGGTAAAGGCACTTGCCACCAAGCTTGACGACCCAAGTTTGATGCCCAGGTCTCATATGGTGGAAGGAGACTACTGGAAGTTATCCTCTGACTTCCCCGTGAGTGCTGAGCGCAGTGCTAGGTACTAAGTAGGTGATGAGAAATGAGATGATGGAGACACTGACTCTATAGGTTTTGACCTAGCAGGAAGAAACAGTGGTTTACCAGGAAAGGCGGGCCTGGTTCCACGGCCAGGTTAGCAGCACCAGCGGTGGCCTACTGTACAAGCTCCTAGGCATCAGTCCCAGGAAACAATCCTGCAGGCGCTGGGGCTACATCCAGGGCGCCACACACCCACAGGTTTGTTCCGCTGCAGAAGTGCTGTGTGGTTTGGCTCTCATCCTGCCCCTTCGGGCCAATCCCGGGTTCCCTGGAACTCACCTGCTCTGCAGGTGCGCCCAGTCGAGGCGTGGCGTGGCACGGCGGCGGGCGTGGCCGAGGCGGGGAGGGGAGGGGCCAGGCCGTGGTGGGCGGGGACAGAGCCCGTGAAGCTCCAGGCGCAAGGCCCCTGCCGCCAGTCGCCGCAGTGGCTGCCGGGATGCGCCGCAGCGAATGGTCGCGCGGGGCGCCGCTCTGAGTGACCTTTCACCCGCGCCCAGCGGCCTCGGGCGGCGGCACAAGGCGGAAGCCATGGCGGAGGCGGCGGGCGAGGCGGGCGCGAGCGAGCGGGACCCAGACGCGGTCCGCGCGCGCCGGCGGCTGCGGGTTCTGTCGGGCCATCTGCTGGGCCGGCCCCGGGAGGCTCCGAGTACCAATGAGTGCAAAGCGCGGAGAGCCGCGTCGGCGGCCGGGGCGTCGCCCGCCGCTACTCCCGCCGCGCCGGAGTCGGGCACCATCCCCAAGAAGCGGTGAGTAGCGGGCCGGGGAAGGAGCTGGCGGCGGGAGGCCACATGCGCGCGGCCTGGGCTGAGGGAGCGAGCGCGGGGCACCGGAGTGGGCGACGAGTTGACACGGTGGGCGGAAGGCATCCCGGTCCCTGCGAGAACACCAGCTCGCGGACTGAGAGTGGACCAGACACAGGATTCTATCCGGAAGGGGCTGGATGGGTTGGCTGATTTTGGTCCCTTTGAAGGTAACGCATTTCATGACCTCGTCTGGAGAAGGGTTTAAAGGAATCCCGGTTCTCGGTGTTTTGGTGGTAGAAACTCGTTCTCTATCTCCGAAGATCTTTGAACGGGTAGCAAGGGCTTCCTTAATCTAAGAGGAGGAGGTTCACGTTTGCACTAGATCATCTGCTAATTTTCAAAAGCCTGGGTGCCGGGTGAAGTGGGGTGGGGACCAGTGATACTCCTGGGAAGGGTGCTGAGTGGTTTCTGTGGCGGAGGCTCCCACTTCCTTATGGGCATGGGTTCCGACTTTAGGGAGGAAACCGGTGAATGAGTAAGATGCAGTAGACTGCAAACATTAGTGGCTTAAGAGTTTGTTATTCTAGCTACTGATCTCTGTAAGAAGCTAAAAGACGAGCGTCTGGATGAGGAATGTTTATAAAATCTTAAGACCTTTGGAGGAAATCTCTGGCTCTGATGAAAGATGTTCCAAGATGGTGTTTTCTGAGGTGATCACTTTGAAAGAACTTGGAGAATGAGAAAAGATTTTGCTAACTTTAATGTGTACTTTCAAAGTACTGGAGGTGGTGCTAAATCCATTATTTCTTTCTAAGCTATTAGGGTTGTACTGTAGTCTCCCATTTTACAGATGAAGAAATAAAAAGATTAAGAAGTCTGCTCCTGCAAGGTAGCAGGTGCCTGTGTGACAGGCTAGGCGGCAAAGGCAAATCAAATCAGCTGCTTCATTAATTCACCCCGAGTAAGTCCTTACTGCATACACACTGTACCAGCAATGCAGAGATTCAGAAATGCACTGTTCACTAGAAGGCACTAAAGTAATGTATAAGAAATTTAGTTGATAATTGAAACACATGGCCATTAACCCAGTTTTGAGTATGTATTTCTTAGGAGAAAAAAAGACTTTCCTGAGCCAGGTTGTGTGTGTGTGTGTGTGTGTGTGTGTGTGTGTGTGTGTGTGTGTGTGTAAATCTTTGTGTTGAAAGTAGCTACCAGAGGGGAACAGAGTTCACAGTAGACAAACAGAATGGTCCAGGTAAAGGAAGGAAGAGACTGGGGAGTTTCATGCGGTGGAAGGTGAGAATGACAAGGGATGAAGATTTGAGAGGGGAAACGTTTCAGGGTATGCGGTGCAAAGCATTAGATTCACTCTTCAGAAAGGCGCAATGGAATTGAAGATTAGTTTGGCTGTATAATGACCAGAAGCAGACCGGAGTTTGGATTCCATTAGGCCTTTTTACTCGTAAACTGTCAGTCTCTTTCTCAGAGTTTTGTTCCCTCATCTTAAGAAGATACAGAACTGGATTTGGTGGCGCATACCTTTAATCCCAGCACTTGGGAGGCAGAGGCAGGTGGATCTCTGTGAGTTTGAGGCCAGCCTGAAATACATAGTACGTTCCAGGCCAGCCAGGGCCACATAGAGAGACCCTGACTCAGAAAAGAATACCAAAGAGGCTGGAGAGATGACTCTGTCAATAAGAGCACTGGATGCTCTTCCAGAGTGTCTAGGTTTAATTCCCAGCACCCACATGGCAGTTCACAACTGTCTGTGTGTAACTCCAGTTCCAGGAGATCTGACACCCTCACACAGACATGTACATGCAGGCAAAGCACCATTGCACAGAAAATAAGAATAAATAAATCATTAAAAAATGTTAAAAAAACCAAAGAACTAATCCCTGCCTTGCATTTTTGCTTTGGAAACAGAAAGATGCATCTGGAAGATGAAACGCTTAGTGTACTGCCTGTTACACAAGCTCTCAACAAATAGCTGTAGCTGTCCTTATGTCAGAAGACAGCGGTTATGAATCTAGAAAATATGAAGAGGTACGCATAGGGAGAGATCTTAGTAGGTACCGCTGACCATGCCCAAATCATCGGTACCTAGTAAGATCTCTCCCTACAGGTACATTTTCCAGAATTTGGTGACTTGGTGGTAGAAGTGGGTAAGATTGAGAGTCACATGTAACCTCTGGTTTCACTGATGTTATATTAGCTTTACAGGGTTAAGTTTCTTCATTTTTTTCTCCCCAATGGCTTCATATACATAAATATTTTCTCATTTGCATGAGAGTGTGATAAAACATTTATATATGCACTTATATTATTAAATTAAGTAGGCAGGGCAGGTTTTGTTAGGGCTGAATTTAGTGGCCTTTGCATTAGGCATTTGGAGAAGAAATAGCAGTGCTCTTTAGCTAATGGATGAGATGTCTTACTGCCGAGGGTAACTGTTCTGGATGGGCATAGTTCTTGTATGACTGTTAAAGACTTGTTGGTAGCCTAGGCATAACTGCAGCCCATTTATAGCATAGGGTGTAGTGGTGAGGAGCTCAGGGTTAGTTGGTAGTGGTAACATCTATACTTGTAGAACTACTCTGAAGTTTAATCAAATTGCTTGTTTTTGACTCAGTGCGTAGCACATTACCTTGTATTGGGGGAAACATAAAACCGTGTATTAGATGAAACATCAGATACTTTCTCAGAGAGTGATCATTCTACCTGATTATTGTTCATTGGGAAACCCAGGTCTTCTTTCCACTTCCTGCTCCTTAGCTGGGTCTCAGCATTTGCAGCAACAAGAACCGAGCCTAGAGGGAAGGCAAATTTTGGAGCAAGTAGGAACCAAAGTATATACTCAGCAAGGCATGATTACAGCTGTGCTGGGTGATGTCACTGGATCTTCAGTGACTTCTGCTACTCCTCTTTCCTTACTCTGGGTGGTGGTATTGGTGGTCATTGCTTTATTTCATGACTGCTTATTGTAAGTTTGGGGTAGTGACTCTTTTTTTTTAATTATTTTGTTTTTTCAAGACAGGGTTTCTCTGTGTAACTTTGTAGATCAGGCTGGCCTCAAACTCTCAGAGATCTGCCTGCCTCTGCCTCCCGAGTGCTGGAATTAAAGGTGTGTGCCACCACCACAAAGCTGAGTAGTGACCATGCTTTCATTTCTCTTGCAGAATAGTCATGCATATGTTGATTTAGTAAATATTTGCAGATAAGTTTCTTTATGACAGGATCTGTCCTAGGTGGTCGATAAAGCCCTGGTCTTTAGGAACTCACAATCTAGGAAGATTATAAGTTCCAGTAATTTAATTAGTGCTAGTGTATGGATGTAGTACAAAGGAAAGAAAGAGGCATACTCTCTGAGGTCAGAAGCTTCCTGAAGCAGGTTTGAAAATAGTGTTGATACTCTGGTGGGTTGATTGGATGGTGAGGAAAGTTTGTTCTGGCAAATCAGGGGGCCATGGGAGTAAGTACATGTTGTATTTAGGTGACAGATGAGAGTAAGGGCAGAAAGAAAGGTGATGGCAGGCCCTGAAGGCCTTGGCTTACAATAATCAGTCTATTCATCACGAAAGTAGCAGTACACAAAGCTTGCCCTTATGGAACTTAGATTCTAGTTGGAGTAGAGACAGTGGACAAGTAATAATAGCATGTGAGGTGGCGATAGACAATAAACAGCTGAGGGACTCTGAATGGAGGAGCCTGCAAGATAAGCTGGGCAGTGACTGATTGGATGGAGTTTGGTCATTAGTTGCTAGCACTAAGAATGAGTTGCAGTGAGGACATGGTATCTTGCAAGCAAGGCCAGTGCTCCATTCCTGAGCTGTAGTCCCAACCTTCATATGTCATTCTTTAAAAATGTATTATTTAGGAGCAGAGGAGGCAGCTCATATGGTAAAATGTTTGCCCCCACAAGCATGACAACATGTGTTTGAGCCACACATCCACGTAAAAAAAAAAAGTCAGATATGATGTATTCATAATTCCATTTCAAGAGAAGTGGAAACAGGTGGTTCCCAGTAGCTTGCTGACCAGACAATTTAGCCTATTTGAGTTCCAGGACAATGAAAAATCCTGTTTCAGGAGAAAAAAAGATGAACAGTTCTGAAGACCAACCTTGAAGGTATTATTTCATGTGTCACAACTTGGGTGGATGTTCTCCAGAAGCTGAGTTAACTTCTTGCAAATGATTTTTAGGAAGGCAGCCCACAGCTTCATTTCTGTAGCAAAGGTTATTTGGACAAGTGAAGCTTATTTTGGTAGTTATACCACATGAAATAGCTTGGTATGAGTTCTGAGCTGGGAATTCTAGAGATGGTGTTAATAGGAGTTTTGAGTAAGTTAACTTCCAAGGCATCATTCTAAAGCACATATACATTGCCTCATTTAATGGCTTTGGGAAGCAGGAGGTATTATATGTTGGTGAGGAGGTAGAAGCCCAGTTAAAAATTTTTTTTTTGGTTTTACGAGACAGGGTTTCTCTGTATCGTTTTGGAGGCTGTCGGTCCAGCAGGGCCTGGGACTCACAGAGATCCGCCTGCCTCTGCCTCCCGAGTGCTGGGATTAAAGGCATGCGCCACCACCGCCCGACTGAAGCCCAGTTAATTTTGTTTGACTAATATGCAGTTGTGAAATGAGCGAAATGGTATTTCAACTCTGGCCTCATCTCAACCCATGTTCCTTTCCGTGTGCTGTTTCTTTGTTGCTATACCATGCTACTTATTCCCTGGGGTAAAGTTGTCAGGTTGCTCTCCTTAGTGTGCTAAGCTTCAACTGTTTGTGATGATAATAATTGAGTACTGGTTCCTGTACTTAGGGTGTGTGTTAGTTTATGTTGTACTTAGCGATGAATTAGAAATATCCCATCAAAGTGAAATTCAAAATTTAGGAAAATATAAAGTGTACTTTAAAAAGATAGGCTGGCTGCTTGCAAGTTAATGAGTGAGTTTTGTGGTTTCCCTTGTGAGAGAAGACAGTGTTAGAAATAAAAGAACAAGGAAAAATGTGGGAGAATCAAAGTTAGAGGAAAAGAACAGGGGTTTCGGAGGACTTTCTGCCTGGTTAAACTGTTATGAGTAAGAAACCTTGATGTCTTAATCTGGTTAGCACATTGACATAAACCAGACCTTCTCTGATGTTCCCCATGTTACTGTGGATCCGTCTACGCCAAGTTCACTTATAAGACTTTCTGGGAGGAAACTCAGTGATCTACTTTTAGGCCACAGAGAAATGGAATGCTGTTGTAGTAGCACAAGATTCCTTATAGGTTTTTAAAAGCTGATATTATTCCTTTATTTTCTCATCATTGGAAAAATTTCTGTTGCTTATGAGATCAGTATGCAGTTTCAACCCTAACTAAGGTAAATCAGAGGATCTTGAGTGGAGTCAACCCTTTGGCAGCACAGTGATTGCTAGGCATCTTCTCTTTATTTGTTTTCAGGGTAATAGTTCATTATGTCTTTCCCAATGTCTGAGTTCAGAATCAACTGAGTGATGGCAAGACATAAACAGAAATAAAAACATTGGTTGGAGAAGTGACTGGATGGTTAGAGCACTTGTCGTTCGCACAGAGGACCTGAGTCTGGTCCCCAGCACCCTCATGGTGGTTCACAACTGTCTGTAACTATTGCAACCCAAATTCAAGAGGATTTGACACCCTCTTCTGGCTTTTGAGGGGACCAGGCATGCATGTGGTACACATAATAAATGTAGGAAGAACACTTATATACATAAAATTTTAAAAAGAAAAGTGAATGTCAACTGTTACAGGTAGAACATGGCTTAGAACTAGATTACCTAATATTTACCTTGAATTAGATAGGTCATGTAATAGGCAGTGTTGGACTGTGTAGACTTTCTCTGGGGGAAAGATAGCTAGCTCCAGAGAGCTAACATAAGAGTGTCTTAAAGAGAGAAAAGATTAAGCTAGGTGCTTGGTGCTTTCTCAAAGAACTGAGCATCCCATTCATCCCTGTCTTGAGAAAGAGTGGGCAGGAGGCTTGGAGACAGAACTCCATACTTGTGCTGAGGTCTGCTAGTGTTAGAAACCAGAGCTGTGGAATGGAAGTATGGCCGGAATGTTTTTGAAGAAGTAAGAGGAACAGGCTGAAACTGCACAGACCTGAACAACATTCTTCACTTTTCATTGCTATGTGCTGCTTACTACCATCATTGCTACTGAAATATGTTACATAAAACTTTTGACAGGACATCTATAACTTCAGAGAATCTGTTGTAGTCAGTCCTTTGAGGTCCATTTCTCATTTCTTGATACCACCGTGTACTCTGCTACATATCATATACATTTGATACCTGGGTCATCCTTTTTTTACTCTTTTGACATGTTTGTTTTCTTCTAAATGCAATGCATATATATTGTTTGATGGTTCGCAGGTAATATGGCAATGGTATATGGATCAAAAGCGTATTTGAATTATTATAAATATATACATGCATGTGTGTGTGTTTATGCTTGTGTATACAGATACACAGGGGGCCTGATGTTGATATTGGTGTCTTCTTTTTTTTTTTTTTTTGAGACAGGGTTTCTTTGTGTAGCTCTAGTTGTCCTGGAACTAGCTCTGTAGACCAGGCTGACTTTGAACTCTCAGAGATCTGCCTGTGTCTGTCTCTCCAGTGCTGAAATTAAAGGCATGAACCACCACTGCCCACCCCTTGGTATCTTTCTTGATTGCTCCCTACTTCATTTATTTAAAAAAAGTAATTATATGTGCATGTGTATGTCTTATTGGGGTTTGTGCTCACGAGTGTAGTGCTGGGGGAGGCTAGAAGAGGGTACCTGACTCTGGAACTGTTGTTACAGGCAGTTGTGAACCATCTGATATGGGTGCGTTGAATCGAACTTGGGTACTCCATAAGTGAAGTACAGAGTCTTAACTGCTGAGCCATCTCTCCAGCCCTATATTTCCTTTTTAAAAAAGGTGAATTTATATTTTGTAAAAAATTTTTATTTGTAGGTATATGCGCCTGAATTTATGTGCACATGTGTGCAGGTACCCATGGTGAGAAGAGGGCATTGGACCTTCTAGAGGTAGAGTTACAGATGGTTGTGAGCCACCCCGTGTGGGTGCTGGAAACTAAACCTAGGTCCTCCCCAAGAGTATCAAATGCTCTCAGCTGCTGAGCCATGCTGAACCTGGATCTTACCAATTCTTGCAGTCTAGCTACCCAGTTTGGTTTTGGGTTCCCCTGTCTCTGTGCTGTAAGTGCTGTGATTACAGGTGACTATCAATTGCTTTCCCAGCTCTTATGTGGGTTTTGTGCTGAACTCCAATCCTCACACTTGTATGGCAAGCACTTTTATCCACCAACTGTCTCCCTAACCTGGTGTCCACTCATTATGACTCTGTGTGTGTGTGTTACACTCACATGTGCATGTGTATATGATTATACAAAGATGTAGAGGCCAGAGGCCAGCATTAAGTGTCTTCCTCTGACATTCCGTTTTTTTCAGACAGTGCTTCTTGTGGAAGCTCATCAGTTCAGCTAGATTGGCAGGTTAGGAAGCCCCAGAGATCCTTCTGTCTCCTTTCTGGTGTTGGGATCACAGACGAATGTCTGTGTCTGCTTTTTTTATATGGGTGCCAAGGATCCAAGCTCAGGTCTTCATGGTTTCAGAACAAATACTTTACTGATGGGGGTACTCTCCAGCCTGTAATTGTTTATTTTGTTCACTCTGATTGTTGAAAAGGATTCCATTGCATGTGTCTGTACTATAGCTTGCCCACTCTTATTAATGAGCATTTGAGTAATTAATATTTTTCATTTTAGTTGTTTTAATAGGAAGTTTCTAGCATTGAATGTTTTGTATATATTTGCAAAAGAAGAGGCTAAACTGATTAGTCTCAGATTTAGTGAATTTGGTTTTTAGTGGTGTTTACCATATACCATATTTAGCAGTGTGTGCAGTCTTCTTAACCATGCCAGTTATTTGAGAGAATAACTTTTAACCAGGCACTAAATTATTCTTCTAAACTGATTACATAGGAAATTTAAAGGTATTTATTGTGTATGTTTGTGTATGTATATATGCGTGTGTGTGTGTGTGTGTGTGTGTGTGTGTGTGTGTGTGTGTGTGTATGCACCTGACACAGTGCACATGTAGAAGCCTGAGGACAACTTTGTGGAATTCTCTCCTGAATTTACGTGGGACCAGGGATTGAACTCAGGTCAGTCTTGCATGACAAGTGTCTTTACTCTCTGAGCCATCTTGTCAACTCCTGAGTTGACTTTTTAAACAGTAACTTTAAAAATGCTTGCAGTGTTTAAGTATTATATGTGAACTTACAAGAGTTCAGTTAAAATTACAAGTCTAAATCTGTTTCCCAATTATAGACTTTAATTTTGAATTACAAGCAAGTCATTATTGGCCATAGTCTTAAAGTTTCATAAGCATAAACAAGATCAGGTTTTGCATAGTTTTCTTAAAAATAAGACCATCAGTATCTTTGTTTGATTCTCAAGCGTTTGTATAGTTAATGTTGGATTTTTAGTAGTTGATTGTGCTTACTTACTAAGGAAGCCTTACCTTTCCAGTAACTTAGTTACTGTTGATGCATGTCTGCTTCCTAGCTGAGATTTGGAGCTGTAGATACATACCATCTTGTCATTCATTGAAAACTGCTGTGTGAGTACATGTGACGTACTGTTCTTGTAGCATGCTTGAACTTACTAATCAGGGTGTTAATCAGCATATCAGACCTGTTCTTACTGGAACTCTCAACTTTTTTTTTATATACTCACTTAGAAGCTTCATACCATCGAGTGAGGCAGTGTCTGTGTGTTCTAAGACCTTGGGATAAAGCAATATGAATTACCTGACTTTACAGTGCCTGCTCAGAATCTGCATTTCTTCTAACAGGGTGTGAACTCTACTGCAATACAGCTTCAGGGCTATTAAAATACCACCTACTTTGCCATGCCCACCATGGGTTTTATATAATTGGTAGCTTCTTAATAAAAGGAAATCTATGGTTTAGGTACATGTATTGATTAAGTATTGATTTGAATTAGATGAAAGCAGAAAAGATGAATTTATTATTATTAGTCTTTATTATTTTGAGTATATATACAGGGAATTGAAGCCAGAATATTGTTCATGTTAGACGAGTGCTCCACCACTGAACCATATCCCCAGTCCTTAGTTCATCCTTCACGCTCTGCTTTAACCTTATCTCCTTAGACTGTATTAGCTTTCACCAGTCTTACAGGGGAATTTTCTGGTGATATTTCTTCCAAGACTCATTTTAACATTGATAACTATTGGCTGATCCTAAGTAAATGAATGTCTTGTTGACTTCTCCAACTCTGCATACATGAACTGTTTTCGGCCATTTGTTTCAGTCCCAGAATGCCACTGTTTCTTTTCATATTTTTCATTATTTGAATGCTTAAACCCAACATGTCTCCTAACAGCATTGAGCTCCTTTCCCACTCTCTGTTCAGTCTGATAGATCAGATACATTTCTTTAGCGGTGACTCACAAGATGCTTATCTTTGCTGACACTAACTCATAAAATTGATTTTTTTTCCCCAATGCTGGGGTCAAATATAGGGCCTTGTCATTGGTCTCTGTGTAGTTGGGTTTTCATTTTTAAAAGTATCTCTTTCAAATGACTTCCATTTCATCATGAGACTAGTATTTGCTCAGGGAAACTGAGTGTTGCATGCTGTGCTGTGCTGTTCTACCTTCTAACGTTGCACAAGTGATGGGCAGCCTAGAGGAGTAGATAGATACGGTATCGAGGATGTAATAAATGTTCCAATCACTGTGTACAGAGGGAGTCATAGATCCTTGAGGAAGACAGGAGAAGCATCTCAGAAGAGATACTTACTTGGGCTGACTCCCTGGCTTAGGGAGAGGAAGGTGTTTCAGAGACGGGACATGGAGCAGGTACAAAGATAAGCAGCCATAAAAGGGCATGAAGTCCCAGGAGTGGTGATTGGGTCTGGGAATAGCTGGAGAGGGAGAAGTCTTTAAAGATGATACTGTTACTTTATGTGCATAGGTGTTTTGCCTGTATATCTGTGTGCCATGTGCAGAGTGCCCACAGAGGCAAGCATGAACAGTTTAAAAGCAGAATGTAGAGTTGCACTTTTGTTGGCAGCATGAAATATAGAAAATACTGTTTACCCTGATGGTGTTCTCATTGATGCTGCTTGTTTTCTGCTGTTGCCTGTAGCGTTCCTGCATAGTTTTCTGCTTCAGTCATGTAGATGCAGAAATCTGTATGCCTTTCTACCTCTGTGTGGCTGTAGTCTCTACCATCTCCCAGAGAATTGCAAGTTTGCATGCACACACAGTGAAGCCATCTACTGGCAGCTAGAAAGGAACACTGTCTGTCCATTGCCTTAGACTACTTGGTACTCACCATAGCTGTGGTTAGTGCTAGAATCAGGTGACCAACTTTCCTACTTTGCCATATGATTACTTTGCTTACAGAGTTTATGTTTGAGAACCGTGCAGTGGAGTTAAAACAAAAAACTTGTCATGTTTTAAGTAAGTTTGCCATTTTATGTTGGGGCTTTTTCATATCTGTCCTGGGGACATGAGACTCAGGGCTGCATGTTGGGTACATCTGGATCCTAGTGTATCAGGTACTGTTTGACCAAGGAAGGACAAGTTACTGAAAATTCCTGGACCTGTTCTTTTCTTTTCTTTTTCTTCTTTGTATTAAGTAGGTGTAAAGACAGCTATATTCCAGAACTAATGTAAGGATATAGATCCTGATTGTAAACCTCATAGCTTTACAGTATTGTATAACATCATGGAACTATTGAGTAAACCCGGTAGAAAGTAGTGAGATATATTCAGTAGCAACAATATACTTGCAATAGAGAGAACAATCAGCCAGCAGATGTCATCTTTTACTCCCGGGAGGTTGGGTAGTACTGAAGAGCAGACACTGGTGCTTCTCCTGTGTCACAGACCATTGCCAGGATCACACGCATCACACTCTCCAGTGATGCTATTTACTCTATTACATCACACTCTCCAGAGATGCTATTTACTCTCACGCGCATCACACTCACCAGTGATGCTATTTACTTTCATTACATCACACTCTCCAGTGATGCTATTTACTTTCATTACATCACACTCTCCAGTGATGCTATTTACTTTCATTACATCACACTCTCCAGTGACGCTATTTACTCTCACGCGCATCACACTCTCCAGTGATGCTATTTACTCTTATGACATCACACTCTCCAGTGACGCTGTTTGCTCTATTACATCACACTCTCCAGTGACGCTATTTACTCTATTACATCACACTCTCCAGTGACGCTATTTACTCTATTACATCGCACTCTCCAGTGACGCTATTTACTCTATTACATCACACTCTCCAGTGACGCTATTTACTCTATTACATCACACTCTCCAGTGATGCTATTTACTCTCATGGACATCATACTCTCCAGTGATGCTATTTACTCTCATGACATCATACTCTCCAGTGATGCTATTTACTCTCATTACATCACACTCTCCAGTGATGCTATTTACTCTCATTACAAATTCTTGATGGCTCTGAGGAGTCATGGCTCATTGTTGCCATGTTAAATGTTTAACACACATAATTGGACTTTGAGTAAATATTCTTGTGCTAGAGGCATCCATTGATAAAATAATTTTTAAAATTATGTGTAAGACTAACATGTACAAAACAAGGAAAAGTTGCATAATAGATAACATTTACTAAGATTTAGGTAAAAATTCCTTTGGGTAGCTCTCATTCGCCTTTCCGAGTTCCTTTAAAATTTGGACAGAGATCTATGAGCCTCCCTGTCTGGGAAGCACATCTCCACTGCTGTCATCCTTTCCTCTTCTCCACTCTGCCCTGTTGTTGCCCCGTTCATTGCTGAGCTCCGCTTAAGCCCACCTCTCTGGTGAGTGCAGTGCTGATCTCTGGATTTGGAGAAGGTTGGTGAGAGCAAGTTGATTTCATTGTATTCCTTGTTCAGTAGATGGGTTTTTAACTTTTGACTTCTGCTCATGCCTTAAAGTAGGTTTACTGGGTATGGATGGCTTTGTAGCACGAAAAACAAAAGACCCAGAGACCGATGTTCAGGTTTCAAGCTGAAAATCAGAAAACCAAAGCAGCTGGCCACTAGCTCTTTGTTCTACGTATGGTCAGACCAACGGAATGAACCTCAAACTACTCCCAACTTCACTGCTCCTCAGAGTCACTCAGACTGCTATGCTTGCCTCAGTGTGGCTAGAGACTGATTCTCAGACTGAATGCCTCCACCTGTTATACCTCTCAAATCCTGGGATTAAAGGTGTGAGCTCTGATTCACTTTCCCATAGCCCAGGGTGATGTTGGACTCAGAGATCCATCTGCCTTTCTCCTGAGTCCTGGGATTAAAGGTGTGTACCACCACTGCCTAGCTCTATGGTTTGAGGCTGGCTTTGCTTTCTGAATCCTCAGGAAAGCTTTATAAATCATAAATAATATATCACCACAATTCCTTTTTTTGTCTAATACAAAAGGCTACAACTAATATCAAACTATATACAATAAGTATAATAAGTGTATACAATATATACAGGCAATAAGTTCATCAACAATGTCTAGTCCATTTGCATTTGACAAATTCAGAGAAAATATTTCATTATCTATCCTTTCTTGGTGAGTCCAAAATCTTGTACCTAATTTACTTTTTTTTCTAATTTGCATTATTAAATTATCTTTAGTGTCATTTACTTACATTTAGTGAATTTCTTTTCTGAATCTGGTAAGCAATGCAAACTATAACTATCTAGTTTTTGACTCCCTCAGAGACCTGAGAAGGAAATAATATCAACTGAGTAATCAGGAAGTGCAAGCAAGGAACTTCCAAAAATGTGAAAAGTGACAGAAACAGATTACTGCCTGGACTGTCACCCAAGGTTCCTCTGTAATGTTGGGGCATCCATCTTTGGTCTACGGGCCTAGCATATCTGACAGATATTTCTGTAAAGCAGGATATGCTGAAGGACTCTACCACCTTGTCTTGGCAGAGTTTTCAGTCACTTTCATTTGTGTCCTGTTTGTCCAATACTGTCAGCAGTTGAGGCAAGGGCACTTTCTTGCCCAGTGGCTACTTTTGTCACAGAGAGTAAACTCCATGCAAGTTTCTTCGATGCCCATCATCTTTCTCAGAAGTAGATTGGTGTTGCCAGGAGTGTATACATCTCATTGTCATTAAAAAAATATCTGTGTTATTAAGACATTTTAAATGCTATATTCTGTAGATCTCTAAAGTGTTTGAAGATGACCTATCTATCTAAACTATATCTGTTTGACTTTGAAAACATACCTAGTGTGACTACAAGTTTGATTGTAATAGGTGACTAATTACTCATTTACATTTCTTTATTATCTTAATATAGTTGGTAATAATAACTTTTTTTTTTTTTTTGAGACAGGCTTTCTCTGTGGCTTTGGAGGTTGTCCTGAATGCTGGCTTTGTAGACCAGGCTGGCCTTGAACTCACAGAGATCTGCCTGCTTCTGCCTCCCGAGTGCTGGGATTAAAGATGTGCACCACCAAAGCCTGGCTGGTAATAGTAACTTTCAAGAACTATTACATTGATAAATGAGCTGTATAGGTACAATGCCTTGAAAAAGATTAGAAATGTATATACAGTGTGTTTTAACCAATTATTTTTAAATTTGTATCAATATACAGTATTTGTATACAATACATAGAAGTTCAAGCAGATGTAAAATATTTAAAACTAGTAGTTGCTTTTAAGAGTAGATTCAGTAATCAACCTTTTTATCTCATCTTTATCTTTTTTCTTTTTAGATTCAATAATCTTCGTTTTTATCCCATTATATCTGTATTTCTTTTTTTTCAAACAAAAACCTTGAATTTAATTCTCTTAACTTTCTTCTTGATCATAACCAACAACATTTTGTAAAAAAATTCCTTAAACAATGTCAGATATCCATAATCTAATCAGTAATCAAAAACCACTCACCCCACATCTTGAGAATGTGAACATCATCTTCTTAAAGTTACTTCCTGCTGGTGATGGCAACTTAGGGAATACTGTAAAGAAAATTCTGGATTAACTGTCAAGCTGTAGCAATTTTGTTCATTCTCTGCCTAATGAGAAAGTGCAGGGTTTGTCTCGAGTCCTGGCTAGAGTAGTCTGTGAGGCTGGGTCATCTCAGCCAGCCACCTCAAATTTGTTTTGAGCAGTGTTTGTGAGGCTGGGCCATCTCTGCTGGCCACCTCAAAATTGTTCTGAATAGTTTGTAGTTCAAAGTAGGTCTTTAGTTGGTGTTGTTAAGATTAATGGTGTTATGATAGCCCTGGTGAAATTGTTGTGGAGCCCCATCCTTCTTTTGGAGACTTCAGAGGTTGCTGTTAGGTGTGGTATTGGTTCACTGTAGAAAACTGGTAGACACTCAAACCTGAAATCATGTACAGGAAGGTAGATGAAACCTTTTTCTAGAGTTAGTTAGTACTCTATGACCATTAATATCATGACAGAAACTTTAAAATATATACGTATTATGTATTATAAATTTTTATATAAGTATACTTTAAGAATATCTGTTAAAAATCAATATAAAACCAAAGGATTAAGAGATCAATGGCAATACAGCAGTCCTCAAATATTTGTTTTTCTTCTGTTCTATCAGGTGGCTCTTCTGACATGACAGATTTTTTATTTTTCTTTAATAAGCATGCTTGAGTTTAGAGAAGTAGAGAGCCACACTTTAATCTTTAATTGGACTGGGGCTACAAAAGAACCATTTGCATTATGTTTGTAGAGAAAAGCAGAAACAAACACTTGGGAAGATTTATGAAATTCTATCCTGTTGTAAATATGATATACCATTAGGTCAATTTACTCCTTTCCTTGGGATTTTTTTTTTTGATTATTTGTCCCTTTTCTTCAGATGTCTCAATCGTTCATTGGTTTCCTGATTCCTTAGCTGGATACCTTTATTCTCCTGAAAAGGCAAAAATAAAACCCTTCCCCAAAGCCGGGCGTTGGTGGTGCATGCCCTTAATCCCAGCACTCGGGAGGCAGAGGCAGGCAGATCTGTGAGTTCAAGGCTAGCCTGGTCTACAGAGTGAGTTCCAGGATAACTTCCAAAGCAATACAGAGAAACCCTGTCTTGAAAAAAACCAAAAAACCAAAACAAACAAACAAAAAAACCCCAAAAACCCAAAAACCCTTCCCCAACCCTAAATTTTGGGGAAGTTTTCCTTTGTCAATTTATATTTGATCAAATGAAGAACATTTGTTAGTTTTATAGATTAGTTTAGATTAAATGATCATACTACTTGATGAACTACCATCTCTTCCAATTAAGAGGTGTCTTGTTCAAATCGAATGTTTATCAAGTTTGATGGTATTCATAGCTTTTCTTCCCCCGTGGAAACAAAAGCAAAACCTCTTCCCAACGTAACACATGTCCTGGTTTCCATTTGTAGGTCAACACATCTTTGAAGTATACTGGCTGATTTCATTCTGTAGTTGTTTTCTATTATCCAGTGTCTCTCTGCAGCTGTTGTTTCTTTCTTGTTAGCATTCAGAAAACTCAAAGCACTATACAATCTATTTCTGAGGTTCTTTATCATCCCTTTCTGTTGTTTAGCATATCCATTAGAGTTTGATTTGATCTTTCTATAACTGCCTGCCCTGTAGCATTATGTGGTATACCTGTAATATAGTAATATAATAAGCAAAAAACAGTTTCATTTTCTTAGAGACATATGATGGAGCATTGTTGTTTTTATTTGTACAGGTATACCCATGATGGACTGACTTCTAGCAGATGTGTAATTACCCAATCAGCCTTTCCCAAACTCAAAGTAGTTTCTCATTGAAAACCTGAATAGTTATCAATGGTGTGGTATACATATTTTAATTTTCCAAATTCTACAAAATGGAACACATCCATCTGCCAGATTTCATTCCTTTGAGTAACTCTTTGGGTTACTTTTTGCAGGTAGTAGAGTTTGGTTGTATAAAGAACAAGTGGGACATTTCCTTATAATTTCCTTGGCTTGTTGTCATGGGATGGAAATTTTTTTTTCAAACTTTTGCTATTGACATGATGTTTTTAATGAAATTCTGAGACCTTTAGCACATTTCCTATCAATAGTTGATCCGTTTCATCGTTACATTGTACTAGAGGGCCTGGTAGACCCACATGGGATCTGATGTGTGTTATGCAGATGGAATGATTCCTATCCTTGATTATGTCTTATAGCTGAATAAATAATAAAGTCAATTCTGTGTCATCTGGTATAAATTCAGTGGTTTCAATATGTAAAATAACTCTTTCTGAATATTGTGAATCAGTAACTACGTTGAGAGGTTCTTCATGATCCTTTAACACCATAAAAATAGCATGTAATTCTAATTCTGACTTTTGGACAGAATTATAAGAACTTAGATATACTTTACTTAAATTTTCTGATTTGTAACCTGCCTTTCTTGATTTATTTGCATCAGTATAGAATGTAGGGGCTCCAGTTATTGGTGTTTCCCTTACAATGCGAGGAAGAATCCAGTTCTCTTTATAAGTTGAATTCTCTTGCTTTTGGGGTAATTGTTGGTCATCTTTCCTAAAAAATTACTGCAAGCTCTTTGCCAGGGTTCACTTTCTACCGATATATTGTCAATTTCATTATTAGTAAAAAGGTACTACAATTTCTGCTGAATTTATTCCTTCTAATTGATGAAGTTTCAATTTTCCTTTTAGAATCAACCCAGAAATCTTTTTTATTTTTTTTTTAACTTGGTTTATGTGGTAAAAAGATCCATTCTAAGGTAATATCTTCTCTGCATTAAAATTCCTGCAGGGGATGCTTAGAGGGTAATAAGGGTAATAAGGTAATAAGGGTAATAAGAATGCGCTTCACCTCTGCATCCACAGGATCCAAAGGTGCCATCTGTCTCCCACCAATGCCCATTCTCTCTCAGCTTCACCTGTTAATTCCCTGGGACTATTTAAGTCCTTGTCACATTCTAAGGTTTTGTTTAAATTAATCAGCTGATGAGGTTTTATCTCAATAATGTGCCAAAATGGGAAATGTCTCCTAGCAATCTTTGAAAGTCATTAAGCATCTGCAATCTATCTCTCCTAATTTGCACCTTTTGGGGTCTAGTTTTTTTGTAAGCCTAAATAACCTAGATAATTAATAGAATCTCCTCTTTTGTGTGTGTGTGTGTGTGTGTGTGTGTGTGTGTGTGTGTTTTCCCTAGGAGCAGTTTGTAATCCCCAACAAGGAAAATTTTTCTTTACTTCTTCAAACATTCTTTCTAAACTGTCTGCATTTGAATCAGATAGTAAAATGTCATCCATGTAACGTTAAACTATAGATTGAGGAAATTGCTTACATATTATTTCCAATGGCTGCCAAAAAAAATATTGGCACGGGGTGAGGCTATTTAGCATTCCCTGTGGAAGAACCTTCCATTGATATTTCTTAACAAGGCTGAGAATTATTATAAGTAGGCACTGTGAAGGCAGAATTTTCTCTGTCTTTTTCTTGTAATGGTATATTAAAGAAACAGTCTTTTAAATCAATAACTATGAGAGGCCATCCTTTAGGCAATAGAGAAGGCAAAGGAATTCCAGACTGTAAAGAGCCCGTTGGCTGTATCACCTTATTAACAGCTCTTAAATCTGTTGCCATTCTCCATTTTCCTGGTTTCTTTTTAGTAACAAACACAGGAGAATTCCAAGGGCTGGTGGATTCTTCTATATGCTGAGCATTTAGTTGCTCCTGTACCAGCTTTTCTAAAGCCTGCAGTGTGTCTTTTATTAAAGGCCAATGCTCAACTCATACAGGTTCTTCTGTCAGCCATTTTAAATGTAGGGCTGCTGCTGCCTTTGGAAGATTAGCAGCTGTTGTGTCCTGTTCCTGTACTACCTGAATGGTCAGTGATTGTTCTCTATAATACCCTGCAAACTATAAAAGGTTTTGACTGCAGAGAATTAAACATGTATTTGGTTTGTTGTATGTTTAAAGCTGTGGTTGTAACAAACTTCTGTCTTTAAAAAGATGTTAGAAACTCCATTTTTTTTCTTTCTGGTAACAAACTCTCATGGAATTCCTTTATGCATATGATACATGACACTGGAATTCAGGGGTTGAGCAACATATTGCCTCAGGTTCAGGTTCAGGGAGTTGTGATTATACTACTTGGTTCATGGTGTCTGCTAAGAAGCTTCTCATTTTGTTTTCTTCTGTGTAATTCCTGATCATATCTTGTCTGTCTCTCCATGGGTACTCTTGGATGTTCTTGTATATGTGTTCTGAAGAATATACCATTACTTAGTGTTTTTTTCTTTTCTTCTCTCTCTTTTTTTTTTTTTTTTTTTTTTTGGTTTTACGAAACAGGATTTCTCTGTGTTGTTTTGGAGGCTGTTGGTCCAGCCTGGCCTCGAACTCACAGAGATCCGCCTGCCTCTGCCTCCCGAGTGCTGGGATTAAAGGTGTGCGCCACCACCACCCGGCTCTTTTCTTCTTCTCTTAAATGCTGTTAATTTCTCATTTCTTTGTATTCATCACTATCTTTCTAGTTTTTTCTCATTCATTTTTTCTTGTTTTAAATTAATTTTTTTAGTTAGTGTACAAAATGGGTTTAATCATAACATTTTCACAATACATCATTGCATATTTTTATATACCTCTTACCCTCCAGTGCTCTCTCTTCCTCTTGCCAAAAAGTTTCCTTTCATTTCTCATTTAAATCTAGATTCTGCATAGAGAAAAAAGTCACTTTTCTCAAAGTCTGTGTGCCAATCTACTTAAGTGATTCTGACCATTGTGTAATAATTCGCAGAATGCATTTCCACTTTCTTCTCCATTCTCTAGTGAACAAATCTCCAGGAAATGGAGCAAACATGTTTCCTTATGGAACAGGGCATGGCTTTGTCTGTAGTATATGTCTAGGAGTTACTGTTGGATCTTAGAGTTTATTACTAGGAACACGTTGTTCCTCTTTTTGTGCCTTTAAAAACCTTTAAATAAGATTTATTGTTTATTTCATGTGAATGATGTATGGCCTTCCTGTATGGCTGTCTAACATGTACATGCAATGCCTTTGGATATTGGAGGAGGTTATTGGTTGGATCCCTTGAAACTGGAGTTACCATTGGTTATGAGCCTCCATATGGGTGCAGGGAATCAAACCTGGGCCCTCTGGAAGAACAAGTGCTCTTAACTGCTGGGCTTGGTGGCACATGTCTGTAACCCCAGCACTTGGGAGACAAAAGCAGGAGGTTCAGGAGGGAGAAGCCAGTCTTAGACTGTGTGAGACCATAAAGTTTTCTGAGACTGACTACCTGTATCTTCAAAGATGACTGTGTCTGCATTCTTTGAACAAGTACTTTGAATGAAGTGCAGGTTCAGTTGTGTTTGTTTGCCCCACACCTCCCAGTGTCCCCAGCTCATTGGTTGGATGCTTTCTACAGTTTCAGTTCTGTGATGAATTAGACTTACAGTTTTACAAGTAGAGGCTCTCTCAGGAATATTCAGAGACAGAAGTGTCCCTGGTCCTGCACAGAAAGCAAAAGTAGTGTACCTTGAGGCTGCTTCACATGGTTCCTTCCCTCTGTAGGAAATACAAGCCTAATCAGCTAAAGGTAGGTCTGGCAAATTTTATTTCAGGCAACAGTTTATTTCCTAAGTCAGAAATCATATCTCACAACCAGGTGTGATAGACCTGAGTTAAGGTTTTCTCTAAAATAGCTCCAGCTATTGTACATAGAACCAAGCTGTTTGTATTAACTCCCTATTTGAAAGGGAATTTGTTTTACTGTCAGATTCAGGCAGTGTATATTGTAAACATTTTTTAAAGCTTTCTTATTGAGTTTTTAAACAATTTTGTGGGATTGGCAGGCTAAATATGAAGATGACTTTACATTTATTTCAAAAGACCTTTTTTTGTTTGTTTTGAGACAATGTTTTTCTGTGGCTTTGGATGCTGTCCTGGAACTAGCTGGTCTCAAACTCACAGAGATCCCCTTGCCTCTGCCTCCTGGTGTTGGGATTAAAGGCATGTGCCACCACCACCTGGCTAAGACTTACATTTTTAAAGTTAAGCTTAAGAATATAGTATTATACCTTCCTCCTCTATGAATCTTTAGATTTCTAGTGAGACTCCATTTTTTATTTTTTAAATAAAGAAGTTGGTGGGAATAGAATTTCATTTGTAGGGTTTCCCTCAGTTACAGCCCCCCCATCTTAGTCTATGGCAATTTTTCATAGTGTATCTTTTCAAGAAGTGTGTGTGTCTTGCCATCTTTCTCATCACTTTTGTTTTGGGTTTTTTGGTTTGTTTGCATCCCCCCCCCCCAGGGTGTCTCTGTGTAGCACTAACTGTCCAGGAACTCACTCTGTAGACCAGACTGACGTCAAACTCACAGAATCTGCCTGCCTCTGCCTCCTGAGTGCCTGGTTCTCATCACTTTTTATTTCCCATGATCTCTCTTAGGTTGTACCAGCCTTGAAACAGTTAATCACAAGCCAGAGAATAAAGGTCTTTATTAGAAAGTCTTGAGGAAGGTTAGAATTTCTGCACACTGAGGTTGGCTTGACCATTACCAAGTCTTTACTACCATTCTTCTCTTCTTACTCTTCCAGAAGCTGTTATTCACTTTAAATTGGAACAGATAGACCAAAGCTTACCTTCATCTTTACTAAGTAAGAAGTAAGACATCTTTCATTAGAATTTTATTAGAAGACATCTGTCATTAGAATTTTATTAGACAAGCTTTAAAAGTTGTTGTTAGCTAGCTAATCTTTAAAAAGTTGTTAACCCAGAGTAAAAGTAGGCGAACTTTTTCCTTTTCCCGATTTTTGTGTGAGAATATCATGCTTAGAAGAAGTAATGGCATTTAGACCCAGAAACTTGGCATTTATTACTGATAGAGTGGGGATGTGATGATTAGTCTTCAGGTACAGACTCAGAAGCCCTGGCATTAGGACTTAATAAAGGAACTCCCTATGGATTAGTAATAATAGTACTAGGTCTAAACATTTTCCTTAATGACCCAGTAACAGGCCTGGGGAGTGGGAAATGGAGTTTGCAAACCACACTACTCCTAGGAGAGTACTGCTACCTTGTGTGTATGTGATGCTATTCTATCCATTTTCTTTTGTTGCAACAAATAATTTATCTTTTTCCTATTTGTACTACTTGGTTCTCAAGTTTGTAAAACTTTCTTTTGTAGAGTAAAGTCAAGTCAGTCTTCTTTTGGTACTATGGAGAGTCAGGTTTTCAAAAAATCAAATTGGGTGTAGTTAGTTCCAGGAATTGGGAGATGATATTCTTTTACCTCTTGGGAAAGCTGAGATTAAAAACAAAAATCTTTGTTGTAGTTTTCCTGGTGCCCTGGGATTGCTATTTTAAATGGCAGAGTTTATTATGTGTTGGGGAGGGTATCAGGCACCTGGCTTATTGATATGGCTACAGTCCTTGATTCTTAAATGTTTCTTCAATCCCAGTGCAGAATGACCACGATAAGGGCATATGGTGAAAAGAGGGTATAATTTAGTGGGTTTCAGATATTTTCTGAGACTGGGGGATACAGATGGATACTCATAACTCAGCCATGTGACCATGACCTCTCATGGTAAAACCTCTTTATCTGGAAAAGATGGGATAGGGCAGTTTCTAAGGATCAGATTTAGATTTTGTAACATGTGGAATTTTACTCTCATTTGCAAACATTAAAGCTGTAGTGCATATCAAGACACTGGCAATCTTTTACACAGAAAGATAATTAGGATCAGTCACTTAATAAAGGCTGTTTTGACTCACAGTTAGGAGGCATCCTTCTGTGACTGATACCTGTTGTTTGGGGCCAGTGGTGAGGCAGCCTATCACACTATGCAGTGTGTGTCAGAACAAACTAGTCATTCTATGCCTTGGCTATAAGAAACAGATCAGGGATTCACAGTCCCCTTTTAGGACATGCCCCTAATGACTCACATACTAGACCTCACCTTTATTATCTTATAATGCCTTGCCTGGGGAACTAAGCCCCACAGGGCTTTGGAGGAATGTTCCAGTCCAAACTTTTGCAAAAAGAATTTCCTGATTAGGTTAAAGAGAAAGGAAGCATCATTAACTTATATTTGAAAGCTTAGAGATTCTTTAGGATAGTTTCTATTTTGAAATGTAAGGCCAAATATTCTTTAGCATTCAAATCTCCTTATTTGTATAGTACTATAGTCTCTACTTTATTCCTTTGAGAAAGGGACTCCCTCTAAACCCATAGCTAGATTAGCAACCAATTAAAATCCCCCAGCTATCTTCCTTTTTCTCCTTTCTCCTCATCCCAGTTCTGGGGTTACAGGTGGGTCATGCATCAAGTGTTCTTATATGCTGAGCATCTCTCCAACCCTGAGCTGTGAAATTTTTCAGTAAAGGAATTCCTAGGCAAACCATCTTCTACATTATGTAGGAATCTTGTGGGTTAGAAGAAAATATTTAAGACAGGTGAGGCCCACACTTTTAATCCCAGAACAGGCAGATCTTTGAATTTGAGGCCAGCCTGGTCTACATAGCAAGTTCCAGAACAGCCAGGGCTATGCGGAGACTGTTTCAAATTAGAAAAAAAAATTAGACATTAATGTGACCCATTTGTAGATCTAATCTTTGGCTTGATGCTTTTGAGATGTTTTGAGCAGTTTTTTTTTAAATAGAGGCTTTATTTTATCGATAGAAAGCATGCTTTTATTGTTATTTTTATTGTTTTTATGCCTTTTGAGATAGGGTCTCACTGTGTAACCTAGGCTAACCTTGAACTTGAGATCCTTTTGCTTCTGCATCCCTAGTTTTAAGAAATCATGATTTCAAAGAGAAAATTCTTAATTTCTTTGTCTCAACTTTATTTCTAGAGACTTGATGGGGAATGTCCTTTTGCAAGCTGTGAATATATGTTTCTCTTATTGGTTGATGAATAAAACTGTTTTGGCCAATGGACAGACAGGATTTAGCCAGGTGGGAAATCCAAAGAGGGATAGAGAAAGATTGCAGGGAGAGTCAGAGAGATACCATGTAGCTGCTGAGGAAGCAAGAGGTCCATCTGGGCATCAGTGGTAAGTCAAGACTACATAGAGATACACAGATTAATAGAAATGGGCTAATAATTAAGAGAGAGAGCTAGCCAATAAGAAGCCTGAGCCATTGGCCAAACAGTTTATAATTAATACAAGCCTCTGAGTGTTTATTTGGGACTAAACAGCTGTAGGACAGGGCAGGACAGAAACTAACATCTACAGAGTTTTGCACATATTTCTTACTTGTCTCTGATTCATTGTACAATATTCATGTTGCATTTGTGTGAAAAGTCTTTGACCTAGGACAATAATTGTTATAAAAAATTTGCTTCTCAATTTTTGTTTTCTTCTTCCTTGAGAATTATGGAAAATTTGCAGAGTACTTTTTAGTGAGAACATCTTTGTTTATTTTGAATTATTGCTTTCATTATAGTTTAAAAAGAGGTGGGTTCTCTAGCTGGGTACAGTGGCAAAGTTATTTTGAATTAATATAACATGTAGCTTTTTTGAATAGAAAACAGTTTTCATTTAGTTAGCTGGGAGAAACAGGATATAAGGAGGGAGAAACAGGATATAAGGAGCGAGAAATAGGAAATTGCACTCTTGTCTGCTGAGACGCTAAGGAGGTAAGGTGTGCTGTGGCTTGCTCCTTCTCTGATCTCTCAGCATTTCCCTCTGTATCTGACTCTGGCTTTTTATTGTCTGGACCAATTAAGGACTCTATTTACAGTTATTTTCATTTCAAATTACATAGATAGAACATTTGCTACTAACTTATTTCAGTAGCAGAGATTACACCAGGTAACCTTGTAATACTAAAACTAGCACTATACTTAAATGTGGCTCTGCACATGTGCAGACCAGTGTATTTCCTGTATAATGTGCATATACTGATTTTGATGAAAGTGGTCTTTGAAATTATGAGACCTAGCATTTGGAAATGTAAAATGAAATATTGAAAGCTGATATAGTCATTAGTGGTTATCTGTAGGTCTAGACTGGTAGTTACATTGAGTCTGGAGAGTATAGATAGTTTATAAACCTAACACTGACTTCCCTGTGTCTTTGTATATTTTCCAAGTGTAGTACTTTGGTTCTGTGGTTCTTTTTTTTTTTTTTTTTTTTTTGGTTTTACGAGACAGGGTTTCTCTGTTTTGGAGGCTGTCGGTCCAGCCTGGCCTCGAACTCACAGAGATCCGCCTGCCTCTGCCTCCCGAGTGCTGGGATTAAAGGCGTGCGCCACCAACGCCCGGCTGGTTCTGTGGTTCTTCACTCTTCTTTAGTTCCTGTTTATTAATTTCATCCCTGGCTTTTATTGTTTTTCCCATCTACTGCTTTCAGGCTTGATCTGTTGTGTCCTTCCTGAGGAGTTCATTAAGTCTGAATGTGCTCTGTCGTTTAGATGTAATCACAGAAATCTAAACTGCTCTTGGAACCACCTTTGCACTATCCCAGAGGTTGATAAGGTTTGGTTTTTTGTTTACCTTTGAGTCTAGGAATTTTTAAATTTACTTCTTGATTTCTCCAGTTACCCATAGAGTGCATTGTTCAATCTCTATGTGTTTGTATAGTGTCTATAGTTTTCTCTTGCTATCACTATAAGCTAATAAGACATTCAAGATTAGTTTCTTTTTAATATGTTAAGCCTTGATTTATGGCCTAAAATGTAGCGGTTATATTTTAAATCTGATTTATTAATATGTCTGCTAGTAGTTGAACTACCTTATATATTAGTCTTTTTCATTATAGCAGAAAATTAATAATTCTGGTGTTTTTCTATGCGCTGTTTTTTTTTTTTTTTTTTTTTTTTTTTTTCGAGACAGGGTTTCTCTGTGGCTTTGGAGGCTGTCCTGGAACTCGCTCTGTAGACCAGGCTGGCCTCGAACTCACAGAGATCCACCTGCCTCTGCCTTCCGAGTGCTGGGATTAAAGGCATGAGCCACCAACGCCCCTGGTGTTTTTCTAACAGATGTAAAAGTCAGTTTCCTGTTCAAGTGGGTGCCTAGTTTTAACTGCAGAGTTATTTAGGCCATCTTATGGCTTATTTACTTACACTGTTAGGGACTTGACCCAGGATTTTGAGCATGACAGGCTGTATCCTATACATTAAACTTGGTGTACAAAATGAAACATTTTATAAACACATTCCTTTTCATCTGTCTTTGGATGAATTTAAATTATTGGTTGTAGCTCATTGTGTAGTTTCTACTGCTTATTACAGTGATTTTATATTTAGAATTGTTAATATGTAGGCATTTTAATGTTCTCATTTTTTAATTTAAACTAATAGTAACAGATGTAAGGTCTTTTAAATTATTGTAAAAATTAAAAGCCAATGATACATTGTTTGGTTTTGAAATGTTTAGCAAAAGTTTTTTTTTTTAAAAAGCTTTAGTTTTTTTTAGGTGTGTGTGTGTGTGTGTGTGTGTGTGTGTGTGTGTGTGAGAGAGAGAGAGAGAGAGAGAGAGAGAGAGAGAGAGAGAGAGAGAGAGAGAGAGAGAGAGAGAGATGTGGGTCTGTGATGTGCACATGGAATCCAGGTGTTGGTTCTTCTGGTAGTTGTGAGCTATCTGACATGTGGATCCTAATTGCCAAACTCAAGTCCTCTGTAAGAGCAGCCCACACTTGTAACTGCTGAGCCGTCTCTAGCACCAGCATAGGTCTTGTATGTGTATATACATGTATATGTTTTTCTTTTCATTAGGCAAGAAGTTATGAAATGGAATGGATGGGGCTATAATGATTCCAAGTTCTTCTTCAATAAGAAGGGCCAGGTTGAGCTGACTGGGAAAAGGTAACCCTGCTTTTAAAGTTCATTTTATCCCTTCTTTTCATGTCCCCTCTTCTAAGCAAAAAGTTACTAGCATTTTGTTATAATTCCTTTATATCTTACATTTTAAATTCTGATTTGCATCATGATACCTATACTTTTATATCTTTAAAAATAAGTCTTAACATAACCATTCATATATTAATATTATCGCAGTTCTAAAGTAACAAAGCTTGTTACAATATCTATTATTTAGTCCATATTCTCATTGCCCCTGTTGTCTTACAAATGATTTCTATAGATAGTTGTGTGAATCAGGATCTAAAGAGTCATCCCATGCCACTCTTGTCCTCTGCTTTTGATTTATTGGAAGTGACTTTCCATTTAAGTCTGGTAATTTACATCTGGGTTTGGGTTCTAATGAAGTATAACACCTTTAAGCTTGTCAGGACAACAGTAATTAAGAGCAAAGAGGATATGGTGGTGCTGTTAGAGACTTTATCTAGGGCAGTGGTTCTCAACCTTCCTAATGCCACGACCCTTTAATACAGTTCCTCATGTTGTGGTGACCCCAGCCATAAAATAATCTTCGTTGTTACTTCATAGCTGCAATTTTGCTACTATTATGAATCATAACATAGATATATGATGTGCAGGATGTCTGATAGACGATCCTCGTGAAAGGGTGGTTCAACTCCCAAAGGGCTCGCAACCCACTAGTTGAGAACTGCTGGTCTAGGTAGTAATAGCAATAGAGAATTTATCTGCTAGTTTTAGAGACTGAAGATTGCATGACTGTCCCTGTAACTGGCATGGGTTGAGAGAACGGAAGAATGAAGGTGTATTCTATAAACTCTTGCAGGTGGGCATGGGGAACGTGGGTACTTGTCATATTCATTTTAGGGGTAGGCAGTTTTCCCCTCTCTCCAAAGCTCATACAAGAATAAGTCCCCAAACATGGATATAGGATCTAGGTACTCTGGAATTAAATATGTAGTATACAAGCAGTTTTGTTAATAGAACTTTTAGGAACTGCTTGATCATTCCAGGAGCAGAACATAACCTTCACATTTAGATAAAGACACCTTTCTTAGCATTCTTTATCTACTTTGTACCTTAGGTACCCTCTTAGTGGCTTGGCTTTACCAACTTTGAAAGACTGGATTCAAAACACCCTTGGAGTAAATCTGGAGCATAAAACTACCTCTAAAGTAAGCAAACAATAGTTAAAAATGTTCAGTTATACTTTTTATGCCTACTCAGTTATCACCATAACTTGTTACATTGTTTGGTACAGTTATCTTTTCGTGAAGCCTGTTATACTGGTCTTGTTAAGTTCAGTTTTCTAGTGTTTGAGATCTAGATCCCAGCCTCAGAATTTTACAGATTTATCAGGCAGATTTAATCCTTTCTGTGCCTGGGTGATTCTAAATTAAGATGAATGTAAAGACTGTTTACTTTGTACAGGCGGCGGTGAATGTAAGCTAATTCATTCTTCGAGAGCTGTTGATTTTACATAACAGGCTGATTTTAAAGTAATAGGCTGTTATTAATCTAGGATAAATATGTGAAAATAAATTTTAAATATTATTTCATATCAGTTTTAGAATGATAGGATACTTGAAGAATTACTAAAATGTGACAATTTGAATAAGATAAGAAACAAGATTTTAATTAGTTTTTGTAGTTCCACTTTTCAGAACGTGGTGTTAAACATTTTTAAATTGACATGGTGTCAGTGGCCTATGTCTGAAATCACAACATTTGGGTGGTAGAGGCAGGAGGATTATAAGTTTAAGATCAGACTGAGCTACATAATGAGGTCCTGTCTTAAGAAAAGAGTAAAACGAAACCAAACAAGAAATCTTAAAAAATCCTTAAACTTTATACATATGAAACCAGTGAAATATTTGACATTCCTTCATATTGTCAATATTATTATTGTTATTTTGCTATACATGAAGTAGTCATCTCATCTCTCTAATTGGTATTCCAGGCCAGAAATATGGACTATTTTATATACTATATTCAGCATGTAATTGTTTCTAGGAGTTGGAGCAATAGTTAAGAACACTTAATACTTTCGTAGAGAACCTGGATTCAGTCCCAGAGCACACACGTGATGGCTCACAATAGTTTGTAACTGCACTTCTGTTTTTTAATAATTTAAACTGCCAGACAGTGCTTTGTTGGAATTCTCTTGGTTTTTCCTTTTAGTAACTATAGGATAAATTTTATGAAGGCAAGAATGTACCCTTCCATGTTTCCATCCCTATTAACTCTAATTGCTGTATCCACAGTGCTTAGAATAGTAGCTGGCTCTTTGCAGTAAAAATAAGTATTTATCTGAACAAATACAGTACCTTAACAGACTTAGAAATATCAGACATTTCTGTTTATATTTTCTTATATATTCTTTATTCCAAATAATGTATTAACTTTGTTTATATTCAATTTTATATGTTTGACGTGCTCTTAGGTGCTTTTCATAAAAATTAGTTTAGCCGTACACATTCGGTTGTTAATCTCTTTAACTGAGACTCATGGAAGTTGAATGGCATGCACAGTGTGTTTTAACTTTACAGTTGAAGGTTGAGCTTCAAGGTACTAGCTGAAATTGAGTACCAATTTTATAATTAAGTCATGTGTTTTTATTCATGCACACCAGAAGAAGGAATCTGATCCCATTATAGGTGGTTGTGAGACACCATGGGGGTGCTCTGGAAAAGGAGTCAGTGCTCTTAACTGCTGAGTCAGCTCTCCAGCCCCAAGTCATGCATTTTAAAACTGCCCAATAATAATAGTTTTATTACTTAATATAAGAGTTTCTGTGCAACATTTTAAAATGGCCATTGAATATCAGGTGATAAATTCGATGTAAAACACATCTAGTATAATATTTAGTTTAAACAGAAGGTTTGAGACTTTCCTGTCTTTTCTATTGTTATTGCAGTCTTCATTGTGAGTAACAATGAGAGCCATAGAAACAAAGAGAAAGCATAGTCTCCCATGTTATGGGAGATCATTAACCAATTTGTACTTTGCTACTGTTACCAAGTTGGACTCTACTACCTGATACTTTCCTATGTATTTATCATATATTGAATGTTAAAATCTACATCTTATAATCATTCTCCCAGCAGAGGGAGTCAAATTTATTATTTAGAAATAAGTCAAACCAATTTTATTTTTTAGGCATCCTTAAATCCTAGTGAAGTACCTCCTTCTATTGTAAATGAAGATTTCCTTCAGGAACTTAAAGAAACGCGTATTTCCTACTCACAGGAAGCAGATGATCGCGTGTTCAGAGCTCACGGTAGGTTGCTTGCACTGGGCTGTTCACGCTGGTGCTGCTCACACTGGGACTGCTCATGTTGGGTTTCTGTCTTTATTTAGAAGCTTCCTGTAAGTTAAATTGTTTTGTATTTTTTCTTTTAAAACCACAAAACAGGTCATTGTCTTCATGAGATATTTATGCTCAGGGAAGGGATGTTGGAACGGATTCCTGATATAGTTGTTTGGCCAAGTAAGTTGTTTTTAACTCTTTATATCATTTTAGTATAGTTTGTTTCCAGATACATTATCAGTTCTCTGAAGAGTTTATTTAATTTTAATGTGAATTTCTTACTGGTAATGAAACTTAGTTTTCTTTTGCATGAGGGCAAGTTTTAAGAGAATGCTGCAGTTTGCAGCAATGCATTTTGAGATGTTGTGGCAATCTAAGGCTATTCCAAGATGTCGAGATAGTTGTTTCCCTTTGTCCCATACATGTGCATACATACCTATGAAATCTATTGAAATTGTCTGTAAATCTGTTTAATCTAATTCTTAATTATACTATATGGAACTCTCCTGATTTGAGATCAAGCAAGGGCCCTTCAGGTAGGACTTTTTCCATTGTGAACATCAAATAGTGTGGATGTCTTTTGTAACCCATGCTTCCACTGGTGTGTGTGCATGTAAAACCCAAAATTTCCAATAGCAAAATTAACTTTGGGAGCTAGTGAGATGGCTCAGCAGGTAACGGTGTTTGTCTTACAAACATGACATCCTGAGTTTAATCTCCTGAATTTGACCCCTGGAACCTACATAACGGTGGAAGGAGAGAACATAGCTCCACAGAATTGTCCTCTAATTGTCCACATAATGTGCTGCCCACCATGCACACACACAAACACCACCAGCAGCAGCAATTATTAATTTTTTAAATTGAGCCTATAGAGGTGGCTCAGTGGTTAAAAACATTGACTGCTCTTCCAGAGGACCCACACTCTATTCCCAGCATCCATAGGGCAGCTCACTGCCGTCTGTTAATTCTAGTTGCAGGGGGTACAACACCTTTTCTGCCCTTTGTGGGTACTGCGTACACATGGTAGACAGACATGCACACAGGCAAAACACTCACACACATGAAATCAAACTGAAAATTAAAAAAAAAATGTAACCTTACTTGAGCTAGATATCATATATCTTTGTAACCCCAGCTCTTGGGCGACAGAGACAGAAGGATCAGGAGTTCCAGGTCATCTTTGTCTATATTGTGAGCTTAGAATCAGCCTGTTTCAAAAACCAAATCCCCAAACTCTCCACCTAATTAAGTTAGTATTTATGCGTTATTTTCAGTGTGCTACATACCAGATTATGAACATCCAGCTAGGTACAGAGGGTAAGAAGTTGGGAAGAAAAATCCCTGTTATAAAGTGCAGTGGATTTGGTTAGGGAGGAAAGTAAGTATGTAATGTACTGGATATGCTGTCTGTTAGAAGTATGAGAAAGGCTCCATGGGAAAGGGCTGTGGTCAGACAAGGGCAACGCAGTCAAGGAAGGCTCTTACGTAAGTTTCAGTTGTAGAAGACATTTTGCCTTAAACATTTCCCCCCACTTTTCTGAGACACGGTTTCCCTGTGTAGTCCTGGTTGTCCTGGAACTCACCCTGTAGACCAAACTGGCCTCGAATTCAGAGATCTACCTGCCTCTGCCCCTGAATGCTGCCCCTGAGTGCGTCACCATGCCTGGCTTTAATTTGTTTTTCAAAAGATATCTCTAGTATTTCTTTAATTATTCTTACTCTGTTTCTTTCTCTCTTTTGTCTCTTTTTCTCTTCTCTTGCTATCTCACTGTCTTTGTCTCTCTCTCCCTCTCTGTATATGGTATGGTGCATAATTTTGAATGTGTGCAGAAGCCAGAGCAGGACCATTGGGTATCTTTCTGTCTCTCTGTCTCTTACTGCCTTGAGAGAGATTTCTCACTGACCAGAAACTCACCATTTCTGCTAGTCTGGATGGTTCCTGAGCTCTTAGAATCCACCTACCTTTGCCTCCCACCTGCCCAATGCCATAGTTACAGGCATATACATCCATACCTGGCTTTTTATGTAGGTAGTGGAGACTTGATCTCAGGTCCTTATGCTTGCAAAGGAAGTGTTCTTATTCATGGAGCCATTCCTAACCCTCATATATTATCTTTTAAACTACTAATAGTAATCTTAACATTATAAGCTTAGTCTGAAAACCTAAACATATAGTTTGATTAAAAATTGAAGTGAGCCTGCAGTTTCAGGTAGAGTATGTGGTTAGCATATTCAAGGCCCTGGGTTTCTTATCCCATAAAGGAACTATTATACAAAGACTAAGTATTTCTAGCTTTATGTAAACTGAGAAAGATAATTTTAACATTTGTAAAACAAGACCTTTGCTTAAACAAGTATGTATCAGTTTGTCTGTTTTTCCTAACATCCTTCTTTCTTTTTCAAGATCTTAGCAGTTAATATAATTTTTCAGTTTCCTTGTCTTAAAACCTTGCCTTCCATGTGATCTGATGTTCTGTAAGACTGATCCTAAGAAATTCTTGCCGTGTGGCTCCCTCCTTAAAGCCTCACTCATGCCCCAGTGCCAAGGACAGCCTGAGTAGTACCATCTTACTTGGCATATAGTCACCCATGCCAGTTTTTTTGTTATTTAGATAACTTCGTTATATACAAAGGAAAGGAATTCATGTACTACTCTATTTTGTGTAAGATTTTAGTATTTGTTTAGGAATAAAGAAACAGTAGTGCTAAATTTAGTGGGTGAAAATATGAGAAACATGCTATTTACATCGTCCGAACATAGTTATTGATTTCAACAGGAAATAAAACATCCTTCTAGATGGGTTACATAACTGACAGTACCTACCTAACCAAATGAGCAAAGTTAAGATTACCAGGAATGAGACATGTCTTTGGTTATACCATGGTGAGAAAGGCATAGCTTCACTCCTGTGAGATGCCCACCAACCGTTTAATTTCTGTTTAATTTTAGGGAAACATGCAGACTCAGAGATTTGCTTGAAATAACTGCCTGAAGTTCCTCAGAAGTGTCATTGTCTTGAAAGTCAAAGATAGATAAGGAAATGTCTATTTAGAGAAGACTAACAAGATGTCACAACTAGAATTTTGATCTGAAAAGGAATGTTAGTTAGTGGGGTATTGGAGGAAGGGCTGTAGATTGTTTTTGTCAATGTTAATTGATTGGTTTTGATAGACCTTCCTTGTATGCGATGCCAATGTTTGAGAATGTGACATGAAAGACATTAAAAAATGTTTTTGTAGCATGTATTGTATATGTTTATAGTATATGTAGTAAATAAAAGTATGGCAAAAAAGAAAAAGATTTTTAATTTAATTTAAAAAAATTTTAAATTTAAACTAGAAAGAAACTTGCTTCATATGTTAATCCTAGCTCCCTCTCCCTTCCCTCCTCCCCCATCCCCACCTCCAACACACATCCCATCTTCCCTCTGCTCCCCAGGGAGGGTGAGGCACTCCATAGGGGATCCCCAAAAGTCTGTCATATCATCCGCAGCAGGGCCCAGGCTGTCCCCCGTGTTTCTGAGAAATACAATTATTAAAGTTGAAATTGTTAAAAATACAGAGTTGAAAAGAATCTGTCATTTAATACAGCCATTTAACATGGTGTGAGTAAATAAGGAAAAAGTTCAAGTGCTCAAGAGCTTTATTGACCCTTAGTTTGTAAGAATATGCAGATTTAATTTTTTAATTTTTTTTTCTTTTTGGCTTTTCAAGACAGGGTTTTTCAGTATAACAGTCCTGAAGCTCACTCTGTAAACCATGCTGGCCTCGAACTCACTGAGATCCATCTGCCTCTGCTTCCTGAGTGCTGGAGTTAAAGGTGTGCGCTGCCACTACCCAGCTAAAATATGCAGATTTTATTTATGTGCCTATAGTTAATATCTTTTTCTTTTTCAACAGTGTGTCATGATGATGTAGTTAAGATTGTGAATCTAGCGTGCAAATATAACCTTTGTATCATACCAATTGGTGGTACGTATTGTGTTTTTCAATTTTTAATATGATTAAATTTGTTCTATTTAAAATATTTGTGTTTTTAATTGTATTCTCTTGAATATAGACATTGTAATTATAATGTAGTCATTGTAAAGGATTGGATGCTCATAATGATCGTTTGTGTTGTAAGTAGGTCTGCCTACACTGCCTGAGCTGTTGTTTACTTGTAATTCATGTTCTTTTCCTTTATGGATTGTAGTTGAAGCTGTACTTTAATATGAAATAAGAAAATGTTGTTTAGTAATTTTTTAACCTGTGTGTCTGTGGGGAGTCATTTTATTTTTCTAAGGAAAATGTAAATGTGCCCAGTCTCAGCTTTGGAGCACCAGAGTGATCATAGAACACTCTTAAGAATTAAAAGTTCACCAGTGCACTGATGGCTAGTCAGTACCTCTGACTGTAGAAAGCTAGTAGTGATCTTAAAGTAAATTGATCTTTGAGTTCTTGTTATAATTGTTGTTGATTGCATGATTTTAATAAGCAAAAGGAAATGACCTTCACTCACTGTATTGGCATTGGCAATGGAAATCAGACCTCAGCAACCCTAGGAGCCCCAGATTCCCTCTGCAGCTGAGATTGTCACTTTAGTTAGTGATGTTATAAGCAAGTGGTTGTTACCAACTGAAGGTGGTGTGCTTGCGACTGACAATCTTGGAGCCTGGTGAAATTAAACTGCCGTGTTGTACAGATTACTTCTTCTGGAAATTGAATTCCAGAGGTTTCTTCTACACAAAGACTGTATAGAAATATCAACTAAAATTTTATTTTGATATGGGATGATAAAGATAAAGTTAAAAACTTAAAATGTTGTATTAGTCTTTGTTAAGAAAGCTTTTATCCTTTGACAAGTTATATTAAGAGGAAATACGAGTACATTATTTAAATACTCCTACATATTGTTTATCCTATCTTATCACTTTTCACCAGAGAGTATGAAAATTTGTTTTTTAATATCATGATCTGATCATTTAACCTTTTAATTTATTGAAGCTTTTTGTGTAAGACTTAATTTAACAGAAAGACAGTCATGTAGTTATGGTAGTTAATTGTACTTCTAGCTGTTCAGGACTTATGTTTTTGTTTTTCTTTTAAGCTACCTCTCCTCGGTGACTGTTAGTAGATCTTTGCTTATCATGATTTTGGAGTCCTACAAACTGCTAGGGATTTCCTTGAGGGTGTCATGTCCAGGGATGGAGCCATAGCCCATTGCTTTCAGTTCCATAGTAGTCTGCATGTGACATTTAGTTGCATAAAATAAAGGTGACTTTGTTTTCAGTGTGTTAGCTTTTGTAAAGTAAAAATAAGTGTCGGTGCTAGCAAGCCCATTTGTGTTCTCTGTACTAGGGATTTGTTCCAGAAATGTAGTGGAAGCAAAATAGGTAAACATAAAGTTTTTGTTTCCTGTTTTGACAGGAGGAACAAGTGTGTCATATGGCTTGATGTGTCCTGCAGATGAGACAAGAACAATAATTTCTCTGGACACTTCACAAATGGTATATGATATTCTAAGATCTATTTGGGGTTGTTTTCTGTTTAAATCATTTTCTTAATACTGTATTTTAGCTTCGTGTTCAGGTAATTAGAAGTAGGTTCTCTTGTTCTAAGATACAGATCTTGGTACTGTACTGCCAAATTAGCATGTAAATTGATCATTTGAAAAGCATAATTTTGAAGCTTGAGACTGGATAGCTTGCTGTCTATTATTGTAAAGAAACTATTATTAGTTATGAGTAATGCATACCTACTTGCCTCTCAGACTCAACCCAATGCTTTTGCACCTTTGCTGGTGATGAATGGAGAGCTGGTTTTTATAAGGTCTGAAAGCTGGATGGTGTTAAGGCTTTAATCCAAATTGAATTTTACTTTCATCCATCAGTAGTAGTCCTAAGTATCAACTTTGTGTGAACTTTTTAATTTGAATCTTCTTTGAACAGCAAAGGTAGAGGGAACAGAATGTCTATGCTCAGAGTGAACAGTTACTAATGTTTTGTTACATTTGCTCTTTCCTTTTTCTAGGACTTTAAAAACAAATCTTGATGTGTCTGTTTTGTCTCTTTTAAAAAAGGTCCTTTTCTCATATAACTACTGTGTTTATTTTATCACCCTTGTCAAGCCAAAATCAGTTAACTCACACCTATTTTTAAAGGTGTTTTTATGATAGTTGATTAGTTCTAATGGGACTCTAAAAAGGGCCTTGTTAACTTTGGTTGTTTCTCTTTAGGTATCGTTTTATCTTTTATCGTTTTCCCAACATTCTGGACTTTTGAAGAAAGTAGGCTGTTTGTAGTATGGAATGATACATTTTGAATTCATCTGCTTTCTTCCTTGGTGTCTTTAGTTTTTCTTATAGGTCCTTGATCTAGATTTCATCTTCCTTTCCTCCTGTCTCCACTGCTTCCCTGCCTCCCTCCTTCATAGAAAGCTTATCTTATAGATATGGCAATCTGTTCTTTAAGTACATGTTATTTGCTTAAAAAATCAACACATAATTGGGCATGCTTTGGATACATACTTACTTTGGGTAATGGTCAAATCACTTGTTAGTGCATCTATGGCTTTATTGTATTTTCTTCCTTTTTTGGGGGGGGGTGTTTTCAAGACAAGGTTTCTCTGTATTGTTTTGGAGGCTGTCCTGGAACTCCCTCTGTAGACCAGGGTGGCCTCGAACTCACAGAGATCCGCCTGCCTCTGCCTCCTGAGTGCTGGGATTAAAGGCATGTGCCACCAACGCCCAGCTTATTGTATGCTTTTTAACGTCATATAATATTGGGAGAAATAGGGACTAAACTTGATAGTAACTGCTGCTTGCTTTGTAACACTCCTCAGTAGCCTTTCTTCTGATTCTGGAGTTTAAGAAATGACAGTGTCTTCAAGATAGTTTAAGCATACCCTATTCTGGAATAGGCTCTAGAATGTTCTTAGATTTCTGGGTAGTTGCAGATACCTTAGCTCCTGATCCTCCTGTGTACCTCTGGAAATACAGGTATGCACCACCATCCTGGCTCAGTTCCTTTTTTGGAGTGTGAGGCATGAATAATGTGTTTTGTTTCTTGTTTTTTTCTCAGAATTTTTTTTAGGTGCAGAGATGCTGTGTATTATGTTTAAATATCGTAGAAGGTGTTTTTTTTTCTGTCCCATTTCCCGATTCTTATATATGATTGTTATGTTAACAGCATCACAAATAGATGTTTCCTATATACTGTTTTTTTTAAATATGGACTATCCTATTTATTCCTTTAGCAATCCTTTTGGAATATATCACTACTGTCTACATTTTACAATTGAGGACTCACTAAGACTAGATAGTTATTGCCTAAGCTAAGCAGTTGCATTTAGCTTAATGTCTGCACAAAGGTGGAGTGTGTGTATCTACTCCAGCACCTGCAAACGTACTGCTCTTGTTGCAACATCATGGTGCAGAGTAAGGATAAGGGGGCTTACTTTCCTTACTTCCTGATTACTGCTTTGTCACTGAAGCTTTAAATCTGCAAGTTAGGTATTTCCTAAGAAACTGTTAATGGCTCAAAGAAATGAGACCTCTCTTCCTTTATAACAGAACCGGATTCTCTGGGTTGATGAGAACAATCTGACAGCTCACGTAGAGGCTGGGATAACAGGACAGGAGTTGGAAAGACAGGTATGTTCTCTTCAAACAGCTATATTCTCTGTCTGAAGGAAGCACCTTTCACAATACGTTGGTCACTCAGTGAATCTGCTCAGTTTTTGTTGTAGGTTGAGCTAGAACTGAGAATACGGTAGTGAATGAAACACTGTTCCCTGCCCTCAGGGGACTTACATTGGGATAGAAGATTGGAGAAATAGACAATGAATGATTCAAGGCAAGACTATGTATGTGTCATCAAATGGGGCCAGTAGGAAGAACTTGAACAATTATGTATCCTAGAGGTTTGACATTTAAAGTGAGACTCAATAGAAGGGAATGAATAGGAACAAGTTATGTAGGAAATTGCCATCATGACATTACTTGGTATGATAACCTTAAAAATTAATAAAATAAAGTGAGACTCAGGGAAGAGTCAGAGTAGCAGAAAGGAGACCAGGTGAAGAGGTCAGCTCTAAGGAAGAAGTGTGTGTAGGAGTGGTATGGGCAGTCGTTGCTTTTAGGACCCTTAATCTTCTGCTCTTTCTCAGTATTTGAATGAATTTAAAAATTTATGTTTATGGGTTCTGAGTAGGTAATTATTAAAAATGAATTGATTTATGGGGCCTAGAGAGATGACTCAGCATTTAAGAGCACTGACTGCCATCAGAGGATCTGGGTTCAATTCACAGCACCTATATGGCAACTCACAATTGTCAGCAACTCCAGTGCCAAGGGAATCCATCACCCTTTTCTGGCCTACATGGGATTGCATAGAATGTGGTACACAGATATACATACAGACAAAACACCCATATACATAAAAATAAATGAATCCCTCCCCAAATTTAAAAATTGATTCTTTAAACTTCCCCAATATGGTCAAGATGACTGTAACCCAGCTTTTATAAATTAAAATTAGGAGTTGAGATTTGTTGGTGACACATCAGTTGCTTTGTTCAAACCAGATTATAGTTTATCCCTGAACCTTTAGTAAGAGACAGATTGTTAATTTTATTTTGTGCCCCCCCCCTTTTTGAAATGATTAAATTTGGTCTACTTGTGACTAATTCTTGAAAATTTTGTTATATTACTAAAAGATTTTGAAGTATTAAAAGTTTCACTTATGAGTAGGTTTTAGTGAAATTATATTTGGAGAAATTCAGTAGCTAGCAAATACTACCACCTGCCCAGCTAAGGCATTTTATCTCCATGATCTGAAAAGTAACTTAAAATCGAGCAGGTTTGTTGAGGTATTGTTAGAGATCTTCAAACAAATCAAGGCTTTATATAGCAAAGATAAAGAATTTATTAATTATTGCAGTGTCTAGTGAACTTTGATAATATTCAATGAAAAGCATCTAGAAGATCCTAGATTAATCTTCCATTAGCTTGAATGAGAGACATTATCGACAGCCATTTTCTTTAACAACAAAGAATGGCCTTTTAGGCCTCCAGTTTTATATCCTTTATTTTAACATTTGATGTAGTATTTTAACCTTTCTAAGTTTTTCTTTTTTTTTAAAGGTTAAAATTAAAATTCAAGGAACATATCTCCTTGAAACTTAAGTGACATTTCTCTCCAGTAGGTGATCGTACCTGCTAGTTTGTTTCTCTTATTGCAACACAGACCCTCCTGTGTCTGCAGTGGCTGTCACAGCTGGGCCTGAAGCCATCTTCATCAGATCCCTCCTCGTGAAGTTCTACTTCAGCCAAGAAAACAAGCTTATAGTGTCCTGTTCATTCCTCAGAGAAGGCTTAAAGTGACGCAGACACTCAAGTTGAATAGCAGATTTTAATTTCTTGAACTTGTAAATTACATTGGTTTTTAATATGGTTAAATGTTATGGTACATTGCTAACATACCAGTTACCGATTTGGGGGTTTCCTTAGGTTTTATTAAATCTCTGGCGACTTTTTTTAAATCTAATAGTCTTAGGTATGTGTGCTTAAGTTTTTTCTTTCCAGAGATAACATTATAAATAATTTCATAGTACCTTGTTTTGTTTTAGTTTCAAGTAGCTACTAGTGCTTCCTTTAAACTTCCAATATAGATCTTAGCTGTGCCATGTTGGACAGACTACTAATAACCTTTATGCTTCAGAATCTTCATATATGAAGTAGAGGTGTTACCTCTCAAGGTAGTTTCTAAAATGAAGTATGTTACTAATTTATTCCATTAATTTTATCAAACATTATTTACTTGATTCAGGTACACTGAACTTGATTCCTTTAATAGCTAAAGATTTCCAAACGTCCTCAGTGCCGATTCCTTGGTTGTGTAATAGGAATTGCAAAAGCTGAAGTGTAGTGATAAAGTTTGTAGTCACCTCAAATATTACTTATTTTGTAACATACCCCCACATTACATTCCTCAGACTTTATACTTACATCCAAGGCTCAATGCACAGAAATTATTCCTCTAATAAATTTTCCCTTTTCAACATGACTGCTAAATTTATGGGAGAATCAGCATCACATAGTATCTTTAACTATCACTGAATATTGGTAAATGATAATAACAAATAGCAAATTTATGTTATATTTATACTGTGGATTATTTTTGTACATGGCTTATTTTCTCACTCTGCTACCACATTATATTCTATAGGGCTAGACCTCTATCTTTTCAAATGAGAGGAGAATTTTAACTCTGAAGTTTCATAAACTTAAATATCCATTAAATTTTTAGGAATAGTGTCTGGCCACCTGTGCTGGCTATTTTTATGTCAACTTGTCACAGCTTAGAGTCATTTGAGAGATGAGAACCTTAATTGAGAAAATGCCTCCATAAGCTCAGGCTGTAGGTAAGCCTGCAGGTCATTTTCTTAATTAGTAATTGATGGGGAAGGGCCAGCTCATTGCAGCTGGTACCATCCTTGGGCTGGTGGTCCTGGGTTCTATACGAAAGCAGGCTGAGTCAGCCATGGAGAGCAAGCCAGTAAGCTTTCTGCATTATGGATCATATATTTTTGTTTTATTTCTCTAATAGTTTCAGTGAGGTGTGGGTAATTTGCAGTCATCTAAAATGTGCTGTTTGACACTTAATATCCCTGAAGCATCATCACAATCAGGGTGGCAAAACAAATCCTGTTTAGGTGCTAACATATCTTAGGGATTCATGAATTTTTTTCTTCTTATTTAATAAAGCTGAGAAAAGAATGTCCATATAGATTGTTTTGAAGATGGAGCTCTGGTGGAAATCTAATGCACTGATAATTTTCATTTTACCCTTGTTTATTTATGATTGGTTATTAATCTCTTAAAAATAAATATATTGACTATTTAGTGAAAAAAGGAACAAGTGATGTTCTTTCAATTCTGTCTTCCTGAAGCAAAATTAGAAAATATAATTTGCATTGCTGGCATGTAAAGCCTAATTTATTTTTAAACTAATGGGCTTCTACGTTTTGGATTACAACTTGCATGCCACACTTACACTGAGATACATGGCACAGACATCACTGACATGCTCGCCATCTCTGCATGACTTACTTGAGAAATAAAGCAGTTAGTTGCTGCACTGGATGACTATCAAATGGTCAACACAGATTGATGGGCTTGAGTGCAGGCTGCAGCGAGTATACAGATGGTGGTGTCTGTACCGTTTGACAGGAGATGGCCGAGACTTTAAAATGATTTCAGTGGAATGGCTTTGGTGTTGTTGCAGTAAAGGGCATCCATTCAACCTCAGGTGCTGTACAGATGGTGAAGCCAAGCTAATATAGAAAAATGAGGGACGAGTGACTATTTAATGTACAGGAATGCTTGGTCCACATCACAAGTAAATGATGGTATTGCATTTGGGAAGCCTAGCCAGATGGCTGTACATTAAAACACACGACTCCTTGAGAGAATTAAGTACAGGCAATTTGCTCAGATTTTCTGGAGGCCTGCTGCATATTATATTAGGGTAGGGGAGAAAGAAAGATGAAGTGCTTTATTTATTGAAAGTGTTAGGTGAAGTTGGCAGTTATTTGAGTATAATCTGATCTCCATAAGTATTTAAAGTGTCTCTTTAAGGGGTTGGGGCACAAGGAAGGTTCAGCTGGCTTTGAAAACAAAATAATGTGAAGAGTAGTGGTTTTTGACCTTTACTTTTTCAGTTTTATGAAGGTTTTCCACTGGACAAAAAAAAAAGTTTTCTTTATTGGGTTAATGTGTCAAGAATACTAGAAACAAATTGAAGGAGTAAATGTGTTGAATGCTGTGTGAAATGGGACCATTTTTGCTATAAAATTTTACATTTTTGTTTTTCAGCTTAAAGAAAGTGGTTATTGTACAGGTCATGAACCAGACTCTCTGGAATTCAGCACTGTGGGAGGATGGATATCCACACGAGCATCAGGCATGAAGAAAAATATCTATGGCAATATTGAGGACCTGGTAAATTTATTTCTAGTTACTGTCTAATGATTAGTATTTACAAAATACAATAAAGTGTTTAAAGCCTTTAAAAATTAAGGATCTGGCCAGGCATGGTGGCTTGTCCCTTTAATTCTAGGACTCAGGAGGCAATGGCAGGAGGATCACTGAGTTCAAAGCCAGCCTGGTCTACAAAGTGAGTTCCAGGACAGCCAGTGTTCTGTTACGAAGAGAAACCTTGTCTGAAAAGCCTAGATAGATAGATAGATGGATGGATGGATGGATAGATAAATAGACAAATAAATAAATAAATATTAAGGATTAAATGGTAAATCTTTCCAAATATACTCCTTTTGATTATAGTAATACTGATTGTGCATAGTAGAAGCAATTAAAAGATACAATTGTGGTCATAGTTAAAGATGTCCTTTTTTATTATTTTTAAGTTTAAATTTAGATTAGAAACAAGGTTGCTTCACAAGTCAGATCCAGGTCCCTCTCCCTTTCCCTCCCCTTCTCTCGTGCCCTCCCCCCCAACCCCCCCCTATCCCCCCATTTCCCCAGGGAGGGTGAGGCCCTCCCATGGGGGTGTCCATAGTCTGTCATTTCAACCAGGGCAGGGCCTAGACCCTCCCCCAAGAGTTCAGGGTGAGAGTGCTTCTCACATTGTTGGATGGGAGTCCAAAGTCCGTGTGTATACTCTGGATGAGTACTGATCTACTGCCCAAGGCTCAATAGATTACCTAGGCCTCCTCACTGGCACCTACATTCAGGGGGTCTTGATCAGTCCCATGATGGATTCAGCCTGGGATTCAAGAGTTAACCTTTGTCAGGTCAGCTGTTTTCTGGGGGTTAAACCAGCCCAGTCTTAATCCCTTTGATCATCAGTCCTCCCTCTCTGTCACTGGATTTCTTGAGTTCAGTTCAGTGCTTAGCCGTGGGAGTCTGCCTCTGCTTCCATCAGCCACTGAATGAAGGTTCTGTTTCCCAGACTCTCCGGCCATGGGATTGTAGGCTGGCACTACCCAGATCTATGTCTAAAATCCATATATGAGAGAGTACATGCCATGTTTCTCTTTTTGTGACTGTGTTACCTCACTCAGGATGGTTTCTTCTAGTGTCATCCATTTGCCTGCAAATCTCAGGATTCCATTGTTTTTTTCTGCTGAATAGTACTCCATTGTGTAAATATACCACATTTTCTCTATCCACTCTTCGGTTGAGGGGCATCTAGGTTGCTTCCAAGTTCTGGCTATTACAAAAAAAGACGTCCTTTTAAAAATGACTAATATTTAAGATTTGTGGTTGTTTTATAGTATCTAACTTATAAAATATGCAAATAAATGTTTTTTATTTATTTAACTCCATCAAGAGTTAAGTGGTCATCATACCCCCCCCCCCATGATATCATTGCTATTCTTGCTTTAGGAGATTTTACATTTACTTTTCTGAAGTAATTCTTTTTTCTGTATACAGTGGAAGAACCTCATTGAAATGGTTCTATCGTAGTGGTATAGGCTGTCGTATTTAATGTGTGCGAGGCTTCTGGGAACATGATACTGCTGTAACTGTGGGTGCCTTATTAAGTGTTAGATACCATTGTTGCATTTGCAGTTTTTCTGGGGGCAAATTGGTTTACCTTTCCGAGCTTCAGTGTTCTTTTCTGTAAAATGCAATGATTATATTAGAATTACTATATGGTTAAAGGACATAAAATGCAATTTTCACTGGTCTTATGTATAGTAGGTGGTTCATAAATGTTAATATTTTGATAACATATTTAACTTGACATTTCCCTACATTGTCTTGCGATTTATATTTAGTTCAGACTAGCCTAGAACTTGCAATTTTCTTATTTCTATTTTAGTTGCTAGGGTACAGACAGGCAATACCATGCTGGGTGGTGATAGTACTTAAAAAAAAAAAACCTATGAGGCTGTTAAATTAAAGTAATACTGCTAATATTGTTCTTCTTTAGTTCTTTAAGTCTAACGTCTCAGGGTTTTTATTAATACTTCTGTTGCTAGGAGTATCAGAATCATTTCATAAGAGACATTAGTTCTTACCAGTCATTATCCAGTATTTTACATTTATAAAAATGCTTCCTGTTCTATAAAAACTACAGTTTTCTTTTGGTATTAAAACTAAATCCATCTGTAGAGAAAAATAATTTGGGGTTGCCATTAGATTATTAAGAACTTTATGTCAGGCAAGTGCTTGATAGACCATTAAAGTGTTAAAAGTTTAACCTCTTTTTCTAAAGATTTTTAAAAGGGAAAAGATTCTGCATACAATTAACTCACTTACTGCCCGTTATTATGTAACATTTTATTTTTAAATTTCTTTGTAACATATTGTATCTTTTGAAACTCATAGTTTTCATTACTTTTATGAAAACTCTAAGCCGGGGCGTGTTGGTATTGCACCCCTTTAATCCCAGTACTTGGTAGGCAGAGGTAGGCATATCTCTGTGAGTTCAAGACCAGCCGGGTCTACAGAGCGAGTGCCAGGATAGGCTCCAAAGCTACACAGAGAAACCCTGTCTTGAAAAACCAAAAAAAAAAAAAAAAAAAAAAAAAAAAAACTCTAATAAGGTCAGTATTTTAGTCTTTGTGGCTACATAGAACTCTTAAAACATTTCAGAGTGTTAATAATTCTTTAATAAAAGTATAGACATAAAAGTATAGTAAGTCATGATACTAGTATCTTGTCTAACTTGGAAAAATGTTGAAAATTATATTCATCCTTAGTGTACAGATCAGTAAAATATGTGAGAATTCTGAAGGGCATCACAACTATGTAATGGGTGGTGTTTTATTAAAGAGGTAAATGTATGTGTTGCAAGTACAGACACATATTTAACATTTGCTTGGAGTTTACACTGTGTCTTATATTCAACAGGTGGTTCATATGAAAATGGTAACACCTAGAGGAGTAATAGAGAAAAGCTCCCAAGGACCTCGTATGTCAACAGGCCCTGATATCCATCACTTCATCATGGGATCTGAAGGTTGGTATAATTGTAAAGTCTGGAAAATATGTTAATGACTTCATTTTGGGAAAATCTGTGGTACTATCATATCGGGTCTTTGAAAGAAAGGCAAGGTTTATAATTTTAAAGGATAGTAAGTTTTTATGATGTACTGTTTTTTAATTCATACTTATAAAGTTTTTGCTTTTTTTTTTTTTGAGACAGGTTTTCTCAGTGTAGCCTGACTGTCCAGAAACTCACTCTGTAGACCAGGCTGTTCTCAAACTCACAGAGATCACCTGCCTTTGCCTTGAGTGCTGGGATTAAAGGCAAGTGCCACCAAGCCCAAGCCCAGCTTACTTCATAAAGCTTTTTATAGTGAGAACATCATACTAAACTTCCTTCTACACTTTATCTTTTATGTTTCTAAAGAGAGTGTGGTCTTTTTGTTCTTTTTTTTTTTCAAAATTTTTAGTGTATCTTAGGAAGCAGTGGTTAGGGCGTAAATATTTCAGTTCTATATGTTACAGTTTAATCTTGTCACAGTTACCAGATGAAAGCACTGGTGAATTGTTCTTTTTGTATCTTATTTTTCTGTAAGCATATGTTTTGTTACTTAGTATAAATGTTTTAAAAACGGAAGTTTAAAATTCCTTTTATTTATATATCTTTTAAACTTCTGTTTGTCATTTAAGTTTTGGTTTTGCAAGTAATATCTATTGCTTGCTTGCTTGCTTACTGTTGGATAGACTAGAATACCATTCTTCAGATCCTTTAAAATATGTAGTTCCTTCTGTTTTGCAAGCTGTTGAGTAAACACAACCGTAAATGGTGCGAGTAAAGTAAACGGGCCTGTTTTACAGATTTTGGAATGGGATAGGGACATCCCTCAAATTCAGAGAAATATGATAAATTAAAGCATAGTGTTTCTAAATTGAAGCTGAGGCACTCATTACTTATTTCAAAAGATAGAGTTTGGAAACATTTAGCTGTATTCAAGAATGAAAATGTCATGTCCAATCTGTTGTATGCCACGAGGGAGAGTGACAACACTTGTGGGTTCCATAGACTTCAATAAGTTACACGTAAGTGGAGTAGCTGGTTGTCTGGGAATGCAAGACAAGGACTCAGGAGCCTTGCTTTTCCTGACAGCCCAGATCAGGAACAGAAGCAGGGTTTATAAGCACAAAACCATAAACATTTGTTGCCAAGTTATAGGTACAATTCTCGACAATCAGAAATCAAAAGATTAGGGAATTTCCCTATGTGTTTCACCAATGCCAACCAACACAGAATGTCGCCTTTTCACTCTAGCTGATCAGATTCATTAGTTCTTTCTGTTCTTAGGAACAGCCACAGTGTTTTAGAGAACTAAGGGCCTAACAGACTGGTTCTCTTGTCTAATGAGGAGGTTGCTCAGCCATTGGAAAGTTCCCAGCTCCCCTAGGGCTTGGGAACCTGAACTTTGTTTCACCCTATAGGTAAAATGGAGTCTTAAGTCAAATTGGCAGCACTTAGGACAAAGTGCTTTTGCTTGTCCCTTCAAAAGAACAAGTATAATCAAGGTATTCAGGCACAAGTTCTGATCTTTGATAGTGACAGCAAAGAAGGAACAAATAACTATGTTTCCTAATCTCTCTCTCTCTCTCTCTCTCTCTCTCTCTCTCTCTCTCTCTCTCTCTCTCTCTCTCTCTCTCTCTCTCTCTCTCTCTCCCTCTCCCTCTCCCTCTCCCTCTCCCTCTCCCTCTCCCTCTCCCTCTCCCTCTCCCTCTCCCTCTCCCTCTCCCTCTCTCTCTCTCTCTCTCTCTCTCTCTCTCTCTCTCTCTCTCTCTCTCTCTCCCCCCCCCCCCCAAACTCATAGAGATCCCAGTTGCTGGAATTAGAGGTGTTAGCCTCTGTGCCTGCTACCCTCAATTCTTTCTTGTGGATAAATTGCTTAAGCGTTCCTTTACTCCTTTTCACACTTACAAGCATGTAGCATTTGGGACCTATGGGAAGGCTAAGGGAATTCTTTTTATCTTTGCTTAGAGGTAATTTGAAGGTTGTATTGATTTTTTTTGTTGTATTTTTGGTTTTTTTTGTTTGTTTGTTTTGTTTTATTTTGAGACAGGGTTTCTCTGTGTAACAGCACTGGCTGTCCTGGAACTCACTCTGTAGACCAGGCTGGCCTCCAACTCGAAGAGATCCGCCTGCCTCTGCCTCCCGAGTGCTGGGATTAAAGACATGCGCCACCACCACCCTGCAGGCCTTCCTTCCTTCCTTCCTTCCTTCCTTCCTTCCTTCCTTCCTTCCTTCCTTCCTTCCTTCCTTCCCTCCCTCCCTCCCTCCCTCCCTCCCTCCCTCCCTCCCTCCCTCCCTCCCTCCCTCCCTCCCTCCCTGCCTCTGTCTCTCCCTCCTTCCCTTCTTTGTAGCCTTCTAGTATTGAAGTTATAGGCCCTGCTTGGGGAGAAGATAGATTCAGAATCAGATGATTTCATTACAGGCCTACCACTATTGACAGGTGGGCACATCTTTCCTGACATTGTTTTGTAGTTCATGGGGCTCACAGCTGGATTGATTGTTGATGCCTTTTCCTATAGCACTTACACAGTTCCAGATTGCTTGCTCTATATCTTGGAACCAAGGTATGCATCATCTTCAGCAGTAGACTCTTCTATTCTAGTTCTAGTGGGCAAACATCAGGACTGTAAAGAACTGTTAGTTTGGAATCTTTGGGATCTCTGTGACCAACAACCCCACATAAGTTATACAGTGTTATAGTGAAGTGGGCTTGGATTTTAACAGTGATTATTGCTCTCAGACATACTTTTCATACCTATCATTTTTCCTTGTGATGAAGTTAGACTCTGTGTTACTTCATATTTAGTTTGTTTTGTATTGTTAGTTTGATGTCTTAGAATAGTGTAATAGTCACTTCTAAAAGTGAGTCACTTTTTGAGAATTTGTGAAGGATTGGTATGACTCCCTTAAGTATTTGATAGTTTTCAATAATGAAGCCATCTGTTTCTTAGATTTCCTTTTTAAATCTCCATTTTTCTAAGTACCACTTTTTAAAAATCAGGTAAGAGAGAGTAGAGAGGGTAAGAATTGTATACATTGCAGTGATTATCGTATGTGAAATTGTCAAAGAACAAACTTAATAAAAGAAAATGTAAGAGTCATAAGATAGGAAGAAGGACTGTGAAATGCCATTTTCTAGGCATGACATAGTTATTGTAGTCATGAACTTAGTAGCACTGGGCTTGTGCAAGACTGGTCCTGTCAACAATGAAGTTATGATTGGCAGGAGTGGGGGGGAGCCATGGTGTTCTATCCCTTGCTTCTGAACTAATGGATATTGATAGATTCTGAGAGAGAGGGAATCATCATCCTGAATTGTATCTCTCTCTCTCTCTCTCTCTCTCTCTCTCTCTCTCTCTCTCTCTCACTCACACACACAACATATTTTTAATTAAAATGTTTATTAAGATTAAGATGTGAGTTCTTTTTTTGAAAAAATATTTTTAACTGGTTATCCTTTGCTTTATGTCTAATATCCACTTATGAGTGAGTATATACTGTGTTTGTCTTTCCATGTCCGGCTTACTTCCTCAGGATGCTTTTTCTCTAGTTCCATCCATTTCCTGCAAATTTCAAGATGTCATTTTTTTTTTAACCACTGAGTAATGCTCCATTGTGTAAATGTACCACATTTTCTTTATTCATTCTTCCGTTGAGGGGTATCTAGGTTGTTTCCAGGTTCTTGCTATTACAAATAATGTTGTTATGAATATAGTTGAGCAGATGTCTTTGTGGTATGAATGTGTATCCTTTGGGTACACAAGAGTGTTATTGATGGGTCTTGGGGGTAGATTGATTCCCAATTTTATGAGAAATGATCATACTAATTTTCAGAGTGACTGTACAAGTTTGCACTCCTCCAGCAATGGAGGAATGCTCCCCTTACTCCACATCCTCTCGATCATAATGCACAACCCCACAGAAGCTAGGAAAAAAGAGGATTCCTAAGAGGGACACACATGGAGGGCCCCAGGAAGGGAAAATAGTTAAGCTATCCTGGGTGAACTGGGAGGGGCAGGTAGAAGGGAGGGGATGGGGAATGGGAACAGGATGGATCAAGAAGTCAGAATTGGGGGAGAGAAGAGGGGAAGGACAATGAAAGAGATATCTTGATAGAGGGAGCCATTATGGGGTTAGGAAGAAACCTGGTGCTAAAGAAATTTCCAGGAACCCACAAGGATGACAGCTGAGACTCCTAGCAGTAGTGGAGAGGATGTCTGAACAGGCCTTCCCCTATAATCAGATTAGGGACTGCCCTAATCGTCATCATAGAGCCTACATCTAGTAACTGATGGAAGCAGATGCAGTGACTCATAGCCACGCACTCGGCTGAGAGAGAGGGAGGAGGGATCTTATGAACAAGGTGGGGTGTGTCAAAGAGCACGATGGTGAAAACCACAGAGACAGCTGACCCAAGCTAGTGGGAGCTCACAGGCTATGGCTGGGGAGCCTTCATAGAACCAAAGTAGGCTCTCTGAATGTGGGTGACAGTTATATGGCTTGATCTGTTGGGGTGGGGGCTGGTAGTGACACCAGGACCTATCCCAGGTGCATAAACTGGCTCTTTAGAGCCCATTCCCTATGATGGTCTATCTTGCTCATCCTTGATACAGGGGGGGAGGGGCTTGGTCCTGCCTCAACTTGGTATGCCAGACTTTGTTGACTTCCCAAGGAAGGCCTTATTCCTTCTGAGGTGTGAATGGGGGGTAGGAGGAGAGAAGGTGGGGAAGGTGGGAGAAAGAGAGGGAGGGGGAACTAGGGTTGGTGTGTAAAATGAAAGATAACTTTTTTTAAATAAAAATAAAAAAAAATTAACTCTTCACAGTTCCTTTCAATTTCAAGAATGAAGTCTGTGGAAGCCAGGATATAGGAAGGATCATTGATGAGAAGTGTATCTTAAGACAGAGAGGCTAATAGAACAGTTACTTTTTTTTTGAAATGTCATGAGCCCTGCCTTTACTGTCCACATTTTTATCAGCATGGTGGTCTTCCAAACTCCTACTAGAATTGCCCATCATCTCTGTTTATGGCCTTCTAGGATTTCTTTCAACTACCACTTCAGACTCTTCTATATTCTTTTCACACACCAGGTCCAAAAGCCTAAGAATTACATGTTCAAATATATTATAGCAAAGACCCCATTCCTGTCTTAGTTACTTTTTTAGTGGTTTGACTAAATACTAGACACAAAGCTACTTGAGTGAGGAATAATTTGTATTGACCCCAAAAGGGAAGGTATGATGATTGTACTGAATTAAATTCCTGGGGCCATGACTTGAGGCTTCTTGATGATATATCCACAGACTAAGAATTAGAAGGCTTGGGCAGAAATAGGGTCATTTAACTCTTACTGCCAGTCTCCTTGTAACATATGTCTTCCAGTGAGGACCTCCCTCTTAAAGGTTCCAAGCCCTCTAAAACAGCACTTCCACAGGTGGAGACCAAGTGTTCAAATACATGAGCCTATGGGGGATAGTTTATGTCCAGCAATAATAGGAACGTATTTTATATTATTTTAGTCTTTGGAAATTTGTTCAAGTTTGTTTTATGAAGGAGGTAAGGTGTGGCAGTGGCTTGCTCCTTCTCTCTGATCTTTCAGTATTTTTCTCTATATCTGATATTTTTATTATCTAGTCCAATTAAGAGCTCCATTTGCAGTTTTCAAATCTTTTTACTTGTCTTTGATTTTGAGCATTTTTTCATGATCTGTTTATGGATTTTTGTGTTGATCCTGTTTGAAATTTATTGAATTCATTTTATGTATAGGATTTCTGCCCTATGGTCTGTACCCTGCCCTCATAATACTTTCATTATTTATCTAGTAATATAATTAGTGATTTTTCATGTTTTTCTGAGAATTATTTCTTTGTTTTCTCTCTATTATTTTTATAGCACAATGTGTCACAATCTTTGTCAGTCTGTCTTCAAGTTTGTTCTTCTGGTTCTTGCCAGATCATATATTATTGGACAGGTTCTTTAAGTGAACTTTTCATTGCAGCTCCCAGAGTTTTCAGTAGTTCATTGATTATAATGATAATCAGTGTAAAATTGTGAATCTTGAAACCATAGCAAATGAAAAAAATCCACAAACCACATACTGTGAGATTCCTTTCATATAAAATATCCAGAATATGCATATTAATAAAGACAGAATATATTTATGAATAGTTGGCTAGGTGCAGGTATGGAAATGGAGCATGGCTATTTAATTGGTACAGTTTGGGGGGAGATTAAAGCGGTCTAAATTTAGTTTATAGTAATGATTGTGCATACATGTGACTATACTAGGGGCAACCTATCAGTGGTTTCTTCTCTGAAGAGAAATGAGTCTCCCCTCCTGTAGCAGCCATCAACAACCAATAGCTCCTCAGCTAGGGGTAGAACTTAGAAGCACCTGCACGGTCTATGCTGCAATTATTGACTGGCTTAATCTTGTGCAGGTAACTATAGCTGCTCTGAGTTCCTGAATGCAGCAGTCACACCATGTCCAGATAGATGACAGCATGTTACAGCACTCCACTCCATCCTCTGGTTCTTACATGCTTTCTGTTTCTTTTCCACAATGTTCTCTGAACCTTGTGGGGTTGACCCAGATGTCCCGTTTAGAGTTGTATGCAATATTCTCCTATTTTCAGCATTGTAACCAGTTTTGTACAGACTGAAGTTCACTGCAAAAAGACGCTTCTCTGATCTTGTGAACTACACTGATCTGTGGGTATGAGCAACCCACAGTTTAGAAGGCAGTTTGACAGTATCATTTTAGGAAAACAACAGTAGTGGCCCTGCCAACCCCTTTGCACATATACGGGACCTATGCTCTCCCCAGCCATAGGCTTTTGACCAGCATGGCAATACTAGGCATTAGTATACTCCCGTGGACCAGGTTTCAGATCCAACCAGAAAATAGTTGTTTGCTTCTCTAACAGTCATGCCACAGTTGTGTTCATGTGTATGTCTTGCCCGACAGGTTGGTACTGTAGCATTCAGGGATCAGTAGTACAAAAGGTAGCCAGCAGGAAGAAAACTTCCAGGTTGGTTCCAGCATGATTTCTGTAAAGGGTACTGTGTCTTCAACAGTGTGGTCTTAGCATCTAGTTACAGAGGGCAACCAAGAGGATGGTAATAGCCATAATGTTGTTTTGAGGGCTTCTAGAATTTTAAATGGGTGAATTTTATTGTTGAAATTATTTCCCAAAGATAGGGAAACAAAAACATTTAGTCACTTTATATTTTAAATTCTGTATTTGTTTTATATTAATTGTTAATTGGACAAACTTACAGAGATTTTGTGACCATTCAAGTTACGAGACTCATATTTTAAATAAACCAGAAGCAACATATGAATATATAATAAGCTAATTAACATATAATAATCTCATTAATCTGATTTATACTCTATGGACTGAGACAAGTTTTTAACCCTATGTTACATCTTGGTAAGTCATTCTAGGGATGCCATACAACCCCTGAACTTTTATTTCCAGTGTTGTAACTAAGTTCTTCATTTTCATTCACATCCTGCTTTACACTTTTTAAAATGATCGTGAAAAGTTTGCTAATGGTGTTAATTAATTTATATTTGTATATCTGAAACCACAGTTTAAAAATTGGTTTTGTGAATATATTCCTTTTTAGTCATATTTCTTTAAATATTTTGGTATAAGTGCTTATATTCAACTTATTATTTTTCTTTCAGATTAATTTCTCCCTGCTTCCGGGCAGTAAATAATGTCTTTCTGGTGGTTTTCTCATGCTTCATACTGTGATAATTGCTTTGTCAGTGAATACATTTGTTTCTTTCTTACAAGAGCTTCTTAGTAATGCCTTTGTCTTTATATGCATTAAATCTGAGGAGACAAGGCAAGGCTATAGTTTCTCAGAACCTTCAATTATCTTAAAGTTTAAAGAAAGTTAGCTTCTTTTTGCTCTGGTGTTTTCATAGTAAATATAGACACATCAGAATACACCTTTATCAATGCATATGTGATTAATGTTTCTCCATTCTTTTCTTTTAATAAGTTATGCTTTAAAACCAATTAAAACTGACTTTCTTGGAGAAGGCTTGAAATGTTTTAAAGTATTTGTATATAAAAAAGAATCTAAAATCATTTTTGAAATTGTAAGATTTGCTTAACTGTTCATTTAAAAAGACTTGATTAGCCATTATTCACCAAATAGAAGAATTAAATAAATTTAACGTGGATAATAGAATGAAGCAATAGAATCAATTGATTAAATAGATTTAATTGATTTAAATATGGTTTTAGAAATTGTCATGTGATATATTGGATTGTTCCCTTCTTTTTCAGGAACTCTTGGTGTAATAACAGAAGCTACAATAAAAATCAGACCAACACCGGAATACCAAAAGTATGGCTCAGTAGCTTTCCCTAATTTTGAACAAGGAGTAGCCTGTTTAAGAGAAATTGCAAAGCAGGTAATTTAAAAAAAAAAAAGAAGATATATATGCAATTTTATTTTTAAAATTCTGCTCTGTAATTGTGATGTCTCAAGTACTCTTTATGTTTAGTTGTGTTACGTTTATAATTTTTTACCAAGTTTTACATGGAAAGTTACCCCTTTAAATACACTTATTTCACTCAGTAGTTGGTTACATTGCTCTCATACCTATCTCTTGTCTCAAGAGACTCATATCATTTGGGACCAGTTTAAGAGAAGTTCTTAGATTCTTGACTTTGAATGGTTCTACTTTGTGTTGAATGCTATATTTTGTAAGTTATTTTGGAATAATATATTTTATGATGAATTGAAATATTTGACTTATCTTAAATAAAACATTTATTGAAATTAGAAAATAACCAGGTGTGATGGTACACACCTTTGATCACAGCATCAGGAGGCAGAGGCAGGCAGATCTCTGTGAGCTCATGACCTGGTCTACATAGGGAGTCCCAGGACAGCCATGGCTATGTAGATAGACTCTCCCCCAAAAAAGAAAGATAAAGGAGAAATTACAGGTAGTGACTGAATATCAATAACCCCCAAATTTTGAAGTTTAAAATGTGGATAAACATTTTTAATGCATAGATGTGCTGCTAGGTGCTACTTGGTTTTATAATATTATTTTATCTATTGTTTAAGTAATATAGTTAATATAGTATACTTTTTTGTAGTCTTAAAAAAACACAACTCCTGCCTTCTGTCTTTCTAAAAGGAAATATTTATCATTTTTCCTTTTTTAAAAAAAAGACTAGCTCGTACCAAGTAATGTTTTTATTTCATTCTGTCTTAGTGTAGAAATATTTTTTTCATGGTTTGTACTGCAATAGTTTATGAGTCATTTTTCTTTCAACCTTTCTCAGCAGTAAGGAGGTTAATGCAATATAGTCCACCTCTTGCTTTCTGTAAACATACTGAGTTCTGTAATTTCCCTATTAGGTATGCACACGCAGACTCTTTTGTTGTTGTTGTTGTTGTTGTTATAAATAGAGTCTCACTGGATAGCTTTGGCAAGCCTGGAACTTGCTCTGTAGACCAGGGTGGCCTCAAACTCATAAAGATACACCTGCCTTGGCCTCCTGAGTGCTTGGATTAAATGCTGGGATACCACCCCTGGTCCTGGAAGGGGACTTTTTGGTATGATCTGTATAGATCAACTTCTTAATATTCAGAGAAAACTGAAGGGAGACCGATAAAGGCAAGGAAAATATCTAGTCAATTATCCTTATTCTTGTTGAACTATAAACTAGTGGAAGGCAATCCAAGACAACCACTATAGTGTTTGTTCTGTTTTGTGGTACTAGGGGTTGATTATACCCAGGGCCTTGTGCATGATAGGCAAGTACTCTCTACCATTGAGCTATATCCCTGTTTTTTTTTTTTTTAAACTTTTTATTTTAAGATGGGCTGTCACTGAACTGCTGAGGAAGCCTTGTTCTCACTATACTCAGGCTGGCCTTGAGCTCTTGGTCGTCTTGCTTTACCTTTCAGGCATGGCCTCTTTTTATTTTTTTTCTGCAGTATGTTGTACTAGAAATTAAAACTTTGAGCATGCTGGGAAAACCATCTATTACCAAACTATATTCCCAGCAATTACTAATGTTTTAAAAAACTTAAAATGAGGAAAATACTGTGTGTCTTTTATTTCACTTCATTTCTTGTGTCTTTTATTTCACTTCATTTTACATTCTGAGATACTCATTCTATGTATTTACATTTTCAAGAGGTATGATCACCCAATTTAGTAATAGGTAAGGACAACTTTTATAATTGTTAGCAACTGTTATTGCCTGCTAGAATTAGCACAGACTTTTTTGTGGTTGACCCTAAGAAGTATGGTCCTTGCATGGACATGTTTGGATGTGTGCGAGATTACTTGGGTGCCAAAGCAGAGGTGAATGCTGATGGCTGCTTTTCTTATACGGGAGCTTAAAATTCACATGAACTTTACTGCACGTCACAGTTAGACTACTAGAGTTTTGAGTATTATATCATGCTTGCTAAGATGAAGACACGACAGTAATCTTTAAAGAGGACTATCATGGAACTTTTTTAGGAGTAATATGTGTTCTGTTGAAACTGAGAGTGGGGAAGTGAAGTTCAGGTGTTTTGAGGCTATTGTTAAATCTTCTGCTAAAGATCAAGGATGCACAACCCTAAGGTAGATGCAGTAAGTAAGAAGGGTTTTATAGAGCGGTGTGACTTTGCATTGAGTTAGTAACTAGAAGAATGGGGAGAGCTAGATTTTTAATTTTTTAATTTAAAGGAAATAGTTGGAAGTTCACTAGTTAAAAAATAAAACAAAAATTTCAAAATACATATAATTTGACTTAGAAAAATAACGAAAAAAATATAAACACAAGCTCTCAGAATGTCGCCCAGGCTTTGTTAAGGATTTAGTCCCTATTTTCTCTCTGTCATGTTTTGAACATTGTATTTCTAGTTAATCAATATTACTTAGCAAAATAAATATGAATGCAAAAGTAAGTTTTTTCTTTGTTTAAAAGAGTAGAGAGTGTTCTGTTAGCTACTGCAGGAAGCAAGAACAGGTTCTTCCCAAAATGGTGGCTCCCCCAACAAAAGAAGCATGCAAATTTTATGGAAGAGACATGCACATGCCCAGAGGAACACTCTTTAGAGGTGGGCACACTTTTGAGCATTTGTAGTTTGAGGTTATTCAAGAAGGGAAGATGCATAGGCTTAGGGGCATGCTTAGCTTGATGATGAAGCTCTTATGCAAAGGTTAACATGGTGCATGAGAACATGTGGGTACGTTCAGCTTATGCCGTGAGGATAGCAGACAAGAATGCCTCTGGGCATGCTTACTTCCCTCCCAAAAGAGTTAGCTCCGGATTGGCTGTGCATCTTCATTTGTCTTCTGTCAGCTTAAATCAGATTAAAAAGAAAGAAACTCGTAAAAGTTGAAAAGTGTTTTGGATTTGTATATTTTCTTGGCAGAAGATCTCAGAAGGGTCATGTTCAACTGTGTTGGCTAATGCTACATTTCCTAGTCTCTTCAGGTTAGTGAATTCATCAAGTATTATAATTCAGGTGTAAATATTTTATGCTTTCCTGAATGGCCATCCATTTTCCCACATTGCATATACTCACTTGAAAATGCCTTTGGTTTCATCATTGAGAATTGATGTGTAAATCTACAAAGCTCCTGTTCATAATGTTATCACCATGGAGACATTCAGTTTGAATATGAGTAACTGATAGAGTCTGGTGCGGTTTTTATGGTTTGATGTACCCCTGTTAGAAAATGACACAGAAGACCTACTTGTGCTGTGGAAGAGCAAGGGAGACTCCTTTTCCTTTCTTGCATAAAGCAGCAAAACTTCCCCTGAGTAAACAGTTTCAGGAAACTTAGATACTCACCTGATGACTATAGTGTGATTCTCTGTACTAAGTATAGAGATAATAATGATTGATAGTGCCACCATGTGGTTACAGAGCAGATCAGCAAGGAAGTACCTGACTGGAGTTTTGTGTACTTAGTAATAAATAGCTTTTACAGACAAATCATGTAGACTAGAATAGAAAGCTTGCCTTATAAAAATCTAGGTAGATAATAGTTTATTCTCAAGCATTGCTCCCCACATGGCTAAGAAGGTAATTTGGTAGTATCACGTATTTGGAGACCCACATATTTCGTGCCTTGTAATGCAAATGTATAGACATTGCTTTGCTTGGTTTGGATACAAATAGTTTTTTTTTAATGGCTTAAGAGATACCAATCATATCACTTTACTGAATAGAAACCTCATGCCAACAGTAGGTACTGTATTCTGTTCTCTTTTTGTAATAGTATTTTCAGACAGAAAAAAAAGCTCAGAAAAATCATGTTTTGCTTAGTTTGGATTTGGGATTTCACTTGATAGCAGGGGATATTAGACAAAATAGGTAGTGCATGCTTTATGATTGTGTCACGTTCTTGATTGAATAATGAGTTGGCTGCTTGTAATTCTTTACTGCCATTTCACACTTTGAGTTTTGTAGTATGTGTCCTCAGGTCTCCTTCAGAGTTGCAACTGTGTGGTGGATGAGTGTCTTCTGGAGGGGGGCATGTGTGGTTTTCACAGTAGCAGAGTGTTGGTGCTGGAGGTTTGTTACGACGCTGACTGAAGATGAGCATTCAACAGCCTCAGCTGTCAGTGGGATGCCCCCCTCAGGGCTCATGTGACCTTGCCTCTGTGAGGAACTGTCCTCTTGCCCTGCCCTCTGAGGGGCTAGAAAGGAACAGTTTGTGGGTGATATCCTAAGTGGTAGGCCAGTGCAGTCTCCATGTTTGCTCACTAAATGGGTAAGTGATTCTGTAAGATTTCCTTAGAAAATAGATTTCCAGTACAGTTAAGAGGTGAGGATGTACTAGCTGTGTCAGATACAGCATTTTACTATTCTCTTGTCAGTTCTCAAGCAGCACTGATGATTTTACAGGCTTTGAAATGAGCTCAGTAGCATAGACTCCCCTTCTTTTGGTTGGTATCAATAAGAATTTAGGATTCTGTCCTTCATATTGGGGGGGTGTTTTTTCCAATTAGAGGAAAACTAATTAGAATAAATAGTCATTTGAGAACTGCTCTTTTCAGGGTCAGAAGTAGGTGTTTAGAATTAAAAGCTAACAGGCAGCCTTCATCTTGCTGTCTCCTATTACAGAGGGTGGTCTTCTCTGCTTTCTCTCATTTTTGTTTTCAATATTTTAAGTCATTCTAAATTGACAGGTATTTCCTTATGTTAAGTTTAGATCAGAATAGAGAAGAAATAGTTTGTGAATTCTGCAAATTCTACAGGAGTTCAGATAAGTTGAAAATAATTAGTTTTTAACATGGACTGTACAAAAACCCCTTTGTATATTCAGCAATAATTTTTGGGTACACTTGCTACTTATTAAATGGAATTGTCATTATAAGTTAACATTTTCATATGTGTCATATTTTTTTCTCTAAAGAAAATACCTTTGGTCAGCGATTTGGTTAATTTGGTTCTTTACAGCTGTGATCCCGTGAAGATCATTATGTGCCACGCTCTTGCCAGAAGTTGCTTAGAAGTTGTTATTGTGCCTTTATTAAACTGAAAATAAAAATAAAAGTATAATTAGGATAGTCATATAGACTTGTGGCTCTTACAAGCACAGGGAAGTACTTACCAATAATATGTATTTTGTGCTTTAATAAAAACCAAATACTTGTCTTTTAAGAAGACGTTTCAGGGCTGGAGAGATGGCTCAGCAGTTAAGAGCACTGGCAGCTCTTCCAGACATCCTGAGTTCAGTTGCTAGTAACCACGTGGTGGCTCACAACCATCTGTAATGGGATTTGATGCCCTCTAATGGCCTGCAGACATACATGCAGATGGAGCATTCATATACATAAAATAAATAAAACTTTAAAAATTCTCAGTATCAGTTCTGTCTACATTTAAAATTTATATTTCTAGGAGTTTTCGTTCAACTCATGACTTTCAACCCCCTTTGAACTTTTTATTAATTTGTCATTGGCTTTTGTGTAGGAGCACTGTGGTATTAATGTTATACTGCATAATGAAATGGGTAGTGTGCAAATTAAATAGATAAGCTCTCAGTCTCTTGGTAATTATTAAAGACACAACATAGCCTAACTTCACTGAGTTTAATTGTTGCATTGCATTGCACGTAGGGTTTAATATTGAAGCACTTGTTTCGAATACAACACCTAGACTATTTCTTTTCTTCCTTTATTTTATTTTTATTTTTTATTTTTTTGAGACCGGGTTTGTCTGTGTAATAGCCCAGGTTGGCTTGGAACTCACAGAGATCCACCTGCTTCTGCCTCCCAAGTGTTGGGATTAAAGGCATGCTCCACCACCGCCAGGCTAGACTATTTCTGATAGTCTTTAGGCTCAGGAATTTGGGCAGGAAGTTTGGCTTACCCATGGAAGAAACCATTTTAGTTCAAAGATGACTCACTAGCTGTGGCATTTATCTGTAAGAAGTTAAAGCAGTAGCAGTCTTAGGGAGACTTAAAAGGTGCGTCACTGCGAACTCTGGTAAAAGCTAGTCACATAAGAGACAGCTCTCCTCACATGCCCATCTCAAGTGCATGCTGTGGCTCTCTCTGGCAGTAGCCATGGCTTAGTGTAAGGAAAGCACTTTTCACAAATCTTCTAAGGTGCTCTTACAGAGATTGCCCTTTTCAATTTATGAAATAGTTGGATTGAGATAGTGTTCCTTTTTAATTTAGCACAGATAGTAATTCTAAATTTTACAATCCAGGATTAGATTCAAGTAAATTCCTGGATTGTAAAACCCTAATAGGAAAGAAATAGTTAGAATTTTGACTTAGTCAAATCTGTACTCGTATTTTAAGTTCTGTGTGCTTATCTATTTATTCAAGATAAAACAAATGATAGTTTTTATTAGTGCACAGTAAGTTTTTATACCGTTTTGTTAGCTACTAACTATAAATAGGCTGTACAAGTCAGGTGCATGAGAAATTCTAGTAAGTGCACTTAGTTATTTCATTAACTTCAATTAGAGTAAGCATTTTTTGTTTGCCCTGAAACAGCCCTCCCAGGTTACTTCTGACACCTACCAGCAGGGGTCACTGTAGCCAGGGCTCCTTGCCTTACTGGGATAGTATGATTCTTAGAGTTTATACCCTTTGTCCTTGAGAGAGGATTGCGTTCGTTTTGTAACTTGATCTCACCATTTAGCTTTGAAAGCAGTGAAGACAGCCTGATCTGTGTTATACATACACCAGGGACATGATTTTAATGTTTTGATTATATGAACTTTTCTTCGGTCAGTTGCTGTAGTAATTTTTAATTGTTTCATATCTAAGTAAATTTTTTGTATGTTTAGAATGATCTGTAATAATTTTCAAATTATCAGTTGTCAAAGGCCAGCATACTAACTAGATAATATTTTTTATTTGAATTCTTTGCTTCTGTAAATTTACTTAAGACAGCAACTGAAAAACTATTGACTTTGAAAAAATATAAAACTTTAAATCTGTTGAATAATTTCTTTCTAAAAGTCAGTGTTCATTCTTTGTTTTGGGATAGTATTTGTTCATGTAACTCAGCCACCAAGTTAAAATCACGTTCAGTTTTGGTGAATATTGATAGCTGCATGATTTAGCAAGTACTCTAAAGTTTTTTTTTTTGCCTATTTTTCTATTTCTTTTTACTTTTGAAAAATTTATACATAGAGCATTGGGATAAATAGTATAAAAATCACCTGCATATTCCCTTCATAGATCCAATGTGTTCTGTTTGTTTCTTATGCATATGTTTGTGGACTATTGGGAATTAAGTTGCAGACACCATAACACTTGACTCCTGAGTACTTTAGCAGTCATCTCCTATAAAATAAGAGGACAGCATTCTTTGTAATCACAATATGATGATCATATCTAAGGAATTACAGCAGTTTCTTTTTTAAAAATATCTTATTCATCTATTTAAGAAAATTGTACATTCCAATAATTAAATCATTTAAGAGAAAAAGGCATCCTGGTAGCCCAACTTTCCCCAACAATAAGCATTTACTGAGAGTGGTGTCTTCGGCTCCCATTTCCTCAGCACACACGTGTTGCTTGTTTTTATTAATAGCACTCGCTCTTGAAGCAACTGAAGTAGAACCTGGCTGGTGGCAGCAGGTAGAATTTACAGTTCTCATCAGGAATTTCACACCCTAGCACAAAAGTGCTCTGAATTCAGAACATACAAACATGTATACTATAGCCGGGCGTTGGTGGCGCACGCCTTTAATCCCAGCACTCGGGAGGCAGAGGCAGGCGGATCTCTGTAAGTTCGAGACCAGCCTGGACTACCAAGCGAGTTCCAGGACAGCCTCCAAAGCCACAGAGAAACCCTGTCTCGAAAAAACCAAAAAAAACAAAAAAACAAAAAACATGTATACTATAGATATTATCTCATGTATACCTATAGTCTACTTATTTTATGAATAAAGGAAATTTGCCCTAATCAGGTTTCATATGTTTTATTAGCAGTCACTGCATTCATTTGATTAAAGGCATCAGGATTTATAAATGCGAAGAAAATTGATCCTCCTGTAGTATATTGGAAACTGGCAGTGCTTTTAGGAATACCTTTATACCAAAATTTGAAATTATCCCTTTTTAACTGCCCCCCCCACACACACAGGGTTTCTCTGTGCAGCCCTAGCTGTACCGGAACTCTGCTCAGTAGACCAGACTGGCCTCAAACTCACAGAGATCCGCCTACCTCTGCCTCCTGAGTGCTGGGATTAAAGGTGTGGGCCACCACCACCCAGCTCCCATGGTGATTTTTTTAAAAAAACTATTACACTTTTAATAAGAGCACAAAATGGCAGATGCGGTAGTTTTGATGTAATCTTTGATTTGGATATGAAGCTAAGCACTGTGTGTGTGTGTGTGTGTGTGTGTGTGTGTGTATGCGCGCGCGTGCGCGTGCTCAGCAAGGCTGTGTGGCATGCTTGAACCTGCTCATCAGTAGTTAGGACATCTTGGTCTCTTTACTATTTCATAGCCTTCTGACCTTGGACAAACAGTGTAACCTCATCCATTCTTGTGTCTGTCTGAAAAGAAGTTAGTGCAGGTTCTGCTCCTTTGACAGTGCTGTTGCTTATGTGAAATAAAAACAGGGCACAGTTTGAAACCACAGTGTGAGGGGTGGGCTGTCATCATGTGCATAAGATCACCTGCCAGTGACTCTGAGTAATCAATTGAATTATCTCATCCTTAGTTTTAGATGATAAATTAATTGCGTATGCTTTAAAATAAGAATCTTACCTATCCTTCTGTTGGGTAAATTACTGTGTTTTATGCTTTAATAAGAACTAATACTTGTTCAAGAAAAAGCAAATAATAGTAAAAATGTCTTAATACACTTTTTAAGCTTCTAAGGAGTTTTGGAACTTTATAGAATTTATTGATAAATGATACTGTGAAGACAAATGTTTAAAATTTTATGACTTTTTTGTAGACTGAGGCAGTAGGAGTGCCATGAATTTGGAGGCATTCTGGGCTGCATAGCAATATTCTGTCTCAAAAAAATGTTTACAGCATTTTTCAAAATATCTACTCTAAAAACAGTCCTTGGTAGAACTTTAGATGCTAAAATCTTGTGTAGGAAACAATAATCCTCTTTGGACATTAGATCCTTTTATAGTTTTTATTATCACAAAAATAATACAAGTGCAGGCTGAATGTCTTATCACCATTAGTGTTGGTACTCAGGTCTTGCACGCTTCCATACACTTTCCTAGTTGGGCATCTGCAGCCTGCATATCCAAGTACACCTAGATCTGAAACTTGGTGTTGGAAAGGTGTTGCTGAAAAAAATTGAATTTCTTATTTACAGGTGAAGTTTGCTCAACCATCACCTGCTGTCTTCACCTTGTGTTTTGTCTTGCTTTCCCCTTCTTCCTAGTTAGTTCATACACACACACACACACACACACACACAAACACACACACACTCGGGCAGGTTTATTCTTTGGATATATATTCTCTTTTTAACACCCACTTTTTTATTTTTTTATTTTTTATGGCATCAGTATTTTGCCTGTATGTGTATGCATATGTTTGTATAAGGGTGTCAGATCCCCTAGAACTATAGTTACAGACAGTTGTGAGCTGCCATGTGGATGCTGGGATCTATCTATCTATCTATCTATCTATCTATCTATCTATCTATCTATCTATCTATCTATCTAGGCTTGAACTCACAGAGATCTGCCTGCCTCTGCCTCCCAAGTGCTAGAATTAAAGGCATGTGCCACCACCACCTGGCTAGATTTATATTTGTAGCCGTCAAAGTTTCATTGCTGTTTGCATTACATATAACCCTGAAAGAACTTAGAACTCTGACTGTGTGTCTGTGGGATTTTCTATTTAAAATGATTTTGAGGAAGGGTTCAAAAAAGGGAAAGGCTCCTAGCATTGTTTTTGAAGACATTGTAGATATATTTTAGAAGTTTTTTGGCATATAACAATTTCCACCAATGCTTTCCTCATTTTAAAGGTGTGCAAGAGAATAGTGATGTGTCTGAGTGGCAGAGCATTTCCCCAGTAGGTGCATGGCCGCAACCTTGATTCTCAGCAGAGCGGGGGTGGGTAGGTAGGTAGGGGGAAGAAGGGGGAAATTACTGTGTAAGAACCTAGTAAAATATTAGAAAATTTACAATTCTTAAAACACTATTTGGTCTTAAAAAGTTCTACTTTATTGTAAAATAATCCATTTTGAGGAGTAGAATTCTTTTAAGTTATTTTCACAAGTTATTGCCAGGCAGCAAGTATATTTTATTGCAAAGATTAAAGGTTTGAGTATATATGAATTACTTTTATACATAGATTTCTCTAAATATTTTTATAAACCACTGATGTTTTGTCTTCATGAAGTTATATAACAAGTTGAGATTCTTTTCTTTCCATGTATCTTTAGGAGTTAAGTCCTTGAAGTCTTACATTATAAAGTAACAGTCAGATCCTGCTGTGTGAGTGTTTAGTCTATTGAACTGATTCCCCCACTTCTTCCTTTTAACACAGAGATGTGCTCCCGCATCTATCCGCCTCATGGACAACCAGCAGTTTCAGTTTGGTGAGTAAGGAGTGGCGATTTTAAAATGTGCTCAGTCAACCTCCAGAATTTTCAGAGAATGGAGATTGTCATCGTGCTGTCCTTGTTGGAGCTCTTGTTCTAATCAGGCCTCTCAGGCCTGTGAAAGGAGGACTGTGGCGAGCACCGGGTGCCTTGGTTGCTGGTGAAGCCGTGCTTCATTCATGGAGCTTTCCCCGGGTAGAGGAGGAAAGCTGGGAAAGGCTTCTGTAAGAGAAGGTACTTGTTCTGACTCTTCAAGGGGAAGTGGAGGTTTGCTTGAGTCTTCTACCTATCCAGATTGGTTGGCAAAGCTGCATTTGTGAAAGCACAATAGCATGTTTTAGAGTACTCCAAGTATTTTGAGGATATCTTGTCTGCAGTGGTCTTTCTTTGTGGAGGGGGCGTCAACCGTCTTTGCCTTAGAAAGCTCTTTCTGGCAGTGTTGCTCAGGGTGATGAGGAGGGGTGGAGTGGAGACCCAGCTGCACGTGGTGAGCAATGCAGGGGCAAACTTGGAGCACCCTGAGCAGAGTGGCAGCAGTGGGCAAGAGGGTGAGTTTCCAGGACAGCATTAGCTACCCGCAGTGGCAGGCTAAGGGGAAGACTGAGAACATCCCATGACATTGATTGCTTGATTGGCAGTGGGGTTTGGAGAACGTGTAGTACAGTAAGGGGTGCTGTTGGGAGACTTGGGTGGAGAATAGTAAGCAGCTTTGTCTAAAAACATTTTTCTAAAAGATTAAACTTTTCAGTTTTGGGGTTTGTTGTTGTTGTTGTTGCTACTTTGCCTTTCATGTGTGGAAGTTTACTTTGGGATTTAGCTTTAAGAATTTAAATACTCAGAAATAGTTCCTGAAATTATTGCCATTTCTCTGTAGCAAATGCCAAAGGCTAAGATAGGCTGGCTCTTAGGGCAGCTTAGATTTTAATGGAGGTAAAAATGATTATATTATATAACAACCTAAGTGAGCATGCCAGACTCTTACAGATCAAGAACTAGTTTTGGCCTGTAGTTGGAGATCTAGGTATTAATTAAGAGAGTCATATCCAACTGTGTTGTCTTTTGAGTGTTACTGAGGTAGTGAATTGTCTCAATGCCCATCTTTGGGGAAGCACCTGTAATTTGAGCAGATTTTATTTGAGCAGGATGTGTAACAGTTTACAATGGGCAGTTGAGAAAAGGTCTTCAGGTGCCCTCATTCTCTTTGCTTAGAGATGTTCCCACACAGCCCCTGCTACTTCTGAACTTAGTCGTTATTTTTAATTCTTAGTAATTTTTAAATTTTGCATATAAAGTTGGACCTTGTGAAATCTAGTACAATGTTTCATCTCCCCCTTTAACTACCAGAGAGATCATTTTGAAATACCATGCCTCTGTTGGCTGTGACTTTTTGTTTGCTTTCTTTATTCGTATATAGTTGTACAGAGTGTTGACTTTCGTAATGAGAATATGTTTCAGCGATATCACATTTGGCCATATGCACATACTGCTCCCCTTTGGGCCACCCTTTTCTCCTTTAGGGTATAACACTTTTTATTCCTCAGATTCCATTGCGTTTCTGTCTGTATAGGCTATCATGATTTCATGATTCAGCAATTAAAAGAGTAGTTCTTAGTGCAGTAGGTGATATCCAGGACTACACCAACCTGGCTGATTGATGAGTGTTTTGTGTTACACTAGTTAATGAGTTACAAAGCTTATTGTTTTTTGTTTTTTTTCGAGACAGGGTTTCTCTGTATTGTTTTGGAGGCTACAAGGCTTATTGTTAATTACACTATTTTTAATATTTTTATTTTTCCTGATACAACCCTTAAAACAATATATTGAAGTTAATCACTTTTCAGTATGTTGACATGATCTGCATATTTACCACATTGATGAGACTTCCAAATTTGAGGAATATTTCTTCCTCTATAATCCTGCACTTACCATATAATGGACATTTAGCTGTTGGTCGAATTAATTGTTGAACTGGCAAAAGAAAGTGAACAAACCCTAGATAACTTATAACACAATGCTGAGCACATTGTTAGTGTCACAATTTCTCATACACTACCTGTCAGCTGGTCTTCAAGGTGATGAGTGTACAAGTTGTGAGTAGGAGAGTTGTGATCAAATTCGGTTTGTCTGATTTCAAAGCTCCATGCTTTAAGCTGTGTCTGGTAACTTCAGAAAGACATTGTTAACAAATCCTTTAGATGAATTAACAATATAGCATGAAATTGATGGTATATGCTACTTATACTTTCTGACTAAAATATTTAGAAATTAATTTACTACAAAAATAAGGCAGGCTAACCAAAATATATGTGATATATACTAGTTTTAATAGGCAACAGTAACTTGATGGAAAAAAGATGTACCAATGTCTTTAAGTTATTAGTAATGGTCAACCCACTTAAATCAGTATCACTTTTATAATAGTTGATTTAATTCAGTATTGTGGATGAATGTGGCTGATCCCACCAATGTAATGGGAATGTGCCCACCAGAGTCAGTGGATTAAGGTGATCATGTATCCTTAAGTATTTTTCACACTGGATTAGTAACATTTGGAGTTCTCTTGCATTGTTTAAAGATAAATGGATTTGAAGACTTTTGAATAAAGCATAATTTAAATCTTCTGTGCAAGAACTCAAAACATACTCAGGACTTTGGTGGTACTGGGTCTAAAAGCTGGGTTTCAGACATGCTAGGAAAGCATTCTACCACTAAGTGGTCTGAGGCAGGGTCTCAATAAAATGCCTAGCCTGGCCTTGAACTCAGTCTTAGTCCAAGTGGGCCTTGAACTTTTAATTCTCCTGCCCCATCCTCTTGAATATCTGGGATTACAGCCCTGATCACTAATCAGAGCTCAACACATTTATGTGTTTAATTTTAGTTGTCAATGCATAGTGTGTCCTGTTCGGTATGTGCTCTTTCTAGTTTATAAATGCTTAAGTTATCCTGGAGAAACATCTCTGACCTCTTCTTATAGGAAAGAAAAACATTTCTAGACAAATCAAATTTTGATCCAGATGGTCTCTATCCACCCCACAGGTCATTTTCTTTGTTTGCTTCTTGACTGTCTCTCAGTTTTTCACTGTTGAAGCTGTAGCTTAGGTTCTCTTAGTCTCTGTGTGAGATCTGTTTTACTTAGTCTTTTATGTAACCTAGTTTTGTCATTGCAATTGGGGATAAATGTAGTCAATAAATATTATATATTGGAATGCAACAGAGCTTGTCAGTGCGTGTTTTCGTAGCAGCTAGTTTTGCCATTTGCATTTCTTTTAAAGGAAGGTCTTAACATACTTCAGAATCCTCAACCCGGAAAAGGCTAGAAAAAAAAAACCTTTATTTAAAGACAGTTTTAGGTTTGCTAAATACTTGCAGATTCTTTTTGAAAATTCCGCATAAACAGGACAGCATAGTTTTTTGAACTGTGCTCATAGCACTAAGGCAGATGTGGGACTTAACTGGAACCATTCAAGTGCTGAGAAGTTGCTCCTCTTTGAAAATGATGAGAAAACAGAAAGTTCTCACTTAATTAAGCATAATCTGCAGGCATCGATGTTAATTTAACAGACTCTAAGATGCTGTTTGTGTTATTTTGGCAATTTTAACTCCACAAGTTAAAATTAAAGAAGCAATTGCTTGTTTTATGCTGAGAATTCTGGATGAGTTAAGAATTAATTAAGAAACAACCTTAAACCTCACATGGACTCCATATTTGATTATAGTTCTGTGTGGTTTCTATATAATTAAAAAAATGATAGCAAAACCAGCTACCACTGGGTGTTCTTAATAAAATAAAAATTAATGAGGTGGTTTTACTGTGTGTAAGCTATCTCATTGAAAGATAACTGAAATTATGTATAGTATTAGTTACATGTAGTAATTTGGCTTAAAAAGCAACAATGGCTTTTATAAGTAAAACACTGTCACCTTTGAAAGAATATAGAGGTAAAAGATCTTAATATAAGCATCCATATAAATTACAACTGTAAAAACTTACTTTCCTTAGGATTCTAAATTAAAGCCATCTTTTGGTCTGAGAAACATAATTTGCTGTTTAAACTGTTAACTTTTTCTCTCTTCCTAGGTCACGCTCTTAAACCTCAGGTCTCCTCTATTTTTACATCATTTTTGGATGGATTAAAAAAGTTTTATATTACAAAGGTAAGAATAAAGAAAAATCTAAAATTGTACATGTACGGGACATGAGTTTTCTTCTTGCCTTCTCCCTATATACACCTCCCATAAGGCTGTGTTTTTATGTTGGAGTGAGTATGTTGGCAACTGAACTGTTCAGTCAGTTTCAAAATCCTTTGTCTCTGGTTCGGAAGTCTAAAAATAGTCTCATGGTGACATTTCCTATAGTCTGAATTATTTTTATTTTATAGTTGTACTCAGAAGTGAAATGAGGGTGGGTTCATTTATTTAACCTTTCATTTCTGAGAACTTTGAAAGAAGGCAATAATGTGTCATTTTGTTGTTGTGGGGTAAGGCTTTGTTATTCTTTTGCCTAATTAGACAATGTTTCTTCAAACTCCAGAGAGATTGAACCAACCTCTGTCTCTGTCTTTTCTGGGTGTAATTTTATATGAATTGGTTAAATATAGTGGTGTGCTAGGGCAGGTTACTCGTTTTCCACTGTACTTTGAAACACACCCTTTTAAGTAATGGAATTATGAGGTGCCCTTTGGCATGGGTTTTGTAAATGACATTTTCCAATCAAGTGCTCTCCTTTTTAATAGAGTTTTTCTTTTTGGTGCCATGGATTCAATTTTATGTCTGTTCTTATGACAATTTTCATCACTTCTAAGCTGGGAAAAACCCTTGCTCTTCTAGTATATTTAGGGACATTCCATTACTCAACCCCCATTATTTTCTTCTGATGTTCAGTTTTTTTGTAGTGCTTGAAGTGAAATCAGGGTCTCACCCAGAAAGCAAGTGATCTACCATTAAGCTCTATCATATCCCTTCCCTGTTTTAATTGACAGTTAGAGGGTTTTGTTGTTGTTTCTGTTTTAGTTCAATCTTTTGCTGTTAGCTGAGATCTAGCTTGCTCTTCACCCCCTCCTCTTCACACTAGGGACTGTGACTAATGTCTACTTCTTGTTACATTGATGCCTAAGGCATCTTATTACATATACCACTACCTGAAAATAGACACTACTCGTTCTTTATAATAGTTTCTGTTTTGTTTTTAAGAAGTTAAAAAATATAATGTAGTTTTACCTCTTATTATTTAGAAGTTTCTTTGTTACCACCATCACATGTTCATTATTCTAGAAAAATTTTAGATACTTGTCCTTTTCAAATGATCACTGGAATTTTTATTATAATTGGAATATTCTAGTGTATTAGTTTGGACAAGTATTGGCAAATTTGAAATAATTTATGCATTCAGGAACATCTATGTTAATTTTTCCCCTAGTGAATTTATATATTTCTTTTTAAAATTAGTCTTAGTTCTTTGCATGCACAAGGTCTTTTTTGGTTGGTATTATATAATGTGTTGTGGTTGGTTTGTAGAGATGTTAACTCTAGGCAGCTGCTTTGCTCTGTCATTTTATAATCTGTGTTTGTTTTTTATTACAGTTAGAATTCTGGCAGGTTACCTGTTGTATTACTATTTCAGTAGCTGATTATAACACTATGGGTATACTTTGAAATATGATATATTTTGTATGTCTCAGTCTTGTGTGTGTTCTTGTGGTGATGGGCGTCCAGCCCAGGACCGCACATAGGTCCAGCAGATACTCACCTGTTAGCGGTACTCCCACAGTCAGTAGGACATCAGATGTTCTTGTTACTTGACATGTAAAGCTTCAAAGCTCACTGTCTAATAGGCTGCTGTGATTGAGGCAAGTCAGAAGGAAAAGAGCAAAATGTGTTTCAGTTTGTTATTTTATAGGCTAAGGTATCCTGGTAATAATACAGTTTTATTTTATATTTTGTAGTTTAAAGGATTTGATCCGAATCAACTAAGTGTAGCCACGTTACTGTTTGAGGGGGACCGTGAGAAGGTTCTTCAGCATGAAAAACAAGTATATGACATTGCTGCAAAATTTGGGTATGGCTTTGAATTTATAGCACAGTGGAAGTACGCTGAAGTTGTGATGGCTTCATACAGTCTGTATGTGTCAGCAGTCCTAATTTTGATTGGCTATTAAATACATTGTGATTTGTGAAAGTAAACTTAAAATATTGTTCTTATTCCAAAAGTTTATAGAAAGAGTGATCTGTTGCTGTGATATAATTTTACACATACATACAATGTGTGTCTAATATAATGTTAAACATTTTGCTTTTCCTAGATTTTTTCATGATGACAACTACGTGATGTGTTATTTGTGTATAAAAATGAAACAAAATTGTCAGTTTACTAGTTCATGTATAAAGCATGCTGCTAGTATGTTTTTAAAAGGAAATTATGTTTAGTCTGTGGTGTTTGATAAATTATCTATATCCACCCCCTGTCACTTACTGTTTTATGTTGGTATAAAGAAACAGACAACATGTCCATCTCTAACTAGTTGAATAATGATGGGGTGGCTTCTGTCTGCTTGATGGATTAGCAGACTGACGGTGGGAGCACCAGTGGACGCGCCATCTGTCAGGCCGTGCTCCCCTTGCTGCTCAGGGGCAGCAGCCAGCAGTCTTCCCTGTTAGTCTTCCCATTCGTCCAGGGTTAGGGCATACTTAACATTAAGCTTACCCTGAACTCTATAGACGTTATCTCCCTTCCTTTCTTCTTGTCTTCAGAAACTCACTTCAGTTGTAGATGAGTGCTGTACAGTGTTCCACATTGTGCATGTGCTAACTTAGCCCTTTATTTCTAGGGTTGTTTAGATTAGTATTCAGTATTGTCGTAGAGTGAGAACAGTCTAGTTTTTACCTTTCTTTTTGGTACTATCTTTGAGCATTGAAAATAAGTCCCTCTTTTATTTTTGGTCCTTTCTGAAATTACAAGCAGAATTTCCTTAATAGATGATATTCATTCCTCTTTTCTCTCTTTTATGTTTTTTTTAACTACTGAAGTTCTAAGTCAGATACACTTAATATCTAAATGGATTTTAAGTCCCACTCCTTTTCTAGCCTTTGAATTGTGCATATTTTCTTCTCCAGAAGAAATACTGCGTTCCTATATTTTCTAGTTTCTAAGATATATGGAATACAAATATAATTTGTTTAAAATACTTTTTTTTCCTCTTTAAAAAAGCTTATTAATCAGAAAGTAGATTTAAGTTAATTTTTTTCTGTATCTGCTTTAGCCTGAAATATTAGAAACTGACGTTTAAAATTTTTTTATTTACATATTTTCTCTTGGTCTTAGCAAAAGCCTGGGAAATGATTCTTATGTATTTAAATATTTAATTGGGATTTCTAAAATTTAGATGTACTTAGAAATGAAAAAGACATCTTGTCATAATGTTTGAGTTGCTGGATATGTGGTTAAATTTTGTTTAATTCTGCCTCTTCTCCTATTGTCTGACACTTGCACCCCCACAACTTTGTGGAAATAATGCTTTTCATTGCAGTTCACAGGGAGGCAGAAGATGATGAGTATCTAGTAATGTGTCACATTTGCTATTGTAATGCAGGAGGTTAGTGACGATAAGTGACTGTTCTTTCTACCTCACACTTAGTTTAGCCTGCTTCTTCTGAGGTGTTACTTCATTTCATAGAGCATACTCCATGTCTGTGTTTGATTAAAAAACTTCTTCAATGAGTTATTGACACTCAATAGAATGTTTTTTTCCCTGATATTTTTTCCTGCTCTATTCTTCTAATTAATTGTATTTTAACCCGTAGGGCTTTATCAGAGTCATTTTATCTGATTTACCAACTGTCATAAATGTTACTAATGCTAGTTTTGTTTTCCCACAAGAACTTTCATTTACAACTTAAAAATAGGGCTGGAGAGATAATTTAGCTGTTAAGAGCACTGGCTGCTCTTCCAGAGTTCAATTCCCAGCAACCACATGGTGGCTCACAACTCAAAATAAAAGTAAATCAACTTTGAGATTTATGTTCCAACCTTCCTGAGATGTTGAACAATTGTAGTAATTTTGCTTACTTTAAATAAATGTGCATCACCTTTATCCATTAAAAATATAAATGAGATCAGTTTAAAGCAAAGAGGAAGGGCCTTGATTAGGATTGGAGACTTGTTTTCTTTTTGCTGGGTTTGTTCCTTGTGTAAAATTAAGTTCTTCTGGTACTTTTGTCTGACTTCCCTCATTAAATATACAAATCTGTGCTTTGAACAATCCAGGTTATTAGGAAAATGATTTGGGGCTATTTTTATCTTATTTATTTTTTATCCTTAGAAACACATTGTCTTTTGGCTTTCTGACTTCCCTGTTTTCAGTAGACATGAAGTTTTGCTTCAGAAAGACTTAGGGGCGTTTCTTATTTGAATGCTGTACCACCAACTCTGAGTCCCCATTTGTGTCTCCAGGTGCATCACAGAGGGAAGGAGGCTCCACCACATTTCTGTCTGCTAAAGTTTGTATATGTTGGTGGAGCTTGTTTTTAATTAAGGCATTGTTAATCCATCCTTTATTTCCTTTCTTTTTTGTCCTGTGTTCTTATTGTCTTGTTAGCTAAAATTGACTGTTTTTAATGGAGTGCTCCTGTCATGTAGAATGTTTTTATGTGTTATTGTACTCATTTTGCCCTTCTTTTACCCCTACTCCAGCACTAGTGAACATGCCTCAATACCTACGACCCAATGGACATAACAGCCAAATGTTAAGGGATCATTTTGATTGTTTGTCTATGCTTGTCAGAGCTGAGTAACTTCATATGTCAGTAGTCATGACAGATGTTTTAACATTTAATGGAACTTAAGAACATGGTAAAAATGATGTTCTTAAGTTGTTGCATGATAGTGATTAGTGTGGCCAGATGGTCCTTGTACATAAAATGAGAGTCTAGTTTTCCTCTCCATTAAACTACCTACTCTTTCTTTAACTCTGTTTAAGAACCTTGTGAACTGATGTTTCAGATTTGTGAGAATAACACTCGACTATGTGTACACACCACACACACACATATGTATAGAGAGAGAGGCTGCAAAATTGACAGCTTTAGAAATAGTTCACTTCTGAGTTTTGTGGTTGTGATTGCTTGCATAATGTATCTTAATTTGATTTTGGCTAAATTGACGGCTCTGAAACCAGAAATAGAAGAGGTTCCAAAAGCTAAATTTGCAAGAAAACCATGATTATAAAAAGTAAGCTTAAATTGCCCTTCATTCTCTTTCGTGGCTTATGAATATAGGATGGATGTCTGTTTGCAGCTTTTTTATTGTTGTTGTTCTTTACTACAGACCTTTTATTTATATGTGTGTGTGTCCAGTGCATATGTGCACGTGTCAGTTCGTCTGGAGCTACAGTTAACAGGTGGTGATAAGCCATCCAATGTGGGTGCTAACAATCAAACTTGGTTCTCTCCAGGGGCAGCAGGCTTTCTGTATCTGCTGATCCATTTCTCCAGCCCCGTGAGATTTTTTTCAAAAAGCATGGTTTTATAGGGTTTGCCCACCTACCCCAGTGTGGAATGGATTCCTTATCACCAGATGGTAGCAAAGGATTGAAAGGAAAATGGCTTGCCCTAGGACAGGAAAAGTAGACTTTGTCCCACCCAGTGAAGCACATAGGATTGTTCCCACCATATACACTATCTCAGTGATTGCCCGCACAGGTGTCTTGTAGCATCCCCTGGCTTCATGGTCTTTCCTTTCTACTACCAGCTCCCTTGAAAACTGCTTTACTTCCTAGTTCTGTACTGTTTCTTCTTGTTTAGCTGTAGAACCTGACTTTGCTCTGTGTCTACTTAAGGCCAGACCTATCTGTATCCCCCTTAATTCTTGCCACAGCACTGTGGTGGTTTTAGAACTTTGTTTGGCTCTCTGCCTCAACCCCACATCCAACCCAGAACTTTTCACTTTGAGTGATTTGACCTTGTTGGTTCATTGGCATTGTGTTTCTAAAACGATATCCTTTATTTTGCCCCAGTCTTAAGTGAATCCCAGGATAGCTAGGGCTCTGTTACACACAGGAACCCTGTCTCCATAAAGAAAAAAAAAAGAAGCAAAAGTGTTTTCAGATTTGCTATTCAAACTCATTCTCTTGATAACTCTGGTATATTAATGATTTGTGAAATTAAGAGAAAACTGAATATAATGTGTTGAGCAGTTATTTTGAGATATTATCAATTTGGCTTTTTTATTTTTATTCTGTTAAAACATACTGACAGTTTCTTCTTTATTTTCAGTGGTCTGGCAGCTGGAGAAGATAATGGACAGAGAGGTTATTTGCTGACTTATGTCATTGCATACATTCGTGTAAGTTGTATTTCTGACATTAATTTCTTTTCTATTGCCATGATGAAGGAAGGCATCTTATAAAAGAAAATGCTTAATCTGTGGCAGAGGATGATAGTCCATGACCATCATGGCAGGAAACATGGCAGCAGGCAGGCGTGGCACAGCCCTGGAGCAGTAGCTGAGAGTTTACCTCTTTATCCACAAGTAGGAGGTAGGGAGAGCTAACTGGGAATAGTGTGACTTTTGAAATCGAAAAGGCCACCCCCTCATTGGCACACCTCCAACAAGGACACACCTCCAAATCCTTCCCAAATAGTCCTATGAGCTGGAGACTAGGCATTCAAATATATATGAGCCTGTGGGGTCATTCTCATTCAAACACCACATTGACTTGGGTTATAAATAGTAGTTTTCTTGCTTTGAATGGATAAAATCTATACATTTTTTTCTGTATAATTTAGCATATCATTTTACTTGAAAGCCTGGATTTACTGTGACATTTTAGAAGGCCCTTTAAGACTTGTTTGTGTGCTTTTGAGGAACTTACAGGTGGTTTAATGTCTTTCTGCCTTTTAAGAAAGGGAACCAGCCTCTGCCTGAAAGCCAAGTGTGCCTTTCTTAACGATACTTGGGTTGGAGTCAAACTGTCCTATGTGGCAACAGTCGTCACTTGATTTATAATCCATCTTAAAGATTTATGAATCTTTATCCTTTCTTTAAAGATTAATACTTGATTCCAAGTAGTCACTGATTCAGAAGTGATGATGACTCTGCACAAGTCAGAAACTGTGTGTGACATCTGTTCTCTCATCTCTTCCACACATGCATAAGTTTTCCTGGAGAGACTCCGTGCATTAGAGAAATATTAGGGTTCCTTTTCTGTGTCAGATGCTTTATCTGCTGCTGAGGCTGTGGAGAGCAGCACACAAGGCTCCTGTCCTCAGAGAGGCCATGCCACATGTGGGAACTTTCTAATTTCTTATGAGACAAACATCAGGTGAGGTTAGACCAGAGGCACACTACTAACAACTTCCAGAAATTCTGATGGTTTATCAATTAATGCATCAGTTGTAATCTCATGATTTTTTGTGTATCTTTACAGGATTTGGGTTTAGAATACTATATAATAGGAGAATCCTTTGAGACGTCTGCTCCTTGGGACAGGTAAAACCTAACAAAAGGACTTACTCTGAAATACTTTATAATTGATGCATGTATGTGACCATGTTATTTGTGTGTGAATATGGAAAGTTTAAAATTTTTGTAAGAAACTTTGAAGTAAAGAAGGTACTCTTTTAAATTAGTATTGTGATCTGAATACCATTGCTTTCATTGTTTATCCCACCCCTTTTCTGAACTAAGATCAATTTCCTTGGAACTCAACAAACAAGTATATTAAAGTTAATGTTTTGAAGACTCTTACTGAACAAACACAAAAAGCTTCTGTGTAGTTTGACTTAGCTTAGGTGATTTCTTATGCCTAAATGTTCTTTTGAAAGCCTTCTTCTCCCACCCCAGATTATAAAACCTTTTTGCCTCCTTTTGTAATGGTTCATTTAGTTTTGGTGTGTGTGTGTGTGTGTGTGTGTGTGTGTGTGTGTGTGTGTGTGTGTGTGTGTGTGTGTGTGTGTAGATTTAACAAAATCTTCCCTTGCATTTAAATAATTTCTGAAAGGAATCCAATTATAAGATATTAAGGATAATTTCTATTTTTACATTTAAGCAAACTTTTGGTACTAAAACACATGATACAAAATGTCCTGGATAGGACTATTTGGGTTTCTCTACTGGAAACACACACATTCATACCCATGAATGCTCACACAGTGTAGGGAATCAATAGTAAAAACTGTGAAATACTTTTATAAACATGGACTTTTGAGTTAACTTTCCTAAGAAAATCATCGGTATATTTTATTTTCTTTGAACATACGTACATTTCACCTTTCCTGTATAAAATGTGTGAGCTCTTGTTGGTCACTAATGAAGTACAGCAGATCCGTTTTGACCACCATTCAGGCATTAAGTATTATATATAATGCCTGAACAGTATATATCCTGTTCTCATGCCTAATTTTTTCCTCTAGAAAGCACCTGTCTTTTCCACATTGTCTTAACCTGCTGTGGATTCTGGCTTTTGGTGTACTGGTAGTCAAATTTCAAGAATTATTTGAGATCAATCCACTCTATAGGATCACTGTGTTATTCACTCCCCCAAAAGTGCTCACTTGGTGTTTTCGAAAGATCTGTATGATTCTGGCTGTCCTTGAACCTGCCATGCAGCCCAGACAGAGAACTTGTGATCTTTTTGCCTCAGCCTCTGCTGTTTGGATTATATTTTATGTACTACCATACCTCTCCTTTCTTAGATTTCTTTAAAGTACATTTTAACAAGGGGACTAAATCTTAGAAATAAGAAGAATCGCCAGCTCGTCACCATTGATCCCTTTGGAGCAATAGTTTGGCAGGCAGCTCATGTCAGTTCTATCGCTGATAGCTTCAGTCCATCATACTGCTCCTTACTGATATAGTCCTTAGTATGGACTGTTACAATAGACTGCCTGGCTTACATGTTTTAAACTGAGATCTTTCCCCACTCACCTTGAAGTGTAGTGTCAGGGGGTTTCGGGTGTCTGGGGTTGCTGGTAAAAGCCCTCTGGTCTATAGAAGGCCCCCTTTTTGTGTGCCCTCATGTGGCTGAAAGCAAGCCTTCCCATCTCTCTCTCTCTACGACAAACTACTTCCATCCATTAGGACTCCACCCTCACGACCTGACTACCTCGACTCCTGCTATCACATGGTGTGAAGGGGAAGATTTCAGTCTGTACATGCTGAGGTGGACTTGTGTCTTCAGGGTTAGTATAGTGTTACCACTGTAGCATTACACATTTCCTTGTTACCTGCTTATGTTCTCTTTTTATTCTTCTAACTGGAGTCCAGTCAGTTAAATAAATATGTAAATGCGTGAACTGATGAAGAAATAGCTTAAGGAAACTTAATGTTGTATTCAACTATCTTTTCTAGGGTTATAGATCTGTGTAGAAATGTAAAAGAGAGGATAAGAAGGGAGTGCAAAGAAAAGGGTGTTCAGTTTGCACCTCTTTCTACATGCAGGTGAGTTTCCATAGTCGTTTATAGACTCGTTCTGAAAAGCAGGGTTTTAAACTTACGTGTTGCGAAGGTGGATATGTGTGTGTGAGCTGCATGTGAGTGTGGGCACAGTGTACCACAGTGCACGTGGAAATCAGCCTGTTTGTCTACCCTGAAGTACATTTACCCATGGAGTCCCCCCAGTGTCCCCAAAGTATTGTTTTTAAACAGTTGTAAAATACAGTTTTCCAGCTGAGAAGTAGGTTTGGCCTAACTTCATGTGGCAAACTTCCCCGAACATCTCACTCTACTGTCCTAACTGTGCCTCAGCCCTCAGCCCCGGAGGCTTTCTGCCCTCTCAGGACCTCATGGCCATGAAGAGCAAGTGTGCAAGCTCCTGGACAACAGAAGCCTCTCTTGCTCCCTGGAGCCACAAACTGCAGTGGAGGCACAGCAATGAACTAAAGGAACAGTCAGTGTGCCGGTGCCTTCCTTTGTGTGTGTGTATCGGAGGGGCATGCGACCTTTCCATTATCGATTATATCTGTGGGAATAGGATAAAGAACAAAAGGAGTGAAAGACTCAAGTGATAATTAACTTGTTACTTTCCAATAGATGTTTCTTTGGTAATAGAAGTATTCTGTGTTTTTGTTGTTCGGTGGACACAAGCCACACTGGTTACTAAGTGATTGAAATGTTGCTTGTGTGAAGTTTAAAAAAAGCCACCTGTAATCAGTATCTTCCATATTGAACAGTGATTGGTTAACTGATCTTAACTTTTTTATTAAATAACAAATGACTAGAGTCACATTAACATAAAACTAGCCAGCACAGTGGCAATGTTCTATTAAAATCCGGTTATATATTCTATGTATTGATGTTAATGACTCCCTCATGAGTAGTGTATACTCTTAATTGATATAAACACACTTTACTTATCCTTCAGGTTTTTTTAACTTGATTATTCCTAATCTGAGCACTTCGTAGTTAAAATAGTTCTCCAATTTTCTTAAACTTGTAAATCTGAAACTTAAAATGTTAATGTTCAGGGATCTTTTTATGAGTGTGAGTTAACATTAAAAGAAAAGCACAGCTGGCAAATTGACTTGGCACTGGTAAGCAGTTCATTTCTTCTGCTCTGAGGCACCTAACATTTGGCCTAAAAGACTATTACAGTTTTAGATTAGATTCGGTTTGAACTGTGTAGTAAGAAGTATTTGTTGCTTCTGTTAGATTGAGTCCTTTGTTGTATCTCTATAGCTTGCGTTTGGAGATTTGATTGTGATTGTCCAAACTCCCTTTACATGCTTCCTAATTGCATTTTGAAAACCTAGATATTTATTATGTGGATGATTTAAGAACCTCACATCCCTGATATCTTTTGTATAGACACATACCCATGGAGTTATAGACAGTATTTTAAAGTCATGCCACTGCATTTGAGGTCATCATTTTATTTGTTTTTCAAATCCTTTCTAATTATTTTGAGCTTCATGAAGAGGCTATATTTAAGTCTGATCCTATTTGGTGTTTGAACATTTCTCCCACTTCTGAGCCATGTTTTGTTCTGTTAACTTTAAGAAGTTTGGATGACTTGTAACTGATTACCGCATTCCGCCAAGTCTGTTTGGAAAGTTTGTTTGTTGTAACATCTGAATATGATGGATGTTTTGTTCATTTCAGGTCAACTGGAAAAGCGTTTACATTGCTTTAAATTTTTTTAACTTTGGAGAGATAATAATCTAGACTTACAAAAAGTTGCAAAATAGTATAGTGGTGTTAGTTTTTTTTTTCCTGATGCTGTGGTAAACTACTCTGGTAAAAGCAGCTTGAGAATGGAGAATTTTGTTTTAGCTCACCATTTGAGACACAGTCCTCCATGGTGAGCAAGTCAAGAACACAGTGGCCTCCAGCAGCTGGTCACATCCCTTTCACAGCTAGAAAACAGGACAGAGGCAGCTGCTGCTCACTTCCAACTCTCCACATAGTCTGGGATCCTCTGCCTTGGAATGGTCCTGTCTGAATTAAGATGAATTTGCTTGTATCAGTTGACATAATCACAGTTATCCCCTTCTAGATGCCTCTAGATTATGTCAGATTGATAGTTAATTAGCAGTAACCATCACATTTTCAGATACCACCTCACTCATTTTCCCAGGATCAATATCCTACATAGTTACATAGTATGATTATTAAAATTTAAAAACCAGTATTTACTACTATCGATTGATTGACTACTATTCTGGTTTTTAAATCTGCATAAAGCTGTTGATATTACTTATCTATCACCGTATACATCCGACGTCTCTAGTATAACAAAGATAGTAAAATTATACTAATTGTGTTTTAAGATATGTGCCCTTTTAAAGTCATTAAACGGAGCATAAAATTGTCAGCTTTCTTCACTCCTGTTCCTGTAATCTACAAAGTGTCCTGTATTGACTGTAGAGACCATATGAGTTTTTTCTAGCACTTCAATGATTTACTTTTGTATGCCTAGAATTTCTTGAGCCACAAGAATCCAATCAAATGACAGCTCATGGTATTGTTTTCAGAGCATTTATGTATTTTGCAGAGGTGATAGCTTGTTTGTGTTTTATCATCAATATAGTTTCTTTAAATAATAAAAATTAATTTAAGTGCTTGGTATTTGCATGTAGTGGTATATAGTTCATATTTCTGCTCCAAATAGTTAATGAACCAGTGAAGGAACAAGTTCCTTGTTTCTAATGTTGCCTTTATGGGTGGTCGATACTTTGTGTAGTATGTCTATTTACTCTTGCATATAAAATGTATCCATGTGTATAGACTTGAACAATAATGGTACTATGCTTCAAATAAGTTTTCTATTATCTATACAAAGAACTAATTGTACATAAACTGGATGTAACAGGATAAATTATTTATATTGTTAAGAGAAGGACTTTCTAAGTCAGGTTTTTGTTAGGTTATTTTGACTGTGCATGTTAAAGCAGTTTATGCCAATACTTACTTGACTATATTTTAAATGTTTTCAGATATGCTGTTTAAAATAAGGTTCTGTTACTTGTAGATAACTTCAATAAGCTCACTGAATGATGTTTTTTATATAAAATACTGTATTTATAAACATTTTTGCTTCATTTCCCTGTAGCTTTAGTACCATGAAACAGAATAAGTGAGCTGAGCCATGTATTTGCAATCTTGATTAACCTCACATTTAAATGAAAGCAAAATCCTTTGTTCCCAACTGTGTTCTTAGTTCACCTGTTTTGGCAATAGCCATAAAGATAGCCAATGGGCCCTTTTCCCTGGGAATGGGAGATTGAATAAAGGATGAGATTGTGGCTTGGATAGATTGCCTAGTGATCTTATATTTGAAGGTTTTAATTGTTAAATCTGTTTTCACTGAACTTTTTTGAAATCTTTTTTCCGTTTGTCTTTTAGGGTGACACAGACGTACGATGTAGGTGCATGTATCTACTTCTATTTTGCCTTTAACTACAGGGGAATTAGTGACCCACTGACTGTGTTTGAACAAACTGAGGTAATTTTGCGTGTAGCTTTTATGTTCTTTTATTAATTTAAATAAATTTTAGTATCAGCTTAGGAATTTTAGTTTGAGTTACGTTAGTGACACATGGTGTGCCTGACTGCTAGACCATTGAAATGAAAGATATGTTAAGTCAACTGACTTCCAAATTGTCAGTCTGAAATTAATGTTGGGTATTTCAAATCCGGTGTCTCTTTGGTTATTAATTTTCAGTGCATTATAGCCAATTAAATAACAGCAGGAACCTTTAATACTGTAGGGGTCTTTTGAGTCCCTTTGGCAGTCCATACATCTCCAGGTGGTAACTGCTCTTGAGGTCAACAGCCCTCATGTTCTTGATCTGTGCTGTAATATATTCCCATGTTTGTGAGTTTTTATGAAACGACTGTGTATAAGGTCCTTGGGATTCATTTGCTAGCAGTTTGAATTACATTTCTTAAGTGTCCTTAAGCTGCTGGTTTTTATAGACTTGGGTGTTGACTGCTATATTCCTTATTAGAAGCAACATAGAATTCCTCCACTAAACTGGAAGAAGCAATAGTAGATGTGTCACTTAGATACACAGGTGCCCTAGTTTTTTAAGTTGATGATGTTCCTGCCAATGATACCTATCATCCTCAGAAGTTTAAGTATATTCTTTATATGTTTGTTTGTTTGTTGTTGTTGTGTGTGTGTGTTTGTGTACAGGGACATGTGTGCAGTACCACACAAGTGGAGGTTAGAGGATAACCTGGGGGGGAAGGGGGTGACTGTTTCTCTCCACTATATGGGTCCCAGGGATAAAACTTAGGTGTTCAGGATAGTAGCCAGTGCCTTTAAGCACTGAGGAATCTCGCTGCCCTGAAGTTCCACTGTATTTGTCTCTCTCTGGTCCAGTTATGAAAGTCTTTGCTTAGCTGCGCATGGTATTTTCAAGCACAGAGGAGGCAGAGGAAAAAGGACTGCAGCAAGCTTGAAAGGGTCACCCTGGTTTGTGCATTGAGTTCCAGGCCAGCCAGGGTTATATAGCCTCATCTCACCACAAAACAAACAAAGCCTCCTTCCTTGGAGTTCACAAATTAAAATTATTTCTGTTTTCCTAATTCTGATCTCATGGAGCAGTTTTATTTGAAGTGATTTATTAGAAATACTTAGCTCTTGAGCAGAGACTGGCATACCTGTGAAAACTCAGCTCCCAGGTCCTGTGGTTCCTTCAGAGTACTTTGCAGGGAGGCCTGGTCCATCTGCCACCTGGGCAGTCATCTCCCTCAGCCACCGTTGATGGTTTATAGACATGAGTATGTCTGAGGAGTTCAAGGTATAGGAGATAATCACCTTGTGGCTATTAAATATTAGCAAATCATTAAGAATAGAAAATATAGCGAAATATATGCATAAACAACTGTAAATAAACCTAAATCACTTTGTATACTAACCTAAAATTTTTTCAATTAAAAGAAAAAAGTTAAAAGCGGGCCATGGAGGGGTTAGGTAAGGGAAAAGGGAAACAGAAAGGTCCAAGGCAATCCCAGGTTCCATCGCCCTTCACTGTACATGCTGTCTGTATTTTGTTCTATGTTTATCTTTTGACCCAGGTGCATGCCATAAGGATAGCTAGGACTTAGCATGCTAGGAGGTTAAATAAGGGGACAAAACGAAACTTGGCGTTATTTTTTTCTCCCTCCCTCCTTCCCCTGTCCTCCTTTTCCCCTTTAGATATATGTGTAGAACTACAAATAACTTATCCCATGTGCTTGAACTGAGAGATGTCCTCCGTAAGTGCTTCTGGATGCGTAGTGGAAACAAATGAAGAGTTCAAGCAAATTGCTTGGTACCTTCCTGAGTATCTGGGGAGAAGTCAATAAATGTTAGCTACTCCAAACTGAAATCCAAGTAGCAGCAACATTTTATGTTGTTTCCATTTACAGGCAGCTGCTAGAGATGAAATCCTTGCCAATGGAGGGAGCCTGTCACATCACCATGGAGGTATTTTTAAAGGGGGGATGATATAGAATTTCTGATATTCCTGCTTTTAAAAATAGTTGACTCATTAAAATCTGTAATTTTATGCTTAGAAAAAAATAAATGTAAGAAATTTTAGAAAAATTTAGGAAGATGCATGAAGACAATCACCTAAAAATCAAACTCTTAGCCTCTAGACTCAAACCTCTTGTCCTTTTTGATTTCCCTTGTAACTGTGTTATCTAAGATGCTGTGCATATGTGTTTAGATCATTCACATTTGCTTGCTGGAATGTTGGCGTTCAGGAGGGTAACGATTTTTTCATGTGGGTTACTGTATACTAGGACCAAGGGCTTCCGTGTGTGTGGAGAGATAGTGGAAGAATAAGTCGACTAGGTTGTCTCAGGAACATCAAAGTAGATAAATTCCTTTTTCTCCTTTTCCTAAACATATTCTTTCCTTCAGTTCTCTTCAGTTCTCTTTCCTCTTTTTCATGTGTGTGCACTTGTGCATGTGTGTTTCCTTGCATGTATACTGAATGCATGTGTGTGTCCATGGATGTGGAGGCCTGAAGCTTGATGGCTACCTAATCCATTGAGTCAGGGTTTCCCAGAGGTGCTAGTGAATGTTAGAATGATGAATGAAAAAGGAGAAAAGGGGTACCAGAAATGTTTCAAGTGGAATTAAAAGTTGAGGTATGCTATGGGCCTTACGCCTTCTTTAAAAACAGGAACTGTAAGATCTGTGTTTGAGTAAGTATGACAAAAAGAACAGAGAGTGAGGATGGCTGACTGTAAAGAAGGGATGATAGAAGCTAACTGTGATTTAGAGAGTTGATTATTAAATGGCTGTTTCCTTGATTGTGAAATGATGGGCTGGAATCACTCATGTTTTGTACTATGAGAAATTTTGCCAAGATTAAAGGTGACCAAGTGACTTGAGTAGGGCAGAGGAGAGCCATACTGGCAGCCTTTCTGTGGTCAGCAGCTTTCTTTTACATCTGTGAGGATATTCAGGCCTTCCTGGGGGTGGCTGTGTGTGAGGTACCCAAAGGGAGACGTGCGGCAGTTGCTTCACAGATGTGGAGGGCTGCTGTCTCTAAGGTGCACAGCTGTACTGACACAGTGCACCTCTAGAGCACTCCCTGCAGAAGAAAGTAGACTAAACCCTGCCGCACATAGATTTGAAACGGGTTTTATTTGTGAAAGTTAGAAAAGTTATGCATATGTTATATATTATAATATATTGTATGCTTTACCCAGTACCACAAGTGAAGTCAATAAGCAATAATTGGGAAAAGTATAACTCTTACCCTGTAATATATTGATTTGTCAATCCTTGGTCCAAAAGCAAAGTCTGTAAATATTCCCCATGAGTTTTGTTTGTGATAGAGAATGAGCCCCAGCCCTTACAGCTGAGCAACCTCTCTAGCTCTTATTGTTTTATTTGTGTGTGTGTGTACATGGTATATACATATATATACACATATATATATGGTATTCTTAATGCCTTTTAGTCTTATATAATGTGTTTTCTATATATTCTATATAGAAATATATTCTATATATTCTATATATATATATAGAATATATATATATTCTATATAAGTATTACTGGTCAGCTAAGCTACAGAATTTCCAAACATCTTCCTTCTCTTGAAGGGTGTCACAGTTAGTCCAGAGAATGCGTATTATATTCAGAAACTTCAAGATTGGTGTGATTTGTGCCATGCTCACTGCTGTTAGCTTGGTGTCCCTCACTTCAGGCTGTACTGTCCAGGCAACTACAGACACAGTGAATGCCTGATTGTGAGAAAGGAAGAGAAGCTAAAAGGAAGTGTTAGCACTTCACAGCTCTCAGTGTTTTCTGGGGTCTGTGTAACTTCGTCTCCTATAGTCCTTGTCACCATGCTGCTGAGTAGCTGTTCTTCATGTCATGGAATTCAAAAATAAGTTGCTGTTGTTAATGTAAGTGCTTCATTCTTCAGTGCCCTGTCCTTACACCAAGAAAGTTAAAATATTTGAAATGATTTAAAATAAGATTGAAATTGACTGCCTTTGAAAAGAAATACTATGTATTAGCTTTCCTTTAAGACTTTAAGTCCTCCCTTTCTTTAATTTCCACATTATCTAAGTGTCCCAGAGGGGAATCAAAGTTTTAATTTCTTCATTATAGATATTTTTATTTTTAGTAGTTCTTTCCCATAAATCACTTACTTCCTTGTATTTTACACTTCCTGATTGTAGGCATACATTTCACGATCAGGTACTGAAACAGCACAGGGCAGTTCATGTTACAGTGTCTTGGGTATTATTTCTGTTGCTGTAGATAACACCATGATCAAGGCAGCATGGAGAAGAAAGGGTTTATTTGGGGCTCATAGTTTCAGAGGGTTAGAGTTCATGACAACCACAGCAGTGAGCATGGCTGCAGGTAGACAGACATGGTGGTAGCAGACAGCCTACATCGCAAAATATAACCAGGAGACAAGTAACACACCTCCTCCAACAAGGCCATACCTCTTAATCCTTCCCAAACCGTTCCACCAGCTGGGCACCAAGTATTCAAATACATGAGCCTATGTAGACCACTCTCATTTCATTATCACTACATAAAGTAAAACTACTTGTACAACTTGTGTATATTTTCAAGTTTAGAAATCTTTGTTAGACTTCAGACTGAAAAATTCCATTTATTGACTTGTAATAGAATATCGCAAGGTTTGATTCCATATTAAATTTACAGGCTGCTGCATTGTGGGACAAATTTTAAAATTTCTGTCCCATTTGTCATATTTATTTTCTATGTGATCAGAAACAATGACTGCATGGAAACTAATTCCAAACTACCTAATTTCCTGTTGTGCTTAGAAAAGGACTTGGGCTTGCAGAGGTGCGCAGTGCACTTCACATGTGCTCAAGTGAGGGTTCGGTCTTGCTAAGCTGCTAGAGAGAACCCATCCTTTCACTCCCCTATTCACTCACTTGTGACAGTCTCGCTCCACAGTCAAAACCATCCTGAAGATTTGTGCTGGTGACTCCAGGTCCCAAAATTATGTCACCTCTCCTGGTACCATCTTAGTTCAACTCTGTTTCCTACTCATGTACCATAGTCCCCTCTTAACTTTTCTGGTCCCCCTCCCTTCTCTTTCTGCTGGTAATCTTTTCTTTAAATCAGGTTGTCTCCTCACATTGAGAATAAAATTATCAGGCCTTCGTGGATGCAGTGGTGTGTCCATCCCTCTTTCTGCCTTTCTTGGCAATTTATATTGAGATCCTGTCTCAAGATGAAGATTAAAATGATGTTCTGAATATAATTGGATGGTGAACACTTACCTCACATGCAGAAGGTCCTAGGTTCATTCCCAAGTACCACACGTGTATATGTGCACATACCCTAATATATGATCAAAATTATGACTGCATATGAGTGATACATACCCACATGTACATACAAATTTAGAGTACTATAAATAGGAAAGGACATAGTCTTTTAAATCAAATCTGTATTTACTGGTGATGCCATAGGGAAGCAGGTTCTCTGAGCTGCAGTTGTCCTCAACTGCAGACCAAGAGTTCACCACTTCATAGGCTTATTATAGGACGTAGCTGTGACAGTTGTATAGCATCTGACATGCCTCTCATGTAGAGGCTGAAATACTATAGTGTGTATTTTTAAGTAACAGGAGAGTACCAGGTAGATCTCTGCTTTATTTTCTTAATCTTCCTCACCAACCACTGAATAGTGGATTATAGTTTGTTTAAAAAGATGTGTACAGGCCGGGCGTTGGTGGCGCACGCCTTTAATCCCAGCACGCGGGAGGCAGAGGCAGGCGGATCTCTGTGAGTTCGAGACCAGCCTGGACTACCAAGCGAGTTCCAGGACAGCCTCCAAAGCCACAGAGAAACCCTGTCTCGAAAAACAAAAACAAAAACAAAAACAAAAAAAACAAAAAACAAAAAAAAAGATGTGTACAGGTAAGGGGGTCTGACACTGTCATTTTCATTTATAGCTTTAAAGTCTCATTCTATAGGTCTCTTTAAAATCTGCATGAAAGAAAAACAAGTTTCTTTCACATTCTCCAATGAAATTGGCTATAGTAAAATGTCTGTTTTCATAGTAGCTTTTCTGAAGTTAATCATTTAATCTGAACTTTCAAATGTTCATTGTAATTATAGTTTCATAAAGCAGAAGTGTTTTTAATTTAAAATTTAAAAAGTATGTCTAATTGTGCTGCTAGGCTTACTGTTAATGCTTTTGAGAAGACACTTTTTATATGTATAAAAGATTTTCCTCATTTGCTCCCTGAACTGAAAATTGAAGCTGGCCTAAGTAGCAATTTCTTTATTGACCTTCAGACAGTATCATGACAGTCTCAGTACTGTTTGTTTTGTTTTGCTTTTAGTACCAGAGTAGCAGAACTGTTGGCTAGGAGAATATTGATGCAATTTCTCTTGGAGGGTTTGGCCTGTAATTGTGATTAATAGCAGTTACTTTCACTATCTGGAAACAGACAGGCTGGTTTGTCTGCCTACAATCATGCTGTGATAAATGGAGCTATTTTAATTCTGGTTTTGTGTATCAGAGAAAACAGATGTAGTCTGGGACTTGAGGCTGAAGGGAATAAGGAGTCTGCCTCACTTAGTCTCCGTAGCTCTTGTGTCTGCAGCTGATGTGCTGGTTAGATTAAACAGCATAGTTTGTGTCAGCCACATACTTAACTTCAAGTCCTTTGTGGTAAGTAAAATACCCTGATTGAGTTTACCAATCTTAATTGAAATATTGGTATTTAAGCAAATCAAAACTTACTAGCTTTCATCTCCCTGGTGGTCAGAGCAGAAACTAGTAGTTCAGAAATGTTTGAAGAAAAAGAGGCTGAGAAGAGCGTCTGTTAAAAACCTGTAGTGTGAAATAGAAGGAAGGGAGGGAGGAAGAGAGGAAGGAAAGAAAGAAGGGGAAGGAAGAAGAGTATTCAAACACAATCAGCAAGAATATAGAATACAACCACATATAAAAATTAACAGCAAATGTAGAAACCAAAATCTAAAACATAACAGCATTCACACCTACAAAAAAATGAGTAAGAAAATATACATAAGCTTTGTATCCTATGAAGTTACAGAATGCCAGTGGAAGAAACCAAAGAAGTCCTATGTAAATAAGAGGAAGTTCATGCATGGGGTAGAAAAGACCACATGATAAAAATATCAATTCTGTCCAAACTGATTTATCTTTTAAACACATTTTCTATTAGACTTTTGTTTTTGCTTTTTTTGGGGGCGTGGAGTGAGACAGATTTTCTCTGTGTAGCTCTGGCTGTTCTGGAACTTGCTTTGTAGACCAGGCTGGCCTTGACTTCACAGAGATCTGCCTGCCTCTCCCTTCTGAGTTTTGGGATTAAAGGCTTGCACCACTACCACCTGGGTTTTAGTAGTTTTTTTTTTAAATGGATCTAGGAAAGATTATTCTAAATTTTATATGATAAGACAAAAGAACTGTATAATTAAAATAATTTTGGGAAAAAGTTTTCCTGATTTTGAGCCTTATTATAGCTCCAGTAGTCAAGACTGCAGTGTTAGATCTATGTAAGATGATAGAGAACACAGAACTCGGTCCACATACCTGGACTCTTATTTTGACAGGAACACTCCAGTGAAAATGATACTGGAACAGCTATATGCTTGTAAGCACACACACATGCAACTGCATACAAAAGAACATTGACTTAAATCTACATTCATATAGAAATTAACCCCAAATGGGCTATGATCTTAATGCAAAATGTGAAACTCTGAAAGTATTAGAAAATAGCATAAGAGAAAATCTTCAGGTCTAGAGCCAGACAAGGAATTCTGGGGATTGGATCCAAAAGCATAATCCACAAAAGGAAAAATTGGTTAACTGGGCTCAACTCTAACAAGATGAAGATGTAACAGCCTGGATATCTTTTAGCCAGTGAATGGCTAAATAAATCCTGTTAATCCATGTTCTGGAATACTATTCAGTAACAAAAAGGAATGAACTATTGACTATATTTAGCTGCATCTCTACAGGACTGTGCTAAGTATATAAAAGCCGATCTCAAATGGCTTCTTGCCTTTATGGTTCTATAACAGTTTTGACGTGACGGATACTTTTGAGACAAAACTGTCCAGCATCTGGGCTGTACCAGTGTCAAAGCCATGCACTCTGATTAGCCAGTATCTGAGTAGTGTGACCAACAGTGACTGTATCAGAACACCATGACCAAAAGCAAGTTAGAGAGGAAAGGGATTATGTTTTATTTGGCTTACACATCCCCACTGTAGTCCATCACTGAAGGGAATCAGGAAAGGAACTCAAGCAGGGCTGGAACCTGGAGCCAGGAGCTGATGCAGAGGCCATGGAGGAGTACTGCTTACTTACTTGCTCCCCCATGGCTTGCTCAACCTAGGGATGCCTCTACCCACAATGGGCTGGGCCTTCCCCCATCAATTTAGAAAGTGCCCCATAGGCTTGTCTGCAGCCCAATCTTATGGGGGCATTTTCTTAGTTGAGGTTTCCTCTTCTGAGATGACTTTAGTTTGTGTCAAGTTAACATAAAATGACCTGGCACAATGCCAATAACAATTGCCCCATTAAGGCAGCCAGAAATGTCTGTAGGTGTTGCTAAATACTAGCCACTGCAGTTGAGAATCACCAGTAAGGTCCAAATAGTCCTTTAGATTTTGAAGAAATGAGAACTTGGAGTTCTGTGTCATGCCTTTTACCTACTACAGAATAGCTTTGAGTATCTCCAAGAAGTAATGCCAAAATAAAGGGAATATAGGGTGAATACAATCGAGGAAATAAAACTGCATTACTAGATTTTTGAATCCCTGTGCAGTATTTAAAGTGTCTTAGAAATAACTATAGTTGAGTTCTTTTATACTTGAACTAAATTTATTGACTATCTTACTATGTGGTAGATTCTGTGTTATATAACAGGATTACAAAGTACAATAAAATACTGTTCTTAGTCTTCAAGAAAGATAAAATCTTCTGGTCTTTTCTACTTTTATCTGTCTCATTTTATTTAACTCTTCACTTGGTTTGGTCTCTGTTTTATAAGCACTCAGTTCTACTCTGGTTTAAATGTCAAGTGTATCAGAATAATTGATGTTGCTTAAGACGGATTGACTCCCGTTCTTCTGATCTACTTACTCCAATTATTGAAATTTCTTTTCAGTTTCTAGTCTCAAAAAAGCTATTCAAACATTCAGAGCTATTAGATAAACTGTGTAGACAAACCCTTAGCATTATAAAAACCTGGCATTGCTAGCCAGCTTAGTGGATGGATAGTGGACATAACTGTAACTCCAACACTCAGGCCGCTGAGGTAGGGCTATCACAGGGTCAATAAGACAGAAAGAAAACAGGCATTTTAAATGTCGGCAATAAGAGAAATTGAAATAAGGATTCTGATTGCTTTTGTGGTATTCATCAGTTTGTCTTAATGTCAGAAGTTTCATTAGCAGATGACACTGATAAGTAGTGCTGTGGCCTTTGAGCATTCAGTTTCTCTTGCGAAGTCAGGAAGAATCTTAGTCCCATCTCAGATTCTCTTAAGGGCTAGATGTTATCATTTCTCTTGGTAGAGGTTTGTTGGATGGCATTTATGAAGCATACAGCTTTGCCAGAATCAAACAACCACACTGTATGTCATGGAACAAGCAGATATGTAAGTCAGAGACCTTTCTAAGTCTCCCTTTAAGAAGCATTGTTAGCTCCACTAACTCAGAGTCAGATTGCCCATTGGTTTTCTTTGTTCTCATTAGTACCTAACAGGTACCAGAGTATTCAAACTTCATCTGACAAGACACTGGATGTCCATTCAGTAATAGTTCTGTATATAATCTAGCAATAGTTTCATCATGCTAATTAATGGAAAAATAAGAAGCTTCTGGGGACTAGAGAGTGATGGCTCAGTAGTCAAGAGTGCTTTCTACACATCACAAAGACCAGAGTTCTGATCTCACCACCCATATAGCAAACTGGCCACCTGGTATACTCTGATAACCCTGGTTCTGAGTGGAATGGAGACAGGAGGATCACTAGGACTTGCTAGCTGCCCTGTAGCTGAGAAAATGTGAGAAACCCAGCCACAGAGGAGTAGAGGAAGATACCCAGCCACAGAGGAGTAGAGAAAGATACCCAGCCACAGAGGAGTAGAGGAAGATACCCAGCCACAGAGGAGTAGAGGAAGATACCCAGCCACAGAGGAGTAGAGGAAGATACCCAGCCACAGAGGAGTAGAGGAAGACACCCAGCCACAGAGGAGTAGAGGAAGACACCCAGCCACAGAGGAGTAGAGGAAGATACCCAGCCACAGAGGAGTAGAGGAAGATACCCAGCATCTTCTTTGGTCCTCCACATCCCCAAGAAGCACATATGCCATACACTAATGGAAGGAAGGAGGGATGGAGAGACGGAGAGAGGGTTAGCCATGACTCCAGCCCCTGCTTTGCCATTTCTGTTACCAGCTCACAGACCAGTACCACCAGTTGGTTAAATTCTTTCATCAAACATGTTTATGAGGGACCACAGCTATGCCTTCTCCCCCGCTACTTGCTAGTTCACTAATCAAATGTGTGTTAGATTGATTATTGTCAAAGTATAAACCATAGACAATTTGACAAGATAGATGTGTAAATTATCCTTCTGACAGAACTAATGACGCACTTCAAGCACCTTCTGTTTTCCACTGCTTGGTGAGTGACTTCATTAAGTATGCAGTGGCTGTTGGGTGGCTTCTCAGACAATGGTTCAGTTCCTTGTGGAATTGCATTATTACTAGAGGTGTAAAACCAGGCAGACAAGCTAGCTGTTGGGCATCCTGCTGAGCTTCTAATGTGCTCCATCTTGTTGGAGCAGTTGTTTGCCGTCTTTTCAGGACAATTACATCCATAACCACAGGACACATTCGGTGAAGCTATATTACAGATAACCGTGGAGACTGGCACTGACTGCTCGTCATCCTTCTCCTGAGCTGCCGCAGCATGAGTAGCACCTTCCACAACTCAGAATAGCTGCTGCTGCTGCTGCTTCTTTATTTACTTAGCCTCACAGAGCAAATCTGGGAATGTGGACTTTTAACTTGCTTAGGATGTTACAATAATAGGTGAATCTAGTGGCAGATGAAAAAGCTCAGGTTGCAGCATGGTGCCGAGGTGAAAGCAGTCCTGTTGGAGATCTTCAGGTGGAGGCTGCTTGAGGAGCCCCTGTGTGTGTTGGCTGGTCTCAGACAGAGGTCTCTGAACAGAAGCTTTCCCTGTGAACTTTAGATCTCCCCCCTAGACTCCGCTTCTTGTAGCTCTGCAATGCTTTGTTTATTGTGCCAACCACAGATACCTGGCTTTCTGAAGTACCGTGCCATTTGACATTTGGATGATGGTCTGGTGGTTTCATGGAAAACTGGACTGAAAGCTGCTTGGAGCTGAACTAGTGTGGTATTTAAGGTTCCAAATGGTATTGCTGGGATGTATTTCTGCAGCCTGATGAATGGGAGTATACTTTAAAGTGACAGTTCAAATACTTCAATGAAAGGCTTCCCATTTCTGTTGGCCAATTAAATCTCTGTTGATGACTTTGGATCATTAATGAACATTTTTTAATCCAGTTATTATAATAATGCATATGTTTGAGGAGTGTCCACTGTGATAGCCCTACCATAGATTAATACTCAGATTTTGTCATGTCAGAGAATACACTGCGTTGCTTTCAGTGCCAAAGCAAGTTGAAAGTCAGAATTCTTTTTAACTGTCACTCACAAAAGTTTTAGGTAGAAGTGGCTGTTTTTTATTTAATGCCTTTAAAAATAATTGACTAGGCTAATTATTGTGATACTTCATTGCCTCAAGTTTGTAAGACCTAAAATAAGGAAAAAAATTAAGTGATCAGTTAGAGGAAGTTAAATTTAAAACAGATTAGGCATCTGCTTTTGTGTGTGCCAGAAAAAGAAAAATGTTTAAATCTGGCTGGACAATGGCAAGAATGTCAACTGTCATTTGAGGTACATGGGATTATTTAAATCACTTGGAAAAGAATTTTTGATTGGAAAGATTCATAACTAGATCTTACCCCCTGAATCCTTTGAGTCATTTTCTCATTTCTCTTAAGCGTACTCCTTAAAATATTCCAAAGAGCTATATAGCTTGTCATGTTTGTCAGTTCTGCCCAGCAGATTCATTTTTCTGTATTTTTCTTCAGCAAGCTTCATTTTCTACAAAATTTTTACTTGCTGGGAGTTTTAACACGGGGTGGGCTTTTGGATAAGCATGATCTTTTTCATCTTGTTATTTGTAAAATAGCCTGTGATCTCAGTCCACACTTCCTTCGATCTCCATTTTATAGTTTACAGAGAAAGGAGACAGACACTGTGAGGCACAGACTTCCCCTGGGAATGCATTGGGCTTAATGAGCTTGATAGTCTGGTGGGCTCAATAAATCAAACAAAGCAGAACAGTTCTCATTTTTGAATAAAAGGATTTATCACACAGTGTTTGCTCACTCATGGTCACAAGATTGATTGGTTTCCAGCATTCAAGGTGTGTACTGAAGCCTTTTTTATTTTGTTTTCCAGTGGGCAAGTTACGAAAGCAGTGGCTAAAGGAGAGCATCTCTGATGTCGGTTTTGGGATGTTAAAGTCTGTCAAGGAGTATGTGGACCCCAGTAACATCTTTGGAAACAGAAACCTTTTGTAACTCCATGGATAGCATTATGAAAAATGTTACCTTTTTAAAGTCATCAGCTATGGTTATACCAGTAATTATATCAAGGACTGTACATTTGTTTGTTGGTTTCAAATAAGTTGGTTTTTGTTCTGTGCTTTGTTTCTACATCTATAGATTGACAGATGGCGTTCCTAGGTCTCTCTCATTGTAGATGTACCTGTTTATAGTCAACTAACTGGTTGTCATTTCAGATTTATCTGAAGAAGATGCTGCCAGCTGTTTTACGTGCTCCTCTAGGTGAGCCGGGGCAGATGGTGTCATCTGCTGCTCATCTAGCCTCTCCTCTGGTGTGTCCTTTCTTAAACATTTCTCTAAAGCAGATATCTAGCAGATTCTGCTGGGGAGAGATATTTGTGTGTGTTGTTAAAAGCGTCCTTTCCTGAGAGTAGGCCACTGAGGGAGAGGACACTCAGGCCAGGACCAGCAGTCTGTTACTAGCATGCCTTCATCTGTATAAGGTGCTCAGCCTAAGCTTTGCTTGAAGTGAATACACAGTTACAAACTTAAATTGCCAACATGCAAATTACTCTGTGAGCAGACACATTTTTGTCCTTGTGTCTGTTTCTAGTAGGTGTGAGTTGTATTTGTGTCACCGTGGGTAAGCTGTTGTTGTGTCCTGCACCATCCATAACGTGCTTTGTAAGGAAAGCTGCCTTGCTACAGGTGACGGGCAGGGTTACCGTGAAGTGAAGGCCATTGTCCACCCTCCAATCCTCATGTCTCTGCCGTCACGTGCTTTGTAAGGAAAGCTGCCTTGCTGCAGGTGACGGGCAGGTGTTACCGTGAAATGAAGGCCATTGTCCACCCTCCAGTCCTCATGTCTCTGCCGTCACGTGCTTGTTGCCAAGTTGCACAGGCAACTGCAGCATGAACAAAGGGAAGGCTCCTGAGCCTGCTGTCTCCAGTTTAAAGACTTGGCTAGAGACACAGTCGTCAGTTGACTCTTAGGTTTGAAAGCCTCTATAATTTCAATAACAACAATCTTTTTTTCTAATTAGCCACAAATAGCCTGATAAATTTTCATGGAAAATTAGTTTCAATTCAGTTCTTAATAATGGTTTAATGACTTTTTGAATTACTGGTTTAACCTAAATTTTAAAAATGTATTACTGCATATGCCATAATCACAAGTTTGAAATATCCTGTTTCTTAAATAAAAAAGAGACTATTAATTACATTTAGCAGACATTTTTACATTCACAACTGGATATTGAAATAAGTAGAACAATTGCTTTAAATCACTGTTGAGGTTTCTGATTCACATTGTGAGATGGGTTCTTTTCTTAATGCAATACCTAACTTTTGATAATTTTTTAAAATATTTAATCAGATAATTAAGTCAAAATGCAGACGATCCTTTAAAAGGACACACTGTCTGTCTATGTAGCAACAGCTCCAAATATATTGGGGCAGTTTGATACCTTTTTTTATCTGAAGTAGCCTTAAACATAACAGTGAAAATTTAAAATTGACAAAATGATATTTTTAAGACTTCAAAATGATAAATAATTTTTAACTATTAAAATTGGCCTAAAACTAACAAATTTAAATCTGTTGGAAAAATCAATATTAAGCATTAGTTTAACAACAAAAACTCAATATTAATTTTGGAAGCTGCCTCTTTATTGATGATTTATTTTCAATTATAAAATTTCCATATCTTTGATTAAAGATTTTGATGGTTTGAAATAGCTGGACACTCAAGGAAATTGCCTCTAGAATTATAAGATTCTTTATAAAATGCATCTCTTCCTGAAGATGATTCTCTAATTGGTGATTGATATGTAACATTAAGTAAGATTCCAACATCTCACTGAAAGTGTATACATGTTTCCAAGTAATTATTTTTAATAAACAGATTTACTAGCAGATCCAGTTCCTTGCATGTGATTGTTAAAACCTTTTCTCCCAGGAGTTCAGATTTACACAGCCTTGGCAATCTGTACTGTAAGTATAACTGTCACCTGAGTAGTTGAGTTCACTATCTGACATGAACTTTATGGAGGTTAGCAGTTTATGTCTTTTCCTCTGTATGCAGGCCTGACCAACCTTGACTCTATAATGGTTACTACATTTTTCAACAGGGATCATTTTGAGATACAAGAATATTCATTAGTACTATTTCACTCTGACTGTAAATCAGGAAGCCTTCCAACCCACTTGTGGAAGATGCCTCCAGGTAGACTGTGTCTTCGGAGGAGCATGAGTTTATGAATATGCACAAAGCACTTATTAAACCTTGCCTCTTTCAGAAGTGTCTGCACATGGCTTCATGAAGCTAAACCCAAGAGAATATTGTTACCTGGAGCATCTTAACTCATAGGTTAGTTTCTTTAAAAAGCTGTAGCCTGTTTAATATTCAGAAGCACCTAACACTGACCCATGCTTTTTTTTTTTTTTTTTTTTTTTTTTTTGGTTTTGGTTTTTCGAAACAGGGTTTCTCTGTGGCTTTGGAGGCTGTCCTGGAACTCACTCTGTAGACCAGGCTGGCCTCGAACTCACAGAGATCCGCCTGCCTCTGCCTCCCAAGTGCTGGGATTAAAGGCGTGCGCCACCAGCGCCGGGTGACCCATCCTTTTTAGATTAGTCTTATGTGTAATATTTTGCTTAGATCTAATGATGCCACATATAGGTTGGGGTTTTAGTGGGAATAGGAACTTGCTGCTAGTAAGATTTAAATCCTAAAGACACAAGTGGATAGGCTCTATTGACCTAAGAGAAGTGTTGCCTTAATGTGTGGTGTGGTGTATAGTGGTGTATCAGCAAACTGAGTACCATGCTGTGTTCCTTGAGTCTCTTATTTAGCTATATTGTGAGGCCACTTATTTCTTGTGTCCAGCATTTCATCAAAGAATACAGGATTAAACTCTGCTCTTTTTAGGAATGGGAGGTTGTTACTCGAAATGCTTACATATTGTAGGAATATTGATCTAAGATTATTTGTGAATCTGGAAGCCTTCTAGTATCCATATTTGTGTTATTAGTTTATTTTGGAAAACAAAAGTTCAATAAAAGACAAGCTTCCATCAGTGTGTATATTATATCAGATATAAACACATGCAAGAGCCCTCCCCTTTCTCCCCCTCCAGAACATTGTAACTGAGTACTAGTTTGCATATTTGAAAAAGCCTTTCTGCATGTTCGTCCCAGAGATTTTCCTTTGTCATATTCTTTCATACCAACAACTTCTAATTGTAACTGATCAGAGAAGCTCCAAAGTCCTAACATGAAGTGTGCTGCTCCAAATGGAGCTGGGTTTGGTATCACTGTCAGAACACAGTGATGTGTGTAGAGGGACCGCGTCACACCGTGGGTGACAAGCCTGAGCAGCCACAGATGCTGCCTGTGCACGTATATCTCCAGCGTGGGGGACGCTGAGACAGCAGTGAATGGCTGGAGCAATTTGGAGGATTTTTCCTCTCCTTCCTCTTCAGTGATTTTGATTTCAACTGGACTCCACTTGTGGCAGGGAGCACAGCAGGGAGCACAACAGGAGCAGCCTAGGACTGGAGTCTGAGTTTCTGCCTTTGGCTTTATCCTTTGTAGAGGCCTGGCTTGGCTCAGGGCTTTATGTTCCAATAGGAGCCATCTGCCTGAAGGTTCATTTAATTCTTTCTCTTTGCTGAAAATAGAAAAATCACTTCTACAACAAGAGCGAAATTCAGAAAGTATACAAGGTTTTCTTCAGCTGTTGAAGTATGTGTCTGACATGAAGGATGTAACCCAGCTTTCTGTTCCTTAAGCCAAATAGTGTTTGTCTTCAGTGTGAAACTTAACTGTAAAAACTGCTTGTATAATGTTAAGAGATTATAGAAATGTTATTAATAAAATGGACATGGCCTATGATTTTTTTAAATCAAAAGGAGGTGTGAAGCTGTTTTTTCTTCTGTTTGCATATATTTTTAATTTTACTTTTTCACTTCATATTTCTATGGCTTTGAAAATAGAAAATAATTTTTATAAGTCTGCTAATGTAGCATAATCAAGACAACCTAACTCTGACTAAATCCCTTTGACTTTACAGCTGAATATATCCTAAGTTGGTTGCATCAGTGTCCAGTTATTTTAAAATCAAGATTAAACTTTTAGGTTGTGTTTAGTCTTTTGATTCTGAAGCATTCCCTTTCAAACCTGGACGGTCACAGTGAGTGTTCTTACACTTTGTAAAGGAGTACAGTCAATCCCTTAATAGAGGGAGTGAAGATCACTGATGTAGACCACACTTGAGCCAAAGAACCCTCACAGAGTTACTTCTATTCTGTGAACATGAAAAGACTCTTTTGATGTTTCCAAAGGATATTGTTTTATTTTTAAAGAAGGAATAGGTAATACATTGTTTGAATTTTTTTTTTTTGATACTAGAGATTTGCTTCCTGAGAGCAGGAAAACAGGAGAAAGAATTCTTGAGCATAGGTTGCTTGGCTACACTTTATTTGGAAGACAGCTGATTGTTAGTGTTGTTTCTCAGCATCACAAAACTCATCCTGTGAAATGTTGTTTTCCCCATGACTGTTCACAGAGGTCCTGAATGCCTGTGTCAGTTTCTCTAAATGGGTATTTATTGAGTGATAATTTTAACACCAACCCCTTAAAGCACATAGTGCCTTCTTGGGATTTTTCTCTTTTCTTCCATGAAACAATTTTAAATGAGAGAGAGCATGTCTGTAAAGACAGAGATGATTTAGCAATTCAAGTTCTTCCTCTCCAAGAACACATCAGAATTTGGTGACTGTCTGGTAGAAACACTGTTCAGTGTTTATTTGGGTTGTCTGTATTTAACCAGTTATATGCCAAACCTGGACTCGTGCATCTAATCAGTTGGTGGGATTTGTGTCTACTTTTCATTCCTGTTGTCCCAACCTGGTAGCCCTAAGATGTGGCTTGGCAAGTGCAAATACTTGGCAAGCCTTGAGACTCCCATTGTATGTTTTTGGTGTGTTCACACAGCTGCCTAAGGAGCAGAGCCTGGAAGCAGGGTTTGTAGTCCTTATGGTATGTGTCCATCTTTTTTGTATGTGATGGTGCCATGGGAATAATATTTTGTTCCTAGGCAATAACAAATTCTGTGAGAAGTAGGTGTGTTCTCTACAGCTTTGTCCTTTTTTGCTAAACCTGTGAAATACTTTGCTCTGATACAACTTGACTTGAATGATACCTTATCCTGAGTCTTCCTCCATGGCAGTACATGTTTCTGCCAGTACTGTAGTAATCTTTTGAGAATTACATGTGGGTAAAATGTATATGTAAGCCATTATACCACTGTAACTAATGCATAGGAAACAATTCTTCCCTTTACACTTAGGCTAACAGTGGATATGTAATGGGAGGTAACATTTCTCAGATTCTAGTAGAGCTTGTCAAGTTCAAACTGAGCCATGCGTAGTCCATATGCCATGCTTTTAGTGTATGTTCAGAATTTCCTTTTATTGGTTTTTCTTAGACTGTGTTGTTTTAGAACAAAAATGCCCATGTGTAATTTTTAAGAGATATGCTGGGAACAAATAAAACATTTCTAAAACTAATAATTGTTTACAGAGCTTTTATTTCCTAGAGATCTCATTTAAACCTCGCCAATAGCATCTCTCTCAGAAATAGTTCAGTGGTTACCAGCACTGGTTGCTCTTCCAGAGGACCCAGGTTTGATTCCCAGTACATGGGGCTCACAACTACCTCCAACTCCAGTTCCAGGAACCTGATGTCTTCTTTTGGCCCCCATGGGCGTTACATGCATGTGGGACACAGACATACATGCAGATAAAATACCCATACACATAAAATAAATGGGAAAACTGAAGTGGAAAGCAATTGAGGAAGACTCAGTGCCAACCTTGGGGTTTCATGCATGTAATCTACACACCCACAAGTGCACCTAGATATATGAACATGCACATGTTCTACGTTCACATGCTTAAAAAAATCTTTAGATGTGGACAAACTCAGAAAAGGCAGCCTAATTCATTTTCAGTGCACTTACTAATAACAAGACTAGCAGGCACATTGCTACTGCTTTGGTGGGGGTGGGGTAGGAGGTAGGGCGGTGTCTTGTAGTTAGACCTCAGCTCCTGATGGTAAAAACGTCATATGGCCACAGGCTGTCCAGACAGAAACTAGAGTTGTCTGGGAAGAGTGAACTTTATTGAGGAAGTGCCCCCACCAGATTGGCCTTGAGCAAAACAGGTATATGTTTTAAACTGGTGATCGATGTGAGAGGGTACAGTTTACTGTGCTCAGTTTACAGTTACCCCTAGGCTGACTGACAGTCCTGGAGTCCATAAGAAAGCAGGCTGCGCAAGCCAGTAGGCAGCATTCTTTGATGCATCAGCTCCTGTTTCCAGGTTCCTGCCCTAACTTCGCTGAGTGAAGGACTGATGTAAAACTGTAAGGTAAACTAAACCTTTCCTCCCCAAATTGCCTTTGGTTGGGTTTATTACAGCAGCAGTAACCCTGAGATAGCATCCAGCCCACAGCCCTCATAAACAAGCCCTCATAACGTGGGGCCAAACACCATGACCGTTCTGTGAAGGTTCCTCTAAGCCAGTTGTGTCACCCCTAAGGAGTGAGTGTCGTCTGTGTCATTGCAGATGAGCCACTGCTGTTGTCACCAGTACTCCTGGTTTCTAGTGGTCTGCCTCTGGTGAATGGGTGTGTTTGCCCATGTACACCCAACCTTCACAACCTTGGTGCATCATCCATGCTATATCAAAGACCACAATCAAAGAGATGTCTTGAAGAATCCAAAGCCTTTGACAGGTGTGTAGCACTGTGATTGGGGGGGGGGGGGTAGGGACTGAGAAACTATATTACTGGCCAGTGCCTCTACGTTCTGAGTGCTGGGGTTAAAGGTGTGAGTCACCATGCTCAACATCCCCCCCCCCGCCCCAATCCTGGCTCTACTTTTTTATCTCTAATTTTTTCTTCCTTGGTCACTCATCTAAAGTTAACCTTGGATTTCAAGATGAATAACACCTTTTTGACAAGGTTCTCAAACTATCCCTGATAAACAACAGCAAGTTTCACAGGGCACACCACCTCTGATGAGACCCATCAAATGCTGGTGGAGTTGCGGCTTGGAAGGACAATGGCCTTTAGGAATCCAATTGCTCCCCACAGCTGATGACCTTGGCATCTCCAAACCCTTTGTTGAATCAAAACAGTAAATGGCCCACTGGCCCAAAATGTCACCTGCTGTTTGTTAAACTCCTAGCCTCGTCATTAAAATCTCATCTTGTTTTGTCCATGAGGATGAACTTGGGGTCTCGCATTCCTTTACTTCATCTTTTTTACCTTGGCCATGCCTATTACATTTTTTCTGCATTTCACCAGTATTGTTTTATTAGTATATTGTGTGTGACTGAGCCTGGATTGTTGTTGGAACTTTTGCCTTAAAATTCTGGTAACATGCTCAAATTCTGTATTTGGAGATCCAGGACTGACTAGTATCATACGATACAGGTTTTACATTAAAGAATAAGGCTTCAGAAATAACGTTCCCTTTGTCAAGAAGTGTTTTTAGTACTACTATGTATGCGTGAGGATCATGGAACAACGCTTTGTGCATTGCTTGCCAATCAAATAACAAAACATGAGGGAGGCATTGTGAAGTTATTTTAGAATCTGGAAACAGCAAGTTGCTTAGCACCACATACAGGCACACTTGCATTCAAGTGCACACTAAATAAAAATTCATATTTATATAGATGGAGAGAGAGAGAAGAGCCAGGATAATAAGGCAGGAGACAGTTGCCCTGATTGAGCTGTATTCCTTCACTTGGTGGCAGAACAGTCAGAATTTCCTGACTGCTCAGCTGTCAGGGCTAAAAGTTTTTTATGTTTGAAAAATGAAGACACACACACACACACCAAAAAACAAAACAAAAACAAAAAACAAACAGCACCTGGACAAGCAAACTGGTCAAATAAAGGCTGAGTTGTTTGCAAACAGGGATCTGGAAAACATTTGCTTTTTGGTGGTTAACATTACTTACTTAATACTTCTTTTTAGAGAGAGAAAAGTTCAGTTAAGAGGAAATAGGGAAAATTAATGTTGACTTTTGAAAATACAATTTCAGTTCATTTACTTTCCAGTGTTTAAGGGGTCATGGAGATTGAGAGACACTGGGAGCTACTGTCCCAGCAGAAGTTATCAAGGAACATTTCTAAGACATAGAATGTGCTGTGGGATGCCATTCTGAAGAGGCCACTAAACACTGATTCTCTCCCGTGTGGAATCAAACTAACACTGCCAAACAATAGCAGCTCAGATCATTTTTAAATTGCCTTAGTCCCAAACCATTAGACTACACAGTAGGCCAGCTTGTCTTTTCTAATGGAGTTTGAACAACCAGGAGTACACACTCTGGAGGCATGATGAACCTGCATACTGTACCTATGTGGCTAAAATACCCCAACAGGGGAAAAGTCATCTTCACATTATGGCAGGGGCTTTGTCTGCCTATAGGAAGTGATGAAGTTGAACGCAAGAAACTGCTGAATTTGTAGGTAAGAAATTCAAAAATCAGCAGTTATCTGTGGTTCAGCCTGATGCTGTTGCGTTTTCTAAACCCGGTCAAATTAGGGTTACGTTTATAGAGAGACACGGATGGAGGGCTGAGAAACAATTATTTTTTGTAGGACTCAGAAAATAAAATAAGTTGGTTAGAATGAGCAGGGATCGAAGTGGGAAGCCAGAAATACTACGAGTCACGAATTGCAGCAAAGAGCCAATGAACTTACATCCCATGACTGACTTTCTCATCCGTTGTGGGAACAGAAGGGTAATGATTAATGAAGTAACGCTTTCTGTACCTAAGTCACTAAAACAAGGAAACTACAACATACCCAAAATTATACAGCCAAAGGTAGTAATTAATAACTGAGTTCTCCACAGCCCACAGAATCAACTAAGCGGCCCCACAGCTACTCACAGAGACTGGAGACATCCATGGAGGCCACATGGGCCTGTGCTAGGTCCCCTGCATGTGTTAGGGTTGTTAGCTTGGTGTCTTTGTGGGACTCCTCACAGTGGGAGGAGGGGGCTGTCTCTAACTCTTTCACCTGCTCTGGGGACACGTTCCCTTCTAATGGGGGCACCCAGCCTTGATATGAAGTGTGTCTTGTCTTACTGTAACTTGTTATGCCGTGTTTGGCTGATATCCCTGGGAGGCCTGATCTTTTCTGAAGGGAAATGGATGGGGAGAGGGGAGGTGGGAGGATGGAAGGGACAGGAAACTGATGTATTTATATGAGAGAATAAAAAAAATTAACTGAGTTCTCTGGCTACCTCTGATTCTAGTTATTTTGAGAAATAAATAAAAATAAAGTATTTGAAAAAAAAGCAGTATAACATAAATTCAAATCATTAACTCATGGAAATAAACACCACAGAACTTTTATAATATTTATTTTGTAGTATTTATTAATGTTGTAGTTTGTTAAGTGAATCTACTGAATCTTGCACACTAGCAAAACCATTTATTACCTAATGAATTTAATCTGGGACAAAATACTATATTAAAAAACTGACAAATACTCTAAATTCTCTATAAACATGGGAGATGTGCAAAGATAAAGAACAATCTCTGGAGTGATTACTAAAAGACGTTACATACTACTAAGTTCTGAACTTAGTGTCTGGTCCCCTGATAACGTAAGTACAAATTCTGCCTAAGATACACCAAACCAAAAAGATGAAGAAAACATGATAGACAAAACATCTTTCTCAGTTCTTACAAAATCTCACTTGATTACAAGGGCAGGTTATATCTAATAGTGTTTCTAGTACACTAAAATGTACAGTCTCACAAATAGCAAAAGCTAGATACAGGTAAACATTTAAATTTACATATGAAGTCCTCATGATAAAAGTCATTGCCAGCCATAATTACACATTCCATCCAATAATCTCATAAATCAGAGCCCTTAATTTTCTCGACTCATACGTGACTGTATTCTTCCCAGTGTGCATCCTCTCTTCCTCCAAGGGCTGCTCTATGACAGCAGGGATGTTCCTGCCAAAAATTTCACAGTGCTCTAGGAACTGCACACATTCTTCAATGACAGTGTCCCTCAGCATGATAGTATGCTTTGACATGTTTTCTAGCAAGGACAGGAAGCATCTTTTAGCATAATACCACGTGTCAGTTCCTAGCTTCTTATGGTAAGGCTCCAGGCTCTTGATAACCCGAGAGATGCCAAAGTCATAGTTTCCTTTGGCACAGTAAAGTGTTCCTATCACCAGATTCACAATGCAAAGGTGGTAGATTTTCTTGTCTGGGTCGCCATAGGAGAGCTGTTCCTCCTCCTTTTCAATCTTCCTCATCAGCTCCTCAGCTTCCTCGTTTTGACTTGTCATGATGTAGGACACACAGAGGTTGGCTAACACAATAGCGCTGACACTCAGGATGTTATCATAGTTCTTCTTGACGATGGGCTCATAGAAGCCAATGGCCTCCTTGTATTTGTTTTCCTGCATGAAGAGAACATGGGCCACGTTCAGCTTCCACACATCATGGTCATTACAGAATTCCACAGATTTGCGGAAGATCTTCTCCACCATGGGGTAGTTTTCAAGATTCCAGTAGATTTTTGCCTGGGCCATCAGTACAGGGATATACTTCTCAAGAGTTTCATCATATTCATTCACAGCCTTTTTGGCAGATTCATCATCTCTACTATGTCTTGCATCCTGTACTTGTATGGTGAGTCTCCTGAGCTGCTCAGTCAGCATGCCTGCCAGCCCATCAAGCTTTATGAAAGCCTCTTCAGGAGCTGTCTGGCAAGTGATCATGGCATCCAAGAAGTCATAGAGATAGGGTGTGAGGAACTTGTAAGTCAAGTGGGCATTTTCTGCCAGGACATCAGCTGCCAGGTCAAAATACTCATATTTACAGTAGAGCAGCAACAGGTTGCCAAAGGTCTCTGGGGGAAAGGGGTTCTGCTGGAGCAGGAACTGGAGCTTTTCAAAGCCCTCTGTAGGCCTGGCATCCATGTTCATCAGAGCCTGGTTGTGCAGGGTCACAGGGTCCAACTCTTCCTCTGCCCTGGGTGGCATGTCAGTGAGGGCTTCCTGAGCTGCCTCATAGTTTCTCAGTTGGTACTCTATGGCTGCCTTGAGGTTGAAGGCTTCAACCAGAGCAGTCTGGTGAAGGACTACGGTGTTGCCCACACTGCGAACATCAATGCCTTCAGTGGTCATGCCCACACCTAGCTCTGGATGCTGACGGATGCCACGCTCAATGATATCGGCGATATGCTTTAGAGCAGGGGCATACTGCCGACTGCTGTAATATGCCAAAGCTAGGTTGTAGGAAAGGTCGGGCTGGTAGCCAGAAGCCTGCAGGGCCGCTAAGAACTTGGAACAGGCAGCTTCATAGTGTCCCTCCTTGTAGAGCAGACAACCCAGGTTGATCTGGCCATCATAATCATTTTCCCTTCCACTGTCCTCCACACCTTCCCCATTCAGCAGCTGCTCCACCAGACTCCTGGCTCCTGGCAGGTCGCCCTCGCTGTACTTGATAGCAGCTTGGAGACGAAGGACCCGGCTATAATAGGTGGGGTTGTCCAGAAGGAAGGCGACCCGCGTGGCCTCTGGATACAGGCAGGCCTTGTACAGCGCCTGGGCCTGGTACAGGCGGTACTGCTCGAGCTCCGGGTGCATCTGGCTCAGTTGCTCATAGCACTCTGCAGCGAGCTCGAACTCCTGCAGGCGGTAGTAGCAGTAGGCCAGCAGGGACAGCCCGGCGCGGCTCCGGGGACTCCGCTGCAGCTCGGCGCCCAGCAGCTGCACCGCCTCTGAGTAGCGGAAGTCGCGGATGAGCCGGTACACCACCGCAGTGAACTCACCGTCGGGGATCTGTGAGCTGCTCAGACCTGCCATATTCACCCAGATTGTTGTGCATCCTGGTTTCTAAGGCAATAAGCCAACCGGAAACGGAAGTTGTTCACAAGCTGCTTTGCAGCGGAAGTATCCTGTTGTGTGTAAAAACGACTCATCGGCGCGGGTTTACCAACTTCTGAAACACTCTGGAGTGTGGAGTGGTAGTTGGGCCTGGACAGGAAAACTTCCCTAGGCATTTCAGACACGGCCACCCAACGTCCCAGCACGCACCCGTTCCTTGATTGCGCTGCATCCTGGGAGATGTAGTTTCTTCTGCTGGGCGTCTTCCAGGGACTGTGCGTCTCTGCCTTTCAGCGGGTTGGGGCACTTGTGCCTGTTTCTATTGCTCTGCCAGCTTCCTTCTGCAGGTGAAATAAAGTTTGGGTCTGAAGGTTCCTTTGCTTTGCCGAGAGCTAACTGTCCCGTGACGTTTCGAGTTGCTAGGCGATAGTCACTTCGGGAATCCAGAAATTGTAGTATATTCTCGCCAGCTGCAAGGAAGCCCACTTTCTGAGAACCTTATCAGGCAGGGGCCGGTGGTCCGTATTTTGTTCATTTCGAGTGGTTCGAGGAAGGGCAAAGAAGGATCTGCATTGTAACTGGCTCTGTTACAGACCCTCGCCTCCTTTTTCTTAGACGATAACTGTTATGAATGTAAATTGTTGCTTGAATTGATGAAACCTGGCTTTGGTCTTTTCCTTCTCCAAGGAAAAACCGTAAAACTAACATTTTCCCCCCTCTCCAATGTTTTACTTTTCTAATCCTCTGAAGTTTAGAATTTATACCCTGAGCTCTACCAAACACTCAGTCCACTTGGTAAAGCTTGCAATGGTGTTTTCAGGTATGATTGAGCTGGCTAAAATTTGGATTTTAAATATTAAAATATAAACACACTGCTAACTCCTTTTCCAAACCCAGACTCTTATATTGAAGATCTCTAGGCAGAAATCATTCTTTTGTTTTCTTTTTCCATCTGTTTAGAATGGGTCTCTAGATTCTGTGTTATCGTTTTGGAGAGGTTATTATGTATAAATTCAATTTTATATTAGTATGATAGGGCAATGAAAAACTACAGATTTATAAAATTATATTGAACCACTATTGAAAACCATATCCGTAGATTTGACTAATCCTAATATGTGGGAGCTGTAAATATAATGTTTAGTCAAATAGTAGAGAATATGTTAGAAGAATATAAAACTATTCTATCCAAATGAGATAGTGACAAAATGCATGCTTTTTCAGTAATAAGGCTGTTATTTATGAGTATGTGTCATTTGTGGTAGCTCTGCTAGGCACCTGGGAAAGTGTTACATTTACAGACTTCTATGATCTCCACTGGCCTGGCTGCCACCCAAGACAAACAGACCAAATGAAGACATGTCTTTGCTTTGTGATTAAGGGTATTGTTCATCTCTTCAGTAGGATTGCTGCCCGTTAATCTTTTCTGTGGTCACATTTTGAAGCCAACATCAATCATGTTTCATGGCACTCTCTTGGGCTTCTCACACACTAGACATAACTTTCCTGAAAAATCTGTGCACTGCAGATGAAGGAACGCTTTGTGACTCAGAACAGTTACAAAAGCTTGTCCAAACCCACACAGATAAATAGAAATGGGGTGAACCATGTCATCTTGAAAACTAAATTCAGAGGGAACTAGTGGCTAGTAGTTAACCTATTCATCATGTATGGACCCGTATTCTAGGGAATATTAATAACTTGTGTCACCAGTCCTTCTTTGTGTCCACCAGCCAGCTCCCGAATAATGACATGGAGACTTATTATTGATTATGGAAGCCCGGTCTTAGCTTAGGCTTGTCCCACTAGCTCTTACAACTTACATTAACCCATATTTTCATTAATCTACATGCTGCCACATGACTGTGGCCTTTACCTCTCCTCCTACATGCCCTGCTTCCTCTGCATCTGACTGGAAACTTCACCTTTCTTCTTCCCCTCTCTGTCCCCAGAAGTCCTGCCTAACCTCTTCCTGACTAGCTACTGGCCACTCAGCTCTTTATTAAACCAATCAAAGTGCCATAACTTCACACAGTGTAAAGGAATATTCTGCAACAAACTTGCTTTTTAAAATTGTTGTTTTCTAGTTTTAAAAAAAAGTCTGGTTTGGGCAGTAGAAATCTTAACTTTGTGGCTTGAGTTATAACAATGAAAAGGTGTTAGGAAATAATTACTAGGATGTAACATAGATTCCAGACACCCGTTACATCTAGAAAAATTGAGACGTTTAAGTGCTCCACTAGACAGAAGATCATCTCTCAGATATTCTACTCGATAGAACTGGACAAGAAAATTTAGCCTGAATACTAAGGAAGTGAGAGGCGGTAGGTACCTCACATCACAAAGATTAAGTATAGCTCTGTACCAACAGAGGAGGCTGCTGGTAAAAGCAATTATAGCTGAGCCAAGACTTTCCTAACCCGACCCCAAGCTGTGTCTCTATATAGTCTTCGGTGCAGGATTGCATGCAGACTGAGGGATGCTGTGTAGTACTGCTCAATGGTCAGGGACTAGGAGGGCTCCCTTGGGCTGGGTGGTTGCCTTGTGCTCTTTGAAAATGATATCCAGAAGATTTGATGTTTTTCAAATCCTTACACACTGGACTAATACTCGGGGTGAGCAGCTACTAAATAAAGATAAAATGAAAGAAGGGGGAACAAGAAATTGCCCTTCGCATCTTTGGTTTTTCTATTTGATGAACTATGTTTACATTATGAAAGCATTCACGTTCAAATGATTTCTTAAAACACACAGAGAAAAATGAAAAGACTCTCTGCTCTCCCCCCAGTTTTCATGGCTGCCTACAGGAACCATCTAGAACAGCTGCTTTCAACCCATGGCTCACGAACCTCTTGGGGTCTCATATTACATATCCCACATATCAGATATTTACAATACAATTCATAACGGTGGCAAAATTAACTGTTATGAGATAGCAACAAAAATAAGTTTATGGTTGCGATCACCACAACATGAGGAACTATATTAAAAGGTTGCATCATTAGGAAAGTTGAGAGTCACTGTATTAGGGTTGTCTTTGTGTTGGTGCCTGTCTGTGAGCGTAGTAGCTGGTGTGTGTGTGTGTGTGTGTGTGTGTGTGTGTGTGTGTGTAGGGGTGGCTTCTGTGTCCTCCTCCATATTTCATGGGATCTGCTCTAATGGCCAGGACTGAGAAGAACTTTTGATTTAGACAGATTGGGGCAGGGTCATTTTTAAGTGTTTTGAGTGCACAGTTTCACCATGAGGCTGGTGTGACTGTCATCACTGCTGTGGGAGGCTCACTTCTGTTTAGTCTCCCTTAGGTAGTTGGGGAATGGGTTAGGTTTTTGAGGGAGCCAGGGTGTTGAAAGGAGGCCCTGTAACGATAGAAATTCTAGAAAGCAATAAACTAGGTGGAATATTAAGAAATATCACAAAGGATCATTTTGTTTACAATGGAATTTTGAAAAGGTGAATGTGTAATAGCATTCTCAGCAATGAGAAAGCATGTGGTGTTTGCAATAAAATGATTTAGTACCTTATTGAAAGGAATTGGGCTTCCAGGAAATGGCTTGGGTCTCAAGGTGGATTTTGCTGAATTTCTTGGAGCAGGATTTCAGGCAGGCTGTAGGTGGAGGGGGAATGATATTTGGTTCTTGACATATTAATCTTCTTGACTGCCAATCCTTGACTGATTAATCCTGTGTGCACTGTATTTGACCATCACTTTTATAACCACTTGCAAATGGTTGCTTCTTTGTTCGTAAAACCAGTAACTTAATAATGGAAACAATGTTTACTCATATTTTAACAATATCTGTGCTGAAGCTTCATCTCCTCTTCTGCAAACATTTTCTCATTATTTCTTTCTCCTATTCACTCCAGACTTCCTTTTCTTCAGGAAGACACATTTGTCCCTGCTCTCGCTGGAATCCGGGTTGACTTTTACCCCTGAGCATCCACTAAGGATGCTGGGCCTGACTTTCCTGCTACTGCCTCCTTCATGTCACACCTCAAGTTCTCCATGCCCCCAAGGAGCAATGCAGCCCTGTGGTGGTGGTGCTCATGGTCAGTTTGACCAGATCTGTAATCCAAGAGACAAGCCTTTGTGACTAGATGTGCCTCAGGTCACCGCCTATGAGGTTTTACATTGATTGAGTTCTTGGACTAGTAATACCTACCCTAAATGTATCACCATTCCCTGGGCTGGCGTACCAAGGAAGGTGCTAGCTGAACATAGCGAGTGGCCAGTTGTTTCTAGGTCAGCTGCCTCGGCTCTCCCACCACCCCTTGAATTGTGACACAAAAGAATTCCTTCCTTATGCCATTTTTGTCATGGTGTCTGGCCACAGCAGTGGGAGAAGCGGTTAAGACAAGCCTCCCTCACAAACAGCTGGAGAAGATGGGAGAGATACTGCAGAAAGGGGGGCCTGTCAGGAGAAAGCCAGGTGGGAGATCTGATAATGAGATTCACTGCAGTTTTAAAAAGTGTCTGTTTATATTTACTCAGAACTAATGCTGGTGAAGTTAGGAGTCCCTCGACCTTTTCTTTAGTGCAATTTTTGTTTGGTTTTGAGGAGGGATGCTGACCCAAGGCAAGGCTAGCGAAGGCTACCTGCCTCACAACTCATTACACTGGCACAGCTCACCCACCTGCTTTCTGTGGGGGCAAGTTATCTGGAGACCGAATTAAGTTCTGAGAACATAAGCCAATAAGCCAAAGCAATAAATTCAGCTTTAATGAAAACGGAGCAGACACCCCGTGTCTCACTGTAGGCTGCAGCTTTATTAAGCAGACTTATGTTACATGCGTTTTATTAAGCACATTTGTAATAACGTCTTTATGACAAGTATTTCCTATTGTTTCACTCTGCCTCTGCGGAGGAGTTAGATCCCTCTTAAAAACAGTTGAAGAGCATGGTTGTGAATACCAGGGAACAGAAGAGCTAGGTAAAGGCTTAAACTTGGGTAATTTGGCTGGCTTATTTGAGAACTGTGGCCCTTTTGGTTAAGAGTCCCCAAAATGTGTTCTAGTCTTCTGACTGTACTGGTGGGGAGTGAGGGTAGGGAGCTACTCACTTGCTTACCTAGTAATTGATTTTTTTCCCAAAAGCTTAAAGATCTAACTAGAAAGTTCCTTTAGCAATGCAGTAAAATAGCTAGTTACTTTTAAATTTAAATGTTTTATTTTATTATGTGTACAGGTGTTTTGCCTGCATGTATGGGTGTCTTGCTTGCACCATGCATGTAGCTGGTGCCCTGGAACTGAAGTTAGCAGATGGTTTTGAGCTGCCCTGTGGGTACTGGGAATGGAACCCAGGTCCTCTGGAAGAGCAGTAAGTGCTCCTAACCGCTGAGTCGTCATCCCTCCAATCCAGGAACAGCTAAGCTTTTAGACAATGAGAGTTTGGTGTCGGGAACTCTTTGAAGGTCTTGTAGCCTCAGATTTACTTGGAGCCACTGTGCCGACTGTGGGAGAAGATCAGGAGCAGATGAGGCCCCACAAAGCAACTTCAGTGTGCCAGCGTGGGGAAGCCTAAGCCTGCTTGTCCGAAGGCTCTGAGAGCAGGCAGAAGGCCTCCCCCACTTTCCTCAGATTTCTTCTTGTTCCTAGAACAGAAGAAACTTTGCTGATAACGCAGACTTGTTTGTCACCAATGTAAGAAAGGAAACATGGCAACCGTGTCCCCGTTCTGCGGGTCATAGGACCGAGTCTGTCGCCTCGTTCTGAGGAAGCAACATTCATTACAGCCCAGCAGACTGATTCCAGCCATCCAGCTTGGACCCTCAGGTATGTGGAGGCAAAATCTGCCAGCCCCGGGCCTCACAAGAAGCAGATCCATTAGTTGGATGGACATTTAAAAACCTACCACATAATGATATTTTTTATGGTAACTAAATTGTTGCAGGGAATCTAAGAGATAAGTGTACAGTAAAGCCTTTCACTCTAAACCATGGACAAAATCATCTTGCCTAACCCTGGGGGTTTGCCAGTGTTAGCCCAACCTTCGAGCTCTCTGGTGGCGTCTCCAGGCCTGTGCTGCTGGGCTGCATCACAGCTGGCATCAGACAATAGACTGAAGTCTAGAGAGGAAGGAGTGACTTTCACATTGAACAAACTAAAGCAAGATCCAAAGTTGCCCAAATTCCAGCCCCAAGACTTCACTAAATAATTGTGTGATTTGGAACCAGTTATTTGGGGGAGGGGGGAAGGAGGGTTGGTCGGCTGGCTGGTTGGTTTGGGCTCATTTGATATGGCTCCCCTCTGGTCCCAACATGCCTCTGTCCTTTCCACTGGACGGTGTCTTAGATTTGTCAGGTTCGTTCATGCCTCCCGTAGTGAAGCAGGAGCAGTTGCCTGGAATCAGCTGCCATGTATGTCAGTGCGCTCCCTCTGTCCTCTTACCTGTTGGATATGGTTGGATATGGTTAGGACAGTCCTAACCTATTGGATATGGTTGGAAGGGAAGCAGGCCATTCCCAGGTGTAAGTAACTCCATCCTGTGACAACAGGGGCATCCAAAGATGCTCAGGGATAGTGTGGGCTGAAGGAATCTCAGGGCTGAGTTACCCCATGGAAGGCTTCTGGATGAGGAGGCGCACCAGACTGTGAAGTAAAAGCTACAAATAGACTCCTCTGTGCTAATTTTGTCATTGTCATTGTTAAGACATCTTGGCCAATTCAGTTAGACGGAGGGCATTTTATGCTTACTGTATGTGTGCGCTGTTTTTGCTACATAATAAGGCAGGGATCTGCCTGTGAATGATGTGCTGTTGTTGTCTAAGGGGTCCATCCAGCACAATAAGAAACACAAGTGTGCACAGTGGTTATACCATGGGCAACATGGGATGCTGTACCCCCATGGCATTTTATGAAGACCTTTGGTGCAGGTAGCCTTTAAGTCCATTTTATGGGAGTATGGTCTGAATGTGTGTCCCTCAAATCCACGGTGAAGACCTCACCTCCAGCGTGGTGGTGCCAGCATTCAGCAGTGCGGCATCTTTGGATAAAGAAAGGTGATGAGGGTGAGACATTCATGGTAAAAAGAATCCGGGACCCTAATGATCTCTTTTTCTCTCTCGGCCACATGGGGACACGTGAGTGAGAGTGACAGATAATCAAGGAAGAGAGTCCTCCCCTAGAGATTGTTCTAGCCTCCTAATCCAGGACTTCTAGCCCCCAGACGACAAATTTCATTGTTGAAGGCACCCAGTCCGTGGTATTTTGTTGCAGCAATCTGAACTAAGACGAATGGACATTTCCTTCCAAGAGACCCTCATCTGAAAAACCCCAGACATAAGAGGGTAAGACAAGCTCCATGGCTGCAGGGAGGATATGAAGGTAGGCTGATGTTGGACCTGATGGAGAACTCACATTACAATGAGGTCTTTGAATGTGGTTCCCAGAAAGATGGTTTCTGCCGTACAGAAACCTTACAGTGGCACTTAAGAATGAAGAAACATCCATCCCAGACCTGTGGGTGTGTTCTATAGGTTAGGCAGGCAGGTGTCACGTCTGCTGCTCGGCCTGTGTCCGAGAACGTGCGGAGGGTGTCCGGGATTGACAACACAGAGACTCGTTCAACGATATAAAGGAAACTTTAAACAGGCTCCAAAAAGGTTCAAGAAAACCTCCTAAGAAAAGCTCCCACCAGAGAAGCTTCTGCTCTCTCCTCTACCCTGGCTGGTTCTGCTCTGACCCCAGAGGTGGATGTGTGTGGGTTTTGAAGGTGCGGTTAGTCTTTGGACAAGGTTGAGGTCAGGGCGGTTTCCGTGGGAAGGCCTTTTCCAGGAACTTATTGTATCGTTTTTAGTAAACATGTTTTTACTAAACATTGTCTTACAGCTGCCTACTCCCAGGCAGAAGGGGAAGTGGGTCTCTGCTCAAGTTCTGGTGTTCCCACAATTCACCCCTTTTTATTTTCAAATGAGGCACTCCTGGCTTAGGTCAAGTAGGGTCACCCTCCCTTTCCCGTCTTTGGGGGACCTTGAACCCCTGTCTTAGGTGGGAGGGGTCTTCCCCACAGGTTGCCCATCATCGGAGACACCCCAACCTTAAATCATCTGTAACCAACCTTCATGGTTATCGGGATTGCCATGAGCTAAGCTAAGCAATACTTGGTTACAGATCTCTTGCCTCTGGAACAAGGCACGTTTGAGCTCGGCATAAAGCCAGAATGCCTACTGCCACTGCCACCATTTCCAGGACCCCCATTGACATAGTGCCTCTCCATCACCATACCCATCACCAGATCTGGGCCACAATTCTAGCAGCCTTCGTCTGTTACAAGGGTAACCTGCACGTGATTTACATTCTGTTACAAGGGTAACCCACATGTGATTTACATTTACAATTTGATAAAGTTTACAATCGTTTCAAGATCTGCTCAGGAAAGCATTTAGAAAGTGCACTTGCACAGATACATTGGGCACAATCATTGATGTTACACATGTAACATTATGAAAAATATGAACAATAGTTGTTGCATTAGGACAAGTTGCATTTCTCCAGAAAAATACACTGGCCTAGTCGTGATTCCAGAAACAGGAACCATCAAGTCTGATATTTCAAGTGACCATGTCCTGTTCAAATACTGAAAAGAGGCTTTTGCCACTCATCATAGTCCATACCAATGTCCAAATGCTTTAAATGGGTCCTTTTTTCTCTGTTGGCTTCACGATGAAAACTCATGGGTCCGGAAGGTTGATGCAGCAGGTCTGTTGAGAAACTGGAAATCTCGAACTGACTGTTTTCTTTCTTTCTTGGGCTCTAGATTCGATGACAGCAAGGGTCAGGAACACTGATTTAGGAGATCTCACTCAAACTGTCTTAGGTAGGCTCCCATGGTCTCAGGTCCAGTTTTTCTCTGCTCCATGCATCTCACTAAATGGTCTGACAGCTGCCGAAGCTTTATTCTTTTCCTGCAAGAAAACACAAACATGCCCTCGACCCCAAATTAGGGTCTTCTCCACTGTCTAGTGCATGGATGTCTCCATTTGACCTGAGCAATGGTTGCTCAAGTTCCATCATGCCAGAATCTGTCTGAAGCTCACTGGCATTCACATTATAAAATTTTTTAAATGAGGAGTGTATTATTTGATGAGTCATGTGGGGACTGGGGGCATTATTTCCCCTTTTTTATTTTCTAAAAAAAATTTTTTTGAACTGTTGAAGCTGGGCCGTAACAGTAGAAGGATTTGTCTACCCTCCTTGGTTAACTATCTAGGTAAATTGGGCTTACTGCTTAGATTATTTGTAGATGTCCATTAAAAAGGACATATCCATTAAATATTTCCCAAAAACTTCTGAAAATCACTCAAAGATTGTAAACTATACAGTGTCCAAATAACTTTTGAAAATTATTTGAAGTCTGTGAGCAGTCTTTCCCAATCTAACCTGTAGAGCTCTCACTAGCTGACAAGGCCTCATTTGCATCTTAAATTTTTCTGTTAAAACATTAACAGACTGACTGGATGTTCCTTTTGGCTATATATAAAACAATCTAGGTAGCTTCTGAACTATTTTTGAAGGGATTTAAGTATCCTTTTAATCATATAAGCAGTTCACACTCACGCATTCACAATCACATTTCATACATACCGGTGTGGCCACACCATACATTCAGAACATACATGCATCTTTTAGTCATCCTTTTTCCCTAGGTCATGATTAGTCTGTTGCAATGAAGCTTCCTTAATTGAAATCTATGTAAAAGAACAACTCCAGCCAATCCTTGAACTAAAAGGGTTAAAAAGTCCTGTATGTTCTTTATCATTCCTCCATTTGAGCTACAGTCATGGGGTACAGCTGTACCTACTCCTTGTAACTCTGTAGATGCAAGGTGGAGAGGCCAGGCTTTGGGCCAAAAGTTTTTAGAGATGACTCACAAAATAGAATTTAAATGTAAACAAAATTTTCCATTCCATATACCTTTGTCTTTTTCTTTTTCTTTACTTAATTCTTGAACTAGCTGGTGAGCCACCCTTAGTTTCTCCGCTGCTAAGGGCCACTGTTCCACCCATACCGGATCATCTGATAGCCATGTGATGGGTATGGGGGCTGGCGGCGCAACAGTGACCCTCATCAAAAATGACCAAAACCCTTCCTATCCCCTGGGGCCCTGGTCTCCAAAGGGAGGGATGCCACAGGGCAAACCTCTCCCTGTTCTAGTTTACCTAGTTCCCTCCCCGGGCTCCAGCCCCTCCCTTGCGTCATCTGGGGGCCCCTGCTTTTGGACTTGGGTTCCTGGGTGGTGAGGACCACTCCCATTTCTTGCATGAGGTCCCATCCCCAGAGGTTAATAGGGAGGCCAGGCAAAACATATGGCTGGAAAAGCCCTGTGTGGTCCTCAGAGTCTTGCCACTTTAGGATTCTGAGGCTTTTTTGGAGCACAGCCTGTCCTATTCCCTGGAGGGTCACTGTCCCTTCCACTTTCGGCCAGGCGGGGGCGGGGGGCAGAATTTATCTGAGAGGACAGAAAAATCTTCCCCAGAATCTAAGACGCCCCTAAAGGACTTGCCTTCTATCTTTAATGTAAGCTGGGGGCGGTTCTCCATAGTGGCTACCCAAAATGCTGCTGGGCCGGTACTTCCAAAACCTTGGTTGCCCCTTTTCTCTTTAATTTTTCTAGCCTCACAAGGAGCTGTAGGGAGGAGGAGTAACTGAGCAATCCGTTCTCCTGCAGGGATGGCAACAACCCCACTGCCCACTGATGTCATTATTTTAATCTCTCCCTCACTATCCTGGTCTATAACACTGGGGTGTACCTGGATGCCTCGAAGAATAGTACTGGACCGTCCCAAGAGTAGTCCGACCGTGCCTGGGGGCAATGGCCCATGCACCCCAGTAGGGAGGGCCTGGATCCCCATTTCTGGTGTTAGGATTGCCCAGGCGGAGGGAGTGAGGTCCAATCCTGCACTCCCTGAGGTGGCTCTAAGGAGGTCTGAGCTATGAAGGGGTTGCTCTGGGGGAGAAAATGAGTCCTGCCACTGCCCGGAGCAGGGGTCATTGCCCGGTACACATTGGTTTTGGGGCCCTGGGGCGGGGCCCTCCTCCCGTTTCCCTGATTATTATTAGCAGGAAGGAAATTTCCCTCCCGGTCAGTTTTAGAGTAGCAGTTATTGGCCCAATGATATCCCCTTCGACAATAAACCAGGTCTCTTGAGACCCGTAGTACTATTTTGAGGGCACTCTCTACGGAAGTGTCCCTCCCTACCGCAGCTAAAACATGTTTTTCTCCCTCCCAGAGTAGGTCTTTCTTTCCCCACTTGGAGCCGAATAGCAGCAGCTAACACTTGGCCCTGGATGAAGTTCCCATCAATGTCCCTACAGATCCGGATATAGTCATTTAGACTTTTATTGCAATAGGGGCGAAGGGCTTCCTTACAATACTTATTTGCATTTTCAAATGCCATCTGCTTGATGACTGGCATCGCAGGCCCAATGCCCCCAAATATTCTTTCTGCTACTTGACTGAGACGGTCTACGAAGTCTTGAAAAGGTTCGGAGGGTCCTTGAAGGACTTTGGACAGATGATCCCCTCCTTCCTTGGAAGGCAATGCTTTCCAAGCCCCTTGGGCCACTGCTGCCACTTGGGCATAGACTGCGATGTCATATTGCATTTGTTGCTGAATGGTGGCGTATTGACCACACCCGGTAAGCATCTCCACATTTCTCTGGGGCTGTCCAGCCTGTGCATTTCTTTGGGCTGTCTGGCTGCAGCTTTCCTGAAACTCACCTTTCCAAATCAAATAATCTCCCCCCCGACAGAGCTGCTCTGCAAAGCTGCTGCCAATCGCCAGGTGTCAAATTAAGAGACGCAAAAGATTCCATTAAGGAAAGTGTAAAGGGAGCCTGTGCTCCATAATTTAAAGTTGCCTCTTTAAGTTGTTTTATATCCTTAAAATTTAAAGGGTTATGACGCTGAATGACCTGTCCAGAATTGTTCGGATCTGGAACTTCCATTACTGGGGCCACCACCGGGCAGCATTGGACCCCTCCTCTGGGTCTTCCCTCCAGGTCCGAGAAGGACTGGGTTATCTCATAGGAGGAGTCCCTTTTATCAGAGTATGGGGAAGGGTTTCTCTCCCTGTCCTGTCTTTCCTTAATTCGAATCTTTTTTAGTTCTTTTTTAAGGGCTGCTATCTCAGCAAGTAACCGTTCCTTTTCAGACTGTGACGAGTCTGAGTCTGAGCTACTTCCATTTTCTAGGTCTGATAGAGAAGGATATAACCGATTCTGACCGGAGTCCTTCTTTTTTGGGTCGTGCCCAGAGATCTCTACCCATTTTTTTGTTGTTACTAAGAGACTCCCCCTCATCCTCACTAACAATGGAGCCTCTAGTTTCAGTCACGGTCTCTTCCTCACTCTCTTCCCCTGAACTCAAGGAGGCTTGAGTCTCAGTCTCTTGTAACTCTAAAAAAGCCTCTTTTGTGTCCTGAACTACCTGGTGGTGACAAACCTTATCTATCAAAAGTGCTCCCCTCACTAATCTCCATAAGGAGAATGTGGTATGGGGCAAGGACTCAGATCCCTCTTTTTGTAAAAGTCTATGAAGATCACGGCGAACCTCCTCCCAATCTGGAATATTTAAGCTTCCCCCAGTAATGAACCATGGACTGGCTCGTTCGATGGATTTTAGAAAGCCTTCTAGGGTTTTAGACTTGACTGCAGTCCCATGTTCTTTAAGTAACTTTTTTAGTTGATACTGTTATGATTCTAGCTTCCCGGAACTATTCCCCATAGTTTCTTAACCCTGTCCACTTACCTCGCTTTCACGATCTCGGTGGGACCTCCAATTGTCACGTCTGCTGCACGGCCTGTGTCCGAGAACGTGCGGAGGGTGTCCGGGATTGACAACACAGAGACTCGTTCAACGATATAAAGAAAACTTTAAACAGGCTCCAAAAAGGTTCAAGAAAACCTCCTAAGAAAAGCTCCCACCAGAGAAGCTTCTGCTCTCTCCTCTACCCTGGCTGGTTCTGCTCTGACCCCAGAGGTGGATGTGTGTGGGTTTTGAAGGTGCGGTTAGTCTTTGGACAAGGTTGAGGTCAGGGCGGTTTCCATGGGAAGGCCTTTTCCAGGAACTTATTGTATCGTTTTTAGTAAACATGTTTTTACTAAACATTGTCTTACAGCTGCCTACTCCCAGGCAGAAGGGGAAGTGGGTCTCTGCTCAAGGTCTGGTGTTCCCACAGGCAGGAAGGAGGGATTGGTCTTCAAATAATATTGTGATACCAAATGCTACGAGCCTGCTGCTGAGGGCAGATGAGCAGCTCTGGAAGCTACAGCCCCCTACTGGCAATGCCCTGGCAAAGCTATTAGGCCGACATGGATTTCAGCTCCAAAATTCAAGTAAACTGTCTCAATTCCTTCTCTGATGATGTGATAAATATCTTGACAAAAGCAACTTAGAGGAGAAAGGGTTTATTGGGCTTTGATTCCAGGTTATAGTTACCACGGCAGGGAAGTCACAGCAGGAGTCTGAGAGAACTGGCCACAGTCAAGAGCAGATGCAGTGACCTAATGCATGCCCACCAGTACTGTATTTGCTCTCTCTGGTCATACAGTTCAGCATTCCCTGGGAGGGAATGGTCACACCCACTGTAGAAGTGGGTCTTCCTGAGGCAGTTCAGAGCCCTGGTTGCTCTTTCAGAGGACCCAGGTGTTGGGCCCCAGCCCCATGGGGTCTCTGTGAGTTGCTGGTCAGCCTACAAGTGCAACTTGTTTTCCAGTCCAAGTGCTTCCTGTTTTCTAGTCCTGGCTTACTGCCCTGGCCTTGACCCTCTGACATAAACATCTAGCAGGAGGAAAACAACGATCTCTTCTACCTGGGGTTTTTTCCACTGTGCTGTAAACCTGTATAAAAAGCTCCTCCCTCCTACAAGGGAGAGGCCTCTTAGCACTTGCAATGAAGACACACACACACAGACACACTCTCCTGGCAATAAAGGCAGCACATGCATTCTCTTAGTACAAACAGTTTGTACGTCTGGTCTCTCTTTTCCTGATACCCTGGAGTTGCTTGTGGTGCGGGAGTAGCACCCAGGTTCAGTTCCCAGCATGCATGTGATGGCTCACAACTGTCTGAAACTCCAGTTCCAGGGGATCTAATGCCTTCTTGGCACTAGCCATGCATCTGCTGTACAGACATACATGAAGGTCAGCTGGGTGTTAAGTTGACAATTAATTCCAACCATCACAGAATCAGGATACTGACCCTTAGTGTTGGCAGTAAGAGTAACCGCTCCCACGCCACAGCAGGACTTGGGGTCTAACCCTGCTAAATATCTCACTCCAGTGAAAGAAGACACTTACAGCGTGATTTCTGACTTGGCATTTGCTGGAGGAGCTGAGTCAAAACCTAACAGGCCTGTTGGGGAAGTCCTGTGTATATGTCAATAAAGCACTGTTGGCCAATAAGGAAGCAAGATAGGTGGGACTAGGAGTCAAGGAGGACTCTGGATAGGAGAAACACAAGAAGTCACGATGTAGCCGCAATAGGGATAAGAAGTTCGGAACTATTCTCCAGTAAGAGAAATACTTAGATTAACAATTATGGGGTAATTACTTAAGTCAGAGCTAGCCAGTAAGAAACGAGCGAGGCCAACAGCTTCATAATTAATATAGCCTCCTGTGTGTTTATTTGGGACTGATGCGGCTCTGGAACCAGGCTGGTGGGAAGGCTTCTCTTTACAGAGGCCCTTTTCCATTGAGCATCATTTGATGGGTTTTTCTTTTTTCTCCAGGCTGCTTTCGTTCTAGATATCCCTCACCCTCAAATTTTCACAAAAGAGGAAAAACAAACAGAAACTTCCTCATCCCTAACCTCGCCTCACCTTCTCACCATTCAAAGTCCAGAGCTGCTACCATGAAATCCCAAGCTTGGTGCTGTACCCCACTCCCCCATCCCTGCCAACACACACACTTGTGCTTGCTACAGCAAGCAATCCCATTTGCCAGCATGCCAGAGAGTGTACAGTGATAAGCAAAGCTGCCATCCTCCGTCCCCCCATGGTGTTTAAAATGGCACGTTGGACAACTGCAGCTGTTGTCAACCTGTGGGGTGTGACCCCTTTTGGGGAGGAACTGTATTAAAGGGTCTTGGCATTAGGAAGGTTGAGAACCACTGGACAGTTGGGTATCTATTGAATTCACCTTTTCTGTTCAAAGGCTAAAGATGGTCTGCAAACAGTAAATCCAAACTCCTAGTTTAAGTACAACAAACACTCATAGTCTAGTCTAGACCACAGTGAATGTGATGGTCAGATTATAAGGTCCTGAATGCTGAAGAGGACAGGTCATCTGGGAAGCAATCCCATGAGCCTCCGGTGAATGCAGCAGAGGTGAGGTCATCTAAGAAGCAATCCCATGAGCCTCCGGTGAATGCTGAAGAGGACAGATCATCTGGGAAGCAATCCCATGAGACTCTGGTTGGTGGGTTTTTTTCTCTCCTCGAAGCAAGCTGGCCTTTGTAGGAAACCAGCTATTGGAAACTACAGACTGGAATGTAGGTAAATCCAAGGGAACATTCTAAAGAGTTTAGAAATCCATTTCTTCACACAGACCCACAGAATTTTGAATGCTCCTTTGACTGTTCATATGTAACCATGCCTACACCATACTCTTTCCTATGTTCCGCCTTTGAGTTACTCTTAGTCTGTGAATTTTCTTTGTAGATTCCCCACTCTGGCATCAAATGTATTCCTTTCCCATCAGAACAGCAGCAGAAGAGCTGAGTTCCAGTTACCCATTGAGTGCAGAGGCCTGCACTGGTGGCCTTCAAGACAAATGAGTCAATAAACTCAAGGAGGGTGAGCTACACTCCCGGAAGATGATGAGCCACACTCCCCTGCCTGGCCTGAATCCACATGGCCAGCCTCTCTGCCTCATCCACTACATACTTTCTTACCCCTCCCCACCCTGGGCCTTGCTCGGCTCAGATCAGATGTCTTAACTGCCTTCCCTCTCATTTCATTCACACTGGGAAGCCCGCTTTGCTGTCCCCAGACTGGAGAAGTTGCCTTTCCTTTTCTGGACATTCCATGCTCCTTAGTAAGTCCAGGAAATCCATCTTTGCAAGGATGTGCGCAGCAGCAAGGTTATAGCAGCAAAGAACAGGAAGCAGTATGAGGGCCCATCAAGAGGGGCGGGTAAACAATCACTGTTCTTAGTAGTTGTGAAGAACAAGGCAGCAATTGAATGTCTCCCCAGGCTCATCAACTCAATGTTTGGTTCTCAGTTGGTGGTGCTGTTTTGAGTTCCTAGAACTGAAAAAAAAAACCAACTTCCTTTTCCCTAAGCCGGTGGCAACTACTTTTTTTTCAGCCTCTAAGATCTTTTATCCCCAGAATTCCACATAACTAGAAGCACAGGGGATATGGCCCCTTTTGATTGACTTCTTTTACTTAGCAATATAACTTAAAGTTTTTCCATGTCGTTTCATGTCTGTTCCATTGCCTGGATGTGACAGAGATTACTTATCGTTTCCATGTTTTAGCAATTACAAATAAAGCTTCTACAGATACCCATGGGCAGGGTTGTGTGGTCATGTTTCCAACTTCTTGGGATATGTACTGAAGAGTCCTGCTGTTGCAGCATATAGTCATTTGGTTACATTGTAACTAGGTCAAGGTGCCTTCGGAAGAGTCTGCACCATTGCACCTCTCCAGCAGTGTCAGGTGACAGTTACTGATGTTCTGATGTCACTGTTTTGGGTTAGAGCCATTCACATGTGTATTTAGGCAATTATAATTTTTAAAGGTAGGCATTACCCAATAATGAATATGTGGATGGATGTGACTTCAAGGACATTAATGTTACTCCCTCATCAAACTCTTTTGGAGGCTTAAGTATGTGTGGTGTATGTATTTATATGTGGATGCACATGAATGTGTATGTAGAAGAGAGGTCTAAGTCTGGCTTCTTCCTCAGTCATGCTCTATCTTAGTTTTTGAGATCAGGTTTTTCACTGAACCTTGAGTTCACCAATTTGACTAGACTAGCTGGCCAAGACACTCTGGGGATCCACATGTGTCCATCTTCTCAGTGCTGGGATCGCAGGTCCATGCCATCGTGGCTGGCTTTTTATGTGGGTGCTAAGGATCCAAACTCCCTCCAGTCTTGATGCTTGTGGCAAACGCTTCCCCTACAGAGCCATTTCTCCATTCTTCAGCAGATGGACTTAACTTCTGAAGTCCCTTAGTCTCAGTTTTAGCACTGTGGCTGGCTTCCTGTAGGTGGGAAGTAAATGTTTACTGGTTGCATGCATTTCAGTGACCTGGATGCCCCTGCTTTGGGAAACTGTGGGAAACTTATCTGGAGTTATCTGAGAAACTCACACCAGTACCAAGGCACATGCTACACGTACACACCCATGTATGGACACATACAGCAGGTGCTCTTTTTTTCCATCTTGGAATAGTATTGGATCTCTCAGAGGTATTTCCTGTCCTAGTGCACTCTATGCTCAATCCATACTGTGTGCCTGGCACAGTGTGGGTTGTAACTAATATTTGTTGACTGACTAATGTGCTTTGGACCAATGTAGTAGTCTAGAGTTGGCTATTAAAGAAGTGCCTGGCATCCCTTGGTTCCTTGTTTGGAGTCATTGCCGAGGCTGCTTCACAATCGTAGAAACCATTCAAGGTTTTCACTCATGAGATCACACCCGTGGCCAATGTTCCCCAGACTCTAACCTCCTGCTTACTGTCAGAAACACAGTGCATTGTAGCAATCACATTGCCAACGCTTTATGACATCCATAAATTGAAAACTGCTGCCTCTGACAGTTATGAGCCTGTGTCAACACCAGATCATGTTGACTGTTCTGGAATGTGTTTGTGAAAGTACTATGCCAGCCTTGAAGCTGTTGACACCTGACGCTGTAACTTAATTAGATATGGTCCTGGGGCATTGTGGGTCTTGACATTTAAGAACATTTTTTCCCTTAAATTCTTTGATGCAATCGCAGAGTAGAAATTACTTGGCTGCCATGTTTGACAACAGAGTACAGTTAAGAGCAAGCATTGGACGCAGAGTCTGGACAGCATTGCTTCCTTCCCTTTCAACAAACTGCCACAAGAAGGGCTGCTGACCATGAAAGATGGCAAAGTCTTCTGGGAAGACTCCCAACCTGTGTACACTGAGCAGGTTCTGTGCCAGGAACCCTTCCTGTACACTGCATTGCTGAGAACTGTGGTCCCGTTGTGTGGCAGAGAAACTGTGGGCTCCCTGCCTTTGTGCTTGTGTAAGAGTGTCTGAGAGGCCAGCCTGACTCCCTGGAGATCCCCCTGCTTCCTTTGCTTTCTTCTCTGCTGTGATGTCGTGTCCTTCCTTTAGGAAGCAGGATATTTCACGCCCAGAACATGACGTGAAGCATATCTGCAGTTTCTACTATGAACAAGTCAAGGAAGAGAGAGAGATCTGACCACTGCTTTTAGACTGCAAGGAAAGTGTCTGTTTTGTGAAATTCAAGACTTGGGTCCCTTGTCTTGAGGCTGGTTCCTTGGTCAGGACATTATCCTAAACTGGAAGATGACCACGAGTGCTCCAGCTGCCAGAGGGAGGTGGGCATCCTGGGAAGTGGAAAGTGGAGCAATAGGCTCAGGGCTGTTTGTAGCTCTTTAGCTTCCCTCCACTGTCTGTGTCCACTGGGTTCCAAGTGCCAGCAGAGTAGAAAATGCAAAAGCAGGTTTCGTTATTTGTTTTGGTTTTGCAGTGCTGCGGATTGTACCCATGGCTTCATGTGCATGAATCAGTTACTACCAATTGAGCTATATCTGCAGTCTCAAAAGGGACAGTATTGGGAAGGGCAACCTTCCTGGTTTGTAGATAGTCACCTGTCCGAGACTCTGTACAGCAGGTAGTAAGCTCTGGTGTCTTCATACGGGACCCTAACTATATAGTATTAGAGCCCCACTGGAATGACCTCATTTTATCTTTGTTATCTCTGTATAGAATGCGTCTTCCAATGCTGTCCGCCAGAGGTTGAACTGTTGATGTCTGATGTTTGGGGAAGAGGGGAGGAGGAGGATTTAGTCATTGCACAGCACCGAATTCAAGCAGTGGGAAGGGCTGTGTCTTCTCCTGCATCTTCACGCATTTGTGTAGTTAGGAGACTTCAGGTGAACTCTGTGAAGGAAGGAGGGACTTCGAAGAAAGCTAGGACAGTGAGCCCCAGACAGATCCCAGGGCCCCTGCTGTGTGCAAGGCTCTTCTACATTATAGGAAAAAGGCCTTGTGAAGGATCAGATTTAGGGTCCCAACAGATCCTTTTGACTGCTGGGTGGGAAGCCCTGGAGGGAGAACCCTGTAAACAGGGAGACTTGCTGGCCAGCTGTGGTCCAGGCAGGTGAAAAGTTGGGGCCTCGATGGTCAGCGAAAGCTGTCCAAGTGGTAAGACTGAAGAAAACCTGTTCCCAACCTGATTGGAGGGGAAATTGGAAGGAAGGCAGTGGATGTGTGTGGGTGGCTTCCAAACTTTTGGCTTCGGTGAATGCTCTTTTGGAAACATCTTCCCCACCCCATGCTCTATAAAGCCAGCATGTGCCTGCCAATCAAACTAAGCCAATGTGATCAGTGTTGCTTGGCTCCCTTGATGTAAATATAGTCAGTTAGACTCACTAGGAATCCTGAGTGGCTTGATATTGGGGTTGAAAATTATCTAGAATTTAAAGGAATCAGTCTCTATTCGGTGACTGGTCCTCTTGATCCCAAAACTTCTCTAGAGGACACTCAGACTCTTAATTCACTGGCCAGCAAGCTACACAGGGAACTTGCCCAAATTGTGTAGCTGTGAGCCTTACTTATTTTGGCTTTTTTATCTATTAAAACCACACCCTGGTTGACAAAAAAATCAGCAGTAACAACAATAAGTGAAGCTACAGAAGTCAAAAACCAAGGCTAGTACATCTACGGGTGTTTTCAGAACTATGGACTGTGATGGACCAGGTCTTTGTTTTCGTGTTGGCAGGTGTGTTAGGGTCTACATGCTAGGTCAGAATGATGTGTTTGTGTCTCTAACATGGCATCAGTGTGCTAAGCATCGTTACAAAACCTCCTCCTATTTCAACTCTTTCTCAGGCTAAAGTATTAAGTTTTTCTTTTGATAGTTTGGGCCACCCTTTATCCTTTCAGTACATGTTTTTTGTTTTTGTTTTTTCCTCAATGTACTTGTTTCCTATTGCTTGCAACTAAGGCACCTTCACTGAGGCCCAATATGGTGGCAGGAAACCCCCAATACCACACAGATGTCTTTGGCTCACCCTGGGCTTCAGGAGTAAGATGATTGACACCCCAAGATCTGTGCAGATCTCAGTGCTCATCTGAGGCAAACAAGTAGGTTGTATTTCCTTAATATCCAACCGCTGTCCTCTAGCCTATCCTTAACTGAGACTTCTTACAGGACTTGGGTCAAGTGCCTTGCCCACTGTCAGACTGAAAGTGGATGATGACAGCCATAGTATTCCCCAGTGAGGGCACAGAAAGGCTGTCAAAGACTGACTTCTAGAGAGAAAGGGAAAATGGAAAGCCATAAAGAAAGGTAGTGACCGATGGAGGTGGCCTCAGGTGAGCTTCGCCAACATGACATCAGCTCTCTCCACATCGTTTTCTGAGGTACCATTTCCTACGCTCTACTGACAGAGCTTCTTTGCTGTGCCAGGCCTGAGTGCCAGGGCAACCTGGAGAGCTTTTCAGCCAGTGCTGCAGGTGCCAGGAGATCACAAACAGCTTCTAATAGCAGCTGGCCCGACAGCTCACTGCCTTTTCATTTCTGCCAGATGGACGTGACCACCAGAGTCATCTTCCAGGCCTGAAGAGGTGGCAGGCCCAGTGGGGCAGACCCAGTCTGAGGCCTTGGAGCAGGCCTCTGGCAGTGGTTTTGGGCCATAACAAACGTCTCCCCTGTCACATTTAGGTAGGTCTGTAGCCACTTAAGAACCTTACTTAGCTCTGTGAGTTTCTCTGGCAGCCAGGAGCCAGGGTGGAACATCTGTTGGTAGTTGGATCGTATCTCAGAGCTCTGATTTTTCCCTCTCCCTCTCCTTCTCTCACTTCCTTTAAGCTTTAAGAACCAGATGTCTCACCTCCTTCTTTAAGACTGCGTGCTCCCACAGCCATCTATCTAAGGTATTAATACGGTATTTTCAATTTTAATTGATGCTGTGAAGCAATGTCAAATGCAGCAAAACAATAGCATTAGATGGCCTAGAGCAGGCATCTGCTATGCCTGCCTGTCCTGCATATCTGGTCTAAAATATCAAGCACCGATAGCATTTGCTAGCATCTCTAATGTTCCAGGCCTTGTGTTAGGTGCCTTTGGGAGGTCCCCGAATACTGTTTTTCTGTCTCTGGAAACGGACAGGAGCAAAGCCATAAATAACCAAACCTCAGTGCCCAACGTTTAGCTCTGGCTCACCTCAGAAGAGCCAAGCCATGTTCCACAACACATTCTTGGCTATCAGGGAAATGCCTGGGCCATTTCTTGTCAGGAATCACAGACCTCCTCAGATGATCAACTGTCGTTGTAGGTCAGTGCATGTCTCCAGTTACAGGGAAGCCAGGAAGAACCTCACCTTTGACCTCATACCTCAGAAAATGCCTGCTGATTGATGGTCAGGCAAAGTCAGGAGTTTTTAGTGATCACTTTAGGACTCCTTATGACTTAAAAGTTCAAGACATGGCATAACAGCTGTCACCTCGTTTAATGTGTCTTTACCCAGTCCTTGTGATTTTAGCCAGCTCTGCTGCACAGACAAAAAATAAATAAAACCACGATAATTAGTGCTGTGTCTTACAGCCTGCCCTCAATTAGAGTACAGGCAGTGTGTCTTCTCTCAACTCAATGTAGATACATTGTAAGAGCAGTGAGAGTGTTTGTTAACTTAGGTTAGAGGTCCCATTTAAAGAAAAAGAAGGGGGCTGAAGAGATGGCTCAGTAGTTAGGAGCACTGACTGCTCTTCCAGAGGACCTGGGTTCAATTCCCAACACCCACATGGCAGCTCACAACTGTCTCTAATTCCAGTTCCAGGGAACCCAACACCAGTGTACATAAAAATAAATTTAAAGGAAAGGCAGATATACAGGAACTAATCCAAGGTGTGCTCCATTGTTTAGAAGGTACTCTACTAGGCCTAAACCACAGGAGTGTCCTTACGTTAGGTATCATTCATGTTTGTGGATTATGAAAGTGAGGCTCAGAGAAGGCAAGGCTTTGCTGCTGCTGTTGAGAAAGGGTCTGACTATGTAGCTCAGGCTGGCTTTGGGCTTGTGAGACTCTGACCTCAGTTTCTTGAGTGATCAGTGTATGCTACGGTGTGTGCCTCAGATTGAGAGGCTGAATTCTTGATGGAAGCTGTGGGTCTAAGCGGAGATACGAATTGTTCTGTGTCTGATCCCTTCATGGGGTTTCCCTCCATCATGTGCTGTGGAATAATCCTTCTGTACACTGTGACAATGTGTTGCTCTCAGAATGGTCGATAGCCTCACAGGATAAGGTTAGGCGGGAAAACCTTGGTGGTTATCATACTTCCTCGAAGCTTCACTCAGACAAGTTTTTTTCACTGTGTCTTCATTACAGCCAAGTGAAACAGGGCGTGTGCAGACACACTCATCTTTATTTTAAGTGAGTGCCCTAGATGCCAAATAACTTGGTTAAGGTCAAGCTCAAGCTGGAGCTCAGGCTCTCAGGTCCAAGTCCAGGAGTCCTTTCTCCCCATGCTTTCAAGTAAAATTAGTGGAGTCAATATTATTATGAACTTTGATTGCTTGGCATAATTGACAGGGAGAGGACATCTGTTTGACTAGACATTTTGACATTCCAGTCACTCTTGCTAACCCTGAGATTAATCGGTGAGTGTAACAGGGACCTCTCCTGTTCCAGAGGCCTCATGGGTCAAGGTTCTATTGCTCGCATGGGGCGTTCTCACTGTGAGGAGATTCTGGGTGGAAGGCTGACTCTCAGATGTTCCTTGTGTAGGCTTTGACAGTCTGCCCTAGAAACTCCAGGCCTGGGGTACAGGAGCATAGCTGTGCCAGGCACGACTGTGGCTCACAAGGGTGCTAAGTTCTGGAACCCTCTAGCCCTGCATTAGAGCAACTGTCTTCTGAGGATGCTTGCTTCTGCCTTAGTAATCCCACACAGCTCCCTCTTTGTTCATTTGTGCCTTTCTCCGTTGAGTGGATGCTAGGCAGCACTGCAGAAGCATGGGTCTGCCAGGAGGAATACGACGGCCTTGCTTTTCTGTTCCCTCTGCAGGTGAGACTGAGCGTGTCACCCCAGTGTGCCTGGCTCACTAACTGCCCCCAAGGAAACATCACGCCAATTACCTGTCTGTCAACACAGCCTCTGTCAGACCTGTGCTCCTGGACGCTTGAGGCAGGAAATGTGGACAGACAGAGCAGTCCAAGGTCGTACATGTGGAGGATCGAGAGCATACCATGTGGTGTTGCAGGCACCAAGAGCTTTGTAACTGCTGCCCACTGGCCTTTCCGCAAGGCTGATTTTATTGCAGGCAAAGACTGGATCTCTGTAAGCAGATGTAGAATGAATGAATATGATGAGATGCACCAACTATCTCTGGTTTTCGCTGCCATGGGTTTGTGGTCCTAAGCAAAGGGTGCTGTGACACAGACACGGGAATACACTCATACCCCAACCCCCCCCCCAACCAAAACGAAATCATCGAAGATCAGTCATGGCTGACACACACTTGAATTTAGCATCTGTCAGTGCTTTTGACCTGTCTTGTTAGGGACAAGACTAGATGAGCCATCCTGAAGTGGAGTTCTAGGAGGCAAGACACCAGTTGAAAATCTCAGAAAAGGGTTGTGTTTATGCCTGGGTGAATTATTTGCTCCTCTGAAGAATTAAGTGCACAAGGTGCTGTGTTTAGCCCAAATTGTTGTCTCGTGTTCCTAGCCCCAGTGGAGCTGAACTCCTTTCAGGAGACCACATATATTTTGGAGGAAACACAGTGAGCAGAATAAATATTTTAACAATAAATGTAATGGGTCCCTAGAGACAATCACTGCATTGGGATAGCAGTGAAAGCCACACACACTCTGTGTGTCCCCTAGTCAAAACTAGAGGCATTTCACTATTTCCAGGTCTGGAATGTAATCTATTTATTTTATGCATATACATTTCAGCAAGAATTTTTATTAATTTATTTTTTACACTCCAATCCCAGTTTCCTCCCACTCCCTCCACTCCCCCCTCTTCCCATCTGCTCCATGGAGAGGTTAAGGCCTCCCCTAGCAAGTCTAAGCCTGTCCCATCATCTAGTTGAGGCAGGATCAAGGCACCTCTCCACCCCCACACCCCTGTGTCTAGGCTGGGCAAGATATCTCTCCATATAGAATGGTCTCCACTAAGTCAGTTTGTGTATTAGAGTTAGATCTTGGACCCACTGCCAGTGGCCTTGTATATTGTCCAAGTCACACCATTGTCACCTATATTAAGGAAGTCTACTTTGGTCTTATATAGATTCCCCATTTATTAGATCTGAGTCAGTGATCTCTCACTAGCTCGGGTCAGCTGATTCTGTGGGTTTTCCCATCATGGTCTTGTCTCCTTTGTTCATATTATCACTCCTCCCTCACTTCGATTGTACTCCAGGAGCTTGACCAATGGTTAGTTGTGGATTTCTGCATCTTCTTCCATCTGTTTCTGGAAGAAGGTTCTAGCTTTTCTGGGGTTATTGTAGGCTGAGTTATCTTTTTGCTTTATTTCTGTTATCTACTTATGAGTGAGTACATACTACATTTGTCTTTCTGGTTTTGGGTTATCTCACTTAGGATGGTTTTTTTTTTCCTAGTTCTGCCCATTTGCCTGTGAATTTTAGGATGTCATTGTTTCTTACTGCTGAGTAGTACTCCATTGTGTAAATATGCTACATTTTTTTAATCCATTCTTCAATTGAGGGGCATCTAGGCTCTTTCCAAGATCTGGCTATTACAAATAATGTTGATATGAACATATTTGAGCAAATGTCCTTGTGGTGTGAATGCGCCTCCTTCCAGTATATGCCTAACAATGGTATCTCAAGGTCTTGAGGTAGGTTGATCCCTAATTTTTTGAGAAATTGCCATACTGATTTCCACAGCAGCTGTACAAGTTTGCACTCCCATCAGCAATAGAGGAGTGGAGTGTTCCCCTTTCTCCACACCCTCTCCAGCATGAGCTGTCATTGGTGTTTTTGATTTTAGCCATTCCCAGCAAGCATTTTTTAAAAGGCAGCCTTAGATATTCTCCTTCAAACCAGTATCCTCAAAGATCTGAATCCACGAAGTGAGGTTAACGTGTGCAAGACAATAATGATCAAGCCCTGCAGGATGGTGCCTGGATAACAGACGTTCTCCTAATTAATCATCTTCATATCTCAGATGGGGAGAGGGGCAGATGCTCTTGGAGGTCATGTCAGCAAGGGCCTGTGTGCACGTGGACCAATCCTGGGTGCTGTCACATGAGCAGCAGACAGCCACAATCTCACCCTTGTCAGTGAACACACTGCTGAGAGTCTGGTGTTTCTGCTGTGAGGGTCTACAGATCAGAACTGAGAGCTGCTGTCCCCTTTGCCCCTTACTCAGGTTGCCACAGATCAGCGGACTGGGTGGTGATCCGAGTCCTGACTTATGTCTAGGCGAAGCCCAAAACTTGGAGGAAGAGGGAACATTCGGGCTGACTGTCAGATCAACGACACTAAACACCATCTAGACAGATGTGCCAGCATCTGCCTGATGATGAGCCCGAGTTCCCCTTACCAGCAGGCTGAAGGCCCAGGTGGTGGTGGACGGAGTAGATACAACTAACTGCTCAGCGCTACGAGCTCAAGCAGAGGGGAAGGCGCCTTTCAGCCTTCTGTGTCTGGTCTTCAAAGGGGTTTCCTGGGCCAAGCTAGAGCCTTTCTTTACGGAGCAAGACCTAACTTCATGTATTTGAATGAAAATTCAGTAGTTCCAAGCTTTGAACACGAAACAGTGGTAATGTGTTTCTGGGTAGCTGCAAATGACCACCCTAACTTGGAGTTCTTACTAGCAACAAAAATCTTTCCTTTGCTTGGTCCCTGAATGCCAGATATCGAGATCTGAGATTATACAATCTCCATGTGTCACCTCCGCAAGGCATCTAAGATCATTTCAATTTTCCAGATAAGTTAAGTAGAATCTTAAGAGGTCAAATAAGTTACTCAAGGTCACATAGATGGTATACAGCAAAGCAGGTGTTAACAGAGATATGTCTGCATCTGCCTGCCATGCCCCTTTGTCGGAGAATGTGGAAATGGCTATCCTACCAAGATTGGGTATCTAGGGTAAGGAGCCAGTTGTTTATTTTGAGGAGTCAATAGCGTCACTTCTTTTTCTTGAAATTGCTTTTTCTACGGGAACTTCTGGAGAAAGAAATTGATAGCTCGAGAGAAGTGGTCCAAAGCCTCTGCTGGACTCGGGTTTAGTCATCAATGCACAGAGTCATGGAGAGAGTAAGGCTTCTGAGACCAGTGGGTGCCACTTACATCGACATTCCACAGAGATGGCTGGACTTAGAATTTGGGATCCTGTTTACTTGGGCTTTATTTTGTAAAAGCTCTGCCCTGGAGTCCAGATCCTGCACTGTGCCGAGAGCCTGGCTCTGTTGGGAATTTCCTTTTCTGTAGGAAGGATTGAAACCTGAACTATGTGACAAGTGGTGGGCCAGGCATGGCTGCCTTCTCCAAACAATCACATCTACCGCAGTTAGATAAGGAAATTGTGGGGTTGTGTGTGCATTTTCTTGCCCATGAAAGGACCTGTGAAATAGAAGGGTATGAATTTTGACTCAGAAAAATTTGGCTTGTACACTAGACACTGAGTGTAGTAGTCTTGTAACTTAGAGTAAAACTTATAACTTCCTTTGGCCCAAGTTCATTCCCCAAGGAGGCATTCTAAAGGTCAAGAACTCTCAGCCTACACCTGCATGCCAGTGCCCTGAATGCAACATGCTGAGCATCCAGGATGCTGAAGAAAGGTACCTAGGCTGCCTGACAAGATGCTGAACATCTAGGATGCTGAAGAAAGGTCCCTAGGCTGTCTGGTGAATAGAAGCTGAGGGAGAGGTTGTTGACTTCTGAGTTTATTCTGGAACCCAAACTTCTCTCTCTGACATAGCAGTGGAGTGTGCTGTCTCTGATGTAAAAAGACAGAGGTTTTGGAGGAGGTAGGAATAGGAAACCCTAAAATGATCACATTCAATTCAAAATAAGGTTACACCAGGATTGGGGTATTTAATTTTTTGTGAGTAGATTCCTTGAAGTTATTTTTAATAAAACATGCTATTAAGAATTTCAAAACTTGAGTAAAAGTAAACATTATTTTTTACACATGGGAAATGTATAAACATATTTACCATACAAAAACAAAAAACCCATAAAGATACAAATGGCAAACAAATGCTATTAGTCTGATACAAACTGCTCCCTGTTCCTGGCTTTGCTGTTTGCTGTTCCTGGGTCCCCACCCCACCTCTGCTTCCCTTGGGGTTGCGCCTTCCTTGAAGTCACCCCCACACACACCAACCCCTCCTACCTTTTTGGCCCCTTGAGTGAAGCTTTCAAGACAACCACGTCTGCAACACTCCCTGGTCTATTACTCTCGGACATAGCAGTATGAAATCTACCCTACTGACCGGAAGAGATGAGAGTCTCCACTGGGGGTTCCCCCTTCCACAGCAGGCAGATATGGTTCCCTTTACCGATTCCTGATAAGCTGTGGGTTTGGGTAGGGATTACAAAAACTGAGTCGCCATGAAGAGGTGCTGAGAGGGCTGGTGGGGGAGGGATTCAGTGACACTAGCCAGTAAAGAATAGTTAAGATTGGAATTAGAGAGTAGGTCAGTTTAACTGGTGACCAAAGTATTAAACCAATGAAAATAACAGAATTTCTGGACATGAGAGATTTTAATACCGAACACAGCCAAACTGAACACTGGCATTGCAACCACTCACTGCCTTCCTATGATCACTGACTGCAAGTAGTTTAGTCACTGTTGTAGATGGTGGGATAAACTCTTAAGCCATGGCCTCTATAGTGTCTTCCCTTCTAGTCTTCAAGGTTTCTGATTTAGACTTTGGCTTCAAGAAGAAAAGCTAACTCAAGAAAGAGGAGGCAGAAGAAGAGGGGAACTGAAGGGAGATATTGGCGACGTGACCCAGAAATGAGGGTCATTGTGGAGGATGTGGCCCCTGAACCAAGGGTCATCTGACCTGGTTGTGACAATAGGCCTGGCTGCCCTTGAGGTTGTGGCTGTCTGTCCTCTATGCCGGGAGAGGAGGATCTGTGAGGAGGGATGCTGACAAAAGGCTGATGTGTTTGCCTCTCGTCAGCCTATTTCTGAAGGTGCAGGCAGAGATGGACTTGCTGTCATTTGCAATGGCTCTGTCCCTGTGGAGACATTGGCCTAGCAGACTGGGAATGTGTTGAGCTGGTTGCCTTGCTTTGTTGGCTTCCTGGACTCATTTCTCTGACCATGATTCCTTTAACTTACTGTACTTTCTGGAGACCCAGCCTCCAGTTTCACAGGGCACAAAACATTTGGAGAGGAAAAAAAGATTCCCACAGCATATGGATATGCTTTTCTTCTTATTCCAACTATCCGCACACATGCCAGTGAAGTGAATTTGAAGTGCTCTGTTCAGATAAAGACTTCTCACCATTTCCAGTCACCCCAACAATGGCTGCAAAGCATTTAACCTCTTCCTCTTTGTGCAAATGACAGAGCCACTCTAAGCCAATACAGCCGGTTTTCAGTGGTTTTTGCCATGCCTCAGTCTGCCAAATGTGAGGCCAAGATGAAGCACGCCATTCCTGCTGACTCCGACTCAGTGACCGCACACATTTCGGCACTGACTGGAAGCACAGCCGTGCACCGACATGCTTTTATGGAAGCACATGGATGTCGTTACTGCTCTCACAGTTTGGCTTGGAAGGAAATGTAGCCATTAACCACCTGAAGCCTCAGCGGACAAAGAACACCATAAAGTTTTACAATGGTGAGACAGAGGCTGAAGACGTAAGCTTCGTTATAAATATTAGGAAGTAAGCCATGTTACACTGGAGAAGTTCTGTCTGAGTTGATTAAGACTGGTTCATTATTACCTGCTCTTGACTAGAAGATTCCAGTGATCTGTGCAAACACCAAGGGCCATGTCTTTGGTCTCCATCCCACAGTGTTCAGATAATGCCAGCAGGACTCCGTATGAGCTTTTTATGCTACCACAGTGCGCGGTGTCACTTGTAGTTTAGATTTCTGTGGCCAGCAGCAAAATAGGACCTTTTTGTTATTGATGCTTTGTTTTGAGACAGGGTCTTTGCAGCCCAGGTTCACCTTGAACAGGCCAGGGTTATGGGTGCGTGCCACCATGCCAAGGAAAAATAAGCATCACAAAGATGTCTGTCAGTTTCTCCCATGCTCAGGTGACTCTGTCTGCCTCACTTTTATGGGACAAATCCCATTTGGGTGCTGGGGAGAGGAAATGTTTTAACCCTGGGAACTGAGTTTAGGTCCAGAAGCCCTGAATGAAACCAAATGTTTTGGATGACAATTTTGGTTTGGCTTTTTATTAAAATTTGCTCTCCTGGGGGTTGTAGACACCACAGATGAAACCTTCTCTGCTGTGTTTAGCTGCTGTTAGTCAAAGTACTGAGTACCTTTTAGTGTTTCCAGGGTTTCCTAAATGGCCTAGAGATGAAGATAATGGAAGAAGACAATATATTTCTCTTAATTGGCTTAACAGCATTCCCAAAGATATTTCTTTTCAAATAGCTCATGAAAGAACTCGGTCAGAGTTTTCATGGCAATAGAGATTCTTGAGCATGATTCCATCAGCTGCTTTTTAAGTATCCACCAGTGCTGTCACCTTCACAATGTTTTCTCTTCTGGACAAACAAAAGGAAGGAAGTCACCAGTCTCTCCTGACATGTGAAGGAAAACTCGGCAGAAAGTCAGTGCTCTTTCGGTGAGGAATGCCCGACATCATATATTTTCTTTAATAAAGACTAAGCTGGCCATCTACTAAACCAATTTAAGAATGTGACCTGTAACTCGCAGTCTTAATTACACAGAAGAAACGTGAATAGGTTCATTAATGTGCTGAAAAGGAGCAGTGACCCTACCTGCCAAGTGGCAAGGTGGGAATAATTAATCTGGTCAATTAAAAAGAAACAGATAATACAAAATGCAAAGGCATCCATGTGGCGCATTGCATTCTGCTCTCTGGAATTCCAGATTCTTGCCATCAATTCCGCTCTCCTTCGTGCATTTTCTTCACCTTTTTCTTTTGATAATTTATTGGGCCATGCTTGTATCAAATAGAAAAACTTCTGTGCTTTATATCACGACCAGTTTCTGCCTTGTATTCTAAAATATTTATTCATTCTAGCACATATTCTAACATGTCCCCTGGAGGCTACTGAGTCCCCGGTAGCACTATGGCAGTGTTCTTTTCTCTTTGTGGGCTTGTTATAACTTACTCTCCATTCAATATTATTTGCCTATTTTCCTGTGGAATTTTCATACTTTAAAAAGTGCTAGAGCCTGAGCCACGCTGTCTGGCTTATCTAATCCCATTTATGATCCTATAACCTTGAAGCTTGCCACAGCCGGGCTGTCAGCACCAGATCCTAAATACACAGGGTGGTGTGTTTGCTTTGTGGAACAGGAAATTAGTCAAACAGTTACTTTTCCACAAATGTTCGTAATTCCTCGTGACATTTACAAGTCAGTAGTAGTGCTTAGACACAGAATGATCTCAGCGTGCCTCAGGGAGATGTGAGGTTATCCACAGCGCGGCCGCTGCTCTTTGGCATTGTGAGCATCCATCGTGGACTTGGCTGCAACACACCAAGGAGAATCCACAGGGGCCAACTCTGCTGCCAGTGTGGGTTAGTGTCACCTTGTTGCATGCTGTCCATGGAGAAGAGAATGGGACAGTGTTTTCCTCCTTCTCAGCTGGTGCAAGCCCAGGCCCTGGGCAGACATTTATATCATTGCTGTTACAACTCCCAACGAAGCTTTGCAAAAGAGTGGCATCTGGGGTTTCCAGTCCACTCAAAGGAAGGCTTTTGATGGTGAGAATCTGAATAGCTCTGGTTGCTAAGGAGGGGAAATTCTCATCTACAGAAACAACAGAAAACCAGCTCAAATGCTTTGGTGGTGACACGCAAGGTGTTAAAGTCTCCGCTTCCTAGGTGTTAGACTTGGCAAGCCAGACACCGCCAGGGTGGAGTCAAGACCATGTGCTGTCCGAGCTCAGACTCAGTGGTGCATACTGTCAGCTCTGCGGGAGGCCCTCTGCGGCCATATGTGCTGTGCTGAGTGAAATGGAATAAACAGCTGGTGCCAGGACCTGGCAAGCAGGCTGGCCCAAGCCCTCCTGTTTCCAAAATCAAAATCACCAGAGGGATTCCCCTTCCTGCAGTTCCAGCCAGTAGTTTTATAAAAGCACAAAGCACGCTGTCTTGTGGTTTTTAATAATCCCTTATGTTTGTAAAGCATTTTACAGTTTACTAAGCGCTTTACAGACGTTATTTCATTTGAGTCTTCTAACAGCCCTGGAGAGTTGCAAGGCACAGATACAGTGATTGGTTTTCCAAAGACGGAGAACGGGAGTCCCAGAGAATGATGCTACTAACTGAGTGTGCCAGGCTGTCTTTGTCTCCTTACACCTGGCCTAGAGCTGTCCTGGTATACATCTCCTAAATGTTCCTGAGAGCTTGGAGATTCGGGGCAGTGACTGCAGCTGAAGTTCATATGCAATTCCATTTGGTTTTCTTTCTCTTGTGCAAGTATTGGTGGCTTGGCCATGCGTCTTTTCCTTTTAAAGTGGTAGGGGAGGGAAGGAAGCTGGAGGAGCAAGCAGGTGCTAAACAGGTGCTGGGCATGCTGGGTGTGGGATCCACTGTGCAAGAGCCATTAGAACTTCCAGCTCAGCATGGACCACAGAGTTCAGCCAAGGTCACCTCGCACAGAGGCAAGAGACTGTCACCATGATGGCACACTGCAAAGAAATGGACCTTCTCCTGGAGACCCTGGGCTTGTGCTCACGGTCAGGAGACTTACAGTAAAACAGTGACTTTGTACAGAAATCTTTTCTGACCTGGGGAGCCAGTGGGAACCAGGCGTGCTCGCCCAAGCCTGTGAGATGAAGGTGCTGCAGATGCTGTGGGCTCTTAGCCCTGAAATAAGAAAACCTCTCTCTGATAGAGACTTGAGACGCCTCTGAACTTTAGATCTGGACACCTGACAGATCTGCTAGGGCCTGTCTCCATGTCTTCGTGGTCTGTTGTGAGATATTTGTACACGGTGTGAAGTTGTGTTGCTGTGACTGGTGTAATAAAAATCTGAATGTCCAATAGCTAGGCAGGAGAAATAGGTGGGACTTCCAGAAGAAAAGAGAGGACTCAGGATGATCCTAGGCCTGAAAGAGATGCCAATGAGATACAGGGGGAGCCGGACATACAGAATGAAAGAAAGGTAAAAAGCCATGAGGCAAAATGTAGATTAATATAAATGGGTTAATTTAAGTTACAAGAGCTCCTGGGACAAACCTAAGCTAAGTCCAAGCTTTCATAATTAATAATATGCCTCTGTGTTCTTATTTGAGAGCTGGCTGGAGGGACAAAGAAAGACTCACTACAGTTACAGTAAAATCTAGCAGTATGATTGGACACTAGAATCAAAGTACTAGCATCCTGTGCCCAACATCTCTGTGAACTTGAGCAAGTCAACTTAAGCCTTCCACAGTGGAAGAGATATGTCTTGCCTGAAAACGTTGGACTCTTACTAAAACAAATGAATAAACAAGCAACCAAACAAAACAACAACAAAAACCAAAACTGTTTCAGAGAGTTGTTTTAGTTAATTGAGATTGCATTTGTAAAATGTCTCTAATAGAGCTAAGGACTTTATCAGGCTTTGGAGGGGAAACTCAGTAAGTTCACACAAAAGGCTGCTCCAGCCATCCCCTTCCTGCTTCCCAACAAAGCTCCGCTTTCCCTTTGTCAACCTTAACTCAGACATGCCTTCCCCAAATTCCCCAGGAAGATTCCCAAAACAAAAGGCACATTGCCTAATGTAAGGTAGTCGTGATCTCTCATGAAGCAGCCAGGGTTTGCAGGAACGCGGCACATTTTGGCTTCACTGTATTTACACTGTTGATGCCAGCATAAAACTTGTACCAGGCAAAGTTAAGGAGGCATGAGGATTTTATTCAAGGCTGTTGCAGTTGGTGAGAGAAGCCAGAATTCCGTCTGAATTCAGTTCTGTTGAAACAGGGTATAGGGTCCTTAAACAGTGGGGTGAGAGGGAGATTGCACCATCTGTTTGTAAGTGGCTTCAGCCAAGAGAAAGCCACCTTCTCGTGTCTTCTCAACAGATGGTGGTTTTACAGTTTGGACGCCAGTAAAGTTGGACTCCTGTCATTCCACAGGACAGGATGCGTGGCTCAGATGTGAGAGGGGTGGTCTCTTATTTGACGGTTGTGTTTCATACCGCGGCTGCTGTGTCCTTGGGAAGATACTCTTGGGCTATAAACAAGCCAGAGACTTTAAAAACCATTTACATATTTCTTAGGTGTGAGTGTAGCCCAGTGTCCTGTATTTGATCCATAGCACAAGAAAAAACAAAGAAAAAAAAAAAAACACCCGAAAACACATCTCTTAAAGGAGCAGAGAAAAATCACAATTTATTGTCCTCTTCTACAAGGTTCCAAGAAAAGAGAAGTTAGAATTTAGAATGAGGGAAAAAACAAACCTGTCTAAAGTTTAGCCACAATGAGGAAAATGTCAAGGCCTTTTTGGGCAGTGGCATTTGAGAACATGGATGGAGATTTGATGAAGAGTGACTTTCTAGAAGCTGGAGAGATGGCTCAGTGGTTAGGAGCACCAGCTGCTCTTCCAGAGGACCCAGTTCTGTTCCTAGCACCCACATGGCAGTTCACAACCATCCGCACCTCCAGGTCCAGGGGACCTGACGCCCTTTTCTGGCATTCAACAGCACGTCACGCTTGAAGTGCCCAGACAAACACGCAGGCAAAATGCCCGTACCCGTAAAAATAAATATCTACTTTAAAGAAATGAACGTCTTCCCGTAGAATTCAGGCAGTGCACAGAGGCAATACAGTGTCCCTTTAGTCCACTCACAGCATCTTTGGCTAACAGAGGTGAAGTTAAGGGAACTTGGATTTTGTCCTAAAGCCCAAGCGAGACGTACTTAAAGGCACAGGTATTCTCGCGGGAAGAAGATTCCTCAGGTACACACTGCAGTCTACACGAAAGCTCTGCTCTCCCAAACCTCCGGTCATTTACTCTGCCAAAGACATTCGGGACTTTGGCAAAATCGTTAGTGATGCTAATCACTGTTTAACAGTCAAGGAGGAAGGGCCTGATGTCTTCTGGTTGGATCCACTCACCAACATTTCTTCCACGTGAGCTGCAGGCATGAAATACCCTCCTTCTTGGGTCGTGGCAGCCACCCCAGCCAATGAGCATGGTGATTTATAGCATTGATGTGGATTTGAGTGTTATTGAGAAGTATGTCCCAAGTTCACAAGGAACTTTTTTCTTCCCCCTTTTATCTCTCCCTTGAAACCATCAGTTCTGATGCAGCACCATGTTTGGTTTCTCATCTTCTCTGTCTTAGGAGGCAGCTTTGGGAGAGGACAGTTGCTGGGTTTTTAAAGGATGTCTACCCTCCAAGGGTCATTCTGACCTTTCTCTTATGTGAGGGGTTATGCTGGCAAGGTTGCCTGTTCATGCTGTGGTTCATGGGCTTGGGACTGTAGAAGTGACTCATGGTTAAATTGTATTTTATCATCTCAAAGCAACCCCTTTCAGGAGCTGAGGAGATGATGGCTCAGTGGGTGGTAGAGAATTTGTCGTGCAAACCCGAAAACCTGAGTGTGGGCCTCAGAACCCACCTAAAGCTGGATGCAGTAGTGCACACCTGTGTGAGGTCAGCACTTCTATGGGGAGATGAGGCAGAGGCAGGAGCATGCCCAGCCAGATAGCCTGGCATGCGCACTCACGAATAACAACAGACAAGAATGACACCCGAGATTGTCCTCTGACCCCCTCCATACGTAGTGTGGAACGCGTACTCTCTCTGTCTCTTCCCTCCCCGCCCTCTGTCATACAGTGGCCTTTGAAGTCTACAGCAGATCCTGGTTCACAGAGGATCAAGTATGAAGGGTCCAGGCAGGTGTGTACCAAACACTAGAGATCACTTTGGCCACACATGTAAAGCTTCATGAGGCACACGTGTATTCAAGCAGTGTGAGATTATGCTAATCTTTGTTCCAGGCAGTCTTTTCACGTTAATTCTAAAATTAATTAATTCTTAGAATGCCCATAGTAGGAAGCACCCATGACTCTGAATTTTAAGGAAAAGGTAAAAGATGTACTGGAGCATATCTAAGACACAGACAGTGGCCGGGCAGTGGTGGTGCACATCTTTAATTCCAGCACATAGGAAGCAGAGGCAGGCAGATCTATGTGAGTTCGAGGCCAACATGGTCTACAGAGCAAGCACCAGAACAGGCTCCAAAACTACACAAAGAAACCCTATCTTGGGAAAAAAAACCACAGACACTGATCTGCAGTTTAAAAGAGGCCAAAGGACTCAAACCTGCAAGAGAGATGTACATGCTGAAGTATGGACCACCGGGGAAGACACTCAACTCAGTCAGCCGTAGCCAGGCACGCTGCAAGGGTTAACCATGGGCTAACAGGCACCACAGAAAGGCAAACACTTACAGAAATGTGCAATTGCATAATTGTTGGAACCCTGCACAAACATAAAAAGCACAGTCGCTTGTTCATGAATTATTAGGGATTTAACAATAGTGATAGGATAGGATTAAACCAAACATGTGTAGCCTTGCTTTACCATCCCAGCTCCAGAGCCACGAGGGTCACAGAACCTCCTGATAGGATTCACTCAAGTGCGCAGGCCCACCTGCGTTAATTCCCCATCGCAATGAGGGAAAGCCCATTGGCCTCATCACACAGCGGGCATGTGGACAGTGATAATGTGTAGGTGGTCCTTGCCAGGGTACTCTGAGTGAGGGTCTCTTCCCAGACCCTCTCTTTTCCTTTCCTTCAGGAGGGTCATTTCTAGGAGGACAGTCCTGCCGTTGTCTGTGCCTGTCCTGGGGATGCTTGACCTTAGGTGGAGGTTTCTCCCTCATTCCGTCTTTTTCTACCAAACACAGAGCTTTGTAAGTGTTTTTTTTTTAAACGCAAGTTTGTGGACTTTTATTAGACACTGTAATTCCAAACTGTGATTACATGATGTCTGGCTTTCCCTGAGCCCAAATTCAATACCCTGGAATGTGGGGAGTTTTGTTGCACGGCTTCAGTGTGCCCCTGTGGTGGGACCCTGGCAAGGGTGGTGCCCCATCCACCTCTTAAAATCCTTAGCTATGGATGTGACCTTAACCCTGCCTCCTCCTCCTTTTTTGGAGACAGGGTTTCTCTGTGTAACAGCCCTAGCTGTCCTGGAACTCTCTGTAGACCAGGCTGGCCTTGAACTCACAGAGATCTGCTTGCCTCTGCCTCCCAAGTGCTGGGGTTAAAGGCGTGCGCCAGCACCACCACCAGGATGCTTCCTTCTTTTTATCCTCTTGAATTATGTTTACTGTCATTGTTGTAGAACCTCTGTGTACTTTGGTTTTGTTCGAACATTTGTTTTGAGACAAAGACAAACACCTTATTCCCTATGTAGCCCAGCCTGGCTCCAATTTCTCAGTAATCCTCCTGCCACAGTGCTGAAATTACTGGCCTGAGCTTTGTTGCCTGCCTGCTTATGAGTTTATTTTATTTTAATTTTTATGCTATTTGATATTTTTACTTTGGAACACGTGTGTGTGTGTGTGTGTGTGTGTGTGTGTGTGTGTGTGTGTGTGTACACAAGCACAAGGTGGCTGGGAGTAGGGAGGACAACTTTTAGAAGTTAGTTCTCTCCTTCAGCCCTGGTTTCTGACACTGAGTTTGGGTCTTTAGGTATGCACGGAAAGCCCTTTACTTGGTCAGCCATCTCACCCGCCCTGGAGGTACAGGATGTCAGCTCCCACAAGCTCCTGCTGAGGGGATTCTCTGCTGTGATGAATTCCAACTGGGAGCCAAAAGAGCTCTTTAGAAAAGAAAGAAGAAAAGACAAATCCCTCAAGTGTTTCCATTTTCACACAGTCTCTCATTTCCCTGGATTATCTTTTTGATGGCTGTGTTCATGGTGGAGTTACGCGTCTTTGTTCTGCTGCAGCTGAATGGTAATCTGTTCTGTACTCATAAATGTGAACCACACTTACACATATAAAGAAGGTGAAGGAACAATAAAGCAAGAGGCCTCAGGGCTGACTGCAAGGAGAAGGTAAAATCTTCATCTACCTGTGACAAGCTCCACAAGCCTGACAGCGCTAGTGAGCTTTTGCTGTGCTTTTATTTGTGGGCAAAGGGACTCCGGGAGATGAGATGATCTGCTTGAAGTCATGCAGCTCCCAGGGCAGACCAGCCAGACTGTCGTGACATTCCCACAGAGACAGCACAGTCCCATCCCCACATTAGTAACCGTCGGTTGGACAGATTTTTCAGAATTTACTGTTCATTTCTGGAAAGTGAGAGCTGGAACCCATGCTCTTTAAGATACAGCTTCCGAACCCTAAAGGCACAGGACACACACAGGTGGGTGCCTACCTAGTTGGCTCACAACTGCCACATAGATAAAAAAATGTGATTGGTGTACATTTTATTGAGATATATACTGTGGTCAACCAGATCCTCGTGAAAGCTGAACACTGAATTTCTCACTAAATTGTGACTGCCACGCCCTTGCCAGACTGATGCCAAGGCTTGCAGTTTCATTTTAAAGCCTCTCAGAAAGAAGGATGGGCTGTCAAGCAAACAGAAGGGTGACCCTGTTCCCTGTGGCAGTTCTTTTTTTTCTTTTAAATCAAGCCAAAAATTTAATTTACTTTGCAGCTAACCAAATCTCTGAATTTGATTCTTATATTAGTATTGTGCTTTTTTAAAAATAAATTTTATTTAAGTTAAAAGCAATCTTATTTTACATACCAATCCTACTTCCCTCTCCCTTCCACCCTCCCACAACCCCCCACCAACCCTCCATCCCACCCCCATCCACTCCCCAGGGAGGGTGAGGCCTCCCACGAGGGATCATCAAAGTTTGTCACATCATTTGGGGCAGGACCTAGGCCCTCCCGGTGTATCTAGGCTGAGAGAGTGTCCCTCCATGGAGAATGGGTTCCCAAAGCCCATTTGTGCACTAGGGATAAATACTGGTTACATTGCCAGAGACTGTCCAGGCCCCCCAACTGACACCCGTGTTCAGGCAGCCTGGTTCAGTCCCATGCTGGTTCCCCAGCTGTTAGGCTGGGGTCCTTGAGCTCCCACTTGCTAAGGTCAGCTGTTTCTGTGGGTTTCCCCAGCATAGTTTTGACCCCTTTGCTCATCTCTCTTCCCTCTCTACAACTGGATTCCAGGAGTATGGCTGTGGGTGTCTGCTTCTGCTTCCATCAGCTACTGGATGAAGGCTCTAGGATGACATTTAAGGTAGTCATCAATCTTATTATAGGGGAATGACATTTACGGTAGCTTCTCCACTATTGCTGAGATTCTTAGTTGGGGTCATTCTTGGGGACCCCTGGACATTTCCCTAGTGCCGTATTTCTCTTTAAACCTATAATGGCTTCCTCTATTAAGGCATCTCTTTTCTTGCTCTCCTCTATTCTTCCCCCGGCTCAATCTTCCTGGTGCCTCATGTTCTCCTCCTCTTTCTCCCACCTCCCTTCCCACTCCCCTGCCCCCTGTGCTCCCAATTTTCTCAGGAGATCTTGTCCCTTTCCCCTTCTCCGGGAGACCATATGTGTCTCTCTTAGGGTCCTCCTTGTTTTCCAGCTTCTCTGGGGCTGTGGATTTTAGACTGGTTATCCTTTGTTCTATGTCTAATATCCATATATGAGTGAGTACATAACATGTTTGTCTTTCTGTGTCTGGGTTACCTCACTCAGGATGGTTTCTTCTAGTTCATCCATTTGCCTGAGAATGTCAAGATTTCATTGTTTTTGTCCCCTCCCACTGAGAAGTACTCCATTGTGTAAATGTATCACATTTTCTTTATCCATTCTTTGGTTGAGGGGCATCTAGGTTGCTTTCAGGGGTTCTGGCTATTACAAATAATGCTTCTATGAACATAGTTGAGCAGATGTCCTTGTGGTATGAATGTGCGTGCATCCTTTGGGTATAAGCCTAGGAGTGGTATTGCTGGATTTTGAGGTAGACTGATTCCCATTTTTCTGAGAAACTGCCATACTGATTTCCAAAGTTGCTGTATAAGTTTGCACTCCCACCAGCAATGGAGGAGCGTTCCTCTTTCTCCACAACCTCTCCAGCATAACCCTGTGCAATAAAGGAACCTCCAGAGGCATCACTATCCCTGACTTCAAGCTCTACTATAGAGCTATAGTAATGAAAACAGCTTGGTATATTGGCACAAAAACAGACATATAGTCCCTGATTACTTATTAACACCTGATTTTTGACATTAGAAGCTAAAATTATACAATGAAAAAAGGAAAGCATCTTCAACAAATGGTGCTGGCATAACTGGATACTGGCATGTAGAAGATTGCAGATAGATCCATATCTGCACCATGCACAAAACTTAAGTCCAAATGGATCAAAGACCTCAACATAAATCCAACTACACTGAACCTCTTAGAAGAGAAAGTGGGTGGTACCCTTGAATACATTGGCACAGGAGACAGCTTCCTGAACATAACACCAGTAGCACAGACACTGAGGTCGACAACTAATAAATGGGACCTCCTGAAACTGAGTAGCTTCTGTAAGGGAAAGGGACATAGTCAACAAGACAAAGCGGCAGCCCACAAATGGGAATAGATCTTCACCAATCCCACATCTGACAGAGGGCTGATTTCCAAAATATACAAAGAACTCAAGAAACTAGTCACCAAAACACCAAATAATCCAATTAAAAATGGGATACAGAACTAAATAGAGAATTCTCAATAGAAGAATCTAAAGTGGCTGAAAGACTAAAGAAAGTGCTCAACATTCTTAGCAACATTCTTAGAGAAATGCAAATCAAAACAACTCTGAGATACCTTCTTGCTCCTGTCAGAATGGCTAAAATCAAAAACACCCTGTGGCAGTTCTTTCTGTGAGTTTTTGAAGTGTCGAGACCCCCTCTACTGGTGGAATTTATAACCCACCAGATAGTTCAATTTGCTGTGTTTGGTGAACTGGGGAAAGAGGACTAGCACAAACTCTAATTGGTCTCAATAATAAAAACTCAGAGTCAGATATTGGGGTTAAAGCTTAATATCAGAGATGCAGAATGGTCAGCCACTAGCAAGTTCTCACCTCTACCAATGCTCAGACAGAAGGGGCGATCCACCAAACCTCAAACTTCACTGTTCCTCAAACTGTCTCCACCCCTAGTGCTGGGATTAAAGGCATGGGATCCCAGGTGCTGGGATCACCTTTGTATGAGCTCTGTTTCTCTTTTTGACAGATTCAATCTCATGTAGCCCAGGGTGGCCTTGAACTCACTGAGATCCGTCTGCCTCTGTCTCCTGAGTGCTGGGATAAAAGGTGTGAGCCGCCACCACCCAGCCTCTATGGCTGCTAACTACTGTGACTGCTGGGATTAAAGGTGTGTGCCACAACTGCCTGGTCTCTATGGCTAGTTTGCACTCTGATCTTCAGGCAAGCTTTGTTAGATCATAAACAAATATCACCACGGAGGACACCTCAAAATAAAACAAAACCAAAACAATAACAAACCACTGACACTGGATCAGCAAAGGTCAGATTATAAGAAAAAACGTGAACAACCCCTCAATCCTCAGCTTTGTAGATCAGGAGTAGACACTTAGAAGGTTTCAACTATTCTCTCCGAAATCTGGCCGGGAACACTGGGGCATTCAGCCATTGGTGGCAAAGTGTGGACTTACTTTTCTGAAAAGAGAAGGCCTTTGACAAATACTCAGTAACAGATAAGAATCACTCAGTGAAGATTGTGACACTCCCACAAACACTCCCAAGAGATTCTGTGTTCTGATCACCTAAAGCAAGGATTCCCAAACTGCAGTCACCCAGGAATCTGGGAGGCGCTCCTGTCAAAGCCAAGTACACTGTATATTACTACTTACAAATTTTCTTCAAGAAAGCCATGATCAGCCCTGTCCTAAGCAATAGAATTGCAGAGCTTGCTGCAGTATATGTTACATTAAACTTGGTATTTTCATGTGTGTATGTACACATGTATGTATGTGTGTGTGTATGTATGTATGTATGTATGTATGTATGAGTGTGTAGGTGAATGTGCACATAGACACAACACATGAGGTCTCTCCTTGCTCTTGTGTGTGACACACTTTAGATAGAACTGAGGTAACAGACTTCATGCTTCTGTTTTATGACTATAGCAGTCATAAAATCCTTTCATTATTTTTAGTATTATTATTATTATTGGTGTGTGTGTGTGTGTGTTTGTGTGTGTGTCCAGAGTCAGTCCTCTACTTCCACTGTAGGTCCCCGGGGTGCTGAACTCAGGTTGTAAGACTTGTACATCAAATGCTGCTACCCACAGAGCCATCTCACGGGCTCATGCCCCTGAACGGGGCAGTCCTTCCTTGCTTTCTGAGCCTGGTCTTTCCTTATCTGCTGTCTTAAGGTCTCCCTTCATCCTGTTTTCATATTCTCAGGGTCCTTTGGGTTAATGTTCATATGTCCTTCGCCTCAATGCGCTCAGGAAAACTCTCCCTGGGCAGTGTGCCTCGGTTCAATCTCCACTCTGGGAAACTGCACTGAAACCAGCTGGCATTAGATGAGTAGAAAGGACCTTTGTATTCCCACCGCTCCCTGGGAGCTGGGGTTTCAGGTATATTGAAATGAGTTGTTTTTCTATTTCATCCTTACCTCAGCCTTCTCCGAGGAATTGACACGCGAAAATGAACCCTTATAAAAACATGCTTTATCCATTATCCCCTGCAGAGCAGAACAGAGGTGGTTCCTGCCCAGTGACAGCAGCTGTACCTGTGGGAGACTGGAAGGCTGGGTTTGTGAAGTCTCTTTTCTTGCTCAGCATCCCTGGGAAACTAACCCAAGCTTCATTTCTTCAGTAATAAAGATGACCGTTGTTCATTTACTGCTGGGTGCATGTACTCAATTTCCAGTTAGTTACAACCTACAGCCTGTTACCACTATGAAACTCCAATTATTCACAGTCCAGCGTGTGGCTAACGCTGCCTCACAAAGGGTCAGTGTGGAAGCCTTTCATTGTGTTGTGTGCTGTCTGCTTAACTTATTGTACCGTTTCTGTGAACCCCAGTGAGCAGTGAATAAATGGGCACAACTGTAAAAATTAAAAACAAAACAACAAACAAACATAAAACCCCTTAGGATCACAAGTGCTCAGAAATATTTGCTTTAAAATGTGAGTTTTATAATAATCAGCCCTGTACATGAATTATAAACTCTTCTCACAAAGGGAGGAGTTCACTAATTAAATTTTCATTTGGTAATATTTGCACAGTACTTTAGAATACAGTGGTTTTCCTTGCTTATTTTGTGTTTTCCTAAAATAACACGATGATCCAGACATTGATGAAAACTAAAACTAAACTGCAGCATTGTAATTCTCCAAACCTTCCTACTCGGGAGAAAATGAAGCATGTTCAATCTTAACAACCGCTAATCCTAAAAAAGAAGAATATAAAAGACTCTAGGCCCCACAGGGAGCAGTGGGTGCTCAGGGTTTACTATGGCTCCCCAAAGAGGCTCTCTTGTGACGGGAAGCAGATGGAGACCCCACAGAGAGGCGGGTTCCCACTGTGACTGTCACAGGCTGCACGGTGCTTTGGAAATGACACCAGCTAGGAGATCAGCAACTGGAATTTTAGATTTTATACAAGGAAGACTTTGGGGTGTATGTGTGTGTGTGTGTGTGTGTGTGTGTGTGTGTGTGCGTGCGTGCGTGCGTGCGTGCGTGCGTGTGTGTGTGTGTGTGTGTGTGTGTGTGTGTGTGTGTGTATGGCAGTAGCAGTCGATAAGTCTGTCTCAAAGCAGACACTCTTTCCTGGAGATCATACGAGCAAATCAAATGACCCTGACAAGGACCACCTGTTTTGGATTTGAATTTCTTGTGCCCTTCTTTTAGAGAATGGCAGCAGTTCAGGATAAGCTGGGCGCGGTGAGTGGTATGCAGCGCTGTGGGGAATTGCCAGGAAGAGTTGAAGATTTTGTCTTTAGAGAAGTTTTCCTATGACCAGGCTTCTCATTTGTAAGGGACAAAGCTGATATTACGCCTTAGGTAGATTAGCTTTTCTTGTGGAGAAGATTGGGTTGCTTCATTTCAGCAGGGAGGTTTACTGCACATGAATTAATGCTGCTGCTGCTTTCATTTTCATTCTACTATTTCTGAGATTTGCCTTACATCGATGTGGAGGAAATGCAAAGTCTGCAGCAATGCTTTTGCATACAAGCCACCAGTAATACAGGTGTTAGTATTTATCTTGTGCTTTGACCAAAATAAAGCGAGAAAACCGTAGATTTAGGGGTCGCTCATTTGAGTAGGCCAGTTTAATTTTCTTTCTTAAACACATATTTTTGTTAATTACTTGAGAATTTTATATATATTTTGAACATATTTATCCTCACTCTTTCCCCTAACTCCTCCCAGATCCATCCCTTACCTTTTCATGCGTCTTAACTTCATGTTCTCTCATGTTTTTAAAAACAGCCAAACAACTGACCAAATCTAATATACTGATGCATGTGGGACCTTCTAGTTGAGTGTGGTGGAACCATACTCTGGCTTTAATTTTCTATTTACATTTACTTAAGTGAGTGTTATCCAAAGGAAATCGGGCTGAGGAGGCAGCTCAGTAAAGTGTGTGATGTGCAAGCATGAACACCTGAGCTCCACCCCCAGAGCCCAGAGGAAAGGCCTCACATGAAGGTACGTGCTCGTAATCCCAGGGGGTGTGGAGACACACAAATCCTCGGGACCAGCCAGCCTAATGTGTGAGCCTCACACTAGTGAGAGACCCTTTCTCAAAATAAAACAAGGTGACTCATGTCGGACACCCAAGCTTGTCCTCTGTCATTAGCATACAGGTGACATGCACTTACCCTGGCATATACATCTTTCTACCTATATAAAAATGTGTTTTTCTTTCTGTGTTTCTCTGTCTCTGTGTCTTTCTCTCTCTCACACACACACTCAGAGGGAGGAGAGAGAGAGAGTGAGAGAGAGACAGAGACAGAGAGAGAGAAAAATAAAGGCATATCAACCTCATGACTAGCTGTCACAGTTTCAAAAGACCATATGATCAATATTAATGGAGTCAAGGTTTCAGTCAATGTCTCCACAAAGATTTATGAATTCTATTCTATAGACCTGATAATGACTCTAGATCTCAAGGAAGAGTGAAGTACAAGAGTATTTAGAAATATGCACAAAAATTCATCAACTACCAAAGAAAATTTGTTCTGCTGAGTGTGGTGGTGCACACCTTTAATGACAGTACTCAGGAAGAAGATGCAGGCAGACTTCTGTTGGTTCAAGATTAGCCTGGTCTGCAAAGCGGGATCACCTCAGAAAAGAAAGAAAGAAGGGAAAAATTATTCTACGATGCTTGTTTAAGGTGGTAAGGCATTCTTATTTGTAGATGAGGCCAGGGCATAATCCTCATGGGTATGCAGATCACTGCGACAGAGGTTTGCATTTGGGGTGAGAGATGGGACTCAACTCCGATGGGTAGGAATTCAGGGCATGGACCAGGGTAGAGGTCAGTTAGAGAGGTAATTACTAAGAGGAAACAACCGAGGGAGAGAGGATTTGGCTAAACTGAGTGATCGGGATTCCTTCTGAGGCAGGGCAAGGTGGTCAGACATCATGCAGGGGTGGCTGGAGAGGATGGAGCCAATGATAAAATGAAAATGATTAGACATGGAAGAAGGGGATTCTAGCTGAGTTAACTTATCAGAAACTGGATTTCAAAGTTCATTAGCCTTTATTAAAATTGAACAACACAGAAAGAGGCATGGCCATTTGAAGCACCAGGCCTACCTCAAAAGTTCCGAAGAGCCTAGGAAGACTGTGGTCAAAGAACAAGACTCTGCCCACAGTGAGTGTGGTCTGAATGCTTTACTAAACCAAAAAGTCTGACTCAAACAAATTTAAACAGTGAGACAATTGGTTCTGTTCTATGAGAGACTCAGAGGTTGAGTCTCACCCCAGGGTGAGATTACAGTAATTCAAAGATATCACCAAGGACTCAAGGTTCTTTACATCTCCAGTATCTTCAGAATATGGGTCTGGCTTCTGTCCTGGTCATAAGATGGTGACAGAAGATTCAAATCCACAATGTTCAAATAACGAAGAGGGGCCCTCATATCTCCCATTTTAATGGGTGAAGAGGTCTTTCCCACCAACTTCTAGGAGACTTTCTGGGTCTTAGTAAAGAATGGGTCAAATGTCTATTCCTACATAAATAAGAAAAAGGTGGATTATAATGTCTGGTTTAGACCAGCAGTTCTCAACCTTGGCTACATGTTGGAAGTTGAAGAAAATGTTACCTGGCCTCCACCTCAGAAATCCTGCTTTAGCTGTTCTCAAAGGCAGTGTGGGTCAGAAGAGTTTTAACAGCTTCCCAGATCATTGTCACATGCAGCCAGCTATCCTGAGAGCCAATAGATTAGACCCAATCAAGGTCTGAGATAGGGTGGGGAGTATGTACTGGGCCAGAAGTCACAGGAGTCATTGAGTATTGTTTGTCCATGCAAAATGTAAAGACATGTGCGCACATGCAAATTCTCACACAGGATTGTGATCTGGTTGGGAAGAATCCGTGTTTGTAAAACGACCACATGCTTCCTAACAAGATGATAATGGAGTAGACCTCTGAAACTGTAAGCCAGGCCCCATTAAATATTTTCCTCTAACAAAAGCTGAGATTCTCTATTTTGCTCCATGTTTTTGGTGTGAGTCACCTTATTCTCAGATGTGCTGCACTCTGTCTCCACAGAGCACAGGACACCTGGATGAGCACTATGGAGTTTGTATAGAATGATGGCTCTCAATGTCAGCTACATTACAATCACCTGGGCAGGCTCTCTTTCTTTTATCTCTGAGACTCAGTTGTATGAGTGAAGAAGTCAGCAAGTCCAAGGCCTCTTTGTTCTGCCTTTGCCATTAAATACCTTCCACGTATTGACTTAATACCAAACTTGCAAATATTGTAAAAGATCATAAAATGATCCCCCAGTTTGTTTCTCATGATTATTTGCAGAATATTTTGATACTTTTGACAACCATCCCATCATCCACCCTACGTGCATTTATCAGGGAGAGTTCTCTAGTCTCTGAAGCTGCCTACGCATCCTAAGCAGACAATGTAGTTCTTTGCTCTCCTGTATTCTTTCTATAACTGTTTAATAACAATGACTCGGCACGAGAGTAAAAATCCCAGGAAGAAAAGTGCTGTATTAACTGCAGAGGGAGCTTAGTCTTTCCTAGGACACATGTACAATACTGGCATGTGCCTGTGGCATTGCTTTGCAACCAGGTTTTCCAGCAAACTGTCACTGGAAGGTTTCTTTTTATGGTGTTCGGGTGTGTCTGACTCTTGCTATATCTTGTCCTGGCTTAAACATATAGTCTTTTTGTATGTGAAGGACATTAGTTGTAGGCTAGGGCTTTGGAGAATCAGGATTTGTGTGTGTTTTCATACAAATCCTGAGCAGAAAATTCAGCAACCAGTAACTTACTGCTAAATTTTAACATCTTAAGGGCTTGTGAGCACTTTTCAAGAAATAGCAGTTGTCACGATTGTCACGATTGCTGATGAGACTTTCAGCCCCATTTCCCTTTTCTTAGCCACTTATGTCTTATAAAATAATTAAAAGCAAAAGCCTGGTGGGTGCTCTCTGCTGTGTCTTGCAAGTGTCCTGTTTGCAGAGCTCACTTCTTCTAGCCATTCATTATTTTGAGCCATTCATATCTAGTCACTATGGTGTACTTCATTCTGGAGCATGCAAATTTCACTTTGGGGCCAGAATGTGGGTTCTTTTTACTTGTTCACCTAATCATAGTTACAGCCAGCTGATTGGCAAGGCCTCCTTTAGCCACAAACTCTTGTCATGCTACAAATGCACATCTCGGTTTTCTCAGTAATTTTCACTATGAAGCTTATTCCTCCAAATTCTGATAATTTTTCCTTATGAAGATGATTCCAATTCAAATATGTTGTGATGCTGCAACAAGAGTCTGTGGTGGATCAATCTAGGATCAAGTCCAAGGGAGCAGATTTACTCAGACAACTATATAACCTCAACTAATAGCAGATTCAAGTCTAGTCATCCTGCAGAGGCTTGTGGCCCAAGGCGATAGTAAATACTCTGTGGATAATAAATCAATCACATCTGGCTGATGTCTGGTCCTGTATTTCACTGCAAGATTTTTATGGATACAGGAAAGCAAATATCCTCTAGATTTTATTATATGTCATCTGTGATACTCAGAGCATTTCAAATATAAAAAGTCTGCACATTTAAAGCTGTCACTGTTTTCTTACTAGCATTAAAGTGTCTGAAAGGAAATGGAGATCACTGCAAATATGAAGTTCCATGTGCTCCACCAATTATATGGAATTACATTTTTGGTGAATCCTCTTAAAGTAACCTTTTCTGTAAAAAATGCTACCACAATTTACAAAAATACATGGTTAAAGAACTTCTAGTGTCACCTTGGAATCAGAAAGCTCATCTGCCAGGCACCTACTGCTAAAGGCCAGTGTGTATGCTTTACACCTGGCTGTGCATTGAGCTGCTGTCAGGACAGTGTCCCTCATAATTGACAAGCAGGAGAAGATAAACTAGGAAAAGGAGGCTGGTAAGGAAGATAGATTTTCATTTACCATGAGGTACATTCTGCAGCAGGAAACACCACTACCTCTTAAATAAATCTTTCAAGGCAGGAAAAGAAAGCACTCCGTGAGAAAGCTTTACGAATGGAGACTGTCCTCCTGCTGTAGGTGACTGTGTCCTTTAGGCGAGCCTGCATGCCCCTTCTTTGTATTAAGTAAAATGAAAGTGTAAGGATGGATGATCCGATTCGGTGAGTTGGTTACAGAATGGTACTGGCATCTGTTACTCTCTCTCTGCGATCCATTACTTTTGCTCTGTTAAAGGCAGAACATTTGATTAACTGTTGAGATGTAGACAGGAAGGGGATCCAAGGTGGGCAGTGAAGTATATCACATAGTTAAATCTCTATTACATCTTCACTTCACCTGCTTCTCTATTTCCAGATATCTGGCAGACTGGCAGCTGGGGACCTCACTTCAGGGGCTGGAGAGTTTCATTTTTATTCCAAGAATAATTGTGTGTTTGTACATGTGTCGATAGGCACACTATAATAGTTCATCAATAAAAATGCTGAACCAAAAGGTAGTTTATCATTTTCAGGACTAATTAAGAATAAATCTCTCATTCTCCAATAAAGATATGCATTATTAGATCAACTGAAAAGGGAAATTATGAGAATTTTATTGTTTCTAAATATTAACACAATACATAGTTTACGTACAATGGTAACAGAAAAGAGGGACTGCCTTGTATACATTCACAGCTAGAGTTGTAAGCAAAAACATCTTGTAAAAACAGAACCTTCAGTCTTTTTTAGTAAGCAGCAAGTTATAACATTTCCCCTAGTAGTAAACATTTTCTGTAAACCAAGTACTAGAATACATTACTTTGAGAGGCAGTCATGTATTTCCTTTTGGCCAGGCTCATCATTCTAGGGTATTAAGGAAGGCAGGCTTCCTTTGTATATATTTTACTGAAATAGATGCTGTTGCCAAAAGTAATTGGAGAAGGGGTCTAGTAGCTGAAAGTGTTGTAAGACCCCCAGGAGTAAGAATTGTTTAAGACCCACAGAGTGCAGAAAGTCTGCAAATGTTTTCATTTTCAGTTCAACACTTCTCTCTAAACTAAAAACTTTGCAAAGCTTCTAAACCTGAGCTTCCAAAGGGCTCAGTGGGTAAAAGTGCTTGCTGGGTAAGTCTGATGACTTGAGTTCAATCTACAAGACTCATGGCAGAAAGGGGAAACCTCCCAAAAGTTGTTCTGACTTCTACAAATACACCATGGCACCCACATGCCTACACACACACTTTTAAAAAAAACTTCCACACTTAGTACTTGTAAAGAAATGAAATGTTGATTGCAAAACATAATAACTAACTAACCAAGCACATCATGAAAGAAAAATGAAGCCACTGGCTAAAAATAACCAGAAAAGAACCTAAGATAATGATTCTGTTAGTACTTGTACTTTCAAAAAGACTTAGACTTGGTCCAAACTAGACTTTGATTTTTATTGGGGTCCAGAAAGTGAATGAACTCAAACAACAGTTAACAGAAAGGCCCCAAACAAGACCAACCAACACACAAATCAACCAAGAAACAAAAAACCTGGAGGCAAATGGCTAAGAATTCGATTTATTGGGCAGCATAATGTACCAAGAGAACACTCTGCCTTCTGTTTCTCTGCTGATGAAGAGAGGTTTGCTGTGGCCCAGCTACTAGGTCTACATGGTAGTCTCACTACACTGTACACTAGTAACTGACAAAGGCTAAGACCCCTTTCCAGCCCAAAGTCGAAACACTAAGTGCTGTGAAGGTTTCTGCCTCAGTAGGGATGTTGTGGCAGCAATGTGGACTATGGCTCATAGTAAGAAAATAGGGAGCCTATATCACAGTGGTTACAAGGGCGCAAAGACTGTTCTGTTATAGCTTTAAAAGAGTCAAAACTGAAATAAGCATAAAAATGCAGAGGAAAACAAAAAGTAAAATACAGATTTGAAATAAAGTCTAATGACCTTTTCAAAAGTAACTACATGTTCCACCCTATGATCTCATAAATCAGAGCTTTCAACTGTCTGGACTCATAGGTGACTGTATTCTTCCCAGTGTGCATCCTCTCTTCCTCCAAGGGCTGCTCTATGACAGCAGGGATGTTCCTGCCAAAAATTTCACAGTGCTCTAGGAACTGCACACATTCTTCAATGACAGTGTCCCTCAGCATGATTGTATGCTTTGACATGTTTTCTAGCAAGGACAGGAAGCATCTTTTGGCATAATACCACGTGTCAGTTCCTAGCTTCTTATGGTAAGGCTCCAGGCTCTTGATAACCCGAGAGATGCCAAAGTCATAGTTTCCTTTGGCACAGTAAAGTGTTCCTATCACCAGATTCACAATGCAAAGGTGGTAGATTTTCTTGTCTGGGTCGCCATAGGAGAGCTGTTCCTCCTCCTTTTCAATCTTCCTCATCAGCTCCTCAGCTTCCTCGTTTTGACTTGTCATGATGTAGGACACACAGAGGTTGGCTAACACAATAGCGCTGACACTCAGGATGTTATCATAGTTCTTCTTGACGATGGGCTCATAGAAGCCAATGGCCTCCTTGTATTTGTTCTCCTGCATGAAGAGAACATGGGCCACGTTCAGCTTCCACACATCATGGTCATTACAGAATTCCACAGATTTGCGGAAGATCTTCTCCACCATGGGGTAGTTTTCAAGATTCCAGTAGATTTTTGCCTGGGCCATCAGTACAGGGATATACTTCTCAAGAGTTTCATCATATTCATTCACAGCCTTTATGACAACTTCATCATCCCTGTTGTGTCTTGCTTCTTGTACTTGCTTAGTGAGTCTCCTGAGCTGCTCAGTCAGCATGCCTGCCAGCCCATCAAGCTTTATGAAAGCCTCTTCAGGAGCTGTCTGGCAAGTGATCATGGCATCCAAGAAGTCATAGAGATAGGGTGTGAGGAACTTGTAGGTCAAGTGGGCATTTTCTGCCAGGACATCAGCTGCCAGGTCAAAATACTCATATTTACAGTAGAGCAGCAACAGGTTGCCAAAGGTCTCTGGGGGAAAGGGGTTCTGCTGGAGCAGGAACTGGAGCTTTTCAAAGCCCTCTGTAGGCCTGGCATCCATGTTCATCAGAGCCTGGTTGTGCAGGGTCACAGGGTCCAACTCTTCCTCTGCCCTGGGTGGCATGTCAGTGAGGGCTTCCTGAGCTGCCTCATAGTTTCTCAGTTGGTACTCTATGGCTGCCTTGAGGTTGAAGGCTTCAACCAGAGCAGTCTGGTGAAGGACTACGGTGTTGCCCACACTGCGAACATCAATGCCTTCAGTGGTCATGCCCACACCTAGCTCTGGGTGTTGACGGATGCCACGCTCAATGATATTGGCGATATGCTTTAGAGCAGGGGCATAGTGCCTGTTGCTATAACAAGCTAAAGCCAGGTTGTAAGATACATCAGGCTGGTAGCCAGAAGCCTGCAGGGCTGCAAAGAACTTGGAACAGGCAGCTTCATAGTGTCCCTCCTTGTAGAGCAGACAACCCATGTTGACCAGACCATCTGGGTCATTCTCCCCTCCACTGTCTTCTCCAGCTTCCCCACTCAGCAGCTGCTCCACCAGGCTCCTGGCTCCTGGCAGGTCGCCCTCACTGTACTTGATAGCAGCTTGGAGACGAAGGACCCGGCTATAATAGGTGGGGTTGTCCAGAAGGAAGGCGACCCGCGTGGCCTCTGGATACAGGCAGGCCTTGTACAGTGCCTGGGCCTGGTACAGGCGGTACTGCTCGAGCTCCGGGTGCATCTGGCTCAGTTGCTCATAGCACTCTGCAGCGAGCTCGAACTCCTGCAGGTGGTAGTAGCAGTAGGCCAGGAGGGACAGCCCGGCGCGGCTCCGGGGACTCCGCTGCAGCTCGGCGCCCAGCAGCTGCACCGCCTCTGAGTAGCGGGAGTCGCGGATGAGCCGGTACACCACCGCAGTGAACTCACCGTCGGGGATCTGTGAGCCGCTCAGACCCGCCATAACTGCCAAGACTGGTGAGTGTACTGGTTCCCAGGGCAACAAGCTAACGGAAAGGGAAGTCTGGAGAAGCTTCTTAACGTATCCCGGAAGTTGCTTTGTACCAAAAGGAGCCCGCCTGGTGTTCAAAAGACTGTGACTGTTTCTTGCACTTAACGCAAACAGAGAAGTTCCCGAACACAAAGCAGCATTTTAATATTCCTCTGTGTTTCTTTCAGATATGAAACCATCACATCTTGAGCGAACAGGTACAGGTGAAATAATAATGTGAAGTGCAGTAAATTAGAAAAAAAAACCCTTTAGTCTATTCTTTGACCCACTTGCTAGTATTTCTCTACCTAAAGACATCATTGTGTGTCTGAATGTTTATAGTATATGCCATACCTCATATATAATATATATGTAACTCCTGTATACATACGACTAATTCCTTCTTGAGGGAAAAAAAAGTATTTCATTATAGCAACAATCTTTACCTTTCAGTAGAAAGCTGATGTTGCATCGTAAGGATTTTCAAGGCCTACCTTTTTTGATGTTCTCTAAGACAGACTGGCGTTATTGAGAACAAAAGACTAACAGGGCTGGTGAAAACAAGGGTAAAGACCTTTATGTTTGTACTAAGCGGAGTGCATGAGAACAGTGAACAGCAAACACCATCGGGTTCCCCAGAGAGCTCGCTGAGAAGGCTGTGGCCGTGAAACTGGTAAAACAAATACAAAAAAATAATGCAGGATAGGCTCAATACGGTTTAAAATTATATAAACATAATTTCATATATCAGTACTTATGTACCACCAATTTCAGTAGAGACTCAATAATGCCAAATAATAGAACAAAGTATATTTCTCTTTCCCAAGCTGGTATAAGGAATCCGAGCATTGTCTCCTAATTTGCTGCATAAGTATAGAAATTAAATATTGACTTTTAAAATGACGTGTATTATCAATCATTGCCAAAGGTCAATCATGAACAGTAAAAATGTCAGATATCTGTCAATTATTTATTATCTTCAAACCACAGAACTACACTTTTACTTAGGAAGAAAATTTCACAATAAATTCTGCACATACTAAGAAAAACCACTAAGACCATGAAAACTTTCGTAAAAGAAAACAAACTCTCTAGAACTCCATAAAACAAAACAAACTTTAAAATCTAAAGTATGCAAAACTTCTACACTACAAATAAAATAACCATGAGAGTAAACTAAAGCGGAATGTGTATTCCCTGAAATTACTTCCAAAATCCAATGTACAATAACTAAGGTCCAGGGTCGACACATGTCCTCCATGGATGTAATGCTCTTCACAGACACAATAAAGTACGAAGTAAAACAAAAATGAAAGGACTTCCTCCACTCAGTTCTGAAAGGTGAAATACATGCTTCTGTACTCATTATGTTCATTTGGTGAAGTTTTTCATCAGGAAAAGCTATATCCAATTGAATATACATTTAAGGTAAACAATGCACACCATGTAAAAAGTGTGAAGATGCTAAAGCTTAGAGAGAAAACACAATGCCAAGATAACAGAGCTTTAAAAATAAAAGTCACTGGGAGAAATTACTACATGTTCCACCCTATGATCTCATAAATCAGAGCTTTCAACTGTCTGGACTCATAGGTGACTGTATTCTTCCCAGTGTGTATCCTCTCTTCCTCCAAGGGCTGCTCTATGACAGCAGGGATGTTCCTGCCAAAAATTTCACAGTGCTCTAGGAACTGCACACATTCTTCAATGACAGTGTCCCTCAGCACGATCATGTGCTTTGACATGTTTTCTAGCAAGGACAGGAAGCATCTTTTGGCATAATACCACGTATCAGTTCCTAGCTTCTTATGGTAAGGCTCCAGGCTCTTGATAACCTGAGAGATGCCAAAGTCATAGTTTCCTTTGGCACAGTAAAGTGTTCCTATCACCAGATTCACAATGCAAAGGTGGTAGATTTTCTTGTCTGGGTCGTCATAGGAGAGCTGTTCCTCCTCCTTTTCAATCTTCCTCATCAGCTCCTCAGCTTCCTCGTTTTGACTTGTCATGATGTAGGACACACAGAGGTTGGCTAACACAATAGCGCTGACACTCAGGATGTTATCATAGTTCTTCTTGACGATGGGCTCATAGAAGCCAATGGCCTCCTTGTATTTGTTCTCCTGCATGAAGAGAACATGGGCCACGTTCAGCTTCCACACATCATGGTCATTACAGAATTCCACAGATTTGCGGAAGATCTTCTCCACCATGGGGTAGTTTTCAAGATTCCAGTAGATTTTTGCCTGGGCCATCAGTACAGGGATATACTTCTCAAGAGTTTCATCATATTCATTCACAGCCTTTATGACAACTTCATCATCTCTGTTGTGTCTTGCATCCTGTACTTGTATGGTGAGTCTCCTGAGCTGCTCAGTCAGCATGCCTGCCAGCCCATCAAGCTTTATGAAAGCCTCTTCAGGAGCTGTCTGGCAAGTGATCATGGCATCCAAGAAGTCATAAAGATAGGGTGTGAGGAACTTGTAGGTCAAGTGGGCATTTTCTGCCAGGACATCAGCTGCCAGGTCAAAATACTCATATTTACAGTAGAGCAGCAACAGGTTGCCAAAGGTCTCTGGGGGAAAGGGGTTCTGCTGGAGCAGGAACTGGAGCTTTTCAAAGCCCTCTGTAGGCCTGGCATCCATGTTCATCAGAGCCTGGTTGTGCAGGGTCACAGGGTCCAACTCTTCCTCCATTCTTGGTGGCATGTCAGTGAGGGTTTCTTGGGCTACCTCATAGTTTCTCAGTTGGTACTCTATGGCTGCCTTGAGGTTGAAGGCTTCAACCAGAGCAGTCTGGTGAAGGACTACGGTGTTGCCCACACTGCGAACATCAATGCCTTCAGTGGTCATGCCCACACCTAGCTCTGGGTGTTGACGGATGCCATGCTCAATGATATCGGCGATATGCTTTAGAGCAGGGGCATACTGCCGACTGCTGTAATATGCCAAAGCCAGGTTGTAGGAAAGGTCGGGCTGGTAGCCAGAAGCCTGCAGGGCCGCTAAGAACTTGGAACAGGCAGCTTCATAGTGTCCCTCCTTGTAGAGCAGACAACCCATGTTGACCAGACCATCTGGGTCATTCTCCCCTCCACTGTCTTCTCCAGCTTCCCCACTCAGCAGCTGCTCCACCAGGCTCCTGGCTCCTGGCAGGTCGCCCTCACTGTACTTGATAGCAGCTTGGAGACGAAGGACCCGGCTATAATAGGTGGGGTTGTCCAGAAGGAAGGCGACCCGCGTGGCCTCTGGATACAGGCAGGCCTTGTACAGCGCCTGGGCCTGGTACAGGCGGTACTGCTCGAGCTCCGGGTGCATCTGGCTCAGTTGCTCATAGCACTCTGCAGCGAGCTCGAACTCCTGCAGGTGGTAGTAGCAGTAGGCCAGGAGGGACAGCCCGGCGCGGCTCCGGGGACTCCGCTGCAGCTCGGCGCCCAGCAGCTGCACCGCCTCTGAGTAGCGGGAGTCGCGGATGAGCCGGTACACCACCGCAGTGAATTCACCGTCGGGGATCTTAGAGTTGCTTAGCCAAGCCATCACCGCCAAAACTACCGCGTGCTAGTTTCCAAGGCAACTAGGTAACCGGAAACGGAAGTTTATGGCTCGGGCGTCGCCTTGAGGTAGAGATAATCCATTAGGCACCAAAAGGAAACATAAACAAAATCCCTGAATTTTCGTTATGTGTTATATAAGTACAATCTGAGTAGAAACAGAAGTCAGCGAGGGAATAGCTTCAAACAATCCAAACATATATATTCTTGTTTTCTCCAGGCACACACCATTGTCACTTCCCTATGGGACGGAGCCACTTTGCATTCTGGGAATTGTAGTCTCCTTTCAAGACGCTTAAACCCTGTGTACTTTTGGAGTAATCTGACTCCTTTATAGGTTATTTTTGTTTGATTGTTTGTTTGTGTATCCGACTATGAAAACATTATACAAAGCCATTTGGGCATGTAATGAGAGGTCAAAATAAAGTGTTGCTTGCTGGATAGATATTACAACCTCAGTGGTCTGTGTAGGGCTTGTACATGAGTTGTTTTTGAGGTATATACACAGTTTTTTGGCACTGATTTTTTTGTTTCGCATACTTTGAAATCTCCTAGAATTATGATTTGTGCTGATCTAAGTGCGGTTCTTAGTAGAACCACACAGTGATCACATATTTTGTACCAACTAGAAGATGATCTATAACAGCGGCTTTTGTTTTAAAATCAGTTTATTGAGAACGTAGCAAGTAAAAGAATAAGTAGGAAGTAGCATAAACATCGGATAGATAATTCAATATAATGAAATTAGAGCTTACAAATATTTAGTTGAAATCACCTAGGAAAAGTCCATTGAGGAGGTTAGCTGGAATTCCCAGTGAGAATCCCTGGCAGAACAGAGCATCTTGTTGGGTAACTGTTCCAAGTAAAATAACAAGTGCCATGAAGCAGATACACGAGAGCATCAAATCAGGCATTTCCAATTATCTCCCAGAAATGACTACAACAAACCTTTTGAAAGAGTCATACTTGAGTTCCCAACCCAGAATTCTGGGCAGAAGAACCTTCCATCATCCCTATTGATTTCCAAATTGGAGGCAGAGAATCTGACCCTGGAATGGTGGGAATCTTTTGAAATCTTAATGCCCATCTCCAGTGACACATTCCTAAACAATTCTACCAACTGGCGACTAAGTATTCAGACCTGTGAGCCTATGAGGGACACTCTTATTCAAACCACCATAGGGGTTGAACCATGATAACCAAGAATTAAGTTCCTTGGGAAACAGCGAGTGGCAAATACTTCAAAACACATTTCTGATAATTTGTAAACTACTACCAATGTGTATGAGGAAAGATTACTCTTAAAAATAGAAACAACCAACTAAATTGGTATGGGCAGTAGACTTCAGACATTCATGCCTCACCTGCAGCTTCAGATGTACAGTGACCAGTAGGCGTTGCATAGCTCCTAGTTACCCAGCATCACAAAGACTTGAGTAGGTGTACAATTGCTCATGCCGTAGAAAGACTGACTTCATGTACTTTTTCATCCTTCAGTCTTGCTGAGAATTAGAAGCTATGTGACTTCTTGGATGCCATCAGACAAAGAACATTTAATGAAATCCATAAGAAGGAAGGAAAATTGTACCCATTTCATATGTGGTAGAGTGGGTCTTTGGCTCACCAGAGGTCTCCACAGAGGAGTACTTCTGAATCCCCTTCTGAGCCTTCTTTTACCCCGATTCCTAGTGTATCCTCTTAGGTAAAGTCTGGGGTCGGGGATGTGACCTCTGATGCTCTAATCTTAACAAATACAATGCATCTTCTCCTTTACAACCAGTGGCCTGCCGGACATTTGTTCCCTCAAAACTGACACTCAATATTTAAAAATCTTTATGCGTAGCCTGTTATCTTGAATAAGCTGGCATTAAATTTAGTAACCATGGAAATAAGAAATGCCCTTTTATCCCTTCAGTTTCTCTCTGTTTGCAAAGCTGTACTTACACATTATGAAACCATCCACCTTCAGATGACTTTCTAGAACCCACAGAAAAAAATGAAAGGACAGCTGGCTTTCCCCCAAATTTCTAGGCTACCCACAGGGGTCACCTGGGTTTCTCCTCTCTGTGTTAGTGCCTGCCCGTGAGCACGGCAGTTGACGTGCACAGGCGGAGGGACGTTCTGTGTCCTCCTCCTCATTTCGTGGGCTGCTACCCCAGTGGTCTGGCTTGAAAAGAGCAGGGCGTTTGGCTTAGACAGATGGAGGGCAGGGTCATTTTCAAATGCAATGAGTGCCCCAATCCCACTGTGAAACTGGCATGACCATAACCGCTGCTGAGAGAGGCAGGCTTTTATTTGGTCACTGATAGGCAGTTGGGGAATAGTTTCATTGTTTTTTTGGATGGGGAATGAAAGGATGTCCTTTAGTTAATGATGGAAAGTCTGGAAAGCAAAACTGGGTAGAAGATTATGAAGTATAAAAGATCATATTTTTGTGGGGGTTACAATGGGGTCTTGAAAAGCCAATGCTATCCTCAGCAAGAGGACATGTGGTAGTGTTTATAAAGTGTGCTAGACATGTGTAATGGAGTTAATGATTGACAGACTAAGGGAGACATGGTTACCAGGAAGAGTTCAATTTAGGCAAAAAAAAAAATCAGAGCTAAAAGCATGTTTAGCATACTTCAGATCTTCCTGCCAAAATACAAAGTGATCAAATGTATGATGTATTGCACATTCTCTTTTACAACTAGCTGAAAAGTATGTTTTCTTACCCAATGAACACAATCATTTGTGGTTGGTACATTGTTCATGCATTAGTGTTGCACGCACAACCTTGTATAAGAATTTTCCTTGGCAAAGGAAGTCCTTTGCAAAGTTACTGTTTTCTTTCCCCTGGCCATTTTCTTCAGGATGGCCAGTTTGGGAGCTCAGTCCCATAGAATTCTAGTCTTCTCAACCCCGTCTCCACTCTGAACAGGGAAGCAATGAATAAATTAGTGCCAGATTTGCAAGGTTGTTGACTGACTCTTAGGAGCCTGAGTTCAGTGCTTTGAAGCCTTGGGGCCGCCTGCTTAGCTGGATAAACATTTCATCTCACTAGGGCTCACCTTTCAGGGGAATCTTAGTGTCTAAACAAGATCTCTCTCTTGAATGGACTTTGATTATGATCACGTAGCTTATATTTTAAGGTTTACAGTGTCACTAAGTTAACCTATCTCCATTGTGCAGTAGTGTTGTGGTTTATAAAAGGGATTAGTGGGGAAGGCAAAATTGTGGATACTAATTTGTAAAACAATGGAGCAACCTTTCTTTTTTTTTAAATGCATTTATTTTTATTCTATGTACATTGGTGTTTTGCCCGTAGAATGTTTGTATGTGGGCACTGAATCCCCTGGAAGAGAAGTTACAGACGGCCGTAAGATGCCACACAGGTGCTGGGAATTGAAACCAGGTCCTCCGGAAGAGCTCTTAACCACTGAGCCATCTCTCCAGTCCCTGGACCAGACTTTCTAAGAGCTACTCCAAGCTGCAGCGCTTATGCAGTACTTTCATCACCAGGCTCGCTTTGCCTGAATTCCGTCATTAGTCCCCACAGACTTTCTGTGGCTTAGAGATTCTTATTTCCAATTCATGCTAGAGTTGGAGGCTGCAATTCACAAAGAAGCCAGTGGCTGCATCAGGCAGCCCTAGTGATTGCTTACACTGTCCAGTAGAGGGCCACACTGCACCTCTTCCTGCTCTTCCTGGGTGTCTCCTCCCCTGCCGTTTGAATTGGCTTTGGATTGTTTGTTGCAATTCATTGTAACAGAACAGGCACGGTGATGCAAGGATTTTAAAGCTTGAGCACCGAAGCCATTGTATAATTGTATCACATCACTGTGGCTGTCAGCACCCCCCTCCCCGTGTAACTGCCCACGCCAATTTAAGCAATACGTAATGGACGCAGAGACCTAGCTTTTGGGAGCAGAATTCTCCTACTTCCAGAAAACCTTCAGTAATTCGAGAAATCTTTTATTTAAAAAATGAGGTCCCAGTATCGCTCTCCCACAAACAGCCAACACTGACCAAAGTTAATGAATTAAATTGTCACGATTAAATTCTAGGTATTAGAATGCCTGCACCCTCAACACAAAGATTATTACAGAATGTTAGTTAAACATTAAGCATTTTATTAAAAACAAGTTTTCGTTTTCTTAAAGCAGTCCGTTTCAAAGCGGTGGGTAGTTGCTTCTGAAATGGCCAAGTAGCGGTTTAACCAAGTGTCCTTACAATATAGTATTAGCCTGCAACTACACAGAGAGAGGGGCTTCACATAACATATTTCCCTTCTTTTGTGTAAAACAACAATAATTAGGAAACAAGTCAGTAGGGGACCCTCTTTTAGATCAGTGTAAATCAAAATAAAATGGCAAAAGCAATGGCCCTCCAAGGGAATGGGATTCAATAAACTAGACTTCTATCTCCACACTGTGCTTCACTTTAAAATTGCTCTAAATATGAGTTAATCTAAATCTACACCAAAGCAAAAGAAAAATGAGCTCTCCAACACACATCTACACAGAAATGAACACAGACAAATGATGGTTTTGAAGAAGACACTTTTCTTTTTCACAGCATGTAGTTCATTTACTTAATAAAACAAACATTTTTGCACCAGTGTATACATTCAATAGCATTGGTTGTTATAGATTGATACATAGATCATTTGTCTCTAGTGCTGCTGAGAGGTGCACAAACATGCAAGGACATTCAAAATCAAAGTGTGCACAACCTAAAGTCACTAGCTGGGGGAAAGGGGTGACACAGACTGTGCGCGCACAGCACTCAGCACTGCTAAATCTCATGCCATTCATGGAATTCCCCAGACACACCTTGTTTGATTTTTGCCATCCATGTTCTATCGTTGTTCGCTTAGGACGAGGGTTCTCAACCTTCCTAATGCTGTGACCCTTTAATACAGTTCCTTGTGTTGTGGTGACTCCAACCATAAAATCTCTTTTGTTGCTACTTCATAACTGTAAATTTGCTACTGTTCAGAGGAGTAATGTAAATATCTGATATTTGATCTCCAATGGGGTTTTGACCCACAGGTTGAGAACCGCTGACTTAGGAAGTGTGTGACTTCTAGTGGCCAGACTCAACCTTTAAATTCTTAGTTCATTTGGGGTTTGAGAGATCTTCACACGGCATGGTGGAATAACTATGTTACTATGAAGCATTAGGAACTCACTAAAGGAGGCGTAGCAAAGCTTTTAGAGTCCCAAGTTAGGTCACATTTAGTTGCTTTAATGAATCTTTTTGTCATTTTCCCCCACTGCCACACAGTTTTCTTTATGTTTAATTTCATCCAAACATGTTAGATTTCTGCAGCACTTGAGAGGAATTGTTCCTATTACTGGAGGTTACGAATTTTTTTTGTCTTTCTGCAACTTACTAGGTTCAGTAGGAGAAAGGGTTTTAAAAATAGTAGTACAGCAAAGTAAACTGAGTAAAACCAGTCTAATGACTTAAGTATCTAAAGTATGCTAAATTTTGATATACAGAAAAAGCAACTGAATTCCAGAAACATACTACTGTTACTGCACTAATAAAAAATGCTAAGATCATTTTTACTCCAAGATATTTACAAACCTAAAGTACCTGAAAGCAGGTATACCCCCAGGTTTCAGAAACAGAAAAGTCATGTACAATTTTTACTTTTCTTGGTCCTCTTTACAAACTCACTTTTACACTAATGATTCCCATTTGGGATTCGACGACATGAGATAATCGGAAGCTGTTCTTTTTGACATAAGAGAAAACACACAAGCAAGTGTTGATGACAGCATCATTCCCATTCATTAGAGGCTGGCTCAGACACTTTGTAGGAAGGTTGTCTTTTGTGTCTACTCCCTCTATACGGAAATGCTTACATATGTCTTCAGGGTAAAGAGAACTCTCTCAGGTTTGCTTCTGTTTTATTTGAGAAGCAGAAAGAAGGAAATTACCTAGATGAAATTCCATAAGCAAAGCATAGCTTGGTCCTTTGATGCAGAAACTGAAGGAAAGTTGGGGCTTTCAGTTAACAGATAGAAACCTGAAGCCTGCAGAGTCCCAAGTCACAGGCCCATCGCCTAGGATGGTCTGCTGTGTACTGGTAGGGACCCTTGGTGGTTTGCCAAGCTGAACTCACCCACCAGCATCCCCAGCTGTGTTGTAGGTTGTGCAGCTATTAGCTATATACTCACTAACATGAATGGATACAATTTCTGAAAAAATACATCTTATACAAAAGTAGGATGTGTCATCTCAGCTGATCATGCCAAGAGACCCGAGGAAGCAGACAGTCAGACAGTCTTGTCTGCCTGAGGTTTTTTTTTTTTTCATTTGTAGAGGGCTCACATTTCAAATGCCTTTCTCCAGCAAGAAGCAACAGTGAAAAGTGGGACATTTCCTTGTTCTGTGCTTTGGAAAGATAGACTAGAATCGCACATAAGTAGGATCACGTTCATGGCAAAGAAATATGTGTCCTAGAATTCCAAAGTCTGACCTCTAGGGTTTGGCATCAGGAGGGCTACAATAATCTCTGCCACTTCTCCATAGTCATGGAGGAACAGACCCAGGGCATTAGTCAGCAGTTTCTGAATCTTGACCCACAAAAGGAAAGATACCTTGAGACAGGAGAAATAGATGGAGGCAATTACAAACAGCTATTTGATTGATGGTTGACATTGTCAGGGCTCCACTATCTGGCAGATTGCAATGGTGTTGAACTCCCCGTGCTACCAACGGATGTTGCTATTGGCAACCGTGCAGTGAAGCCAATAAAAAAGGCAAGAAGATGAGAGGAAAACTCAACCTTAGTGGAAGCCTATAAATTATGTCCCCCCTGCATTGTGTAGCATCAACATCCAGGGTGAAAGGGAGCTGCTGTCTCATTGCTGCTGCAGTCTCTGGAAGACACTCGGTCCAGTTTTATCATAAAGCACACCCTTGAAGATTTTGCTTTACATGGACTGGCATCTTTTCCCCCTGGCTATTTATTTACTGTTAGGAAGGGTAACAGATGTGGGCTCACTGCAGCCTCACATGGACAGATTCTCGGTTCCCGTCTACAATATAAACCTGATGTGGTGAGGCGGTGCCATGCACAGACACACCTGCAGTGCTTCCGAGCCAGCCGAACCAGCCACAGACACAGGATCTTGCAGACCGGGGTCTCCACCCATCCTTTGTTCCTCACCTGAAGGAGGGAGACAGCTCTGCAGAAGCTATTTTCCTTTATAGCAGAGTGATTCAGAAAACTGGCTTAATAAAATCCATAAATCTGCACAGGCCCCTCTTACCTGCTCTGCAGAGGCATTTTTTTCTGTACTCACCTCCCTCCCCTAGTCTCTGCAGCCTTCCCTGCAGACAGGGCTGTAAAGGGCAGCAACGGTATTTCTCGGTGCACTCACCCCTTCCTTCTCTCCTTTGTCAAGCTTCTTTCTCCCCATGTAACTGTCTCTCTTCCCTGCTCAATTGGTGACATGATTCTGCACCCTCATTTTTTTTGGAGGGGGTGCTGTAAGTGCCCTTTTTCTTTGTTTGGACTGACTTTCACCTCTCCTCAGCCGTTGTCTTAACCATCTGCTTAGCCCCCTATCTTCTCCTAGCCCCCACCCTCTGCCTGGTTTATAATTTTTTTTTTTGGTTTCTTGCTATAACAAAGCTGCCTTCTCCATGCTGATTGCCAGCTCACGCCACTCCTGTTTTGTACCTTCATGTTATCCCCCCATCTTCAAATATCTGACCACCATTTCTTTTGGATTTGAGTAAAGCAAATAACCGATGCTGATCAGCAAAAGCAAGAAAAACTGTTTTGTACGTGTTATTGTTCAGAACTGGGCTGACTCTCAGGTTTCCCATGCCCCAGGGATTTTCAGGGTGCTCAGAGGCTCTCTTGGAGTGCCATGTATGTGAACAAAGAGATGATGATTTGTGTAGGCTCTGGACTCTCCCAAGACTTGTGGGTTCTGGACTCCCCCAAGACCTGTAGGCTCTGGACTCCCCCAAGACCTGCTACAAACAGAAGACCCCACCTTTCATCTGTCTTGTGTCCTGGGGAGTCCTTGAAAGTTTGTTTGAACAAAGGATTAAGGTTTCTGTAGATAAGTTCCTAGTGTGATGATGCACTTGACAATCTGAGAAGCAGAGAAATGCAGTGACCTATCCAAAGTCATGATGCGACGGGAAGGACAGCAAGCCCAGTAGTTTTGGGTGAAGACGGACCCTGTCCATAGTGTCAGCTGAAATCAGCATCAAAGCAGCTTTCTAGTTACACCTATTTAAAATAGTCTCTGTTTTTTTCACCTGTAGACCTGACTTCCTAGAGGACATAGGTTGTATAGACCTGTAATCCCCTGGCCTTTCTAGAATATTCTTTTTTCACTTAAGGAAAAAAATGTAAAATTGAGGTACCTTAAATTTTATCCCCAACCTTTTTCAAGCTAGTTCGTGCTCAGTCACAGGGCTCCTCTGCACCAGTGAAACCACGCCCCCACCTCTGCTGGAAGCAGTTCCAGTGTTCACATGTCACTTGTGGTACATGTGCCTGTAAATTCCCCTTCACTTTTGCTTTAATAAAATTAATAATACATTCCTCCCAGCAAAAGGCTTGGCCTACAATGAAGGCCGAATTAAAAAACTGACCAAGTGAACCATGATCTCACTGCAGAGTTACAGATCCTGGGTAACACCAATTAGACAAACACACTCACGGCATTTCTACTAGGGACCCTTGGGGAAGATTGGGGTTAGTTGGTGTTCATAAGGCAGGGAAGCTCATCCAACAGCCAAATGAGACCAAGGGTCTGGCACATCACTAAGAAATAGTTGAATTAGAAATTAAACACCCAAGATGCAAATCGAGACAGTCTGGCGCAAAGCCCTGCTCCAGGAGAGGCTAGCTGCAAAACAGGGAAGTCTTATAACAGAAAAGTGCCCTACATGAAGCAGTGTCAGTGACACTTTTACCACGGTGTCCCCTCAACTCAGAATGAGTGGGGCTAAGGCTCGTGGATCCAAATCCATCCTTGTGGGTGCATCACCGAAAGTCGAGGGTCAAGTTCTCTGCGCGACTCTGTCCCTCACCCTTCCATTGCGCTGCTGCCAAGCACACTTCAGGGTGCGCTTCCTGGTCCAGCCTACACAGTCTACACTTTAGGACTGTCTGAGCTGAAAGAAAAGGCCCACGCGGCTGCTGAAGCCGACCCTTCAGGCTGCAGAGGACTCTCCACGTCACAGGGTTGCACCGGGCTCTGGGTGGTTTACAGTCTGTCTTCGCCCGCTGCCGTGAAACTCGAGGGGGCGGGGGAGGCAGCAGAGACCTGCAGTCTTTTTTGATGTAACTCCTCCCACTTCCTTCGGTTGGCAGCCACTGAATCCAGCATAGGCTTCAGCTTCACGTTGACCTTCACCAAGGCCTAGAACAAAGGAGAAAAAGGTGGAGAGAGAGGAATCCGGCTCAGGGATTTGTGTACTCTTCCTCCTTCTGTTTATAAGGGGCATGGAACAGTTATATGAAAGGAAACGGTTACTTGGGTAAACACAAACTATTTCTGAGAAGTAGGCATGCTCCAACACTATTATGCTCCATTCATAAAGCCTGTGCTGAGAATGAAATAAACAAGATGGCCGTGTACCACCCGAGGGAAAGGCAGCCTTGTAGACTCCGTCTGGGTTTACAAGTATCAAACAAAAAGGAAGACAAAAATGCCGCTCACCTTCATCTATTAATGACCATATCTTCGCCTGCCAGAGAGAGTTTTGCCTATCAGAAGCTCCGAACTTACATTAAAAACAAAAAACAAAAAACGAAAAAACCTCGGGATGGCATCTGCCGCAGATGCCTGATGAGCTTTCCCACAGGAGAAAGACTCAGGAGATTCCCAAGACAAGAGGAGGGACTCATTTTCCAAAAGCAAAAGGGGTGGTGGCCATGCTGAACATACAGATTACCATGGAGTGACTCCCTGGAGCTGCCACTCAGAACAAGGGTTTTGACCAGGCTAAAGTGCTGCCTGAGGCAATGTCTGGGTCTGTGGTTCAGCTGCAGCCTGGGTCTGCGTTGAGCTCTGTGGCACAGGTTACCACTAGGGCCCATACAGAGGCCCAGGATCTGGGCTGGAGCCTGGCCACGCCACAGCAGATGCCACCTAGAACCATGAAGAAGCCCGTGGTCAAAGCAGCCGCCTGAGTCTGGGTTGGTATCTGAGAACCAGGATGCACCCTGAGTGGCCTGTGCTGCTACTCAGTGACATGGTGATGTCTAGGTCTGAGCTGCAGCTGAGAGCCAGGGCAGGGTCCATGGCCAAATTGCAGCCAGAGTCTGTGCTGATGTCCGATGTTCCTGCTACCATCGAAGGCCATGCAGACACACAAGATCAAGGGCCAACTTAGTGTCTCAGTCATGTTGGGGTCCATTGTGTCTACTGTGGCTGGGAGTCTGACCTCAGATCTGGGTCCTACATTGCCACCAGTGGTCACGTAGAGGCCCAGGGTTGGGGCCACAACCTGAGACCTTGGTGGTGTCCAGCAGCCACACGGCTGCCAGAACCAATTCCACCTGAGTGGACATTCCTTCCACCCAGAACCAAGGTGTCATCCAGGCCTAAGCTGCTGCCAAGGGCCATGTCTAGGTTCATGGTCCAGCCATAGCCGGGGTCTGTGCTGGTGTCTGTGGCTAGTGTCACCTTAGGAGGCTTTAGGAATCATTCCAGAGGGCTATATTGAACCAACCCCCCCCCTTCACTGCCCTGGGAAAGCTGGCCTCTCACTGCCCACTAGAGCAAGACAGTTGGCCCCTACACTCAGGAGAGAGGGCTCCCACGTGGATGAACCTAGCCTGAGGGCATGCGTGTAGGGGAGCTCACTCCACCACCGCACCCAGGGCCTTAGTGGCTCGGTCTGTCATGTCTGGCTAACAACCAGGCCTGCAACTGGGTCTTGGGTTGAGCTATCCTAGCATCTGCCGCATCTAGGTCCTGCTGGAGTTCATGAAGGGACTGGTCCTGAGGAATGATACCCACAAGATGTCCAAGATACAGGATACCCCAGAAGAGCTCCAGTGAAGATCCAGTGAGGATAGTGTGCCAAAAAACCAGAGGCCTTGAACCAGACCAATGGCTCATGCAATGAACATTTGCCAGTCAAGCTGATGGGTCGAAGGAGTATCCTATATGACTCACCGAAGCCTCCATTGCCACCAGGATGGATGACGAGGGGATGGAGAGGCAGGAGAGAAGGAGAAGCAGAGATTTTTCTGTTTCTGGTGTGGTTTTTGTTCTGTTTTGTTTATTGGATTTGTTGTTGTTGTTCTTGCTTTTATTTGTTTGCTTGCTTACTTTGTTTTGTTTTCTCTTGTGGGGGGATGCAACATGGATGAGAGGGAATATGGGGGGACCTGGAGGTGAACAGAATCGGGGTGCATGATGTGAAACCCTCCAAGATTCAATAAAGAAGTTTAGAAAAACCCCATGGAGTAACATAGACTTGAACGATATGAAAGGACGACAGTGACCTAGTGTCCTTCTGGGTGTGGGGGAGGGGCCTGCTGACAAGACATGGTATCGAGCCCAGAGTCCTGCCCTTCCTTGCATCTGGTCAGTTTGTCTGCAAGCCCTCTTACTTTCCTTTCTCTGCGTTCCTAGCTGCGCCCTCTTAAACCTTGTATCCCTTTTAACTCAGACATCTGTTTTCACTCTAGTAGTAGCATGTATGGAAACTGATATGAGGTGAAGTGAACAGGGTGGGGAAGAGAGTAGTGGAGGGGTATGGGGGGATGAGGAGAGAGGAAATGTGAGCCATGATCGGACAGGACAGATGGATCACCAGGCTCGTGAAACTGAGCCATAGCTCTTTCTATCCATTCTTTTGCATTCAATTCATCCTTTTTTAAGAAAAGAAATCCCTACTTCCAAGTGGTGTGACTGACTTCTGACCTTAGAAGCCCTGGATGGCCGCTGGCTGTGGAATGAGAATCCTGACTGTATGCTGTCTCCTTAGAACTGGATGCTCATGAGCCTTCTGTAGTTTTTGAATCAGTCTACCCAGAGATGGGGCGCTATAGGGTGGGCCGAAGACATTGCCTGTGAACTGGGGTTAGAACAGATTCAGAGAGCTCAGGCTAAATATCAGTAGAGAATCATCTTACCGCCAGCGGGGCATAGAGAACAAACACCCTGCTTAACTGGGAAAGCCTTGTTATTCTCTGTTCCATGGAAAGTTTTTAAACTTAGACTGTACAACTAAAAGTTTAGGGTTCTCTTTCTCTCTGTTAAAGCTTTTTATTGATTTATTACCTGTAGTGTTAGGGATCAAACCCAAGACCTTGTACATATTGGGCAAGTACTCTACCTCTGAGCTACAACCTTAGTCCTAATACTTTTGTCTCTCTTTCTCCCCATATTTTAATAAGTCTTACTGCTTATCATGAAAGACTTCCACATATTCAGCCAGTAAGATATGATTAGCAAAACATCTGTTAAGTATCTGTGTGTGAATAAATCTAAATAATAAAAAAATCAGTAAAACCATATAGAACAAAGAGTCTAGGGGCCCTCTTATATTCTAGATAATCCAATTTTTGAAAAAAGAGGAAATAAAGGGCTAAGGGCATCACCCAGTGGTAGAATCTTTCTCTGTGGAAAACGCCACATTTAAGTTCCAGCTGTAGAAAAAAGGACTTGGATGACAGTCCATCTTCTTTGTTGTTGTTTTTTTTTTTTTTTTTTTTTTGGCAGTGTCTTCCCATGCCTTGGCTAGCCCAGAACTAGTATAGACTAGGCTAGACTCAAACGCAGAGGGATTTTTATAGGCTATAGCTCATCATCAAGGGAAGCCAAGGCAGGAACTGAACTAGAGACCATGAGGTAGAGTTGCTAACTGGCTTGCTCCTCCTGGCTTGTTCAGCTATTTTTCATATGTAAGCCAGGCCCATCCTCCTAGGGAATCTGATGGGGGGGGTTGGGCAGTTCTGTTGCGGTTTCCTCCTTCCAGGCTGTGTCAGTCACATTGACAACTAAGGTTAGCCATAGCCGCTTTTCCCTATACAACACCAGTGGAATAAGCCTGGGGCTGCAGAAGTACTTGTCTTTAAAAGACGATGCTTCTAATGAGTCCTACTTTTTAGGCCGGGGATTAAAACCATGGTTCCATGGAGACTCTTTGCAGGTGGGTGCCATTCATCACAAGGTTGAACGGAGACTAAAACCACAGTAGTTTCTGCACGTCTTCCAGAATGCACTCTCTAGGTATGCCCTGTGTCCTCATTCGAAGAACAGTATGTCCTACAGATGTCGAAATGTCCTTCCCTGAGCACACCTCAAAAGACCTGTCAGCAAATCTGACCTATTCCCCAAACATTGAACTGAACGAACAGTGAGACTCCTGCTGGTTGAGGTTCCTCTTCTCTTCTCATCGATGTTCTGCAATATTTACTCTCCCCCATCCCCCATCCCACTTCGTTCGTGTGTGTGTGTGTGTGTGTGTGTGTATTGTGTGTGTGTGTGCATGCGTGTGTGTGTGTGTGTGTGTATGGTGTGTGTGTATGGTGTGTGTGTATGGTGTGTGTGTGTGTATGTGGTGTGTTCTTTCCAGTTATCTTTGTCACACTAAGTAGAAACATCTCATTTAAAATCTGACGTACCATGTATTTCACATGTGAGTAAAGCAAAGCACATAATAGCCCACTGATTAGAAATTCCCTTTATTTCCACTAGAAAAATGCAGATGCCCAAATCAGACTCAACACTCAGTGCTTGCCTGTCTGTCTGTCTGTTTGTTTCTTTTATTTATTTTTGACACTAGTGAGAGGCAGCAATGACTGCCATTGTCTTATTTAGTGTGCTTTGGCTCGGGTTCCTCTTTGCTTTGATCAAGCCTTTTAATTAAACTGACTACTGTAATTCCTATGGAAATTAGTGTATATGCTATTTTCTTGCTACAAAAGCATTTCTCTAGAACTTATTTTTTTTTAATCCCAGGAGCACGAATTGGAATTTTTTCTGCTTGAAATGTAATTAAAAACTCATTTGATCACACTATTTCTGGCTCTGTTTTACTTATTAAATTCCTGTAATCAGTTTTCTTTTATGGAGCTGCTGGGAAATGATCTCCAAAGCAACACATTTTTCTCTTCTTTGGCAGGTTCCCGAGCATTTACTAAATTACATTCCTAGCACCTGCCCATGATTCGAATTACTCCACCAATTTATTCTTTAAAGCACTTAAGTTTGTTTGGCCTAGCCCCAAACAGCTTTCCCTCCTAGATTTTCTTCTTTCTTCTTCCTCTGCTTCCTTTGTGTGCAATAAAACACTGGGGTGGGGGAGAGATACCTCTTTTTCAGAATTCCCTCTTTCTTTGTTTTCTCCCGAGATAGGGTTACCACAGGGAGAATCACTTTCCTTAGTGTTGACTCTGGACAAAAGTAGCAAAATCCCATCTGGAGGAATTGCTCTGATGCTATAAATTTGTTACATAAATGAGGTGGCTGCAAGGGCAAGGAACGAGTGGGGTATCTGCAGAGAAAGGAATATCTGCAAACCAAGCCGCAAGGTTCATGGTGACTGCTGGTCAGGAGCTATGAGCACCAGAACTGCCTGTAGGACATCCAGAGATGTGGATGTTCCGAAGGCATGCTACCAGCAGGTATTCCTGATGGTTCTGGGAAGGTGAATCTTTCGTCATGCAGAGAGAGGGGAACAGTACCCACAGTCACCTACGTAGGACTCATGGGTGGTTGCATCAGCCACAGGATGCCCAACTTCTCTGTGGTATATGCTGTGCATGGTCATTCAGTAACTCTTTAAATACTCCAAGAGCAACGAATACACTGCCTCCCAAGGAGGACCACTTTGTTCTGATGTTCTGTTTGGTTTTAGAATATTGTTTCCTGTGCTGAGCTCAAGTCTATGGCCATGCAACTTATTCCCAGTGGCCCAATCCTTGGGGCTCTCCCTTTAGACCAGACTCTATGAGAATAGTGTAGGACTCATGGCTCTTGTGTTGATTCTGTGAAAACCCAATTGGATCTAAAAGTTGGAATGCACAGCTTGTCTTTTGGGACAACCTTATTGATACCACTAGCAGTCTTTGGATCCATCAGGAGCATATATATATATGTGTGTGTGTGTGTGTATCTGTTTTTTGAGACAAGGTTTCTCTGTATTGCTTTGGAACCTGTCCTGGAACTTGCTCTGGAGATCAGGTTGTCTTCAAACTCACAGAGCCCCGCCTGCCTCTGCCTCCCGAGTGCTGGGATTAAAGGCGTGCGCTACCACCGCCCGGCTAACTTGGGACATACCTTATACTTAGCCATCTGGGTAGCTGGAGGACTTCCCCTTCCCAGATTTGAAAGTCACACTCCATTGTTGAGCTTTCTTGTGACGAGCGTATGTAGTTTATTCTATATTTTATTTATATTTTCAATAGGTGACATTCTCATAGCTCGTACACAAGGGTACAAAAGATGCAGTGTAGAGTCTCCCTTCTACACCTTCTTATCCCGAGAGACAACAGATATGATCAGCTGTTTATGTAGCCCTCAAGAAACATTTTTACCTATATAAGTGAAAAATGAATTTTTATTTTTTTATGGCTACCTAGTATTCTACAGTTGTCAGGTTTGTTAAACCAGTTCTCTGCTGTTAATGGAAATTAAGTATTGTTTATATTTGGCCATTCTAAGTAATGGTGTCAAGCATATCCTATACGAAGCCATTTTGTAGTTGAAGACTATCAGAAGGTCAAATTATAGAATTAGTATTTCAGGGTCAAAGAGTATGTGAATTTGCATTCTGATAGATTCTGCTAAATCAATACATATAAACAGTGTCTGAGATAGAGTATGAGGTTTATATTAACCAAGCTATCCAGAGAATGAAAATACAGACCCTAGCTATTGTTTGATTAGGGCCTTGAAAAGAGCAAGAGCAGATAAAGCCAAATGATGCTCCCCGTTTCTGCTGACATCGGAGAAAAAGAGATGAGGAGGGTTTATGCAATGAACATCTACTGCACCAGAATAGGGCCAGGGGCTGGATGCCATTACCTTACAGGAGTGTCATGGCAGTTCTGTGTGGTAGCTCTGTTTATCATGATGACAGAGCAGCTGTTGATGCTCTGGGTGAAGAAGGGAAGGGTTATGTGGTCTGAAACAGGGGTGAGAATGTTCCCATGAAGCAAGGTGTCTTGCTCCACTGCAGAGTAACCTGCTGTTGAGTAAAGGGTATTCTTGTTGTAGACCAAGGGGAGCCGGAGAGAGGAAGAACAAGCCTGTTTGGGATGCATTGTGGATGCCATCCTGAATTTCTCAACGTGGGTGCACTTAGCCATTTGCTCCCGCGATCTGTCACCCCATCAGAGACCCAAAACAGAGGTTCATCGAATCACACACTGGAGTCTCTGTAAGTGTAAGCTTTCAAAAGTCTTTTTTTCTCTTTTCAAGTGCACTGATTGAGTTTTCTAATTATGGATCAAAGTTTTCTCGCTTCTTTGAATGTCTGGTAATTCTGGATTGGATATTAGACATTGTGCGTTGCATATTACTTTTGTCATTGTCACAACAAGATATCTGAAAGAAGCAACTTAAGCAGGGAAAGGTTTATTCTGTTGAAGATGTGAGCCCTCTGTTTCCTGATGGGGACACAACACGACAAGACAGCTGTGTTCCCACACCATGCCTTCCCTGCCATGATGGCAGCTGCTTTGGCTATAGTAACAGGAAGCTGACCACCGGCAGTGCCATTCTGTGAGCGACGCTCGGAAACAGAGCCCTTCTGCTTTATTTGTTTAGGTTTAAATATCTAGTTCCTATTACAGTGACCTCGGGAGACAGTGGCCTCTCCTCTCTCCCTGTCACAGACCAATGGCTCGTTAAGGCTTCCTAGCCTTAACCTAAGGGTGGCTAAGAGAGAGCCTGGCATGTTCTGACCCGCTACCCAATCCAGCTATACAAACAGACCTTGAGTCTCCACCTCCAGGTGAGCACAGAGCTCTCTCCGGGCCCTTGTTCGATGTTCCTGAGACTGTATTTCCTTCAGCCCTCTGAGCTGCTGGCGGTGGTGGTTTGCCCTTGCTTTCCCTCCTCTGCTGGGGTCTATACCTGCTACCATCTGGGCTTGGTGTGTATCTACAGTTGACCACAGTCACTTCTGGAATCTCAACCAGATGTGGGACAAAAGAATGAATTAAGGGACCGGCTTGCTCCTAGAAACAACAAGAAGTCCCTCTGCCTGGTAGGTGGCTGTTGTTCGGCTGTTGAAAGGGCACCATGAGAAACCAAATTCACACCGGGCTGGGCTTTGCACCTGAACAAGCCCAGATATCTCACCAGCATTTTAACAGTAGCTGAGGAAGCTCCCTGGACTGGATATTCATTTTTAGGGATGAAGATTATTGTGGTTGAATTATAGTTCCAAATGGCTAGCAATATGGCAGGACTTTCTGCCGTTTCTTAACAGTACCTTATGAAAAAGAACTATTAGAAACTAAGAGGTCATTTATGGAATGGAAAGAATTCAGAGTACTTTTTGAGATGCTCCCCCTTTTTTAATTGCCCAGGCTCGAACCCAGGGCATGTTAGGCAAGGCTACCTCTCTGCCTCCTTGATTCTTGATAAGACGGACAATTGGAGTTAGCCCTCATCTCAGGCATGCTTTGTAGCGTTGCTCTTCCACTAAGATTGTTTCCCTTCTGAGTGAAAACGTCGGGGTCCTTTAGGGACTGGAATTTTGAAATGGAGACACATAGACACTATGTGCGGTTGACATAGCCTCCCAGACTTCCATCAGGAGGGACAAGCAAGGGGCTCGCCAGCAGGAGGGGCAAGGGGCTCACCAGCAATGGCAGGCCTTCAGATTCTCTCTGGTTCATACGACTGACTGATGAGTCACGGGGGCAAGAGTGTGTCTGAGAAACATAGGTTTCTATTTATGGTGTGTGATTTCAGAATGAAGCAGCCAAGTGTAGCGAGTCTTAGCAGATAGACTAGTGAACCGTTGAACTTCTAGGTTCCAGAGGCGAAGATTATTGATGAGTTAACAGATACAGCCCCACATTGGACATGCCACATTGCAGCGACACAGTTGGCTGTGAATCATATTCAGGACACTCCTTTCCCATGTGCTGTCATGGCTAGGCACAGTGAATTGACCATGCATAGCTGAACCCATCACCTTGCCTCAGACCTCTATCTGCTCACAGGGCCACTCTCTCAGGAGCTGAGCCTTGTCGTCCATGCAGTGGTTCCACTCTGAAATGCACAGCTCTGCCCTAACCCTTGCATGCAGAAGCCATCAACCTTTTTACCACCCTTCCAAAGGGTCTTTGCACTTCCGTCTGTTGTTGATGCTACCGCCCCCCTTTCAGGTACCATACTCCTCCGTCTGAATTCTGCGACAGCATCCTAACTAGTCTCCCTGCCTCCCTTTTGCTGCAGTCCAATCAGCTTCCAAAGGGTCACAAGCTTGCCATTCCCTCCTGAACCATTTAGTGGCTCCCACCGAGTGTCCATGTACTCAGCAGAACAAGCCCACATTTCTCAAACACAGCCTGAGAAACCCTATCAGAGAATGAGAACTGTCATTCTGGTGACCCTATCAGACCATGAGAGAGAAAGATATTCAGAAATAAAACAAATTAGAAACCTGATGTCTAACTTGGGTGACAGTTCAAAACCAGAACTTTGAGATGTGCAAGCAATTCCCTTATGTCTCCTAGAAAACCCGACACATTCATCTTTTCCGTGCACTCCAGCACGCTCTTGAGTTTAAAGGCTCCACACGCTGTTTGGCAGGGGAGCTGCTGAGAGCTGGTGGTACCCGCGAGAGCAGATGGGGCTGCTCCAGGGTCCAGATGGAGGCAGCAAACAACCTCCTAAGCATCACTCTTTCCCTCCCCAGTCCAATGGCTTTTGAAACTAAAGGTTGTGTAAAAATTAATTTGCATTAAATTGCTTAAGATAACGTATTAACTACCATATGAGGCGCCCAGCAGTTTTTAAACCGTACTTGGGAAAGCAAATAATCAAACAGTAGTGGTGAACGTAGAAACAAGGCAGGACATCTTGGAAGAAATGTCTTCACATTAACTAGGAGCATCTATTTGTGTAATTTTCAGAAGTCTGCAAATACAGAATAAATATTTATATCTGTTACACAAGTAACTGTCAGATCCCAAATTCATGCTTCATATAATTTTTCCTTATTAAGTCCTTATGCAACCAGCAGGAGATATGTCCTTATTCTCCCATTTTATAGACAACACAAACAAACAAAACAAGCAACCAAACAAAAAGCATCCAAAACAACAACAACAACAGAGAAGTCGCTGGCCCAGAAATGATACATAATTTTCTTGGGGAAGACAGTATTGGGGTTTGGACATGGAATTTGAATCCAGAGTCCACACTAGTCACCAGTTACCATAATTGTGATGTCAGCATATGATTTCGTGTAGAGCAACCCTGAAAATGAGAGTTAAAAAGAGAAACAAACTTCTAGGCAGGCCTTGCTTGTTCACCCTACAGAATATAACGTCCTCATCCATGTCCTCAACAGGACCCAGTCCTGCAGTGGCTTCAGACTCAAGTCAGGGAAGTCAGCAGGAGAGAGGCCACCTGCAAGTCAGGAACAGGTTCAAAAGTTGTCAGGCTACGGGGCTGACACTGGTGACGGAAACAGGATGGAAATAAGAACAAGCCCCTGAAGAGGCCATGACTCAGGAAGCTGACTCATTAGGCGTAGAGCAGCTGAGAGAGGGAGAGTTCTACTGTTTCTCCCTTGGCCACAGCAAAGGGGGCGAGAGACCCCGGCCTTTAACCTTTGCCCTATCTGGGGACACAGTCGTTTATTCTGTTAACACTACGGCATTTCTAGCAGCAGTTTACAAGCTGCCTGTCCAGTATGAGTTTTAGCCTTCCTTGAACTTATCAACGATCGGGAAGATGCCAGCAGAATCCGCAAGGCGGAATGTCAGGGCCAGTGGTTGAGGACCACACTCAACCCGGAGGTGCTTTTTCTCGACTTTATCCCTGCTTCCTTGCTGCTGTTGGAACCTCAATTTAAGGGCTGGAGTTACAGTGTCTATCTTGCGATGGTGAGGCAAACTTTAACAAGGCAGCCATGTGCTAAAAAAGATAGAGGGTCTAGGTCTCCTCTACCCAAGGTTATCTTTATCTGTTCTAATGGCAGGCTATGAATGATGTCATAGTTAGGTCTCTGTTTTCTGATTGGGAAGATGGCAGGATGTTCTAATCACCTTATCCTTGAACAAACTGAACTCCTGCAGAGAGAGAGAGAGAGAGAGAGAGAGAGAGAGAGAGAGAGAGAGAGAGAGAGAGAGAGAGAGAGAGAGAGAGAGAGAGAGAGAGTGTTCATGCACATGGGTGTGTTTTTAAATTTTTTTCTTAGCATTGGATTATAAATGAACTCATGGACAGCAGAAGCTAACATTAACCAGCCACATTTCTGTGAGTACAGAATCTATCCTATGAACCTCCCCAGCCCAACAGTAGTATCCCAGTGATTTGGTAAGATATGTGCCTGAGGCCTAAGCCAAGTCTGTCAGCATGCTAGCAGAATTTAACTGAACTCCCGCTCCCTGCACTCTCTTGTTATAGCGCTATGATGATAGAGACGTGACTTCAGAGCCTGGGCCTCTGGTTCCATTCAAAGATAACCACTGGGCTACTCTTTAGCCAGGCCCAAACTGTGTGCAGAGCCATCAGACAGCGTGGTCTAGGTTCTCTTCTCAGACGCAGGCGACTGGACGGTGTGCAACACACACCAGCCAGCCAGTGGGAAAACTCACAGAAGCCGGCTTGCCGCATCCACGCACCCCAAAAGATCAAGTGTCAGGATGACTAGAACTCACCAGGGCAGGTAGGGAAGAGGACATGTGCCTCTGGCATCCCCCCTTCCCCTCGTTAAATTAAAAAAATCCCCGGTTACTGGAAATGTGCCGCCGTTGATGTAATAAGCCAATCGAACCAAATTAATAAATCCAGGTTTAATCTGAGCAAAGCATTCCTGGGTGGCTCCAGGGGGTAGGGGCAGACCACTAGGTGTACCCAGAGAGGTGGGGGCTGCTAATGCCCTCGGGTGTGGAGCCGCCAAAGGCGGCTTCTGGACTCAGGCAACTCCAGGCAACAGGCCATGGCTTGGCACCCTGAGGTTGGGGTTTGAAATGGGACTTAGCCAGAGATCCCAAACATCCCAGCCTCTGGATAAATATAGACGCCAGAAGGGCTTCCACTTACCCCGCCCCCCGCCACCGCCGCCCATTCCCCTGGGGACAGCTGTACACCGGCATCCCTCTCTGCTACCGAGTCACAGGAGCCACTCAATCGCATCACTGCGGAACTATCGCGAGTACTCCTGCGCTCCTTATTCTCTTGGATATCCAGGTCTCATTTGCACTTCTCCCCCCGCAAAAAACAATGAGCTGGTGGCTGGCTTATGGGTGTCCCACCTTCCTCACCCAGCAGCCCTTCCCACTTCAAGTTAGAGTCAAGACGAAGCGGCAGGTGTTGCCCTTTCCCTGAGCCCCAGCCTGCTCAGCAGAGAGGGCCATTTTTCTTAGAAGGTTGAATAGTCTCATCCTGTCCTGATTTGTGGGCCCAGCAAGGCACCGGAGGAGGATGTCAGCTCCCTCTGGTGGCACAGTCAATGTGACAGCACAATTGTAGCTCTTAGAGAAGGGGACACAAATGGGTCAGCTAGCTAGCTGTTAGCAATCATTTAGCCTGGCATGGTCCAGGCGAACCCTGAAAGTTAAACCCGCAACCGGGTGCTTCCCCCTCGTGTGAATTCAGTATTACACCATGTTTACCACGCAGGGTGGACTGCTTTTGTCCAACTGGGAAAACGATTTTTCTCCATGTGGTATTACTACTGAGCAGTGACTGTGTGAGAGGTTTGCAGAAACTAAAACATACTGCCAGGTGTGTGCATGCGCGTGCGCGGGTGTTCGTGAGCCTGGAGATCTTAAGATCTAAATAATGGAAGTTAGCTACCCAAAGGATGGTCAAGATGATAAAGCCACAGTGGTAACGCCGCACACAAAAGCAGGCAGGCTCATTAGAATGCAGAGCAAGCATGATTCAGATCAGCAGTTGGAGTCTTAGGGCATTGTCGCCCTAAGGTATACCTGGAGATGGTGCTCATGGTATCTGTGTTTAATATCCTGGAAGCTAATTATCATACCAGTAATAACTCACAAAGAGATCGTTCTCTTTCCAGGGCTGGAGAGGACTACTGGTGCATGAGAAACTTAACATACAACCAAGCTCTTTCTTCCCATTTCTGTCCTGACCCCACAGTTACGTGTTTTGATTTCTTCTTTATATGCTCGAGGGATTTCTTTGCGGGAAAAGATATTCACGATGACATTAGCATTCTGAGTTAATGAGGCAAGAAATTTAGACTCTCAGGATTAAAGCATTGCTATTTCCATAATGTCAGACTGTGTGATCCAGCTGGGCATGGTGGGGACTGTCCAGTGTCTAGCTGAATGAGCCACATCTATGGGTGTAGCCTGTGCTGGGGCTGCCCGTTGCTTGCTGTTATTCTAGAGAGTAGATGACGAACCGTTGAGTACTGGTGGATCTCGGTTTCCAGGCCAGGAGCACTGCATCTTTATTGATTTAAAGATCACAGTCATGCAGTGAGCGGGTCTCACTAGGTCTGTTTACATAGATTCTGCACTGGACACTGGGGACATCAGGTTCATAAACCCGAGATGGCAGGTCGGTCCAGCCCTGCTTGGGTACAAAGTTGTGCTATCTTCTTATCTGGGATCTTAGCTGGTGTGTGGGTCGCACAAGCCACTTCCCATCTTATTGCAAGGGCCAACAACAGAGGGGTACCCCTTCTCTTGCAGGGCGATTGTTTAAGAATCCCTGATGCTGCATGGATAGTTAAAAGGAAGCCACCTCAACACCATCTCTAAAACTTTAGGTGTAGACAGTGAATCTTTTTATCTGCAACCCTTGCTTTGGAAAGACAAAACAAGGAATAATTGACAGGCCTGCTGAAGGACAGCTCCTGTGAATGGGAACACAGAACAGTGCCTTCTGCTTTAATGAGCCCCTCTAGGACAGGGTCCCGGCTTATCCTGGTGGCTGGGTTTTCAGAGCAGTCTGGTAACTCATCCATCATGTTCATTGTGAGGGCGACTCCTGACTTGGCAGGAATGGTTGCTGACCCAAAAGCTGCAGCTTTTGATGAATGGGGCTTCCTATAAGAGGTGGTTGGGACATGTAACTAAAATGTAGCCACATGGTTGATAATCCACCTTTTTACACATCAGAGTGTTTTCCAATAAAATTAGGCCACCTGAGGTTTTATAGAAATACAAAAAATATCAAAATTTTCCTTAAAACTCAATGTGTAAAGGGAACCATTAAAATTTTTGAGTTTGGTAAGTTGCAAATATTCATTTTCTTACTTAAAAATGTTTTTCTCATGTGCCTTGAGTCTGAGAGACCCCAAGCACAATGCATAGGGTATATCTGAAGGAGATAAACACAGTTACAAATCCATACTAAATTATGAACAGTGTTCTGAGGACAGTGCTGCAGGGCCTCCAAGAACAGATTTTAGAATATGCTCTTAGCATTACTCTTTTTAGAAGCATGTGTTTAAAAATTTCCCTAAGAGCCAGACACTAATTAATGGTAGTAATAAGTGCATACAATGCGAATCTGATGATGTTGAGTGTTTATGTGTACATGCAAGTACGTGTGTGTGTGTGTGTGTGTGATGCAAGTGTGGGTGCATATACTTATGGGAGTTTAAAAGAGGCTCTCACTCCCACCAGCAAGCAATCCTTGTATATCAAGGTGGGAGTCATCAAGCTTTCACAACCCAGTGCTCCAGACTTACGGAGATGGAGACCCAAAGCATCCAGGAGGAATGTTTTGTCTTTATGTAGAGGACTTTGGGGACAAATCCCCTACTCTAATCCCTGTTTCCTATGTTGTAGGGAAATTCCCCCGCCTTCTTCATTCTACGACAATAAAGATAGTGAGATTTTTCAAGGGAAAGGATAAGAAGATAATTAAGGAAATGTCTTTTCACTTACCACTGGATCTACGTCTAGATCATGTATATCTCTGTCTCTATCTGTATGGAGGGCATTGCACTAGTAGCTGACCTCTTTGCCCATGGAACCAGCTTCATCTGCCCACTGTAGCACCTGGCAGAGGGCGGATCATTGTGGCTCTTTGTTTCTCATAAGTTCCTCCTAGACTAAGATACAGGGATGTTTGTATGTATAGGGGCAATGGAACCAGCATCCTCACAGTTTTCTCACACCCCTAAAGTGCGGCTTTTGTTCTACAGACTTTAATAGGTTCAACACCTCCCAGTGGGTGGACTCATCTTTCAAATGGTAGTAAGACATATTAATTTAATTTTCAGTTATTGACTTTCTAATAAAAATTGTCTTTCTAATAAAAGACACACTAGATTTGTTTAGAACTAAAATTGAAAATTGATAGGGAAAAATAAACAGATTTAGAACTACTGGAGAGTCCTGGGGAAGGTGAAACTAGACTTACCAGACATTAAAGTGTAAAGTGTCATTCAAGGCCAGCCAGGGCCACACAGCGAGACCCTGTCCAAAGCCAAACCAAACCAAATCACAAAAACCAAAAGGCCCCAAACAAACAAACAAAAAAAGCCTATTAATATATGTACAGCATAAACAGTGAAAAGACAGTGACAAACTTAGAGAAATGTAATATAAAGTAAGTTCCTATGCCATAGGAAAGGAGGCAAGTAGATTTTAGTAAGTAAGTCTAAAACCATATCATACATATGGCATAGAAAATAAAAGTGAAAACTATAGCGAGATATAGTTACATACATAATACTAACAAGAATTAAGGAAATTTGGTAACACCACTTCTTGTTGCCCAGGGTACAGTGACTTAGCAGTTCAGGCCTTACTGATGGGAATACAAAGTAGTTCAAGTTCCACAGAGCAAACGTTGGCAGAAGACATCAAAGTTCCAAATATCTACTTCAAAGGCCAGTGATCCCACTTCTAGTTATTCATCCTATCAATAAAATGTGGAAGTGGTGTGTTTATACGGATAATTGTATTCTGTTTACAAAAGCAGACGTTTAGAAACACCAGTGTCCACAGATAATTATTAGTTAAGTAACTTAATCTTTATTCAAAATCTAATACTATGCAGCTATCAAGGATGGGTTGGCTCTGGCTACAAATCAGAAACAATCTCGAAATTTATTACATGTAGAGAAGGCTGGATCCCGGCCTTCTCGTCTGTGTACAGAAACAAGCAAGCATTGTGTGTGGAAATCAGAGCCGAGACACTGTTTTCATGCTTTATCTAGAAGGTCTTTACTGTTAGAAACACCCTGGTTAGTAGTGTTTGATCTCGGAGACAGGCGGGCAGACAGCGTGAGGAGAATCATTTCTTGGTTCTTTTTGTTTTTGAAACATTTTCAGTTGTGTTCACTGGGCATGTGTTAACTATTCAACGATAAAATATTTAAATCCCTACCCTGGGCCCGGGGGGTACAGCTCAGTGGCAGAATTTTTACCCAGCATGCATAAGGCCCGGTGTTCAGTCCCCAGCAATACAATAAATAATAAATAAATAAACACTCTAGGGCTATTTTTGGCCAAGTGGGAAGCGTTAAATGAATCAATAGTTGCAAGGGTTTCTCAGTCTGAGAATAGAAAAGACAAATGCTTATTCCATAAGGATCAAATTAAGTTAGTATTTTCCTGCTCTCCTTCAAAAATGATTTTAATACCTTCTACACGCTGTCATGGCACTGTTCATGTACACTAGCATGTCTGGCTCACCTGTCTACATCGGAAATAAGGGCTGGCCACCTCATTGCGCCTCAAACATTTCCTCCGAAAAGCAATCAATGTCCCCCGCCTGGCCGTTAAATAGATTTTGAAAAACTCTTCAATCCCTATCAGTCCCCAGTCCTTATTTAGTTCCTCAGATCTGCCCTGGGCTGGCCACCGTGATCCTGCCGGCCATCCATCATCATTTCTAGTCCTTTTCTGATGCAATGTAGCTTGCTCTTTGTCTTGCTTAAAAACTGAACGGCTGTTAAATTATCCATTTATCTTCCTTCGGATTTTCTGTTCAGCTTCTCAGGGCCGTCTTTTCTGCCCTGTTTGCTGAGTTTTCATTCCATTTCCCCCTTCTTGGAGGCCTCTCAGCTCGCACCCCTGCCCTTCAAAACAAACTCTGGTTCAGCCGGTTTTCTGCTTGTTTGAAATGGGCTTCACTCATCACTCCCTCCCCCACCCCCTTTTTGAGACAGGGTCTTGCTTTCAAGCCTAGAGTTCAAAAATCCTTCATTCTTCCCCAGTCTTTCAAGTGCTGGGACTACAAGCATACACCAATATACTCATCTCAAAATTTCCTTTTTATGTTATGTCTTTGAAACATCTTTAAAAACTTTGAGATATACTTCAAATTTTATGTATAGGTGGGAGGATATTGGGACAAGATGCTAAGATGATGAACAAAGTCTTGGGTTAGAATCCTAATTTCACCCAATTGGGACCTTCTGAGTTAGGTTTTCCTGGCCTGTGGAGGCTCTGCAGACATGCTTCCAGATAGTTTGGTGTTGCTGAAGTGGTTGTTTCTGTGTAGGTGCCTCCACAAAGATGCAGAGGTTGGCGTAATGCTGCCACCTGGGCGTGCATGGTCTCAGACACCAGAGATTCGCAGTGGTTTGGAGTCTGAGATCTGAGGGAGGAAGGATCTAAGCTCTGCCGTTTACTGAGTTTTCCTGGGTTGGTCTTGGAAACCCTAGCCTCAGTTTTCACTCCTGGAGAAGGAGTGATTGTGCTATCTAACTCGACATTGCATCCTACGGAGTCACGTAACGCATGGAAAGCCAGTCCTGAGCTCATAGGAGGACAAGCCTGGGAAATGCTGGGGCAGCCCACTGCATCTTGTGGACCAGGCAGTTTGGCCATGAGCTGCGTTTCCAGCAGAGACAACATATTTTAGAGATGATGCTCACGCTAGCAACAGTGACAGCCATGTTGGAAGGTTTTAACCATATAGCAGGAATTCTGTAGCAGAATGAGGCTACTTTCTGTCAAGTCTATGCCAAGTCTATGAACCAATGGTTATCCAATAAGAAGCCAGTGAGGATGAGGCTGATGACCCTGGAGGCCAAGTTTGAAAAAGGACACTTTGAAAACAGTCCTGCTGCCTCCCTTGCGACCTTTTCTTTTCTGTTGGCTCTTGCTCAGAATGTTTCTCTTTCTTGGCTTCTCTTTTTTCATCTAAAATGTTAACTGTTCAAATCACCTGCAGCACCAAGATCTAAGCTGGTGACTTGGAGAATGAGTCTCCCGTCTCTGTGATGTTACAGTTATGGCTTATTCCTCCCTGTCCATAGAGAAGATGTGGATTGGTTCAGACACTGAATGGTCCCGAACTCCCTGGAGATTCTGAGCAGCCAGTGTATAACGTTCCTGGTTCCTCATCCATGAAATGCAGGCAGACATGCTAAAGCCCACCACAAGGCAACAACAGGCATGCAAGATGCTGAGTGACACACAAACACATTAGCTGCAACATGGTAACCTCGTGTTTCCTGTTTCTGTCACATTACAATTGGCTGTACTATTGAGCAGGTCCCTGGGTGCCAGATAACAGCAAACATGAGCATCCCTGAGGGTGTTTGGGGGAACTATTGTCCAGTTAGTGTGTTGGACATTGCAGCTGAATAACAGGATGAACACAGATAGTTACAATGCGTTACTAAGGGAAGCCACAGAGTCCAGAGACTAGAATGTATGTATGTATGTATGTATGTATGTATGTATGTATGTATGTATATCTCAGGGGGAATGAGAGATTTAGTTTGCAAGGGCCTTGTCTGAGCAGGTTCTGAAGCCAAATCGAGACTGGATTGCCCTGCAGAGGTGACTGTGGAACAGGGGCAAGGGACAGACAGGACAGACAGGTGGGTGGCGGTGTAGAAATGGCAGACACTCGTCATGGCAGGGCTGAGGGTTACAGGTCTTTGTGTTTAGACTCTTTCCCCTCTAGTGATGAGGAGGGAGGACTGAAGGACAGGGGGTTACAGTGACTCTAGGGAGAGACTGCTGAGCATGACAAGGGACTTAGTGGACCCAGATGAATGACAACTCATGACGTGGGAACTAAGACACTGTAGAAAAGGGGAAATCCCTCCCATTTTGTAACAAGTCTTTACTCTTTTGGTTTAGAGCTTTTTGTTTGTTTGTTTCCTTTTCCTGACTCTCTTCTCTTTCTGTCAACTCTTTTGTGGCTCATCTCTGCACAGGCTTAAAGACAACAGACTGGAAGCGGCTCCCACAGCCTGCTGTAAGGTGGGTGGGCTTTATTTTGAGGGCACCCTGCAGGGATCTGAGTCATTGAGAGACCTTGTGTGAGTTGTGAGTGTCTGCAGATGTCTCCCCTCTGGCTGCTCTGACACCCCACAGCAGGGTTTGTGACCTCTCTGCTTTGTAGGCTCACACGGGGAGAAGGATGTGGGAGCCCAGCCAATCTACAAACACTTCCCGTCGTGGGTTCCCCCGTTAGTGCTCTGGGAGAAGAACTCTCTCATCCCCCAAGCTGGCAGCAGTTATAGAGGCTACTCACCTGACTGAGCAGAGAGGGGCAGATTCCCGAAACCCCAATTATAAACTTCTAGTCTTCTTTCACTTTTCTAGGCTCATGCCTCAAGAGTTGGGCAAAGCATGGTGCCCTCCTCAAGGGCATCAAACACTGAGGTCCTATGCCCTAGTACCCATGAATGCAACCAGATGTGGAAAGAGGGTCTCTGAAGATGTTATCAAGATAATATAGGTTAGAGTGGGCCCAATATCCAATGGCTGGTGTTTTATTTTTTAATTTACCCTATATTTATTTACTATATATGTGTGTGTGTGTGTGTGTGTGTGTGTGTGTGTGTGTGTGTCTGAGTGCGTGTATGCGCACCATGTGTGTTCAGGAGCCCGAGGAGTTCAAAGGAGGGTGCTGGATTCTCTGGAACTGGAGTTATGGGTGATTGTGAGCAGCCATGTGAGTGCTGGAAACCAACCTGGGTCCTCTGTAAGAGCAGCACGTGCTCTCACCCGCTGAAGCATCTCTCCAGTTCCCCTAATTTATGTTTAACAGCGATTTATTGTGTGCACGTGTGTGATGGTGGTGGTGGTGGTGGTGGTGGTGGTGGTGTGTGTGTGTGTGTGTGTGTGTGTGTGTGTGTGTGTGTGTGTGTGTGTGTGTGTGAAGAGGTCGTCAATCTGTGGGAATTGGTTCTCTCCTTCCGTCATGTGGGTATCAAGGCTTGAACCCTCAGGCCAACGGATGTAACAAGTGCCTTTCCAACTGAGCCATCTCATTGCCCCTCCTCCCTGGTGTTTTCATAGCAAGGTCAGATTAAAAAAAACCAAACCAAACCAAACCAAACCAAACCTCTGTCTTTGTAAAAAGTGAAATGGTCACAAGCCAAAAAGGGCCCAGATTGCAAGTAACTACCAGATGTCAGGGGAAAAGCCTACAAAGGTCCCCTGTCACAGCTCCAGAAGGAACTCAGCCTGCTGCATCCTCGACTCTGGCCTCTGCAGGTGTGGATGGGGAAGTCTGTTGTTTCTGCAGGTGTGGATGGGGAAGTCTGTTGTTTCTGCAGGTGTGGATGGGGAAGTCTGTTGTTTCTGCAGGTGTGGATGGGGAAGTCTGTTGTTTCTGCAGGTGTGGATGGGGAAGTCTGTTGTTTCTAGCCACCCGCTTGGCTGAACTTTATCACAGCAGCTCTGGGACACTGCCCGTGGCTGTATCGGTTTCTTATCATCCTAAGCCTTGCAGGATCTACTTGTGAAAGGCCGATCAGCCGGCCTCCCTCGGCGGCCTCTTCCTAGCCACTCCCACTTTACAATATTTGAGGATACCCGCTCTGTTGACGTTATGTTTCCTTGAGAGATTCACACTTCGTACTAGGCAAGTTCATGAAATATTGAACAAAGGTTGCTGTGATAGGTTCTCTGACCAAAAGCACCTTGGGTAGGAAAGGGTTTGCACAATGTACAGCTCCCTGTCACAGTCTGTCACTGAGGGATGTCAGGGTTAGGAGCAGAAGTCACAGAGGGATGCTGCTTGCTGGCTTACTCACTGGCTCTAATACAACTAGCTTTCTTCCTTTTCTTTCTTTCTTTCTCTTTTTCTCTTTTTGAGATGGGGTCTGACTATGTAGCCTTGGATAGTCTGGAACTCACTGTGTAGACCAGGCTGTCCTGGAACTCACGGAGATCTACCTGCCTCTGCTTCTAGAGTGCTAGGATTAAAGGCGTATACCACCATGCTCTGAGGTCAGTTAACTTTCTTATATAGCCCAGACCCACCCACCTGCCTAGGGATGGTGCCATTAGCAATGGCCTGGGCCTTCTCTCATCACTCATCAGTCAAGACAGTCTCTTGCAGACATGGCCCAGGATGATCTGCCAAATAATTCTTCAACTGAGGGCCCCTCTTCCCAGGAGACTCTAGGTTGAGTCAAGTTGACAATGAAAACTAACCAGGGCAGTCATCAAAGGATAAAGTAAAAATTACGTAGGAGGGTGAACCTCCTGTTTTAAACTTTGTGTTAAATATTCGGAGCAGAAACTGTGGTGTGTGGAGGGGGACACTGGTTTTGCTTGTGGACTGTGGTATGAAGGGGGACAATGGAGTGGGAGAATGTGGCTTTTGTTTCTTCCATGTTTTAGGCATTGGCAAAAGGACTATGTTTATTTATCCTCCTCATTCCCTTTTGAGACCTGGAAAACAGCCATTAATGCTCATAATGTTCAAAGCTACCTAGGATTTTCTGTCAAGCTCCTCAAAATTATTCCAGCTTCCTGCCGTATCCTAAGGGGTTTCATGTTTTTAAAACACATCCCTTTCTTGTAAAATGAATGGGATTCTCAGAAAGATGATAGAAACTTCTAAGGTCAGTTTTCTCTCTTTAATTGGCATCAGCAACCCATTTTACAGGCGAAAGTGTTGCATGAAGAACAACTTGACATTCGTTTGTTGATAGTAATCAGATAAACAGAACCTGATGTCCCAGGGACCCTGCATTCTCCTTCTGATGGATCCATAGTTCTATTTGCAATGCTGAGCAAGGTAGAGGCACCTTCCCCATCTGCAGGATAGTGGTGGGCACAGAAGGCCAGGGGCAGTTGGCTTGGAGGTCCTGCCTCTGTCCTGGGTCCCTCGGCTTCTGTGAGTTTCGTCTCCTCTGTAAGAGTCAGATGATGAGGCACTCCTAGGACCCTGAATGAAGTCTTCCCTCAGGAATTAGGGATAATTATGTATGTATGTAAAGAGACACCTAAAGCCTACAGTTTAAACACTCATCCCATGGTAACACAATATTCAAAGTTTGCTTGCAAAGTGTGCATAGGGGTACCCAGCCATTGTGGGGCTCTAGTCACAAGTTTCTTTTCGAATCTAGTCTAGCAGAGAGCTTTAGCTTTGCTTTAGGTTCTGACCCACGGATTCACCTGCTGGTCTGCAGTGTCAGCTGAGAGCTGAGAGCCCATCCCTGTGTATCAGGGCTGAGAACCCGTCCCTGTCCATCAGGGCTGAGAACCCATCCCTGTGTGTCAGGGCTGAGAGCCCGTCCCTGTCCATTAGAGCTGAGAGCCCGTCCCTGTCCATTAGAGCTGAGAGCCCATCCCTGTGTATCAGGGCTGAGAGCCCATCCCTATCCATCAGGGCTGAGAGTCCATCCCTGTGTATCAGGGCTGAGAGCCCATCCCTGTCCATTAGAGCTGAGAGTCCATCCCTGTGTATCAGGGCTGAGAGCCCATCCCTGTCCATTAGAGCTGAGAGTCCATCCCTGTGTATCAGGGCTGAGAGCCCATCCCTATCCATCAGGGCTGAGAACCTGTCTCTATCCATCAGGGCTGAGAACCTGTCTCTATCCATCAGGGCTGAGAGCCCGTCTCTATCCATCAGGGCTGAGAACCCGTCCCTGTCCATCAGGGCTGAGAACCCGTCCCTGTCCATCAGGGCTGAGAGCCCATCCCTGTCCATCAATCAGAGCACACATTTACTAGGATGAAGCAATGCGTTCTGAGCCATGTTTAACATTTACAAGCTTGTAACTCTGTAAAGAACCACAGTGAGGGTCTAGCGGCCTTCTTGGATATTCTTGGGAACCTTTAGGATGCTCACTGCAGGGGATGCTGCGCCGCACGAGTGGAGCAACAATACTTCCCTCATCCGCTTCCCATAGGCTCTCATGACGGTGCCCGTCAAACGAGTGTTAAGCTGCATAAACTTTGCAGCATGTACGGTGCAGGAAAGCAATCACTGCTTATCCCAGCAAAGGGTCCACGTGCCATGGCTTTCTTCCTCCTCCCTTCTCCCTCCCTTTCTTTGTCCCTCCCTTCTCTTTTCATCTGAAACAGTGGACAAACAGAGGGCCATGGAAAAGAGGTAAAACAGCACTTCCAGAGAACAGGAGAGCAGTTTAAGTAGACGATCCCCAGTCTTAAGTGGACATAGAATTAAGTGGCTTTTTGAGTGACAATTTCAAGCAGACATACTTTTTACAATTTATGTTAGCCAGCAGGGTTATGGGGAAGTCTCAAAAGACATAATAGGGAGAAGATCATAATTTTCCCACAGATTCTAATATAGATTCATGAAGGCTGGTTTTTTTTTCTTCTTTTTTATGGTTTCTCAAGACAGAGTTTCTCTGTGTAACAGTCCTGGCTGCCCTGCTCTGTAGAGCAGGCTGGCCTCGAACTCACAGAGATCTGCCTGCCTCTGCTTCCTGAGTGCTAGGACTAAAGGCGTGCGCCGCCACTACCCAGCATGAAGGCAGTTTTTGAGCTTATAAAATACATATGAATAAACCAGATTAAGCAGCACTGTACCAAGAGCAGTACGTGTTTAGAGACAGTTGCTGTGTCAGGTCACTACAAAACAGTCATCCTGACACGTGAGATGCTGAGGAAGAACTCTAAGATGAGGCTCGCGTGCGACAGCCCTTTACTCAGAGAGTGTGAGGCAAGAGTCGGCAGCATGGTGGCCTTCACTGTACTGAGGAATCTAGCACTCAGAGTTTCCCTCTGGAGGCACAGGGTGATGTCACCTTTGTTTAGTGACTGTTAGGTTTAGAGAAAAGTTTTCTAAGTTAAATAAAGTTTTAATCCTGATACATTGGATATCTTTTATTACATTAATTTCTGAAACCATACACACAGAGATACCACATAGTCTCCTGCACCGTGTATATGGTGTATGCTAGCCCAATCTATTAACTTGACTATTAAAATAACTAGGAGATCATATTTTCTGGCAATGTTGAGTAAAAGAAAACTTAACATATTTCTTGGCTGGAAAAGTCAAAGTTCTGAAAACTTCATGGCTATAAACTGGTGCTTTACAGTGGAATTGAGGGCCAGCTCAACCGTGATGAGAACTGAACCACCTTCTAAAAAGCTATCATAGGCCATATACTTTAGATTATGGGCAGAAATATAAAGGTGATAGTCTGCTGAAAAGGTTTTAATTTTTTATGATAACTTACAATGACGTTCTAACCTCCCTTTCTACTCATAATTACCCTGTGCTACCTCTTCATTCATTTGTTCAGCTGGCACTTACGGAGCAGCTCCAGTGCTTGAGGAGAGAAACCAGTCTCAAGGAGAAAAAGACAGATGAACATAGATCGCATGGGGGAGGGGCAGTGTGAGGAGAGTGCCGTGGGACACAGCGGGACAGATGTGTCCCAGACAGAGAGGAGATGGGAGGAAAGACTGGGAAGGGCAAGCGAGATTTTTTTTTTCCAAAAAAAGGTTTAGGGAGTCCCATGCTTTGAATCAAACTGTGCTTGGGCAAGCAAGTAGGCAAGCGACAAGAGGTGGGGATAGGAGAGATGGACAGTGGAGATGAGGGCCTCAGGATGGAATAATATCCCCTCAGTGCTAACCCAGGGTACCGGGAAGAAATGCATTGGAGCAGGAACCAGGCATTTTCAACCAGGGAACTGCCATGACCAGACTCTCTTTCCCTCCCTCCCCTCCCTGCCCTGCCTCTCAGTTTTCCTTCTCCCTTCCCCTCCACCCCGTTCATTTCCTCCCCTTCCCCTCGCCTCCCTTCTCCACATGCCTGTTCCCATCTCCACCACTGCAGCAAAGCTGAGGAGGGAGCTCACAGCAGAGGGCTTCTGGGAGTTCACGCAAATACCCTTTTGAATGTTTGCACTGCCCTCTCATTCCTGTTTGGCTAAGAGCATGTGGGATGTTTTGCAGGGGAGCAGGTTTTGCTATTAGCACTTAGGATTAGGTGTAGTATAAGTATCAAGGATAGTATTTTGGAAGTATGAAAACAAGGCATTTTCCACCTTGAGTCATGATACCTTACAGATTTGACATCCCTCTTTCAGGTAAATGGTGGTTCGGAAACACCAGCTGTCTCAGCTTGGAGAACTGCCTGCCAGCTCTGCGTGAGGGGGCATCCACAAAAGCACAGAGCCCATCAGACAAGCAAGAGGGTGCTTGGCGGTTTCCCACTGCGTGCATCCGGGAAGGAGAAGAGAGGAAACAAGAGGAGGAACAGTGCGTAGAGGCGGGAGGAGGGCGGTGGAGGAGGGAGATGAGATGCCACCACCTTGGTGGCACCTTCTTTGGTGGCTGATCTCTGCAAGTGGAGAGGGGCTGTCTCTGGAATCTCAAGAACAACCCAGAAAGGGGGCAGAATGGTCCTACAGCAAGTTGGCACCATCCACGAAATGCATCTGAGGGACTCAGTAGGTAGCGTGGACAGCAGAATGACAGGAAAGTAGCCCTGGGCCCTGGAGGGACTGAGCAGATGCATGAGGAACCAGTGCCTAGAACTGACCAGGGGCCTGGTGGGGGTGGGGTGGGGACAGACTGTGGGCCACCAGGCCTGGGGCTTCAGCAGCTAAGGCCAGAGCCTGCACTAGTGTCAACCTATCCATGCCCATTATCCCTCTCTTGTTGGGGATTGCCTGTTTGAGCCTGTGTGATGGCATTCCACACATGTTCTCCTTTGTAAGGCAAGTAATAAACTTGCCCCAACTGTCTCTTCTTTTCATTCACTAGACTAGTAAATGTCGGAGAAAGCGCACCCAGAAACCGATGCCCCCTTCCTCTCTCTCATTTTTCCAAACATCTCGTGGAAATGTCCTCTCTTCCCACATCCAGCCTTTGCAGGCTTTTAAAGAACAAACTGTTTTTTTCTCTGACCAGTTGTCCTGCAGCTCATTAGGTTTTTTTCTTAAAAAAAAAAAAAAACAGACACGAGCCATGAACCACTGGGGCACACTGAGTTGTTTTTATAGACTTTTCCCAGTGCCCAGAGAGGCTGTCTTTTATAACCTCTTTTCTAGTTTATTGATTTCTAACTTGCAACCTCCACAATTTCAAGTATATTATACTATATTTTATTATTTAAAACATTTTATTTTATGTGTATGGGTGTGCTGGCTAGCTTTATGTCAACTTCATATAGGCTAGAGTCATTTGGGAAGGGGAAACTCAGGTGAAGAAATGTCCCCACCTGTGGGCAAATCTGTGGTGCATTTTCCTGATTGATGGTGATGTGGAAGGGTCCAGCTCACTGTGGGCGGTGCCATCCCTGGGTAGATGGTCCTGGGAGCTATAAGAAAGCAGGCTGAGCAAGCCATGAGGACCAAGCTAGTAAGCAGAATTCCCCCATGACTTTGTATCAGTTCCTTCCTCCAGGTTATTGTCCTGCTTGAGTTCCTGTCCTGATTTCCCTCAGTGATGGACTGGGGACGTGGAACTATAAGCTGAAATACACACTTTCCTCCCCAAGTTGCTTTTGACCCTAACTAGGACAATGGGTGTGTTGCCTGAATGTGTGTGTCTATACCACATGAGTGCCAGGTTTCCTTGAAGGTCAGAAGAGGCTGTTGGATCCCTTGGAAGTGGAGCTACAGATGGTTGTGAGACATCATGTGGGTGCTGGGAATTGAACCCAGGTCTTCTGAGAGAGCAGATGGTGCTCTTAACTGCTGACTCATCTTTCCATTCCTCAAATATACTTTGAAGACTTTCCCCTTCACTTTTCTTAGGGAGCACATTAATAGCTGTACCAGGAGGACTGCATGTTCCAAGACAATCATTACTATTGGTTAAAATAAATCCATAAACAAAGTAAAATTCCAAATTTGTTGTCTGTTGTGGAACTTCTGTCACTATTTTTCTTGTTGTTGGTTTTGTTTGCTTGTTTGTTTTTGAGACAAAGTCTCATATAGCCCCTGCTGGCCTCCAACTCACTATGTAGCAGATGCGACCCTTAAGCTCTGGTCCTCCTGCTTCCATCTCCTTACTGCAGGGTTATAGGAATACAGTTGTGCATGACCAGGGCTGGTTTACCAGGTGCTGGGGATTAAATTCCAGGGTACTGCCTTTGCAGTGTCAACGAGGAAATCCATCCTCCAGTTTGGGGATGAGATGAAAATCTGATTTCCTTGGAAAAGCTGTCAGTATTGAACAAACAGATTCATCAGGCCTCTGGGCATCATTGCCATTCTTAGGTATTCTGGGGTTCAAGTTGAGAACAAAAATAAGGGCAAAAACTTAAGTTTGCTCTTGCAAACAGCAGCTCAAAATGAGACTGCGACAGGAGGGTTTCTGTTTATCCCTAAGGCTGCCTCAACAGTGACTTCAAACTTTGATGGTGCCTTTTTTTCCTCCTTCTTTCTCACTTTTTTTTTCTTCCAAAGATGTTGAGCAGCAGGCTAATGGCTCCCCAGCAGGGTGTAAAGACAGCAGAGAGCTCTGGAATCAGATGTCAATGTATTCCTCCAAGACATCCTGCTAGGACAGAGCTAACTAACCAGGGCTTTACACTTCTCCTGGGGAACACGCTTTGATGCTCCCCGCCTGCTCTGGGCCTCCTCTATGCTGCCTGATTAAAATGCTGTCACAGATAAATCATGACTTCTGCTGTTTGCCATCCCTTTCTCTCCCCCACCCCTCTCTTTGTCTTCTTTCCAAAAGTTTGGAACCCTAAGATTTAAAAGATAAACATGGGCAGACAGTCAGGCCATGTCTCCTTCTGTAACCATAAGGAGCTAGGGTTGGATCCCATCCCACTGTACCCTCCCACCTGGCCTGCAGTAAGAGATAAAGTGATGTCACAGAGTTTGATGTTCATTTCAGACAGATTTATAGGATGCACAGGATCCACATGCTATTGTCTAGGGGCTTTATTTACAAACATGCATTTAGTTATATAATTAATCAACAACCCTACTACTGAGGTACACCCCCAGCCCTTTAAGTTTTCATATATTTTCTGTCAGCCACTTTTGCCCAATTATTTATTACTTCAGTAGTTTTGTAACGATTAGATTTAAGAGTTTTGTTTTCCTTTTACATAGTCACAGATTGTCTGGGGATTAACACTGTCCAGCAGACAAGAGTTTTGATTTTTTTTCAACTAATGGGCATCAGAATGTGTTCCCATGGGGGACTCTTCAGGCACCTGAGTAGCGACTCTCTTTCCCCTTTGCTTAGAGGAGATCGGAATTCAACAACCAGAAGCACAGGGAGAAAGTGCTTGATCAATTAGGATGTTTAACAAGAAGAATCCTTTGAAAGTCGCAAAGTAAACCGGAATTTCCCAGTAAAGTCAATGGAGTAAAGTAGCCGCACTTAAACCATGCTTATATCTCCTGCCCCGCTGCAGGGCCACCCTCCTCCTCCAACTCCCTGCTGCTCTAGTCTTCTACAAAGCAGCCTCTGGCCTTTCCAGCCTCCAACGCTCCATGCACCCTGCAAAGGACCATCTCAGCCCTTCCCACCACAATCTCTTTGCTTGGGCTCTACACAATTTTCTTGCCACCCATACCTTGTCTCTTGGAGCCTGTGCTCTTGCCATTAGAGGGGATGTCTGTCTTGTGAGTATTACTGACCATGCACCCCAATCATCTTAGCAAGACCACACTGAACTCTTGTGCTTTGTATTTCAGACAATGTCAGCTCAGCCCATGCGCAGTAGGGATCTCTGCCATCTGCATCCTACCTGGCTTGTCTCCTGCCTATCCTCTCAGAACCTCATTATTACATTTCTATGTTCAAAAGCCAAATGGCCTTTCTGTAGTAACCCTGCTTGTCCCAAACACTTTGCCTTAGGGACCAGTGTCTTTCCAGTAGCTGCAATTCCTGCCCAGCGACTGATAACATCTCCTTTGGGGGAACACCATCAGTCTGTGTGAGATTGTCCCCTGAACTGTGGCGAGCCACCACCACATGAGAGAACACAACAGAGATGCCGAGGGAGGATTTTCCAGTGCTAGCTGTACTTGCAGTTGGATGGCTCTTTGAATGGTTGGTTTCAAAGGCTTATAAAGAATTTACAACTGAAACTGTGAAATAAAAAAATAGTGGTGACAAGAAACCAGAAGCAAGCAAGCCTGTCTCTGCCTGGCGTGAGAGAAGACAAGAACAGTGAACTGCGAGTAGCAGCTTTATGAGCTGCTTTCGCCTGTAGGGTGATGTGGCTTTTGACACAGAGAAACATCAGTTGGAGGACTTCCCATTGGAAGGAGAATCAGGCTGTTGGGTTGGGAAGCCTCCTCACTAAAGCCAAGGTCGAGGCTGAGAAGGACACAGTTAAAGGCGTGTTCCAGTTCCTGAAAATAGCAGGTGTATGTAACCTCAAAGATGAGCAAGGGACACATGAAACAAACAAACAAACAAACAGACAGACAAACAAACCAAAACAACCAAAAACCAGGATGCTACATCATCACTGTGGAAATATTAGTCCCTAAATCTTCAACACTAATCTCTTCTGCTTAACTTCAAGTAACTTCCTTTTTAACCCGAAGATTTTAAAGTACTTAGTAGCAAATACACAATAAACTCAAAGAACTGTGGATCAGAAAAGAAAACACCAGACTTGTGTGGGGGCTGCATGCAGATCCTTATCATCGTGTGAAGTTAATTGAGTTTTACTCCCTTCCAGTAAGAGGAATTTATTAATTAAAGGAGTAATGTATCTATCCCATTAATACCTATGCATGGGGGACTGAGTAACACTAGATCATAATTTGATGTGACCAACCAAAGGCAACTCAACAAAGCAAAAGGCTCCTGACCCAGCACAGGTGGGCTCTATATGGGAGCCTGCTTATTTAGTGTCTTGGGTTGGAGAGCAGACAGGAAGACACGAGAGTTAGGATCTCCTTTATAACAAACTACATCATTCTCATGGTCCAATCTTTCATTATTAGATGAGGGAATATTATAGCCATTTGTAACCATAACAATTGATTTTAGATTAGTTTAAAAACTGTATCTGATTGATTTTATGATATTGGGCATTTAATGGATTATATGAAACAACAAGTGAATTCATTTTTATCATTTGTGGTTATTAGAATTACATTTCTGTCTTGAAGACAATATTCTAATTTGTGTGTTTTCAGGGGACTGTGACAGGTCTCTGTAGCTCGTAACAGTACTGAAAATGAAGTGGTGGGTAAGTTTGAGACTTAATGGTTGTGAAGTCCTTAAAAAACAATCCTGTGTTCTTAATGGAGTAGCAGAGAATGAGAAACTAAAGCGGTTTCACTTTCTCTGCGTGCATCTCACTTGGAAGTTAGGAACATGGCTCAGACTGATTGAGCTAGGTTGGGGGTAAAGAACTCGCCGGGGTTTACAGATGAAAGCAAATGCTTAGCCGTAGAATTAAAAGTCAATGTACACTAAACTGTTAGTGCAAACGGATGCCGGCCCTGATCGGGACTCAAAAAGCAGAATGTGAACCATTCAAAGCTGACACATGTCTCCTTGCCCCGGGCAGGCTCGGCACCAGGCAGTGAAGCAAGAACTCATTAGTGGTATCGCTCAGGATTCACTGCTTGGCACAGTTATGTTTGCTTAAAGAAGGAGGCAGATTTTGAATATGGAGATGCTTCCCATACATAGCCCAGTGGTCCAGACCCTGGGGTCAAAGCAAAAAGGCAATGTTTGATGAAACTTTGGTGTTTCGCATGATATTAATAAAAATTAAAAGCAAATAAGAGTTAGTCAAGGCTAAGTATGCTTCTTTCTTATTAGACTTCTCTAAGCCTTCAATACTCTAATGTGTTTGGTGTTTCATGGGGGCACCGTTTGGTGAATGCAGAGATGAAATATTATGATCCCCAGATTACAGACAAAGAAGGTGAGGCCATGGAGATTACATTTTAGAAAGTGCTAGAGAGCTGACGTCCCCATCATGGAAGCATCAGCTCTTGGGTCCAAAGTGTGAAACAAGTCTACAGTTCATATCCTGCAAGTGTCTCAAACTTCAAATGTTTCTGAACAAACCTTACCCATGCTCTCCTTCATCTCAGGCAGGACACACAGACACTCACAAGTCAGCAGTACCTGATACAGAGGCATGCAGATGCTGTCAATCCACTCCAGTTGCAACCGGGGTAGTTCATCTTTCCGGTTCCGGTCAAAAATAGCCTAGAACAAAGAAGTTGAAACCCTGCTTTAATTCACTGGAGTATCTTACAGTCACTTTGTCAAATAACGCTTCAGATTTTACCAACGGAATATTCCACAAATCACAACCCTTACACATAGCTTCTTTCCCTTTACCTACGATAAGAAATAAAGTATTTTTCACATCCTAGGTGATTTATAAGTGAATTTATTTGAACTTTACAGCGTTCAACTCCTCGGGGCCAAAATCTGTCTGCAGGTACAGGTAACTGTTAGTAAATCAAGTCACCAGGTCACTGGGAACTGGGTAAAAGTCAAGGGGAAGGAGATACATCTCACTGCCACAAAATAAGGCAGGCTTTTATTTCTGTAGTAAGAAGATATCTGAGAGTGGAAAAGATCCTTGACAGCAATTTTCTTTTTTCCCTTGTATTAAACATAAATTATTTTATGAGGATTTTAAGGGTTGGGTGCTGGCTAGGCAATCACATGTTTTCTAGTAAGGTTCTGATATTAGTAGGTTACTAAGTGCTTGTCTTTGGATGGATGCTGGTGGCAGGCATCGTCCTTTCTCCACCCCAGCCTTTAAATTTTATGATGTTATTATGCTTGATATAGTTTTTGCACATTTCTAAAAAGCCAGAGTGATTTATTTCTGTTGGGAAGACTTCAATCAACTTGAATTAGACGGTTAAAAAGGATTTCTTTAATGAACAGCCAGCTGAACTCTAGTGGGAATGTCCTTCCCTTTGTTCTTAAGGAGTAAGGCTGGGGCCTATGACGTTACCTTATGCCCGCTGATCTGGAAGGCGGCACTGCCTAGTTAGAGCTTGTCTTTCTTTATTGAAAATCGAGGAAAGATGCGGCACCCACATCTTTCTGGTGTCTATAGAAGTCATGAGGGCAGGTCCAAGCCTCATCCTTAGTCCTGAGATGGTGAAAAGGCTGCATCCTTCAGACTGATGAACCACACAGGGAGTGTGTGTGTTAGATATCACTAGTTACCAAATTGGAGGAAAATGTCTCTACCTACAGTAGGGAGAGAGCCACTGACTTCCATAGACCCTGCTCATCCTTTCTGAGAAATGAGAGTTCGGAGAAGACTATGGAATGTACTGGAAAAAGTGACAGTTGTTCTGAGATACATAAAGCTTGCTTCCAAAATGTTCCTTTAAAATTTCTGTGTGTCTATACATGTTGTGCCATTATAACGAAACACCCGAGGCTGAGAGTAGCTTTGTAAAGAAAAAGGTTTGTTTGACTCACAGTCATGGAGGCTGGAGTGCTTGCATCTGTTGATACCTTTCTTGCTGGATGCCCTGAGAATCTCAGGACAGCATACAGCACGAGACAAGGAGCGAACTTTTTTGACTTCTGTTGCCTCTCCCTTCCTATGATCCACACTAATTTGATTATGGAGTTCCCCACTAGTGAACTTGTCTAGTCCTAATAACTTCCAAAGGCCATGCCTCTCCTGATTGGAATGGGATTGAGTTTCCATGCTCTCAATACACACATTGGGAATTAAGTTTTAGCACATGAAACCTCAGGACTGAGACCACACCCAAACTCAAACGGTATGATTTATTGCCTCAATCACTTATTTAACTGCTCTGTTTCTGATGGACATTGTATAGAAACAATCTCAAAACTTCAAGGAATCTCAGTATACACACAGAACTGTATGATTATCACTACACATAATTTTAAAATCCACATCAACAATAGCAACTCTACCTTCTTGCAAACTTCCAGCCTTAGGCAAGCAGTGATTTATTCGTACCTGTACTGATTTGCCTATTTTACACAACTTGTTTAAATGGAACCATATGTGAATGTTATTTTAGGACCGGCTTCTTTCATGTAGCTTGACTTTAAAAGTATACCTAGGTAGCAAGTATCAACACTTTATTCACTTTTTGTTATATTATACTTCAGGGCAGAGATTTATGACATTTTGTTTATTAATTCATCAGCTGATGGACACTAGGATTGTCGCCACATTGTGGCTGCTATGAGTGACGCTGGTGTGAACAGTTGTGTGGAAGTTTTTGTATGGGTGTGCTTTTTATTTCCTTAGGGGATAAACCTATTAAGTGAATGGGTTATATGGTAACTCCATGTTGAGCTTTTTATTTTAAACTTTATTTTTCACGTTGGTGATGACGACGCCGTGATATGCACGTTGAGGTCAGAGGACAGCTCTCAGGAGTTGGTTCTCTCCTGTCTCTGTGGGATCCGGAGATGGAACTCAGGTCGCCAGGCTTGTATAGTGAGTGCTTTGCCTGCTGAAGCATCTCGCTGGCCCTATGTCTAACGTTTTGAGGATCCCAGACTCGATTTTCAAAGTAACTGCATTAGTTTGCATTTCATCATGCATCTCGTTATGTCCTGGCTTCTCCGAAAACTGATCTGTGTTTGTATTGTCTGTCTCTTTAATAACAGCCCTCTTACTGTCACTGTGACTGAGATTTGCATTTTCATGATGGTTAAAGATTTTAACCATCCTTTTGTGTGATTGTTGCTTATGTGTTCTTTCATGAGTATGTTCGTGAGTGATATGCTTATGTGTGTTTTTTTCCAATTTTAACTGCATTGTCTCTTTTTGTTATTAGTTATTCTAATGTTGTAACTATGAGTCCCATGTCATATATGCAATCTGTAAATAATTTCCCTATTGTGTAGATTTTCTCCTTGTTTGCCTTATAATATCATTTGGTATAGACATAGTTTAAGCTTTGATCAAGTCCAGTTTAATTTTGGTAAAATACAAGCTAGCATCTCTGATCATTTTATCTTCTGCCTTTTGTATTTCTGGTATCATATCTAAGACACCATGGCTGAATCAAACTCAAAAAGATTTAGACCTCTGTCTTCTTTGAAGACTTTTATTATCTTAGCTTTTAGACAGATTTAGCTGTTTTAGCAAACAATATGAATTTACTTGTGGGTACATTAAGAAGAAGGGCCAGAACTTCAATCCCTTTTACTTGGAAATAGCCACTTAGCCATGGATCATTAGCTGATTTGGTTTTTCCCACCAAATTGTCTCAGAAGTTATGTTGGAATCAGTGGACCATCATTGTAAGGGTTTATTTCTGGCTTGTCACTTCTTAATCAAGATTTGAAGAGGTAAGAGTGAGCAGGGGCACCCCCACTATCCTGAGCTTTCTGTCTACACACCTCACAATTGAGCACTCACAATTATTTATCACTTGATATTTCCTGGGGTCCCTGAAGGTGGGGAAGATGATGTCCCCTCATTTCTGGGTACACTGTGCTGAGCTTTGTGTGTGGTGCATGCTGGTATTCAAGCCCATTTTATCAGCCAGCTCACTGCTTCTAACGTGACCCCTCTGACCGTGGCCCAGCTTCAGTGTGGTCTCAGAAAGTTACTGTGATGATCTCTGGCCAACAGAACCCTAGGGGTGCTTCCTGAAAGGCTAAACGTTTCAAGCTTTCTGAAGATGGGTCAGCAAGGGAAAGTTCCCACTCAGAAGCTAGACTTTCCTGAGGAGACAGCTACGTTAAGTAACCTTTTGTGAGGAGAGAGGGGCACCTACGACTTGTATATCTACCATGGAACTGATTTAATCTGTCTTCAGAGAAGGCTTTAGCTGAGCCTGTAATTTTATCAGGTTTTTCTTCATTTAATTACATGACCTGTGCTGCTGCAATGTAAACTCTTCAGAGAATGCCTCAAAAACAGTTGTCATAGGGAGGAAAAAGCTTTTATTTTAATGTAGATATGTAGCTTAGAGAAATTTGGGTTATAGGTTTTACAAATGAACGCTATGTCTTCTAAACTAATACCTTTCTTTTCAAAACCAAATTTGGTATGACCACCAGAAAGAATAAATGGTGTTCTGATCCCCATATAAATGCCTACTGCTTGAAAACTAAGATCTCAAAGCGTGCGTTTCAACCTGTGTCGTCCTGCGGCCTTTCACAGGTAAGTCACTAACAGAAACTTCAACCTCAGACAGACTGCGGGCTGTGCTTTCTGTTCAAGTGAAACTGTTCAAGGTAGGACAGGGTCCTGCTGCCTCTCTGATGTTTGAAAATCAGCAAAGTGTGGTGTGTGCAAATGCAAAGATCTTACTAATATCTCCAAATGCTCAAGACTTTGTGCTTCAATCAGCCTACTGTGTGTGTTGTAGTACTAGGCTTTAAAATACTTCTCCCACTCTTGGAGTGTCCAGGCATGAAGAGGCTGGTCCCTCCCTGAGGGTGGTGACCAAGGCTTCTTTATCTTGAAGGCAGGGACAGCATCCCCAGCTTACCATCAGCATTTTCAAATAAGGGCAGCATGAGGTAATCCAACATAAATAGCATGCCAACAGCCCCAGAACCTGGATTCCCCACGTTTCAGTTTGAAAACAAAACAAAACAAAAAAAAAAATGGTTTGAAATGACTTGCTTTGGCAAGTTTGAAAGTTTGGAACTGAAGAATAAAACCCAGCTAATTCCTTGAGGCTGGACGGCTGGACTTTAACTCTGCTGTTACTTCTGTTCTAAAGTGGGCATGCGTAAAAAGCCCGCGCTGGCGCTGAGCTGTTCGGACTCCGCCCTGCACACACATCCCTTGTGCCTGCTTGTTTGTCCCGCTGTGGGTGCTCGGGTAATGCTTGTTAAGTAGTTCAGCAGTCTCAATCAGAAACCCCGGGAGCGCGGTGGTCAGCATTCTTGTTTAGTTAAAGTTTCAAGCTTTCAGTTCTCCGAACCCCTTCGCAGTCTTTCCCATTTCAAGCTGCGGTAGTAAAAGGACAAGCTTACTGAGGGAGTGAGTTTGAGTTCCGACCTTTCCCGATCTCCTTGCTCAAAGAACTCGCTGGTTACAAGTTCAGCCACCTGAAACACAGAATCGTTTTAAATCGTTTGTGGTGTAGCACACCATGAGGCTCAGAAGTTATTTCTGCATGGAAATGATCTTAATTCGAAGAGCATGGTCGTCAGGATGCTGAGTCTGGTATTGAAAGTGCTGATTTATGGTAGGCCCCTTAATTCTCAGTTTGCACTGGTGTGCAAGATGTAGATTGCAGCACTTCAGCTCCGCTATACCCATAATGCAATGGTTGCTCCGCCCCCAATCACTGGCACCTGCATCCCCTCCCCCTCCCCGCTTTCACCCACGAGCATGGATGATCCACAGCCACAATACAAAGGCTTTTTTTCCTTCTAGTCCCTCAGTTTGTGGTTCTCAGGATCATTGAGGAAAGATAATTGATAGAACAGACAAACGCCAACGAGTATTTCTTAGGACACTAAGGTGTGCAGCTAGCGAATCTCTGAATGAATTAACTGGGATTGTAGTGTATTGGGAGACTCGGAGGGGGGGAGTTCTAGACAATGGATGGCAAGGAGCCTGGGTCCCCAAACTGCCTTTTCTCCATTTTAATACTCTTACAGAAGAGAATCCTATACCCTATAAAGTGAGATGATTTTATTTGGTTGAGTACATGGAATCAAGATAATTTTTCCCAAGTCAGATCTGGTGTCAAGGGCCGACAATCATAGCTACTCAGGGTTTTGAGGCAAGATCTGCCTGGTGATAGTGAGTTTAAAGATACCTTACAGAATTTAGTGAGAACATGTCTCAAACAGTGAAAAAGAGTTCTGGGTTATAGCTTTGTGATGGAGTGCACACTTAATGTACATAAAGTCACAGCACTGCAAAAAAAAAAAAGATAGTTTATTTATATGTACCTGAAGACATGGATAATAAAATTTAAAGACAACATTAAACTTACACGTGTACATATATACACACAGTAAAGATGAGAGCAGCAATATCAAGAGGCCCAAATATCCAGTAAGGCCAGATTTCTAACATTTCTGGTGCGAAGTGTGGGTTCCATTCAAGAATTCAGCTGCACAGGAGTAATAGGAAGTGATTCACGCTTCCCAGGTCCCCTGCACTTTTAGATTCTGGACCTGGGTTCTCCCCTCTCCTGCCTTAGCCACTTCACAGATTTATAATGTACATAATGTATCCTGATCATTTAGACCCCCAGCTTCTCTCTTTGCTCTAACCCCACTCTGGGCCTCTCCCAACATGTCCCCTCCCCTCTGTTTTATAAGTCAGCAGTTCTGCCAGTGCTGCTGCTGCAATGCTGGCTGACTGTCGGCTCGATCCTGTGCAGATCTTGTGTGGGTTGCCACCTTCATTCTTGATGTGCATTTCCCTGGGCCTCCAGTAGCCTGGAACTGCTCCTCTTCCATCACTACCACAGGAGCTACCTTAGCCCTACAGGTTCCCCAGTGCCTGGAAGAGCCACCTGCTTCTGTGTGGTCTGGCACCTTCTCACATGATGGGCAGAGATGCTAGGAGGTGTTAGTCAACCTCCCAAGTTCTTTATGTGACCTCGTGTGTCTGATAATGTGACTCGAGAATAAAAAATATCGTTTGTGTTCCTATCCTAACCTTGGCATAGGAGAGAACTGGTATTAAAGTAAGGTGTTGATTGTTAAAAACACAAAAAAGGGAGAAAAGAAAATGAGAGAGAGAGAGAGAGACAGAGAGACAGAGAGAGAGAGAGAGAGAGAGAGAGAGAGAGAGAGAGAGAGAGAGAGACTGCTTAAGACATGGATCAGCTGGAAGCCAGGTATCAGACAGGCAGACAGGAGGCTGCACAGAGGACTGACTCTTCTGTGACTTCGTGTAGTTATCACTGAAGGAGAGTAAGCACCATTCCTAAGGAACGTATAATTTCGGGAGAAGTGATTGAAAAACAAAATGCCAACAGCATACATTAGCAGCTGCTGCCTGTTCCCCAGGAAGCCTCGAGGTGAACTCAGGAAGGATTAGCAGGTGTATGATGAGGATGAAAGGGAACAGAAAAATCCAGTCTTGTGGGAACAGAGATGAAGCTGCTTCTTAATGCCAAACAAGAAACGTTAGGATTAAGGTATGCTTTAGATGAAAAATATTAAGACAGCCTTGAAATCTAACCAATGGTATGGCCCGCATACTTACGGATAAAATATCTGAATGAATTAGCTGACTTTCAGCAAATTCTTTTTAAAAATAAATAGTGTGTGTGTGTGTGTGTGTGTGTGTGTGTGTGTGTGTGTGGCGTGGTGGTCAGAGGACAACTTGCAGGAGTTGGTTCTCTCTTTGCACCTACCTTATGGGTCTGGGGAATGGATCTCAGGGCATCAGATCTTGTCATTAAGCACCTTTACCTGATGAGCCATCTGGCCCAGCTAATTTTTTTTTAAATAAATAAAAAAAGGCTTAGAAAATAATTTAACTTCAGAGTTCTCTCATGAAAGCAGTGAGACCTCGGGTTCTCAGATGAAGAATAAGAGAGAAGCAGATTTGCTATATTTGTCTCTTCCTGAATGTCAGAAAGCAAAAAGAACCTAAGATGTTCATATAGAAAAGAATCATGGTATCCTTTTGTTTTTGTTGAATGTTTAGGAGCACTTTTGTGCTTAAGAAACTGTAAGTCTGTGACTATGTAAAACCAACTTGCTGCCTTTTTCAGGTGATAAGTAGGCTTAAGAAGCTACCTAACCATCAAATAATATCATAGGAGATAGTGGGAAAGGAATCATTTCCTAGAAGAGCTAAAAAGTCATGGAAAGAAAGCCATGGGTGGGAAACTTCCCAGGGAGTCAGTCCTACTGCTGGTGGAGACTTCATAATGAATGCCTGGAGGGCTTGGGATCTCCACACACCATTGGCTGCAAATGTCCTTTATCTCTTCCCTTGCTGACTGCGACTGCTGAGGTGGTATCCTGTGTGTGGAGGTGGCTCTCTGATGCTGTATTTTGGGCATGTGTAGGTCCTTGAGTTACACCCAGACCTGTGGTAGGGATGGCACAAATCATCTGGAGATTCTAGACAGTGAGCATGACGCTTTGACTCATGGGCCATCCAAATTGTCATCCCTGGGGAGAGAATGGATATGCTTTGTCTGAAAGGACAGTGAGAGACACTTCTGGTGATCTTAAGGGCAAACTGTGCTAAACACATTCTCACAAACTGCTTCTGACTTACTGCTTTCTGGACACAGGTATGGATTGTACTTCTTGGTGGAATAGGGTCATGTGACAAGTCTGGACCGATGGATTATTGAAGGCATTGGATTTCTAACTGTCAGTCCCTCTGTGGCCCATCATCCCAGTCCAGAATGAGAATAGAGGTGCTGGCCACTTTGAGTACGGCCTAATGGAAAACTGTAAACTCACATAAACCAGAAAGTTTTTGTTGCTGCTGTAACTTCATTGCCTGGTTCTTGGGCATGAGCTTTGCAAATGACACTATCATGTCTTAGTGTCAAAAGTTTAGAACTGTTTAAGCCTGTGTCTTGCAAGCCTGTGTCTTATTCATTCTTTTCATAACCCAAGGAATCATGGATCACACTCAACTCCCTTGTCTGTCCACCACCAGAACAAGTTCTGAATCCAAACACAAAGCTTACATCTAGTGTGAGCCTGTATATTTTGGCTAGTTTTTTTTTTTTTTCAAATTCCTGGCTCAGGAACTGTCGCCTTCCCAGTGTGAAGGTCATCAATGACTGTTTCCGCTTAAGTAGCCAATTGGCGATGGACGTCTGGTCTGCATATTTTCTGTGTTAGTCATGACAGCAGTTAACCTCAAGTAGCCAGGGAGGAGAAGAACAAGTCTATGTTTATTTTACCAGCTACTATCTACAGAGCACATTGGCTACTTATCCTTTCTAAGCCCCATCCTTCCCATTGTAAAGTGAATGTAATGACCAAGTCAATTATCCTAAAACTCCAAACATCACTCCAAACTCCATGGCTAAGACAACAGGAAGCAGCTCTTTTTACACAGTTCTTGGTCTACATCAGGGCGATGAGCAGAAGCCCAGGGGTTGGCTCCGTGCTCTTTTGAAGGCTCTGTTCTGTTCCTTGCCTCTCTTCAGTAGCTGCCAGCACTTCTTGGGGTGTAGACACCATCATTCCAGGATCTGTCTGAGTCTCACTGACATTGCCTTCTCGTCTGAATTCTGTGCTCCCTCTGCTCTTCTACAAGGACATCTGTGACTGGGGTTGGGACCCACCCGGATAGTCCAGGCTCTTCTCCTTCAACAAATCCTTACTTATATCTATTCTTGCACACGGAAAACTGTCATTTTCTTCTCAGGTAATGGTTATAGATTTCTGGGATCATGATATGATAACTTTGTGTTGTGGTTACTCAGTCTATGTACCAACTACCTACCATACATTAAATGAAACAACACATATTAACCAGTCATTTATTAATATACCTTCTTTCCCCCCAAATGTCATTTTAGGATCCCACCGTCTCAATAATAGGTGTCTCACAAAGCTTAGTGAGTTTGCTGCTAGCCAGTCATGTACTCAGGAGGCTGAGGCAGAGGCATTTTTTGAGCCAGAGAATTTGAGAGCAGCCTAGAGACTATAAAGTTATCCTGCCTCAAGAAAACAGTAAAATAAAATAAAGGTAAAGAGGAGGAGAAGAGCCCCTCTTAGTAACCAATGATCTTGGTAATCAAATAGTTAGGGAGCTAACTTTATTCAAGACTACTATTGCTTAAAAATAATGCTTGGGTGCATCGGGAAACCGTAAAACTACTATTGGTCTCTGTAAAAATTAAATAGGACACGGTACAATTTGGCCATAGAGCCCTCTGGTACTTAAATAGTATTTGGAAACAAAACAGAATCTCACTTTCCTGCCTTCTTTTTCATGAGTGATAAACAGGTTCTTGCGCTAAAACAGGATTACTTGTTCAAAAACAGTATTGTGAACTGTCTGCTGAAGGATGGTCAAAACATTATTCAGATTTAGCACACTGCAAGAATCTTGCAGCCAGAAACAGCACTGTTCAGTGGAAGCCCTGGGAGAAAGACTGTGGGTTAAGACGGCCTTCTGACTTAGTCGGCTGCAGCTCTGTGCAGGCCAGCACCTATGCAGACTCTGTTCTCAGTGCTCACCCTCCCTCCCCCCATCTCCCCCAGGCCCTCCTCTGCTGAGCTGTGCCATTAATCACCACTTGCCTGTCTGGAGATCTCCCATGGTTTGGTCACGGCTCCAAGGTCACAGGCTGTCATTAACATCGATCTGAAAAACAGAACCGAACGGCCTGAATAATCCTCTGCTGCATTCCTAAACAAACCCTAGGTCCATAAATAAATAAAGTGAAAGCAGGGTCGGCCTACATCTTCTCCCCTAAACAAGGCCCCACGCTGTTCAACGTCCCCCTGCCACGCAGCCACTGCTGCCTAGAAGACAAAGACCTCTCACATCCTCCCTGTGCCCTTTTGTTTTGTCTGCAGCAAATCCAGGAAAACAAACAGTCCTCTCTCTACACCTAAGTCAAGCAGGCTCCGGTTAAATAATGTGCAAAGAGCCTCCCCTCCCCCTGGTTCCCCTACCCCCATCCCCTCCACCTAGCTTAACTCTAAGCAAGGTGATTGGTATATAATGCTGTGTGGCCAGCGAATATGTTTATCGACTTAACACTGATGACAAAGGACAGAAATCCACACCAAAGAGGTGAGGTTCATGCTGTGTAGGGGACTCTTTTGTGTTCACAGTTCCACAGAGCCAAGATTCACCAGACAGAGCCACACTGTGTCATCTGGGTTACTACCTGGGGACTACCATGTTCTATACACATTCTCAAAAACATGCCCAGCTAAGGCTTTCCTTAATGTTGCATGCATAAAACACAGGAACAACGCGAGTCAGGTTTTCCAGGGGTAGATTAAACTAGTATTCACACTGAACCACGGAAACACTGGAAATAATTCAAATCATTCACAGAATGTTCTCAGATATGGTGGGAGGGTAGAAATGAAGGTATGTCTCTCGCCCCTGGTCTGCTGTTTTTCAGCTAACACTAGAAGTCCTGAATGGAGAGTAAATCGCACAGGCAGGAGCTGGGAGGTGCCCTGGCTGGCTGCTTTTGGAAGAAAGGGTTCTGTGTAAAAGGTCAGAGGGCTGCCCTGCTGTCAGCTAGAGTTTTAAACCCCGCTGGATCTCAATGTCTTGGAAACATGTCTGCTGCCCAGATGGCAGAGCAGGATTGGAGCTGGCAGAGTCCCAGCTAACAATGGGACATTCAGGGCGAGCCAGGCAGCTCCAGCATCAGCCACTCACCTGGGATAGAGCAGTATCCAAACACCCTGATGCTAAGCTTGTGCAAGGGAGACACCTAGGTCTGCTGTTGGGTTCTCTGTAGCCAGCATCGGGCTGTGCCGCTTTCCCCTGCTTCTATACTGAGTGCTGTCCTAACTAAAGGACTAACTGCTGCCTAACAGAGCCTTCTCTGTGGCCTCGGAGGTGGACCTTACTGTTCATATTTACAAACAAAAGCCTGGAGAGATTAAGTAACTGTCTCAAGGTAAAAAAAGGTTCAGGATTCTGTGTTTATTACAAAGCTGCTCAACACACTCTAAGGAGTCTCATTTTAGGTTCTGTGAGTACAGGAGGGAGCGTGGATATGGGTAACACACAGTGGTGTCTCTTGCACAGGAAATGATCTCTTGGGATAATTACTTAGATTCTATTCAATTGATCATCGGAAGCCTTTTCAATATACACAGAAAAGGTGTGGCTAAATATCCAATAATGGCAAACCCACACAAAGGCACGCTGTTTCTTACCGAAACACATCACGGTGACTTTTGATGTTCCAATCGTAGTTTCCTTTACTGACAAGTTCAAAGAACTCAGTTCTCCTCCTGCAGGAAAATCAAATGAAGAAAGGGGAGAAAACCCTGGAATGAAATTTCTCAGTCTATGGAGTGACATAAACACATTTATGGAGAAAATATAAGACCACCTGAACTCAGTAACTTAATATTTGAAATCATGAGGCTAAAGTACTATCAAAATAAATCACTTAAAAACGTTGAGACATCAAGAGAAAGCCACAATCATTTCTAAATGTATTTATAACAAAGGGCAGTAGAGATCCATAAAACAGAAAACAATGCGGTCAGGACTGTGTTATGAAGCCTCGGTGACACTGAAAGTCAGAGGAGGGAGGCAAGGACAGACAAAAGGCAGGGCAGCTTCCGAATGTCTGTCATCACTCAACATGGGATCCTCAAGGCAAGATAAACTCCCTGGCGGTAAGTTCAAGACAAAGATTTGTTTTCCAGCTCAGCAAAATAACAATTTTCCATCTCAGGGCTTAAATTCACAGGATACAGGGTTGGGAAGGAGCCATGTCTAAACTGTAGCTCATTTGTCTGCTTGTTGTGCCCCTGTGGGAAGTTACTAAAACCCTGTGAGCCTCAATTTCCCAAGGTACAATTTGGGTATTTCATTTACTAAATCACTGACTTACTGAGAGGAGTAATGAGATGACTGACATATATAAGCAAGTAGCACAGTATGTAAATATTTTAAGTGTTTTACACACCCACACCCACCCACACACACACACACACACACCAAGCCTACCTATGCCTATCCATCTCAGATGGATGGAAAGGACCCAAGGAGGTAGGTACATCTTAAAGTTGTAAAATGTAGGGTAATACATTCCTAGTTTTGAAACCTTATACAACTTGTCATTTTTGTCCCAACAAAAAGAGAGAGAAAAAAGAATATGGACATCATGAGCATAAAAATCATTTCCCAAGTTTTCACCCTCTTGGCATTTACTAATGAGAGTATGCTAAAGACTGTGACAAGTCTCTTTTCAAAGTGAATCCCGCCCCACACCTATCTTAATGTTGCTCATCAACAAGTTCCCTGGTTCAAGCAAAGCTGGCCACCACACAGCTCTCTTGGACACAACACCTACATCAGATCAGCCCTCTGAAGATCCCGAGAAACAATGAAGCAGAAAAGCTTGCTTAAACTCGCTTCGCTATAGAATCCCATATAGCGCTGACATTTTAGGGAATAGACACTGGGAAATATCATCAGGGTGTACCAATCACACTGGCCACCAGAGCAGGGTCTTAGAAATGACCCATGGAAGCTGGAGTGACAAGAAAAGATGTTGATAACCAGCTCCCCTATGTCTGACCTGGGATGATCAGAGACGTTAACCAAGTTTGGCTTCCTTGCCAATCAGGGAGAGTGCCTATTCAATTTACCTGAAAGGGAGCAAGCCTGGAAGACAATGTGTTGCTCCCTTCCTTCTTCTACACAATGGAGGATCTGGATCTCTCTCTTCAAGTGTATACAGGACAAGGTTATACTATAGTCTGGGATAATCCCCAAGACGCTCCTACAGCAATGACTAGCGATGAAACCGCACAAAAAACAGGCAGTTCCCTTCCCCTTCTGCCTGGCAGCTACCTGCAGAACTTACTTTGCATAACTCACCATCTTTTTCATCTGGCCAGCTTCCTTGCAAAACAGAAAGGAAGGTGGCTAAGTGGAAAGGTCCCAGGTTTGGACTGACATTGACCTGGACTGTGACTTGCTAATGTGTTCCCTGTGACTACATTAATGCTGACTGTGACTTGCTAATGCTATTCCACATTGCTCAGACTCAGGGTTCAGCTTTACGGGGGGGGGGGGGGGAGGATCAAGGTAAGGTATGCCAAATGTTTGTTGACAGTGGATCCTATTGTCATGTTTAAAATAAAACGGCATGAACAGTTGTACAGCCAGCAGCATTATATAGTGGAGTAATGTGCTTCTCCAGTGTTTTCCTTTCACAGAATAGAAACCAGTCTTCTGTACAATTTCTCTGGAGCAGAAAGTTGAGTCCAACAGGTATTTATGAGGTATCTACTCACTTTTATCCTAAGGGCTTACTCTCAGCCTTACAGACATAAGGCAAAATGTTATTTAAAAAAACATTCTAAAGTTAGCTGGAATAACCAGTAAAGAATAGGTAATTCCTCTTTAATTGTGGTACTGTGGTAGTACCAACAATCTTGAGACTACAGTGAGGTGAGGGAGGCACTCCGCAACATTTAACTGGGTGTCAGAAAAGCTCAGTCATGGGAGTGGATGGAGAGCTGGCTCGAACAACTTTTGCAGAGGATCCATGTTGGGTGACTCACAATAATTTGTACCCTGGCTCCAGGGATCCAATACCCTTCTTTGGAATCTGTGGGCATTCAACATTATATGCATGAGCCTATGTACCTATGAGAGTGTAATGTGTGCACACGTGCGTGCGTGCACACACACACACACACCACCCTTACACATACACAAAATTAAAAACAAAGCAAATCAAAGCCCAAGCCAAACTACATGGAGAAATCCCACAATTCTAATAACAATAAGCCCTGGCCCTGCTTCTGTGCCTGTCCTGTCACTTATCTCCACCACAGCCCCACCCTTGTCAGACACTCCCTGCCATCACGACTTTCTTCGCCTACTGCCCCCATGACCAGCCTTGGAAAAAGTTTCCTAGCCTCGCTGGGTTTCATTCAGAAGAGAATAAGCAGAGTGAGCTCTGGTTTGTATGTCTGTGGGTGGGCTTCATCAACTCCTTTGTGCAAACCACTCAGCAGAGTGCTTGTCAAAAGCCAAAGCCGAGGAAGGACTGGTTACTGCTCTAGAGCTCATGAGTACCGAGCTGGCTCCCACAGCTGATGTGTCAGCTGGGACACAGAAGTAAAGACTGAAACAACAGCTGCCCCAGCAGGTAAGACCATCCTCCTGAGAGCACAGAGAGAGGCACTCAGCTTAGAGGAGCATGGAGGATCGTGGGAGCTTTTCTGGAAGAGCATGTCAGTCATCCTCTGGCCCATCATACTCACATGGGCCTCCACTTCAGTCTATAGGTTATTCCAAAAAATCACCAGAATGCAAGCTCCTTGAGAACAGAGACACTGTTCGTAGTGTCTGCCACAGTGTCTCATATATAGTAAGAGCTACACACGCTACATTGGTAAATAAATGAAGGATATTTATTATCTCGGAAATCTATTCTGTTTTAAAACAGTTCTCTGACTTTATCCAGACTCTAGTTGCTGTTCTAGGGCTTCATGCTAGCCCTTTAGAGTTTTAAAAGCAATGTAAGGTTTATGTAAGAAAAGCCCAATCACATTCTTTTAGACTAGACTGTAACTAGCACAGCTTGGATAGCACAGTCAGTTGTATGAAAGAAGAGCACACTAAGCCCAGACGTGGTGTCACAGGTCTGTCAACCCAGTCACATGGGGGGCTGAAGCAGAAGGACCATGAGTTCAAGCCCTCTCACAGGTTACAGATCAAGTTCAAGGTCACCCTGGGCAACTTATAGAGAACTTTTCTAAAAAATGCAAAGAAGAAAAGGGCTTAGGCTATAGCTCACTGGTAGGAGTTGCCTATTATGTGAAAAGCTCTGGATTCTGTCTCCAGGACTATGGGGGAAAAGCTCTGTGGAAGGAATATGCCATCTTTGATACAGAGTGGAGGTGTATTGTGTAGCTGGATACATCACTGTAAAAAATGTTCCCCTGTTAATTTTTTTATTGCTTGAGAATTTCACACAAGAATATAATGTGTTTTGACAAAACCATCTTCACATCCCCCTCCAATCCTTCCTCTAGTCCTCCCACCATTTTTCAAATCCTCTTTTCAAAAACACCAGTCTCTGGTCAGAGGATGGCCCGTCACTTAGTGAAACTCGCTGCCTAGCCTGCCAAACTGAGCTGGATTCCATGAACCCACATGGTGGAAGGAGAAAATTAACTCTTGCAAGTTGTCCTCTGATCTTCATGACATGGCATGTTACCCTCCACACCCACTTAAATATGCAAATGTCAACAGCCCCAGATCTCTGATGTGCCATTGAGTAGCATCATCTGAACATATTCTCTCATGATAAAAATTTAATAGTTTGAGTTTCAAGTGAGAAATTCTTAAGAATCACTGAAATCAAATTCAGTCATGGGTTTAAAATGACATTAACATAGCCAGCTTCCATCATATTGGAAGGAAAAGGAACATTTACTATCCCAAAGGATGGCAGATATAAGAGGGAGATGAGGGATCTTTTTATAAGACATAAAAATGTAGCATTCAATGTTTCCTCCAGGGCCAAAGTGAGACTGTTTCTTGATAGGCTGTATTTCCTCTGTTCTCCTAAGCTTTACCTATCATCTCCAAAGACAGAAGAAAATATTCCTGCAGATGATAATTTTAGGAAGTTAAACTTGAGAAGTTGAGGGCAGGGCTGGAGCTATATGGTAGAGAATGTGTCTAGTATTCACAAGGCAGTATGGGAAATTCACTGTGCATTTGGGGAATGAGTTTAATTTCCCTACATAACTGGCCCTTTTAGCATCTACAGGTATCTGTGCATATAGATGACACAGTCAATGACATGTAGGAAATGGCTTGAGAGAGTAGCAATTCCAGGAACAAGGGACTGTTAAAATGAACATTTAAAAATCCGCAAAACTATATAATACCCTTGGATCCAGGCTTCTTTGCCATGGGAACTATGTCATTAACTTCTCAGGCAGATCATTGGAAACCTTGGTTTTCAAGGATGATGCCAAGCGCCCCAGCTAGTGAAAAGCAACTTACTGGAAAATCTCATTTATAATCAGCTATGTTTTTATTAGGCTTTTATTCTGCTCTACTGGCATATGTGCCACTCAGAAAAATAGCAGTCTTAAAAAGAGAATCATTGGAACAGAGCTACTAAAATTACCCTCAAAAATAATTTCAAAGACTGGCTCTCCAGCACCCATCACTACATTGAGACCTTCCTGGTTTGTGGTATATCCTCATGGCATCTTTTAGTTGCAAAATGAGAAATCATCATTTCTGTATGCATTTTAATGCAAATTTTTCTGTAAATTTATATATTTGCAAAATGTGGAGTGTGTACATGGACAATATCATACACACGTATCATGTTCAGTTAATGCCTTTGAATCTTCTGAAAGTCCACGAATGTTAGGAAGTTCTGTTGTTTCAGTGACAGGCATAATTATGTGTTCTCTACAGTGTCAACTCCAAGGTCACTGAGTAGGGTCATGAATGTGGGCTTGAGTGGGTGGGGAGGGAGGGTGGATGGCAGGATGGTATCTGTCCTTACAGTGCTCTCCAGGAAAACCATATGTCTACACTCCATTTCAACTGCAGATCCTTGGGCTGGTACAATGGTTCAGTGGTTAAGAGCACTTGCTGCTCAATCGGATGACATCACCCACATTACAATCTGGGTGTCTCACAGATGCCTGTAATTCCAGCTCCAAGAGACAAGGCCTCATGCTCCCTGGGGAGCGAAGTGGGAATTGGATGGGAGGTTGGGGAGGCTTGAAGGGAGGTGGGAGAGGAGGGGAGGAAGAGGGAGTAGGGTTGACATGTGAAACAAGCTTGTTTCTAATTTAATAAAATTTAAATAAAAAAACTTAAAAAATGTGGATCCCCAAAAGATTTCTGAAGTTTGGCAGAAGATTATTGGAAAGGGGACTAGAAAAGCAAAATGCAGGTGACAATTTCAATGGTTATAAATAAAGAAAAAAAGATAATAATGCTATTGTTTTATTTTTGAGTCAGGGGTCTCACTACATAGCTCACACTGACCTCAAACCTGAGAATGTCCTGCTCTAGCCTTCTGGGGTCATAGGTGTCTACTACCATACCTTGAGTATATTTAATTTTAAGTGAATTTTTCTTTGATTTAAACTAACATTGGGCCAGACAAGATTCCAAATAAGATCACTTTTGATACCGGGGAGTTGCTGATACGAGTAAAATCAGCACACACTACAGCAAGTCAAAGGGGGACTGTAATTATTCTAACTGTTGAAAATGTTGGAAGATGAGACAACCCAAGAATCCAACCGTTCCTTCAAGTCACAATCACAAGGCAAAGAAGTGCATTGACTGAGTTTTCTCCAGTCACTCTCTGTGGTGGCTCCAGCTGGAGCACTGTGTGAGACTGGGGCTCTTCTCCTCTCTTCCCCACAGGGATCTAGATCCATAAGGGTAAGAACCACATCTTACTACTTACATTTTCTCAGTGAGTAGCACAATGCCCAGCGCAGAGAAAGCACCGGGGTTGGAAATTCCCGTTTTCTATTCCTTCATCGGATCACTGGGAAGGGGATGTGTACCTGAGTTGTCTGACAACATTTTGAAATGTATCAGGGACTACTAAAATCTTTGCCTATCAACCTACCACAGACCTTCTGCCCTAACATTAAGAGAGTTTTCATAGGATAACTCATCGGGTTCTGTCAAAATACAAGAATGTTTGAGAGACAGTGATGGGTTAAGCTCCACTGGTCACTAACATCTGACTGGTCATCAATTTCTTCTTTCCGATCCTGTGACTGGCTGAATACAGGCAACTGTGGATGTTGAAAACACAGAAAACAGTGGGTTAATAAACACTCACTGAATGATGAATGAGCGAATATTCCTGTCTGAATAGCAGTAGCAATATTTGTTGAATTCATACTGTATATTTTAATAATTTATCTTGATATTACTGTAATTTTTCAAAGGAAGGTTAAACTATTATTCTAAACAATCTAAAATCATTTAGTACATACGACTGTCATCAGCTGCTTTTGAGACATGCTACCTGCTACTCTCCTTTGGAAGGTTGATGACAAAGAAACCATCCATGTGGACGTTTTCCATAATTGCTGATGAAGGCTGTTTGCAGAGCACAAGAGGAAGTGGCAATTTTCAAACTGAAGAGTGGTATGATTAATTTATAGAGCCAATCTAAAAAGCACTGGGCAACTAAGAGGTTGCATAAAATCTGAATTGTTTAGCTGTTTTCAGTTTAAGTAGTAGTCTGAAGCAATTATTTAACTGTGTATCATGGCGATCTATCAGAGAATACATGATGAGTTCTAGCTGATCACTCTCTGTAAGCCTAGGCACCCCTGTCTGGTGAGAATGGGTGTGCTTAGGGTGTCATGGCCATATATAGTCAGCAACTCTGTCTGTCAGGTAGAGAGAAGAATATCTGACTATAGATTAATATGAAAACCAAAGTCAAAAAGTTAATGTTGTGGGAACTCATTATGTCAGAGAGTATGTCAAGTTTAAGGGCTCCAAGAATTAGCTAAAGAGAAATATGTATAGCTTTCATATGTGCTATATAGCTTGCTAAGGGAGAGAAGTCATCAACTCTGTGAGCTACAATAATGACCAGCCTGGCTAAAATGTACCCATTGACACAATAGTAGCATGAATGTTATGGAACTGACTGGTCACTTTTTGTTTGGATTTAAGGCCTGCTCTACAGAAAGAAACTCATGCCTGGTAGTGTAAACTTGGTCAAGAACCCGTGGTTAGGGAGGTCCAATGCTCTACAGGAGAACCTACTATTATTTTGTTAAGTGGACATAGAATCACTCTGGGTAGTAGAGTATTAGTTGGTCTGGCACCTCTTGTGTCTGAAGCTCACGCATGTGTATACTGGAGTTATTACTGTCACTAATGCCTAAATGTTTCAACGATTGGGCCTTAGTTTCTCTTTATTACTCTTAGACTACTAATCAAATAACTACAGAAAGAATGGAAGAAGGACTAAACATATTCTGGAATCCAACTGCTTTTTCAGTCTCCCCATTCATACTCTGAAGTTAACAAGATTTTCAGTATCAGGCTGATGAGATGGTTCAGGAAGTAAAGGCAACTGATGCCAAGCCTGACTATCTGAGTTTGGTTTCTCAGACCCACATTGTGCATGCATGCACCCAACCAGATACATGCACACACACACCGGAAATAAATATGCAATAACAATTCATTTTTCAAAAGACTACCTGTCTCTTCTGCTTCTAGAATTAATATGTGTATGCACAGCTCCTATGTAAGCACTGGGGACACATCACTTACTGTTTTCATTACTAATTGCCGAAGTGGTAATAGCTCATCTTTGTTGACTGGAAACAGTACAAATATCACCGAGCATCAGTGACATCTCCGAAGTTTTAACATTTGTGATTGTAGATCTCTCCCTCTCTCTGTCCACCCCAGTGTCATCTTTTACGGTGCGTATTTTATGAAGTTTCTGGCTGAATGATTTCTTTTTTATAAAGTGTTTTAAATTATTGAGCTCTTCCCTATAGGTAATCTCCGTTGACTGTCACACTGGGCCCCTAGCAAATGGACCTGAGTAAAATGTCCAAACTCATATTTCTGACAAGAAAGCCAAGGCAGAGAAAAGTTAAAGTGAGTGACTCTCTCAAAGTCATGAGGTTGAGTCTTGATACAGTAGATCTAATTTCTACTTGAACTGGTGAAATGATTATTTAATTATCGAAGAATTATTAGATGGAGGACTCAGAACCAGGTGCAGGAGGTCAATTACAAAACAAAAAACAAAACACTGATCAGCAAGAGCTGAGTTTTTGTGAGCTGGAAAGTCAGACTGAATAATTAGCTCCAAGAAGTAGGGTGTGAACCTAGCTACTCACACCAAGGGTTTCACCTGTTTGCCCTTGTTTCATAGTCCTGTAGGTCCTTCCCCACGCTGCTTGTGGCATATAGGCTCAAGGATACCCAAAGCCATTGGATACGAACTCACTAGTCTTCTGGTTACTTTGGTGCCTACAATTCTATGTATATTACATGTTTCCCTTCTCAATCATGGCAGGAATTCTTGCCCCTAAGAACAAGCTGTGATACCTTCTCAAAAGGTAGTATTCACTTGCTGTCAATCTGGCCATTTCTACAGTGACTTTCTTCTTCCTAGAGTGGCTTCCTTTATAGCTGGATCAATCCCACCATAACTTTTTAATTTTTATTTTATTTTTCTATGTAGCCCAGCTGGCTTCAAGTTCATGGGGATCACTCTACTTCAAGCATCTTAAGTGCTGGGATTATAGGGCTGTGACAGGACTTTGATACCACACCTACAACTACCACAATGTCTGATTTGAGTAGTCAGGGCAGGTGAGCCAATAAGTAGATCTCTAGAATTAGTCAGAGGGCTGCCTTGTATCTTCTGGGCCCTACCATTCTACAGCTGTTGTTAGGCCGACCAACAACATAACTTCTCTCATTGCTGCCCTGTGCAGAGCTCCGCAGTTTCCCATGCTTGGGCTCCTCATATGTGGGACCAGAGACAGTTGTAGGAACTCCCAGGCCCTGAGTACATAAAACTTGGAAGTGCACAGGAGTTCGTAAGACTCAGGGCAAATTTAGGCTCATGAGAACAGAGGCTGGAGGTCAATTTGGAGACGCAGCATACGAGATGTTTCAGATGATCTCTTTAGGTTCCTGCCCAGCTGACCATTGTGGTGACCAACAAGGGATGTTTCCTCACAGTAGCTTCCCTGACCCAGCCCTTCATCCCACTCTTACCTTTGGTATTATTTTCAAAATTAAGCTAGATGCATGCAGGCCTTTGCCTCCAACTGTGTTTTGGGAAAGAGCTTAGGGGACACAGGCTAGTCAGTTGGTTGAACTGACTGACATTCACTAGGGTGGGTCGGTGTTGCAGTTCGAATGGAACCGTTTCTTGATGCATCCTTTAGAGAAAGAACGTGGAGGTTGTGCGAAAAGCCCTGAAACTGGGAGTATGGCTTCAAGTTTTGCCAATGATTACTTTTGCGATCCAAGCTATACCGTTCAAGCCATCAGTGCCTGGTCTGCAAAATGGAGGACATGAAGTGGGTGTTGTCATCTCCAACGTGCCCTCCAGTTCCAGAACTGCACACTGGTGAAATAGAAGCACCTGGGCAACCATGTGTACAGTAGCTGTTTCCCCCTCATTAGCCCCAGGGATTGTTGGGACTGGAAATACGGCCATACTTTAATACAACTTTAGACCAGCACATGGATCAGTCCCCTGGAGGTCTAGATTAGAAAATGAGCTATTCAGAACCTCAGAAACAATAATGCTGACAGAAGGAGCAAGGCGCTTCTGTGGGAGTCAGCAAACATTAGCAGAGGCTGCAGCGTCAAGATAAGAGCAGAGTAATGAGCAGACAGTGGCATCCAGCTTCCCCGACTGCATCGCAGCGGCACTCAGTGATTCGTCCCACCCTGAACAGAGCGTGATAAATGGACACCAGCAGCCGACGCCCCTCCCCTCTGCCCCCCCCCGGCTTTTGTCCCTTTAGGAGTTACTCGGAACTTGGTTTAGAAAAAGTGCTTCTATTTTGAGAAATATAACACAAGATCTTGCAAGTGCCGGGAAGGAAAGCAAAAGCATCATAACATGGATTTTTTTTCATAAATCCCAAATCTTGGAGCATCAGTCTAGAAAAAGATGGGAGGCCATGACAGTGACGGCAGCCAGAGAGCCACAGCACACGAGGACTAAGTAGACTGTAAAGCAATGAGGTTGCTGCTGCCCCCACTCCTAAGATGTAAAGAATGGTATTGCCATCCCACGTATGAAGGAAGGCATCTCAGAGGAAGGCAACGCTTTTGATGACACATGGCTAGTTGGCGACAGAGTCTGGGCTTTTAAAACATGCCTCCTTATTTTAACTAAGACTTGTATTTGTTGGGCTGGGGAGACAGAAAAGTACTTCATCACACAAACATGGGAAGCTGAGTTCAGTCCCCAGGCTCCATGTTGCGAAGCTGGGTGTGGTGGGCACACTTGTAATCCTGAAACTAAGGAAAGAGGGGATCCTGGGGCTCGCTGGCCAGCCAGGCTCGCTTACTTGATAAGTTCAAGGCCAATAAGAGACCCTGTCCCCAAAACAAGGTGGATGGTATCTGACATTGACCTTTGGCATCCATGTACATCCATATACCTGTGTAAACCTGCACACACACACACACACACACCATATAAGATTTATTTATTTTTTACATTTATTGTGTGTGCGTGTGCACATGCGTTTGCCATGGTACATGTGTGAAGGTCGGAGGACAACCTGAAGAGGTTCTCTGTTTTAGCATGTGGATTCTGGATATCAAACCCAGCTAGTCAGGTACAGCAGCAGGTATCTTTACCCGCTGAGCCATCCCACGGGTCCTGTATGCACACTTCTGTATTTGTCAAGTGGAGAGGAGGCACAAGGCTAACAAATCTAAGAGCTCCAGAGGGCTTGTGAAACAAGTGCATCTGCTGCCTTTAGTCTTTTGACTGGACGCCCTCCCCCCAGAGTTTTCATTCATTCTTTTAACCACCGTGCTTTCATTTTCAAGAGCTTTCTTCTTCATGCTTCCTTCGGTTATTACTTGAAGCAACCTATTATTGTTTAATGGATACAGCATCTGGCTTCTTCAAGGGTATTAACAACTGGTTTTTCTGTGGTACTTTTTTTTCCTTTTCCATTTTGGTCTCTGTTTTTCATTAAAGGTGCATTAAACCTCCTGATCTTCGGTGATCTTCGGTTTCCTGTTTGTGTGTGTTGCAGTCAGGAATTAAAATGCTAATGAGGCAGAGAGAGAGAGAGAGAGAGAGAGAGAGAGAGAGAGAGAGAGAGAGAGAGAGAGAGGAGGGAGAGAGAGAGAGAGAGAGAGAGAGAGAGAGAGAGAGAGAGAGAGAGAGAGAGAGAGAGAGAGAGAGAGAGAGCGCCCTAACTTCAGAGCAACTGAATTCTGGGTTTTTATTACAGAAGATCCAGATCCTCGGTCTATCTCATTGAACCCTTGTTTCATTCTTTCATTCTCTACAGGTGCATGGCTACTCATGTCAGTTGGTGTGTGCCTTCTTCTTTATATTTAACCCTCTAATGACATTACAGTAGAATTATAAGGAGGAGAGAGAACTTTCAAGCCACTGGACTTAATGGGGTGACAGAATGAAATTTAAATCCAGGCCAATAACACAGCCTTTACTGCTTCCGCTGTTCCATGTAATAATCCATACAGTGAAATTCAATAATAGATGCCTGTGTCATGGACTGCCCACCGTCTACACCGATATCCCTTCTTCCTTTCTCTACTGTTAATAGCACTCTAAGGTTTTCTAGAAGAAGAAAATTTTCCTTCCTCAACATTCCTTGATGCTAGATATAGCCACAAAATCAAATTTTGAGTAGTAACTGGAAGTATTAACTGGCAGCTTCCAGAACACCTTGGAAGATGGCCTGAGCTACTCCTTGCCCCTTTCTTCATCCTTTCTCCTTGTTGGCTTGAAGGTGGGCAGTAGTGCTGGAACTTGAGCAATTGTCTCTGACTCACAGGTGGAAACTGGCATCATAGGAAGACAAAGGAAGCCTGGTCCATAAGGGCCTCATTAGCTGCCACACCACCAGCAGATTGCGGGTCTCTGTACTTCCTGTATGCAATGGAGAAACTGTTGCTTTGGGTTTTCTATTTCCTGCCATTGAGCCTAATTAAAACTGATGCAGTGTCAAGGTACAGTAAGTCCTGAAAGGGAAAGTGATAGGAGAGACAAGCCCTAAAGGATGGGTCAGTTCAGACAGAGGGCGAAGCACGAGGGAGATTGTATTCTCTACAGGAGTGATGATATGATGGGGACGTGGTATTGCTTCAAAGGACAGTATGTAGTCAAGTATGGCTAACACAGACCGACACTGTGGGTGAGAAATGAAAGATAATAATGCAAATAAAAAACTGGGGCCAGGGTCTGGAGAGATGGCTCAGAGGTTAAAAGCACCGACTGCTCTTCCAGAGGTCCTGAGTTCAATTCCCAGCAACTACATGGTGGCTTACAACCATCCATAATGAGTTCTGGTGCCCTCTTCTGGCATGCAGGCATACATGGAGGCAGGATGTTGCATTCATAATAAATAAATAAATCTTTAAAAAAAACTGGGGGCAGAGAAATGGCTCAATGGTCAAGACTGCACTGTTCATGCAGAAGACCTGACTTAGGTTTTCAGCACCCATATGTGGTGGCTCACAGCTGCCTGGGACTCCTGGCCCAGAGACTCTGACATCCAGCATAGGTAACCTATGCCAGGGTAATACAGACAGGAGGTCAGGAAGACAGTCTCAGTAGAGAGAGCAGAGCATGGGCTACAGGACTCTTAAAGGAAGAGGTATTAGAAACCTACAGAGGATCTGGAAAAGAAGAAAGAAATATTCCTGAGTATTGTGGAAGCAAAGAGTAGAAACTGACAGTGAAGCCTCAGTAAGCCTTTATGTCAGGAAAGCTAGAAAAGGCCAGAAATCTTTGGTGACCACTGACAGTACAATTTTGGTAAAAATGGGGGCAGACTCTGCTGTTCAAAGTATGGACTGGGGAGAGGGACAAGGAACACAGGCTGAAGTTTCTAGTCACCCTCCCATCCATGAATATTGTTCATCATCACCATCAACACCTTTACAAAAATAGGGTAACACCTGGAAACAGCTGTTGGAGGTAGTGTATGAAATAACATGACCAGAGAGGGTACATCAATCATAAGAAAGGCCTCAAACTTGTCACTATAGCCCCAGATCTTGCAGTGTATACACCATCTTAATGAGCTTCATTTAGACAAGGGAAGCCCTGAGAGCAATGCTGGAATGATATGCCACATTCAGTATGGACCCAGAAACTAATTAAAGACGAAATGTTAGTACCCATTTGTTAAACAGACTAAGTTCCAATACCTACTCAAAGTACAGTGTGAGGTCTGTGGCTAGTATGGACTGCTTCAGAAGCTGCATGAGGTCACTGTATTCCTTGGAGGACAAATTAGCAAAGATGTTGTGACCCTGTAATAAGAAGGTGGAAAGTCACAAAACACACGAATAAACTACGTGTTTTTCCTGTATTTTTTAAAAAGACCAGAACATGAACACAATTTAAAGTTTAGTAAAAGTTTTCATTTTGTATAGGTTCATTTTTATTTCTATTTGTGTGTGCTGTGTGTGGATGTGTGGACCCTTGTAAGTGTATTCAGGTGCCCACTGGGACTAAAGAGGGATCGGATCCTCTCAAGCTGAAGATACAGGTGGTTGTGGGGTACCTGACTCCAGTCGAACGCGTCATAAAAATTTTACAAATACAAATAGACATCCTGGCAAATAGCAAAGCCAGAAAGTGAACTGCTTCATGGGAGGTCCACCAGGGAGCACTTCATTATGTTTTTAGCATGGGCGGAAAGTCTGAAAATGTGTGAACTTGTGCTCTTATAGATACAGAAGTACATAGTGAAGAAGTGGACTAAATGCTTGGGAATCTTTCTGATCCCAAGAAAATAAATAATCTAATAATCTAATAAAGATTTAGTTGGCATTCTAGAGACACTTGCTATGGTGACAAGTGACTTCGAGGAAGAGCAAAGGTCATTAGACTATTGTGTCTCAATGGGGGAGATTTAGACAATGGAAGCTTTGGGAGCAAATAGAGACATTTTGGGACACTACTAACTGACTGGGACACTACTAACCTTTAATACCTTTAATGGGAGAGGTCAGAGATGTAGTTAAGCAACCTTCAGTGCACAGGGAATGCCACTCAAAGATCTCTCTGCCTGCTGAAGTGAGGAACTCTGCCTTGATAATGTGTGTGCTGGATTAAATGTCCAGCACTGGAATTTAGCTGCTGCACAGCTAAGATGAAGTCATTGTCTGGGCGCAGCGGGACTCTAATGATGACGTCTACCAAACAGAGGCTGCAATACAACTTTACCTCCATGCTACCGGAGAGTGTCCTCACTTGGCAGTTTGTTGTTAGTAAGGTGGGAAACCCTACAGCAATGTGACCATCATTTACTTCACATACTCCCCAAGTCAGGACTTCTTTGGTCTGCTTGACTTAGCATGAAAAATAAACTCATAAACATGTGGCCTGGGAACTGGATCAATTTGAACCTAGTACTGAGAGCCAGAAGATGGTAGGGAAGGAAAGGGGCCAACGACTTCTCAAGAACAAACTATTCTCCATGAGAGGTAAATTAATTTACCCAGGGAACCAGAGTATCAATTAGCAATTTCATTTTAATTATGTGCCAGGTGATAATCTGCTTTGCTGAGCTGATTTATCACATTGGGTGAACCCTCCCCTCCTGACTATAGGACGTTGGCTCCACCTGGGACCAGGTCCAATATTAATAGTAATTTTCAAGTACACTCTTCTAGACCTTTAAGTCAGCAGTGCAGAGGACAAAGAATTCAAGGAAAGCTGGACCATGATTTTGCCCAGGGTGTTTTCCTTCAGTTTGGCCTGAGCATCACCTCATGGGGGCAGTAGCAAGCAAGTATTCTGGAACCCAGGGGAAAAAGAAGTTTATAGCTTTTGGCAAAATGGATTCAGTAACATGTCCAGCATCACCCAGTGGAAGCAAGGCAGCCTTGGGAGCAAGTCTGAATAGAACCTTGCATTCAGACAAGAGAAGTCACTCGCACCTGAGGGTGCTGGTTATTCTGTGACATGCCTTTTACTGCTTTAAAGGACGGCAAATAGTAGGACGGCAAATAGTACTGTTCTTGTGGAATAGGAATCCAGCCAAATCAGCTTTAAGTTACAAAAGTTAGTTTGTATCAGTATATTATTGAATATGCAAACTGACCTTGAACAGCAACTCAAGGTTTAAACCTTAGATGAAATGAGTCTCTCACAAATGCTATGAGGGACTAGGTTTAGAGAGCCAGAGAATATGGTGTGGGTGGGAAATCCAGGTGTGGAGTAAGAAAGGCCTGAGGTAAACTTTTTCAAGCCCTCTAATCTCTGTACATCTGTGTAAATTGGAAAGTGGGACAGGGGTGACATCTGTCTTCCGGGTGGCAGAATGGAGTGGACATGGAGCCTGGGGTTCCCTGCCAGCTTCCATTTTCACGGGTCATTATCACTCAGAAGAAACTGGAGTGGAGGCTGACCAATGTGTCATGTTTAGAAGACCCAACCTGAGGGAGCTGGGCTGTTTATGATCCTCATGATGACAAGGGTGGTCTTGAAGGGCTCATCACATTTGGTAGCGAAGACAAGCTAAACAAAGGCATCGGCTATCCTTGCCTCCTCCGAGGCTCTCGGCTAACATGTGGTTTTCATATTCCAGAACCATAGACGACAGGAAGTTGGCTCCACCAGTTCCTGGGGCCCTTACTTAGGAGCTTTACCCCTAAATAAAAACACAGCACCTCTGGCAGGCTGCCCTGCCCTAGCCCACATTCAGGCTCTGGAGTGGCGGGTTTCTGTTATGAGGTTGAAAGGCTTTGGTGATATTACAAAAGACATGCTTTCTCAAGACACTCTAGAGAAAAAAAAGTCCATATTTAATGATGCCATTCCAGCAAAGCAGGGCCTTAATGACGATAATAACAATAATTAATGGCATAGCCAGAGAGCTGACAAATAACAGGGGACCGATGATCCCTTCCTGGCCACAAAAAAGTCTGTATGCCTTCAGAAAATTAAACAGATTCTTCCTGGCAAGTTAAAAACTCAGCTGCTGCAGGCAGAGCCAGTCAGTGGTTTCTGTCTTTCTCTGCAGAAAGAGACAAGTCAACACTCCAGTGCCTCTGGGTCCCACGCTGCCGCAGGAAGCAAAATAAGGCACATGACTCCTAGTCCCGGTCGTGGTGTTAGTAGCCATCACTCACCTTCAAATGCAGTCCTACCAAAACATTCAGTTCTTTCATCATTTTGTTATAGGTGTCTCAATTTCACTATCAAAGCGTGACTCTTACTGTTTCTACCATCTCTTTCCATGGCATTGGGTTGCACAAAATTGGGCAAGTTGGGCCACTCTGTCATAAACCATGCCCCTTGGTAGCCTGCATCCTTCAAGGGAGACAAGATGATGCCCTGGCAATAAGCAACCTCCACCTGGTACTCTGTAAGTGATTCTGCAAAACCTCCAGCAGAACCGGGTGAGCCAGCTCTGGACAGCCTGGAACGAGGTCTTCAGCATGTGACGGGTTCACAGAGGGCGCCAGGGTCTGAGCTAACTTAAACATGGCCTCCTATGTCTCTGGATTCACACATGTAAAAGCACAGAGTGAGGATCACTTAGCTGACCTTCTGTTGAGGGGAGATGTGGAGTAGCTCGTACCTCACTCTGAAGGATCATCACTGCATGGTTAAAATGGTGATGCTCCAAGGTCGCTGATGTCCCATAGAGCTGGGCCAGTGCAGAGTCACTCCTGAAAGAGAACAGAAGGCTGAGTAGGCAGGACCCTTCACCTTAACCATTGTCCACACCAGCTCTGTGGACTGCACTGCCTTTGGTGGTAGACTATGAGCAAATGCATTCTAGGTAATTTCTGCGGAGTTTGTCCATCTCTTAAACTATTCAAAACATTCTACAGGTTAAGATGGATGCTGTGGATGATAAATGGTTAACAAGGCACAGTCCTTGTCTTTAAGCCATTTGCAGACTGATGAGGGATGAGATGTGATTCTGAGCAAAAGTAAAACAGGTAGCTAACATTACAGATGCCAAGTGCTGTGTGTGTGTGTGTGTGTGCGTGCGCGCGCACGTGTGCTATAACTTTTGCATCTATGATCCATGTAAGCTTCATGAACTAAGACTTAGACATCTAAGCATGCACAGAAACTCTTGTCTTCAGATGTGCCTGACTCTCCACTGGAAAAGACATCTACTCTACATACACTGAACAACCTTCTGTTAGAGTCTCCTCACCCACAAGGTCCACTACCATTATCTTAGTGTAGAAGACCAGAGAATTCCATAGACCTGAAGTCACTGCTCTTCCTTCAGTAAGTAGCCTGGGGCAATTACTTGGCTTTCAGGCTCAGTTTCTTTGTCTCTTAAATCATGCCAGTACTATATGCCTCATCTGTTGTTTATGGGGCTACAATAAAATGCTTGAAAGTGCCTGTCATAGTGCCAGATAGTGAGTAGATAGCAGTCTATATTAATTATTAATAGATAATTAAAACACACATGGGCATTTCCATTTTAAATGAACACTGTGTTCGCTGATAGCTGAGGGGATTCCTTTGAGTTATCTGTAAATTTCACTTATGTAGAACCCATCCCTCACCAATGCCAGTTCAGTAAAGTATTTACTTTTAGAGCGTTTCAGCAGTTCACCTCCAACTGTTTCTTTGGAACTGGAGCCAAGAGAAACCCAGGGAATCAAAGAGATACCTAGGAGTCGGTTGAGGATCCACCCGGGCCCAGTGTTCTCTGCTGGTTTACTGCATGGAGCTCCAGGGTATTAAAAGGACAGTTTGGCTTTAACTCACAAATGACGGAGATTGACATCTTGTAGCTGATCCTGCCAGTGAGAGAATAAAAGGCTGCCCCTATACACAAGAAGGATTTCCATCCCAACACTAGAGGTGTAAGACAACCTGAGGTTGCCATCAGTTTCAGGGGTACAGAGGACCTGTGATCCTTGGAGAGACTCAGAGCTACTGCATCTTGGGGTAGCAGCAAGGTTAGAATGAAGGAGGGAACTAGATTTTAGTCTGGTGTGTGTTATTTTCTTAAGTCTTGCTTAAGTTTACTGCATCATCTAATAAGTAGACAGAATTCAGGCTAATCTTACTGATGGGTTAACATTTAAGGTCAGTTGTCATTTGTTATTACATAGAATGCATTTCCATGACAAATGCACACAACATGACTTTGACTTGGATGTTGAGCTTCTGTGTGCTTGGCATGGAGTAGGTGCTTAAAAATTACTTGCTTATGGTGCTATGTGGAGAGCTTATGCCTAAACTAGGGAGCTGATTGTAATATAAATGTCAGCATATTTTATAATATTTATATATTATGTATAATTTTATACATATATTTATACTTTATATGTATTTAAAATGTTGCCATATATTTTAAAATACATGTATAATATATTTTATAATGATTAAATTACTACTAATAATAGCCACCATCAGTAAGTGCCTACCACACACTAAGAATCACACTAACTGACTTCATGCATTGATAGTATTTTACCACATAAGAGGTAAGCCAGCTAGATGTTCACAAGTCACTTAGTGTTTTCTTTGTTCAGGATGGATAAGGGATATTTCCTTCCTTGGGCAGAGAACACTGTAGGAGGCACTATGATGCTTGCTCTGGGTCTTACTATTAGATTCTCTATTTGTTCCTTTCTATAATTCCATCTTACACTTAATAAATACGGAGTAGAGGCACAGAAAATATGTAAATTTTGAAATTGAACCATACTAATGTGGTTTCAGTGCAGGAAGACACTGGGACTCATTCATCCATTTACATAAGTGTGCACATATACCTAGCATGAATACACATACCTATCATTAATGTAGCCAACAAACACTGATGACTATTATTTTGTCAGGCCCCTGACATGTGAAATATAGATGTGTAATTCATGAATCCTACCTTCAGGAAGCCCACACTCTCCGAGATTTCTGTAGAATGCTTTCTCTGACCAGTCCTGTACTAAAATACTCAGCTTCTTGTAGGTAAGGAACCATCTTAGCATCAGAGAATGGAGCTGGCACTAACTTCAGGAAAGTCATTGAACCCCTGATTTGTACTATTATAGATGCTTCCTACCAGTATTTTTAAGACTCTCAAACCTCACAGTGCCTTCCTTCTTGGCCAAGGCTCACCAGGAATTTTGTCTGCCATGTTCTTACATACTCACACACTGTGGATGTTCTAGGAACACTGAGAACAAAAGCCAGTTTAAACAAAACAGAAAATAAATATAGTGGCAGAAGATAAACCATATGTCAGGATAAACTTTGTCAATAAACATTCTATAGACTATTACTAACTTGAAATGCCCAAAGACCTGACAAGCCGAAGTAAAGAGTGTTCCAATGTCAAATAACTCAGAGAAATGCTGGCTTTAAAAGTTCAAGCTACTTATTGTATGGGATTCCCTAGTAGCACTGATATGTAAACACATGTCCTGTGGTTCTACAGAGAGGGGCATGATATGCAGCCTTATATACTCTTAACTGACCATAAAATCGGTTCTAAAGAGCTCACGTCTTTCATGTAAAATACCCACTTTTTAAATGAAAAAAAAAAACCTTCCATCAGTCATATGAGAAGATTGACTTTAACGCTGTCTCTCATTTTGATTATCTATGGTAAATATATCCATCATATGGGTGACTTTGGGCGGAAATATGATCATATATACTTATATGTGCATGTATGTGTATACAGGGTGTATGGGAAGAGGGGGAGACGAAGCATGGTAATTCACAAATATGAGTATCCTGATGTACATCATTGCTTGGATCAACCCAAATACTAAATAAAGTCTTTGATTTTTAGACTCACACTACACAGAGCAGAAATGTATTGAAATAAGGGAGAATTCTGTTTCTACAGACATCATCGCTTCGTGTAGACACCCAAAGTCAGTGCACACCAAAGCACGCCTTCCTCACATCCTGGATGTGCATATTCTTTGAGGAAAAGAGCTAATGGCAGTGTGCAGCAGTGGCTTCGAGGAAACTTTTCAAAAGGCAAACTATGAAAGGTAATTAGGAAGCTGGGAATTGCTGGGAGGTGGTAAGGAATGGGATTAGGCTGTCAGGGCAGATTAATGTGCCCCAGTATTTCACTTCTGGGACCTGGCCGAAAGCGACAAGATGGGTTTTCATTCCCAAGAAATGAGTGTAAGAGATTATGCTAGAAATGAATAGAAGGAATCTCCTAGGAGAATATACTACAAAGCTGTGCCGTACTGATATTTAATCATCGGGGGCAGCTGTAATAGAGAGGGGGATGAGCGGGCAATGCTGTCCCTGGAGAAAAGAGAGAAGAGCAATTTCAGAGCACTGTGTGCTACTGGTGGCCTCGCTACCTATTGATCATTCACTGCACACTCTCCAATACTTAAAAATTAGGGATAAAATATGAAAATGCAAAGGTCCACTTATCAGAAAGGCTAAGAGTATAAATCAAATTGTGCTCCAAAGTCACATTTTTTATCGTAGAGGTATTTTGCATTTTATATAGTAATTTGTCCCTTGCTAAAAGTCTCCTGGTTTTTTTTTATATAGCCTATATGACCAAAAGGTAGCCTATGCTTTGCCACATAATAGTTGTAGTGTGTAAGTTCTGTTGCCAAGTCATCCGATTAGATGGGTTAGACCATGCAAAGATTAAGCAAAGGGTTTGTCTGCTGCACTCCCTATTTCTCCCAGAATGCTTAGCACAGGGCCTTGAGCACAGAAAACACTTCACTGTTGAAGAATAAAGAGGAGCAAAGTTTACAGGTTTCTTCTTAGGGATTCTAAACAATGGTACCCTCACTGGGTAAACCTTATTCTAATCACTAAACTGGTGTGTTAAAAGTCTCTCTGACATTCATTGTCAAATGGAATCTTAACTGATGTCGAGCTGGCAACAAGGGGTGTGATTCCAAGTGTGACTTCAGTGTGTAGTAGCAGGGCTCATGGGCAACTAGGAAGGGAAACTGAGTGCAAGATGACTTGGTTTGAGCCAACCCTCTGTACCATCTTAGGGCATGGAGAGTTGACAGTGGGGCTGGAAGATACAAAGAAGACTTATTACTAACCTAACAGCTGTGAAAGCTTCTCAGCCCTGGACAACTGACCTGAGATTTAGGGGCTTTCATTTCCATTTTTGCAAGATTAAGACATTGAAGGATATGACTGTTCAGCTCAGATCTACAAGCTCTACATTTTGAGTTGTTGCTTGTTAGGGTGTATTTTAGTTTTCTAAACCTCATCTGGCAAGATGGCCAACACACTGAAAGTTCAAAGTCAATAGTCCGAGACAGATGTCACACAGTCAAGGATAATGTTGGTTCAGTAGTTAAAGAATGGTCTTGGAATCAGAGATTCTAGGTCCAATTGCTATTTGCACTACATTTGGGGGAGATGAATTTAGACAAGCTGTGAAATGGAGACAAAACTATCTACAGAAGATAAGGCAAGGGCTTGGCAGAGTGCAAGGACAAACGATCATTTTCCTTGTCTCGGGGGCTGCTATTTGCAAGAGACAAGAATGAAGAACAATGAGCTTCATCAGGAAAAGTCTTGATTAAACGACACAGGACCGCTCACTGGGTCATGAGAATGGCTGAGTGCCCAAGTAGGGAACATAATGGGGAGAGACTGGCTCGAAGTCTAATTTTTTTTTCACTTTCATAGTCTCCTTTTGACTTCTCTCTGACCGCTATCTTCCTCCCCCACTCCTTCTGTAGACCGGCCTTCTTGTTTCTCTTATCCACTTGGTATGTAGTCATCATAGCTTCTCCTGACAACAGTCCCGTGCCTACCAGAGAGCTCAGCTCTCTCCGGCTGACTGACGTAATGTCATGGGCACACACGGCAATATCTTATTGGCCCAGCTTCGATTAGGGTGGGCTCTCGGTCTAATCTGCTGAGCGGCCGATGTTGAGACGAGCTTCTCTATTCGCAGTGTGATGTGCAGTCTGGCTGGGGAGGGCCAGTGGTATTCTGGTGTACCATTCCACTGTACGTGTCACTCTTCAAAAGAACACACAGGGAGTTCACTCCTGGTGTACAGACAATTCTAACCAGTTAGGTCTTCTGTTTGCATCATTGGTCATACGGTAGGGGGCTGGGAAGAGGGCCCCAGGGGGAAATACACTGACAGCGTACAATGGCATGGTCCAGGGGAATCTTGAAAACATAAGGCCATTTAAACAAACTTTAAATAAGGAACTGTCAAAAGGAGCACTTATATGGTTTACACATTAATAGGTTTCAAGCTTTCACTGCAGCATCAAACCTATACATTTTAAGGCTATGTTTCATCATCTGCATTTGTAAAAGGCTACATTTAATTTAAAAAAATCAAGCAACTCTGTTGACAAGGTATACTAAAATACGATCCACCCAGTCACCATTCATTCACTCAGCAAACATTTCCTGTGTGTTTATTATGTTGCAGGCACTGCTGGGGTGCAGTCTTAAAGGAGAAGCAGGGATACACCTGAAAGTCAGCAATTACAATGGAGGCAGGTGGATGCGTTTGAAAAGACATCGTCAGGGCATTGTGAATGCTTGAGACAGCAACACGGGAGCGTGTATGTGGGTAGAACTGTGGCAGTGATGAGCTCAGAGGGGAAAGGCGGAAGGGCATTTTCTGGAATGGGAAATAGCACGACAGATACCAGAAAGAGGCGAGCTAGCAGGGTCTCGCGGAGGGCAAGTCTCTTCTGTGTGGGATGAATGGACGGGCATGTCAGTGCTAGGCCGCAGAAATGAGCCAGAGTCTGATGTAAAGGAGCCTTATGGGGCTAAATGAAGGAATGTGAATATCTAAAATTCACAGGAGGCCTGAGGATGAAGAGGAGAGTGACATACACACTTTTGTGCATGAGGAAGGATTTTCCCAATCAGGCAGGAGGAGAGCTGGGCTTGTGGGTGCAGCATCAGGAGAGCCACAAGGAAGTAGAAGTTGATTCAGGAATGCAAAGGAGGGGTTGGCACATGCCTTTAATGCCATCTCGGGAGGCAGAGATAGGTGGATCTCTGTGGGTTCGAGACCAGCCTACTTCCAGGACAGCCTCCAAAGCCACGGAGAAATCTTGTCTCAAAAAAACCAAACCAAACAAACAAACAAACAAACAAAAAAAGGGAGGGTTTGGCTTTGCTGAGACGACACTGAGGCTGCTGAGTAACTTGTATGTTCATGGGGATAGAGACAGAGAAAAAGGCACACGGATAAAGGGGGAGACCTAGAATGAGAAGAGTCTGGGACTTCAAGTAGGAGACACACCCAACAGTTGTAGGAGTATCTGGAGATAAGCGATTGTGACTTACCGCCCTGGGAAATGCAGCTAGGGTTCAGGAGTGGATGGCTGGAGGCTCGGGACAGACAGTCAAGAGAGCAGGAGAGGAATGGGGGATACAAGGAAACAGGCCTTGAGGCAAACTGAGGAGGAAGACTATCTAGGTAGATAAACATCTCTTGTGAGAAAAAATGAAGAGAAGTTTAGGAAGGAGGAAGTAAGAGCATACAGCCCATGGAAAGCAGGTTCAAGAACGGAAGGCATGAACAACAGCTTTGGAAATGGGGTCACCGAGCACAGCTTTTCTGGTGAGATGGGGTGGGAAAGCCCCGGGCAAAGGCAGGGGTCAGAGGAAGCAAAGACTTCCAACACAGACACTTTTCCAAGAAGCTTGCCTAGGAAGGAAGGGAGAAAGGAAGGGAGGAAGGGAGGAAGGAAGGGAGGAAGGGAGGAAGGAAGGAAAAAGAACAGTCGCTAAAAAGTCAAGTGGAATTATTCATGTTAATTAGATGCAGAGAGAGCACCCACAGTTAGGGAGAGGAAGGAGATTGATGGAGAAGGGTCCTGGAGGAGAGAGGCAAGAGAGATCCAGAGCAGAGGCGGAGGGATTGTCCTCAGACATGGGAAAGACAGCGTTTTCATTGAGATAGGAGGGAAAGAGGGAAGGATGGGGAGGGACAGATAAGTGTGTAGGTGGCAGGGGAGGAAATTGAGAGTGTTCTCGATTGATGGCCTCAATTTTCTCAGGGAAGTAGGAGGCAAGGTGATCCGTAGAGTGGTGTGGGGAGGCAGTGGAGCCTGGGAGAAGAGAACGCTAGTGGCACATAACCTCTAAGAGCGATGCAGGCTGGGCTGCTGGAGCATGGGGAAAGACTGACGTCACCCAGAATAACCTCTAAGAGCGATGCAGGCTGGGCTCTGGAGCATGGGGAAAGACTGACGTCACCCAGAATAACCTCTAAGAGCGATGCAGGCTGGGCTGCTGGAGCATGGGGAAAGACTGATGTGGAATCCAGAATAACCTCTAAGAGCGATGCAGGCTGGGCTGCTGGAGCATGGGGAAAGACTGATGTGGAATCCAGAATAACCTCTAAGAGCGATGCAGGCTGGGCTCTGGAGCATGGGGAAAGACTGACGTCACCCAGAATAACCTCTAAGAGCGATGCAGGCTGGGCTGCTGGAGCATGGGGAAAGACTGATGTGGAATCCAGAATAACCTCTAAGAGTGATGCAGGCTGGGCTGCTGGAGCATGGGGAAAGACTGACGTCACCCAGAATAACCTCTAAGAGCGATGCAGGCTGGGCTGCTGGAGCATGGGGAAAGACTGATGTGGAATCCAGAATAACCTCTAAGAGTGATGCAGGCTGGGCTGCTGGAACATGGGGAAAGACTGACGTCACCTAGAATAACCTCTAAGAGTGATGCAGGCTGGGCTGCTGGAGCATGGGGAAAGACTGACGTCACCCAGAATAACCTCTAAGAGCGATGCAGGCTGGGCTGCTGGAGCATGGGGAAAGACTGATGTGGAATCCAGAATAACCTCTAAGAGCGATGCAGGCTGGGCTCTGGAGCATGGGGAAAGACTGACGTCATCCAGAATAACCTCTAAGAGTGATGCAGGCTGGGCTGCTGGAGTAGGGGGAAAGACTGACATCATCCAGAGCATACAGCTGAGTTGAGAGGATGCCTGTCTGTTGTGTCTCAAGCTTGCACAACTGTGATATTTTCTCCCATGGCTTTGACAAGTCTAGGCAGGGTAGCGAGAGACTGAATTGTTAGACTTAACCAAGGCTGCGTTTTCTGCAGGCCTGGGGTGTCACCGAAGCTTAAGAGGGTCAAGGAACCGTTGGATACTGGGTATTGAGGGGAGACGCTTGAAGTGGTGAGCTAGAGGATGAAGATGGAGAGAAGGACACGCGATCCAAACAGTTTGCTAGACCAGATCAAGATGTGAAGAGTTCTGGCTTACTCAGGCGGTGTTCAGAGGATGAAAAGGGTGACAAGCCACCGGTTGACACACAGTTGGAGCAGAGGTCTACCTGAGAACTTTGAACTCTGTCCCACCTCTCTATAGAAGCCGTTCTTCCTGTTCCTTCTCCATCCAAAGCATTTCTCCAGGGCCCCCGCCTGCCTTCTTAGCAGATAGCAGATAGCCCAAAGAACATTAAGACTTGACCTCATTGCAAGAGTCCTGACACCTGGAATTTAACACGTGTAAGTTCCATGACCCTGGCCACAAATGTGAGCCACCAAGCAGTGGTTTTCTTGACCAGTATAACTTACTTGGGAACAGACTGGTCTATCCATGTGACTTACGTGCAGGGTTAATGGTTGCTTACCCATCACACATGTTTCTGTGGTTCCTTTGTCTGTTTTCCATCTTTCCATGGGAATAGGGATGGGAAGAGCAAAACACTCTTTGCTTCATTAATCTTCCTGAGCCTGTGTTTATTCTAATCACCTCAAACCCAGATCTGAGAATAGCAGGTCTGGGCAGCTTGTCATGCCATGGAGGCAAATAGGCAGAGAGGAAAGGAATAGGACTTTGAAAACCTGAGCTGTGCTTTCTGACTGAGGTCAGCAGAGATAGACCAAATCAACAAGCATGACATGAAGGGCAAATTTGCAATTAAAAGAAGAATAGGGAATTATAAAGATGGATGGGCCCCGTGACACGCATGCCCAAGCCTCCGTGGCCTTGGCCTCTGATGCCAGAAATTAATGCTTTACTCTTTAGCCCTCGTCACCTTTGGCTCCGAGTAGAAAGGCAAACGCATTAAAAATCACAACAATTAGAACACTTACTTAGCTTGGAAGGCGTTGTTGGTTCCCCTGTGGTCGAGGTCATGACACAGGCATCCCACAATCACCGCTAAAATTTCCACCTCCGTCAGAATCTCTTGAAACCCAGCAGTCTGGGAAGAAGGGGACAATGGCAAGTCAGTGCCAGGGGCAGGGGCTCTGGGGAACTCAGTCAGCTGAGCCTCAGTCGGCTGGTTTCATGCCCACACCATTTAAGGAAATGATTAACTGTCACCCTCTTAGATGACAATGCGTTGAGTGGTCAGTTGCTCAGCCTAAGGTCCTCACAGTGAGGGACTCACTTGCTGTCACAGAGTTCAGTCTGCTTCATTCCCTTCTATAGAGAGGAGGTTGTGTTCTCCACACCGACAGTTTGGGAAAGGCCCAGAGTGAAGTGTGTCTCGCCGTTGCACACAATAGGATAAGCATTGCATTTGGAAGTGGGGGGGGGGAATGAGGGGACCTTCAAAACTGAAAAGCTCTAGCCCCTAACTGCTACTCAAATGAGAAACAGCAAACACAATAAAACCTTCCTTTATAGTAAACGGAGGAGCAGAGAAGTACTCAAATTGCTGCATGATGAAGTTCTAGAAATATCTTACAAATCCCTCAATCCATATTGAGTTGGCAGATTAAAATGCACACAGGTGAATCCTAGAAACGGGTTTGGCAGAGGAGTAGACAACCAGGACTGAGAATCAAGGGAAGGATATGTGATTTTGAGGGCTTTGTTTCTGATCCCAGTAGCTGTGTGAAGTACATGGCTGGGTGTAATTCCTCCCGGAGGCAGTTGGATATCATTATGGGCACAGAACGCACCAGTTGCAGCTGGCCCTTTCATTAGTTTGGAGGAGGAAATGCGCCTTTGGGAGAAAGATCTGTACGTCCTCTACCATCCGAGGCCTTACCGCCCCCTCCCCCTTACAGTGTGAGTCTCTGGTTCCACTACTTATTAAATTCTTTATCAGAGGGTAGGAGGAGGGGAGTCGGCTTGAAATTACTTTCTAGGTATGTTTCTCCTCCACAAATCTCAGATCACGTGCTAATACCTGTAAGACTCTTTTAGGGCAATGAAAACCTTGGTTTTTTTTTAATTAGTTGTGGTTTTAATACAAAAATAACTAAAACTGACTTGGAAACACATGTGACATCACTTACATAACAAGTAGGAATGTTAATAAATTGTCTAGGGCTATGAAGTAGTCCTTGCCTATGTTTCACCTTAAAACTTGCTGGATACGAGTTTTTGTTTATTTTATTACCTGTAATAGTTTTCTTAAACCATACTAAGAAACATAAAGCCAGAGCTCTTATTGTTCATATTCTAAAGGCAACCAAATTCATTGTTTAACTAAATTGGTGACATTTTTACCGTATTGCTAAACACTATCTATACATTTTGGCACTTGTTATTCATCAAATACTTACACAGTCTTTCCTATGTCACTATAAAGTCCCCTAAGAGTTTTCAACTGCTTAACCTACTTAACATTTTTTCTAGTCTTATGAGGCAATAGCTACGATTATCCTGTTACGAATGGGGAAATTGAGTCACAGAGAAGCTCCATCCTGTTCCAAAGGTCCCACAGCTAATGCAGGGCAGAGGAGAGCACATTCCCACACCCCTTCTCAAGTGTGCCTTGAAACATTGATGGCATAGTGTCAGATGAGAGGTGACCGTCGCAACACGTCCCCTCCATTCCCAAGGTAACCATGATCACCTTATAAATTCTGCCCAGCTGACGAATACACAATGCTATATTCTTAAATACTTTCATTTCCTGAAGTTCAGATTTCTTTGAAATAGCGACGCCTTTCCATATCCTACATGGCTTTATTAAATGTCTATTAAGCAGTTGTGAAGAGAGTCAAGCATCTCACACGTCTTATGTGTCTCTTATGTCCTGGAGGTAGCTAGGTCTGCCTTGTCCCCTGTCAGGGCTTCTGCTTTCCTCTCCTGGGGATGATCTCTATGTCTTGCATCCTATGCCTTTCCTCGATTTCTGCCCTCATTTTGCAGGACCACATCTGTCAGTCTTCATGAGAAAGCATGTCCATTTTTGGGGAGTCACTTGTTCTAAGGCTCTTGCGTGACTGGGACTGGTATGGGGACATTTTTCTATTTTCACACTAAAACTGTTAGTTTGCCTAACAATTATGGGAGCAAATAATTTCTCTCAGAATTCTTAAAGACTGACTACCTTATTGTCTTGTTTGCAAAGTTGATTTTGGGAAGAATATGCTATTCTTATTCCTAACATTTTGTGGGTTAGGTTTGCCTCTGAGACTCCTTTTCATTCATGGTGCTTAGTGATGTCACAAAGACACGATTAGTTCAGTGTTTTCTTCTTGTTGGGTTTACATTGCAAATCTATGTCTCCAGCACAGCATTCCTCAAATCTTTTTGTTGTTTTTCTGCAGTATATTTTTATTACATTTATTTGTTTACCTAATGTTTACATTGTGCATATGTATGGGTGTGCCATGGAGTGAACATGGCGGTCACTTTCAGTTTGTTCCCTTGTGGGAACAGTGGACTGAACTAAGTTTGCAGGCTTCGCTACAGGTGCCCTTCCTTGCTGAGCCAGCTCACTGGCCCTTCAATATTTTTTCCTGTCCTATCTGAGTGGAACTCCAATAGGCTGAGTACCAATTCTATTTTTTTTAAAGATCTCTTCTCTTCCGTTTCCTGTATAGACTTTTCCTTCTTTCATTCATTCATTCATTCATTCATTCATTCATTCTTTCTTTCTTTCTTTCTTCCTTCCTTCCTTCCTTTCTTCCTTTCTTTCTATGAGTTTTAAATTTATAAGCATTTTCTGCTCCTTTTATAATCACATCTGTTCTTTTTCCACAGACATATTAGCTCTTTTCCTACCATCCTGAAGAAATTAATAACATTCCTGACATTTTCTTCTACTGCTTTGAGTCGCCTGTGTCCTCTGAGCCCTTTCTTTTTTCTTTGTGCTCTCTCAAATGTCTTTCGATGATTATTCACACGTAGACATGAAGGGATCTGAAGCTCATGCTGCACCAGGGTGGGTGTGAGGTGCCTGCAGGTTGCCAGACGTTACCATAGGGCGACCGAGTGTCTGCCTGGTCTTTTGCTAGAGATCCCCAAATACTAGATCTAAGCTCATGTCTCTGGACTCTCCAGTCTGTTGCCTAGAACGACATTGTAAACACTGGGACAAAAAGGAGCTGTGGCTTTCCGTCCTGGAGGCCAGAGGCTTTCACAAGACCTCTACTCTGCTTATCCTGTTCTCTTGCTGGGATCCTCAAGGATGCTCTTATTTTCCCTCCAGCAAATACTCTGGCTCCTGAGCAAGTTGGGGTAAGAGCAGATCTTCAACTATATAGGGGGGATAGGGACTTGGGGACTCATCATTTCATTGTCGTCCCAATGTACCTATCTTGTGACCTCCGAAGTGTCTGCTTCCCAAGCTTCAGCAGGTCTTGGAACTGTTCACATGTATGCCCCTTCTCCCTCTACCTCTGCCCCGAAGGCAGAGGGCTGGACCTCGTTCTCTACTGCTGGGTTATAAACTATCATTCTCCCACTATTTTCCACCTTTGTCACTGAGTTTTTATACATTAACCTTTTCCTTTCCCCTTCCCTTGAAATTCCACAGCTGGCTCTACAATTGTTTATTTCACGAATACTTTTGAGAATTTAATGAGATACATGAACTCCTCTTTCTATAAAATCTTATGATTTCATATGACTCCAAGGCTATGCAGTTCATCTCTGGACCCTCAGAATAAAGAATCCTTGAAGCTCGACGCAGACATGGCCGCACCAGGCATATTTACCTCTTCTGGCTCTGGTACCTGAATTACTGAAGCAGCACCTAGCTCTTGACTGTGATTTAAAGCTGCCTGGTAAATGGTTTCTGAGAATCATCAGGCCTGAAAAGTGTCCACCTGCCACTAAGTTTCTATTTGCTCCTCCCCACTCATCCATCTTCCTTCAGCGCCATCCATCCAGACCTACATTTACCCATCTCAAGCAGAAAAAGTCAGCTGCCTGCTGAAGATAATATACTTTCAAAAAGAAAACAGAGAGGCAGGGGAAGTATGTCTTGATGTATTTATTTCTTGACTCTAGCTTATTATTCTATTTTCAAATAAAATTATGTCCCTCTTCAATAATTATGAGTTTTCTTGACCTTTGTGTTAATAAATCCTCTCACTTGCATTCTCTCATGGTGTATATCAGAAACACGAGCAAAAAATATGTCTAAGTAAAGAGACAGTCAGGTGTATATATCTAACCCTCAAGCCACCGGTCAAGCAAAGCCGTGTTATTGCCCTTTGACCTGGCCTCCAGTGGCAGGCATTCAAGGGCTGACATGTTTTCTGGGATAATTCTTCCCCTACCTCCTACAGAAGACTTTGAAATACCCAAATCAGTAAGCTTCCTCCTCAGGTTCTGCTCGGCTACCAGTGAGTTTCTGTCAGTAGCCAACAAAAGACTCTAAGGCAGTTAGGACATGTCTTCTTTGTGAAGCTGAGTCTGCATAGCAGTGATGCACGACTGTCCCAGACAAAGAAAGTGACTATTGTGGCAGTTGAATTCAAACGGTTGCGAAACACAACAGCCGCAGCATCAGCCCTAGGTAGTGCTGTGGAGGAGTGTTTCATTTAATGGCTGTTACTAGGTACTTGCTGTGTATCAAGCAGCTGGTATGTTTGAGAAAACAGGCTTGGGAAAAACTAACAATGATTAACACTGTCATAGTGCTCAGTGTCTGCCAAGCACGCTTCTAAATATGTCAGCTTCACGAACCCTTACGAGAACCCTCTAGGTAGATGCTGTTCTAATCTTCCTATATAGTAGATGTGACAGATGACAGGTCTGAAATAGCAGAGGTGGGATTAGAACCCAGGCAGCCTGGCTCATGAACTCCCTCTATCCATGAGAGTACGGGGACAGATGTGCAGGTTTTAAGTGCTGTGGACAGGGAGTAGGGCTTCACAGCTAGCACTGCAAAGCCATTTGACACTTTCAGTCTAAACTGGCCTCTGGTGCACCAGATCAACCTGATAGCATGCAGCATTTTGCAAATGAGGCTCGATAACTGGGTAGTGGTGGCACACGCCTTTAATACCAGCACTTGGGAGGCAGAGACAGGCGGAGCTCTGTGAGTTCAAGACCACCCTGGTCTATAAATCGAGTTCCAGGACAGCCAGGGCTGTTATACAGAGAAACCCTGTCTCAGAAAACAAAACAAAACAAACAAACAAAAAAGAAAAGGAAACAAAGATCTGACAGCAAATTTGATACAGCCGCCCACTTTTATAAAATGTGTAACACATGCACAGGAGAAAGCCTACTAGATATCATTAGGAGGTCAGTAGTCAAATTAAAAAAAAACTTTACTTCATGTGAAAAAATCCACAAAGAACATTTATCTATTAAAGTTTATATACCTTGTATATTTTCAGTTTTTTTTAAGGAAAAGAAATTTTTATTTGTAATTTCAAAGGTTTGGGATATGATCATTTTTTAAAGTTTTAATGGAAAATAATATTGAAATGGCTTGTATTGAATTTAAAAATGCAGATGTTTTTGTAACCAAACTATTTCAGGTTTGAATTAAATAGTGACATCCTGAAAAGTGTCCATTCACTTAGCAAATTTAGTAAGCATTTGCAGAGTCCAGGCCAAAGGAAGAGTGTAGTAGAGATCATGTCATAATCTTTGCCCTCCCACACTGCACGTACAGTCCAGTTATGCTGAGACCCTGGCCACTGAGCGCCTGGCTCTATGGAGACCCTGCATGGTGGAATGGCACAGTGGCAGAAATGACTGGCCATCCTTGCTTTGCTTTTGGAGACAGCACAGCATGCCTTGCAAATCTTGTCATATTTGCAACCTGGAAGATGCCCAGTCATGTAGAGTCATCAATCCCGGTTAGGGGGTCTCAGTTTGGCACTTTCTCTTTCTTCTTTCATAGACAAGAAAAGCAGGGTCCCACCCAGATCAGTTCAAGGGGTCCAGGAAGTTCTGCCCGACATACTCCTGCTCCATGGCAAGAGCCTTCATACATTGTTACATTTACTATAGCTCAAGCAACTTCCAAGGTTTCCTTGTGAATACCCTAGATACAGTGCTCATGTCTTCTAAAGAAATGTCCCAAGTTGCACAGCTGATATTGGCCCAGATCTGCTAGGGCACCTCTAATGTGAGGAATCTGTCTGTAAGAGAGACCTGCCAACAGGAACCCACGGCTCTGCAGCAAGAACACCTTTTAGTGATACCTCCACGCTTCACATATCAGTGATGGGTGGAGCGGGGTGGTGAAAGATGGTTAAGGATCATGTTTGAGTTCTGCCTCCATTTACTGCAAGGTCTACATGCTACTGGCTCAGCTTCTAGTGTTGACTGCTTGTGTCTTGCTTGCTTGCTTGCGGTGGTGAGCTCTCAGTACAGGCCCTACGGGCAAGCTGATAAGTGTCAAACTATTCGATATGCTCTAGTCAGTGATCTTAAGCAGAGGAGTTTCTCAAGCTTTGCCATAGCAGCTGCTGGCTCTTGATAACTCAGCAGGGTTTCTGAGTGAGCTTAATGACTGGTGGCCACTGCTGGCTCTCTGTCTAAGCAAGAGGTCCTTTTTTGACAGTCAGGGATTGTGTGGAATGGAGACACCCAACAGCGGAAGAGCAGTTGCCACCCATAGTCCTCAGAGGAAGGGAAGTGGCCAAGCTATCTCATCCACGGTCAGTGGCCAGACACCTTTGGTGTTGACAGTGATGACTGGTGAGCTGAAAAGGAGGCATATCAGCCTGTCTTGAGACCAGGATGCTTCCACAGCGTTAGGGGACCGCCACCAGCACTGACATGCCACCCTCTCCATTACCATAGCACAGGGCACACTGCCGTTCTACACCAGTTGTCCTCGTTGTCAGAGGGACTGGGATAGCTTTGATCACATTAGCTTTTCTGTCTTCTGAAGATGAACCTGGCCAAGTAATTACTTGGCATTAATAAAACATTGATTTAGGCACACAGTGACTCTCCCTGCCAAACTCAGTCCTGGTGGACTTTGGTCTATCCCCCCAATGACTTTCTTCTATACCTGGGGATTTCAGAGCATACTTAGTATCAGATCCTAAAACCCCAAGGCATGTTTGGAGCAAAGGGTGATTGTTGCCTTGAAATAATGCTGCAAATGCTTACCCAGGCAAGTCTCAGAAAGGAGAAGCACCAAAAACCATGGATGTGTCTTGTAAAATCCTCGAGCTGAGTAGATGTTAGATGCATAAATGAAAACAATTTTAGATTGATTTTATCGATTATATTTCATTTTTTCCTGCTTCTGAGACTTAATGTTTAACTTATCACTATAATATAAAATATTTTAGAACTATAAAAACAAAGACAGAAGACTATAATGAATGCTATATACTCATTACCTAACTTCAGTGGAATCTATGTTTTGTCGTCTTTCGCCATCTGTACATTCAATTACCTTGTCTGGCCTGTTTGCAAGAATAAGTCAACACAAATTTCTGCCATCTGCAACATTTTTTTAAAGACAGGGTTTTGTTATGTATCTTGAACTCACAGCAATCCTCCTGCCTCAGCCTCCCCAAATGCTGGAATCACATATGTGGGCTGACGTGCTCTTTCATTCACTGGAGGTCCTGATGTGGTCATATCAAAACCAATTCCGCATATTTCTTCTTTCACATTTTGATAAAACATGAAAAAAGAGGAACAGCATGGTACAAGGAAAATCCCTAGGTACTACAACGGGACTTAGGAATCATGCACCAATTAAAAGAGAAGACACTCAAGGAAACTGAGGCTTCTGTTTCCATTCAGATACAGAATAAACAGCCGTCTTTTTCACATCTGCTGCATGCGTTTTACCAAGGAGCAAAGAGAAAGAACTTCTGGGTTTCCAAAGCCTTAGCTTTTAACACTAAGACTGTGTGTTTGTAGATTTGGGGGGACAGGTTCAGAAATACAGGTTATGTTTTGTTTATGATAAATTACAAGGGAGCATACTATAATATCACAGGTTTGTGAGCACAGACAGAGATTGCTTGGTGCATATTAATTGTGTAGAAAGCTGGGTCTCTTAGAGCTCCCGAGAGACCCAGTTGATGGATTTCAACAATGTGGGGACTCTTCAAAGCCTACCCCAAATTTTATTTTCCATCAGTGAATCAGGATTAAATATGAGACCCATGAAAATTTAAAAGTTTTTAAAGCCCCTAACTTAACACCCTTAGGTGCCAGGTTTCAGTCCCGAGAAAGTGCCACTAGGATGTCAAACAGTGCGGAAAATGGAAGCTGTGATAAATGACTGTGGCTCGGCTGCTGGGTCTCTCTGACCTGAAGGATTTGACTGGCGTCATAAAACACAAAGCGACAGATTAAGCAGTTTACCAACACCATAAAAACCGCAAGAATAAACTCACTTAAATAAAAAAAAACAAGTATTGTAACTAGACATTAGCAGCCCCCAAATGCATGCATTTCCTTACAAGCCCATGTCCACCAGCAAGGGCTTACAGTTTGGTGCTAATGCCAGACACGATTATGTCCATACCCTTTTACAATTTACATGTCCTAAGGAAAATACCCAGTGTGGGCTGATGGTGCGGGAGAATTTATTTTCACTGGAGGGGGAATGACTCATAACTCATGAATGGCAGTGCTTAAAGTGAGTTATGGAGGTGACTCTCCTGTGGGAGGAAATGGATTGGACGATCCTTCTGCCCCGTTGTATGTTCGGCACTAGCACACCAGGTTCTTAATTATGTGTGGCCTTGCCTTTTTTTCTTTTTCAAAATAGATGCGAATAAGGAGAACGTTAGCTAGAAGCATAGAGTGCCTAATTGGGGCTCTGGGATGCAGATGGAGAGAATAAAAACAAAAGCCTTTTCACATGACGAAAGAGCAAGGACTCTTAAATGCAGCATCCGAACCGCTGAATCCAACTGGTCAGTCCCACTGGCAGTTTATAGTGCCACAGCTGATGCTCTGTAGAAACATTAAGCACCACTCCTCCCTTAAATACAAAATTTGCCACACGTCTACTTCACATCTCCATGAAGATTTAAGTTTTTTTTAACACGCAAATATCATCATGCTCATATAGCAATAGCTATACAACGTGTAGCGATTATGTTAAGGTAAGTGTAACTATTTATACTGAGGAAGTGGGGCTAAGGGAGGTGCTACTTGGAGATCTCAAGCATGGTTGCCGTTTACTTGAGCATAGCTGGTCACAGAACAGAGCACCAAGAACTCATTGTGTCCTCCAGTGCCACAGTCGGCAAAGGCATTTGATTCTGTCTCGAGGAGGGTTCTGGCTACTGAAATGTTTTATTTAACATCTGGATGGTCCTGTCCTTCCCAAGGGGGAAGCAAGGAGTTCTAATTGTGCTCTCGAGATTCCTTTTGGAAGAAATTTTTTGCTTCAAAGGTCAAGGACGTATCTGACAATGGCAGTCAGGGGATGACAGGAGACCCTCCGGCTTGAGAACGGGACCGATTTCCCCCTAAATGTCCCTTCGGCTCTCCAGTTTGAATTATCAATAAAATGGCATGGCTATCTCCCCCAAAACAACTCAAAGATGGACTGAAGCACACCACCTCCACACTGAAGATTTAAGATTTCCCGGTAAATGTCAGGTGTCAACGCATGTGCTGTGACATTCGGTTATTATTAGTGTTTAACTGCGGCTCCCCACCAGTGCCTTGCCGCCAGTACCACCATAAATTTTAATGTGATCACAAGCTCTTTTCCTTCATATCCAGTGAATTCTGCAAGATCATAATATCCTACATGAACCCCAGCTGAACCTTGGTGTGCTGTGCTGTGATAAGAGCAAGATTTTGAGCAATGAAAGTTACCTGTCATCTTATAGTGGGGGGGTGGGACCTGGACACTGAGCAACACGGTTCTTTGATAATATTACCCTAAACTAATACACTCAATTCAATTAGTATTTATTGAGCCCCCACAGGAAGCAGGGCAATGCCCTAAGTGCTAATGAATCTATTTCTAAGACAGTAAAGAATCCTGACCCTAAGGAAGCCTCACTTTCTCCCTTGGAAACTGTCAGAGATCACATATCATTTATAACTCCCCTCCAAAAGTATCCCCGTAACTTAGACATCAAGACATGCCTTGTAGTTTACAAACAAAAACGGTTCGTTCCTGCATCTGGTTTACACTGGGAATGCCGGAGACATGGTCATCATCGTTCATCACACAGGTGCACGGCGGGACAGTATTTCTTTCTACTTACACAAATAAGGAGTATTTGTATAGGTTTCTCATTCTCTCTTTTAGCCACAAATGATGACAGCACTACTCAGACTATTTATTAGAGGAAGTCAAGCTCAGTAAATCTTAACTGTGTGGGTATCTCTTTAAAACAAAAGATAACCTTGAAGCTTTGATTCCACATTTTTTAAAACTTCCAGTCAGGGTCATGGAACAAATAAAAAAGTGACCAGTGGGGTGCCAGGTGAACTAAGCATTCATCAAAATCCATATCAAACTGCGCGTCCTATGAATTTCTCCTTTGTTTCTTTCAATTTTGAATGAGCTACTATTAACTGCGCGTCCTATGAATTTCTCCTTTGTTTCTTTCAATTTTGAATGAGCTAATATTAATTGCGTGTCCTATGAATTTCTCCTTTGTTTCTTTCAATTTTGAATGAGCTACTATTATTTGGTTTCCTAAACATGAGTGAGTCAAGAGGCTTCTGTAAAACCATTCTGAGTCAATAATCTTATTTTCTCTGTGTGAAATAATTTTAGAGATAAAGGCTAGGAAATTGATATATATATTCACAATTTGAGTGTTCTGTTGTTTGTGGGCCAAAACTTTGCTCAGGGGTGACACACAGCTATGCACTTTCCGATTCTCCCAGACAATGGGTTTAGGAAAATACACGATCAGGTTTCAAGTCACAGGAAAGGCAAAATTACTCATGTCAACGCACAGTGGGTCAGAAGTGAGTAATAAAACAGGCCATCCTCATAGAAGAGGCTCTGTTGCGACAGATCGGCTTTCGTTTTGCATTGGGCTGTGTGCCTCAGTGTCTCTCCTGCCAGAGGAAAAGAAACTCTGGGAAGGTTGGTCAAGGTTTAACCGCCCCCACCATCCGGCTTCCAGAGATTGGCTGGGAAGCTTTGCCTTGGAGCGCCATCTAGAGGGAATTTCAGCACATACAGGGCATTCTCTTTGGGCTATGTGATCCAGACTTAACCAGATATTTGGGGAATATAGTAAAAAAATTTCTTCCTTCCTTCCTTCCTTCCTTCCTTCCTTCCTTCCTTCCTTCCTTCCTTCCTTCCTTCCTTCCTTCCTTCCTTTCCTGCCTCCCTCCTCCCCTGCCTCCCTCCCTTCCTTCCCCCCTCCCTCTCTCCCTCCCTCCCCCTTCCCTCCCTCCCTCCCTCCCTCCCTCTCTTGGGAAGTAGAGGTAAGATGACCAGAAGTTCAACCTAAAGAAACCACAGAAAACAGGAAAGTAAAAATGGACCGTGGGTAGGTGTGGAGAAGGAGCCCGGGAGAATGGGACAATAGATGCTATGTAGGTAAAATAGGGAAATTAGGGGTTCAACTGGGCAGAGAGAAGGGGAGAAATACAGAGGGAGAGGAGGGGAAGGGATAAATTACATCAAGGGTGTTTGAAAATGTCATAGGGAAACTTTAGTGTTTACAAAAAATACCCACGTGTGTGTGTGTGTGTGTGTGTGTGTGCATACATACTCAGTTTACATGCAGTTATTTTACTTGGAGCAATAATGCTCCCTCAGGGGCATCAGACTCTAACAAAACCCCCAGTTCCAGGCACAGGAAACTTTTCTCAGGTTGTTGTGGGGGGGTCCAATAAATTACCAGTTAATACAGCCCATTGCCGTTGCTCTTGGTTGCCCCCCAGAACTTGTAGGCAAGACCCGTCGCTGAAGAGACTACATACTTCTGACACAGTACTTTGAGGAACCGAGCTGGAGCCAGCCAGGAAGCCTACACCCTGAAAACTAGCACTCATAGTGTCTGAGTGGGTTATGCAAGTTACCAAGGCAAAGACACCCATCACCAGTTCCACATAGCTGTTAAGCCTTCCAGTCACACATTGATCAGAATGTGGTAAAATATCCCCAAGGGTGTCATAGTGGTACTGATATCTTGGAGGTAACCAACAGCTGTCTACTTGGATCTACATCTTGCTCGAGAGGAGGGAATTCATGTTTGGTACTGTAAACCTAGCCAACTACCCGTGGCTGGCAAAGTCATGGACCCCAGCAGAAAACCTAGTACAGCCACTCTCCCAGTAATCTCTGACTGTATTCTCAATATGTGTTCTTATCCCCACAGGTGTAGCTCCCACTCCCCATCGAAGAGGCTTCTTTTTTCTTTTGCAGTAGGTGAAGATTATTACAAGAATCTACAACTGGTCAAATGCCGAAAACAACAGGCCATGGGTGCCCAACCACAGCTGATCCATCTACAACACAGCTTGGGGAACGGATTGGAGGAGAGAGCAGAAGGATTGCAAGAGGCAGAGAACCAAGATGTCTGCTCTGAGTATGCGCTGTCTGTATATGACAGGGAAGCTGTACCCATGAAATATCAACAATATGGCTACCCAAGCAAGACCTACATAATGACAACACTGCTGACATGTCAATGTGGATGGGGAAATTCACAAAGCCCCACTCCTAGATGAAGAGTTACAGGCAAATCATGGCTTCTGAGTCAGTCTTGCCCAGGGATGAGCTCCTGGTAGATCACCTAATGCCAAGTGGGCACCCTAAACATATACGCATAGTAACAGCATCAAATGGACCCAGGAAACGGATATATAATTATAATTAGTTATGTAACTATAATTATGCAACTAAAGAGGAGGAGGTCATGAATTGGAGAGGGAATAGGGGGGCAAGGGAAGTATTACAGGGTGACAAGGAGAGGTGGAAATTATGTAAACATAGTGTTCATGTGTGAAATTCCCAAAAAATTAGAAATGAAGTAAGAAAGGATACCGAGTTGGGAGGGGGAGAAAGTGGGGTATGTATCTGATAGGAATTAGGAGGGGTGAGAAGTGGATGTACTCAAAATACTTTGTGTGTATGCTTGAAGAGCCTCAAAAATAATACAAACATTGTTTTTAAAAAGAAGTTTAAGAGCATTGTCAGCTACATAGCTAGTTTAAGGTTGGTTGGGGCTACATGAATCTAAAAAATATCTGAAATAATAGGAAAGTTCAGTTTTGGTTTTAACTTGTCACACAGAAATAAAATATGTGGTTCCTTAAATGGAGACAGAATGTCTACTGAAACAGTGAGAGACCTCAGCAGACTTGAGGGGTGTGTGCAGCTATGGTGCCCCACACAGACATAACACGAGTATCCTTTCCCCACAGGAGATCATGTCAGAAACCACATTTGATGTGCACGTAGGTTAAGCAGTCTTCGCTGTCTCCAGAATTGTTGTCTTGATTCAAAACATTCTGCTTCACTGGATTTTCCAAGGTCAAGATGGAGAAGACGCTTGTGTGAGGAAAGCAAAAGCTGGTGTTCCAGCCTGCTGTCATCCTTCACTAAGTTCGGCGAAACTTGAGCAGAAAGATTCCTCCAGATGCAACGGCTTAGGGCTGTGTGCGGGAGACTAAAATAATATCCACCGACATCTTCTTCCCAAAGACGCCTTTCCACACTTTGCAACCTCCTGCCCGTCTCCCTCAGAGAACTTCAACAGTGAAGGCTTCTATTTTTGCAGCAGCATGAATAGAAAAACAAAACCCAGACTTTTTCTAACAGTGACACTCTTCAAGTTGCTGAGCAAACACAAAGCACCCTTAAAATACTCTGACAGCACGATGACTCCAGTTATGGGGGGGCGGGGCGAGGCACAGCCGGAGGGTTTTTTTTTTCACTACTTAAAAGTAGCAGGACTGTTGGTACTACAAAAAAGTTCAGTGGTGAAAGCTCAGTATTTGCACCGTTTTACATCTGTGGGTGCAGCATGACCCCACCACTGCGGCCAGACGCGTGCTTCCCCGGGGGCTTGTCATAAAAGACCACCTCTGTCCTTGGTACCTACGATGCACAGCATCATCAGCGTTCCTGTTTCCTCTCTCTGAGCAACGCTTCTGCTTGCTTATTTTGGCAGGTCCACACATCCATAGGTTTTTCCAAGATAACTTGTTAATAAGTCGTTGCTGTGCGTGAGCCAGACTTGTGAGGTCTCCACACAGAATCTATTTCTTGTCCACTGAGCTCTGTCAAAGTTGAGCAAGATGGTGTACTACACAGTAGAAGGCAGGACCAGTCTGGCTTTCCCAGTCAGCCTGCCTCATCCTTAAGCAGCGGGGGACTCACTGGAGTTCTAAAGCAGAGAGTAAAGACCTCTTAGCATCATTTGCTGCATACTAGAGTTGAAGCCAGTCCAACATACATGATTGTGAGCTGACTGAGTGCATGGCAGAGTACAGGTGTGCTGGGCTGCAGAGGCTGGGAACACACATGCGAATGTTGTTGGAGGAACAAGGAATTGGCTATTTCCTCAGGTGGCTTAACAGAGATGAGAGATTGGGCACTTAAGACACACAGACGAAATAGCTGTCCTATACTGGCACTATGGGGAAGGAAGTAAATATTGATGTTTCAGGAGAAAGGGGAACTCTGTAGAAAAAAACTAGCATTGGATCAGTACCTTAAAGACTGGGAAGAAGTTTAATGGGCAGAGAACAGGGTGGAGATTTTCATGGAGAGGTAGAATGGTCTTCATTCATTTGGACTAAAACAAAATGCGTTTTACACAGAAGTCCCAATTTTGTGTCCACGTTGTCAGTTGGGTACAAAGAAATGAAGTATTTGTATTTAGGTTGTAAGAATCCAGAACCCATCATCGATTTTTTTGCATAGTAAATAATTTATGTACACTCACACATGTATATATCTTACTTCTTTACATTATTAAGTAGCAGAAAATCTAACATACTTAAGTCAGAAAACATTCTCCTTGGTCGTTTAACAAACAGTGTGAGTAGAAACCAGACCAACGTTTCTCACTAGCAAATGGGAACCAGCAGAAGGTTTTGTTTTGATCCTTGCCATCAACGTTTGCTTTCAGAGTTAATCCCAAGGCCTTTTCTGGCCAGCTGTGCTGGTGTTCCCTATAAATCACACAGGCCTCCATCAATGGCCTAGACCCAAGAGACAGATAATTTCAGCTTAGTGAGCCTCCGAACCCTGTGTGTTCACTCTTACCCGCTCCTGCTCCTGAGGCCTCCCTGGGCCTTTCCCCAAGCAAGTGTTCTTTCTGAATTTCACATACTCATGGTCACGTTCACACATCCTCTTGGGTCTTTGCAGCAACTCAATCCTATCCAGTGATTTCTCTGTCCTGTGACACACCCCTAGTTCCTCTACAAAGAAATTACATTGGGGGTAGGGAGTAAGGATGGGCAAGAGAACCAACTTACAAAACACCAGAATAGAGGGCCCTGGTCTTCATTCTAGGGCTATCCACCTGCGTTAAGGTGTTAACGATTTTGTAGTTTTAAAGAAACTGTTGTCAAATATATACTACCGTAAACAGGACATGTATGGGCTGCCGTGGAATAATCATGGGGCAAATTTTCAGTGAAACAGAAATACATAGAAGAAAGCCTGGAGGGGCACATGAATGGAGGTGACCTTCCACCACCCACAGACACACTTACGGTGAGCATGGCAAACATCAGCTGGCACACGTTGAAGGCATGTCTCCAGTTGTGGTAGAGAACCATCCGGTAGTTCTTCCTTACCGTCAGAAGCCACCTGCACAGGGTCTGAAATGGGAGGGGGTGTTAGGGGGTGGTTTGTGTCCTCAGAGGACCACTGCTAAAGTGATACCATAAGGTGATCAAACTTTCCACAAGGGGCTGGGTAGGCGGCTGGGAGGAAGACCTGAGTCTGGTTCACATCTTTAACTCTAGTCTGAGGGTATCTGATGACCTCTTCTGACCTCCCTGGGTTCCAGGCATGCACGCGGTGCCCATACTTACACACGGGCAAAACAGCCATACACAAACTAAGACAAATCTAATAAAGACATTTTTAACAAAACAAAGCAAAGACCTAAACTTCCATGAACATTCTGCCAGATTCTTGAGGCACTTCCATGGGGCACACAGGCAGGGACTGTCACCTACACCGTATCTTTGGAAAGCCTTTATGTCACAGTGACGACAACACTTTGCAGGTGCACTCCTTAGCTCCAACAGAGACCATCTTACCTCATAGTCGATTTTAAATTTCTGTACCATCCCCAGCTCCATGAACATCCGGAGAGCAGCTGTGATCATGGCGTCAACATCAAGGGAAAAGTCATCAAAGTGGATGTCATCAATGGCCAGCTCTGACACCAGAGGGATGTTGGCTGCCTACAAAATCGAAGACATAAGCCAAGACAAGTTCACCAGCTTTACCTAACCCCGTGTCCCACTCTCTCCTGCTTATCAGTGGCGCCGCATAAATCAGTCCTGACCCGTACTTACACTCTGATACTGCTAAACTCTGAGCTATAAATGTCTTTTGTTTCTCAGCGGCAAACGCCCAAGAAAATGGAGGGGGGAGGGAGAGAAGGGAAGCTAATTAGAAGATAAAATATACACACTAGGTCTCTCCACAGAATTCAGAATATACAACTGTCTAGTTTACTGGGACTGTGGCCATACAATATACTCTGGTGCATATTGCTACATGAGGAAACATCTGGGTGGCCAGCAGCTATGCATTTTATTTGCTTCCATGCAGAATAGGAGGTGGGAATGCGCTGCTTTCCTTGCTTCTTCCATGCTTGTATCCTGTACCTCACAAAAATGTTCTCTGTTAAACACACATTCTGTGTATTCAGAAGGACATACAAGGGCAAACGGCTCATCTCTGGTACAAAGTGTGCTGCGCTGACGGTCCTGGAGAGACAGCACAGCTTCATGTGAAAGATACCTTTTTCTGTACTGTTTAACAATACACAGTACAATTCTAGTACTGGCCATATAGTTAGGGTTTCCAAACACCCCTGTTAGGTGGCTGTCAATCGTTATCCAGCACAAACCTAAAGGGGAGGGAAACTAAATCTATAGAAATCGTTTTTTATGCCAATTGGTTGGGTTTACTGTGCCATTTGGGCCTCTCTTGCTGTGTTGGGGGGTTATTTTTATGACTTTCAAGTTACCAGAGACCACTGTGTATTTGTATTCCTAGTCTATTCACTGGGTATAAATTATCCTGTGAGTAATTTATGCCCTGGAACTACTTTGGCTAAGCAATTAAATCCAGCTATGGTCACTCCAGGCATTCCAGAAACCACATAATCAATCCTGCCTCTCCAACCCGGTGCTTTTCTACAAAAGTTTATGTGCCTAAGCAAAAATACAAACAGTGCTTATTGCCCACACTGTGGATGAGTGATGGCCAAATCTATGTGTTGGGACAATTAAGCTTCCTTCTTGAAGACTTTACTTCTATCAAAACTTAATTCCCTGAGACTTTACCAAATCCTTTTAATATACCAATAGGTTTACAGGTACTAGATTTCTGGAATTAAACGGTAAGGCTTTTGAAATTCACAGTGGTAGACATCTTCTTGGTGTGTATGCGTCCCTATGAAAGTACCTTGTTTGTTTATTTACCTTATAACTTTTTCATCAAAATTAGATAAATCTATATTAGTTTTTTAAATAAGTGTCCAGTAACGGGTTTCATTATGAATGTCACACATGCATGTCAAGTATTTTGCTCAAAGTCAACCCCTCTCCCACCCCTCTTCCTGTGTTCCCAGTTCATCTCCACCAACAGCTCTGCTTTCACTTCTGTGTTACACATACATTTGAATACATATCCAACACATGAGCAAAACCACACGATGTTTGCCTTTCTGAGTCTGGCTTATTTTGTTTAGCATGATGATTCCAAGATCCATTTCATGTATTATTTACTTATATGCCCGCCTTTTTGTTTGCTTCAAATGGCACAATTTTACTTTTCTTTTGGTATTTGTGTGTGTGCCGGCTTGTGGGTGTGTTCGTTCACACACACAATTTTGTGAGTGAGGCAGACGGAGGTTGACGCCGTATCTTCCACTGTTCTCCCCACCTTACTCTTTTTGAGAGAGGACCTATGACTCAACTGGAACTCTTCAGTTGGCTAGAATGTCTGGCCCATGATCTCTAGGGATCCGCCTGTCCCATGTTTGTACCCATCCATGCCCCCTGTTTGTGTCTGCAACAACACCAAGGTTATAGAGGTGTCCAGCTTTATGTGGGGCTGGACATCTGAACTTGGGTCCTCATGTTCCTGCAGCAACCACTTATCCACCAAGCTGTCTCCCCATCCAACTTCCTTCTGTATGACTGAACAAACACCCACCATATCACGGTATATCACTGCCTACATGACCACGTTTTCTCTATCTGTTATTCTGCTGACATGCACTTAGGTTGGTTCCATATCTTGGCTATTGTTAATAGGGTGGCAATAAACACTGATGCACTTGGATCTCTGCAGGACTGAACACATCAGTGTTGAAAGCAAATCAGCTGCCTCATGCTGTTACAAACGCAGACACACAGTCATATTCCTCTGGCAACAAATGGAGCAACCACGTCCAACACCTAGATTTATTTTAATCAAGTAAGATTGCTGAAATTTTATTAATTATTACAATTATTTTGTTTTAAGAATTATCCAAATTCCCACCATTGAAGATAATGGTCAATCTGACTCATGTGATACCTGACAACTTCTGTTGCCCGGAGCACTGCCCATTTCATGCATGCATGCTTACATACATTCATAATAAATACATACATACATCATACATCATACATAATACATACATACATACATACTTTGTCTTGTTAGGTAATATTCAACAATTATACCATTATTCCCATCTACAAGATATGAATAGTTAACTCACATAGTTTACTCTGACCACCTGTCAAATCCTTGATCTCACATGAAATTCTGTAGTAGTATTAGTGGTAGTTCTTCAGCCTTCCAGTGGAGCAAAGGGTGGCCTTGAACTCCCTCCTGAGTGCTGGGACTAGTTATGTGCCATCATGTTGGGCTAACAGCCTTCTTTGCCGTGTGCTTTGTTGTTTACGTATTTACCATTAGCTCAAACTTCTTGTCAAAGAAATTCAATGTTGTTAATGACAACATTGTCTCCTTTAAAAATGTTAGATGCTTTTTTGATTACTCTATGGATTTCATGAAAAGATGACTCCAGGTTCCTGCTCTGACTTCCCTAGATGAGGGACTGCAACCTGTGAGGTCAAATAAACCCTTTCCTCTCCAAGTTGTTTTTTGACGGAGAAACAACCAGGACACTCTGAAGATGTTAATGACAGTCCCATTTGACCTTTCTTCTCCTTCCCTGCTTTTTACCACTTCGCTTTGATCTTTGTTCTTATGGTGACAGAAGCACACATGCTAATTTACACAAACATTCAAGTAAACAGAATTACTAAACACATGTACATTGTTGTACAGCAGACCTCTAGAACGTCTTCATCCTATGTAATCATTCCCACTGAGCAACTCTTAATATTCCACTCCAGCTTTTAGCGATTATCATTCTACTTTCCGTTTCCAAGTTTGGTTGCTCTAACTACCGTGTACTTAGGGACTCGTGCAGTATTTGTCTTCATGTGACTGGCTTGGATCCTGTAAGTTGGCATATTCCCCTTTAAAGACAATATGCCAAGGGGTGTGCATCCAACACACCTTTTCTTTTCCCTCAAATGGCTCAGTGTCTTCCTCAATTAGCCTTCAATAAGGGAGTTTGAGATATCACCGACTTTGGAAGTCTTGGAGGTTTTCCTTGGGTGCCCGATAACCTTTGGTTTCCCAGTCTTGCTTAGAAGCTTCTATTACAGCCTGGAGGCTGCCCTGTGGAGGGGCTGTGTGACCTGTTTTCTTGGGGAGCTGGGCGAGGTCCCCCTCCTTGTATCTGTGCTCTTATGGGCCCCTCTTCTCTAGAGCATCTGACAGCTGTCTGGTTGTGAGTCTACGGTGGGGTCGGGGCAGCCACACTAATGATCTCACTAGTGTGGAACTGCTAATTCAGTACCGTCCAGCCCATACCCCTGCCGGCCTCTGCACAGATGGCTCCACACGAAGACTCCAGGAGTGGGACGGGGACCCTGAGGCACCCGCCCTTAGACTCCTGTTTTCCTGCAGGAGCCCCGCTTTCACCCTCACTCAGGGCCACCCCCTGAGCTGTTTGTAGGGAGGAGTCGATGGTGTACAGCTGATCTCTCACCTCTGCACTGCTAGCTGTTTTGACTTTCTTGGGTTTGCTAAGTTAAATCCCATTTATCTGTTTGTTCTCTAGGTTCCAAAACGCTATCATTAGTAACTTCTTTCTCAGTTGATTTGTCTTTGAGAATTTATACCAAATCCTCTATGACTATTTTAAAAAGTCCTGGGAATGGAACAACAACAACAACAAAAAGACAAGGAGCTTGCTTAAGTGACTATTTTAATCCATAAATGATCAAAATGCTGTTATTTAATGATACTTTTGACATGGCCAGCTTGGGCATGCAGAAGTAAACCAGATTTAGTATGCAGTCCCTTCTAATACATGTGACTGGCAGCAGCAATGTGTATTGTGCCTGTGCGTTCAGTACAAGAGCTCACACTAATCAGGCTGTAATAACCAACAGATACCACACTGCTCCTCCTTAGGAAAGTGCCAGAGCAGCTTGGTCCCCCACCCCCACTTTTGTGGTTTGTGTATAGGGAATGCTGGGTATTTGAAGAGATCTATGTTTGTTGCACTTTGTTCAAATTTAAGAGCAACCAGAAAACTGCTTCCTAAGGGACAAAGGCACTACCCAAAATGACACAGGTCTTTCTGGTCTCAGCAGGAAAGTCTGCTTCTGAGTTGAAACAGGAGACTGAAGCCTCTTACTGATTGTCACCAGAGATGCCTAAATGGCAATGGCGACATCATTGCTGCTCTCCCAGTAGCCCCTGTCTTCCAGTTATTAATAGTGTGGGCCTCCATGCCATTATAAATCCTCCCCTTCAAAGGCACTAAATTCACTTAATTATCTCAAAAATTAAAGAATATAGGCATCTTTTCATTATGAAATGTTAATGGAAAGGAAATAAGAACATTAGGTTGAGAAATGGAGGATGACCTCTGGTTCACTAAGACCCAACCTTATTGACCTTGTCTTTTTTCCCTAATAGGTTGATTGATCCACAGTTAAATCATGCCAGTCCATATATCACCCTGAGCCCTGTTGTAAACCTTTGCTGGGATGTACAGATACATAAAACATTCTCAGACTTTCAGGAGAGATCTTTTTTTTTGATCATTTAACCAAATATGGGCAGTTTTCATCCATACATTCAAGAGCAAGTTCTCAACAATGAAGAATAAAAAGCAGAGGACATCCTGAGGAGACAGGTGTGGCCATGTCACCTGCAAAAGCCCCGGAAACAGCCTTCTATTGCTGAGTTCCTTGTGCTGTAGACACATGCCCCCATCCTGTCTGAGGAGCACAGGCTGGAGCCACATCCTCCAAGCCTATAATTACTCTAACCATACAATATTAACAAAACAAATCAAAGTCAATTTCTCAAAGTGTCAGTCTTCAGCTTTTAAATATTTATAAGGTGCCATATCCCTAAATCAAAGAGGAGTGTCACAATCCAAAATAACTGCTGAATTAATAGCCAGGAAATAACATTTGGATAAAGAACCATTTAGTTTACTGCAGCAATAAATGAAAACACAGAATCGTGAGTCTCGCAGCTAATCTGAATAATGCTCAAGAAGTGAGAGTCTCTGCTGGGAGTACCTGGTGTCCTCTGACCAGTCCTTTTCTTTGTTTGCATCTTGGCAGTTAAGTGCTTATCACAGGGAGTCATCAAGTGCCTCCTCTACAGACTGAAAAGGAAGCATTCCCAAGGAGCCATAAAGTGTAAAATGCAGTCCTGGGTCCCTTGACACATGGATACCATGTTTTGTGATGTTCAGTAAATGGGAAGAGATAACCAAGTGGGTGGCAGGCCAGCCCCGACTGTTCTGAGCAAAGTAGACCTGTTGCATTGTTCCGGCCACTCACCCACTTGGTCCTCTGGACAAAAGCCTTGGGCTTCCAGGACTGGTGTGGAGAGGAAGTTGAGCTCCTATGGAGATGCGGAAGGGAATCCAGAGCACATTCCACACAGAACTTACTGTGTGCGGGGGATGGATTTGGCATTTTATGAATATTAACTCAGTGGTTCTTTATAAGCACTTTAAGAATATTTGAACTGGGGATATTTAAAATCCTGTATCACAAGGAGGTCAATAAATGACTGCTCTAAGTTTGCAGTACAATTAGTAGAGGCAGGTTTGAATCTGAGCTGTAAATGCTGCCTCCAAACTGCCTGCTACCCCTGGAAATGGACCGATAGCAAGCTAAGGGTCACCTATTCCTGTCCAATGCAAAGTAACTTGGTATGCCATGAACATCACTTGGGATTTAGCTGCAAATGGCCTGCCTCGTGGTCCACTTCTTATGATGAACATCCTCAGCCCATTTGGGAGAATACTGTCTTGGTTTTTCTTTGTATGAGTCCGCTTGGGGAATTCTCTAAGCTCATAGCTGCCTTTGGAATAAACCCCAGTTAGTTTTGTGCTGATTGCACACATGTAGAATCAACTCTTGAGAGACCAAGACCTTCCTGAATGAACAACTTGTTTACTGAGGAAGTGGACACAGACATTAGACATGAGCACAGCGCCATCACCAAAAAGTAGCACGTGATTGCCTTGCAATTAAGTGGTAATTGCCTTGTAATTGCCTAGGACATTCTTCCCAACAAATATAGAAGCCAATCCTGTACTGACACCGATCCTTGAGTGGCTGTCAGCAAGACACCAAAGTGAATCTCAGACTGAGCATCCTGTATAAACTACTACAAGACTATGCTGCTCGGCAGCTTGAGGTATAACAGCACACAGAAATAGGAAATACCGAATGGTCATGGCTGTTATAGCTATGTTGCCGTTGTGACCACTGTATTAACTAACAGCTTTCCCTGATGTGACAAATTCCTGAGAAAAATCTATTTAAGGAAGAAAGACTTATTGGCTCATGATGTCAGTTCATGGTTGATAGGCTCCAGTGCTTTCAGACCTATCACAAGAAAGAAAAGTTGTGATAGAAGGGTCTTATGAAGGAAGGATGTTCATCACATAACAGCCATGAAGCCAAGGAAGGGAAGGAGGCAGGATGAGAGACAGAGACAGAGAGAGAGAGAGAGAGAGAGAGAGAGAGAGAGAGAGAGAGAGAGAGAGAGAGAATAAATACAGAATATACCACTTAAGGGTACACCTCCCAGTAACCTACTTCCTCCAGCTAGGCCTCACCTCAGCTATGACTTCAATAGATGAGCTCATTGATGTTGTTAGGGCCCTCATTATCTAGTCATTTCTCAGAGTCAATGGAGGCATTTCAATACATGAGCCCTTGGAGGTATTATATAGTCAAACTGTAACAGTCATTGTTGTGTGAAAGCACATATCATTTTCCCAAAGAAGAATAGAATGGACACAGGAATTTAATGATAGACTTTGAGGTGTCATACTCTACCATCATCCTTAGGAAAGTTAATGGAATTCCTTTTAGATCAGCACAGACACATTTGATGGCTAACTCCATAGCAGGCTCTACCCAGGGTGCAACACATACCGTTGGGAAATAATTCAGTCCCTCAGCCTGGAGATGCATTGAAGTGCCCAAGTAGTTTAAGTGTGGCAATGGGGGAAACACATGACATTACTATAATCCCTAAAAATATTTTCAGTTTGGTGTTATATCTTAATTAGAAATTGCCATTATAAAGTTCATTTAGAATAATTTAAACTTTAAAGAATAGTTATCAGGATAAAAAAGTTTCAATAAAACCTGTCCCCAAATGTTAGGTGATAACTCCATTCCCAAGACTCATAATGTGCTCCTGCACAAAAGAGGAACACACAGAGTAACTGGTGAATACCCAAAAGTTCAGAGGCAACGAGAAGAGAGACAACCACAGGCCAAGAACTGTAGAAGATCATGTGATGTGGACGTTGAGGACAGAAGACCATGTGATGTGGGCATTGAGGACAGAAGATCATGTGATGTGGGCATTGAGGAGGGAAGACCATGTGATGTGGGCATTGAGGGATGAGAGAGTTCAGCAGGTGAAGAGGTGGCAGAAGCTGTCCCAGGCAGAGGACAGTGTGGGCACAGAAGGTTTCTGGGTATCTGTAAAGATGGCACGTGCCCAGAGGTGTGGGCACAGAGGTACCAAAGGCCTTTGGACTCACAGCATCTAGGACTTGCTTTACTCAACTCAGAAGCTTTGCCTGCCACATCAGCTGCAACACTTGAGCACATTCAGGTAAAAGTTCTCAATTTTTCCAAACTCCTACCTGTGACTTCATAGCATAATACTGACATCTGCCTATCCCAGGATACCATGGCTAGCTTTTGTTAACTGTCCAGAGAAATCTGATCCCTTAACTCCAGCCGGTGACCAGTCCCTGTCCTCTGACCCGTAGTGTCAGAACTCCCTTCCAGGACTGCCTGGTAAAACTGTATTCCTAACTTCGCTGTGGCAGATGAAAATGTTAATACCATTTTCCTATGAAAAAGTTGTTTGTGGTTTCTCTCTCTCTCTTTGTTCACTTAGCAGCCCACCTTCTCCTTCCAGGAGAATTTTACGACCAGTCCTGTGTCCTCCAGGGAAAGGAACTTGGTTTTGGTGAGTAAGCCTCTAGGTTTAAAGGGTCATGAGGAGAAGGATTTTCCTTTCCAATAGGATAGAGAAAGGGATGGAAGAAGGGGAGGGGCTGGAACCGCAGCTGACCTCAGTGCACTCATCAAAGGACCACCAGGGAGGCGCTACTCAGGTGCTCACCAAGTAGTTGAATCAGAACTTGGCCTGCGAGTGGCCAAGTGGACACCTGCCATTGCTTGTACCCAGGGACTCAGCAGTCCCTCTTTTCAAGAGAGACTGGTGACGACTTTAGCCCACCAGCATCCAGTACCCACCCACGACAGTTTTCATGACCACAGCTGCTTTGCCTTCTGCATACCATTTCTCTGACTTGCACACAGTTGGGTGGGCCTTAACGACTCTGGCCCTGTTTGACTTCAACCTGCTGAGCTAGCATCTTTGCTTCGGGGTTTGCTGCCCCTCTCTTCTACAGGGTGAAAGGAGTCACAGTCACCGAGGTGTCTTCCCTACCGCACGCTGCTAGCAGGCAGGCCATACAGATGTGAGGCAATAATTCAAAGACTCCTCCAGTGGCTTGATAGACAAAGGAAAGGAGAGACAGAGATGAGAAAATTGTGCAGCAACTAAAGATGAAGCTGTCCAGGAGTATCAGCCTCTAGAGATATATCAGAGCATCAACCTCTAGACATGGACCAGAGCACCAGCCTCTAGATATGGACCAGAGCACCAGCCTCTAGACATGGACCAGAGCACCAGTTTCTAGATATGGGCCAGAGCACCAGCCTCTAGATATGGATTAGAGTATCAGCCTCTAGAGATGGACCACACATCAGTCTCTAGAGATGGACCACAGCATCAGGCTCTAGAGATGGATCACAGTAACAGCCTCTAGACATGGACCAGAGCACCAGCTTCTAGACATTGACCAGAGCATCATTCTCTATACAGGGACCACAGCATCAACCTCTAGAGATGGATGGAAACATCAGCCTCCAGAGATGGACCAGAGCATCAGCCTTTAAACATGGACCAGAGAATCAGTCTCTAGACATTGACCAGAGAATCACCCTCTAGACATGAATCTAGTATATGATCTATTCTACCTTGAGCAAAGGCAGGGGGTGGTGAAATCTGAACTTTGGGATGACCATTAGTAGCTATGGCAATACTGGATAACCTTATGGTGAAGGAAAAGGTGCAGAGCCACTGACCAGGATGTGAACTTTATGGGGTGGGGAATTTCCACCATGCTGCTCACCTTATACCATGCCATCTCAGTCACAGCCCATAGTCTGAGTCATTTCTTTGCAGCCTGCTAGTTGAGGTCAGGAGCACGATCTGCTACCACAGACACACGAGTCTAGTCACCCCATAATCACTCTCTGGTGAGATGTCCAGAAGAAATAGTTCAATATTTGTGCATTTAGTATAAACATTTTTTCTTATTCTGTGAATCAAATGCATAGCAAAGTCTCTGTCACTTTGGAACTACACATCTCAGATAAGGCTTCAGTATGTGGTTGGGTACCTTCTTAGGAAAATAACCCTTACTTTCCCATGTGCTTCACAGCTACTCTACTAGGTAAGATACACAAGAACTTGTATACTTTTACTTATAGGTCCAGTAAATATTTATAAAGCACAGGGAGCATTATAAAAGAAGGTTCCATTTTTAGGAGTGAATAAAACAGTCACTTGCCATGGAGACTTAATCTATCAAGAGACACACAGAAGGTTGTGGGAGCCGACTGCTGAGACACAATTCCCGGTCTTGGAGTCTACCCGGATTGATTTTTGCTGGAAGGAGGCGCTGCTGGGCACACATGCAGACATCCCTGTACGCACTGTCGTGTACACGTTTGAGCTTTAATCGACCTTTTGACTTCTACAAGTTATCTTATTAGCTCATTCTCTCTTGCCCAGACTGTTCTTAGACTCTGATAAATATTTTAATTTTCCACAGGCCGTGTTTTGGTGATATTTGATTCAAGCTGAATAATCAGGCATTTAAAGAGTGCATACTGTCCTGCAAAAATTTATTCATGAATTTATTCATAAATTTAACACCACTAACAGCTTTTAAAATTGAGAACTGAGCTGCTGACTATCTTTGGCAGTGCTGGATAGAATACATATCAGAGGAAATACTTTGCCCATGCGGGGCGTTTATTGAGACACATGTTCATCAAGTATTTTGCTAATTCTTGGCTATATTTCCTTTCCTTCTGCAACAGAGTCATGGGTGAAATTCCCTTTTTAGACTCCCTCCAGAAGAAGACTAACCTGCAGGCCTTAAGCCTTTCTCTTCGGATAAAGGAGCAGAACAAACTCAGGGATGAAATTCCCTTCTTAGTTGCAGTTTAGACTCCTTCCTAGCATAGACGAGGGAGTTGAGTTGAGTTGAGGAAGACATGCAGTGTGAAGTTCATCGGAGTAGAAAAACCCTGGGATTAGAATTCATATCTCATCAATCCGCCCCCTGCCTCCTGTATTAGTAACCACGACTCTCTGTCGTCCACGCAGTGATTTAAGGATCTCTTGGTTTCATTGCGGTGTCACCTCCGTATTGCTATTATTTCTTGCAGAGAGTTTCCTCCATCTAACCCCAAACATTTTTTTTGTTTGTTTTCAGCCATTGTGAGTCCGTCTCTCATCATGTATAATTTCCATAAGGAAAGGATTAAGATTCTCAAGTGTCAGCAATTATCACAGCCTAGTACTTTCTGTGGCTAGGCTCATACTTAAACGTGGGCTGGTGGCGTGCCAAGCGCATGGCTTCTGGAGCCAAGCAGATGCACATTTGAAGCTGTGCTTGTCACTTGCTAAAGCCGTGGCCTTGAGCCCTTCCTTCTGATAAGGGAGCAGAAGAATCGCTATCCCTCCAGGTCGTTGAAAAGTTGAAATGGGCTGAACACTTGGCCCAGCGCCAGGATCACAGCAGGCCCTCAGCATCTACCCTGCAGAGGTCTGGTCTGTGTGTTAGCACTGCCTGACACATGACCATGGGCGGCTGAAGCAGAGGTGGTGTGATCCCACAGGCCTGGGGTTCAAAGCCCCAGACCAAGGTGTTGGGAGGTTTTGGTTCTCCCTGGGGCTCTCCTTGGGGTAGATGTGTCCTCATCTGGCTTCCTACGCTTGAGTATATCTGGCATCTTTTCCTCTTCTCAAAAGGGCACTGTTTATGTTGGATTAGGAACGACTCCTTTTTACCTCAGTTGTTATTTATTCCCCTTTAATAACTAATTCCCCTACCTCCATGTCTATGTCCAGTCACATTCTGAAGTCTTGGTCCTGAGGGCTTCACCATATGGATTTAAAGGGAAATGTAATTTAACCCATAACAGGTGGTTATCATTGTCACTGCAATCTGAATACTGAAAGCCTTCAAAATAAATGTCCCATGCTGCACTTAAGCACAGTACCCACCCCCCCAAGAAACCTGCTGATTATAACCCCAACTCTTCCTCTCCCCATGCCTTCTAGATGTCTCTCCTAGTAAACTGTGCTCTCCTCACTCTTGGGGAACAGAACATCCAGAATTGGTGCTCCAAGGTAACACTAGAGGGACATACCACCAACTTTAGTACTTCACAAGGTAAGGCTTGGGGGCATCAACCTTTTGGGCATGACATCAGCCTCCATGTCCACCGGGAAAGGAGATGCACATGTGTGGAGATGGCGAGATCTGGGTCTTTAGCCTAATTCCTAGTTGGTTGAGCTCACATTTGCCACCATGCATTCCTATCTGTGTACTTCGAATGCTTAGAAAATCACTATGTAGAAATCCTGTTAGGGAAGATCCAAGACAGGCGTTCTTTCCCAGAGTTTCTGTCACCCCTCCTGACTCAGCAGAACCCCTTAGCTTACAATGTCCCTCCTATCCATTTCCTGGCTGCCTAGAACCCAGACAGACTCTCTCAAGTCGAGTCTCTCGGTGCGGCTGGACCTGCTCCTTCCACAGCCTGCTAGCCACTGGATTTCCTTGGCTGTCTTTCACTCTTGCCCATTCAATAAATACTTCTTTCAGGCATGTTGCCAAGTGCTGTGTGGGCATCTTTGTACTCTCCAGGCAGGGATTTCCTGAAGGGCAGGGTAGGACAGAAGTTCTTTGCTTTGGTTTTGAGCCAAACCAGAGACGTGTCTATAAATAGTAAGTGAAACCAAGGGACACATGGAAGTTGGACACCTTCTTTGGGAACATGCGTCAGGAGGATGAAGGGGTAGGAATCAGGAGGCAGCAGTCTCCGGAGGTTTAGGAAAGGCTTCCTTTTTCATGGGCAGTTGAGAAAATGGAATCCCCACTCTTTATGCCCCAACCCAGAGGAGAGGTGGCAGAGTCAGTGAGAGGGAAATTCCTAGGCAGCCAAGGAGCAGAAGGTTTTTTCCAACTCCACGGCTCCTGGAATTTGTAAATAGCGTGCCTGAATCCACCTCCGTTTCTACACAGACAGCAAAATGATGGAAACACAGGGAGAGGTACTTGGTACAGCTGTTTATAACGAGGTCTCCTTAGTTTTCTTTTGGGACAAGAACTGGAATTGGAGCAAGGCTTGATACAGATGTCGGTTACAGGCACTGGAGAAGTTTTAAATAATGGTCCCTTGCTGGCTGTTACTTTTCTCCAAAGCCAACTGGCATCTGGCAGTTAGTATCATTAGTGGTTAGCCCCACGTAAAAGTGACATGTCCGTGCTGCTGTGTGGGCTTCCGCTGTGAAGACAGATGAAGAGTGAGGACGTGTACCGGAAGAAGGGTAGGAAGGGAGAGGCTGAGGCATGAAGCCACATCTAATGCATGGTGAGCTAAGCAAGCCTCAGCTACGGGGACACAGTGCAGGTCACCTCACTGCATCTATCGTGGCAGTGAATTACTCCTCACTTGTATCCACAAGAGGAATAAAGAGGAAGGGAATTAGCAGGTTTTCCTGGTTCACCTGTAACTGGTTTCTCACTGAACTCACACTTGTAGGAGGCTCAGAGAAGCTAACTTTTGGAAAGAGGGTTGAGTAAGTTACGCTATGAACAATCTAAAGAGGAAGAGGCAGAGAGAGGGTTTGGACAGTTCTCCAGGATTGACGTACCCAGGAATCAGAAGGGGAAACCAGATGGCCTTGCAGGGAAATTCAAGTCAGAGATGAGAGAATGTACAAACAGAAGTCCCTAAAACCCATCAGCTTTGACTGAACGAGATCACATCTGTCTGTTCAGAGTCTGGATGGTGCAGAAAGACAAGTTAGCTTCATGTACCCCAGCCCAGCAGGGAAATCTACCATGACCAGGAAGAGCAGGGCTGACGACAAACATCCCAAGTATCAAAGGACTGCAGTTTAGAAGACAGTGCAGGAAGAAGTCTGGGGGTATAAACACAGGAATGAAGAAGGACACAGGACTGTGTGGAAGAGGAAGAACTCGAAGCAGGAAGTGGAAGGAAAAAGATGCTGAGTGACCTGGAAGGATGGTAGGATGTCCCTGAAGTCTGATGTGATAGTCTGGGCTGAGGGAGCGTGCTAACAAGTGATACCACCCTGCTCTAGCTGTTCTGGGCTTTTTTTTTAGATTAACTAACTTTAGTTGGGTTAGCATGAACTGAAACATATCCAAACCTCTGAATTTCTGTGTGTGTTCACACTGCGGTGGACAGGAGGAGAAAAAGCACCTCACTCCCCAGGAACCAACCAGTGGGCAGGGACAGGGTGTATGGCCAGGCCATTCTATCAAACCCTGCCCATAGGTGTCTTTCCTTCCTAGGCCTCTTTACAGAGTTAGTAACTGAAGGGAACTCTTTCCTTCACAGTCACTGTGGTACCTACTCCTGATCATTCACTCTCCTCCAGGCCTGAGCGTTCTACAGGCTTGTGTATTGCCTCACAGCCTAATGCCTCTCACAGGGTGATAAAACCTCCCTGACTGAGACTTCAGCTTCTCCAAAAGATCATGAGGTCATATGCGTGTATACATGTGTGCTCACTAACACACACACACACACACACACACACACACACACACACACACACACACGAAAGACACCCCTATAGCAATATAACCCCACGCAAGTTGCTACCATGGCCTTTTCCTCCATACACTTTCCTCGTTTTATGTCACTTTTTGTAATCTTACATTGCCCTGGCCACCTTAGGTCTACTCTCTCTGACTAACTGGTAGCATCCTGCAGCTTTGGTTTGCAATGTGAGGCATTTCTGATTAACACATAGAACACAACGCTCACACTTGTACCTGTGTACCTAGATCTGACTCATAGAAACGTGCATAACAAATCTAATAACGATAAGTACTATAACTGATGAAGAAAGGAATCTTTTTAAGATTGGACTTCTCACTGAGAGGAAATAATTTCCCTTTATGATGATGACTTGGTTAGATGGGAACTTCAGACTGTTCATTTTATGGACCCAGATAGATAAAGTACATACTAACCTATCTAAAGAGCATAGGCATATTATAAACGTATGTGCTGAAGATGAATACAGTCACATTTCTCTTTATGCTGCCTACTATTTAGCAAAGCTCTTTGTCTACCCGGCCCAACTTACTTTATTAAAAACCGAGATTATGCAACCCCTGCCTCCAGGCTGTGGAGTAGGTAATTCTTGCAGGAGCTGGGAACTGCAGGATGAATAGGAGATGCCTCTCCTCTTACCAGGTGTCGATGGCGTGAACTATGAGCACAAGACAGCACTTATTTCTTTATTCCTTTAAAGGTCACAAAGGAGAGACGATTACAGTAACATTTCACCCACTGACTATGCCTTTACCAGTAAATCTAGATATTGATTTCAAAAGCTGCAAATCTTTTTATTCAAATATTTCTGATAGGGCTACAAATCCTCAGAAATCAAATATTTTTCTGAATGAAGATCTATGAAAATAGATGATGGATTTCACAAGCTGTCAAAGCAAAAATGTTACATTTCACAGTTTGTCATTGAATATGATATAAAACACCAGTGGGGAGATTATTTATATTGATAAGATTATTCTTCAGCACTGGAAGCTAGTTTCTGGGGGAATAAAAATAAAATATCAAAGTGGCTTTTTGCCAGGATTAGAAAATTTCTGATCTAGAATTACATAGTGGAAATAATGTAGATTAATGCCCGAAGTTATTTCTTAGAGTCCAATAGAACATATTGTGTAAGCAGGCTGGCTGACTCACTATCTCCACGAGACACATTGTATTTTACCACTCATCTGTTGGGATTATTACTATCATTTTTTGTGGTGGTGATATGGCAGTACACAGTAATCTTCTTTTGACTGATTTTCTTCCCTTTTATTTCTTGATTATTGTTCTTCTTAATGCTCCCTCCCAGAGAGTCATATTTCAGTCAGGTTACCTCTGCCCAAAGTTTTCTTTCTTTCTTGGTAGTGGTTGCAGGATTACAGTGCTAGTTAGCCCTGTTATTTTCATGGCTGCAGGCAGTGATCCTTACTACAGACAACTATCTCATCAATAAATGTGTCACAACATTAAAGAAACATGGCCGGATCAGACAAATCCTACTCCCCAGCTCCCCAAACAACTGGGATTAATATGTCACAGAGATGGGTCCAGGAAGTCGTCAACCCATGCTAAAGATGACAAATGACGCTATACCACACAGAAACTGACATGTGTGTATCTATATTGATAAAAATAGAAACTTTGTATATGGTTTAAATAGCAAACTAGTTAACACACACACACACACACACACACACTATACATATGTATTAAAGCCCATAAACCGTTTTTGACAAATAAGAAATGCAACTGTCTGAAACCAAATATTCTCTAAAGAACTGAGCTTTCAGCTCTTTTGAAGGCTTCTCTGGAAGAGGATCCATGTACTCCCCATGTACTCAAAATTAAAAAAAAAAGACTCAGGGATCTCTGCAGAGGAGGAGGCAGAAAGACAGAGTCAGAGATGGTGGACGACTCCATGGAAACAGCACCTTCCAGAGACAACGGTGCTGACACACACAGGAGCTCACAGGGACTATGGCAGCACACACGGGGCCTATAGAGGTTCAAACGAGGCAAAATTCCTGTATGGAGAAGGGGACAGAAAGCCCCAGGCCTACCTAAGAAGGTATTTGTAATTGATAGCTGATTGCCAAGGGGAAATGAGTTTCCTGCGGTGAAGTGCCACTGGGTTTAACAACCAGACTCCAGGGCAGGCCCCAGGCCCAAACAGACTCCATTTTGTTGTTGGTGGTTGTGTGTGTGTGTGTTTTGTTATATTATGTTTTGTCTTATTGGGCTTTTGTTTGTTTTGACCATTTTTTGATAGAGAGAGAATACATAGTATGAAATTAGGTGGGTAGGGAGGTGAAGAATATGATCATTGCATGTACATTTTTTATAATAAAATTAATAAACTGACCCATTCTGTAAAATTATTTATATCTGCATACAGACGCCTAGGGCAGACTAAAACTGTTCACGTATGATGTCATAAGCGTGACCCTCCCCTTCTGCCTTGTGCTGCTTTCGCTGGAAGGAGTTGTCCTAGCACTCATCAGCGGGGTGCTCGCTGCACAGGGCTTCTGTGGACAGGGATTGGAATCCTCCCATGAAGCTCCCTAGAGCAAGTTGCTTCACTCTCTGCTGTATGCGGCAGCCCATCAGGCACAGAAGGCAGCCATCATCTCTGAGAGTGGTTTTGACGGCTGGATGAAGACATTTGAGGTGGCTGGCATGCAGTAGGTGCTCATTAGATGACAGCAATTACAGTTACTGTTGTTGTTATTGTTGTTTTCATTATATCTAACTTGAACAATGTCCCAGGCCCTTAGTGTCGGCCAGGACTCTAGGCACCAGTTTACCGTGTCTTCGAGGCTGTCTACAGGTATCAACTACGACTGGAGAAACGAGGCCACAGAAAAGCTCAGTCACATCCAGATCAGAAAGTGAGAATGGGGGCTGCAAGCTCCCTTCTCAGGTCCTGCCAAAACCCAGAGTTTAGGTTTCATTTACAATAGTACCAATCCTGGCGGCATATAAAAAACCTTGCCACCTCCACTCAGTAGAATACAAATCACTGCCTCTCCGGTTTTATTTCAGGCAGTTAGATAGTTAGTACACCATTAATTCCTGCACACACTGTCACTCAGTTTCATTGTCAGTTCAGTTTTATTTCCACCTTCTTCCCGAGATCCCTGGCCTCCTCCGAGCATCTCTGGGTATTTTAAGGCAATATGACTCTTTAGGAGCTCAATTTACAACTCAAAACAGAAACACATTTTCCTTCCAGAGCAGAAATACTGACACTAAACATGGAGAAGCTCTGGATATACATCGCTGTAATTAAAGTGACTTGCCGATCCCAGAGATGAGTCTTTATTGCAACTATTATTAATGATGAGCATTACAATTAAAGGCTCTTTCTCAAATATAGTATCATTTCCAAGATCTGGATTGTCTATGGCATTTCTGATAACAGAATATGGCCATTAGCAAATTCATTAGTCAGGACTCTGCTTTTCCTTGACAGCATGTGGACTGTGCCCCAGGCTAGCAAGTGTTCAGGCTGGTGTTCCCTGGCAAAGTTATAAAAGCAGTCAGCAGACTAGCTTTGAAAAAAGTGTGGTCTCTGATATCAACCCCTAGCTGCCACATGCATGTGCATATATGCACATACATACATTATACATGTGCAATATATATGCATATATTGCAATATATACACACATATATAAACATGCATACACCTATGTATGTACATAACGCATATAAGCACATTTTAAAAAGGTGTAGTTAAAAATGGCTGGATGTGTTAAAACATTACATCACTATGTTAAAAAAAAAAGCCTGAGGTCAGCTTAAAGAAAGGGCTTAGCATTTTAGTCAGTGGGTTGATGTGATGTTTTCATGGCCTCAGTCTCGGCTACTCTGCCTTCTCTTTGACTGTTGCCCTTGTTGGTGGGAGGGCGGAGCTGCTGCATCCCCACCTCATCCTGGGAACTCGCATCTGCATACCAACTTCCTCACACAGTTCAAGACTGATGTAGGTGAACCAGCCAAGACTTTTCTGTAATTGACAACAGTCTGCCAGCCACTAAGCTAGAGGTCCTGAAGATAGGAGTCACCAGTGCTGTTTTCCGGGGATGTGTGGGGTGGGAACCAATCTGCCAGCCACTAAGCTAGAGGTCCTGAAGATAGAAGTCAACAGTGCTCTTTTTCGGGGACATGTGGGGTGGGAACCTGATTCTTAAAGGTCCTGAAGATAGGAGATAACAGTGCTGTTTTCCGGGGAACCTGATTCTGAAAGCACCATATAATAGAGATTATAGCTGTGAGTTTGTTCCATGGTCTGAGGATTTCTGGAGTTTACTGGTGTAAAAAACACATTATTTCTCCTTAATAAAGAGGACCAAAGAAGGTAATACCAGAGGAAAGAGAGATTCCCTGAACTTGTTTTATATTCTGTTCAACATGAAGTCCTTTATATTCTCCATTTAAAGATATAAGAGAATGAAATGAAAAGGTCTTTAATGATAACTGAGCATTTATAATATGTCAGAATGAATTCAAAATTGTTCCATGCTGCTATCCCATTTAATCTTCATACGACTCCTTGGTAGTGGTGGTGGGTGTTCATCTTGTCCCACATTGAGGACTATGTAAAGAAGCTATGACATTTCCTCTGATCATGTGGTCCATGTAAGACCTGGCTGGGTCTTGAGCCCATGTCGGGTGAGCATGGCAGCTAGCTGCAGGGATGAACTGTTCTTCATCTCTGCAAAGCCCAGCACAAGCTCAAGATGTGAGACTCAACCTGAGCTCTGTTACCTGTGGAATGCTGAAAAGCAGCAGGGCTCTCATCCTACCTATGTCTTACCTCTCAGTTCATTTTACATCATTCCAAATAACATCTGAACATCATCCACAAAATCCTGTGCTAATGCCTCTTCAATGGATTCGTCTGGGCTTTGAAACTAGTGCCCACATGACAGGCATTCACAGAATTTCCTGGTCCTGGGACTCTACCTCAGTGCTAAAAACCTCCAAAGGAATGGCGGTAGCTTTCTGATGGGGAGTGCATGCAAAGACCTGCATTTGAACCTGTGTTTAGATCTTGAACGGTGACCTGTTGATGCTGTGACCTTTCAGTGACTCACTTTGCCTCAGTAGGCTTCAATTTCTTTTTCTTTTCTTTTCTTTTTTTTTTTTGGTTTTACGAGACAGGGTTTCTCTGTATTGTTTTGGAGGCTGTCAGTCCAGCCTGGCCTCGAACTCACAGAGATCCGCCTGCCTCTGCCTCCCGAGTGCTGGGATTAAAGGCGTGCGCCACCACCACCCGGCTGGCTTCAATCTCTTTACCAAGAAAATGATGCAAACATAATGTTTATTTCACACAGTTGCAAGAATCAAGGTCATGTCTTCCCGAGTTTAGTTCACTTTAAAAGTAGAGAAATGAGGCCGGGCGGTGGTGGCACACGCCTTTAATCCCAGCACTTGGGAGGGAGAAGCAGGAGGATCTCTGTGAGTTCGAGGCCGGGCTGGACCGATAGCCTCCAAAACAATACAGAGAAACCCTGTCTGGTAAAAACCAAAAAAAAAAAAAAAAAAAAAAAAAAAGTAGAGAAATGAGAGTTTAAAAGATCAGAATATCTAACAACTTCCCAAAGTTTGCCATCTACCAAGCTCAGGCAGATTCACAAACTCTGACATTTTTGATTCTCTTTCAAGTCAAATCAGTTTACTGCTTTATCACTTAAGTATTTTACTGAGTGCTTACTACATGCGAGGCACTTTGCGAGGTACTGGGGAGATGTAGGTTGCAAGCAGCTTGGAGTCTAGGCAGATTGACTCTATCGTCACTATTCATACCCATGAGAGGGACAGAGCCACACTAATTGGTTAGTGTGAGTCTACAGAATTAACATATAGCAGTGTCCTGTCTAAAATTGGTATGCTGCTCAGTGCTAATTATAATTACTGTTAGGTCTGGTTAGTTTCCAAGCTGACCAACTGTCAGGAAAAGCAGACAGCATTTTTGCCCAATTAGGTTGCTCAAAGGCCCCAGAGAGAAAGGTGCCCAGGTAGAACAGTTCATAAGAAGTAAGCTCTCACGATGACTCCATCCCCACTGCCGTGACCAATGATAGGATATGTTCAGGTTCCTGGCATTGAGCCATTTGGATGGACTTAACCCGGTTTTCGTTACTGATACCCTTCCTTGCACAGTGTGTCTTGAAGTGAAACAGGGGGGGGGGAGGTCTTCAGCCAGGGCTGGTTTTGCTAGATTAAGGATTGATGTTTTATGTTTTGCTAGATTAAGGATTGATGTTTTATGTTTTGCTAGATTAAGGATTGATGTTTTATGCTGTGGCTCTCTTTTACAATCTGTCCTTTCCAGGCTTTATTCGCCTGCATACTTAACCAATATTAATTTCCCATGTTATAATAACAACTAAAAGCAAAAACAGCAAGAGGAGGACAGCAAGAGGGGACAGCAAGGGGGACAAGAGAGGGAAGCAAGGGGACAGCAAAGGGGCAGCAAGGGGGAACAGTCAGAGGGGGACAACAAGGGGAGACAGCAAGAAGGGGGCAGTAAGGGGGACAGCAGGAGGGGGACATTTTTCTCTACATGAAGAAGGTAGAGCAAGACAATTGTCGTGAGAACCTGTCATTACAAGCCCAGACAGCCTTGTCTTGTTCTTTGACCTCTGCCTCTGAGTTTACAGGAGGAAAAGCTCTCACTCCAGTGTTGCACAAAATGAAGACCTCTTCAAGGGCAAGACAGCTCTCAAGGTCAGATAGTGGAAAAGTAACTTTGGGGACATACTCTGCATTCAGCAAACCCATTGGACACGGCATCTCACCTCCAGCAGACTGAGGCTTGGATTCATCCCACATTCACATGAGAAGACTAGGGGCCAGAATCTGTCTTTTAATGCATCTTGGATCTTGCAGATTAAAACCAACTGCCCTGATGTGTGTGTGTGTGTGTGTGTGTGTGTGTGTGTGTGTGTGTGTGTGTGTAGAATGTAAGCATCTGCATGTACATGTATGACGGTGCCCCATTTACCATGAAGAGGCTCCGGTTCTCAGATTTCTGCCCCACCCCCACGCCTCATCTCCATCTTGACAGCTGCGGCTCATCTGGAGCAGCCTCCCCTCTAGCTGACAGCCAGACAGCCAATGAAATACTTCTTCCTGTTGCTGGGTCCCATAAAGGCAGCAGCTCCCGGCGCTGTCACTGGCTAGTCGGGCCTTCTGTGGAATGCTAATGCATTAGGGCCAGCAGAAAAGTGACAGGTGGGCATAGCTCCACAAATCTACCACTGGCCTGATGTGCACTGGAGAGAAAAGCTATCTCAAGGCTGAGTGACAACGATAACACCCTGTTAGAAGAAGAAGCAATCTCCCCCAGTCTACACTCGGGCAGCAGTGCAAAGGGGGAACATGCACACGTCAAAAATCAGCACAAGGTTGTCTAGTCCTCAGATACCCTGCTTTTCATGGCCTGACGAGAGCTCCCCCTGATTAAGAAATATGTGGGCATTTCTGCACAACTTTTATAGAATGCCCATTTATATATTTTAAAGTCAGTTGTTGTTTATTCGGGAAATGATTTGCAACCTTGTCAAGGGGGACTTGTAAATTCTTCTACTTCTCCTTGTTTCTAGCATAACCCTTTTGACCTTGCCCTTCTGACCTTCAAGTACAAAAACTCTGGCAGTGGCAGGATGTGGTCAGTACTAGATGCAGCTTATCTCACTCTGTCCACTTAAAATATTTGCATCACTCTGGGAGGATAAGTACAGTACTATCTAAACATCTTTGGGATTCATCTTTGCAGTCAGAGAGAATTGTGTGGCTACAAGTAACTGCCTTTGCTAGCACCAGGTTAACTGTTCCCACACAAATCTGCCAGAGGGTCTCTAGGAAAGAGTGGCCTCTACTAATTGAATTCTAATGAGGCCAGGAAGTAGATTAGAAATTGAGCTATTTTACTGTTGCTTCAAACACTGGATGTAGGGATGTTTGGCCTATTTGATCTGTTTAATCTTCCAGGAAGACCTAATTAATTCATGAAGAAATGACTGCCCAGAAGGACTCCGCAGATTATTGGTTGGTCCGGCTGAACGGAGATTTCTGAGTCTGTACCATTGTCAAGCACAGCAGAAAGCTGCTGGTCTGGTGGTCGGATGATAGATGGTCATAAATGCAGACTTCTGGGCTAACTTAACTGGCATAACCATGGAAGATAATATACTTTAAATTATTTGGATGAGAGCCAAATCAGGGCTACCAACACTTAGATAATCCTTAGAGGGAGACTATTTAGGGACACAACAAAACATTCTATTCAATAATAGCATCTAGCCGCTATTGCTGGAAACCGCTTCAGTGGATAGATCAATTGTAATTCTCACTCAGCACCTATATATTATGATGTAAGCATCCCATCGTTTTCCCGGGAAATGTCTCTGGTTATGAAAGAAGCAGTCGGGAGGGCTGGTGGGGATTGGAATTCATCATTTGAAAGCTGTATGAAGCTTTACTTAAACTGAAGGACAGCAATCGTACTCTATACTCCTCTATCCTTTCTAAGAGAAATGGTCCTCTTCTACACCTAACTTGGAAACTGACATCATTCTGTCCACCAAGCCCTCCATACAGGCTTTGTATGTCTGGTCAGAGACTAGACATGTGAACCAAACTGAGTCAATTGGCAAGTGTTCCCAAGATAAAGTGACACATGAGAACCACCCCTTCCTATAGGGGAACCATTTAGAGAAACCTAGTCTCAGCCAGATGCCAGTCAGCAATGAGTGTTCCACAACGGACTGGATGCTGCAATGTGAGGGTCTGTACTTTTGGTCTAGGGTTATTGGTGCAGAGTCATGGTGACCGGTTCTGGGAGTTGCCAGATCTGGGTTTCGGGATCATCACCTAGTTTTGGAGGGATGAAATCTATGGGGCTGTTTTCCCTTTAGGTGTATATAGTCTTCCCATTTGTAGCCTTTCTTGGGAAGATTTCAGGCAGTGTATTGCATGTATATCTTATAAAAGATATTACAGCTGGGATATTCCTCTCTACTCCACATCGCCTTCTCTTGAGCTAATAATGCACCACACAGTGAAAGAGGAAGGTTCATGCTGAGAGAGAAGCTCAGAGCTCAGGGCAGACAAAGGCTTTCTCAACACTAGACTGATAGACTCTTGGCTTGCCCAAATAAGCAGCCTTTCTCTTGAACACAGTCTCCTAGAGAGGTTATGCTATGGTGAACTCTCTTCAAGGAGGTCACTGGTGACTTGAATGACACTTCAGGTAGAGACAAACACTTCTGCAACGTTTAAAGGGACATCCAGCACTTAGGACCACTTCGTTTTCCAGTTGGAGCAACATCATCATGGGAAGTGCCCCTCCCACCCCGTTCTCCTTCTTTTCTGAATTTGAGATTTTCTTGTTGGAGGTGGAGGGAAGAGTGCAAAATGTTCTTCTTCCAAAGCCACTTCGGCTTTTTGCAGAGCTGTTGGATGAAACCTGAGCCCAGCTGTGAGGATGGCCATCTGCTCCCCCAGATGTCAACACAGAACTGGATTTTCCCAGAACCCTCTCTGCCTCTGGCAGGGCCAGAGGTGAATTATGATGTATGTTAGGAAATGTGCCTAGTAGAAGAGGAAAGGGATCAGTCAGCTCAGAGTTGTTTGGGGTGTGTGCTTTGTATGGGAAATTATTATTATTATTCCACAAAACTTTCCCTTGAAGCAATTCTGGCTGCTGAGGAGGTTCTCCCAGGGAAACAATGGGGCTGGATGACTTTGCAGACTATGAAAACTTACATAGATAGTCACACTCGCACACACACATGCATTTGCACACTTGCACACTCACACACACACGCACACGCACAACACACACACACACTTGCATGCACACACCCAAGGCAGTTAAAACCTGAACTCACCTATCACAGGAACAAAACTCAAGATTCAATCATGGCTCATAATCACACCACAAGGATAGGACCAAGCCAAGGCCAGACTCTTCTAAAACAAAGTCTTTCATGTCATTTAAAAGAGAATACTATAATTCAGCATGCCATGTCTGCCCAGATCATAGTTTTTTAGGTACACTTTGGACATTTGTCTATATGCCTCAGGCTTGTCATCTATAAAGCAAGGAAAAGAAAAGGGTTTTGTAACAATTAAGAGTTAATACAAGCAACACACCAGAAGCAGACCTGGCAGGCTGTTTTTCTCATTTTCTAAAGTTCCCTCACACTGAGTGCACTGAGCATAAGCTAGGGAGAGGAAAGGATTTCAGCAGGAGTAACAAAGGCCTGCTAACCGATAGTGCGATCCTTCCGTGACGTGTCCAATAAGCAGAGTTCAGCCACCAATAGCTCCTTTAGAGGCTTGCTGCTACCGCTCAATAGAGCAAGAACTGGGAACGCCCCCACATCAGCGGCAATGCTGGGCTATAGCAGCAGAGCTCCCAGTGAGGAACAATATTTGAAAGATGTGGTGATGGGCCCTGTGCCATCCTATATTGTGGAGAGGAAATGCACTCTCAAAGTCCATCTGCCTGGCACAGCTTAACCACATCTCTGGGTCTGACACTCTTACCGCTGGATAGGCTGAGAAAATCTGACGTTCTATGTTCTCACTGACCTTCCTCATACTGTCTCCTTCCATAGAGGCATGAATTCTGTTATCCCCAGCCCTCAGGGGGGCTTTAATGCTGCTCTGGAGACAGCATTTAGAGCAGCATGTCTCAACCTGTGGGTCTTGACACCTTTGGGGGTCAAATAGCAGATATCCCGCATATCATGTATTTACATTATGACTCATAGCAATAGCAAAATTACAGTTATGAAGTAGCAATGAAATAATTTCGTGGTTGGGGGTCACCACGACATGAGGAACTGTATTAAAGGGTTGCAGCACCGGGAAGGTTGAGAACCAGAGCTCTAGGGCCAACTACAAGGCTAGCTGCTACAAGCACAGGCCCCTTCTACAGTGTGGTCTTAATAAGAAGGCATCTCGGTTTTCTGTTAACACGAGACCCAGCAGATTTTTTTGCTTTTTAAATGAAATTCTTCATTGTTTCTTGCTGCACTTCTTTGAGTTCCAACCAAATGCCCAAAGCTCTGAAAACATCAGCGTGTACTACAAAGCAGTCTTAGAATGCTCTCTGAGGCTGTTCTTGATCACAATGCCAAGTTTAATTTCTTGTTTTTTTTTATATATGAGACTCAAGCCCAAAGAAGGCAAAATTCTGCATGCCTTCTGAGACCTGGCTAAGGTGGTGCCTTTGTGAATTTGGGGTTACACCCAGAAATGCGAAGATCACCCCAGAGACTGCCATCAAACACTCAGCATGCCCAGAAGCATGGAAAGGGATGTCTTAATAGCTCGCTGGCTCAGTCCTGACACTGAGCACTTTAAGGGCCACACAGCTAGCTCAAGTGCAGTGCTGCCGGCCATGGTCACAAACAACAATAAAGACAATTAATGGAGCACCTGGCCCTCTGACCTCCAGACGCTTACGGGGTACCCCTCATCAATTCCTGCTCCTCCACATGGCCTCCTGCCTTCACAGGATGCCTTGCTAAGTACATCGAGTATGCAGACCTGGCCTCGCTTTGTTCATGAGGCTAAACCAAAGGGGAGAGCTCCCCAGCCCTCCAGCTCATGCCTGGGTGAATGAATCAGCGTTGGTGTCACTAACATATTCCAGGTCATGTACACACACACCACCGTTATTATATCTCAAAATTACTTTTAAATCACCAGCTTTGGGATTTTTAACCATTTCCCTAAAAACATGTGGCTCAGGAAATTCTTACATGGAGCAAGGATGGCACCCAGTGGCGGAAGGGCCTCATCTCAAGCCCAGATTTTTCAGGGTTTGCCATTTGCTTGTCTCCTTGGAGACGGTGAACCGCTGCAAGACCCTCTCCTCACGCCAGAGCTAAAGGGCTACACCTTTAAGTTAATCAGGTCTACACACACACACACACACACACACACACACACACACACATCACATACACATCACACACTACAAACACATACCATACATATACACACCGCACACACATACCACACACATACACACTGCACACACACCACACACATACCACACACCACAAACACAAACCACACACATACACATTGCACACACACACATACACACACTCACACACACCACACACACATACACATTGCACACACACATCACACACCACACAGCACACACATACACAAACACACACATCACACATACCACACACACACACCACACACACATACACAAACACACACTCACACCGCATATCACACACATACATCCCCCCACACGTGACATGGAGTGGGGATATATCAATGAGTTAAACTAGAATAAAGGTGTGTGTGTATTTTAAGAATTTATGTTTAGATAATCACATTTTAGGTAAGCAGTCCATGATGTCCTTAACATCAAACAAGTATTACATATCCCTCACTCCACATCTATCTTCCTTCCCACAGTTTCTCTCTTGTTCATAAGTTCTCACGCCCTAAGCATAAGACTTTATCTCCTGACAAGTACTTTATCATTAAACTGATGCTTGCAATCTTCTATCCACGTTATCTTCCTCACACGATACTTGGCAGCCTGGAGAGTGTGGGATGATAAAGTGGAAGCCTTCTTTTCTCTTTGAGATTTCCAGATGTTGAGAGATTTCTACAGTGCAAGATAGGCAATCAGACTGAAGAAGATAGGCGAGATGCCAGAATAATGGATCTTCTCTCCTAGCTCTGCGGATGATGCAAGGTCTCCATAATGCTTCTTGCTTCCAATTTCCTTAGGTTTCTAAGTACTCTGAAGTCCCAGGGCAAGGAGTCATGTAGACAGCATAAACATGAATCCAGAGAGCAATTTCTAACAAAACAGCATTGTGCACTAAAGGGTGCTGTGAATAGTCCTTTAAAAAGTATCTTAAGTTCAGCCAAAAATTCCTTCTTAGACATATTTGCCTTTGTTCATTTGGCTCAAGGACTGCCAAAATGTCACTGACTTTCCAAGAATAATAGGTAAATCAAAAGAAATTATCTCGGGGTAAAATTCCATGACTTGGCTTCCGTTTTCCTACTTAAGGAGTAAGTACTGTTTCTAGAAGCAAAACAGAACTGGACTGGGGGAAACAAAGTTGGGTATAGTTTTCTGCCTTGTTCTTATCGTTTGTTTTTTCTTTTACAGACAGAATCTCACTGTGTAGCCCAGACTGACCCAGAGCTCGTGGTTCCCCCTGACTGTGCCTTCCTAGTGATGGGATTACAACAGTGTACACCACCCCTGCCCTTCTTGATGGTTCCTTAATTCTTAATTGCTTCACAGATGCAATGGAGATATGTGGACCCTGCCCTCACCAACAGATTGAGGGTCACAAGAGATGGCGTTGTGAAAAAGACATATATGTATATGTATATGTACATGTACATGTATATGTATATGTCTGCATAGTGTATACATGTGATACATACATATGTATACATATACACACACACATATATATATACACAATGTATATATGTGTATGTATGTGTGCATGTGTGTATCTCCACCTCTATCTCTCAGTATTTAACAAATTATTATTAAGCATTTATTTATGGCAGGGATATGGTATAGATTCTATACTGATGAGTTTAAGACTTGTCTTACCAAAGACTGCCACATTCCTCCCTATTTGAATCATTACATTTTATTGCTCCTCAAATATAACATAGGCACCAGAGTCTTTGAAAATTAATCATAAAATGCAATTAAATCAAACTGAACCAGGTCTTCCAGCAAATACTCCTAATTCTGAAGCTGATCTGCAATTCAAACCTTTGAGCATTCAGAATAATAAAGACCTCAAGATGTTTTGTCAACGTTTATTTTTCCTTTGTGTTTTATTTTCCCTTCACTCTACAGATAAACTTTATAGGCTCATAAAAATGCATTATTTTATAGCTGGAAATGGCTTTGCTGCACAGAGGAGGGAACCCGAAGCCCAGAAAATTGACATGAGCTTGTAGCTGCTTTGTGCATGTGTTCACATGTGTGCTCACTCCTGTCCTTCTACACACATGTTCTGACAGAGGCTGTGTCAAGGGACAGCTGGAGCTCTGGGACTGCAGATAACCCCGAGGTCAGACACTCTCTGCTCACCCTGCATGTCATGTGCTGCCTCAGAGCCTATAGAGTTGGGGTTCACAAACATTTTTAAGATTTTTGAATACATGAATTTCCAACCGAAACATAAACACAAAGAACAGTTCATGATTTCACAAATCCATAGGGGGATGCAGATATAGGACCAAACAATATTAAATGCTAATAAAAAGTATTAGGAAGACATTTCATAAAGCAAGAAAATAATATGTTTTAGAATGTACGATTTGAGCCTGATGACCTGAGTTCAGTTCCTGGGACTCACACAATAGGAGAGGACATGTACATCAGGACATACACTGAGCTGGACAGACAGAACAGACAACACACACGCACAGCATACACTACTGGATAAATAAATATAAAAATCTTTAAATGCATTTAACAAAATCCACAAAGGATTTTATTTAATAGCAAATCACCAACACTGTGAAAATCTCCTGCCTACAGCAGAAAGACGACATTCTTACAGACAGTTCAGCAGACTTGGGCCAGAGCTCAGCACAGAGAGCATGAGTCCCTTTATTTTCATGGCACTTAGGCTGTATAAGGAAACTAGAAATTGATAAGCAAGGATGTGAAAGAAGGAGTTTAAACCAAAAAAAAGCTAAGACTGAGACACAACTTGCAACTATTGGTCTTGTCATGGATCCTGCTTTACATTTCGACCTGTGCCTGTAATTCCTTTTACCCCAAATGGCAGAATTTAGTGAATTTGGTCACAAGATAGACATTTCTTCAGCATTCAGGTGCCAAGCATGCCTATAAATGGTGTAAGGGATGTAAAAATGAGAGGAAAAAGGATTCCCTAAGATGCCCCCAGTCTAACTGTCTGATTAGAAGGGTGTACCAAGACTGATGTCACAGGCAGAAACTGAAAAGGATGGCAAGAAATGGACTGCTTCTGTCCGAAGGACAGCGGATGTCTGGGAGAGAGGCGGTGAGTGAGGTCAGGTGCATTGGCAGGCGGTAAATATGCAGAAACAGGGAAGAGGATGGGCTCACAGACAGGAAAGGGAGGGAGTGGGAAGAGAACATCACACAGGGATGTGGAGGGCAGCGCATGGGGGCAGGCTAGAACAAGGTGGGGCAGTGGATGGGAGGTTTGAATGCAGAGTACTTTTAATGTCCAGCTAAGGAACCGACAGTGGCAGACAGAGACCCACAGACGACGCTAAGCTCTGTGAGCAGGGGCCTGGCACCCACAGAAGAGGACTGTCCACCAGGCAGCGAGAAGGAGGAGGCAGGGAGCCCAGCGAGAACCAGAACGAGCAATCATTGTCTGTAGAGAAGAGAGCAAGGGAGGGGCTGAACTGCTGAGGGCTGTGAGCTGGATTGGAATGAGTGGGAAATACCAAGGCAGAATGAGTGGGATGATAACACATGGAAATGCGGAGGGGGAGGAGCCATGGATGGCTGTTCCATTCTATCTAAGGCATGGAGCCGCAGAGTGCAGGCAAGGGAAGAAAAGTCAGGAGGCCGTAGCTTTCCTGTGTACTAAGCAGTTGATGAAGGAAAAATAAACTGTCAAGGTTGCCAAGTCAAGCACACATCTGTCCCGGCTCTGTGATTTCTCTGTTTAAATCTTCAGTCATAGTCAACTTGTATTAGAAGAAAGCCAAAATGAGTATAGAATGGTGCAGTTCTGGAAGGTTCTGACATCTTTGGCTTCTTCTATTCTCTTCACATTTCAAGGGTCAGGGTTATCACTGGGCTGCACTGGCCCCCACTGGGTCTTCTGAACTCACCATTGCTTGGCTTTTTAATACTCTGAAACTACACAAACTGCCCTCCAGGCCTGACTCTGTGGATCAGCCGGGAATGAGAAGGACTAAATAGCCAAGAGGAGATGGGAAAGTCCTCCAGACCATTTGTAAGTCATTTACAATTATATTCAAACATGTTGTGTGGTTGTGTGTACATGAGTGCATGTCTGAGGAGACCAGAGGCATCGGACCCAGCCCCTCCAAACTGGGGTTAGTGGTGGTTGTGAGTAGCTGGCTGGTCACAGGGGCAGTGTGTGATCTCAACTGCTCATCCGTCTTGCAGGCGGTACCCCAGGTCCTTTCTTTCTCCCACAAAAGTAGATGTTTCCAGTGACTAACCTTTGGAAAAGCTGTCCCTGCTTTGTTTTCCAAGCAAAAGAAGTGACAAATAGCGGCTGCATGTGTTGATCGGAGGGGAGGTCAAGGTCATCACAGGATATATTTGGGTCAGGCAGGCCTTTGAAGGGCCCTCAATCCACAGCCGCTGAGCTCAGCACTAAGAAAGGCCAGCCTGGCCTTAAAGACCTGGTCACCACACATCACCCCTCCTGCCCCCTCCTTCCCCCATCCTGCCCCCTTTATTCCCCCCCACCTCCCTAGCATCTGCCTACTCAGGAGTGACAAAGTACAGCCATCCTTTCCGTGATGTGGCGTTTGATTAAGACACAATTCATAAAGGGAACTGGACACGTGAGCACCAGGCCTGCAGCATATTTCTGGATGCAACCTGAACCACGCGGGCTGCCAGCTGCCTGCTGAGTGTGAGCAGACTGCCCTGGACAGTGCTGAGGCTGCTCTTCCCCCCCCCCCCCAGTTCATCTCCCAGGGAGAGTTCAATAGCTTGCCCTGACAGTAAAGGAAAGCGTGGATACTAAACTTGGCATAAATACTACTGCAAGTCAAAACAGTGCCTTAAATTCAAGTGGCAGGAGCAGGAGTGGGGGAGAAGCACTAGGCTAGGTATAAGTTGATACCAACATTCTGTGTACACTGCTGCCTCCCCGCAGCACCCTAGAACTGGAAAGGCCAGGGTGGACACTTCTGAAAGCTGTATTCCAGAGAGTAAGACCGTAGAGCAAGATGACAACCTACTTCCCTCTGACACCAAGGTCCCAGGCTAGCCCTGGTTGCCGAGGAGCCACATCTCATCACTTATTTTGTTTGTTCGGTTTTGATTTTTTCTGAGACAGGGCTTCACTGTATTAGCCTTGGCTGTCCTGGAACTCGCTCTGTAGACCAGGCTGGTCTCGAACTCACAGAGATCCACTTGCCTCTGCCTCCCTAGTGCTGGGATTAAAGGCGTGCACCACCACCTGGCTTCATCACTTACTTTTATCTTGTTTCCACATGTAATTTCCACAGGAAGTGCCCATTCTCGATATTCTGTTTTGCTTACTTTGCCATGATATTAATTTGTGGCCTGGACATTAATACTGAAAACTTGAAACATGGAGAGGTGGTCTAAACCCAAACACCCATCTTGAGTTACGGGCCTTTAATTGCCAAGGCGGTAATGGGGCAGTAAAGGAGCGTCCTCTCTGATGGCAGCTGGAATCCATGCCATTCTAAACTGGAAGAAGGGATGATCGAAGGAGGCAATATAACACGAGGATGTCCACAGGTTGATGCTAATGGCTAAACTGGCAGGAGATGGTGATAACCATGAGGTCTGTCCATTGCACTGGAATCCAAGCAAAGTGCATAAAACCACAGGAGCATATAATTGGTGTACTAAACTCATTTTCTCATGTTATCACAGCTGGCATCTCCAGGTTATTAAAAGCCCTTAAACTAGCCGTCTTCCAAGAGATCTAATTGTCAATATGGTCTTTATACGTTATTCCTGTTAGCACAGTGCTAAAGAGATATAAACAGGCACTAAAATTGCACAAATTTTCTCTATGTCACTTTCTTATTTCAAGTTCATAGGACAGTAAATGTTAATGAGGGAAAAAAACATTCTTTGGCTCTTGTCAGGCTCATTAATACACAGGGCAATCAGCTCCTAAGGAGTAATTTATTGACATTATAATCTGAATCAGATTTCCAAAAGCAGTTAATTTATTAGTTCCCAGGAGTTTGGGATCTTTTTGTATGTGTGAATGGCCCTACAAACAAGACTATTTCCTGAAGTATGAATGATATCAGAGCCAGGATCTGACATTTTTGAAGAAGCAGAATCCACTTGTTGGACAGGGTTGGGATACTTCTAGAAAGGCTTTCATCTCAATGGTGGGCAGTTTTAGTTGTTAGCTAGAAATAATCTAGAATGACCTAAGAGGAGAGGCTCAGTGAGGGCTTGTCTAGATCAAGTTGGCCCGTGGGTATACTTGTGGGGGATTATCTTGAGTACACTAACTGTGTTGGGAAGACCCAATCACTGTGAGTCTCACCATTGCCACGATGGGAGATCCTGAACTCAGCAAGTAGGCTGAGTACAAGCGTGCGAGCACTCACTCATTCTCTGTGTGTGTGTGTGTGTGTGTGTGTGTGTGTGTGTGTCCCACTTGTCTGTGGCTGTGGCATGCATGTACTCGTTCTCTGGCACACATGCCCTCATTTTCTCATCACTCCTGTCTGTCTGTCTGTCTGTCTGTCTCTCTGTGTATGTGTGTGTGTGTGTCCCACTTGTCTGTGGCTGTGGCATGCATGTACTCGTTCTCTGGCACACATGCCCTCATTTTCTCTCCCCTCCTGTCTGTGGCTGTGACCGGCTGCCCCCAGGCCCTGGCACAGTGACTTCCCTGCAGTGATGATGGACTATGGCCTGGCACAGTGACTTCCCTGCAGGGATGATGGACTATGGCCTGGAACTGAGGCTAAGATAAACCCATTCTCCCTTAAGTGGCCTTTATCATAGCAACAGAAACAAAATCGAGACAAAGTCTGATCCTCTTTTCCCACCGCCACTACATATCCAAATTCTCCTCACCAAGAGAAATGGGGGAGTCCGAAGAAACCACAGACAGCTCCTCCACAGCCTTCTAACAAGGGGGGAAACATCCACCAGATGGACCAGGAGGTACTAGGAAGGGTAAGGTATCAGCCTAACATCCACGGCCATTAAGAATTTACTACAGGTTTATCTTATATGACATCAGCCCTCCTCTAGGCCACATCCTCTACGTGGACAAATGGTTGTAAATGAAGAGTAACAAAGGGCACAGACTCACTCTCCACTCTTCAATCTGTCTGATGTCCTCCCTTTTTACTAGGGTCCTCGGGCTTTGCTTTCCCTGTCCTTCCCCGGTGATATCTTCACCTGCACTGACGGGCCCAGCCCTGATGGTAATACGGGGAGGAAAGTATCCCTCATCCGGTCTGCAGTGAAGCTTCCTGCCACTGGTCCCTGACCCTCTGGAGCCTGAGCTGTCTGAAGCGTGGGATGTGCTGAATCCATCACAAAGTCAGGCCTTTGCCTCCACCCACGTTCTCAGCTAAGAACACGGATCCACGGCTGTCCGAGGGGTGAGGCAGACCCAAGAGACGGCTCTCAAGCTGAACTCAAACTCACATATGGACAGGGAGGCACGTGGACTCCACTTCCATTAGGACACACTCCATTCAGAAGGGCTGATACGCTCATGTGAATAACGACATCTTGCTGGTTCCTGGGACAGTTCTGTACCGGGACTGACGCACTTTGGGCTTCTACTGAGGTCTCTCATATGCCCATATATTTGGGTTCCATATGTTTTCCACCACCAGATAATTAAGTAGTTCCTTTAAACCCTGGGTTCATCTCTGAATCTCACTGCACACCAGCTAAGCAGATTGAGTACTGGGGCTCATCCAGCCTTTTGCCCAGGAAACCAGTTCCAGATTTAAATAAATCGCTATGCTGTTTTAAAAAGAGCTATGCATATTTTCAAAGGGGCAGAAGATAATATAGATAGGCGGTAACACATTTGGATGTTGATGTGGCTTGCCTGTATGTATTGGTGAAAATAAAGTATTTATTAAGTTATTTAGTTAGTAGTACACAATCGAGTCTGGAGTTTCTGTAAGTGCTGTCACGTGACTGTACACAGGATTATTCTAAGCACACTATTTTTAATGTTATTGCAGCAGCTACAATAGACACCAGCTATCAATTAGGATAATGTTTTATTTACTTTATATATCAAGGAAAAAGCCATTTGGCTAAAATTATCTACTATATCTCAATTACATTATAATAGGATACCAGCTATTATCTTTTGGGATAAAATCTGGAATAAATCAGTTCAGTTAATAATCTTGACAAGTTTAAGATGAAATAACCCTCTGTTCTCACATTTAAATACTTCCCATTTTCAGTACGTTTGGGAGCTAATAATACAAAAGCACAGTGTGCTCTCAGACAATGCAGTTCTCTTTGCCTGAGTGCAGGCTTGTGGCCGTCACAGAGCAGCCAGCTCTAGAATGTGCAGCCTGCTGTAGCTCTGGGAGGTGGCTGTGAGTGGCTTTTACAGTCACATTTAGTTCATTTTGCACTTTCTGCCTTCTTTCTGGCCACTTCCCTGCTTTGGCAACAAAAATAATCATAATAGCAGCAAAAATGAAATAATAGCATGTAATATTATCATTTTATCAGGAGCTAGGTATTGCCATAAATACGATTTTGAGGCAAGGAAAACCTTTGCCTTATTGTTTAGCTTTTCAAATTTGTAGATAAAAACAAAATTTTTACAGATTTATCATATAACGCCTGGTGTTTTGATACATGTATTCTAAATTTTATTAAGGTAAATAAGTTCTAAATATATTTATGGAAAAATATATAGTTTATATATATTTAAGAAATTTAAAAAGGCATCTAAAATAATTTCATGATATAGCTTTAATATTTTCTTGATGACTAACTGCTTAAGATCTAGAATACTGATGCTCTTTGCATTCATTCATTCATCAATCAAGTATTTACTGAGTATCATGATATTCCACAAACTGTGAGAGACAGCAGAGATAGAATTGTGAAGAAAATAAACAAAAATCCCTGTCAAATGGGGTTCATATCCTGGTCAATTGTCATGATTTAAATGTGTCCCCAAATTCCACACGTGGGCAATTTGTCATCAGTGCAGCAGTATTGATAAGTGGCTTCGGAGATGGATGGGTCATGAATGAATGGATTCGTGGCTTACTGAAAGGGAGGCTAGGCTATAGAATAGCTCTCTAGACTGCTGCTATCTCTTGCCACATGATGTTCTCTGCCATGTTGTGATGAAGCAGGAAGCCCACCACATACACCCAAGTGGAGCACGCGCGTGTGTGCATGTGTGCACACACACATACCACATATGCATCCACATACATGCACACATGCATGCACACACACAGGCATACACATCACACCACACCACACACACACACACACACCCCACATATGCATCCATACACACACCGGCACACATGCATGCATACACACAAAGGCACACACCACACCACAAACACACAGGCATACACATCACACCACACACCACACACACACACACACACAGGCACACATGATGCACACACACAGGCATACACATCACCCCCCCCACACACAGGCACACACCTCACATCACATCTCACACACACACACACACACACCATACACAGGCACATACCATACCACACACACCACACACACACACACACACACACACACACAGAGGCACACATGCATGCACACACACACAGGTACACACCTCACACCACACCACACACAAACACAGGCACACACACACACACACCACACACAGGCACATACCATACCACACACACCACACACACACATACACACACAGGCACACATGCATGCACACACACAGGTACACATCTCACACCACACCACACACAAACACAGGCACACACACACACACACACACACACACACACACACACACACACCCCACACCAGATGTTGAGCAGATGTCAGTTATGCGGTTGGATTTCTCAACCTCTACAGCACAAGCTAAGTCAACCTCTATTGTTTAAAATTACACAGTCCTAGGAATTTTGTTACAGAGACAGAAAACAAACTAAAAGAATACACAAGACGCTTGCCTCTACAACAATAGACCTCAGGGTCTGTAAACCACAGATGCCGTGGTTTAGATTGCTTTGTTCCTTGCTCGGGGACCAGCCATTACTTGTTGACAGCACAGTCTCTCCTTTTGATATGGGCACCACCGTTAGACTTTCCTTAAGCAACTGTCTACTGTAACAGCTCATTGCTTGCCCTCCTGGGGAATCTATCCCTGTACTCAGGGTCTTTCTTTGTCCTCTTCAGTGGTTCATGTGATTCAATTCTAATATGACTCTAGCAGGATCAAAGAGCTCTGTGCCATTCTTGGATCTGTGATTTTTTTTCTCCCTTTAAAAAGCTTTGGGTTTGTATTTCTAAATTCTGCTTAAAAGTTTTGAGAATTATTAGGAAAGGCTGCTGCAACCATCAGAAACATCATATTTGTAATATTAGTACATAGCATTGCTTGCTGCTCTTCTAGGAAAAAAAATCAGTTTTCCAACATTCTTGTGGTTTGCTTTTCCTGAAGCCCTGGGGATTGAACCCAGGGCCTTGAACATGCTAAGCAAGCATTATATCACTGAGCTGTGCCCCAGCCCTATTTTTGTGACTGTTGCCAAAACTTGCTTGTAGGAATCCAGGAGACAAGATGGAATTCTGAATGGCGCCCAAGGAAACAGTGGTGACTAGGATGAAAGGGACATCTAGGACTCATTTATAAACTCATCAGACATGGAGTCAGACAGGGGTCACCAGGGAGGCGTGTAGTGAAGAACTCCAGTTCTGGGCTGGATCCTCCTCCTCAGTGAACTCATCTGGAAAACCGTTTGCATAGCCCAGGGCTGTGAGCCTGAGATGGACGGGTACACGCTAAGAGCCTGCAGTGCACCGGCGCACAGTAAGCATGGGGTAAATGTCAGTCATTATGATCTCAATCTCTTCGTTGAGGCTTTTCTTTGCCTTTCCTTCCCTTTCTTTTCTTTTTCCAAGACAGGGTTTCTCTGCGCAGCCCTAGCTGTCCTGGAACTGACTCTGTATACCAGGCTGGCCTCGAACTCAGAGATACATCTGCCTCCTGGGCACTAGGATTAAAGGCATGCGCCACTGCGGCCCAGCTTCTCCATTTAGTTTTATATATGAACAAGACAATAAAGCCCTAAAAATTTTAAATGAATCTTAAGTTGGAAGTAAAACCAATGTCTAAGTCAGGGGTCCCAGTTTTCATCCTATGTTTCAGGCCTCCCTCCCCATGTCTGCGTGCTTAACAAATGGAAAGGCGTCTTGACTCATGAAAGTCACACAGGGACTACACAATGATTTAATCCTTCCACCCCTCCAGAATGAAGGACTCCAAGCCTCTCTGCCCAGAACTGTGGCCCACACTTCAAAGTTTAAGTGCTAACAGCGCAACCGTTCTCTTCCTCACCTTAAACTTGTCGACTTCCGCCTTGGAACATGTGGCATGGTAGGACAGCACCTGATGCGGGAGAGGACAGAATGTCAGTAATGGACACGACTGGCTCGTCTCAAACTTTCCTCCTTGAAAACGGCTTTGCTCACATACGCCACCTTGACTGGACAGTGCTTTTCAGTGTATAACAAGGGATTTCTATGAATTGTCCGTGACACAGACTAAAGGCTGGCTACGTTTCACCAGTATTTGTCAAAGGAACACTGTGGAGGTCAAGACCGCGGTCACCAGGGGGGTGTGAATATCTACTAAATCTTTCTGCACTTACCAACCTCGGAGAATCACAGTTTGCCTCTGAATTGTGGCTCAGCATTTCCCAAATCTAATTAGCCTTAGAACTCTGCTTTAGATGACACAGCAATGCCACTGCATGCCAACCTAATAAGCCGTTGACCAAGAGCTTTTGAGAGAAATGCTGATGCAGGTGAAAGCACATAGCAGAGGAGGCAGCGCCCCACAGTGGTTGAACGCAGTGTGTGCAGTCACGCTGTCAACCACTTTACTGCCCAGCACTGTGAATTTGCAAGGGCTCTTTGGAACTACTTTGTAAAGAGGCATAATAGCAATATTACAGAGACACCTCGTGTTTAGCAGCAGCCTGCCTTTGAAAATCAGAGGCTCCACCCGAAAACCCCAGCCAGGGACATTTTTCATGATTTTCAACAAGAAAAATTAGAATGCACTGTAGTATCTGTAGCTTCCTGAAACCTACTTTCTTACGGTGCAGCAGAGTTCACAGGTGTGTATGAAACAAGGAACATAACAATAATGTTAAAATGAAACTTTGTATCATTTACTGGAAGTAAATGCTTTGTCTCCTACTGTGAACACTTTTCTCACTCACTTCTTTCCCTGTAGCTTTCCCAAACACCTTTGACTTTCAGAAGGGACTCACAAAATACTACACTGTGAGATAAACACTATTTGTAAGGGTTTGGTTATTAACGACGAGTTTCTACTGGTAAATGTTAATTGTGATGACATCATCTGGAGTGGGTTTGTAATCCTTGAGTTCTTAAGAATATTGACTGCAATAGCACATTTCGATTATCCAGCATATAGTTCACTTCCGTTGATTATATGAATCATCAGTTTAAAGTCTACCCCATATATATTTGGCTGAATATCACATATTATGATTTTCGTTGATTCAATAGTTTTCCAGTAAAAATTCTGTTCCTTTGGTTCTATTTTATTAAGGCAAACTCGAGTTTATTGTTATCTTATTCTTATGGTGTTTGCAAGTTCGTTTTTGTATATTGAGTCTAAAAAAGCCAAAACCAAAAACTTCAATTTGAACCTCTGCCACTAGGTGGTGCTCAGTCAGGAATTTAGCATGTGATTAAGGCATGCTGCCACTTTCCTTAAACCAATTTTCCATTTCCTTTATGATTAAAAAAGAAAAAAAAAGCCTATCAATGATACTAAATTGTAACTATTTGAGTCAGTGAAGCCAATAACTACTATAGACTAAGGTTCTCTGCTTGCTTACAACCAATTTCTTTTTTATTTGCCATTGAGGCATAGGGTCCACTGTATATTTTAGAATCAAGTTCCAAAATACATATGAATATATATTCTTGGAAATTGCTTCCCTGTCTATACTGCAATAGTATGCTTTTGTTTGCTTGTTTTTAAGAGGAGGGCTTGCTACCTCAGACTGTCAGTGGCTGAGACTTACGGGCGTGTGCATTGTGCCTGAAGTTTTAAATTTTGATTTAGCATATTTGTCCATTTTTATTATTATTGCTTCATGTGTCCTTTCTAAGAAGCCTTTGCTCATCACTAAAGTTATTGACGTGTGTGTGTGTGTGTGTGTGTGTGTGTGTGCACAGCTTGTCCTGTCTTCCAGAAGTTTCTTGCTTGCTTTTTGTCTATGATAAATCAAAACTAATCATGTGCATAGGGCAAGACTAAGACTTAAGGAAATAAATACTTTGGGTATGTTTTCAGGACTATTGAATTTTCCTTGTTTATTTTATTTAATTTGACAAGTAATATAATCAAGAAGCTTTTGGTTTGGCCCTTTAAATCTTCTTATCTCCTATTATATGACTCAGAACCACAGGGTGGAGGGGGAATCAGGCTCAGAACACTTCTGGTTTGTTTTGCTTTCTGAGACAGAATCTCACATTATATCCCAGACTATCCTGGGATTCATGACATACAGGGCAGAGCAATGAGAGCCAGTGGGTTCTCCACCCTTTTTTGTGTGACACTGTGACCAGAAGTTAATGAACAGCAGTGACCTTGCCTCTCCCAGCATCTTCTTTCAAAGTCTGTGACCAAAAACCATGAACTCATTATTTAAATCCTTTTTAGAGTTTAAATGCACACACACACATACACTCTCTCTCTCCTGTGTGTGTGTGAATGTGCATGTGTGTGTGAGTGTGTGTATGTGTGTGTGTAGGTCAGGGAACTTGTGGGAGTCAGTTCTCCCTTTCCATAATGTAAGCCTTGGGTATTGTCTTAGTTCAGGTTTTTATTGTTGTGAAGAGACACCATGATTACAGCAACTCTTATAAAGAAAATATTTAATTGGGGTGGCTCGCTTACAGTTTCAGAGGTTCAGTCCATTAGCATCATGTTGGGGAGCATGGCAGGCTGCTGGCTATATCTTGATTTGCAGGCCACAGGACACTGGGCAGTATCTTGAGCATAGGAAAACTCAAAGCCCATTGCCCAGTTACACACTTCCTCTAACAAGGCCACACCCACTCCAACAAAGCCACACCTCCTGATAGTGTACTCCCTATGAGATTATGAGGGCCAATCACACCCAAGCTACCACAGGTATCAAATTCAGGTTAGCAGGTTTGCCCGCAGGGGCCTGGATGCCCTGAGGATCTCACTAGCCCTGCTTCACTGTTTCAAAAGCATCTACAGATACTGCTAATGTCACTTAGAACTTCATCATCCATGATCATGATCACTGGCCCACCTTCATTGGTCTCAACGCTACCCTCACCACTGACACCTTGACTCAAACTTCCAATATTTTATTGACAAATCCATCCACAGATGTCCAGATGCACTTGTGTGGCAGAACTGAACCCAGGGCCACACTTTCTGTCTTTCTTTAATGCTCCTCACTGGGCTTTCCCGGCCACATGTTACTTGGTTTTCACCCTATTTCTCTGGTCCTTCTGTTGCTTTTTTCCTCTTTCGCTCTAAATGCAGTGATATTCTATGACTGTTCTCTTTTTCAACCACACTACATCACCCTCTGGCTTTCTACCGCTCACCTGTGTTGACAGCTTCTACTCTTAGTGGGAGTCTGTCCTTGCACTTCTCACTCTTGTTCACAATGACCGTCATCATGAGTTCCTGTTGGGTTGACTCTCTGGCAACTCAAATTTAATGCGCCTCAAACACACATGTTGATTTTTTCCCATACATGCTGGATAGAGCAACACTCTGCAACTCCAACTCAAAAGGCAATCATGTCTATCTCACAAGACCTTCCTTTTATCTGTGAACATGGTATAGTAGATAGCAAAAAGAGGTGTCCACAGAGGGAATTAATATCGATAAGCAATTAAGTGGGCCTAGTGTATCCAACAGTCTTTACAAGTGTGAGAAGCGAGGGAGAAGAGTCAGATGGTGTGGTGTGACGCTTGACCTATCAGTGAAGGTTAGGAGATGGGCCACAGCAATGAGGTTAGCTCTACAAGGCAGAAAGGCCAGGGACACAGACTGTCTGCTAACATCTCCAGAGGAACAAAGACCTTCCTACACCTCGATTTTAGCCTTGTAAGGTCTCTAGTAGACTTATATGACCTCCAGAATTACAACATAATAAATATGTGTTATTTTAACTCACTGAGTTGTGGTGAATTCATTACAGCATCAAAAGGAAACTAATGTTTTACACAAATCTTTTTCTCCCAGAGACTTTCTTGGCTCCATAAGTAATATCCTATCCAGCAATTTATTTAACCCAGAAACCCCAGGATTCTCCTTGGCTTTTTCCGCTGAGCTCTTTCCTCACACCAAATGCATCAGAAAAACAAGATGCCTCCACTCTTAGAACGCCACCTCTTCTGAAATTCAGTCCATCATAGCCTCTCAGCTGGGATAATGGCTCTAGTCTTTATGTAACCATCAGATAGAATAAGCTTACACAAGTCAAAATCCTATTGTTCTGTTCCCCAGACGAAAACCCACCATCAGACTCCTCCCTAACTGCCATATTTCCTCCAACACTGCCTACAGGTTTTAGGTTTTAGGTTAACGGGGTGATCCAGCCTTGTGCAAGGACCTAGTAAATCCTATACCACTTGGCCACTGACACCCTTCCAACTTCCCTTAATGCCACTTGTCCTCTTCTCTCTACTCCAATCCCACTCTCTACTCTTGGATCTTTAAAATACCAAGTTCCTCTGGGAGCTCCCTCTGCCCTCATTCCCTGGCAGGGATCACCTTTTGAGATTGGGTTGATTTTCACATCTTCGATGAGATCCTCTCTGATCACTTCAAGAAACCATTTCTCCTCACTCATATCCTTTGAATTTTGAGGATGCTTTCTCCATCACTTATCTCAACTGCCAGTGTTCCCACCCCCACCCACCCAGTCAAGCTCCATTATTGTGGTTTAGGTCTGGACTGTCCCTCAGGAGCTCAGTGAAGAAGGCTGGGTCCTTAGCTGGTGGTACGATTGAGAGATGGGGCCTGGTTGGAAGAAGTAGGCCCCTGGTGACACACTTTTGTAGGTGTATTTTGTGCTTAGCTTCTCTGCTGTCTGCCTTTGCTTCACAGGAGTCTTTAGTTGAGCACTTTCGCAACAGCTGTGCTCTCAGGCTGGCCTCAGGCCACGTGACCAGGGAACCATGAGTCTTTGTTTTCCTCTGGTAATTTGTTATAGCAATTCAAAAGCTGATTGACAAGACCATGATCACCAACGTATACCCGGTCCTTAGGAATATGCTTGAAACTTAGTTGTCACTTAGTATATCTGATGGGTTGACATATAAAACATAAGAACGTTTGAAAAGAAAATAATACCTATCTCCCATATTCTTCCTGGCATCCTTTATCAGCAGGTTGAAAGCAGTGCTGTTTCCTTGATGAAATGATGATAGACACTAAAATGAGCATGGATTGAGCAGCATGGGTAAGAGAATCATAGAAGGCAAATACAGAGATGGCTAGTTAAAACTGTATTTCAGATCAGCAACAAATTCTTTTTTCTCTGTTTTTTCTCAGATATTTAAAATTTAAATTAGAAACAAGCTTGTTTTACATGTCAATCCCAGTTCCCTCTCTCTCCTCCCCTGCACCTCTCCAACCCCCCAATCCCATCCCCATTCTGCTCCCCAGGGGTATCTTCAAAGTCTGTCACATCATTTGGAACAGGACCTAGGCCCTCATCTGTGTGTCTAGCCTGCGAGAGTGTTCCTCTATATGGAATGGGCTCCCAAAGTCCATTTGTACACTAGGGATAAATACTGATCCACTACCAGAGGCCTGATAGATTGCCCAGGACTCCTAACTGACACCCACGACTAGGGGGGCTGGGAAGGTCCTATGCTGGTTTCCCAGCTATCAGTCTGGGGCCCATGAGCTCCCCTTGCAGCAACAAATTCTTACACAATTCGAGATGTATTTTTATACTAAAATCATTCATCATTAACCTGAAGTTCTAATCTACCTACTACCCTGTGTCACATGGTAACCCTACTTCTCCCTGATCCAAGTTAACAAAATAGGCAATGCTGAGCTGAATTCCAAGGTAATCATTTTCTTTCATTCATCCCCACATCTCCCAGAGATTTTTCCTTCAGAATGTTTAATCTGGATGTTTACCAAGTGCTTTCAGTCTGGAATATTTTCCATGATGCTTCTGTTATGAGCTGAGTTGTGTCTCTCACTTGGCCAAATTCACATACTGAATCCCTAGCTCTCAAAATGTGACCATATTTGGAGACAGGATATGTAAGGGGGTAACTAAGGTGAAATGAGGTCATGTTATTACTCCCAGTCAACTGTGGTGTGCTTACAAGAAAAGGACCCTAGGACATAGGACATAGACAACAAGCAGAGTAAGGAGTGACCATGTAAGGACATGCCAAAAGGACAGCCACCCATGAGCCAAAGAGAAAGGTTGCAAAAGAGACCAAACCACTGGTGTCTCTTGACTTGACCTCAAGACTTAAGGAATATGGAAAAGTTTATTTCCAGTGTTTAAGCTATCCAGCCTGTGGTATTTTGTTACATTGCAGCAGTCCTCAAAAATGAATAGAACTGCATAGCCTCATTAGCCTAATATCTATGGCAGAATTGCAGAAAAAAAAACAGAAGTAATTCCTGATTACTTCTAGCCCTGTCAATCTTCAAAAGAAAGTCATCACTGTTTTATATATAGATAAAATTACGTGGCACAGCTGACAGCCAACAATCAAGCCGATTCCTATAGTCAAGAACAAAATTTAACAAAACATAAAAAACATACATTTTATTATTTTTGAGCATTCTTGGATAAGCAAAAGGATCTGTCTACAATTCCAGGCTATATTAATTTTAAAAACTACAGAGTTCCCCAAGCATAGCAAGGATCAAGGTGTAGCAGACATTTTGAATAATAACATGTTTTTTTGATCAGGTAAAAAAGTTTCATTGAATGTGTCTTAATAGTTTAGAAGAAAGAATTACAAAATGGAATAATTATATCCCCACTGTCTTCCTCTATGAGAAATGTTGGTAGGTTGTGAGGGGTTGGCTATAATATCAACAGTAGTTAATTTTTTTGACAGCTAAATAAAATTTGTATAAAGTTTACATAGGAAAGTAAACAGCTGGTCCCTGGGACACTTGAACCAACATTAAACTTTCACAAGAAAATTTCTATCCCAGATGGATTTATCTTTTGTGGCACCATTAATTTAGAAAACATTTGGAAGTTGAAACTAGTAACTCAGGTTTGTTGATGAGCTCTGACTTACGCATTCTTTACAGTTCTGAAATAAATCACTATTGGCAAAACCCCACCACTTTAATTAACTTTGGGATTGAACTAGTTTCTAGCAAAACAGAGTAAAGCAAGATAAGGCCATTATCAAGCTTGGGGAAGGCAGACGAAAGCAGTCATGCTTTTGTGTCTAGTTTGCCCAGCAGGAAAAGACAATTAACTCTATTTCAAGAGAAGAGCAATGTACAGAGCTACAAAATGGACTAGTGTGCCAAGATTTGCCCTCTGCTGCCTCTGGTTCAAGACCTGAGCCAAATGCTTGTCTTGCAATTCCAGGAACTAACTTGATTGAGGGTAGAGCTACGGTCCCAATTGTTCTCAGTGTTAACTGGGTAGCCAGCCATTTGCTTCTGAAATGAGAAATAAGCCACCACAGAGGCACGGATGTGAAGAGCCACTTCACAGAATGGAGACACAAAAGCCCCATGAGGATCCAGACCGGCTGTCTACCTCTGCAAGGGACTGCATGACTCTTTACTGATAGGCTGACCGCTCTTGGTGACACACGAAATGAAACGGACACTGCATTTTTCCTAAGCTGATTTGAAGTAAAATCCTGAATGATTTCTATGGAAGAGCTCTGAAATATAAAGTTTGCCATCAACAGTGATCCTCCAGCTAAGAGAGGACTTCCCTCAGAAGTCAATGTCCTTGGAATGACCTGACAGAAACATTATCTAGTTGTATGAAGATCTATACTCCTGGATTGAAAAAGAGGGAAAAAAGAGTTGACAACAGGACTTAAGACATGGTGACTGAACAGTTGCATTGAGAGTGATCTGTTTCTGCTGCCAAATATTTCAGAAACTGCCCTGTTGTCTGACGGGATAAGTTGAACAGATAACTACCCACCCTATCATTGGTTATCATCATCTTCAAAATGTGTGCCATCTTTTTTAAATCCATGAATTTGAACTTTTTGAATTTAAAGTAGAATAAAAAATAACTTAATCTGGGGTAATAAGTAAAACATTTACCTATTATCTTGATGACTTCAGGATTGGCTGCTTTTTAGCTAAGGGAGAAGGGTCACATGTGAAGCTCATAGCAACACATATTTATGGTGTTATCCTTCTATAACTAAATCTCTGTGGTAAATACTTTGGGCATCCCAATTCTGGTGGTTTGGATAACAATTATTCCACATGGTCTTGGGCGTTTGGATTCCTGGGTCTCAGTTGGGGGAGCTGTTTGGAAGGGTTTAGGAGATACAGCCTTGTTGCAGAACGTATGTCGTGGGTGGCGGGCTTTGAGATTTAACACCTCAAGCCATTCCCAGTTAACTGTCTCTGCTTCCTGTTTGCTGCTCACAATGTGAGCGCCCGGCATCCTGTGCCTGCCACCTGCTTGTAACACTGCCTCCACTTTGCCGTCATGGACTCCACTCCTTCTAGAACATTCTTCCTTAAATCAGCTTAGGAAAAATGCAGTGTCCGTTTCATTTCGTGTGTCACCAAGAGCGGTCAGCCAGAAGGAACATTCTTCCTTAAGTTGCCTTGGTCATGGCATTTATCACAGCAGCAGAAAAGTAACTAATACACTGGCGGACACATTTCACGTGGGGCCTCAACTTACTTGATTGCTCCTTGCTATCAAGATTTAGTTCCTCTTTCATTACTTAGATTAAAAATGCAATATTAAAGACTACACTCCAAATCTCCATCTAAGTTTTAAAATACCCCCTTAAAACGGACCCCTGTTCAGCGCCCATCGGCTCCTGCATAATGACAGGATGATGTCATGTGCCTTAGCTGTCTTTTGTCTTTCCCTAGGTCACTAAACGTCAGAGTCTGTGTACTTGCCAGAGGCGAAAGCTCTGCACCTTCACCCACAGCATTTCATGTGCAGACTGAGAAGGCTACCTGTCAAAGGCAGGGTCTCTGTGTCTTCTTCATTGAGGGGAAAGTTTGTGTTGCCTTCACTTTTTTGGGGGGGTGCGTTTCACTTTGGAGGCTGTCCTGGCACTTGCTCTTGTAGACCAGGCTGATCTGGAACTCACAGAGATCTACCTGCCTCTGCCTCCCGAGTGCTGGGATTAAAGACGTGTGCCCCACAGCCCAGCTGTGTTGGCTTCACTAACAATGCAATATACACAGTGTTGCTTTGAGAATTGTTCTGGGCCCAGTACATAAGAGTCTTGAAGTTCCATTTCCTGGTTCTTGAAATGTTCCCTCCTGTGGCCATGAGCCACTGTGTAGAAAGACCATTTATCCTGTAAAGAACTCCTGTCACATGGATAGACATAGGGGTTGAGACACCAAGTAGAAAGAGACAGAGTCCAAAAAGCCCCATGAAGCCCTACAAATGTGTGAGTGAGGAAACCATCTTGAAAGGGAACCTCCAGCCCATCACACCTAAGCCCCTAAGCTGGTACCATGAGGATATGAAATGATCTACCCATCCAAGCTCTCTGGAAGTCTGGACCCCTAAGGCTATGAGCAAAATGCAACAGTTTTATGTGTTTAAATACACAACATCTGGACAGTAATTAAAGTACTGTAAAGAACAGACCAGGATCAAGCTTCCCTGGCATATGCTGCCTCTGCTCATGCAGCTCAGTATTCAGGTGTCTTTATCTTTAGAAATCTAGGTAAAGTTGGCCTTAAACCTCTGGAAACCACGCAGATGCAAAGCTGTTAGGCAAATCTAGTAAATCTTGGCTGTGTTTAAACCTTGCCTTAACTTTAAGTTCTTTCATATTCTGACTTATATGATCAACCTACTGAATGTGAACTTCAGCCCCTCTTCAGTCTCCACAGAGCTGCTCACATCAAGCATTTGTAAGTTCAGTACAGTATAAAGGTTTCTTCCCTTCCTTCTCTCCTTCCTTCCTTTCCCCCTCCCCCTTTTCATTCCTCCATCCCTTCTCCTTCTTCCCCCTCACCCCTCTCCTTTGTCTTTCTGGAAAGACAATGCAGTTTCATCAGAATAAACAAGTAAATACTGAAAATTAAGTATCAGTTATACCATTCTCTAAACACTGGCTTTTCTACTCATGGGGCACCTTACCAACCCTTCCACTCAAATGATGCCTCACTGGCCATTAATCCATAGACTCAGCCCCTCTTTATATTTACTTCTCTCTAATGTAATCTTCTGACCCTTTTCTTCCTGTCCTTACCTTTTGAATGCAAAATCACAAAACTCCCTCAATTTTGCACACAGAATGTTTTTCTACATCCTGTAACTGATGGGTGTAGTTAGTACTTACTCTTTTATGATCTATATTGTTCCAAGATGACTTGTCAAGGGTTTTTCCATTGAAATTTTTTCATGGAATTCAAGGTACTCTGTTTCCCTCAATTTGTTATATTTAACAAGCTCTTCTATTTATCTTAACTCATTCATTATCCAGGGGGTTGCAAACTCTAGAGTATACCAGATAGTTCCTGACTCAGTTGCTCTGAGTGGGGCCTGAGAATTTAAACGTTTAACAGGATCCCAGATTGTAGGAGGAAAACAGAACTCCGCCATTAGCCATGTGACTTACTAGAGGCACATACAGATGAGGTAATAAAAGGGCAGTTTACCACTCCGCTAAACACACCCACTTTAGGCATGACTAAAGACGTATACGGACGTAGGCGGGGAACTACGTCACCAGCCAGGCCCACTTTTGGGCATGGCTAGGGGCATTACAGAGGAAGGTATAAAAGACTGAACAGCAGAAGTCTAGCTCTCTTTTCTGGCTTTCCGGCTTTCAGTTCAGCGACAGAAAACTACACGGCTCATCTGAGTTACTTGTTTGGTCTCTTGTGAGTAATTTCTACAATAAATACTTATTTTTACCTTCAGTAAGTGTGCCGTTTATCGTTGCAGCATCATTTTGGTGTCAGAAGTTCCGGAACACAGATCCAGGTGCCCAGAAAGCTGCTGCTCCTCAGCCCGACCAGGCACACGTGGACTCTCCTTTCGCTAAGTTCCCCAGCACTTCGCTCGGCAAGGCACAATTCCTGCTACCGGGAATCAGCACCTTCTACCTGCCGGTAAGGTTAAGTGGTATTCCGAGATTTCTCTCACGGCCACGTGCTCTTTCACTGGCGGCCTGCTGATTTTGGCCTGAATAAAACTCCACTGGTGACAAACTTAACTGCTTTATACAATGTCAACTAACATTACGATGCAGGATGTTAAGAATTTTCTTGTTTTTTGTATGGATGGGATTTTAGAAAGGGTTGAGGACACTACCTGGAAGGTACTTCCTACCCATGATGGTGATTATCAGTTTCATAATCAATATAATTTTGCTAAAGAAATGGTTCAAAAATAGGACGAAATATGACAAACTTATACAGGTCTTACAGTCATGGCAGGATGGTTATGAAATCCTAGTACAAAGAATTCAGGAAATGGAAAATTCCTTGCAGGACAGTAAGGAAGGTTTGGTAGAAAATATTCAGGATATTAAAAATGATAATGTAGGTCTGACAAACAGGTTTAAAGAGACGGAACACAAAATTGAATTACTTTCAGGAAAAAATGTGTTCAACAGACAGAATAGAAAAAGTGGAACATAATGTTGAAACGTTTAACCAACAAAACTGTTCCATGTTTGATGATTTCACTAGCAAACTACAAAGACTGGAACATAAGATTGAAAAGCTAACAGAAAAGATTTGCTCCATGTCTGAGAGCAATGACAAACTAGCTGATAGAACGTTATTTCTGGAAGGCAGTTTACATACCATTGAGATTCTTTCTTAGGATGAGAATATTAAATATTTGGAATAATGTGTAAATGATGAATGCAAAAAAATGAACGATTCCATGACATCCTTAGAAAATTATTTGTCCCAAGAACTTCAAGAGCTCAGAGAAACAATGATGAATAGACTGCAGGTTTTAGAACACGTCCAATCTGATACTTCAGAATCAGACATACAGGCAACAGGTCAGGACAGGGGTTTCCCAACACCTCTCAAATGCCGGAAAGATCTCCCTAAGGTTGCTATGCGTTCACCTATGGTTTTCCCAGTATCTGTAACCGAAAAACCAGCAACAAAAAAGCACTCAAATGGTTCCATTGCTTATCAATGGGAACCTATACAGATGACGGACCTAAAGGGAATCAAGGAGGCCATTGTTTCGTATGGTCTTCATTCTCCCTATGTCGGAGAGCTCCTAACCTCATGGGCTACTGCAGATAGAGTAACCCTGAAAGACTGGGCCCAATTAGCCTCTGCAGTGCTCGAAAATTTTTGTCAAATTCAATGGAGAGCTTTATGGAGGCAAGAGGCAAAAGCCCTAGAGATTCAGGAATTAAAGAAAGGCCATGAAGCGCCCCAAGACAAGATTCTTGGGGAGGGTCTAACACTGACCCACAGGTTCAGTCTGCATATGATGAGCACATGTTGTCTTTATGCCGTACAACTGCTTTGAATGCTTTGGATAAGGTTTGTGACACAGGAGAGATAATGCAACCCTATACCAAGGTAGTACAAGGGAAAGGTTCACTGAATTTTTAGAGAGATTGTCCAGAGCAATAGAAGTACAAGTAGCAAATCCACAATCTAGGTGACTCCTTATATAATCTTTGGCATATGAGAATGCAAATCCACAATGCAAGCAGGTACTTTGGCCATTAAAAATAAGATCAGTGCCATTGGAGGAATGGGTCCTATATACAGCGAACCCTGAATGTAAAAGTCAGGATACGGGAGCTTGGGTAGGTGAGGCTATTTCTACAGGCTTGAGGAGACACCAGGATGCCAAATACCCTACCCATGACAATATAGAGGCCTGGGTAGGGGAGGCAATCTCCAAAAATTTTAATAGACATAAAGATGCCATGTGCTTTAATTGTGGTAAAATAGGACATCTGAGTAGGAACTGTAGACAATGTATTCCTAGAAATAATGCTTTTACCAGGAATGCATCAAACAGAAGGCCTCAGCCTCCTGGTCTCTGCAGGAGGTGTGGAAAGGGCAAACATTGGACCAAGGAATGCTGGACGACTACAGATTGACAAGGTAGACCTTTACAGCCGGGAAACGTAAACAGGGGCCTCAGGGAGGCCCCGAAAAGCAAGATTATCCAGTCATTCCCAGTGACAGTGGAGGACAGCCTCTCCCAGGACAATTAGAAGATCCACTGCCCATTGTAAATAATACGGCACTGGATAATACATTAGCTCCAGAGGATGAATCAATTATATCAGGAGGAGATACAAAACATATATTTTGGCAAATATCTATACAATATCATAGACCCAAGTTACCAGTTAAAGTAAATAATATGATGATTAATGGCATTTTAGACACAGGAAGGGATGTCACCATCAGAAATCAGAAATCTTGGCCCCCAATTTGGCCTTTAAAAGAGGCTAAAATGTTCAGTTCTTAGGGATTGGAACCCTATCTCAAGTTAAACAGAGCATTAGATGGATTGACTTTATTGGGCCAGAAGGACAGAGAGGAAGGTTAAAGCCATATGTTGCAGATATTGCTATTAACCTCTGGGGTGGTGATCTATTACAGCAATGGAATATGCAGATTAACATTCCTCCTGTATTAGCTAGGAATTATAGACAAGATCTTGGTGGTAGAAAGAATATAATAAGGCAGTACAGAAAACAGATGCCAAATGTACAGGCTGTACAGAAACAGGATGCTATTGCCAAACCTACAGAGTAACCAAATGCTCTACCCTTAAAATGGCTAACAGATGAACCTGTCTGGGTGGGTCAATGGCCTATGACATCTGAGAAGTTAGAGGCTTTGGAGTAGTTAGTTCAGGAACAGCTAGATGCTGGACATATTGAGGAATCAACTAGTACATGGAATTCACCTGTTTTGTTGTCAAGAAGAAGTGGAGAATGGTTACTGATCTTAGAGCCATCTACAAGGTAATTCAGCCTATGGGGTCTCTACAACCTGGGATGCCTTACCTTCTCTAATACCTAAGGATTGGCCAATTGTAGTTATAGACTTAAAAGATTGCTTCTTCACTAAAACATAAGAAAATGACAGAGAAAAGTTCGCCTTTACAGTACCTACCTATAATAATTCCCGACCGGTACAGAGATTCCAGTGGAAAGTACTGCCTCAAGGTATGTTAAATAGCCCAACTTTGTATCAATATTTTGTGCAGAAACCTCTAGAAATAATTTGTAAAAAATTTCCACATTCATTAATATATCATTATATGGATGACATATTACTGTCTGATTCAAATAAGGATACTTTGGAAAAGATGTTTGAAGCAGTAAGAAAACTTTGCCTCACTGGGGATTACAAATTGCCTCAGAAAAAATACAAAGAGGAGATTCTATTAACTATTTAGGTTATAAAATAGACGCTCAGAAAATTAGACCGCAGAAAGTCCAGATCAGAAGAGATCATTACCGGACTCTTAATAATCTTCAAAAACTATTAGGAGAAATCTCTCAATTAAAGACAATTATCAGTGTAGAAGGGCATGATTTAAAACAACTGAAAATGGCTTTAAAAGGAGATAAAGACCTAAACAGCCCATGAGTACTATCAGCTGAGGCTGAAAAAGAATTAAAATGGGTAGAAAAGAGAATATTAAAAGCACATGTGGACCGTGTGGATCTAAAGCTGAACTGTATTCTGGTTATTTTATCATCTAGAGAATACCCCTCAGGAATATAATGCAGAGAGAAGACATTATATTAGAATGGGTATTTCTGCCACATAAACAGAATAAAAAATTGAAAACATATATAGAGAAGATCTCCAATTTGATATTAAAAGGTAAGTTATGACTTCATCAACTGACTGGGAAAGACCCAGCTGAAATTAATGTACCTTTAACAAATGAGGAAATTTCCTCCTTATGGAAGGATAATGAGTATTGGCAAATAGCTTGCAGGGACTTTTTGGGAACTATTAGTAACAACTATCCCAAAACAGAGAGAATCAAATTCATAAAGAAAACAATTTGGATTCTTCCACGTATCATGAGGCAAACACCTATTTCTGGAGTTCCTACCTTCTACACGGATGCAAACAAATCAGGTAAGGCAGAGTATAAATCAGGAAATATAAGTAAAGTAGTTCAAAGCCCTTACAACTCCGTACAAAAGGCAGAGTTCTATGCCATTCTCATGGTACTTAAGACTTTACAGAGCCTCTCAATATAGTCATGGATTCTCAGTATGCAGGGAGAGTTGTCTTGCACATTGAGACTGCAGAATTTGTTCCTGATACTACAGAATTAACCTTATTGTTTTTACAATTACAGGAAACCATCAGAAACAGGACTCATCCTATATACATAACACACATCAGATCCCATACAGGTCTTCCATGTCCTCTGGTGCAAGGCAATGATGAAATCGATCGTTTGTTGATAGGTAATGTGTTGGAAGCTTCAGAATTTCATAAGAAACACCATGTTAACAGCAAAGGTTTAAAGAAGGATTTTTCTATCACCTGGCAGCAACAAGCCAAAGAAATAGTAAGAAATTGCCCCACTTGCTCATTCTACAATCAAACCCTGTTACCAGTAGGTTTTAATCCTAAAGGTATTCACAGAAATGAACTTTTGCAAATGGATGTATTTCACTTCCCAGAATTTGGCAGTTTGAAATATGTACACCATACCATAGACACGTTCTCAGGCTTCCAATGGGCTACTGCCCTCAACTCTGAAAAAGCTGATTCTGTTATTACACACCTCTTAGAGGTGATGGCTGTTATGGGTATACCTAAAACAATAAAAACTGACAATGCTCCAGCATATGTCTCCAGTAAATTGGAACAATTTTTCAAATATTATAATATAAAACATATAACTGGTATACCTTACAATCCCGCAGTGATTGAAAGATCTAACCGAACCTTAAAAGATATGCTTCATAAACAGGCAGGGGGAACAAAGACCCCCAAACACAGGTTACATAATGCTTTACTAACACTGAATTTTCTTAATGCTGATGAAAAAGGACAAACTGCAGCAGAGAGACACTGGACTACAGAGAAGACTTCTGAACTGAACCAACCGGTAAGGATGTCATGACATCAGTCTGGAAACCAGGATATGTGTTACGTTGGGGAAGGGGTTTTGCTTTTGTTTCCACAGGAGAAGAAAAGCTTTGGGTTCCATCAAAATTAATTAAGATTCTATCAGAACAGAAGACGTCTCAGGAGGAGAAAGATAATAGCTCATCTACAAAATCATATTCTACCATGGGTAAAGTGACCTCCTAAAAGGAAAGAGAAGTGTTTTGTTTTTTGTCTTCACAGGTAAACTCAGCAAAGAATACTGGAAATATAGATTCCTTACGAAGAATGAATAGCTACCCTGATGACCATCAAACAAACAGTAACTCACTGTGTGGTATCAAAGTCTAAATCTCTCTATTTTTTTATAGTACCCTTTTATCTTTGTTTCTCCATACACTTCAGTCCCCATTCATTTAACTGAAGCTGGCTTTGGAGTTGGATTTGGCTCTCCTACTCTAAATTCAAGCATATTATTTAAATAAAATTCAGAATTTCTATATTATATCAAAGAGCCATTGATATAAGACAGAAGAAAATAAAATTAGGGACTTGTTATCTGTGGATTTCTTTTTCTGAAAAGTCTAATTTCCTTCATGTTTACCATCTTCCCTATTGTCACCTCTTCCAGTATGCATACATATAAAATTAAAATATTTCTTTATTAACATTAATGTTTGAGTTTTCCAGAGAACAAGGGATTTCCTGACAGCAATCTTCAACTGCTTCATAAAGAGAATGAGGATCTACTTCCTTGACTCTACTTGATTCGACTGGAGGCATCTGCACTGCCCCACATCATCGACTCCACCTGAAAAGCACTATCCTGAAACTGGCTTGAAACTACATCACTCGACACAACTCCAGACCAAGGAACTGAAACAGCACACCTTCTACAATCTGGCCAGAGCTTCAGATGAGAGCTTCAATCAACACTAGAACTCCAGTCAGGAACTTCAATCAAGCATCTCCTGCCAAACAGAGTATGTCTGATCTACTGAAGATTTTGTTATACTAACATTTTTCTTTTCACAGGTCCCCATGAGATTGTCATTGTTCCATCTCAACAGGAAGCAGTTTTGAGAATTCCACGCCCTCTCTCCCTACTATTGATATTATAGGATAGTTTACACCTGTTGGTGCTAGTTTTCAATTATTTTAGAGTTGGGATTGGAAAGAGGTGTTCAGACTTGGGTGTTTCTTTCAGATAAATTTAGATTTAGATGGGATAGATGTCTGATACATTTTGTTCGTTGTTGTTCATAGTTGTTTTAAGTTTAAATATCCTTTTTAGACTAAAAGGGGAATTGTAGGAGGAAAACAGAACTCCTCCATTAGCCATGTGACTTATTAGAGGCGCATATAGATGAGGTAATAAAAGGGCGGTTTAGCACTTTGCTAAACACACCCACTTTAGGCATGACTAAAGATGTATACGGACGTAGGCGGTGAACTACGTCACTAGCCAGGCCCACTTTTGGGCATGGCTAGGGGCATTACAGAGGAAGGTATAAAAGACTGAACAGCAGCTCTCTTTTCTGGCTTTCCGACTTTCAGTTCAGTGGTGGAAAACTACACGGCTCATCTGGTTTACTTGTTTGGTCTCTGGTGAGTAATTTCTACAATAAATACTTATCTTTACCTTCAGTAAGTGTGCCGTTTATCATTGCAGCATCACCAGATAAAGCTGATGTTGCTAGTTGGGGGTTGAAAACCACTGGCTAAAGTCTACCCATGAATTTCAATGTTAAGATGGCCTGAATTTGCTCTACTAGAGGCTACAGATTGGATGTGAGCAGAGAGGAACAAGTCAAAATTTGACCGAATCTTCTCCCAAACCCCAGTATGATCTGAATAGCTTCATTCATGAGGGATGGAAGTGTTCCTTTACTTATTTTAATAACTATGCTTTTTGTGCCTGGGTTTCTTTTCATTCCCTATTTCTATTGAAAACAAAGATAAGAAACCACTGTGAAATCTGTTTTGATGAATACCTCTCTAAAGCCCCCTGACTTACAAAAGCAATCTGATTAACATGCTATTTCAAACCATGCAGTCATGTGAGTGACCCTCCTTATCTCTGAGCAGAGAAATCAGACTTCATCTTTGAGTTACTTGTAGAACGAGTTCATTGTCTCCTTATCTGTGGGGTCGGTAGTAGCACCTGATTTTGTTTATGTAGAATAATCTTTTAATGAGTTACCACTGAGAATTCTCATGTCAGGCCATTTCCTTCCAGTAAGCAAACTTTGTTTTCTTAATTGTCACCACATAGGATGTGGACATTGGAAGCAGAACAGCTTGGCCTTTGAGCTCATTGTCTCACTCCACTAGCCTTATAATCTTGGCATAATTTCTTAATCTAAGGCCTGGTTTCCTTGTGAATAAAAGGGAGGAGATAGATACCTTTCCTTTCCAATTATATTCCATCAGTCAGAGTGTCTTAGTCACCATTCTATGGCAGTGAAGAGACACCATGACCACAGCAACTCTTACTGAAAGAAATCATTTAAATGGAGGCTGGTTTACAGTTTCAGAGGTTTAGTCTATTATCATCATGTTGGGGAGCATGGAGCAATAACTGTGAGCCACATCCTGACCTACACACATGGGCAGCAGGAGACACTGGGCGTGGCATCGGCTTTTCAAACTTCAAAGCCCACCCCCATTGACACCCTTCCTCCAATGAAGCCACATCTTGTAATCCTTTCAAATAGTGACACTCCCTGGTGACTAAGCCTTCAACTATGTGAGCCTATGGGGGGGGTCATTCTTATTAAAACCACTGCATAGAGCAAGCTATAGGTCCCTTTCACTCCAACCACAGAGGAAGAGTAACCCTAACATGGGTCCCTGAATGGAGAGGATCAGAAATACTTGATGGTGAGCCAGAATGGGTACCATGAAGGATGGGCAAAACAAATAGCAATTTAGAATTGTGAGTTGGTATTACGTCTAAACCATGGCCAAACGAGCCTAGTACATGGATTCTACTATATGGATTTGTGGTTTACTTGATGCTTTTATTCCTTCCTAATACCTTTCTGTATTATAAAGATTGTGTTTGGTAGGTAAGACCTCCAAGTAAGATTATAGTGTATTGTATGCATATTAGATATTGTTTATACTTAACATATATGGTATATATGGCATTTGATTATTAGATGTGATTGCATTGATTAAATGCATTCCAATACCCATGAAAAAAGATATTATAAGAGACAGGTAAGGACTGGCTTATTTCTGTTACATAACTGTCAGGAAATACCTATTCATCTCAGTCATTTAAATGTCATTAGGATGAAAGAGACAGCCATTTTCTTTGGAAAAAGTTTCACATGATAATGATTTTTCTATTTTTCTAAGTTCCCACTCGTCTGTCACAAAGGATTTCAACCATTAACACTGAAATTAAAGAGTTTTTTGTGATTGATTCTTAGCATGATTCAACGCAACTCTCTACATATGCATATTGGACTATAATTTATATGTGTTTTAAAATAAGTGTTCCCTTCCCACAGCTGCAGTATTTCTTACATTTTTTTTAGAGTGAGGCTGTTTTTCTTAATCATGAATGTTATTAAATGTATTAGTGTCTCACAAATGCTTTTCTAATGAACTCCCTGATTACTTGTTTCTCTTGTTTGTTATGAAGAACAGAGAACACAGTATTCTCTTGGACTAATTGAGCAAAGTTGGATTGATTATTGCTATTTCTATAACAACTGTAAACATGTGCCAAGGTTTTCCAAACCTAAAATTTATATATCTGGGACTATTAGTAGTGGGACTTCATTTAATACCGTGTTTCTGAATATCCCAGTACTGAATACGCATTGATATTTTATATGCATCTCTTCTCATAGTTTTTTACATAATCAAAAGGGCTACTCGAGTGGTTTAGCATTTTAGAGAGACACACTGCTTTCACTGATTACAGAAGAATACTGGGAACACTGGTGTTTATGTATCCATTCTGGGACTGCCCTCCAGAGCAAAAGGAGGAAGGAGGAGGAACTAGACTGGTCATTATGGTTTGAATCTGAAGTGTTTTCCCCAAAGCCTTGGGTATTGAAGGCCTGGTGCCCAGTTGGTATTGCTATTTGGGGAGATGCTGGGAACTTTAGACGTGGGAGCCTAGAGGGGAGAAATAGGTCACCGGTGGGTGGGTTCTTGGGGTTCTCCATGGTCCCTTTCTGTCTGTCACTCTCTGCTTCCTCTAAGAGGTCAACTGCCTATCTACCTGACCTCTGCTCACACAATGAAACCACTAAGAGAAATAATCTCTTCCTGAAGATGTTTTTCTCAGGCTTCAGTCACAATGATAAAAAAGTCATACAATGGAAGAAACGAAGTCTAAAGATGCAAATTCCAGTGTGCTGAGAGCCAGAGCTGGTGGAGCTGAGGGGATATTTCTAATTTATTTCTTATTTTTATCTAACTAAAATGTGCATGTCATAGCATGTGTGTGGAGGCTATAGTCAGTTCTTTCCTTCTACCTTGTGGCTCCTGAGGATTGAACTCAGGTCATCAGGTTTGGCTGCAAGTGCCTTTCCAACTGAGCCATCTCACCAGCCCTGATTAAACAGAATTACCTGCCAATTTGTTTCTGAACACTATAATTGTTGCAGGAAGGACATGTGGATTTCTGGGTCGGGATGTGGGGTATACATACAAAGGCCCTGTGCTAGGCATGTGTGTAGCTTCTTCAAGGACGAATGAGGAGGCCAGTGACACAGAGTGAGTAAAGGGGAGTAAGAGGAGATTGGGGAAGAAGCACATAGGTTTTGGAAATTGTTGTAATTTGGCTTTTGGTTAGTACAAATAGTGGGGGTTCTTCCTGCAGATGAGGGTAATTTCTAAGTAAGGCTCATCTAATCGATCTCAATATGTTTATAAGCTAAGGAGCCATTTCCCTCCTGTGCAAAGAAATGATGAAAGTTTGTCCCTCATCTCTGTCCACCACGGGGCTGCTGTTAACTGAACAGGGTCATAGGAGATGGGCCCTTTGGGAGAAATAATCCCATTCCTTGACAATCAGGATATGACCTCTTGTCCTAACGCACCCTAAAACAAATGACTGCTGTTTGTCAATGTTGTCTCTTCTCTATCTTCTTTTCTTTTAAAATTACCTTTGGCTCTCAAATTTTATCCCATAGCATGTGATGTACTTAATCATGTGTGTAGCTTGAACACAGGCAGTGGATGTATGAAATGATTTGCTCACATCTCCATGGACCAGGAAGTAATAATAATAAAAACTCTATCAAGAACTAGGGCTAGCTGGGTGATGGTGGTGCACACCTTTAATCCCAATACTCGTTAGGCAGTGGCAAGGCAGATTTCTGGTCTATAGAGAAAGTTCCAGGACAGGCTCCAAAGCTATGCAGAGAACCCTGTCTCGACCCCACGGCCCCAACAAAAGAACTAGGGCTAGACTCCAACCCTCTTGGCCTGTTCTTCAGTGACTACCCTCTTCTAGGTAGGTTCAACCCTTTATTGATTTTATGTCCTCCCAAACAGCTGAGGTCAAGGTTTCCAATGTGTGAGCATGTGGGAGACATTTTACATACAAACCACAAAACTCTTCACACATAGCTATATATATGTATTTATATACCAAGCATAAAGATATATGCTTTAACGTATTAGCTACACCAGCCTTTTGGGAAGACCTGACATGACCTTTAAGGTCACACTGAAGGCGAATGCTGGGAAAGGGACACTTAGGGCAGTGGCCTCACTGGGCCTTTGTGATGCTTAGCTGAGCTGGGTAAGACCCGAGGAGCACAGATCTCTGGCCACATGTCATCCAAAACTGTGTTCTAAGTTATCAAAATCACATAGATTAAGTTCAAGTTCCCCCAGACACCCCAGATTCCCCAAGCTCACTGATGGCATTAGATGGGCTTATTCCCTAGATTTGTCCTCCTCTGGCTACATCTCTAGGTGGAGGCTGTTTGTAGGGCTATGGGTTATATACAAACTACACAGTGCAGACTTTATGTGTAGACTAGTGTGATATGAGTGGCAATCTCCTGTGAATGGTCTCATTCGCTTGAATCCTGTTATGGCTTGCCACCTTTGGAAAGCATTACATATGCCCTTTCTGCCCTACCACGATTCTTCACATGGTCCCCAAAGTGAATGCCAGTTTCCTACTAGGATGAGCAAACTCAGGCTTCACAAACTAATGATGGCAAGACAAATCTGCAAGGCAAGGCAGAGCAGTTCTGCTACAGAGGTTGTTTGCTTTCCCAACCTGACTTAGCTCATTTAAGACTCAGAATTAGATTTAAAGAGGACTGCATTTTGGGCTGAGTTGCTGGAGTATCACGGAGAACCTAGCTTAGTCCTAAGTTCTGCACTGTAAACCCCAAAGCATTAGGCTCTCCAAAAATCGTCCCTTGCTGATAAGCTAGTGGTTTTCAAGAAAGCTCAGAAGAGCAAGGGAATACATTTCCATAGGGTTTTCATTCACTCTTAAATCAATGGACCTTCCCCAGTGTCTTCATCACTGTCCTCATCATCTTCCCACCTCGACATCCTGTGCAAAGCAGGACCTTAAAGATGCTTCTCATCCCACTTCCATCATGACCATCATGGTCCCAGGGGTGAGCAAAGCCCTGCAACTGAGAAGACAGTCCCCAAACAACCCTTTGTACTTCAGACGAACAACAGGCGCCCTTGAAACTGAGGCCTGAGTTCGAATGTGGATCTGTAGCCAACTGAGTAATGTGAGCAAGTTTCCAGGCCTTACTGAGCCTCTGTCTGCTCATTTGTCAGGAGGGAACCTTACTGTCTTCTCCGTGATGTTTTGGTAAAGGTTCTAGGAGATTGTTCTATAAGGCACATCACACAGTGCTGGGCACAGAGAGACATCCAAATAATAGAGGACCTTTATAACCACCCAAAACATTACTCCACAAATCAAAGAAACAGAAACAGAAACCACCAAAGAGAAAAAAAGTCCAAGCACACCAGAACACGTGTATCCAAGTAATAGTTACTTCCTTAGGTTTCCATGGAAACCATGTTTCATTACTCCAAACATCTGCTATGTTTGGGGACTGGGTCCACGGTCCTGAAGCACATTTGTTAGACCACAGCAGTGGTGACAAATCCTATAAAGATGGATTTGATTTTGGAGAACCACCAAATGCTGTTCAGCAGGAAATAAAATGAAAACAGTCAACTTTTTGTTAGAAACACAGTTACTTTTACAAAGCACCGACATCAATCTCTCTATAGATGGCAGAATGATCCTTCTAAAATGTCAAAGGGATCACATCCCCCCTTCTGTTGAAGGCTCCTCAATCATTCTCTTCTACTCTTAGAATCAAGTTCAAGTCCCTTCATGCAGCACAGCCATCTCTTGTGGTCCACTCTTTGCAGCCTCATGCTTGCCTCTGTCCTGGTGCTCAAAGAAGTTTGATTTCCCCAAGCAGTTTGCCACCCCAGTCCTTCCCACATTCACCCGGACCTTCCTTCTCCCCGGAACATTCCTGACAATTGCCTCTCAAAACTGTGTAGCTCACTACCTGCCACTCAAAAGTTATCTCCTCCGAAAACCTGCCATGATAAAGCTCTCTGGTACCTCCGCCTGTCCTAAACTTGTCCGACAGCACAGCAATCACTCTTTCCCTTGTCTCTGTCCTCTCAGAGCCCTGCAGATCTGGGTTCCCATGCACCATACCATGTCTCATGTCATTTGCAAGTATCCAGTATGCTTTGCTAAGGATACATTTTTAGGATACAGTAGGTGATTTGTTACTGTGGAGGTTTGACTAAGAATGGCACCCATATAGGTTCATATATTTGAATATTTAGTCATCAGGGAGTGGCACTATTTGAAAGGATAAGGAGGTGTGATCTCGTTGGGGTGTGTCACTGGGGGTGGGCTTTGAGGTTTCAACAGTTCATGTTAGCCCCAGGCTCACCCTCTGTGCCTGCAGATCAGGATGTAGTTCTCCACCTCCATGCTTGCCAGACCTGCCACCATGCCCCCTGCCATGATGGTGATGGACTGTACGCTTCTGAATCTGTAAGCAGGCCTCTAGTTGAATATTTTCTTTTATAAGAACTGCCTTGATCACAGTGTCTCTTCACAGCAATAGAACAGTGACTAAGGCATTAATGGTTATGCCATACAAACCTCAAGGATCCCACTGAAGTGTTTGAGAGATACATAAATGATGATAGGATTATTAGAAATGCAGCCCTTATTCATCTCCAAAATCTATACGTTCTTTGTGTGTGTGTGTGTCTGTGTATATGTATGTGTGTACATGTATGTACATGTGTGCATGTGTGTATGCATTGTCTGTGGAGACCAGAGTTCAACCCTGTATGCCATTCCTCAGACACTCTCTAACTTACATTTTTAGGACAGGGTCGCCCACTGAGCTGGAACTTGCCAATTAGCCTGGACAGTGAGTCCTAAGACCCACTCCGTGCCACCACCCTAATGCTGGGATTGTAGGCTCATACTTGAACCCAGATCCGCATGAGGTTTCTAGAAATCCAACTCAGGTTCTCATGCTTCCGTGCAAATGCTTTAGTGACTGGACCATCTTCCAGACTTCATACAGAGAACAAATACTAGGTAATTAATAAAGATAGTTCCCCTTCAAGGAAATGGAACATGACACCACTCTTAGGGATAGCTTTGCATAGAGTTCTGTCCAAAGAGTACAGTAAAGCAAGGAGAAACCAGAGCAGCTTGAAGGTTGGGAAACCTTACATACTCTAGCCCAGCCAGGTGTCAAGGTCAAGAATAGTGTACGTCATTCTGACGGGACAGCAGCCTTGACCTGGTATGATGAAAACAGCCCATATCATCTGTGCCCTTCCTCACCAACATCGAGAACCATAGTCTAACCTGAAAAAACAGCAGCAAATCCCAGTGGAGACATCAGAATGCCTGGCAGTGGTACTCCAAAACACTGCTGCCATGTGAACATACAAGCAAAGCTAAATGGACTGAGTAGGTTATGTACCGGGTGCGTGCGTGCGTGCGTGCGTGCGTACGTGTGTGTGTGTGTGTGTGTGTGTGTGACATAAAGAAGTGATGATGAATTAGGAGGCCAGTGTGGCATTTAAAGGGAAGAGGAAGAGGCAAGAGTGATGAGGATACAGTGCTCATGTGTGAAGTTCTCAGAAAAAATAACAAAATTACTGCCCCCCTCCAAATAACAATTTTTAAAAAAGGAAGTCATGAAATGCTGACAGCCAAGAGAACCCTCAGGAGACATGATATCTAGGGGCAACAGGGAATCTTGGATGGGACCCTGATCAGGAAAAGATTTGGTAAAGAGTAAAGAAAGGCTAAGAAAGCAGAGCTCTAGTAAACAGCAGTGTAGCAATGTCCGTTTATAACTACAGCAAACATACGTGCTAACGTAAGATGTTAAAAGAGGGGAAACGGAGTACCAGGCAAACAGGGACTCTAAATCATCTCTCCAAGTTTTCTATAAATATGAAGCTGTTCTACACATCACATATATGTATGGCATTCTTAAACAAAAACAAATTAATTTTCTGTAGTTCAGGGAGTTGGTGGCTCCAGGTACGCACTCGCTGTTTTTCCAGAGGACCCGAGTTTGGTCCCCAAACCCACACCAAGTGGCTCACAAACTGCTATAACTCCAGTTCCAGGGGATCCAATGCCATCTTTTGGCCTCTGTGGTCACCAGTATTCACGTGCACAGACACACAGACACATAATTAAAAAAATCAATCTTTAAAATAAAATAGAATGAAATGCATTCATGATTCGGTCTCCTCTGTAATCCACCACCACGGCCAAGGGAGATATTGCTGCGTGAGGAGTAACAGACGTCAATGCTGCTCTACAGGAGGTACTGGAGATTGCCCTCATCCATGATGGCCTGGAACATAGCGTACAGGAAGCTGCCGAGGCCCTAGACAAGCACCAAGGCCCTCTTCGTGTGCTTGCGTCCAGTTGTGATGAGCCGATGTGTGTCAAGTTGGTGGAGGCGCCTTGTACTGACAACAAGAAAGTAGCCATGAGAAGCGGCTGGTTGTAGTTGTGGAGTGGTTAAGGACTACGGCAAAGAATCTCAGGCCACGGATGGCATCGGAGAGTACCTCACGTGCAAGAAACGAATAAGCAAAAATTTTGGTTCACTTAACAACAAAACAAAAAATAATGAAAGATGAAAAAATGTTCTAAAAATAAAGTTTACATAAAAAAATAAGATACGAGCCCAGGTGGTGGTGACACATGCCTTTAATCCCAGCACTCGGGAGGCAGAGGCAGGAGGATCTCTATGAGCTCAAGGCCAGCCTAGCCTACAGAGTGAGTTCTTGGACAGCCTCCAAAACAATACAGAGAATCCCTATTTCGGAAAAAATCAAAACAAAAAACTGGCTGAATGTAGATATAGGTCTCCTAGTTTCCACAACATCTAAATGAGGACGTAGAAGTTGTATCTAAAACTGAATCTAGAATCTGAGAATTTTTTTGCTAACCATTAGACAGATGCACTGGTATGGTGTGGGGGGATAAACGACTCTTGGCTTTGCATCGTTTAAAGACAAGAAAGAGCTGTTCTTCAAGCAGCCCCACGAGGGCGCTGTTCCTTGTCTATTGTCAGAGCGCTCTCCCAGAGCCCAGGCTGCTCAGCTAATCAGAAAATCAATCCCTTCCCTATCCCCTGTCTCCTGAGGAATTCGCTCCCATCTTGGGGGAGTTACTGAACATAAACCCCTGGATGATGAGGGTGGGGACAGGAGACGCCGTGAATAACTATTATTATCAGTGCCCATGAGCACTGCCCCACAGTGTATGCTGGGAAGGAGACTCTTGCTGTACTTCAAGACTGTAATCTTTGCTTGTACTTTCCTTTTGGTTGCTGTTGTTTTGTTTTTTTTTGAGAAATTGTTTCTCTGTGTAACCGCCCTCCCCTGGCTGTCCTGGAACGCTTATCTGTAGACCACCGGAGGCCGGTCTCGAACTCAGAGGTCCTCCAACCTCTACCTGTGGAGTGCTGGTATTAAAAGCACCACCTGTATTTGATTGTATTTGATTCATTTGGCAAGTACTTCCCGCACAAAGCCTGTGGTCCATGTCCTGTACAAATACTAGGAGAACCATGGCAAACAAGCCTCATAGACTGGCGGGTGGAAGTGATCCAGAGTTTAGTGGGACCTGGCTGAGGGAAGTGTTCAATGCGGTAGGATCACACTGGACCTGCCCTCAAGGCTCGCCAGGCCAGGCGCTTAGGCACTGTGCACATCTCCGTTCTACGCAGATGACCAAAGGGAATCCAGAGGTTGACCGGCAAAGGCCCCGCAAAAAGCACACTCACCTATGAGACTGTACCCTGATAATTACGTCAGGCATGGGCCATTACCTTCCCCAAATCTCATGCTTTGTGTGCTGACTAGTCTCAACTTGACACACAAGTCAGAGGTATTCAAAAGGAGAGAACCTTAATTGAGAAGATGCCTCCATAAGACCTGGCTGCCAGGAATTTTCTTAATTAGGGATTGATGGGGGCGAGCCCAGCCCATGGTGAGTGGTTCCAATACCGGGCTAGTGGTCCTGGGTTCTCTAAGAAAGCACGCTGAACAAGCCAGGGGAAGCAAGTCAGTAAGCAGCATCCCTCTGTGGCCTCTGTCTGCATCAGCTCCTGCCTTCATGCTCCTGCCCTGTCTGAGTTCCTGTCCTGACTTCCTTCTATGAGGAACAGTGATGTGGGAGTGTAAGCCAAATAAACCCTTTCCTCTCCAACTTGCTCTTTGGTCATGGTGTTTTCTTGCATCAATAGTAGCCCTAACTAAGACGCTTAGTCTTCATAAGATGCAAGAAGAAAAAGTCACATTGCAACTGCAGCAAAGCCCACACAGGCAAATGGGTTTGGATGGAACTCACAAAACAAACAAACGAAGAGACAGCCAGGTCAAGCCATTCCCATATCTAGGAAGCTCTGCAATGGTTTGGAGTCAGAACGTCCCCCAAAGGTTTAACTTTCCGTAGGTGTCACTATTGGGAGGAGGGGGAAGTTTAGGAGAGAGGACTCTATTTGGAGAGATAGGTCACAGGACAGGTTCTTGACAGAGATATTGGGGCCCAATCCTTTCCTCTTTTTCCTTGGCTCCGGGGTCCACATAAGGAGAGCCGCTTTGCTGCACCAGACCCTTCTTAACAATAACCTGCCTTATCCCAGGTGTAAAGTGACAGAACCCAGCGGATATGCAGAGTAAGGTCTGAAGCCCTGAGCTGGACAACCTTTTCCTCATTAGCTGTTTTCCTTAGGGATTTTGTCACAGCAGCAAAAGCTAACATAGGCCTCTTCAGAATGTACCAGAATAGCTCTCTGGTTTTCACTCTCTATTAAATACCCTGGCGTTTCCTTTATGACACATTATCATGAGTTTTTCTTGGTATTCTGTTTACCTTCTCTTGTCTTCTACTAGAGTATAATAAATAACATTTGTCTTCTCTCCACTGCTGATTCCTCAGCAGCTAGAACAGCATCCTCCATGAGTCAGGTGAAGCTAGCCAAAAGGGGACACGCGTGCTTCCATGTACAAGTCAGAGTCACAGGCAAAGGGAAATGGTGGTTGCCATGGCTACAGGGTGTTAGGGTGCCGTGGATGTAGCCTTGGGGTGGGAGACAGATGGTGGTGAGGCACTTTGTGTGCCATTGGACTGCACACTTAAAAATGGCTAGAACAATAAATTCCATGTTATGCTTATTTTTGACCCAATTATAAAAGAATGAAAAAGGACCATGTCCCAGACAGCCACTTAGAGGAATGAACTGAGCCTCAGAGAAGGAGAGATGTGTGGGTCCCTGGAGGTCAGGACCTGCCACGAGGGGCAGACCTACAGTGACAGGAGCTGTCAGCAGGAGAGTGCTGGCCTCAGAGCTGCCTAGAGTTTGTGCAAACAACTCGTGATGAACAGAGAAGGCAGGTGCTTGGCTCAGACGCCCAGTAGCCGGATGAGGACAACACCACTCACAAAGGCTCTGCATTTCTGTCCAATTTCTCCCCTGCCCTGAATCTGTTTGGGGGTGGAAGGAAGAAAAGTAAATGCAAATTGTAAACTCTCCTGGCCACAGGCTTCTAACTGCAGGAAAGAGGGTGATTTACAGCTGCCCAAGGCCCAGGGTATCAGAATGCCAGTGAAGAGCTTCATCCAGGGGCAGTGAAGCCCAGCTCGGTGCAAAGGGGAAGCGTGAGAGAAAGAGGAAAGTAGCATGGGATCCCATCTCACATGTTTAATCACCCAGCCACAGGAAACTTTCCTTGGAGTTCAGAAGACTCATCACCGAGACTCATCTCTTTCCCCCAGCTTCAGGAAGCCGGGTTGGCTCCTAACTCTTTAGAAGGAGGAATCACATGGGACACCATGTCTGGAAAGAGGTCTTCATTACTGGTCCCCATGTCCTTCCCCACAAAACCAGCTCTGCTCATGGTGTGGAAATTACAGAGGGAGTGCCCAGCCAGTCTGTGGGTGCCAAGATTTCCACCAAGAATGACTCCCTTTACCTTTGCCATCAACCTTAGAGAGTCCAAGTTTTCCCCCTTTGGACTCTTGCTCTGGAAGAGCACAGTTGAAAGCAGCACAGATGTGCTCACTCATTCAGTACACTTTTACTGAGTACCAGTTATACAGAAAACATCATGCTGTGGGGGGATAAAGCATGACCACATACTTCAGGGTACACATGTTCAGAAAGAGGAAAATACACAGGCATACTACTGGACAAAAGAGCATTTACACACATAACCCTGGACAAAAGCACATTTAAATCGAGCTCTAAATAACGGACACTTCTGAGTGGGGAGGCATAATTGGAACAGAGAATAATGAAAGTGGAGGGGACATTAAGGATCAGATGGCAGACGAGCAGGCAGCTGATTTGTAGACTATGAAGTACTTGAGTGTGTAAGTAGCATAAAATTCTCCGGGAAGAGAAATGAGAGCTGAGGGTAAGAAAGTAGTTTGGTATGAGATTTTCAAGGGCTCCAGGGGCCAGGACATTTGTATTTTGATAGGTAATAGGGGAGTAATTTAAGGTCTATGAGTGGGCGAGTGATGCAATCTAAACTCTGTTTTAGGAGGAACAAGGAGAAGGGGATTGCAATTGCCCAGCCAAGGGGTAATGAAGCCCTTAAGTAGGATAGCTGCTGTGAAAATTGGAAAAGAGGAAATAGATGGGAGAGGCTCTGGGGAGGTAAAAGAAATGGCGCCTGGCTGCTGATTGCATACGCCTCTTTCTCACTCTGTTTGACCCCCACTCCTCTCTGCTCTGACCATAAAACTGTAAGAGGCATCCCTTAACAACCAGACATACACTTCCTGGAAATACTCTCATCAGTATTAGGCTTCATTTGCAATAACCATGAAGGACACCCCAAAGAACAATTCTTGATGTTCCAAATGAGGACATGGCATGCCACATCTACGTTCCTATTGTCCTTTCTCTGCATTCTGACCTTTAGGTAAAGTCTCCCTTTTATTCTCAGGACCCCACTCTGGGAAAACAGGAACCCAAAGAAACAGCTTTTCTGGAGCTTCTGGTTGCTTGCACAGAATGGAAATCAATCATTAAAGTAAATTTGTTAAAATGACTGCAAATTTCTTTCTTTGTTCTGCTTTAAGAGCATCTAAGAGCTGTGCAGTATTAATATTACATATTTAGGCAAAAGGACTTTAACAATAGAATTTTATAACTGAATTATGAGAAATTCAAGAAAAGCAGTCACAAAAATAATTGGATTGATAATTCAATTGTTAAACGAAATCTAGGTACTATATTTTAGTTATTCCATTTTTAAAGGCCAGAAAAGTAGGAGGTACTATGTTTATATTTTTCACCTTCATTGGATGGTGACTAAAATGAGCTGAAGTTATCAGTATGTGGCAATGGGAAGAGACTCCCTTCTATGCCAAGCCTTCCTCTGGTTGTTTTGCCCTCGGATATGAGGTTGTTATTTCCAGGTTGTACCTTTCTGCATGGCGACACAGGAGGCAGGCACTGGGCATGCCTGGAGGAAGCAGAAGTGCTCGGGGACAACCTCACCTGCAATGGCACCAGATGCACAGTGCAGTAACTTGCAGAGCCTAGAACTCAAACGTGAAGCAGGAAGCGATCTGCCTAATCAAACAGGTAAAGAGTATGGCTTCCAGCCAGCACAGCCTTAAAATCATCTGAGGGTGAGCAGACAGAATTCAATGGAGATCAAGAATGGTCAGTACAGACAGCTAACTTTTGCCAAGGCCAGTTCCCTTCCATGACTCTAAGAGAGTACGGATCCACAACAGCTTCCCTCAGGCCAAATCCTCAGATACTCCAGTATCTTCTCTAAGACGGCTCAGTTCTTGAGTATAAGCTATGCACCCTCACATAGGCTCACTCCACATTGCTTACCCTAGGTGGCACTAGACAGCTGTGGTTCTGTTATTTAGGAAAGAATGACAAGGGGGAGGAGTTTGTATGTGTTTACCGCAGATCTAATTTTTAAAGATCTTTCTCACCCATGGTGAATCCACTGATGTGAAGACAATGGACTGGGAGCACCAAGTATGCCAGTTATAACTGAATACTGCCTCTAAACACTGTCCCTGTGTAGTTTTACTTAACTGATAAAATACTTTCTTATGCTCGTTTGCCATATGAAGTAACTAAGGACTCATATGGAATGTCCAAGGCCAACAGCTATGGAATCAGGACTCAATCCAAATTAGAACCAGACATGTGCAAACATGAGCGCTGGCTGTCTTCCACCTAGCATGCTTCTGGTTGGCTGAGGTCAACGGCCTCCTTCTTCTGGAGACACTAGTGCAAAGGGAGGCAGATATTCAAAGTATCCTTAAAGCAATGAAGTCTGGGAGGATGCTTCCAGATCAGTGGAACAAAATAATATATAAAGAGATATATTTAATGGTGTGAAAAATCAAAAGAGAAATGTATTTAAATGTGTATACATATATATTTGTATAATGTGATATGTTTTAAATCAATAAGAAAAGTAGCTGACATTAAATAAATGCACATAAATCAGCTGCTTTCTGATGAGGGGAAACAAGTTAAAGCCATGCATTCTGTTAAGAAAGAAGAAAAGAGAGAGGGAGGGAGGGAAGGAGGAAGGGAAGGAAGGAGGGAGGGAAGGAGGGAGGGAGGGAAGGAGGGAGGGAGGGAGGGAGAGGGAAGGCCAGTCCTTCAGGGTGTTTTGGAGGTGGCACCCACACCACTTGTAAGGATTGACCAGGAAACACTTACTTCAGAGATTCAGCATTTTATTTTACTTTTTCCCTTGGGGGAATAGATGCTTGAAAGACAGAACAGAGCCGTGCTGTCTCCTGAACTCCAGGAGAAACACACCCGGATGAGCCCCCTAGGTCCAAAACCACATGTGCTCCCGTCCTGGAGAGAAAGGTGTCTAGCGTGGTTACCACTCTGGTTGGCTTCCTTTCTGTCACTGTTGTTGCTCATGAAAACTAAGAGACAATGGAATAAAAGAACTAAATAAACTGCCTTCTTGGAAAAATTCAAGTAGAATGAAGACCAAAAGGAATCTGTAAAAACTGGGATAATTCAAGGGCTGGAGAGATGACTCAATGGCTAAGAGCACTGGTGGGTCTTCCAGAGGACCTGGGTTCAATTCCCAGCACCCATGTGGCCGCTCACAACTGTCTGTGACTCCAGCTGCAGGTGGCCTGACACTCTCATACAGACAGACATGCAGGCAAAACACCAACACACATAAAATATAAATAAATCATGAAAAGAAATCTAGGTGTGGTAGTGCTTCTTTAATCCCAGCACTCAGGAGGCAGAGCCAGCCTGGTCCACAGAGTGAGTTCCCACGACATTCAGGGTTACACAGATAAACCCTGTCTCAGAAAACAAAACAAAAGACAAAGCAAAAAAGGAGGATGGTTCTGGATAGACTGAGTGGGAAATCTTTCCTTGGCTGTAATGGAAAATGAGAAAGGACCAGCCCAGGGCCTAAGGCAGGAGGGCCTGAAACTAAGAATAACTCTATATTTGGTTCTGTTCCCTCTGGAACATACACTCACTCAGAAGTTAACACACCATAGTACGTGAAAATGTTACAACTGAGTTTGTGAGTAGCTCTCATCAAATCACATTTTGTCTTTGTAAGTGCTGAAGACAAAAACTCTTTTAATAGATTCTTAGCCAGGGCATAGGATGGGGTCAACCAGTCACAATCACCAAGATTTGCCTTCCAGTGACGTGAAGGTTGGCTAAAGGTCTGAGGGACACCAAGTGGCAACAGCAGGATTTAACAGAGAATGCTACCACTGACTGGCATGACAGCAAGCCCACACAACAACAACAAATCAACAGCAGAAGTCAACTTCTTTTTTCTTTTTTCTTTTTTTTTTTGGTTTTTCGAGACAGGGTTTCTCTGTGGCTTTGGAGGCTGTCCTGGAACTCGCACTATAGACCAGGCTGGCCTCGAACTCACAGAGATCCGCTTGCCTCTGCCTCCCGAGTGCTGGGATTAAAGGCGTGCGCCACCAACGCCCGGCAGAAGTCAACTTCTTGAAAGGGCGAGATTGTCATAATCTGAGTTGAGGCAGGAATGTTGGTAGCATCAGTCATAATTTGTAAGGACAGAAGGTAAGTTAGTGGAACCAGCATGAAGATGTTCGCCAGGAACAGAGATAAGCCTCCACCTTCGGAGACTGTGGCTAGGGGCTGGCGTGTTAGGAGAAGATGGCTATGAGAGTCTCATCTGGGGACAAGTGGCCCTTCATGCTTCAACCCAGTCATCCCAGTCTAGACGTGCAGTGTTCTTTGCTTGGTTGGGTTGTTTGTGTTTAGACAGCTGCAAGCGGTAAAAAACAATGGGTGAGGTGACTGGAGATAGAGTTTGATGAGACTTAAGGAAACATCTTCAACATTTGCTGTTTCATACTCAGGTCCTTTGCTCCTTCTCCCAATTGCATCTCAGCACTAAACATGCTGCTGCACATACGAGCACAGTGATTACTGTTGTTGGACAATGTTACTGACTGCTCATGAAAACCTTCACAGGTATTCTCACACTTAATGCTCATAGCTGAGTCACAATATGAAAGCAGTTTGGCACAAGAACCTTCCTGCTCTGGTAGTGATTTTGTGTGTTAGTGCGTGTGTGTGCTGTGCATGCATGCTGTATGTGTGTGGTGTAGAATGTGTGTGTGTGTACTTATATGCACGTGGAGACACACTGTTACTGAATCTGGTGCTCACCAGTTCCAACAGGGCTAGTCAGCAGTGTTGCCCAAAGGAGACCCATCTATGCTTCTTGAGAGGTAGAATTCAAGCAGCTGCCAAACCCATGCAGCTGTTCAGCTTTCATGTGGGTTCTGGAGTCCACACACTGGTCCTCACACTTACAAGGCTAGTGTGTTGTCTACTGGAACTCTCTCCTTAGCTCATTAACAGTGATTTCCTCCTTCCCTCCCTCCCTCCCTTTTCTTTCCTTTTCTTCCTCCTTCCCTTCCTCCCTCCCTTTCCTTCTCTTTCTTCCTTTCTCCCTTCCTTCCATCCATCCATCCTTCCTTTCTTTCTTTCTGGGACATGGTCTACACTATGTAGCCAGGGATGGCTTGAAATTCACTGTATAAACTAGACTGACCTCAATTTCACAGAAATCCTCTTTCCTTTGCCTCCTGAGTGCTGGGATTAAAGACATGTGCCACCATGTCTAGTTTAGTACTGATTCTTATACATTGGCTATTATGTTTTCAGTTCATCTATTGTTTAAAGGCACTGTCTTTAGTCCTCACTATCACCATGTTTCATATAAACAAAGCAATTCTTCCTCTGGAGAACTATCCAAACTTCTTACCTCAATGTTTTCTGTCTTCCCTCTTTCCTTTCCCTATTCCCCACCTAAGATCTAGTCCATAGATCTTTCCTTTGTGCTAAGGATCCTGCCAGGAACTAAAAATAAATCATGAAATTCTGTGATTCCAGAACTCATGGTCTAAGTGGGAAGAGGGAAAGTACGCAAATGAGTTAGATGACAATAATTTCATGTCTTTTTAATATGCAATCACAGTGTCCTCTGAGTTTTCTCTTTCTCTTAGCACCTAGGTTGGTATTGAGAACATTTTGAAGAATGCACATGAAATCTGTCATACTGTTATATCACTGATATTTTGGCACTGATATTTTATCTCCCCCATTATCAAAGTTTTTCTTAGATAAAAGCAACATCGTTGGTACTATCTATGGAGAAAAAAATAGGACTTGTGTCAAGATAAGCCTCTGAGATTCATAGGAGAGACTTGTTCTTTGGAACTTGGTGGGTCTGGGCAGACATGCAAGGATCAGGATGTAATTCTTGTTAGGAAGTGTGTACACATGCATGCGTGGAAGGAGCAGATCTGGGCTACGGATCTTTAGAGTCAGGTTTACCCTGTGTGATAAGGAAGGTTGTGGCTCTGCAGAAACACACACACACACACACACACACACTCAATCACAAACATAGATATTCAAGTTCATAATCCATTTTAAGTTTGGACAATAGCTTTTTCTTGTTTGCTGGAGACAGGGTCTGGCTGTGTAGCTAGACTGCCTTCAACTCATCCTCTTGCATCTGCCTCCAAAGTGTTGGGATTATAGCAGTGACAGATTATTTTGACTTATCTCTATTTAAGAAATTAAATATAAGAATCTATATCTAAGGATAGGATGTGTATGGATGGGCTCCCAGAAATCCAAAAACTCCCTGATATTGCAGGCAGCATTGTGTAGTTTTCAAGAGAGGGTCTCCATTTGTTACCCAGTAGAACCCAAGACCACAAAATAATTAAGACCCAGGGAGAAGAGTCTCTAAGATTTAAACATTAAGGCCCATGAATAGGACAAATTTTCACTTCATAAAGTCAAGGCTTCCCAACCTAGCATGCTGACATAATACTATACTTACATCAAGAGCCACGGACTGCTTGGCCCAGGACTTCTTCACTTGATCATACATAATTGTGTTGTTGATACCAAGGCCGCAAAAGATGACAAAAGCCTAGGACACAGAAAGCCGTTAATTAGAAACCATAATAACTCACAACCAAAATCTAATATGAAAGCAGGAGGTCATCAGAGACAGTTCTGAAAATATAATTTTATTGTGCTCAGAGGTAGGCCTCGGGGAAATGTGCATTAAAATTCTTAATTACTATTGTCATGTAAGAACTTTAGAGCTCACATTGCACATGAGGAAAAAAGTCATTACTTTAATGACATTGTGAAGAAATAGCTTCACACATTTGAAAGCATACAATGTGTTTAAATGTGGTCTTAATTTATTTGGGCAGTAGACTGATTTTAATTATTCTATTTTATTTAACCAGAAGCAGCCCCTTTCAATAGCAAGGCTATAAAATATGTTGGTCAGGAAGTAAGGAAGAGAAACTAAGGGCAATGAGACTGACTCGAAACCAGCTTAAAAAAGAAAAGTCACAACGAGAAAGAATAACGATACGCTTTTTTGGTGGGTGACTCTGGCATAGTCCTTGAGAAAGCACATCAAAGCTAATCTCTTCTGCTGGAGACTCAAGGGAACAGAGCCTTGTGAACTAAAGAGAACACAGGGGACGTATACCTGGAAGGGCTGGCTAAGGGTTTCCTGACTGGACATGTGCAAACAAGACAAGGATGGTAACATCAGACAAAAATGGAGGCAATTCAATTCTGAAATAAGACTAAGATAGAATGATCAAAGGTTACAAACCAATCCAATGAGTGAAAATACAATCAAATCTTGCCTATGCGTTACTTCTGGTACACCGTTTAACCATATTAAAATGATTAATGTTTATCCTAACATATGTGGGCAAGGAAACAGTTGGTGACTCAGTTCTGGCCCTTGGATTACAAATTTATTTGCTCACCTCAAAAAGCCGCTGGTCTGCGTCATCAAAAGGTTTCCCATCCAGTCTGTTCAGGACTTGAGCGACCCCTGTTGAGGAGAGGTAGGGACAGTGGTCATGTCAGCACTGGCTACTGTGTCACTGTGATGGAGTATGCGATACCCAATTCTATAAGTAGTTTAACACACTCATTTTAAACTGTACCAACTGGAGGTGGGATACAGCTGGCAATATACTCGTATATATACACACAGTTTTACATATATTACTGAATCTGTTATCTCTCCATAATATAAAACCACACACACACACACTTTTGTGTTTAAGAGGGGCAGTGTGGCATAGTGATTAAGAATCTGGACTCTGGATTTAGACAGAACCTTAGTTCAAGTTTCAGTTCCAATATGAACTGTATGACTATGGGTAAATGCATTTTTTAAAGATGTATTTCCTCATCTATACAAAAAGAATTAAAATACAAACTACCTCAAAGGATTATAAAGATGTGAAATAAGTTTTAAATTTTCACTGGGCAAGCTCAAGACATACAACATGTTATTATGGGACACACACAGATCAAAGCAAAATTAGTTCCGCCATCTGCTATCAATGGCTCACACACCTCTAACAGTCTCAGTTCATGAGGGCTTCCTCTTTTCAAATACATTCCCAGGATTATACCAGATGTGTTGGTATTTGACTTCCAAAACACAACAGTCTAACTGAAGAAGTCAACCCTGAAAGCCTGTGTCCCTATTTAGTAGAAATAAGCAAATAAAAATAGCTATGATTCCCTGGGTGATGGTGGCACGTGTCTTTAATCCCAGCACTTGGTAGACAGAAGCAGGTGGATCTCTGTGAGTTCGAGACCAGCCTGGTCTACAAAGAGAATTCCAGGAAGGCCAGGGCTGTTACACAGAGAAACCCTGTCTTGGAAAACCAAAAAATAAAACAAATAGTTATGGTTCTAAAGCAATCCTGTATTTTTAAAAGTGCCCAATTTCTGCTGGTAAGCTAACTCATCAAATTCTCAACAACATATAACTAAATGAAAAGTCTTTAGCATATAGAGGGAAAACTACAGTCCCAACTTTGAAGTAATAGTAGATGTTTATCCTTAGGATTGAGATGTAGGACTACGTGTGAAATTGCCATTCAATCAACAAACAATTGTTTCCTATGGATATTTTCTCTCCTTCTAATATAGATATACTTAAAACTTATATATGATATAAGTTAATTCTCCTTTATACTCAGCCTCAGATAAGAGCCTAGAATAGTCTTTATGCTTAATAACATACTAAAGTATGTGTGTAAGTTAAGTAGTCCAGCGGGGAAGACATCGTTTAAAAGTGTAGGACTTGGACTGCAGGTGTAACTCAGTTAGTTGTACAGTGTTTGCCTAGTTAGCAAGAAATGCCACATAAATTGGGAGTGGTGATGTACACCTGTAATGTCATCACTCGGAATGCAGAGCCAAGGGACCAAAAGTTCCAGGTTGTTCTTAGTCACATACAGAGTGTGTCCTAGCCCGGGATGAATAAGGCTCTGCTAAGAAAAAATAAATCAAGTCTTGACAACACTCACAGGGAACTAAGTCATTGTCTAGGTAGGAATAGCTTTGAGCTTAGATGGTAATCTTAGGGTGTGGTAGAGAGAAGCAAAATATGCATAAAATACATCCATCACCTTATGTCTCTTAGGAGAAAAAAATCACATTTTCATAGTTTAAAGTAAGCCTCTCTTCTTTATGGTTGATTAAGCTTAGCCATAAACTCTTTCTTCATCTGGGACTCCAGAAGAAGATGCTTTTGCCTATAGTTTTCTTATTGTAGGGAAAGTATCTATCCAGAGACATGCCAGCAAAGATACATGTTTGGATGTGTCCAGCCCCTTTGCACCCACACTATGTGAAAGCTCAGGCATGGACATAGACATCATGGGAAAGCTAAGACTCCTCAAGGGTTTTTGTTGTTGTTGTTGTTTTTCGAGACGGGGTTCCTCTGTGGCTTTGGAGGCTGTCCTAGCTCTTGTAGACCAGGCTGGTCTCAAACTCACAGAGATCCATCTGCCTCTGCCTCCTGAGTGCTGGGATTAAAGGTGTGCGCCACCACCACTGGGCAGGACTCCTCAAGTTTAATCTTGATCCTTTTACTAACTGTAATGTTGTAACTGTGCCCCCCCTCTGTCTGTCTCTGTCTCTGTCTCTGTCTCTGTCTCTGTCTCTGTCTCTGTCTCTCTCTCTCTCTCCTTTCCTCCATCTTTCCCTCCCTACCTCCATTGTGATATGAAATAACAATGCTCAATTGGTAGGTGTCTGAGATCCCTTCCATCTTCAGAATGTACTGGCTCTTTGAGCTTAATAGATATCTCTTCCTGTTTTAGTTAATTCCAATTCTTTAGTAGTCTGTACATTTTGGAATTGTAGAAGGGTATGGAGACATAAATTAGTAAATTTGGACATAAAAATTTGGAAGTCACTGGGGCCTGGTGATATATGCCTGCAAGTACAGGTATTTGGGAGGTGGAGGAAGGAGGATTATTATAAGGCCCAGGCCAGCCAGAGGTCAAAGCAACACACTCAGGCAGTGTGCATGTGCATTCTCATACATGCATGCGTATGTGCGCATGCACACACACAATGGGGAACACTGTTTTAAAGAATCATGTGGGTAACATCTTACCAATTATTTGGTGGTTACTGTTCCATATAGGGACACAGAGAACAGATCTTATGTGAAAACCAGATATCTGGTCAGCCTAGGATAGAAAAAAAGCAGTCAGTTATCATTAAATATTAACCACTTGGAGAAAAGTTAATTCTGTCTACTGTACTCTAACATTTTTTTTGAGACAGGATCTGACACTGCTATCCAGTCTAGCCTTGAACTCACCATCTTCTCACCTTAGTCTCCTATAACAGAGTGCCGTGGCATCCATTCCATCTGATCCTTTAATAAAAACACCCACCCTTCTTTTTATTATGTCACAATGAGCAGCACAAGAAAGTCGAATTCAAACAGGATGCATTTGTTCAATAAATCAGACAAGCTAGCAAATGGGCCTGACTACCCCAGTCTCTGTAACCACAGAGAAACAGGCCACAATGTGGTACCATACAAGCATTCTGCAGTGAATTCTGGGTAACCGAGACATTTTAATTAACTCAGTAGTCAGTGTTTGTCTTTGATTGGGACACTCATTGGAAAGAATGCTTGAAGCTACAAGGAAACGTGTCCTATGCACTTTAACTTTTAATACTATGCATTTTAAGACTGGTTTTTTTACTATTTTATTTGTGTGTCTCGGTGTGCGGTGTGGGGATATGTACGTAGGTGTGGCTGTCACATCCTGGAGCTGGAGTTACAGGCAGTTGTCACACATTTCAGAGTCAGCCCTAGCATCCTGGCTCTTCTCACCCCACCCCCTAATTTCTCCAGCTCATGGATTTCCCTACTCCCAGCTTTTCATTGTCTTTATAACCCTGCTATTTCTGCTGTGATGCTTTCTTTTCTTTTAATTTAAATTAGCAACAAGCTTTGCTTTACCTGTCAATCCCAGCTCCCTCTCCTTCCCCTCCTCCCTCACCCCTCTCAGCCCCCCACCCAATGCCTACTTCACTCCCCAGGGAGGGCGAGGCCCTCTGTGGGGATATCCAGAGTCTGTTATTTCATCCAGGGCAGAGCCTAGGCCCTTCCCCAGAGTCCAGGCTGAGAGAGCATCCCTCATTGTGGTTTGAGGGGAGATCTGGCACTAGTGAGATTTCCAGAGATCTACAGGGATGACACCAACTGGCAAAAGAAGCAATAGTGGAGAGACTACCTTAAATGCCCATCCCTGATAATGAGATTGACGACTGCCTTATATGCTGCTTTCTTTTCGTTCCCCTCTCTTGGTCCTCTTCTCTCTTTGTCTTCCTGTCTCACTCTCCTGTTCTCTCTCTCCTCTCCTGGCCCAGTCCAGTCTGCTGGCCTTGTTCAGTCCACTACTTTCTATTCCTGCTCTGAGTCTTCCAGATGCCTCTGGCTGTACTCTCCCTCGTATCTACAGTAAAAACTTCCTCGTAACTGTGTTGTTAGTTTATACATCTGTTGCCAAAACCCTTAGGTACTACAGTGGCTATATATGGGAAGTTTTGGAGGGGACAAAGGTAAGGGGAAATTGTACAATTATATTAAAATATTAAAATTTGTTTAAACTATTTAAAATTAAAAAAGAATTACAGATGCAAAAATAAACAGACTTAAACGAAATATAAGCATAAATCATTCATCCAGTGTACCCTCCCCATAGATATTTATTAAAGCCTCCTATGTACGTTGCAGACTATTAGGGATATAAAACAGAAGTCAGTCACTATCCTTGAAGAACTCAGCCTACTAAAGACAGAAATAAAGATGAGATATGTGTCAAGTAGACAATGTTCAGAGCACAGTATTTGAAAAAGCTCCAAAAAGACTACAGAGAAATCAAGAATAGCTTTAGATCCTTTAAAAACAAATCTTTAGTGATGGTGATGAAGATAACATTTATTGGCTGTTCACTGTGTGTCAGTACTCCCTTCAGCACTTTCCCAGTGAATTATTTTATATACTTTTAAAATAACCCAATGAGGTAGGTACTGTTATCATCTGTGCTTATCAGACAAGGCTTAGAAAGATTAACAGCCTTGAATGAAGAGCCTGGTTCGAGGGAGGCCAGGCAATAACAAACACATCCATCAAAGTTATCTTTTGAAGGAACAGAATGGCTTTCTTCCTCTCCCTAAGGATAGCATCAGAATTAAGACAATGCCAACACACAGGAAGAAGAGGCAGCCAGGCTGAGGGAGGCTTCCTGGATATAACCTATGGGCTGGTAACCTTAGCTACTCTACAATGGCTGAGCCCACTTTGTTTGGTCAAGGAAGAGTCCACAGCACTGGACAGACGATGGTAGTCTGAGCCAGTACATAACAGTAGGTATACTCATCTTCCCCTGTTCCGGGACAGCTGAAACCCTTATCTAATCTCTCCTATAAATCCTAGGTAGCTGAGGGATGCCTTGCATCACAGAGGGCAATAGGAAAGGAACATTCAGTGACACTGGAGAGCTCTGGAGTCTAGGAGTGAGAAAAACAAACCTTACTTAGGCTGCTTGCCAGAAAAAGGAATCTGTTTACCCATCACTTTTAAAGCATTATCCTTCCTTTAACAAATATTTCTTTATTCTGGGTGAGAATATGGATGCGTTTGCCTTGAGTAAAGCTGGCAGCGAGGAACCCGGGAAATCTGAGGGCAACAATAGGAAGCCCGGAACTGAGATGACAAAAAAAGCATAAGAGCTTTGCACTGATAAAATCATCAAGTCAGAACCCTCCAGATCATAAATAATGAAGACTTGAAGATGTGAAACTAAGAGGGCACACTATTTATGGTTCACAGGGACAGGACTCCTGAACCTATGATCTTAACCCAAGACTTTACTATGTTCCTACAATATAAAAGCATTGCTACAGTCTTTCTAGAGACTGATTTACTAATGTGTATCTGGAGCATAAAGAGTATAAATAACCTCTGGCTTACTGATTCCATGTATAATGCCATGTGTCTTATGGTAATTGTCAAAACTATGCAAAAAACTTCCATGTGAGAGTATAAGAAGAGTATGAACCACAGCATTATTTAACACAATGATAGATCAGAAATGACATGAATATTCAGAAGTTGGTTAATGAAATCACAGCACAGCCACACAGTGGAGTGTTATGCATCTGAATAAAATCATGCTATGGAATATATCTGTACATGGAAAGCATTTCCTATATCAAGTGATACTTGTGCAGGTATCTGTGGATGTGCAAGCATGTATATATGCCGACAAGTCCTTCAAAAGCTATAATCACAGTGATTCCCTCTGAATTGCTTACCTCTGGGAGTTTAAAAATGACAGATTCTAGTTCCTGAATTTGAAATGAGGACTATAAATTGCTCGCACATAAGGAAAAAAGTTACGTTCAAAACAGAATAGACACAGAGTGATGGTGTTAAATGGCGTAGAGTGTTCAAATGGGATAAGAACTGAAAGAAGGTTGTCCAAATAGCAGCAAGTAGGTTAATTAAAGGTGGAGAGATGAGGGGTGGGATCTGAAATAAAAGTCAAGCATAGGAGGTCACGCCGAGAAAGCTGTGCTGTGTGGACCTAGGGTCGATAATCTGCTGGAACACTGGAGGAGGCATGAGACAACAGAGAAGGTTATGTCTTTAAATTTCTCTCACAGTGGCTGAGAAAAGAAGTTCTCTCCAGCTAAAAGACCAGTGAATGGGTGGTGTGTGTGTGTGTGTGTGTGTGTGTGTGGCAGGGGTGATTATCACTTTTAGTGATTCCTACAAGGCAAGAGAGAAGGACGACCAAGAAAGGGAGGAGGGTACCAGAGTGTGAAGAGAGTAAAGTTTCTGACTTAAGATCATTAAGACATTTATCCCACTGCTGTTAGTAGGAAAATATTGTTTATGGAAAGTTGTACTAGTCCGGTTTAGTTGATGGAGCATATGGGACAGTAAGGACTAAGAGCCCATTTCAGGCTCTGTGGGAACTGGAGGAGAAGAGCCGATGCTCGTTACAGATGCACAGGACTTCAAACAATGAATCCCACACCAGGAGAAAGAAGAATAACACAGCATAGGAGAAAGAATAGTTCCTAACCATTTGGGTTATAGCTTAAATCTGAAATGTCCCTCAAAGGCTAAAGATGCAGCCTTTACTTATTGACAGGTGTCGGTGTCAGAACCTTTGAAGGTGGCATTCAGTGGGAGGAGGTTAGGTCTGTGGAAGGCATGGCATTCAAAGAGATACTGGGAATCCAACCGTTCCTTTTTCTATGATGGCTACCCATGAAGTGAACCAGCCTTCTCTGCCACATGCTATTACCACAACAGGCCCAAAAAATCGAGCAAAAAAATCATGGATTGAACATGTAAACCATAATAAAATTTATCGCCTATTAAGTTGATTATCTTGTATATTTTGTCATAGAAGCTCTTAACTAATAATCGATTAACAGATTAACTGATAAACAAAGCTCTAGATTATATCAGCAAATGAAACAAACAAACAAAAAAAGATTGACTGAATGATCCCAAGGAGGCCACCCCAAACTCCCAATGCCTCAACGTTATCATCTCTGTCTCCTGCATACCAAAATGGAAACTTGGAATTAATGCCAACTTGCCACAAACTGGAGTTGCCTGAATAGGGAGACCCCTAAAGAACCATTCCGATTGTGGGTGGCACCTTCAGGTAGAAGCCCGGATTACAGAACAGTGTTTCAGAAGGAAGCTTAGCTTGCTTTGTCCTCTCTTGGCCTCCCTCTTGTCCCTGAGTTGATCATTTACAGTAGAATCAGCATCTTCAAACTTTCATGGTGGGATAGGAGCATAGACTCTCCAGAAAATTTCCAGGCTTCCAGTGCCAGACTGACACTACCAAGTTACCCTGTCTTGAGGATTGAGTAACTATGGGTCCCCCTAGAAAAAGACAGCTATTCTGGGTCTACTCTGACTGTTGAGGCAGCCAGAACTGAGAATGGAGAATGGGGTTCTCAGCATCTCAGGTGTAATTTGCCTGTCATTGTTTTAAATCTCACTTAATAAATTATATATATTATAAATTAATGACTATATACATGTACACACACACACACACATATATCTTCTTGTTTCTGTTTCTCCAGCAGTGCGGGTCTGTGGGCCCTGACCCCTTTGTGGGTGGTATATCAGATCCTACATATCAGTTATTTCATTATGATTCATAACAGTAGCAAAGTTACAGTTATGAAGTAGTAATGAAATAATGTTATGGTTGGGGGTCACCACAACATGAGGAACTGTATTAAAGGGTGGCAGCATTAGGAAGGTCGAAAACCACTGCTCTAGAGAGCCCAACTAACCATATGGAGATTTTGATATCACAATTGATTCTCTTTTTTTCTTTGTGCTTTTTCTTGTTTATAATTAGTTTTATGAGGATATATACATGAATGCTTTAATGTACGTAGAGCATTTTTTTACAATACAGATATTATTAACACTGAAGGAGATGTCTGTGAAAACAGCCCTGCCTTGTTGTTCTACAGACTTCCTACCTAATTATCCTAGAATAAAATTCACACCATTAGAGTCCCTCGAATTAGGCTATGTGACACAAAGCAGCCCTCCGAGCAGGTTACACTTCGAATAAATATACTCTATCAGGGTGCCCAGTACTAGCCAATTAAAAATCTATCTACTTAAAGATTTGCCTATACCTGTCCCGATGGGACATTTCCAGCTAACAGACCCAATTAAATATGGTTGATGGTTTAGCTCCTGGATCCTTCAAAACAGACCTGTCATATTTTCCAATCTCCTTAAGGCAGACAGAGGAAGTGTAAAAGGAATTGGTAATGGTGTGTGGTTACCCCTTAATCTAAAATATGTTTCCTTTCCCTACTCAACATTACCCCCAGATTCATGTGCTGGTGAAACCTTCTGGTTCTAGTACTAAATACTAAGTACTAAAACTACATGAGGGAGGCAGGACTCAGTCAGTCAGTCACCTCACTTCCCTGAAAAAAAGGAGTCTATATTTTCCCTGCCCTGAATATAATATTAATTCTATTATCTTCTAGATCACACCTACAAATGATTCCTTAAATTCTTTTTGTTTTGTGTTTGTTTTGTTTTTTGAGACAGGGTTTCTCTGTATTGTTTTTGGAGGCTGTCCTGGAACTCACTCTGTAGACCAGGCTGGTCTCGAACTCACAGAGATCCGCCTGCCTCTGCCACCGGAGTTCTGGGATTAAAGACATGCGCCACCACTGCCCGGCAATTCCTTAAATTTTTAACAAAGCAAAGCAAAGCAAAACAAAACAAAAACTCAGCCAACTAATCAACCCTAACAAAACCAAAGACTATAAAAATCCTGTTCTTTGTTCTGTGAGGTGAGGTCTAGGTAGCCTGTCCGAGTCTTTGAACCGTAGAGCTCATAGTTGCCTTTCTTCCCACCCCTACCCATTTTATTTATGCCTTGCTGTCTTAGTGATTCATCCTAGACTCCTCACGCCTCCTCCTTCTTGTCAGGGATTCTTGTGTCCACTCTCCAACCTTTCCTACCAAGCCACACTTTTGAGAAAAGACCTGAATAGCTTGCAGTGTATGTGGCTGGCAGAGGAGATCAGGAAGCAGGTGCATACGTCAGATCCACACAGCCTCATTCCCTCAGGTGTTCAGCTTCGCAGCTTCCTTTTTACCGGAGGCATAACTGACGGAGCAGAGCAGACGGTGATCCAGAGAATGGAGAATGCATTGTCCTGCCAGACTGGCACTCATGCTCCTCCATGATGGTCTGACAGCTGGAATGGGCTCTCGGGCAGAGGACTCCGGAGTCGGGGGCCCCATTATCCTTAAGTGCTACATTACGAGGGCAAGTACTTTTGAGTTGTCTGTAACAGGCTTTTAAAACTCAGAACTCCACAGAGAGAAATTGCATGAGATGGAAGGGGAAGGGTTAGGGTCAGAAGAGGGTCATAAGACTCAGTATTAACTCGGTAACTCAGTGTCTGTCATGGCGGAGTGATGGTGGGCTTCCTGCCTCCCCTGGCTTCATAACAAATGCAGAGGCCAACAAGCCAGCTCCTGCATGAAGCCCATCTCAGTTTCTAGTGATTGTCTGCTCTTCCCACTACTTAAAAAAAAACACTTCCCATTTAAACGTTGAGTCCATCGCTCATTCTCACTATAGACAGAAAACAAGTTCCAGACTGGATAGCTCTGAAAACTCTTCCTCAAACTATTCAACGGGAATAAAACACTAAAATAAGCAGTAAAATATAAAACTTTAGATTAAGTAATGGCTTGTGTTCTGTTAGTGTTTTTGTGTCAGTGTCTTCTTTTGGATCTACTGGGAAAAGAAGTGGACACAGACGATGTTCTAGAGGGTAGCCCATCGTGAGATGAATTCAGAAGCACGATGCCAAACAAAAGTAAAGTAAAAATACTGCAGCGGATTGTATGTAACACAAACAATAAAAGACCCTGAAAAGATATTGGGGTTCAACTTTGAGCTGAAGATCAGAAAAGCAAAGCAGCTGGTCACTAGTTCTCACTCCACCTTAGAATGACGTGTGATCCTGGCTGGGCTCAACCTCAGACTGTAACCTGTCCTCAGTGTGGCTAGAGAATGAATACCTGGTACTGACTACTGAAAACCTTGCTCCTGTCTTGTATACCTCCCTAGTGCTGGGATTAGAGGCGTGTGATCCCAGGTGCGGAAATAGTCTTTGTGTGAGCTGTTTCTCATTAGGACTGGATCAATCTTGTGTAGATCTCGGTGGCCTTGGACTCACAGAGATCCGTCTATCTCCTAATCCTGAGTCCTAGGACTAAAGGTGTGTATCACCGCCTCCTAGCTTCTGGATGCTGGGATTAAAGGTATGTATCACTCCAAAAACACTCCATACTAGCAGAAGCAAGGAAAAACAAACTATCTAAATGAGCTGATTTACTTCTACTCACACTCTAAAGTTCTTGAATATGTTTTTTTAAAAATAATTTTCAGAAGGCTCTCAAAACCTTGGTAAAATTTAAGTCATTTAAACCATAAAGATTCTAAACCTTAAAAAACTTTATAATTTTGCATGATCATAAAAATAATATGAACATGTGAAAATGTTAAAGCAATAAACCCAAAAGATCTAATCTTATTGTCTCTGGAGATGACAGTGGTTAACAGCTTGGAATGATACTATCCTTACTGTCTCTTAAAAACATACTATTATTCATATATGAGTCCTGAACAATAACAACAACAATGTCCATAATGCACCAAACACTGTTCTAGTTATGGGTACATCCATGAACAAGACTGAAAATGTCTCCCACCTTCACAGAGCTTACATTCAAGCAATAGGAAATCACTGTGGGAATGCTGCCTCCATCTTGGAATCACAGCAGTAACAATTACCCTTGTGAAATTGGACTCACGTAAACGGCATAGGAGGAGCTCATGAATAACTTATAAGGTAACTCATGAGATGACCCACAAGATATTTGAAGGTCCTCCTGTCCACAAGGGCATATACGCTGGAGTGGGGGAACTCTCTCCTCCAGTGGGGTAGTGAGGGGACTCTCTCCTCCAGTGGGGTAGTGAGGGGACTCTTTTCTTCAGTGGGGTAGTGAGGGACTCTCTTCTTCAGTGGGGTAGTGAGGGACTCTCTCTTCCAGTGGGGTAGTGAGGGGACTCTTTTCTTCAGTGGGGTAGTGAGGGGACTCTTTCCTCCAGTGGGGTAGTGAGGGGACTCTTTTCTTCAGTGGGGTAGTGAGGGACTCTCTTCTTCAGTGGGGTAGTGAGGGAACTCTCTCCTCCAGTGGGGTAGTGAGGGACTCTCTCCTCCAGTGGGGTTAGTGAGGGACTCTCTTCTTCAGTGGGGTAGTGAGGGACTCTTTTCTTCAGTGGGGTAGTGAGGGACTCTCTTCTTCAGTGGGGTAGTGAGGGACTCTCTCCTCCAGTGGGGTAGTGAGGGGACTCTTTTCTTCAGTGGGGTAGTGAGGGACTCTCTTCTTCAGTGGGGTAGTGAGGGACTCTTTTCTTCAGTGGGGTAGTGAGGGGACTCTTTTCTTCAGTGGGGTAGTGAGGGACTCTCTTCAGTGGGGTAGTGAGGGACTCTCTTCAGTGGTAGCTGCCTATATGATGCCCCATGCTCCTATAAGTAACTTAGGATAAACTCACTCTTTCACCTAGTCAGAGGTAGTTAGAATCATGTCTTTGGTCTGCTCTATATGGTGTAAACAGATACCTGCTCATGTGTCCCCAGGAAAAGTTAACACAATAAAGATAAAAAGTGCAAAAGGAAATTATATAGGAGAAAGTGCTAGAATTATCTGGAAAATATGACAAGGTAAGAAGGGCAAGGAATATCAGAAGTGTCACCTGAGGAAACCATGGTGTAAAGGCCCTAAGGGGGATGTCTGAGCGGCATGTTCTAGAAAGAAAGCAACCAGTGTAGCTAGAATAGTATTCGTAGGGAGTAGGGGTAGACGTGGTGCCCCAGATCGTGCAGGGCATTACAGACATCTGAAATAATGGCATTCGGCTCCTTCTCTCACAGAATAAGGAGCCTTTGAGAAGCTATGATATGAATTACAAAGTAAAAGCGCTGGCTGTTACGAGGAGAATAAAGTACAGAGTTCAGAGGGAAGACAGAAGTAGATCAGGAGGCCATGGTTATGAACTCTCCCGGAGAGGACGGTAGCTTGAACCACCATTATGAGCTGATGGCAGCTGAGTGGTGAGAAGTGGTCATTTTCTGAGTACATTTGATAGACAGGACCAGCTGGACCTCTTTATGAATCACTTGTACAGCAGGAGTGGAAGGCAGCATCATGCCTGTGAAATCCCTCGCAGAGCATTAGAAGAACTGAATGACCTTAATATAGAGAGAAACAGAGAGGGACACAGTCTGGGGGAAGAAGATTATAATGTTTTATACTCGTTATATCTGAGCTTCTTAGCAGAAAACAATGTGTACACCTCTAAACACACTTGTGTGTATTACTCTAGAAGAACTTCTTTGTGCCTTGTATTTATTTCTTGTGGATATTTTTCCTTACCAGGTTGCTTTATGTGACAGGGGAATTTTGTACGGATTCGTTTTGTGTTGCCTTTAAAACCCCTCTCTGATACCACCTTCACCCCAGCTTTGTACACATCTTGTAATATGTCTTTGCCTTTGAATGGGGAAGTTCATGAATACATGGCAGTTACTTCCTTGGGAAAGCCAGTGGGATAGTCACCCTGAGCTTGTGTGAAATCCTCTTGGCATTATATTAGTTTCTGTTTCAGCTATTTGGAGTGGGCTCTTGCTGTTGGCTTTGGGGGGTGAGCTGCGAGAGCCACCCTTAGAGTCCATGGACATCCTTGACCACTGCCAGTTAGTGAATAGAGATTTACTTTACCAGGCAAGGAACTCCATTCTGCAAATAGTCTGGTTAGCACACTAATGCAAATACCATCTGGCTAGCACCTTGACTTCAGCCTTGGGAGACCCTGATTTGAGAGCCCAGCAAAGCCATTCCCAGCCCACAGGACCTGCATGATGGAGAGTGGGAATTCTTAATTGCTGAACCATGGTGATTCATTATGCAGTATTAGAAAATCAGAAATACAGGTAGCACTGTGACAGGGCAAGACGGTTCCTCTATCTTATATTCTTGTGACCATGTCAAGTTTAGCTAGAATTTGATCTCCTTGATGAGAATTCCATGGAAAACTACTCAACTCTATTCTAGGAACCATAGGTCAAGATGCCCCAGCTAATGTATCTTAGCTTATGTTAAACTGCCTGTTGGTGTGAAACCCCCATAAGCTAACTGCTTATCTTGGTTTCTGTCAAACTGCTTGCTTGCTTCTCTAAGACCTCCCTGCAGCTGCTGAGCAAAATGTCAGGGCATGGTTTCTGCCCTCAAAAATCTTGTGCTCTGGGCATTCAAGGCCTAGGACCCCAAATAATTGATGGTAGTCCCAGACTGATGGAATAAAGACTTTCAGTTGTTTATAAGTTGTGTTTGAGTGGGATACTGATAACAACATCCCTGCCAACATCTTTAGAAGCAAATGTGGCTTCTAAAGCCACATATAATGGCCAATAAAATATAAAACCTACCCCCAAAATCTATCAACATGAGTGTTTTTATACTACTATAGATCAATAAATAAATAAAGTCATGTATATTGGCATTTTTTCAGGTGTTTTCAAGGATGATAGAGTCTTGAAACAGAAAAAAAAACAGTGATCACCATAAGTGGCAAATTTAAAGTTCAATTTTTTTGCTTCATAACTATTTTTTATAGCATTCTGTGATGGCTTCCAATAAATATGGCCTTAAATACATGCATGCTTTTAAGACCAACAGGCAGCACTGCTGAGAGTCAAGGCACTAGGCATACAGATGGCAGATGATCTCTGAGCTCACTTGATAGCTCTCCACTAGGAGGAAACTCTACAAAGAGAACACCCAGGAGGGGAACAACTGAGAATACTTGCCCCACAGCCCTACCAGCAGGTACCTCTCTGCACCTGGGGTGAGGTTTACTCACCTTACAGCCATCCTTTGTAGCTTCTTCCATCAGAAGAAAAAACAATAGTTACAAAACTGAGATTTAAAAACAAGGACCATTCGCTTCCTGTATATGTGTGGGAGGAGTTTGTAGGAACCCCAGAAATCATCATATGGTAGGAATGACATGGGGAACAGAAAGTCAGATTGCTTTTATACCTTATAAGCAAGGCAAAGTTTGATGAAGTGAATTATTTTTTAAAAGAATCAGGAACTCTAGTTCCAGGGTTTCCTATGTCTTCTTCTAACCTCCACAGGTACCAGATGTGTACCAGGTGTCCCATGCCCCCCCCCACACAAGCAAAACACTCATATACATTAAACAAGTAAATCTAGAAACCTATTTGAGGTGCATATTAGCATGTCAAAGCTAACACTGGCTGCCAGGTTCTGCCAGCATCCCTAGGTCCCTACCTGTTACAGGGGTGGAGGGGTGGGGGGTGTTCTCCTGGCTAACATACCCTGCCTCCTTCCCTGAACTCTCCAGCCCAGGGTCTGGGCTGCTCTTTCCCTAGTGCTCTTCCTTAGGTAACCCAGCTATTTTGGCTATGCGGGTTCTTTGCACCGCCTCTGTTCTCTTGGCCAGACACTTGGCCCAGGCTGGTCCTCTTGGTTGGTAGCTCCTCTCTTGCTCTCTTTCCTCCTCTCTCCTCACATGACTTCCCTCAGTCCAGCCATGTTCACTCTGGACTCTCCCAGACATCTCTGTCTCTGCCCTTCTGTATTCTCCCTCATATCTACAATAAACCTCCTCCTGCGTAACCAAGAGCAGTCATGTCCTCCTCTTTATTTTTTTCATTCAATATTACTGATATATTAGCAAAACATTGAACTCTAAGGTCTACCATAAACATATTAGATAAACAAAGCAAGGCTCACTCCTTCATACAATGTTCATACTTGGCAGCATCAGTCACATAATGTTGAGGGCAAAAAGCCACGGGTGAATACACATAGTATTAGTCAATTTGAAGTTCAGAGAGATAAAAATACAAGACATGGCTGGTAGAACTTTAGATGTGTATAACAAACCCATACAGGACAGCAAAGCAATGCCAAATTAAAATTCTGGATACTGGTTACCTATGGGGGTGGTGAGTAAGGAGATAGGATAAGGGAAAATCAATACAAAGTAATGACCTTTTCTAAATCTGGGAGTAGGCATATGGGTGTATACTTGCTCTCTTACACCTTTACAGATAGTCTGCTAAGTTAGGGAAAAAGACAATGGCTTAAATTGTTGTTTTTCTTTTTTCTTTTTTTCTTCCAGAATCTGACCTCCATCTCCTAAGCTAATCGTTGAACGGTAACAATTCATACTCAATTTAGTGCTCTGATCTCTCCCACAGCACATTAAACATATCAACTTTGTAACAACTGGTAATTATGATTTTCTGCATAACCAAACTCCTTGGGTTGTTCATTTATTATTAGTGGTAATCATAGAATACTGAGAACTTTTCTTCATACAATTACATGCACAGAAATATTTCCTTAGTATTCCCTCTTTCTTAGCTCAAGAAAGAGAGACACAGCAAGAGACAGAACTTACATACAGCACTCTCGGCTCCAAGCACAGTGCTACAGTACATAAATACTGTAGCAAATATCTTCACTCCAACAGTCACACAGCCCAGGTACTCTGCCTCACAAGAGAATGGAAGACACTTGGAGCTCTGTGCTTTCCCAAATTCAAATACAGTATCTCAGGTCGACAGAGAGCTGGAAGGTGGTGACCACTAGGACAGCTAATGGTACCCAAACCAGATTGGGAGTTCATCAGAGTTTCCAAGGTGGGAGCATCGAAGCCAGGAGGACGAGGACATGTATTGGGGGAGGGGAGACAATTGGTCTAAGAGCTGCAGAAAGGGAGATTTAATATCTCCCTGAAGAGTTATACAAAAGTAATCTGATGGCAGTTACTAATCAGATTAAGATTCTTGCTTCCATGACGTCTCTGGGTCCTCATAACAGCTATGTGGGGTCTGAGAGACAGTAGAGTTGTATCCTCACATATCTAAGCACGAATCAGTTCTCAGTGTCTATGAAATGTGTCAAATAGTTTTTGACGTGTTAGGAATTGCGTGCCCCTTCATTACTAGTAATCTACCCTCTATTCAACAGCCAGTGTGGTGTTCACTTATACCATGCCAGCACTGCACAAGCGAGGCAGGAGAAGTATGGAAAACCAAGACCCTGTTGCAGAAATGTAAGTAAATTAATTAGATTAAAATTTAAAAATACAACTCCTGTATCTTGCACTTAAACCTCAGCTATTGGGTAAATCTCAAATCGGTTTAAAATAGCTATCTAAGGCTTTTGGTGATACATTCTTCACTTCCTACTCTGGCACTCTGACGCATTAAACTAATCCTAGTTCCCTCAACTCCCCATGCTCACACGGCTTTTCGCACAACATGTATTTCCTCACCTTTCTTCAAAACTCCACTCCTTCAGAGTTTAACCTGGTCTGCAATGGAAAGCTTTAATACATCCCTCTCCATGTATGCGCCCATATATTTATCTGCATCTAACAACTCAGAGGCGTTTTATAAGCTTATGTGAATTTACCCACATGATGTTTCTAAACCACCTTACAACACAAGCTTTAAAACTGTTTTTATACACTCTGCATGCCAGGATAATGTGCTTATATAATTTGCATTAAACAATAACAACAACCCATTTTTCTGTTTATTGGGGGCAATTTTTTAAATATGATAGTGACTGACCAACAAGCATGCCATGCATGCATTTTTACTATTATTCCACAGTTTAGTCTAAAGTCTGCCCAATTGTGAAAGAGTGTCAGACCGAGGATAGTCACCTGTGCACAAGTCTGTGCAGGCCCAGGCAGTAGGCAGTCTACGGTAGGCAACACTGGGAACCAGATCACAGTGTGTGCAGACGGGTCAGTTATCTTGGTTACTGTGGCTCTGCATGACATCCCTTCTCCACCTCAACCAGAAAAAAACCCGTCAACACTGTGACAAAAGCACCTCACAGAGGCTTCCTCTTACCTCAGCATCAAAGCGTGGGTCCTGGTAGGCGTCACTGACATTTACGGGCAGGCCTGTCGAAGCCACCAGCTCAGCGATGCTGTTATTTATCAGCCAGTCAGAATAGGATGATTTCTCCATGCTTTCTCTGAAACTGCCGGAGCACCGAGCCAGCAATAAGAAAGAAGAGAAACTAAGTTTGTTGGAGAGTAAGCTCTGCCAGACTTCATCAATAGCTATGTTTCCTGTCCTCATTACTGAGGGACAAATGGTATTCGTGGAAGAATGACAGGGAGGTAATTACCAGAAGCCACTTTGAAACTATTTCCCCACTAGAATTGAAGGTAATCAGACCATGGATAGAAACACAGATCCTCTACAGGCCAGAGAGTGACTCTAGGCTGTGTTTAAGCCTCAGGGTAGACAGATTAAAAGTACACAACCAGGTAAAGACTGAAACCGACAACAGGTCACCAACACATGGCCTCATACATTTCCACTGGGTTCCTCTGCTTGACCCTCCCCCTCGCCCTTTTCACCCCTCCCCCGGCTGAACATCCTAGATGTTTGGTACCAAGAATGGGGAGAACTGGGAAATAAAAGTTGGACATTTTGGTGAATGGAACACAAGGCTTTGTGCAGGCTAGTGATAACATAGCCCTCCTAATGACATTTCTAGTCTAAGCCACATTTTATGTAAGAAAATACTAAGGTATTGCTATACACTGTACACATTTGCGCATAGTTGCTATTATCATACTGTGTGTACCTGTTTGGAGTCCACGGCAGGCTATATTTGTGATGTTACTCATCTCTTATTGCATATGAAGTACAGAGTGCACAAGCTTACTCTCTGTGGATCTCTAGCTACAGATGCAAGTTTCAGTAAGAGGTTCTGGTTTATAGCTATTAAATAGTGTGTGAATCAAAGAACTTCAAAGAAAAGGCATTTTGTTTTCTAACACTTGAGTCCTGTGGTCTGTTTTTCCCCCTGCTTCTTTGTATTTATGACAGATGAACTTTACATTATGTTTTAATGAAAGCAGCGTACAGGAAGAAACATGGTAAAATGTATCTGGCATGTGGATCTAGGCTAACAAGGTCATTTCTAAATTTATAAAGATGTGTGGACTGAATTCTTGATGCTCTTTTGAAGAGCAATGACTTGCTAATACTTTCTCTGTTGTCTGTATACCATACTTTATAATACTTTCATTATGTGCGTGTGCGTGTGTGTATGTATGTATGTGTGTGTGTGTGTGTGTGTGTGTGTGTGTGTGTGTGTGTGTGTGTGTGTAGGCACGGGGGTGATGTCAGGTGTTTTCATCGATCACTCCTCATTTCATTTCTGAGAGTCTCTCATTCTCGCTGATTTAGTTAGGCTGGCTGGCCAGTGATATTGAGGGACCCACCTACCTCTGTCTCCTAGTTCAGTTACAGATGACTCTGTCAGGCCCCATTTTAACATATGTGCTGGGGTATGAACTCAGGTCCTCATGCTTGCCATGACAGGCACTCTGCCAACCAAATCATCCCTCCAGCTCCACAGAGTGTAATTTTAGAAGTGTTTCCTGGTTAACTAGTTTGGGAAGTGCTGGCCTATTACGTGCTGTAGACTGGGGGAAAGGGCTCCAGGGGGACCTTAGAAAGACCTGAGTGAGAAGTCAGGGAGGAACCCCAGATGAGGAAGAGTAGGGACAGGGAGCGAGCATTAGCCACTTCGTTAAAAAGAGTCTTTCCAGATGGGCATAAATCCACAGGAGAGATTGGAGGTGTGAGGAGGAAACATCAGGAATTAAGGACAAACACAGAAAAATGAGCAATCAGATAGTGAGGAGTAAGACTATATGAAGGCCAGGGCCCAAGAATTGAGATGTTGATAGAGTTGCGGGGACCTTTGCTAAAGGCAGTAAAGAACTGCTTAACAAGATGGAAAAGAGCTGGGCAGTGGTGGCGCTCGCCTTTAATCCCAGCACTTGGGAGGCAGAGGCAGGTGGGTCTTTGTGAATATGAGGTCATCTGGTCTACAAAGCGAGTTCCAGGACAGCCAAAGCTGTTACATAGAGAAACCTTGTCTTGAAAAACCAAAATGAATGAGTGAGTGAATGAATGAATGGACAAACTGTGAGGAGCCGCCCTCGCTATCGCTATTGCCGTTAGAAGATGGCGCTGACATCTGCTGTCAGTTGGAGTTAACCGTTTAAGCTGTGCCTCTCCCGTGGCGTCATCTGGGGTGATGTGCAAACCACCAATCCCGGCTCTACACGTCTCACTCGGAGCTCCTAGGCTTATATAAGGGGCTGGGTTTCTTAGCTTGGGGTCTCCCTCTAAGAAGCTGATCATCTATCTCTCAAGATGCATTAAAGCTTTACTGCAGAAGGATCCGAGTGTTCTGCGTCGTTCTTGCTGGCGAGACGGTAGCGCGGGACATCTGGTGCCGAAACCCGGGAACTCTTCAACATCGCCGGCGCCGCGGGAGACCCCTCGGAAGACGGGGCAGATTCAGAACTGCAGGGACGTAAGTTCAGAGAGGTATGCTTTATCCTGAACACCCCCTTTCTCGACTTTGACCTTAGTTTGTCATCACCGTGGGACGGGTCAGTGGAGGCTTTGGTGCTAGTCCTGTTTGTCCTTCTCCTTCATCGTGGCTGGTGCTGACAGAACGGTGCTGTCAGTCTGGTGCTGTCAGTCTGGTGCTGTCAGTCTGGTGCTGTCAGTCTGGTAACGGAGTTGAGCGCCGTTTTTAGATAAGCCGCTAGCGCGATGGGGTTGTCACAGTCAGTGGTTACTGCCCTACAGACTGTGCTAAAACAAAGAGATCTTAAAATTGCACCACGAACACTTCAAAATTTTGTGAAGGAGGTAGATAGAGTGGCACCATGGTATGCTTGTTCCGGGTCCCTCACTGTGGCCTCATGGAACAAGCTAGGTAAAGAACTAGACAGGAAGCATGCAGAAGGAGATCTCCACTTAGGTACCAAAGCCATTTGGAAGCTAGTTAAAAACTGCTTGGAGGATGAGGCCTGTCACCCTGCTATAATAGAAAGTCAGGGAACCTTAGAGGAAGTTCAGGATAGCATGTCAGAAACTGAACAGAGTGAGAGAATGGGAGCTCGCAAAAGGAAAGACATGTCTAAGAAAAAGGCCCTCCCCAAGAAGTTAAGAAAGGGGGAGAGAAAGAAGGGAGTGATCATTCACCCCCTAACAAATCTAAGAAAAAGAAAAAGCCAGAATCTAGGCTATACCCTACAGTAGAGCTAGAAGCCTTGGAGCTAGATAATTCTGATTCTGACACTCTGTATTCTAGCGAAGAAGGTGGTCTAGAGGAGGAGGTGGCACGGTATGAGGAAGAAAGATATCACCCTGATAGACACCGGCCACTGAAAACAAAAATGAATGTGAGGCCACCGCCTATAAATCCGGCGGGCTCACGCTCCTCAGCGCCTCCGCAGTATGAGCTTCGGCTGAATACTGGTACTGACTCCTTTTTACCTTTAGAGGAACGGAGAAAAATACAAATGGCTTTTCCAGTATTCGAGAATGCGGAAGGCGGAAGAGTACATACCCCTGTAGATTACAATCAAATCAAAGAATTGGCCGAATCCGTTAGTAATTATGGGGTCAATGCTAACTTTACCACATTACAGGTGGAAAGGCTTGCTAATTTTGCCATGACTCCCACTGACTGGCAGACGACAGTGAAAGCAGTGCTTCCCAACATGGGACAATACATGGAATGGAAGGCTCTCTGGTATGATGCAGCCCAGGCACAAGCTAGAGTTAATGCCACGGCTGAAGATGAGAATCAGAGGCAGTGGACATTTGAAATGCTGACAGGTCAGGGTCAACATGCCCTTAATCAAACCAACTACATCTGGGGTGTCTATGGTCAGGTGTCGGCCGCCGCTATTAAAGCATGGAAGGCCCTCACAAAAAGGGGAGAGTCCAGTGGACACCTTACAAAGATTGTCCAAGGACCCCAAGAGCCATTTTCAGACTTTGTGGCCAGAATGACAGAGGCCGCCAGTCGCATCTTTGGTGATTCAGAACAAGCTATGCCCCTGATTGAGCAACTTGTCTATGAACAAGCAACCCAGGAATGTCGAGCGGCTATCGCCCTCGCAAAAGCAAAGGTTTACAAGATTGGCTCAGAGTGTGCAGGGAGCTGGGGGACCCCTAACCAATGCAGGACTAGCTGCCGCCATTTTACAAACGCACAGGTATAGAGATTTATCTAGTCGAAAAGCTTGTTTTAATTGTGGGAAAATGGGGCACCTTAAGAAAGATTGTCAAGCCCCTGAAAGAACAAGAGAATCGAAGCTTTGCCATCGTTGTGGTAAAGGTTATCATAGGGCTAGCGAATGCAGGTCAGTCCGGGATGTAAAAGGGAGGCTTCTGCCCCCTATTGAAGAACCCAAGGTACCCCAATCAAAACACGGGTCACGGGGCCCATGGTCCCAGGGCCCTCAGAAATATGGGAACCAATTTCAGAAAAGCAATCAAGAGGAAGTAGAGGCTTCCGAGGAACCCCCGGAATGGACTTGCGTGCCGCCTCCGACTTCTTACTCATGCCCCAAATGAATGTTCAACCGGTCCCAGTCCATTCCCCTGGACCTTTGCCCCCTGCCACCATTGGGCTTATTCTGGGCCGTGGCTCCTTAACTTTACAGGGACTCATTATATATCCTGGAATTGTTGACCCGTATCATAAAGAGGAGATTCAAGTTCTCTGTTCTAGCCCTCGGGGTGTATTTTCTATAAAGCAGGGAGATAGAATTGCACAACTGGTGTTGCTGCCCTCCCTCGGGGATGGAGAAACCTACACTTTACAAAAAAGGGCTATGGGATCTTCTGGAAGTGATTCAGCCTATCTGGCTATACCCCTAAATGAGAGACCTACAATAAAATTGTTAATTAATGGAAAAGAATTTGAAGGGATAATGGATACGGGAGCAGACAAAAGCATTATTTCACTCCATTGGTGGCCGAAGTCTTGGCCCACTGTTGTTTCATCTCATTCTCTACAAGGTCTTGGATACCAGTCCTCTCCTGCCATCAGTGCCTCAGCCTTAACCTGGCGGAATGCTGAGGGCAAACAGGGATGTTTTACCCCCTATGTGTTGCCACTCCCTGTAAATTTATGGGGACGGGATGTGTTACAAGCCATGGGCATGACCCTAACTAATGAATACTCCCCCAGGCATCAGCCATTATGGCAAAGATGGGGTATACAAAGGGTAGAGGCTTGGGTAGGCAAGAACAAGGCAGAATAAAACCCATTACACAACATGGAAATCGGGGTAGAAAAGGACTGGGTTTTATTTAGGGGCCGTTGAGGCTTCACGACCCATACCATGGAAAACAGAGGAGCCGTTATGGGTCTCTCAATGGCCTCTATCCTCTGAAAAATTAGAGGCTGTCACAAGATTAGTGCAAGAACAGGAACGGCTGGGGCATCTAGAGCCTTCTACCTCCCCATGGAATACACCAATTTTTGTTATTAAGAAGAAATCTGGGAAGTGGAGATTACTCCATGACCTGCGGGCCATTAACAATCAGATGCATCTTTTTGGCCCTGTTCAAAGAGGACTTCCTTTGCTTTCTGCACTTCCTCAAGATTGGAAGCTTATTATTATAGATATTAAGGATTGTTTCTTCTCTATTCCACTTTACCCACGGGATAGACCAAGGTTTGCCTTCACTATCCCTTCTCTTAATCATATGGAACCAGACAAGAGATTTCAGTGGAAGGTACTGCCGCAAGGCATGGCCAATAGCCCAACAATATGTCAGCTGTATGTGCAGGAGGCTTTGGAGCCAATTAGGAAGCAATTTACATCTTTAATCATGATCCATTATATGGACGATATTCTTATTTGTCACAAAGAGTTAGATGTTTTACAAAGGCTTTCCCATGCTGGTGGCTGAATTAAAACAGTGGGGATTAGAGATTGCCTCAGAAAAGGTTCAAATTGCAGATACAGGCCTCTTTTTGGGCTCAATGATTACTCCCAAAAATATAGTTCCTCAGAAAATAGAAATTCGCAAAGACCACTTACAAACATTAAATGATTTTCAGAAACTTCTGGGAGATATAAATTGGTTGAGGCCCTTTTTAAAAATTCCATCTGCTGATCTAAAACCCCTCTTCGATCTCCTGGAGGGTGAGCCTCATATCTCCTCACCCAGAAAATTTACCCCTGCCGCCCACCGAGCCTTACAGATGGTGGAAGAGGCCTTACAGGAAGCACAATTACAACGTATTGAGGAGTCACTACCTTTTAATCTGTGTGTTTTTAAGACAGCTCAATTGCCAACTGCAGTCCTGTGGCAACATGGACCATTACTTTGGATTCATCCAAATGCTTCCCCTGCTAAGATTATTGACTGGTACCCTGATGCTGTTGCACAGCTCGCGCTTCGCGGAATAAAAGCAGCTGTTACACATTTTGGCAGGGATCCTGATTCCTTGATTGTGCCTTATACTGCTGCACAAGTTCAGACCTTGGCAGCCACATCTAGTGATTGGGCAGTTTTAGTTACTTCCTTTTCAGGACAAATTGATAATCATTTTCCAAAGCATCCAATTTTACAGTTTGCCCTAAACCAGGCTATAGTGTTTCCACAAGTGACAGCTAAAGACCCACTCCCAGATGGGACTGTGGTGTACACTGATGGATCAAAAACTGGTATGGGAGCTTATGTGGTCAAGGATAGGGTTATATCTAAACAATATAATGAAACTTCACCTCAAGTTGTAGAATGTCTGATAGTACTGGAGGTTCTTGAGGCTTTTCCAGGACCCCTCAATATTGTATCAGATTCCTCTTATGTGGTTAATGCAGTTAATCTCCTTGAGATAGCTGGAATAATAAGATCCTCCAGCAGAGTTGCTAACATCTTTCAAAAGATACAAGCTGCCTTGTTAAATAGGAGATTTCCTGTTTTCATTACCCATGTCCGAGCACATTCTGGACTCCCAGGTCCCATGTCCTTAGGGAATGACTTAGCGGACAAGGCTACAAAGCTGGTGGCCGCTGCCTTGTCTACCCATGCACAAGCAGCAAAAGAATTCCATAAGCGCTTTCATGTGACGGCTGAGACCTTGCGCCGTCGTTTTGCTCTATCCAGGAAAGAGGCTAGGGAAATTGTTACTCAATGCCAGAATTGCTGCGAATTCTTACCTACTCCCCACATGGGAATAAACCCACGTGGCATTAGACCATTGCAGATGTGGCAGATGGATGTTACTCATATTCCCTCTTTTGGAAGGCTTCAATATGTTCATGTTTCTGTTGACACCTGTTCTGGCGTAATGTTCGCCACACCCCTAACAGGGGAAAAGGCCTCATATGTGATTCAACATTGCCTTGAGGCCTGGAGTGCTTGGGGAAAACCCAGAATTTTAAAAACAGACAATGGACCAGCATATACCTCTCAAAAATTCCGACAGTTTTGTCGGCAAATGGATGTTACCCATCTAACTGGCCTACCTTATAACCCTCAAGGACAGGGCATTGTGGAACGTGCCCATCGTACACTCAAATCATATCTGATTAAACAAAAGGGGAGTATTGAGGATGTTCTACCCTCGGTACCAAGAGTTGCTGTATCCATGGCACTTTTTACCCTTAATTTCTTGAACTCTGATGCCCAAGGCCACACTGCGGCCGATCGCCACAGTTTAGAGCCTGATAGGCCAAAAGAAATGGTAAAATGGAAAGATGTCTTGACTGATCTCTGGAAAGGCCCGGATCCTATTCTTATAAGATCCAGGGGAGCTGTGTGTGTTTTTCCACAGGAGGAAGAAAACCCCTGTGGATCCCTGAAAGACTCACTCGAAGAGCTCCTTCACAACTCCAGAATAAGAAGGATGGAGGCCAAGTGGGTGATGAAGACTCTCCTACTCGGGATGATGGTTCCTAGTATGATGGGAGAGTTACGGTGGGCCATCATGTCTACCTTCCCCTACCGATGCCAGTGATGCAGAATGCCCAGGTGTTCCCTAGATTTTTCACAACTAATAGAGAGTTGGGGCTTGCCTTTTTGCCTTTAGATCCTCAGATACAGAGTTTTCAGGATGAGAGAACCTTGTCATTAGTAGGAAGCTTGTGCTTTACTGTGATTTCTTCATTAAAGGATAATTTTATTCATATGGATCCAGAAAGATCTAATGCTAATCCTTTTGAATTAATGGAAGCTGTACTGATCTTTCTCCTATGATAGTGAGAAGGGACAGATTACTTTTGATTGGAAAGGGGCATTAGGCAACAGTCTGAGTGAGGGACAGAGCTATGGATCATCTGATTGGTCCTCCTCCAATGTTAAGTATACCCCTTTTAAGAGAACTAATTATTCAGCTGCCCTTTATTTGGGTTGTGAGTAATGATACCTTAGGTAAGAATCAGAAAGAAATAAATTGCTCTGCTTAGAATTGTTTTTATGCATTATGCTGGGATGCTATTAAGCACCCTTTTGCTTTGGTAATGCGCATGCCTCGATTTGTTCCAGTTCCTGTTGAGACGCCAAGTAATTTGAGTTTGTTTAGGGAAAAGCGAGATTTTTGGGATCTCTGCTATTATTGTGGGCCTGATAGCCACCGCCGCGGTTACTGCTTCGGTTACCGCCTCGGCCCTTGCACTTTCTGCCACTGTGCAGACAACTCAAACCGTTAATGAACTATAGGCCACTGTGACCATGGTCCTAGATAAACAGGCCACTGCCAATTCTCAGATACAAGGAGGCCTGATGTTGGTAAACCAACAGATTAATTTGGTTCAGGAACAATTGGATATATTGTGGCAGATGGCCCAATTGGGATGTGAACAAAAGTTGCCTGGCCTTTGTGTCACTTCAGTACAATATGAGAATTTTACAAGAGCAGCTAACCTGTCACAAGCTCTGTCTCAACATTTATTACAGAATTGGACTTTTGAGTTTGAGCAGACACTCCGTGAGTTGAGAATGGCGATCCTGCAAGTGAATTCGACGCATCTGGATCTTTCTCTGATGGAAGGCCTCTCCTCCTGGATTTCATCTGCATTTTCTTATTTTAAGGAATGGGTGGGGGTAGGATCATTTAGCCTAGTTCTCTGCTGTGGAATAGTGTTGATGCTTTGGATGGTGTGTAAGCTCAGAGCCCAAACAAAAGAGACAAAGTGGTGGTGGCACAAGCACTTGCTGCCTTAGAACACGGAGCCTCCCTGACATTTGGTTAACCATGTTAAAGCAATAGGTCGCTGGCCTCCCAGCTCTTGCACCCCACGAGGCTAGTCTCATTGCACGGGATAGAGTGGGTAGGCTTCAGCAGCCCAAGGAGTTGCAAGGCTAAGCACTGCACAGGAGAGGTCTGCGGTATAACGACTTTCTCCTGGGAGATAAGTCATCTTGCATGAAGGTTCTATGTCATGATCTCCTTCCCCCAGAAAAACGACATCGGACTGGTCAGGGCTCTCTCTGGGGATAAGACCCTGGAGAGGAGCTTTGTACATGTTCCGAATTTGCACATGGGGATTTGACCTCTATCTCCACTCCAAAGTTGTGGGTGTCCTATTGCTTCAAAAATAAATGAATAGGGGGAGATGTGAGGAGCCGCCCTCGCTATCGCTATTGCCGTTAGAAGATGGCGCTGACATCTGCTGTCAGTTGGAGTTAACCGTTTAAGCTGTGCCTCTCCCGTGGCGTCATCTGGGGTGATGTGCAAACCACCAATCCCGGCTCTACACGTCTCACTCGGAGCTCCTAGGCTTATATAAGGGGCTGGGTTTCTTAGCTTGGGGTCTCCCTCTAAGAAGCTGATCATCTATCTCTCAAGATGCATTAAAGCTTTACTGCAGAAGGATCCGAGTGTTCTGCGTCGTTCTTGCTGGCGAGACGGTAGCGCGGGACAGACAAACAAACAAATAAATAAAACAATATGGAAAAAGAAAGGCTATTTGAGCAGTGATTTTAGTAACTGTAATTCAGAGGTAGTGAATACGAAGTATTAGATAAGAGAGACAAAAGATGAGAGGAGACCTTGGTGGGCTGCAGACGCCAAGCCTATGTCAAGGGTTTGGTAGTCAGACACTGCTGGTGCACATTTTACTCCTGAATACCTGGTACTATTCATAGCAAGGGTTTCTTTAGAGGCTGGAGAAGATGAGAAAGATGAGAAAGAGGCGTGGACAGATAGTTCACGGGCAAACAGGACCAGAACCTCAATCAGTTCTCAGGACTGCAAAGCTGACAGACACAGAGGTGAGATTGTTTTTACGGACATGACACGCAAATGGCTAGAGTGCCTCAGAAAGGGCTTGTGTAGAGAAATTGATATCTAGGGAAAGAAAGGAGGGAAAAGGCAGAAACCAGGGGGAGGGAAAGAGAGAGACAAGGAAGAGAAAACAGACATCGCTGTAGAACAGAGCCCATCCAGATGTTTTGTTAACTAATTTGTTGTCTGTGTGGGCATCTTTTTAAGATAGATGTGAGTCTCTATATCCCATCAGCTCAGAAAAACTGAAGCCCAGAGATGCTCTCTACCTTCCGGAGAGATCTGATTTTTACCTAACTCTCACTCCTTACTCCCAGATGACTGTTTCTTTATTATCCTTCAGAAGTTTAATAAGCAGAAGAAAAGCAGGGCTTGTGGACCTCGCTCTGAAAACAAAAGAGAGCCACAGTGAATAGCAGAGGGCTTGAAAAGATGCTCTGAGCTGCAGTGAAGGGGGAAGGAAAAACACTGGACTTGCTCATGAGAGCTTTGGGCCTCCACTTACAGAATTCCCAAAGAAGGGATGGTGACAAAACACTGACCCAGGGCTCCTAAAAGCCTCTTCTAAATATATGACATTTTTAGAATCGTTTCAGTTCAGACTGCATACGGCATTGAAATAATTGCAGCATTACACCACCCTTGTAGAGGTAGGAGCACTGATTCCATGCATGACACTGTTCAAACGGTCTGCAGAGAGCTATGGTCTTTGCGCTTACGGTGTGTACCATACACCCAGCTGAAGAGGAATTAGAAGCACACTGGCATTTAAACAATATATACAATGAAATGTCCAGGACAATTCTCAAATGAAAAAATTGTCGTGCAGTTAGGTAGCCAAGTCACCAAGTCAGCTGAATCAACTGTGAAGGCTGAAGGGACCCGGGGGATTCCTAAAGGAGGTGGGATCTGAAATGCCCTGTGGCTGTGACAGTGCAACAGACTTTCTGAAAACTTGCACCTGCACAGCTGATGATCCATAGGAAGGTGCTAAAGGGTTAGGAGATAGGATATCCAGAGAGAAATAGGGAAAGTTGATCTGTCATTCACATCACTGTCTTAGTCTGGGTTGCTGTAACAAAATACCATGGACTAGGTGGAAAATGAAAAGCAAATATTTATCTCTCGTGGTTCCAGGAAAACCAAGATCAAAGGTCTTACAGATTTGGTGTCTGGTTCCTTCTTGTGTATTTCACATGGTGGGAAGAATGGGGGAACTCTCTGGGGCCTCTTCTATAAGGATACTAATCCCACTGATGAAGGCTCACCACATGATCTAATCTATCTTCCAAAGGCAGCACCTATGATAGTCCCACACTTGGAACTAGGTTTCAACATATGAATGTTCGGACCACAGAAATCATATTCTGACTTTTACTCCAGTTCAACTTTTTAATCCAAGCTGCAACATTGTTGCAGCGTTCAAAACCTTGCTTCTTTTCTTTGTCTTCATGTTTCAAAAGAGTGACTTTGTGCAATAATTCAGACCCTCATTCTGAAGTCAGATCTGTCCCATTCTAATAGCCCATCTCGCCACTGTGATTTCAGGTGACTTGCCAATGCTTCATCTGCAAACTGGGGATAATAGTACTAATTAGACAGTTGTATCCATACTAAGGTAGTATCTTAAATCAAGAGTTTAGCATAGTAAACATCTTTTTAAAACATCACATTTGCAGCAAATTCTTCACACAGCCAGTGTTCCTTTAATACATGACATCAATGCACTGTATTTAATCACAAATGCAAGGGCCAACATTTCTGGTGTTTTTGTTTGTTTGTTTTTTTGTTTGTTCGTTCTTTTAGACAGGCTTTGCAGATCTCCTTGTTCTGACTAATGAGGATCCTTGTATTCACTTTTGTTTCCTTTTTTTGTGCTGATTGCTATCGGAACAAGACATTGGACAGCTCTGCAGACATAATAGGTCTCCATAAAACAGTTGTTCTCAACCTGTGTCTCCCAACCTCCAAAAGACCATCAGAAAACACAGATGTTTACATTGTGATTAACGACAGTAACAAAATTACAGTTATGAAGTAGCAATGAAAATAATGCTATGATTGGGGTTACTACAACATGAGGAACTGAATTTAAGGGCCACAGCATTAGGAGGGCTGAGAACCACTGCTCTAAAAGGAATGAATGCTGATGAAATTTAGTCTGAATATACATATTTGCCTGCAGTTGCACCACCAAAGGAGGTAACTTCTTCAAATTTTTATGTGGCTTGCCAGTACCTGGCTTCAATCTCTTCTTCAACACATCTGAAAGATGGGCATGTAATATTAAATTGAAATGCTTCCAGCGAGGCAACTAAGACACAACATCCATTACTTTCCAATAACCATCACCTCTTGTAACCAAAAAGCATGCATTTCCCTGTCTTACAGCCCTGTAAATATTTGGCAATAATTAACATAGCTTCCCTGGCCTCCCCCCAAAAGATCATCCATCTCAAATACACTTCTGGTTTCCTCAACAACTTATTCTGTGGCATGACTTCCTATTTATGCCAGTGTCAGACATAGCTCTGCCAGTCAATGACCCTCAGTATGGAAGCCTGTATGGAACTGCCTCCTTCAAGAAGTCTGAGTACTCTAGGCCCAGTTCTATCAATGAAGGTTGGAATTTGTTTCCAGCAAGTCTTCTCTTTCGGGTTTTGTGAGATCAACTTAACACCCAAAGTTAAGTTAATCAGCTTTCTTGACTCTGAAAACTCTGATTAGAGAGATCAAAGGCCAACATCCAAATTTTCATTTCATGCTTAACCAAATTAAAAAGTCACCACAGTTTGGAACCACACCTGCAATCCAATCATTCACACACCTTCATAGTTTAAGGATGCCGATGAGTTTATTTCAACTAAGTGGTTTTCTGTGTCATGCACATAACTGTAAGAACACAGATACCTCTGAGCCAGAACTTCTTGTCATAGTCCACTGCTTTGAACCCATATGAGGGAAGCTGACTGCTGGGTCTCAGGGTATCACATGCTTTCCACCAAGCTCTGTGAAGCATTTTCATCCCTGGATCTTAAGGCCATAATTGTTTGGTACACATTGTCACCCATCTAATTAAATAGCCCCTTCAACTCTATCAGACCCCTGTCTGTATTCATGAGCACCACAGCTGGGCTCATATCCTCATATAGATGTTTTGGAAGCATCTTGATGTTTTCAAAGTTTGTTTAATATAAACAATATATTTTGGGGCTTCTTACAGTCAAATCATAATGCTATTTTTCCCCTGCAGTGAGAATGTCTAAAAAAATCATAGAGCAAATAAATAAATAAATAAATAAAAGCAGCATAAAGAAAAAACGATCCTTGTAATAATGGTCTGGAAGGTCAAATAAATATAATTGACATTTGATTTTCAGTGAAACAGCCTTATAAGATGAAATCCAACTATGATAGTTTATTTTAAGTATATAAAATTGGCCTCTCTAAATGCAGGGTTCATATCAAACTACCAAGCTACCTGTAAATCTGATTGGTTTTTCTTTACAAAGATCAAGGGTGTAAGAGGATGTAGTTATTTAAGTGAGTCTCATGTAAAGGCCTACAGTTTAGAGTCCCCTGTCTTCAGTGGCGTCTTGCTGCCAAATGTGAGACTCAAACTGACTTCAAGGAGATCTCCATGAGCTCAACCACATTGACTGTAGAGGGTGAGGATAAAAGAGAAGTGTCCTATTACAGAAAGCAAATACTGACACAATGTGACTCTCTCCAAAGTGAGGGGCAGAGAGCTAGACACGAACCTTGGGGCTGGCAAGCTCCAGACTAGTTTAAGAGAGAAATTTATACAAGCAAAAGGGAATAAGACTAAACAAAACAACTCAGGGCAAGTCACTTCAACATCTTAAATCAAGTTTTTCTGAAGTTTCAAACACAGAAAACTGTGAAAATAAACTTAAGACTATCTCCAGAGTTACTTCTCAAAACAGCATATATCAGAAGACAAGATAAATGAACAAACTAACAGTCATTAGACTATGTCCATGTTGATATTTCTGTTCTGAATATCTGAGTTTATTTACATACTTTCGCTAGAAATTCTCAGGATCTTGTTTCTTCAGTGACTGTTGGTTGGGTCTGCATTAAGAGTGAGGCAATAGAAGACTGGATCTTGCAGGAAGCCCAGACAAAGGGTGAGTTCTGCTTTTGCTGACCTCAGAGGTGGATACATGGAAACCAACATGTTTTGAACATGAAATGTTCATCCCCAAGTTCATGTGTTGGGGCCTTGTTTGTCAGCTGATGGGCTTCTGGGAAGTGACCAGATCCCGAGGACCCTGACCTAATTGTTAGATTCATCCCTTGATAGATTCACAATATAATGGCATCATTGAAAGCCGAGAAAAGAGGATGATGAGGCCTAGCTTGAAGAAGTAGATCACTGAGGCTATGAGCTTTGGAGTTGTGTTTTGCTTATGTCCTCTGTGTTTCCTGTCCACTATGAGGTGAGCAGCCTCCATCACAGGCTCATACTGTCATACTGTTCAGCCTCTCCACTCACTCAGAAATAATGGTGCTGGCCACCCTGGACTAATACCTCCTAAGCCATAAGCTAAAATAGATCATTCTTTCCTTTAAGATGGTTATGTCAGATAGTCTACCACCACAAGAAAGAATGCCTGCCCATGGGTCTCAGTCCAGCTCTAGTCCTACCTACAGAGGGGTGCATGATCAGAAGCTATAAAGGCATGATTTCAGGAAACACAGACAATAGCGACACACTCTGGTAGATGGCTCTATGGAAGGGAGTATGAAACATTAGGGATGGTGAGGAAAAGGGGTGTTGACCTTAGCTAGTCTTTGAAAGATTTGTTCCTAAGAAGGAATTCTCAAAAATTCAGAAGAAGCTACACCATAAGGAATGCCTTAGAAGTCTGTGGGGTTTTTTTGTTTTTGTTTTTTGTTTTGTTTTGTTTTGTAGTTTGTTTTTTCTTTGCTAATACAGGAAATAGCTGAGTTAACACTTAGGATACATGGTGCAACTAACGAATATGACTACAGTGGAAGAATCCAAATAACATGCTATGTGGTTCTCTGCGTGAGCCTTGTATTAAGCTTCATATCCTTATGAATAACTTCCATATCCAAGACCATACCCATGAGTCTTGAGTTCCTTGTGTGTATTTGAGATTTTATTTATACATTATACACACACACACACAGACACTTTCTAGACACTTTTTAAATCATTATTCTATAGCATATCAGGTTTTCAAGACTGAACTTTCTCATTCTCCTGGAGATACTGGTAATCACTAATGAAGACTGTGGCTATTAACTAAACATAGATCAACAATGTAGGGGCAGAAGTTTTAGCCATCTATTTTCTCTGTTAAAAGATGATTGTCAGTTGATTTTTTTTTTGGTGGCTTCATTATTAATCAGTATGATAGGGAGGTATTTGGGACAGGTAATTTCTTTTATTATTCCAAACAAAAAATTGATTTTGAACTACAGATTAAATGCAGTAGCATTTGACATTTTGCTTTGATGACTAGATGCCAACCTGAATTGTGGCTAACAGACTGAAGCTCTGGTCCCTACTTTTTCTTCGGTGGAAAGCTTGTCTACCCCCACGGGCCTTCTTGACACCACTAGCTATGCAACATTGTTTGAAATTGTCTTTTAATTAGGAGATTAAGGAACTAAGTCAATACCAGAGGGGCTGGAAGCTAGGACCCCAGCAGTAGGGTCTCAAGCCCTCAGAACTGGGACTTTAATCTCTACCGGTTCAGCATGTCTTTAAAGGTGGCCAAACAAAGCTTTCAGTTTGAAAGGAAAAGACCATGTGGCTGGCAATCGGGACCAGCCAGTTAGCTCTTCTGTTGTGATGGTGGAGGAAGATGCTTTAACTCCCAGAAGCCCCTAAAGTTTATTCCGACCTGTTAATTGCTTGCTTTTAAGGTTGACTTGAGGATACTTGAACACACTCCTGTTTTTCCCACTTTAAAGATTCTGTGTTACCAGAAATTAAGATGTGGCAACTAATGAACACATTTTCTAAACATCATTTCCTAAAGTTGTGTAATTAAAATGATGAATCTTATTGCCCCAGGAGCTGATGTCACTTTAGGGCAATGTGATGCTTAGATAGGTATTGAGTAGCAAGTGTCTGTGGATGTGTTGTCTTCCAGACGTTTGCAGGGACTTGTTGACTGCATAGCCAAACAAATCTGTTCTGATTGCTGTTGTTTAAAAAATTTTGGCAAACATTTCCTAGCTGTGAGACTATGGATACATGGGTTAATGTAAATACAAGTAATAAAGCCATCTCATAGGGCTGCTTGAAGTCAGGATAACATACTATGTGAAGAGTGCACAGAAAGAAGTCTCTTGATAAGTATCAGATCTTACACACCACAGAGATTTCTCTTTTGATCAAAACACCTGGTGTCCTGACTTTGTTTTTCAGATGACTAGAGTCATCTGAAAGGATGAGAAATTTAAGAAAATGCTTCTATAAGATTAGACTGTAGACAAGCCTGTAGGGCATTTTCTCAATTAGTGGCTGATGGGGGAGGGTCCAGACCATGGTGGATGATTCCATCCCTGAGCAGGTGGTCCTGGGCTCTATATGAAAGTAGGTTGAGCAAGTTATGAGGAGCAAGTCAGTAAGCAACACCACTCATGGTCTCTGCGTCACTCCTGCCTCCAGGTTCCTGTTTGAGTTCCTGCTCTGACTTCCTTTGCTCATGAACAGTGGAAATGTAAGCCAAATAAACCCTTTCCTCTCCAGCTTGCTTTTAATCATGGCATTTCTTCACAACAATACTAACCCTAACTAGTGCATCTGGTGAGACTGTGCTAATCTGTTCAACTTAACTCCTGGGGTGTGGAAGATGTTGTCATTGATTTTGGAATCAATATGAGCTTTGGTGAGGTACTAAAGAGAAAATGTGCTAGGTAGCAAAATATTGCCAGTGATGGTGCACAGAAATTGTACCCTGATACCCAGGGTCTCAAGTAGCCCCACCATATCTCTCTGTGGGAACACTGGGGGCCGCCTTCCTACATCAAAGGCATACAAGTCCCAGAACTACCTAGAGACAGCAAGGAAGGAGAAGTGGACTCAACCAGTTAAAATATTAGCTGGAACATATTAAATGAGAGACCTAAAAATTAAGAGCCAAACACATGAATATCAGGGCTTCCAAGTTGCTGTAATTGTTTACAGTGTAGAATCAATCCAATGGACAGTTGATCCTCATAACACTTTATTATGTTTAGGTTCAGTGCTTTTTTATGTCTCTTGTTCATGGGATTTTTTTAGAGCTTTTATTCTCCTGTGTGACAGTTTTACTAGAACAAGAAACCCCTCATCTGCTATAAAAAGGAGCAATCAGTTTATTTTTCATTTGAGTCTTCATGGGCAAAGCCATGAAAATTAACAGCAAAAACTGCATGTTTTAATTTCATATATTTAAGATGTGAAGGTTAGGCGTTTGAAAAATGAGTCTCTCAAGATGAATTTGGAAGATATACTTCATTGTAAATGTTTCATCTTCTCTAGTTTATTTCTTGTAATTAACATTAAAATGAGGCATAGATAGGCACATATACCATCAGTGTCTTGGAGTGTACTAACACAAGTAGATTACTGTTAGAAAACATGCATGGAAGAGATACAGTTTCCTGAACGGGGTGCCTAGGTCTGAAACAAGGACTTTCAGTGGACAAACCACAATTCCAGAGCATGTGAACATTTAGGATTATTTTAGGACAAAGAGCAGAGGATACCTGGGAGACTGAAAATAGATTTCTGACAAAGGAAGGAAGAGACCTTTAAGAAGGAACCTCAGAGCTCAGCCTTGGCCGTTGGTCTGTGAAGACGACTTGCTGAGCTACCCCGTTGCCAGATGCCTGGAGATGGCAGAAATGGGACCCCAGAGACATCTAGAACTCTGTCCATCTATGAGCAACATTAAATATTGGTATAAAGAGGGTCAACAGCCCTAAATATGCTAAGTAATCCACTACAGTATGCCCTGAGGTTGTGTGAAGGAAGTCACACACTAACAGAAATACTGCTCATGTCCTTGGGTTTTGCAATAGCAAACCCTTAAGAGATTACCCTGAGTCTCAGGAGAAACTGTGGAACACTATGGGAACTTTTGCATTTGGAATTAATCCATTTTGCATTGGGAGGTGGTCTTTATTTGGTGGGGCACAACAGTAGGACATTATTCTTTGAATTGTAGTTCAGCATTTGGTCCCCAGGGAGTGGTGCTGTTTTGGAAGGTTGTGGAACCTTCAGGGGGTGGAGTTTCACTACAGGAGAGTTCACTACAGTGCAGTTTCACTACAGGAAGGCTCTGGGTGCAGGCTTGAGACTTTGTAGGCCACTGCTTCTTGTCCATGCTCCAGTTTCTGACTGCTGACACAATGTGACTCAAGCTCCTGCTACCACACATAAGGCTCCATGACGGATGTATCCCTCCTTAAACTGTAAGGCAAAAGAAGCCCATTCTCTAGAGTTGCTTTTTGTCAGATTTTGTGTCACAGCAATCAGAAAAGCAATGCAGCCCCTTTCTCACTTCTTTCTCTGGGAATCCTTGTAAGGATGCATTTTTTTCTGCTTGATAGTGTTTAGACGTCTCCGAGACTATGCTTTTCTTCATTCTTTTTTCTTTATACTCCCTAAACTATGTATTTCCTATAGACTTATCTTTCTTCAGCCTTCTCACACAGGCTCTTAAGCCCCCATCTTAGGGAACTTTTCATTTTATTTAACTTCCCAACTTTAGGACTTATATTTGTTTTTATGATGTTATCTATACTATATCTAGTCATTGATCTTGTTGAGAGACATAGTTCTCACATTCCCTTTAGTTCTTTGTATATGGGTCCCTTTAATACCTTTTACATATTTATAATTTTCCATTCAAATTGTTTGGCAAATAAGCCCAACCATTCTCTCAAATCTTTCTATCAAAAGCCACTTTGTCTAGGTCTATGCTATATTTTCTTGCTTCCTTGTATGCTTGATGGTTTATGATTAAAAAAACAATGTGGAAACTTTGGGAACAAGAGCATCTCCTTTATCTTACATTAAGATGCTGTTGTTTCTATCTATTGCTACTATTCTTGGTGCTATTTGTTGTCAAATGACTCCTGTAAACTAACTTTGAAAAGTGTCTCTACTGTTCAGCAGCTAGAATTTCTTTTTAGTTAGTTTAATAGCCAGCTGATAATTAGATAGATTTTTGTTATTGTGGACCACATTTTTCAAAGTCTGAAAGTCATATTCTGAGAGATGCCCAAAGGCATTGGTGCCATCACAATTCACAGTACAGACACTTAGTGACATTCTCAAAAGCCATTTCTGCTTCCCTGAAGCATACTTTGGAGTAATAATGTCCAAGTGGGTGAGTCACAATGGTCTTGTAGAGTTTGTGGCTTCTTTCTCCAGGCTCAGGCCATAGCCATAATCTGACTGGGTGATGCCATGGTTATGAAGTGCAATGTGATTACAGTCTGTAGTCACAGTACACGCAGGGGTAATCAAAACCCTCACCATCTCTTTAGCTTTTTTAGGGTTAATATATCTATTGCAAGATTTTTTCTTGGTTGTGTCATCAATGTTGGACAAGAACAAAGAATTGTTACCCAGATATCTCTGATGGTTTTTAGAAAGACCCCTAGAAAAACTCATTAGACTCACATCATGGGAGACAACATCCCTATAAAAATGACAGAGTTTGGGCCAGAGAGTCTGGAGGCCTAAAAGAGAGTTATAGAGATAATTAAGATGAATTAAAAACCATTGTTAGAAGGAGTCTTTTGTTTGCAAAACTAGGTCCTACAAAGAATTTCAGATACCACTCTAAACACTGAAACACTGGTTTTACCATTCTGATTTCAGAAATGGGGCTCAGGAAAGTAGTATGGCAAACAATTTTTATTTTTCTTTCAAAGAAAAGAATAGTAGAGCTACCCAATATTTAAACTGAAAGAAATCCTGAATTATCTCAGGTTATTTAAAGTTGAGGTGTATGTGTTTCTAGTTCAGCTGAATTCATTGTTTGGGTTCTTAGAAGGTCAAAATCAAGACGTTGCCAAGGATGTATGCTTTTCTGAATGTTAGGTCTCAGGCAGCCCAAATATCCAGAAATGAGCTCAGCTTGCACTACAGAAGGATTTCCAGGACGTTAGATAAAAGCCAGCCTTCCTCAGGAACTTATGAAACCAGTTCCCATCTGCCAAAAGGGACATACGGCTAACTGTGGTGTCTATCAGCGTATCAAAGCCCATGCTGGCCTCCAGGCTTCCTTAGTATCATAAGTACCTGCTATGCATTTCAATGTCCAAGCCAGCTCCTGGCCCTTCCCTATCCCCAGCTACTTATCCCCCTTATAATCCTATGATTTGTCCACTCCATGCTCTCTATCTGTATCCCCACTCTTGCCGTCTCTCTCTCTCTCTCTCTCTCTCTCTCTCTCTCTCTCTCTCTCTCTCTCTCTCTCAATAAAAACCTTTCCCTAATAATGGAACAGTCTTGTCATCAGTTTCTTTACTGCCCCCCTCACATACATGGAAGGCTTCCAAGGAGAATACTGCTCACACAGGTTGCTGGCAAACAAATTTTTGCAGGCACGAGATGGGGTTTCCTTTCCTTGATATCTAAGCCGCCAACATGTAACTACTGTGCTCATATTTTAAATCTCTGACTTTCCCTTCTGCTGTCTCTTTGGCCTCCTTTTCTGTCCTAACCTGGCTGAAAGCTTTAAGCTTTATTCTTTGTGGCTCACCTAAAGAATGCAGCACCACTTAGTGCTTTAACAGCAGCGGAGTAGTAACCTCCCTCACATCTGCAAAGCCTCTTCACTCTTACAATGTACCATCAAGATATGATGACAAGGGTGAGGTCAAAATTCTGCCTGGCACACTTGGGGTGACTCCATTGTTTAAAATTATGCACCCTGGCCAGTTTGGGCTGTCTGCCATTATTCATGCCATCATGATGGAATGCTTCACTTAGTGACTCGTGCTCTTAGTGTTCTTTTGCAGTCTTGTCATTGACAAGCATGTCGACAGACAGCAAGACAGTCTCAGCACTCCCCCCTTAATGAAATTCAAAGCCTCCTTTCTTTTACTCGACTCAACTGCTTCTCATTAGAAAGGAAACACCGTCCAATTAGCTAGAATTCCTTTTAACAAATTGTTGTTCTACATTTTAATAGCAGTCCTGCAAAATCCATGGATTTGTTTATACTGGGCTCATACTGCCCTGGACTTCTTTTGTTTATGGTGATGACTTGACCATTTTCTTCTGTCTTCAGATGCAAGTCTTGTGCTGGTATTTGAATAACAAAACAGTATCACCTCATTTACTTTGGAGTTTCTTCTTCAGTTGCTGCTCTGTGTTGCAAATAGTTTTTCAACAGAAATATTTTCATCACTCCTATCAAATTGTATTCTTCTTCTTGCTTATGTAGGCTTTGTTGCTTGGGGGACTTTTTTTTAATGTGTATGTGATGCAGTTGCCTGTGTGTGTGTGTGTGTGTGTGTGTGTGTGTGTGTGTGTGTGTGTGTGTGTTCACATGCATGAACACACGGGGAGTGCATGTTCATGTGTGTGTGCATGTATGTGAACACCAGAAGTTGAGAACTTGCCCTTTCCAGTGGTGGCACATGCATTTAATCCCAGCAATGGGGAGTCTGAGGCAGGTGGATCTCTGTGAGTTTGAGGCCAGCCTGTCCTACAGAGTGAGTTCAGGACAGCCAGAGCTACACAGAGATACATTGTCTTGAAAAATAAAACAAAACCAACCAAACAAACAAAAAAATTTGGCCCTTTCCTAAGTTGGCTTGTATCTTATATATTGAGGCAAGGTCATCTCTCACTTCAATTCAGAGTGCCCTGATTTCGCTAGAAGACTACCCTAGTTGGCCAAATTGCTCTGGAGACCCCATTCCTGCCTCCAATGTTTGAGGAATACAGATTGTCCCACCATACTGAGCTGGCATATGTGTGGGTGCTGGGCATCTGAGCTCTGGTCCTCAGGCTTGCATGACAAACACTTTACTTACTGCATCATTTCCCTCTGCCTCTTACTCATGTGCTTTTGAATACAACAGTAGCTTTTCATTTCAGTGTAAAGACACTGAGCAATCTTCTCACAGACCTATTTATGTATTATTTCATGTGTATGAGTATTCGCTTGCATGGATGTATGTGCTTGCATGCCTGGTATTCATGGAGCCATAAGAGGGCACCAGGTCTCCTGGACATGGGGTCACAGGTGACTGTAAGTCAGCACGTGGGTACTGGGAACACATGTGGGCCTCTGTAAGGGCAGCAATGACTCTTAACTACCAAACCATCGCTCCATCCCCTTGTTGTGCAAGCTTCTGGAAAATATTAACCAGTATTTTGGAGATCAGCCCTCTGTCAGATTTGGGGTTGGTGAAGATCTTTTCCCATTCTGTGGGCTGCTGTTCTGTCTTGTTGACTGTGTCCTTTGCCTTATAGAAGCTTCTCAGTTTCAGGAGGTCCCATTTGTTAATTGTCGATCTCAATGTCTGTGCTACTGGTGTTATGTTCAGAAAGTGGTCTCCTGTGCCAACATGTTCAAGGGTACTTCCCACTTTCTCTTCTAAGTGTTTCAGTGTGTCTAGATTTATGTTGAGGTCTTTGATCCATTTGGACTTAAGTTTTGTGCATGGAGATAGATATGGGTCTATCTGAAATCTTCTATATGTCCACATCCAGTTATGCCAGCACCATTTGTTGAAGATGCTTTCTTTTTTCCATTGTATAACTTTGGTTTCTTTTTCAAAAATCAGGTGGTCAGAGGTGTGTGGATTAATATTGGGGTCTTCAATTGGATTCCATTGGTTTACCTGTCTGTTTTTGTGACAATACCAAGCTGTTGTCATTACTATAGCTCTGTAGTAGACCTTGAAGACAGGGATGGTGATGCCTCCTGAAGTTCCTTTATTGTACAGAGTTGTTTTGACTATCCTGGGTTTTTTGTTTTTCCACATAAAGTTGAGTGTTGTGCTTTCAAGGTCTGTGGAGAATTGTGCTGGGATTTTGATGGGGACTGCACTGAATGTGCAGATTGCCTTTGGTAATATTGCCATTTTATTAAGCTAGTCACCAAAACAACAAATAACCCAATTAAAAAATGGGGTACAGATATAAAAAGAGAATTCTTGATAGAGGAATCTCACATGGGAAAAAGGCACTTAAGAAACTGCTCAACATCCTTAGCCATCAGGGAAATGCAAATCAAAATAACTCTGAGATACCTCTTACACCTGTCAGAATGGCTAGAATCAAAAACACCAAAGACTGTTTATGCTGGAGAGGATGTAGAGTAAGGGGGAAATTCCTCCATTGCTGGTGGGAATGCAAACTTGTACAGCCACTTTGGAAACCAGTATGGTGGTTTCTCAGGAAAATGGGGATCATTCTACCTCAAGATCCAGCAATTCTACTATTGGGCATTTACCCAAGGGATGCAAATTCATACCACAAGGACATATGTTCAACTATGTTCATAGCAGCATTATTTGTATTAGCCAGAACCTGGAAGCAACCTAGATGCCCCTTAACTGAAGAATGGATAAAGAAATGTGGTACATTCACACAATGGAGCACTACTCAGTGGAAAAAAAAAAACAATGACATCTTGAAATTCACAGGCAAATGGATGGAACTAGAAGAAACTGTCCTGAGTGAGGTAACCCAGATACAGAAAGAAAAACATGTTATGTACTCACTCATAAGTGCATATTAGACATAGAGCAAAGGATAAACAGCCTACAATTCACAACCCTAGAGAAGCTAGGAAACAAGGAGGACCCTAAGAGAGACATACATGGTTCCCTGGTGAAAGGGAAAGGGACAAGATCTCCTGAATAAATTGGGACATAGTGGGAGGGAGGAGGAAGAGGAGGGGAAGGGGAAGGGGGAGGAGAACATGAGGAACCAGGAAGAGGGAGGAACAGAGATGGAGAGCAAGGAAAGAGACACCTTAATAGAGGGAGCCATTATGGTCTTAACGAGAAACCTGGTACTAGGGAAATCTCCAGGAATCTACAAGGCTGATTCCCACTAAGAGTTTAAGCAATAGTGGAGAGGCTACCTTAAATGTCTTTCTCCTATAATGAGATTATTGACTACTTTAAATGCCATCGTTGAGCCTTCATCCAGTAGCTGATGGAAGCAGAAGCAGAGATTCACAGCTAAGACTGAGTTGAACTTCTGGAATCCAGTTGTAGGGAGGGAGGTGTGATGAGCAAAGGGGTCAAGACCATGCTGGGGAAACCCACAGAAACAGTTCACCTGAGCAAATGGGAGCTCACGGACCCAAGTCTGACAGCTGGGGAGCCAGCATAAGATCGAACCAGTCCCCCTGAACATGGGTGCCAGTTGGGGGACTTGGTCAGTCTATGGGGCCTCTGGCAGTGGAACCAGTATTTATCCCTAGTGCAAGAATGGAGTTTGAGAGCCCATTCCCTATGTAGAGATACTCTTGCAGCCTAGATACATGGGGGAGGGTCTAGGTCCTGCCCCAAATGATGTGACAGACTTTGATGATCCCCCATGGGAGGCCTCACCCTCCCTGAGGAGTAGATGGGGGGTGAGATGGGGATGTTGGTGGGGGAATGGGAGAACAGGAGGGAAAAGGAACTGGGATTGTTATGTAAAGTAAGATAGTTTTCAATTTAAGTAAAAATTAAAAAAGAAAATATTAATCAGTATTTAATCCCAAACATGTAGCACCAACAATGTACAATACACAAAGTGGTGATACAAACAGCTATAAAGCAATAGCTATGTCACAACTGTCACCTAGGACAGCAGTTACCATCACTATTTTCAATGTCATTAAATCATTCATTTACTAGATATTTGTTGATTAATTACTAGGTGTAGATCTTATGCTCTTCTGGTGGTTGCAGTAAAGTTTTCCTGTTAATACATTCAGAAATAGGAAGTGGAATGGCTAAGAAATGATAGAGTCGGGCTGTGTCCGAACACGGCCTCTATCAACTATGTATCCCCAGACACATTCCCTTATCAGTACCATAAGAATAAACAAAGCAGCTTCTGTTAGAACTTGGCCTTAGCACTCAGCACACAGCAGAAGCATAGTAAATAGTACCCTAGTGCTTTGTGTTGCTAATGGGGCACAGAGCTGCTTTCTTTACTCTTCCTGAGCTCACAGAGCAAAACATCTGGCCAGCTAGTGAATGAGCATTCCTTTCGGAAATATAATCTCCGCCAGCTCCAATTCCTTATTGCTTAAAAAATACACCTGTCTCAGGCTGTCTCAAGTGTGCTGACTTTCCTAAGTAAAGTCAGAAACAAAAGTCCATGACCAGGGCACTCAGAAAGTAATACCATGTTTGAAGAGAAAACCTTAACAATTCAGACAATTTGGTCATTACTGTGTTTGCATTTTCTTAGTGTACCCTCTCATAAGGGCACATGGGTTCCTGCAATTTAAAGATGTAAACTAACATTCCTCACAAACTCTCTCATGAGGCCTAAAGTCCTTCCTCCTAGTCTTTTTGATACAGAGTTGGGTCAGGAGTGAAGGACCAAAGTATTTACCTGAAACTCAAAAATTCAGCAATCAAGATAAATGAATTATCATGTGCTTTTAAAAACTGATGTAAAAATTCTATAATGAACAAATTGTCAAAGGCATTTTAAAGACAAATTTTTCCCCTTTTGTTTCAGGATTTTAAGACCAGGTACTGTAATCATGCTATAAACTTCCTGGTTGGTTTGAGAACTTTGTTGTTGTTTATTTTTTGTTTTGTTTTGAGATAGAGTCAGACTAGGTATCTCAGGCATGATTCAAACTCACGATCCACATGTGTCAGCCGTTCAGTGTCTGGGATTACTGGATGGGTTGTTGAGATTTATGTCCTTCCCTGGGCATGTGAGGATTTTAGACAGTGCAGTCTTGGTGTTTATAGAATGGGCACTGAATGGCAGCATCGTCCAGACATAAACTCACAGAAAGGTAGGTTTCTGAGTGGAATATTACTCTTAGAAATTGGCTTAAGATTTTCTAGCTCAAAACTGTGTTCAACAGACTTCACTTCTCTGAGCCTTGGCTTCTTTGTTTGTAAATGAGAATGGTAATGTTTTAATCCCATGGGCATTTGTGGCATTGAGAGAAGATATGTCTGACACTAAACTTTCAAGGACAGTTAAGGCTCCTTCTGCAGTTAAATAAGAAATCATTATAGTTATAATATTGGATTCATAGAATCATAGCTTCCCGGAACTTAATTGCTAGAAAAAGTATCTAGTAGGCATTATCAATTTTATTGTCCTCATTTAATAACTAGTGTATTAGTCTCCTGGGACAGCTGGAACTTTAAAGCAATGGTTATTTCTTCCTTCACAGTGCTGGGGTTCTTCTGGCTTGTAGATGCCCCCCTCCAGTTCCTGCCTGTCTTCACATGGCTTTTGCCCCTGTGCCTCTGTGTCTTTCCTCCTTTAGAAGGATACCAGCCACTGACCAGTGAGTAAATTTAGTCTTATTTAAATTCCAAGATGCCTACATAGTTCTATCTTTGTGTCCAAGTGAGGTATCCTCTCAAGGGTTGGGGTAGACACGAATTTTGGATGGGGAATCAGTCTTTAAACAACACCATTTCTCTGAAATAACATTTAAAACAACCCCATCTCTCATCTTAAATGTTTTTAGAAGCCAGGCATTGTGGTGCACATCTGTAATCCCAGCATTAAGGTAGAGACTAGAAGATGAGGAGAAGGTGAGGAGTTCAAGGCCAGGCTTAGCAACATGAGATCCTCTGTCTCTCTGTGTCTCCATCTCTCTGTCTCTGGTCTCTGTTCTGTCTCTCTGTGTGGGCGTGCTTCTTGACTCTTAAAAGATCCCCCCTCCCTTTCTGTCTTTGTTTTCTCAGAAGTGACTTGTTATGACCAGAAATTATGGCCCGTCAAGGTCGGAGCCCTCCCAGATCTCTGCAGAGGGAGGAACTCTGCGAGCAGCTGACTGAGGCAGGCATGTGCTACAAAAGGATAAACAGGCACAGACTGAAAGGGTGCACAATACACAAACCCCACAGATCCCGCATGTGGGAGGTTCTTGGTGGGCGTGCTTCCCCCAAGTTCAACTCTAAGTGTGCCTCTCAACCACTGAGTCCTCGATGACTTTGCTCATCTCTCTTCTACTCTTTCATTTTTTTCCTGAATTCTCTTCTTGACTGCTCTCCAAATCAACCCCGGGCATCAGTGTCCTGCTGCCCCCGTAACAAATTACCATAAACTCCATGTGCAAGCATTACAGTTCAGATGGAAAGGTATCCTGGCAGTCAGTGGAATCAAAGAATACAAAAAAAAAAAAAAAAAAAAAAACCAAAATCACACCGTACAACAAATCTCACACTAGAGCAGAAGACAGGGTTTATATAGCTTTTCTTGGAGGGTGGGAGTGGGGTGGGGCAGAACTTTTCCTGGTGGGGATTGGTGGGAATTTGAGGCTTGTGCTTTTTACTTTTTGTTTGTGTGTGATGGGGTAGGCGGGGGGGAGCGGGGGGCTGGGTTCAGGCTTCAGAGCAGTTAGTTTCTGTGGGCGGAACCTGGCAGTTGGAGGTCCACCATGGGCTTCAAACAGCGACAGGTGAATACTTTGTGATTCTCTAGGAGATACTCCATTCTCTCACCTCTTCCACATTGCCTAGGTCACGGCCCCCTTCTTTGTCTTCCAAGCCAGCAAGGACAGGCTGCCTTTCAAACTGCATCCCTTCAACTTCTGCCTCTGTCACCACAGAGACTTCATTTACAAAGACCCTTGTGACTAACTAGCACCCATTCAAATGATAGGTGATAATCTGCCTAGCTAGAACTTCTTTGTGTTACATGATCTTTTGACATGTTAATTATACACAATAATGGGTTTACGACATTTTCATACACGCACACAGTGTGTGTCAATCATATTTACCCATTACCTTCTATTATTCCCCCGCCCCCTGCCCCCCAACTCTCTTTTTCCTTCCAGTTACCCTCCCTACAACTTTCTTTCCTATTTTACTTTCATTTCTTTCTCTTCCTCATCCTCCTCTTCTGCCTGTGGGATGTGTGTGTGTGTGTGTGTGTGTGTGTGTGTGTGTGTGTGTCTATGTGTCTTAATAAGTTTCATTAGGGTTGCTTACAGCATGGGTGAATGTTTGTTTGTAGGAGCATGGGCACCTTGTCAGTGGCTAGACCTCAGAAGAAAATGGCTCTCCCTCCCCATCAGTCCTTAGGGAAGAGTGTAGCTCAAGGTTCTTGGTTCCATCTGTAAAGTCTCAATGTTGCCATAGAAGGCAGCACTGATGGGCTGGGGTAGGGCAGTAAACAACTCAGGCAGGCCATTTTTCTGACAAATTCCCTCCTCTTTCATAAGAGAATACTTCATCTCTCTAACTTCTAAAGCTATCTACTGATCTGCATGCTTTTTCAAAGACTCGTCAACCAATAGGTCATTTTTTTCCATTTTTGAGGTTCTAGGAATCAAACCCAAGCACATGCTTGACAAGCACTCAACAATGAAGCTAGAGCCATAGCCATAAACAAAGGACTCTGTCCTACAAGAGTCTCCAAGATTTCTGGTTTTATTTTTCTCTGATCTTTCTGGTTGTAACAGATGGAAATATATGAATTAGTTATTTCTGTTTAAAAAAATAGATTGTCCCTATAGTTCCCTTAATTGAAGAAGATACAGTGTTTACAGAGCTTGGGTTTTACTTGTTATGTTTCCATTAAATTATTATTTGAAAGAAATCCTTTCTGGTAGTTGTTGACTTCTAGAAATTATAGACACCAGGTCATCATTTCTTGATACTTTAATATAAGAGCTAAGAAAGTTCAATTTTTTTCCAGACAGGGTTTCTTAGTAGCTATGGAGTCAGTCCTGGAACTCATTCTATAGATCAGACTGGCCTCAAACTCAGAGATCTGTCTACATCTGCCTCCCGAGTGCTGTGATTAAAGCCATTCACTACCACTGCCCAGCTAGAAAATTCAATTTTTCAAGTGTCCATATTCATACTGGAAAGGTACATAAAATATGGCCAAAGGTATTTTAAGTAAAAATTACAAGTGTTATTATTTCTTTAAATATTGTTTTGTCTCTTAAGAGTATGTGATTACATAAAACATTTTCCAGTAAGGCTAGAAATGGAAGTCTGTTAAAAGCAGAACAAAAGATCTTTGAAGCATCCCAATTCTACAAACACTAAGGAAGCATGTTCCATCCTGGGGGCACGTCTTAAAGCAACCTCAAGAGATGGATCCCAACCAGGGAAAAGGTAAGGGGAGTGAAGATCCGGAGACTATGGGATCAAACAAACAGCCAAAGGACGATGGCTGTTGATCTGGCAGAGTTAAGGACAGGGGATCCATGGGGGACCTCCACGAAAGAGTCCTTGCTACATGCAGGACTTACTCCATGGTGACCTGAGTCTACCATCCTGTGGTTAATCTACATTCTAGTTCACATGACTTTTCAAGGCACAAGCTTCATCATGTCACCACCTATTGTAGAAATTGAGCCCGTCAGTCTCTAAGCTCATTAGGAGGCTCTGAGAACAGCAGAAGGTCGCTGTAGGATTCTCTCCTCAGTCAGAAGGCATTCTGGGCAGCTGGATGCAACGAGGAATTAGGGACCATCACTGGCAATAATGATGATCCTTGTGACAACAACTCACAGCCCTGATGCTCACACATGCAATGTTCCCCAATCTTTCCTCTCAGAGTCCCTACTTATGACATCTCACCCCCCCCTGGAGGCTAGTTAGGCCCTGTAGGACCTGATTGAAGTCTTTCCACATCCAAAGCTTTGCTTGAGATTTACCTCCCATTTTTCTCAAATGAGCTGGTTGCCATAGGAGACAATAACATGTCACACAAAAATCTGCCATGTACCACAGGATTATTTTGTGCTGAGAAAAATTGAGAAGCAGATCCAAGAAAAGCTCTCTGCCGTAAAGTAGGTCATACATTTATTTACAAGGGCACCTTTCCTCCTGTCATATGAGGAAGGACAAAAGTTGACCACCAGACAACATTAAGCCACTGCTAGACAGGACCTGAGAAATCCACATAACAAGTTTTATTGACTCCATGTATTTTCCTTCCTATAATTTACTGCCCTGTAGTCAACACCTCTTTTCTTTTGTCACTTCCCAATAAGACATCATTCTTTCTTTATAAAAAAGATTTAATTTTTGCTTTCTGTCTATGAGTACATTGCCTACATGTATGTATGCATGTATATTGTGTGCACACTTAGTGTGAGGTGTCCAGAAGACTGTGCCAGATCCCCCGGAACTGGAGTTATAGATGCCTGTAAGCTGCCATGTGGGTGCTGGGAATCAAACTGGAATTTCCTGCAAGAGCAGCAGGTGCTCTTTACCCCTGGGGCCATCTCTCCAGTGCCCATTGTTTTTTGTTGAAGATGTTATATACAAACCATAGCTCTGAACCTCGTCTTAAGAATCACTTACCTTCCCCTGAGTGGCTCCCACACATACATGAAGAAGACATGGTAGTAACCACTGTCTTTCTTTACCTTTTATCAATAGGGTCCCGTCTCAGCAAATAACTCAGAAGGACAGAGAGAAAAATATTTTTCTTTCTCTACAGAGACCTTCCCTTGTATTAACATAGCACCCTGTACAGACCTTGCACAGGAAGACATTAATTTTTTGTTACCGCTGACAGCAGAACATAAGAGCCTAAACAGAGGCATGCTTGCATCTGAAGGGACATTTATTTGCATGAGTTGATGAATATTTTTTAAAAAGGGCTACAAGGACATGGCCTGAGCTCTGAGCAAGTTGATGGAGAAGGAAGAACAAGAGAGAAATCGACATATAGCTCAGTTATTGACTCTCAGGCTGGTTCTTTTCTATCCTATTTTGCTTCTCATTTGCTATGATTAAATCATTGACCGAAAGCAACTTGGGGAGGAAAGAGTTTATTTGGCTTATACATCCTAATTACAGTCCATCAGGAAGGGAAGTTGAGACAGGAACTTGAAACAGGACTCTGAAGGCAAGACCCGAAGGAGCGATCACAGAGGAGTGCTGCTTAATGGGTGTGTTCCTTGTGTACTGCTCACCTGGATTTCTCATATAATCCAGGACCACTGAACTAGGAGCTGCACCCCCCACGGTGAGCTGGAACCTCCCACATTAATCACTAATTTTAAAAAATGCCCCACAGATCTGCCTACAGGCCAAACTGATGGAGGCATTTTATTAATTAAGGCTTCATCTTCCCAGATGACCCAAGTTTTATCAAGCTGACATAAAAACAAACCAGCACCCATTAATAACCCTGGCCTAAAGGATTCAGTCTGGGTCCCATGGAGGAAAAAGGTCTATAGACAAAAGCTTTCAGAATTCAGCGGTTTAGAAAAAGCAGACTATACACATGGCCAATTAGGGCCAGGCAACACACTAAGGTCACACGTTAGGGAAAGCACACCTACCCTGACTTCCACACAAATTATCAGTCTTGTTCAGGTATTGGAAAGTGACCGGTGCATCTAAGACAGTGCTGGGAACTGTGGCAGAACAGAGGTCAGTACTCGGGTGATATACATGGGAGGTCTAGGATGGAGCAGACGGGACCCCCATCCCAGCAGCTGCTGTTGAGCCATGTCCAGATGGACAGTTGCTGTGTGTAAGTGCTTGGGGAAAATGATGCTTCAGAATAAACTTGGTTACAAGGCATCCCAGAGTCTCTGAAGTCTTTAAAGGTTGCTTTTACGAGGTTCTTTCTGGACACCTGTCTCACAAGGGAGAATTGACTGAGTAGCAGTAGGAGCTATCGCTGTTAATGTGACTATTCGCAGGTACAGTCTGGAGGCTGGGTCAGATCTGGTGGTATTTGTCATATTGGATTATATTTTTGTTATATTCTGCTATGCTCCTTTTCTGCTTTCACTGTTTGTTGACCATTAGGTCCTTAAGGACAGACTCCTGCTCTGCTTTTAAGTCCCTGTAGCCTCATCACCTAGCACAGTTCCCAGCCCTGAGCACCAGACCATCAGTATATAAAGAGGTGTCTTCAATAAATAACCTTACAAACAAATTTTAAAAATGTAGAAATCATTGGAAGCTAATGCAATGCAAAATGCCTTTCCTATCAGTAGAAGAAGCCTGAGGTGACACAGTGAGAAGGAGGTATTGTCAAAGATGTCCTAAAGCTGGTTTGTATCTCACTGAGGGAGTGCCAACAACTTTCAGTTCCCGACCTGGTTGAATATAGACTACAGGCAGAGACACTATAGCACTATGACAAAGGACCTGGCTTCTTAGGAGCCTAAATGGAAGGGATGAGTCAGTGATAAAACTGGTTTGTTAAAAATAGTCTCCAAGGATTTTAGCTAAAAGTCAGCAAGGCTCAAACTGGGGTTTATTAGTAGGTAGCAGTGTCCCAAAGTATCTTTACCTGAAGCTACAGGAACCACCTTCTAACTCGGTACTGTTATAATCCTGAGTGATGTTAAGAGGCCCAGGGCTCTAACGGACATCGTCTGCAGGGAAGATGCTAAATGCTGCAAGGCAAAAGGCAAGACTGACAATGTGTGCAGAAGAGGCTGTGATTGGGAGCCTTGGAGCTTGTTTCAACACCCCCTCTGTGCCTCTGGCCAACTATGTGTTGGAACTGCTGTCTTTATTCCGCTCACTTCCAATACATGACTGGAGGACTCCACATCTGCAAGAGGAAAATTACTGGGCAAAGAAGGGAAGGTCTTCTGAGACAGATGAACAGCCTTCATTAATTTAAAAGCCATAAACATAGGAAGATGAACAGGACTATCTCATAATGTCAGAGTTCAAAGGCACATTTAATTGTCTTTTTAAAGAAAAGCTGACCTTTATTCTTTTATTATCAGAAAGATTTTCAAGGGCAGTCTGGGCCTTGGGTCATTTCATTTTGACATGGAAATTCTTGAAAATAATTGTAAGGCTAGAAATACTTCACCCTGATGCGACTGAGTGAACACACTCAGAAGTAGAGAAATGAGCAATCCTGAAGCATTGGGATGCTAAGGAGATGCCTCAGCAACTCTGCAGAGCCTGCATAGACGGGAGATACATCATGTGAGATGTCACTAATGAAGTTAGCATCTACAGATGTCTTCTCTAACATCTTTATTAGCTTACAATACTCCATTTAGGAAAATTCTGGAGTATATCTCAGTGACTCTATACCTACATGTCTTTGTTGCATAGAGATTGGTTGACAAGAAATATACAGATGCATGTTCATAAACATTAAAAATTGAGAATCTTTATTCTGCCATTATAACATCTGTTTAAAGTATAAACCACAGAAATCCCAAGTCATTTTTAACGTATGAATTCTTTCAAATGTCTTTATATCTATCAGTTCAATCATCGTCACTAAGACCCAGATGTGCTATCCCAAGTTCCATCCCTGTCTTCCTTCTAGCCAAGCTCTTTCCTCCCTCTACCTCTATCCCCTACTGCTCTGCTCTCTGCTGCTATAATTTTGCCTGTTGAAAGAATGCACTATAAATGGAATTGCATATGATGTAGTAGAGTCCTCCTTCAATCTCATACAACTGATAAAAACAAGTGTCCGTTTGACTTACTGGTTTCTGTGATGGCAAACACTTACCTGATTTTCAACCTTAGAGGACCTAGAACCACTTAGGAGGCAAACCTTTGACAGTTGTGTGGTGGATATTCTAGATTAGAATAGCTGAGGTGGAAAGATTCACCCTAAGTGTAGGTGGTACCGTGGGTTGGGGGCTTGGACTGAATAAGAGGGGAAGTGGTTGAGTAAACCCATTCATGACTCTGCTTTCTGACTGAATGGGATATGACCAGCTGCCTCATGTGTCTGCCACCACGACTCTCTTGACATTACAGATTTATACTCAAACTGTAAGCCAGAACAAACCCTTCCTTCCTTTTAAAGTTGCTTTCGTCTGGTGTTTAGAGGAGTAATTAAGACAGTATCCATTTTCTAAAATTAAAGGCAATAATACATACTTTTAAAAAATTCAATCTTCCTTGGGTATTGATACAGGATTTTACCTGGATGGCCCTTTAACTATACAGATCTTGGTGTTTCATTTCCAATATATTTAATAGGAATATCTCAGTGTACACCTGAGAATTAAATTTTTGCCAAATTCTCCCAATTTGATTCTGATTGACCAACCAGACCTGGGAAACATTAGCCTAAGAGATATTCATTATGTGGGGGTCAATTGTCAGATTTTAACTTAAATGTCACAACAGAATCAAAGTTTAAAGTTCAGAAGAGTTCTATTGTCCTTGGCTTTAAGGCTACTTGTTATTAGTCACAGGGCCTTGACCAAGTGACAAACTTGCTTATTCTAGTTTCCTTTTCATTCCTGTGATAAAACATTCTGAGAAAAACAGCTTTGGGAATGAAAGTATTTACTTGGGTTACACTTCCAGGTCACAGTCTATCATGAGGGAAGTCGGGGCAGGAAGCCAGCAGCAGCCTAAAGAAAAAACCATGGAGGCATGCTGCTTGCAGCCCAGTCTCTGGCTTCCTCACTTGCTTATGCTTAGCTAGCATTCTTATATAGCTTTGGACCACGTGCCTAGGGGGTGGAGCCACTACAGTGATCTGGGCCCTCCTACATCAATGTAGACAAACAACACAGTCTTTCACAGACATGTCCACAACCAACCCGATGAAGACAACCACTCAGCTGAGATTCCTTTTTCAGGTGCTTCTGGGCTGTACCAACTTGACAGTTAAGGCCAGCTAGGACACTGTCAACCCTCGATTTTCTCTCTGTCTCTCAGGGTATGTGAAACACTCTCATCAGCACACTTGGCACTTAATGAATGGAAGAGGCTTGTACTATTAAGACTGGTGGCGGTAGCAGCAGTGACATCCTCACATTGTCTTTCTCTAAATCTTTGCATTTTGCTTATTTTTATCACTTCTTAGCCTTTCCTCTAGAGGTTACCAAAGTTAAGAGAATCAACTTTTGCAGTAGCCCAGCTATTATTTCTAGAAGTACAAAGCTAAGGGGTACTCACTGATCGTTCCTGACCCTCACTTTTATGGTTATAGCCTCAAAGATGAGCAAGTGGACATGCCTTTAATCCCAGCACTGGGGAGGCAGAGGCAGGTGGATCTCAGTGAGTTTGAGGACAGCCTGGTCTACAAAGTGCGTTCCAAGACAGCCGGGAGTACACAGAGAGAGCCTGTCTCAAAAAACTAATAAGTAAATAAATAGACAGATATATAAAGAAATAAATATGAGCAAGAAAAAAAGAATAAAAGGGCCAGAATAAAGCAGAAAGTTGTATTTTCTGAATAATTAGGGAATATTTTTAAAAATGAACGTTACTCACTTAGAGTTTCAATGTTAGATGTTTGGTGCAAATGCTTAGTGTGGAAACACACATACATACACCACACACACACACACACACACACACACACACACACACAACCAGTGGTTGAAGAAAACAGGCTTCCACAACTGCTATTCCACACGGCTGGCAAAAGCAATTCTGAGATTAGCTTGTTTTTAAGTCTCAAACTATTATAAAGTTCAGGAGAGAGCAGGCAAGATTATAACCCCATCACAAGTGTTAAATTTTAGTCTCTTCTATTTTTGTGGTACTGGCAGTGAACCCAGAGAATTCATGCACACTCCAACAAGCTCTCTACTACTGAGTTAGACACTCAGCCCTCTTCTCAGTATTTGTTTTGAGACAAGATCCCACTAAGTTTCCCAAGCTGGCCTTGGTCTTACTCCACAGGCACGGTGTGCCCTGAACGTGGGGTTTTCCTGACTCATCCTCCCAAGCAGCGAGGCTAAGAGGCTAGCACCACCAGGCATTCTTGTTTTAAAACTTTGGCAAAGGAGATGTATCCTGCACATTCATTGTCCAGCAATAGGTTTTATTTAAGCTCTGAAGTTCAAATGAGTGATAAATGGCTGCCCTTGATGACACAGAGAAAGAGCAACTCCATCCTCAAAGAATTATCAAACACAGCAATCACCGAGGACCAAAGATCAATAGACCAGCAGGAGCCCATGAGCCTTACCTGTTGTCAGCATCAGCACTGCACTTTGGGGACATCAGTTCAAAGGATTTGGTGAACTTCACCACCTGTGTCACACAGAGAAAGGTAAATCCGGGTCAATTAAAGCTTCCCACAGTTTAACATGACGCAGTAACAGCTTTCATCTCTGTAACGATCATTACATTAATTGAGGATTAAAGAGCCATTTTAAGTGGTGAGGTGCCAAGATGAAAGAAGAAAGGTCTAATCCACATCTTGTGCTTACCTTCTTCTATACCAGACAATGCCAATATCACTTTACCAATCTGTTTGGTACCTGGGCTTGCAATCTTGATATTTTATTATTTGTCATTTCTCTCCATTATTTTGCCTAAATAAGTTCTAAATAAGTTAAGTTCTTCCTCCTTAAAAACTCATGCTCTAGGCTTAATCCTGCCATTTTATTACTCAACGAGGCATGTGTAAATGTAGTTCATGCAAGAAGAAAAGCATATCATTGCCATGCAAAAAAAATCAAAGCCCAGTAATTCCAACTATATTGTTCTGGATGACAGTATCATTTTAAAAAATCTGTTTAATACAGCCATTTGGGCCAGTATTCTTTCAATGCTTGTCTTAGGGGTTCGGTTGCTGTGATAAAATTCCATGCTCCAAAGTCACATGGAGACGAAAGGCTTTATTCCAGTTTATAGCGCTTAGGTCACACTCCATCTATGAGGGAAATCAGGGCAGGAACTCAAGGCACAAACCTGGACACAGGAACTGAGGCAGAGGCTACAGCAGAGTGCTACTGACTGGCTTGCTCTTCTTGGCTTGCTCAGTCTGCTTTCTTATATATCTCAACACCATCTGCCCAGGGCCAATCTTATGGAGGCTTTTCTCAGTTGAGACTCCCTCTTTCCAGATGACCCTGACTTGTGTCAAGATGACATAAAATCCAGCATAGTCTCTGCTTTAGAACTAGTTTCGTCAACCTTCTGTTACTTCATTAACGAAATCAATTTTTTTCTACATGCTTACTTTACATTTTTGTAAAGTTAGGTTTTTATCCTTTAAAAATATTTATTCTTTTTTAAACGAGTGTGTTTGTGTGTGTGTGTGTGTGTGTGTGTGTGTGTGTGTGTGTGTGTAGGTATGTACATGAGAATGCAGGTGCCCAAGGAGGCCAGAGCCATGGATTCCCAGTTACAGGTAGCTGTGAGAAGCTTGATATGGGTCCTAGGAAACAAACTCAGGTCCTCTGTAAGAGGCGTACATACTCTTAACCACTGAGCCATCTCTCCAGTCCCCAAAGTCATGTTTCTAACTTTTTGAAAATTGTCCTCTGACACAATAAATGTGCACTGAGTTCCTGCATGTGTCAAACAGTATGACAGGCATTGGAGCTATGGAACTTCAAGTGCAGAAACAATTAAGATAAATGCCACTGGGTTCCCGGAGCTTACTGTAGGGGGCTTGATTTTCCTTGACTCCTCAAATAAGTGTTCCGTGGGGGGAAAATAACTGCACTTCTGGTTTTACACTTTAAAAAATCAATCCTGAGAAATGTCAGGAGAATAAAGACCCTTTAAAAATGTATTTTCCATCTGGAAGCTTTTTATAAGATAGAATAGGAAAATTTAAGATATAGACGCATAGGTTTAGAATCACCAATAATATAAGACATACAAAAACCTCTTGATAGGACTTCAGAGTATTTAATTCTTAAAATGTGAATGATGAATATTTGAAGCTACTAAAATTAAAACAAACAGACACCCCCAAACAAACAAACAAACACTTTGCTGGAAAAAATAAGACCAAATATAAGGATGGAGATGCAGTTTCATTGGTAGACAACTTGCCTAGCATAAAGCCCTAGATTGAGTCTCTAGCTTTGCATATACTATACATGGACACATGCCTGTAATCCCAACACTTGGGAATTGAGGAGGGGATAAGCTCAAGCTTGTTCTAGAGTCGGAAGTCATTTAGGGAGTCTGAGGCCAGCCTGAACTACATCAGACCCTAAAAACAAAAGCAAAATAAAAGGGAAACAGATTCAAAATACTTGGTATTATTTCCATTGTTTGCTGTTAAAAATATATGTTTCAGGAATAAAGAGAAATGCATGGATATACATCTTCCAAGTTCATGTACCCTACAGTAAACTAGCCCATGAAGCCATGGTAAAATAAAATATAATGGGCCAGACATGGAGGCACATGCCTTTAATCCCAGCACTCAAGAGGCAAAGGAAGGCAGATATCTGTGAGTCCAAGGTCATCTTTGTCTACATAGTACATTCTAGGACAGCCAGAGCTGCATAATAGAGAAAACTTGTCTAAAAAGAAAAAAAAGAGGGTCTGGAGAGCTGGAGAGATGATTCAGCAGTTAAGAGCACTGGCTACTCTTTCAGGGGACCTGGGTTCAATTCCCAGCACTCACATGGCAGCTAATAACTGTCTATAACTACCATCCTAGGGGATCTGACACTTTCACATCAGTAAAATACCAAGGTACATAAAATACAAATAGATAAATTATTTTTAAAAGGGGTGGTGATGCACGCCTTTAATCCCATCACTTGGGAGGCAGAGGCAGGTGGATCTCTGTGAATTCAAGTCCAGCCTGGTATGCAGAGCAAGTTCCAGGACAGGCTCCAAAGCTACAAAGAGAAACCCTGTCTCAATAAACAAACCAAAAAGTTTAAGATTTATAAAAAAACAATTTAGGGCTAGGGTCATAGTTCAGGAGGCAAAGTGCTTGCCACACACATAAAAAGACCTGTGTTCGATTCACCAGCGTATGAAATAAAGCTATTGTGTGAGGCGACCCATGCTAGAAACTCCAGTGCTGTGGAGACAGAGACAAGCAGATTCCCTACAGTCACTGACCAGCCAGCTTAGCCTATTTGTTGAGTCCCAAGTCAATGAGAGACCCTGGCACTGTCTCTGAAAACAAGGTGGGTGACATTTGAGGTATAAAAGCTCACATTGTCCCCTGGCCTCTACATGCGTGTATAATACATAATGCAGACATTATGCATGAGACTAGAATGTACATGCATAATCTCATGGGCCAATTCTTATGTTCATGTTCATCTCCCACCTCTTTCTCCCTTCCTCCCCCCTTTCTCTCTCAATAAAGTAATTTAAACTTTAAAGCCCAGGATCAGAATTCTTTTTGATGCCCAAATGTGACTCCTTCTTCTAGATGGAGGGAATTAATCTATAGTTTTTCCCCTTAGGTTCTTTAGCAGCTCAAAGAAAAGCTATTGGTGCTGTTTTAACTTTATGCAACATACTTCAGATTTGAATTTGTTGATTTTGTTTTGTTTTCTCTTTTTCCTTGGAAAGCCTCTCATGCCATTACATATATAGAAAACACTCGCAATATTCGTTCACTTACATTTTTACATTTTAAAAACCATAGATGCTTGTGTTTATTTGTTATCACCGTTGTTTTGAGAAAGAATTCCATCTGTAATACAGTCTGTCTTCAATCTCTCAATCCACCTGCTTCAGCTCCCTAAACTAAGACTATAAGCATGTGGTACCATCCGCGCCTCTCCAAAAATTTAAGATCTTTTGGTATTGAACTAAGAAGGATTAGAAAGAAGATGAAGTATTTAAGCTTGAAAAATATATAGACAAAAATATGTGGATATATGAAATATTTGGATAAAATGTTTTCATAAGTGAAATACTTGGTGAAATCCCTGTATGGACCACTAGGTTGTGTAGAAGAGAATTATTTAGGGGTAGGGTTAGGAACCAGGCATGGTAAGAATGAGGAACAATTAATAACCTACAGCTAGTGGCAAACAATATAAGAATAAAGGAGCCGCAGACCTGAGTTCCATCAAGAGAGTAATAAGTAAGTTCAGTAGTGAGACTGGAAGCCAATCAAGGTCAGAGAGGCATCACGGCATCAGCCTGGGGCCCATAATGTGTGTGAAGTTGCTTTGGAGCCAGGCAGTCTGACTTTGAAGGTTTCTGGTGCATTCTAGACTACTGCTGTCACAAATCTAAGTTTGAAGCCATGTATTCAGGAACCCATGGCTGTAGGGAAAAGGGGCCAGTCAAAGAAACACACCCTGAGCAGAGCCAATAGGTCAAATTCTTATCACTACCTGCTTTTATAAATTAATTTTTATTAAAACAGAGCCGTGTTCATTTTCTACCGAATCATTACAAATGATACTATATCATCCATGAATTCCCAACTATTTACTGGGTAAACCTTTACAGAAAATAAATTTGCCAATCTTTGGTCTAGAGCCTTCTGTGGACCAGGTCAGTTGTTAAGGGCTAGTGATAAATTATTAATGATAAATAGATGTGATTGATCTATAATTCAGAAAGGAGAATTCCTGGAGTTATAATCTTCTAAAGTAACATTATAATGAAAGAATTTTTAGGTATTAAGGTGAACAGCAGGAAATACACTTGGGGACACACACATGTCCTGGTTGTCACAGAATAACCACTCTTTTAATTAAGCATGCCATCCTGGGATAATAACAGTGCCTTCTTTCACTTTCACAAGCACCTCTAATAGCCAGTTCATGTCTTTATGCTTTAAAATGAATCTACACAAAGTATAATGAATTTAGCTGGGCATGGCTGATGACACCATCTGTGATCCCAGCACTAAGAAGACTAAGGCTGAAGATCTAGACCAGCCTGGGCAACAAAGACAGATCCTAGAAACAGAATTGGGATGAGGGAGGGAGGGAGAGAGGGAGGAGAGAGAGAGAGAGAGAGAGAGAGAGAGAGAGAGAGAGAGAGAGAGAGAGAGAGAGAGAGAGAGAGAAAGATAGAGAGAAACTGAAATCCACTCTAATAAATACTTGTTTGTGATAAAATACCCACAGCTGTAGAAATCATAACCAAAAAGCAACAGATGAAATTATAAGGTAAAGAGAACAGAATTCACATTGTATTCATGATTTGAGCCAATTCTGAATCTTAGTTTTATTTATTTCATAAAATGTGCTGCACAAAACTCAATTCCGATTTTATTATGAGTATGCAATGAACATAGATTAAGGACATATACACTTGTGTACGCAAATAAAGAGAGTTCTAAGGGAAGAAGCAGAAATGGCTTCTAGAGCAGTGAACGCCAGCGAACAAGTGGTTTGCAGTCCCTCTTGCTGCTGATCAGCCTGGTGACTGCACCCTGGGGGAAACTGTAGGTGCCAAATGAAGTAAACAAGCTACCCCCTGCTTGTTCTTTGGAAAAGCTCCATGGAGAGAAGTCTTTTTAATTTGGATATTTATCAAGGAGTAGTTAGTCTGGTTCCTCTCCGTTCTTTTCACTTAAAAACAACCCTCAAAAACAAAACTATACTCAAGTAGATATTGCTGTCGCCAAAAAGAAAATTAGTACTAAGTAATCATCAATTTAAATTTTCTCTTCATCTTTATTTTTCCTAAGAGGGCTGCTCAAAAAGGCTAAAGACTATCTTAAATGATCATCCACTACTCTCCCTTCACAAATTCTTCCCTTATGTTAATTAGCATGTCATACATTTATTCAATCGGCAGTTGTCAAATACTTAGTGCTCCGGGCACTGTGATGGGCTTGGGAAATATGAAGGGATATAAATGCCCCATCCTTGAGTAACTCACAATATAGCACAGTACAAGACAGGAAGCAATTCACAGATGCCCAGTTATATCTTGATAGATGCTCAAAGGCGACCCTAGCGTGCAGGACAGTGACCACATCATCCTGGGACCTAAGTCCCAGCAAGTGAGTGGACTGCTCTAAGTCAGGCAGAGAGGAAGTTCTCCAGCAGGGGCACTAGAAGAACACTCTATTCTGGCAGTAAGTAGATACTGAATAAGCCAAAGCAGTTTAATGAAATGGATTCCAATAGAGAGGCTACTTCTGGGAGTGCGTGTCTTGTAAAGGTAAACAATGAGGAATGGGGAAGTACTCGGTGACTGCAACTCTGAGAGCAGTTCATGCTCCTGAACACGAGACAACACTGAGAGAACAGGAAAAGGGAAGTGGCACTGTGGGTTTCCTTGAGGAGTGGAAATTACAGGGAAGGACTGCAGAAGAATCCAGTCACCTCTACAACTGAGTCACAAGGGGACAGTAACACCCCTGTTTCTCAAGTTTTGTGCTGATATCCCAGTGAGTGAGACTCAACTAGAAGCCAGAGGACAAAATGGCCCAAGTGCTATACTGTGTGAGCTAGAAAGTAAACCAACAATAGATGTTGGAAGTGTGACGGCAGAGAGCAGTCAGTGTGGACAGTCCTATATTTATCCAAGTCCTAAGCCCCAAACAGCACTGATAAAGAAATCCCTATCGGTGTTCCAGGAATGGCTATGCTCAGAAGACCTTCCTGCCCATCTGTGCTCTGAAATAACACTGGTCCCCCACCTCATGGCTCCCATGAAGCTCTCTTTACGTAACACAGCTGTGCCCATAGTTCTCTAAAATTCTAGCACATTTCCTTTTCTTTGAAAAGGTCCTCATTGATGAGCATCCTCCCTCTTGCAGTAGCCTGAACAGTCCTCCTCATTGATGAGCATCCTCCCTCTTGCAGTAGCCTGAATAGTCCTTCTCATTGATGAGCATCCTCTCTTTTGCAATAGCCTGAACAGTCACCTCCTTCATTGTTCAACGCACTTCCCCCCCCCCAGAGACCCTATATGCACAAATAGAAAATATAGACAGAGACTGACTGATCACAGGAAGGTGAGTAGATATGCAAAAAGGACCAGAACAAGTCTGGCGCCAGAGAGGAAAACCAAAAGTTACCCTGGAAACAGAAGTGGTAAGCCTTGAAGGTGAGTGTATGAACAGTATTGTCTAGGCAACAGACAACTACAAAAATTAAATGACACTCAGGAAAAGCAGGTGCATGTTCAGAAAGATAGGAAGGAACCATATTAATAATTGGTTGAAGAGCATCCCTAGTTTACAAGCAAAGGTAGGAATCAGGAGACAGGCTCATGTGAGAGATTAGTAAAGACAGCAAAAGAAGCATCAGGAAGAAGTAGAAATGATGTTTGAATACAGACACAACAGAACGTGGTGAAGTACGAATACAGAAGATGAGGAAAAGCCTAGAAATGGCTCTGTGGTTTGCAACATGAGCTACGACATGATGATTTTACTAAATGCTATAGAAAAATCTAGAGATAGGAGAAACTTGAGGCAGGATATGGCAGAGATGGCCAGCAAAGATGTAAGCTCAGTAATGACCAATGTGTGATCTGGGTTAATATATTAATATATAATTATTAACTTAGTGAGTTAAAGTGGCTTATAGCTCAAACAAATGCATACCTGATTCCTAATCAAAAAGAACATATAAATATATAATGTGGTTTATTAATAATAGAGATTGAATATGTGTGCGTGTATATGGAAAATGTTCATTTAGGTGATTATCAGAGAATTAAAAAAAACTTCCATTTTGCACTCTAAAAGAATACTTGGAAAAAAAGTAAGGCATAACTTAAGTTGGCTCCTTCATAGAAGGAAAGTTAAAGAGAAAGAGGAATGGAAAGAAGGTGATGGAAAAGGAAGCCGCAAGAAGTATTTATAATCCACTTAGGAAGGAGTGGGATCACAGGTAGGTTCAGAACAATTGAGCCACACTCATCACCAGCCACTTCCCCTCAGAAGTAGGACATGGGAATATCAACCAGTCATTGGCATCACTGAGTGTTTATGCACACAAAGGCCGAGAAGTTAGGACTCACTCAGAAACCCAGCATGCTTGACTGCTCTGCTTCATTTAGGAAATGAGCCCCTGAGAACAGCCCCGAGTCTCAGGCTTAGCCAAGAAGTACCCGCTAACACGCTGGACGAGGAATTAGCTGCCAGCCATCAGGAAGATCAGAACAGAGAGAATGGGAAATGGCAAAGCTGAGATGGTGCCTGAGGACCTCAGACCGAAATTTCTACACTCATTTCCCTCGCCCAGGCTCTGAAAGACACAGAGACAATACTAAGTGTGTGAGCTAGAAGGAGCTAAGAGAAGTGACAGGAATCACTTAGACAGTTCCCGGGATGGAATATCATTAAGTCCACTATTCACGTCAAAAGACAAATGTTTCCTGATGTTGACAGCAGTGTCCAGCTAAGGGTTTTGCTTTGTTTTCTAATAGAAAAAGCCATTGACAAATTCACTTAAAATCAACCAACTGAAACACAAGAGAAGCAAAAGACCATGAGATAGTAATTCTGGCATGAGACCATCCAGAAAGACATTCATCATTTCTATTTTTGGTAACTGAACCAGTTTGCACCTGAATGCCCAAACACCATAACTGCAGACTCTAAAGCCGCCTTTAAGGGGAGACTTTCCTCTGTGACAAAGAGTAAGTGTGTAAAGAGGAGTTTCCTCTTCCTCTCCTGGGATACAGTGAGGTGACCAACATAGAAAACTTACCCTATCTAACACCAAACTGTTGTAAAATTATAGAAACCAAGACTGTGCTTTTGTTGTAGAGACAGACAAATAGCCCCAAAACAAAACAGCAAGCCCAGAAACAGTGCCCGGCAGTTTAAGGTAGCTACTATTATACAGGTTAACCTATAAAGTAGGGGGAAATAGTTCCAAGACAAAGTTTTATACACACAAGCATGTGCACATGGGTGTGAGGGAGAGAGTTCTAACTTTACACTTACCACCAAAAGGAAAGAAAGAAGAAAAGAAAGGACAAGAAAATCAATTCTATGGGGCAGTTAAGACAGGAGGATCATAAATGTGAGGCCTACCTGGGCTACCTACCAAGAGTCAGCCTCGAAACCAATCAATACCAGATAGATATAAAAAAAAAAAACCATGAGTGTGTGTGTGTGTGTGTGTGTGTGTGTGTGATGTGGTGTACGTGTATGTATCACCTCTGTAAACTGAAAGCAAAGATTTTATAACAAAGCGTTAAAGCACAAATCAAAAAGGGACACTAATTTACATGACACATTAAAATTACAAATAACATGCAAAACCAGAGGTGCCCGTTGAGAAGCTATCTGCCTATGAGCCTGGGGTGCTCAGTCTCGTAGGTGTCAAGACTGTGAGTCACTGGCCTTACTTTACCAAGATCACTTCTCAGAATTGATTTGCAGGGAACACATTTGAGAGATGACACAGTAGCATCTCTCCCCAGACAAATTCTAGGCTTAATACCACGCACTAGAGAAAGAACTGTACTAACAGTACCTGACAAGAAGCAACACCACAGGGGGAAAAGTTTCTTTGGGCTTTAAGTTTGGTGGGGAAGAGCCGGCAGTAAGCAGAGAAGGCATGGCGGCAGGAGAGAGCGAGGCCAACAGGTTGCATTGCATTCACAGTTAGGAAGCCAAGGGTGAACAGGAAGTGGGCAGAATTACAAAGACCAGCTTCCAGGAACCAACTTCCTCCAGAAAGGCTGTGCTTCCGGAAGGTTCCTCAGCCTTCTCAAACAGTGCCACTAGCAGAGAGCTGAGTGTTCAAGCATGTGAGACATTTCACACTCAAAGCACAAAAAGGACACAATCCCCCAGTACAGTGTGTGTCTGCGTATCTAGCCAGCTCGTGGCCTGTTGCCATGTCTCCCAAGTACGGGAACCAGAACCATTGCCACAGCTGATAGTATGAGGCTTACATTTGTTCCTGTAAGTATAGGCATTAGTGTTCAGCCTTAGTTGCATATTCAAAGACCCTCAGCACTAAACGCTGGACTTACTTATCCTCGTATCTCCCATCCATTGCTATGTTTTCCAGGCCCTTGGAACTAGGCTTCCTACACTCCTCCTTGCATATTTGAAAGCATCTAACACCTGTGATTAAATAATTGAATATGAATTTGCCTAGATTTACATTATAGGGCCACCCCCCTCCTCCGAGGTTTGGTTAGATATTCTTCCATTGACTTCTATCACAGAGGAATGTGACTAAGAAATCTAACATCAGAATGAAGTTTTTTCCAAAGTGTCATGAGTTTTTGCCTAGATGCCCAAAGATTTTACTTTTTTTCTATCTCCAAGTTCCATTAGCATCAAATGTATTTCAATGCTGAGCAGTGAGTACTGACTTTCCATCTGTAAATCCAGCTTTGACTTTATTTCAATAAAATGTCCTAGAGTTATAATTCTGAGAGCCTTTTCCTGTTCCATTCATTGTGCTGTCCCCAGAGACATCGAATTATCCTTATTTTGAACTTTCATTATGATTCCATTCTTATCATTATCTCTTTTTTATAATTCACTTTATTCCATTTCATTTTCAATTTTGTTCTTCATGCTCCTTAAAGCATTTAGAGCTGTCTTTTATTTTCTTTCTTGCTTTCTAAAAATGTAATATCCATTTCTGTATGATTTCACGTTTTCTTCTTTCAAACTCTACCAATGGAGTGGCCGCCTGTCTCCTCCTCCTCCCCCTCCTGCTCCCCTCCCCTCTATTTCTCCCCCTCCCCTGTTCTCTCCCTTCCTCTATCCCCCTCCTTTCTCTCCTCTCCTCCCCCCCACTCTCACTCTTCCTTCTCACATGTTTCTTGCTCTCTGTAGCTCTTTTTTGAACACTTATCTTCCCAGAGAGATTATATTATCTTTAATTCCATCTCATGAAAAACTCTTTGTCAATGTTTCTGGGATGTGCTCTGTGTCTAGCCTTTGGCTTTCCCATTCTTTATATGGCATCTTTGCAGACATCCTATACTCTTTATTTTATGCTATTTTTTCACTAATTTGGGGGACTTTCTAAGACAGAAATATATCATATTCAAGCCAAGTCTGAATCCCACTTATTTTTGTCAATCAAGTTTTGTTGGCACACAGCCATGTACGTTCTAATTTATTGTCTATGACTGCTTTCATGCCCTAGTGGCAGAGTTGTAGAACTGCACCAGAGACACTTGGAAAAACCTAAGGAATTGTAGAAAAAAACTGTCCGCTCCTTATTCAGGAAATGAGCTCAATTGTGCTCACTGGTTGCTGCTGCTGAAGGGGCACAGCCTTGGTGAAGTGGCCTCCTCTTTCACAGAGATGTAAGTGATTTCTCTCCAATGCCAAAGACAACCTCAGCCCACAGTGTGCGTACCAAACTCCGTAAACCCCCCAAATCTTATTC